>NC_050484.2:2264132-3492703 GCF_012460135.2 Molothrus ater
CTGAGCCAGGGACACACCAAGATCAAGCCAAGGCTCTCCACGCTGCCTGGCCTCACACATCCAGCTCTGTGCTGGCCCTGGGACACAGCACTGCCACCAAGCAGCAGGCAAATGCATATTGCCAAGAGTTGAAACACAGCAACAGGAATGATGTGAAAAGTGTGTGTGTAAAGGCCTTTTAATTCACAGCTCGCACAGAGAGCTTTGGGGCTCACGGCTGGACACAGATGCTCCTGCTCACCCTCTGTCCAAAGGGGGTAACACATCCTGCTGCAGGTGCTTGGGTTGGTTTCCCACAGGTCCAGGCAGATGCCAAACGTGCTCTTCACTGCCTTCTCCCTTCCCCTGCCCCTCTGCCAAGTGCAACAGGCCTCAAGGACTGAAAGGAGCACAGAGAGCCAAAGGTGACACAACTTCCTCACTGGGAGCTCCCTGGGCAGCACTTCCCTTGAGAAGCAAGCCCCTTTCCTCCAAAGGTGTTTCCCCAAATGTGTGGCTTTCCTGGGGAGCACCAACACACCCTTAGGAAACGCTGGCAAGGCTGAATGACTTCAGGTCCTTTCAGGACAGCCACTCCAGCTCTAGCTCCTATTGCCCCAAGTGAGTTTCCAGGTGCAGGTTCAGAGGTGCAGCCCCAGGCCCTCCACAAACACAAGCTGCCCGCTGCCTCTCCACCTGCCTCAACTCCTGCCTGCGCTCACAGCACCAAAACCAGGCTGTTCCTGGCCAGGGACCAGAGCCCTGTTCCTGCAGGATGCTCTTGGCAGCACCTTCCAGGACTCTCTGCTGCGCACACAGCGCTTTTCATGCCCGCTCCCAACAGGCTTTGGAACGAGAGCCCAACCTGGCTGGCTCTGCCACCAGCACAGCCCAAACACAGGCGGAGGAAGAAGCTGCAGGGGCTGTTTTGTGGCCATGCCCAAGAGAGACTGGAAGGGTGCCCTCCCTCTGCTCTCCCTTGGTTGGCTTTCTGGCTGGCTCTGAGCCTGGGGCTGCCGTTCCTCACTTGTGGGGAGCAGAAGCACAGCCGGGATCCCGGCACTGCCTGGCAGCGCTGCGGGCACCGGGGCGGCCGCGTGTCCGAGTCTCAGGCACCGTGCTGCTGCTTCATTTGCCCTCAGGCACAGCCAGAGCTCCCTGCTAAGCCTGGATGCTCTCTGCTGCTGCCCTCTTCCTCATCCTGTGCAGGGATGGAGCGCTGCTGTGCTTTCAGGAAGCTATTCTTGAAAGCTTCCAGCATTCCAAGCTCCTTTGCCCTCCATGGATGCTTGCCATGGAATCCCTCTCAGCTGGCTTCAGAGCATACTCCAGTTGGCTCTTCCAAAATTCAGGGGCTCCAGGGTGCTCAGCAAGATCTGGAACTGCACAGTGCTGTGGAGCTGCACCTTCAGCACAGCAACCTTTCGAGCCTGACCTGCCCTCATTCCCCTTTGTCTGTGCACAAAACACGGCGTGGCAGAGAATGGCAGCAGGGGACTGTGTCCCAGGGCCCTGGATTTGCTTCAGCTCCACAGAGATGCAGGCAAAGTGAAGATGCCAAACTTTTATTAATATAAGGCAAAGCAAAGGGATGAGCTGGGAGGGAAAAAAGGGGACGGGCAGGGTCTGAGGGCTGGAGGGAGGGAGCTGTCTACAGGGAAGGAGAGGGGAGGGAGAAGAAGGTGATGGACAGGCTGAGGGCTGGTGGGGCAGAGCCACAGACAGAGAGGTATAGTGGAGAGAAAAACTGGGGATGGGCACTGTATGAGGGCTGGAGGGAGGGAGCCACCTACAGGGAGGAAGCGTGGAGGGACAAAATGGGGATGGACATTGTATGAGGGCTGGAGGGAGGGAGCTACCTACAGGGAGGGAGAATGGAGGGAAAAAATGGGGATGGACAGTGTCTGAGGGCTGGTGGGGCAGAGCTATCAACAGGCAGGGAGAGCGCTGAAGCCACGAGAACTGTGCCCAGCATCAGCTGTGCCAGGACTTCCAGCAGCGCTGGGAGGCGATGTCTTCTTGGGTGTCTCCTGGTGCTCTTCTTGGGACACTGGTTGAGTGGATCCAGAAGATGTCCCTAATTCTTGAGCTCTTGGGGGAAAGTCGGCTTGATTTTCCAGGTCACGGCAGGATGGGCTGGCACGTTGCCTCCAGGCTTGAAGGGCTGAAAGAGAGAGGAACAGAGCCGTGGCAACAGCCGGGGTCTGTGGGAATCCTACAAGACCTTCTGATCAGAACCATCCCACCCAGAAGGGAGTAGGAGACATTGGAATCAGCTGGGAGGTACTGGCCATGATTCCCCCACGTGTCCCTGAAATCTCTGTGTGCTCTGCCCACATCGCTCCTCGTCCGCACAGGGAGCAGAGCCCTCCAAAGCCGGGGCAGGGCCTGCAGCTCCTTCCCGCTGTCAGCCCGCTGCCCTCACTCACCCTGACAGATGTGCCGGAGCTCTTGCTGCTGCCTCCTCAGGCACCGCCCGGCGCTGCCTGTGAACACAGAGCCTGTCACGGCCCCAGCGGCACAGCTCCCTGCCGGCGGCGCTGCCGGCGCTGTGGCCACACGGGCTGCTGGCCCGGCAGGGCTCAGCCCGGCCCTTGCCGCACGCTGCCGCCCCAGGGCACGGCTGCCAGAGGGCGGCAGCAGCAAGGCCCAGGCCGGGCGGGGCTCCACGGCGCCGGGCCCGGCTGGCGCTGCCGGGGCAGCAGGCGGGGCTGGGGCCGAGCTGCGGCGGGCCGGGCCGGGGAGGGAGCCCGGGCTCGGGGCTCACCCATGATCCTGACGACCGCGTCTCGCAGGGGCTCCTGTGGGCTCTCCAGGTAGCGCAGGGCCCGGCGCAGGTGCTCGGCCGCTCTGCTCCTGTCCTCTGCCAGCTGCAGAGAGCGGCACGAGGGAAGGGTTGGTGCGGGCTCAGCCCCCGGGCCGGGCGCTGCCTGCGCCCAGCCCCGGCCTCCCCTGGCCGCACAGGCCTGAGGCGCGGCCAGCAGCCGCTGGCCAAGGGCTCTCGAGGGCAGGGGGCAGAGGGCCGGCTGCTGCCTGGGGAGCCGCGGTGCCGGCCCGCAGCCCCGCCGGGCCGGGGCTCCATGGGCACCCGGCTCGGGCCCACGGGAGCCTGGAGCAGAGCCCGCGCGGCCTCTGGCTGCAGCAGCGGGCAGGGGCACAGCTGCCCAGCCCCGCACACTGAGCACCGCCCTCAGGGGCCTTCTCCGGCCTGAGCCTGAGGCTTCCAGGCCCTCCTTACCAGGCCCTCATCGACCTTCAACGGCGGCTGCTCCTTCACCAGCTGCTTGAGCTTCCTCCTCTTCAGGAACTCGGCCACACGAAGCAGTGTTTCCCGAGCGGCCTGGAGAGCAACAGAGACCCAGAGATGGCCCCAGAGCCAAGGGCACGGGACCCACATCCCTGTGCCAAGGCCTGGAGGAGGTGACAGCCCGCAAGGCACCAGGGCAGGAGGCAACCAAGCCCCCTGCCAGAGATCCACCAGCATCACAGAAAATCTCACCTTTGCCACGTGTTGGTTCTCATCATGACAATAAATTACAAGTGCATACAGGCTCTTGTCCACAATTGTCTTCAGGGGCTTTTTTCCCTCATCCACTACCAATTCCACCACCTTGCTGAAGAGTTGAATGGAGAGCAGCTGCATGTGGCTGTTGTCCTAGAGGAAACAAAAAGACCTACATCAACTATTCCAGTCCCAGCTGGGCAAAGGCCTGCAAATCCAGAAGGCACAAAGTTTCTGGGAAGCACGCGATGCCTGTGGCTCAGGATGCAGAAGCTTACATGGTCAAAGAGCAGCAGGAGTGCCTGAGCCAGCTTCGGGGCAGTGGTGCTGGATACCAGGATGTCTTTGTGCTGCAGCACATTGGTGAAGACAGAGAGGGACATGCTGACCACCTCGCCATCTGCATCATCCAGCAGCTCCAGAAGGCTTGGAGACAGACTACACATTCTCCTGGCCTGTGTGGAACACATGGCTGTGCTGGGAAGCCATGGACGGCTGCACCGCCACCACCGCCCTGGCACTGCAAGGCCACCCTGCTGCTGCAGGGCCCACAGGCCAAAGGCCTGAGCCAAAGCACTGGGGCAGGTGAGGCAGGAGAGCTGGGAGCAGCTGCCTCAGCTCCTGAAGCCCTGCCAGCCCAAGGGGCTGCTTTCCCCAGCACAGCTTCAGCCGCTGCCCCCTACTCACCATCGAGGGATCCTTGCTGAGCACCACGAGGCCTCTGAGTGCCAGGCGATGCCGCTCCCTGCACTTGCTCTGCAGGTACCTTGCCAAAACCTTCAGGACAGTGCCACCACATTTCGTCAAGTCCAGGCACTCGAGGACCTGCAAGGCACAGGGCAGTGACAGGGGAGCCGGCCAGCAGGAGCCTGGAACCACACAGGTCTGGGCCCAGGCAGCAGCGCAGGGCACGGGCACCGTCCTGGCAGCTGTGGCTGTGAGAGGGCAGAGAGCTGGGAGGCAGCTCAGCCAGGCAGCGCTGGCCTTGAGGCTCACCTCCACAAAGAATGCCAGGAAGGGCAGATCCCGGTATGGGTCCTGCCTGTTGAGCTGCCGGAGCAAGTGGAGCGCGATTCGAGAGCACAAAGGGACCAAGTTACGGCGCATCTCCCTGGCAGGGGGAAAAAGGCACCAAGACCCTGAGGTGGGGACAGACCTCTCCCAGGACTGACTCACAGAGGTCTGGTCTTTCCCCAGCATCCCTGGAGGGCATGTGAGTGCTCTGGGAGGTGGCCCCTTCTGGGCACCCTCCTCTCCCAGCCTTTTCCAGTCTCCTTGGCCGTCCCTCAGTGACGAGGCTCTCTGGCCCATGACCACAGGGACTGAGTGGGGCACAGGGCACAAATGCCGGGGGCAATGGGGACAAGGGGGTCTCACCTGGCCAGCAGACCCATGGCATAGTGCTGGGTGTGAGCACACAGCAGCGTGTCCCAGCCACGCTTGCGCTCCATAGACATCACCTCATTGTCACAGCGCAGTCGGTAGAGCAGAGCCTTCATGGCCTGCACTGCAAACCTGTGTGCAGAGCAAAGCCCAGGTCACACTTGGAGCGCTGGCGCTGGCCACAAGGGCATGGGAAGGATAGGAGGACTGGGACCTGTTGGACTTGCTGGGAAGGCGGTGTTCCTCCTGGCATGCTGTCCAGAAATGACCAGCTTCCACTGGTGGCATCTGCTGTGTGGTGATGACAATATGGAAGAGCAGAGCCACAAACAGGCGGGAGGAATAAAGGATCATGGCCTCATGGCACTCGGGCACCTGGATAATCACCCAGATCACCAGAGTTGCCTGCAAAAGAAGTAGCCCAAGACAGTGCTCAGTGCCGAGGTGTCCATGGGGCAGGGCCCAAGGGCAGATGCAGGAGGAGCAGCGGGCCTGGTGCCCCCTGAGCCTGCCCCTAGCCCAGGGTTCAGCCCAGCGCCTGAGGCATGGAGAGGATGGAGAGCTGCTGGGGAGGTGACTGAGGGGCAAGCGGAGGCCAAATCCAGAAACTCACAGCCAGGGCAAAAACGTCTCTGTCGTCCCCATCAGAGGTGCATGCGCTGTGCAGCGGCCAATCCTCCATCACGCAGAGCAGTGTTGGCAGCACTTTCTCCACAGCTGGTTGCAGTGATCCTATAGTTCGCCACATCATTGCAGCAGCTCTGTAGGATCAGAGCTCTGTGTCAGGGGCATCTCAGTGCCAGTACCGTGCCCTGTGCAGCTGTGGGGGCCCAGGTGACAGAGCCCCGGTGCCCTGAGGGGCAGGGAGGGAGCATTGGCAGCAGGCTCGGGAAACAGAGGGGCCCCAGGGTCCTGGACCTCTGTGCCTGTCTGGCAGAGCCCATAGCACAGGCTGTGCAGGGCCATGGGCCCCAAAGGCTGGTGAGCCCTGAGCTGTGCAGGCATGTGGGCCCTGTACCTGTCACACGTTGGGGCACAGTGCAGGAGGGTCAGCACCACGTCAGCAGGGTGTTCTTCAGCCAGCCTCACAATGTCAATTTGCAACCTGGCATCCAGAGCGACATGGGACACCAGCCTCTGGTGAATGTTCCTTACAATTGCTGGCACCTGGAGGAGCCATGGGGGAGATTTTGAGTGCTGTCCAAGGCAGCAACTTGCCCAGCTTCCCCCAAGAAGTGCTTCCCTTCCCGCCACACTGTGCTGGCCTCAAAGGCTGAGGGGGCCCAGTGACCATGGCTTGAGGGGACACATGCTCCTGGCAGGCCTCCAGGCCTGGCCCCAGGCTGCTTACCTGCTGCTGAGGAGAAACACAAGGGTCCTTGAAATAATCCTGTATTAGTTCCTGACTGAGAGTGGGAGTGAGCGTGGTGTCAGTATTTGAGATGTCCACAGTCTCTCCCCTGTTGGTGTTTGTGATGGCCACATCCTCAGTCACTCCTTTGTCCACCTTTGTCCTGTCCTCGTCCATTGCAGCCTCAGAGTCTTGTGAGCACTCAGCCAAATCTGGGCTGACATCAGGCTCTGCCTGGAGCTCGGTCAGGCCCGAGTCAGGCTCGGCTGGGCCCTCAGCTGCTGTGGTGCCAGTTTTTCTACGCCGAATGCGCAGGAATTTCCGGAACCTCTGCAGGAGAATAAAGAACAGAGAAGGCAGGGATGTTGCATGGCATGCTCCAAGCGTGGTGCTGGGCTGAGCAGGGACAGCAGGCCCAGCCCAGGTGGGGGTGGCTGCAGGTACCTTCAGGGTTTTGCGGGAGCGGCCAGGGCCGGGTTCCTGCTCTCGTGTCTTGTCCAGGGCTGCATCTGGCAAAGAGCGAGCGCAGCCAGAGCTGAGGGGCTGCGGGAGAGGCCGGAGAACACAGCCCAGCCCCACGCTCCCCAGGCAGGGAGAGCCCCGGGATGGCCCAGGGGATGGAGCGCGGCCACTGCAGGGTGTCTGCCCAGCCCCTGTTCCATCCTGTCTGTGGGTATGTCCCCAGGGGATGGGATGGGATGGGATGGGATGGGATGGGATGGGATGGGATGGGATGGGATGGGGCCAAGCTGGCTGTAGCCATCAGCCCTGTGGCCCAGCTCTGTCGCTCACCATCCTTCAGTGGCTGTAACTGCTCCGGTTTTTCAGGCTGTTGTGCTGGGAAATCTTCAGGCCTTCTCTTTTTTTTCGGTCTGAAGACTTTGAAGAGGCTAAGGAATCTACCCGCCATTCCAGAGTCTGGTCTCAAGGGCACCTTCTCGAGAGATGGCTCCGGAAAGCTCCAAGTCCTCAAGGGCACCTGCAAAACACACCCCTCGGGAAGGCCACGGGCCACCAAGGCCCGCAGTCTTGCCACGAGGTCACCTGTAGGAACAATGCCACGGAAAAGCTCCGGGTGGGGCACGAACGAGCGCGCTGTGCGGGGGCTCCTCACGGCACCGCTCTGTCCTGTCCTGTCCCGTCGCCTGCTCCGAGCACTGTGGCCTGCTCCTGTCACTGCCAGCTCCTATGTCACCACGTGTCACAAAGGGCCCTTGGACACATGGTTCCGTTCCATGCCAGGGTCACCGTGCTGCACTGTGTCACAAAGGGCCCTTGCACACACTGCCACCTACCCCAGGCTATGAAGAGTAGTCCTGTTATCAGTCACTTTATCATTGACTCAGCGATACAACCCGTATGGCAAAAATAGCTATCTCTTTTGATGTATCACTACATGGAGAAAATTTTAATTACTTCTGACAATTCTCCATTATTGGGTGACTGTCTTGCTGCTTTAAAGGTAATGCGTGCCAGCAGAGGCTTATGCATAGCCACTGAAAAAATCCAAACTGAACCTCCCTGGAAACACCTGGGTTTCAAATTTTTGGAGACAACAGTCACCCCCCAGCCAGTGACCCTAAAAACCAATATACACACATTGAATGAGTTGGAAAGTTGTTAGGCACTATTCATTGGATCCACGCTTTATTGGGAATCACCACAAAGGAATTATCCCCCTTATTTCAACTCTTAAAAGGAGACCCAGATCTCCCTTCCCCATGGCACTTGACAAAAACTTTCTAAAAGGCTTTAGAGACTGTAAGTGATGAAATCAGTAACTCCTTTGCCACGCGTCGAAACCCAGATTTGCCTTTGCAAATGTTCGTGATTCTGCAATTGTGGGATTCACATTCTCTGAACCTGAGAGAAGCAGTGAGAGAAGCAGAAAAAAGAATGATCAAAACAATTCTTAGGTCATTTGCAGGGCCTGTGTTGTGCCAAAGTGGAATGCATAGTGGAAGATTGTTTACCTGAAGGCAGTTGGGGATTGGATTCTGGTGTGAGTGTTTGGATTCATTGGCCAATTGAATCCATGCGTGTGTGTCGGGACTGCCGGCTGACAGTCCCGAGATTCTGGGCAGTTGAGTTGAGTGCTTGGCAGATTCAGTTTAGATGTAATGTAATATAGGGTAATAGAATATAGAATAATATAGTATAATAAAGTAATTCATTAGCCTTCTGATAAGATGGAGTCCTCCTCGTCATTCCTCCTGGACGTTGGGCAAAAATATCACTAATATGCAATCTTTCCAACCCTACGCTCTTACTGGTCAATGGGATGTACAGGAGCATCCTCTCTGGATAGTAGAGTGTGTTTTTCTGCCACTCACCTTTTCAAAAACTATAACCATTCAACCTGAGATGCTTATTCAGCTGCTGTCGATGGGACGACTCCAATGCCCGAGCCTGACAGGATATGATCCAGCAGTAATGCATCTGCCAATTACTGCAGCAGAATTAGAGACTCTCTTCAGGGATTCACTGTTATTTCAAATTGCTCTTGCAGACTGTAATGGACAATTTTTTCACACGATGCCTCGGCATGCCCTGCTACAATCCTTCAAGGAACTCCCCTTTCAACAACGGCCACTATAAAAGAAAACTCCAATCCCTGATGCAAAAACTGTTTTCACTGACGCATCGGGAAAGACACACAAAGCGGTGACCCTGTGGAGAAATGATAAGGGACAGTGGGAACATTCGATAACCTTTCCACCTGGATCTGCCCAGCTAGTGAAACTGGCAGCTGTGGTAGAAGCATTTTGCCTTTTATCACAGGAACCTATTAACATTGTTCGTGATTCTCTTGATGTTACAGGAATCATGGAGAGAATTCAGCACTCATTCCTGAAGGAAGTCTCTAACAAAGTTCTTTTTCTGGTATTAACCTCTCTGTACAACTTTTCCCCTCACAGGTCTCAGCAATACAACCTTCTGCACCTTAGATCACACACCCCTCTGCCTGGACCTGTAGTGGAAGGGGATGTCAAGGCGGATGCCCTCGACATGACAGTCACTATACCACAAAAGTTAGGCAGGCCAAACTTTCTCATGATTTCTACCATCAAAATGCCTGAGCACTGGGAAAACAATTCCATCTGACGTTGCCACAAGCATGGGGATGTAGTGAATCCTTGCTCACAGTGTCAGCAGACTCCTTCTGCCACAAATGTTAGGTACAAACTCACAAGGGTTGAAACCTAATGACATCTGGCAAACAGATGTAACACACATTTCCAGCTTCGGGACTTTTAAATATGTCCATGTTTCTCCTGATACCTTTTCTGGATTCATAGTAGCAACAGCACACAAAGGGTGAGAAATCCTTGGAAATTTCTTGGGAATTTCCCATTCCATGGGAATTTGATAGGAATTTGGGACGGGAGCTGAAGGATTCTAAATGCCTGGAATGCTTTCATTCCTTGGGAATTTTGGAGGGGAACTGCAGGATTCAAAATTCCCAATGTCCAGAATGCCAGTATTCCATGGGAGTTCATGGGGAATTTGGGAAGGGAGCTGAAGCTTTTGAAATTCCTGATGCCCAGAATGCAATTATTCCATAGTTTTGGTGGGAATTTGGGAGGAGAACTGGAACATTCTAAATTCCCAACACCGAGAATACCCTTATTCCTTGGGAACGTGGGGGGGGAACTGAAGGATTCTAAATTCCCTGTCGTAGACATCTTCTGTGAAAATCCTTTTTTAGGATTTTTTCCCTTCTGAGAAGCTGAGAGGCCTCAGAAACAAAATGTAAACAATGGTTATCTGCTGCTGTGGAATGCAGCAGGTGGATCCGTGATTGGTCTCGTGTGGATGTTTGGATTTAGTGACCAGTCATGGCAGAGCTGGCTCTCTCTCTCTCTGTCTGAGCCAGCTGCCTTTGTTATCACTCCTTTCCATTCTATTCTTAGCTTACCTAGCCTTCTGAGATGAAACTTTCCCTTCTATTCTTTTTAGTATAGTTTTACTGTAATATATATATCATAAAATAATAAATCAAGCCTTCTGAACATGGAGTCAACATTCTCGTCTCTTCCCTCATCCAAGAACCCCTGTGAACACTGTCACAATTCCCAATGCCCAGAAGGCAATTATTCCATAGTCTGGGGGGAATTTTGCATGGGAACTGGAGGATTTGAAATTCCCAATGCCTGGAATGCAATTATTCCATGGGAATTTGGGAAGGGAACTGAAGGATTCAAACTTCCTGATGCCCAGAATGCCGTTTTTCCATGAGAATTTGGGAGGGGAGCTGGAGGATTTGGAAATTCCTGGTGCCCAGAATGCAGTCATTCCATTTTCCAGTTTTGGTGGGAATATGACAGTGGAGCTGGAGATTCAAACTTCCTGATACTCAGAATGCTGTTATTCCATGGGAATTTGGGAGGGGAATGGGAGATTTGAAATTCCTGACTCCCAGAATACTGTTATTCCATGGGAATTTGGTGGGAATTTGGGAGGGGAACTGGAGCATTCAAAATTTCCAATGCCCGGAATCCTGTTGTTGTATGGGAATTTGGGAGGGGAACTGGAGCATTCAAAATTTCCAATGCCCGGAATGCCATTATTCCATAGTTTTGGGGGGGGGGATTTTGGAGTAGAACTGGAAGATTTGAATTTCCTGACGCCTGGAAAGCCATTATTCCATGGGAATTGGGGAGAGCAGCTGGAGCATTCAAAATTCCCGATGCCTGGAATGCCGTTATTCCATGAGAATTTGGAAGGTAAATGGCAGGATTGAAAATTGCCAACATCTGTGCCTGTCATGTGCCTTTGCAGCTGCCAAAAGGTGCGGTTTTGATCTGTGCCGATCGTGCAACCATTGGCACCAGTGCTTGTGCATTTTGATGGAAAAAAGCTTGACTCAGTTGTGCTTGTTCAAAATGTTTGGCAAAGTGTTTGAAATAACCATTGTCAGTTTGTCTGCTCTCGCATTTCCTTCTGCCATGAATCCTGGAAGCGAGAAATGAGAGACAAAATCTTGGTTAGTTCTGAGTGTCAAAATTGTAGAAAGACAGGAAAGCCAACGATATCATTTGTAACATCCTTTAAAACTGATCCTTTTATTCTTTTAACAATACTAGCAACATAAGATAAATCTGCAATTAAATTCAAAAGTTCTGAAAAGAGCTGAAACGCCCTAAACTACTGCAGCCAGTTCAACAATCTGAGGAGAGCCCTCTCTTGTTTGAATATCTGACTCCCATGTTTTGGTTGTTTGATTTTGCCATACTTTTACTGATTTGTGTGTTTTCCCTGCTCCATCAGTGAAGAGAGTTATAGCACTTAAAGGCCCTTCACTCAGCATGGGATTTTCTCTAAAACTTAATTTTGCTTGTAACAATTTGTGGCTTGAATAATGAATAGAACAAACACCTGAATAATTTAACAATGCAATTTGCAAATCTTCTGAATTTTGAAAAGCCCAATCAACCCTTTTCACAGGTAAATAAATAATTACAAAATCTTGGCCTGCCGTAGATAGCAATCTGGCTCTAATTATGATTTCAGCTGTCATCTCCATGGCTGTAAAAACTGGTTTTGGAGACCTATAAGGGAGAAAAACCCACTGTGTGATTAACAAAGGATCTTTTTCAGAAGCGTTCTATTGAAAAATGAGACCAAAAAGTTGCATTTTTTTCTCCTAGCACTGCAAGGAAAAATTGCTCTTCTGGAGCACAACAATCTGCTTTGTCTTTTTTGAAAAGCTTCAGTGACTTTTCAAGGGCTTTTTGAGCTTCAGGTGTTAAAGTTCTAGGAGATTTGATGTCAGTCTCCTCTCAAAAAGTAAAAAAGTGGAGCAAGTCCCACATCTGTGTGGAGTTCTACAAGATTCCCTCACTTTTATTTCTAGCTTTAAAAGAAAAGAGGAAGATGTGGGAGTCAACCCAAGTAAGACATAGGGTCAGCTGGATTACACACCAAACAAACCAAGTCTAATCTTCAAGGTCTGGGAAACATTAATCTAAATCAGGGCAAGCCTCAGATCTTATCCCAAGGGCCTTTGGAGTAGTTCTGATAATTAGTCCAAGTTCTACTCCCCTATTGGTTACATGTGTGCCATAGATGGTATTGTTTCTAGAATGTTCCACATCCAGGACTATAAATTGGTACCTCTCCCTTGTTTCTGGCTCTTGGAGCTTCTCCCTATATTGTGTTCTATTCCTCAGCATAGTTCCCATTTTTATTTCTCAATAAAAGTAATTTCCTTGTTGGGCACTCCATTGTTCCCTCTCCTTATCTCCTATTTTGCATCACGTTCACCCTGAAGTCAGGGGCCCCAAAGGTTTGCCACAGCCACCCTCACTGCAACAGCCAGTGCCCAGAACGCTGTCAGGCAGTGCCGGGATCCCGGCTGTGCTTCTGCTCCCCACAAGTGAGGAACGGCAGCCCCAGGCTCAGAGCCAGTCAGAAAGCCAACCAAGGGAGAGCAGAGGGAGGGCACCCTTCCAGTCTCTCTCGGGCATGGCTGCAAAACACTTGGCAGAGGGGCAGGAGAAGGGAGAAGGCAGTGAAGAATGAGAAAATAATTCCAGCACGGAGTAAGAGCTTTGGGCAGAGACCAAGTGTTGCCAGCAGTTGCTCCAGGTGCTCTGGCCATCAGCCCCCAATGCAGGTGGGCTTTGGCTCCCTGTGGCACAGAAGCCCCCCAGGGGCACAGGTCTCTGGGGCAGGAGACGGGCACCAGCGCTGCCAGGGCTTGGGGGGTGGCAGCTCTCCTTGGGTGGGGACTCTGCCACAGCTGCTGCTGTCAGCGCTGCCTGGGCCCCAGGGCTCAGAGCAGCATTCGTGCCCGGGCCCACACGTTCCTTGTGCATGTCACACCCGTGGCTTTAGGATGGCCACGGGCCGGGACGTGTCCCAAGGAGGCCGTGCCAGCTTCCCTGGAAGGCCCCGTGCCCTTCCCGGCGCGGCTGCGTGGGCAGCCCTGGGGGCTCCTTCTGCTGCCCTGAGCCCGCAGAGCAGGGCAGCGTTTGCTGATGCTCTGAGCCCTTCCTAAAGATCCTGTGGGGCTGCCTTAGACACCTGGGGCCAGGCATTCCTTCCAGCCTGGGCCACTTTGGCTGGGCTGGGCGTGGCCCCAGGGCAGGCGGCAGTGTGTGCAAGGGCCCTTTGTGACACAGTGCAGCACGGTCACCGTGTCATGGAATGGGACAGGGTGTCCTTTGTGACGTGTGGTGACAAAGGAGCCGGCGGTGACAAGAGCAGGTCACAGTGCTCGGAGCACTCGACAGGACAGGACGGGACAGAGCGGTGCCGTGAGGAGCCCCCGCACAGCGCGCTCGTTCATTGCTGACCTGGAGTTTTTCCTTGACCCTACTGCTGCAGGTGACCTCGAGGCCAGACCACAGGACTCGGTGACCCGTGCCCCTCTCGGGACTTCTCTTTTGCAGGACCCCTTAAGGGCAGACCGTGGGACTTGGTGACTCGGAACTTTCCGAGGGAACTGCCATCCTTGCAGCAGTGCCCTCGAGGCCAGACCATTGGACTTGTCTACTCAGTGCTCTTCCAAGGCCTCTCTCTTGCAGGTGCCATTGACACCAGATTTTGGGAGAATGGCAGAGAAACGCCAGGGCCTGTTCAGTAGGAAGAAGAACAGAGATTCTTCAGCCACCCCAGCAAAGCAGCGTAATGCGTCGCCGAAGTTCCAGCCAGTGCAGGACAGTGAGTGACACAGCTGGGTCACAGGGCTGATGGCTGCAGCCAGCTTAGCCCAATCCCATCCCATCCCATGCCACCCCATGCCATTCCATGCTATCCCATGCCATCCCATCCCATCCCATGCCATCCAATGCCATCCCATCCCATCCCATCCCATCCCATCCCATCCCATCCCATCCCATCCCATCCCATCCCATGCACTGGGGACATGCCCATGGACAGGATGGAACAGGGCCCGGGCAGACACCCCGCAGGGGCCGTGCTCCATGCCCTGGGCCATCCCGGGGCTCTCCCTGCCTGGGGAGCGCAGGGCCGGGCTGTGTTCTCCGGCCTCTCCCGCAGCCCCTCAGCTCTGGCTGTGCTCGCTCTTTCCCAAATGCAGAGAAGAAGCAGGACACCGCTGGTGGTGGCTTCAGCAAATCACTGAAGGTACCTGGAGCCATCCCCACCTGGGCTGGGCCTGCTGTCACTGCTCAGCTGAGCACTGTGTTTGGAGCACTCCATGGAACACCCCTCTCTTCCCTGCTCTTCTGCAGAAGTTCATTGCATGTGGAAAGACAGAAAAGGAGGATCCAAACAAATACAGGCCGATTGATTGTAGCACAGCATCAATTGAATGCGTGGAAATGAGCAATTATGTAGTGAAGGCTGACCAGGTAACAATGAGGCCAATTCAGACACCTGAATGACTGAGGTCATAAAAAACACAGATACTACCCCCCACTTTAACTGCCATTTATGCTCACAATTTATTATTCATGGATATTTGTGGTTTTTATCAGAAGTGATAAGCAGCCATTGCCCATGGCTGGAGGCCTTCCAGGGTCATGCAGCCATCAAGCCATGTCCACTTGCCTGCCTCAGCCTTTGAGGCCAGCGCAGTGTGGGGGGAAGGGAAGCACTTGTTAGGGGAAACTGGGGAATCTCCTCCCTCAGGCAGCACTCCAGATTTTCCCCACATCTCTTCCAGGTGCCAGAAATGGTGAGGATTATGCACCAGAGACTTGCGTCCCCTAAGACTGCCGATGTCAGGCTATTCATGAACCTTCTGAGGCTGGCTGAAGAACACCCTGCTGGTGTGGTGCTGACCCTCCTGCGCTGTGCCCCAACGTGTGACAGGTACAGGGCCCACATGCCTGCACAGCTCAGGGCTCACCAGCCTTTGGGGCCCATGGCCCTGCACAGCCTGTGCTATGGGCTCTGCCAGACAGGCACAGAGGTCCAGGACCCTGGGGCCCCTCTGTTTCCCGATCCTGCTGCCAATGCTCCCTCCCTGCCCCTCAGGGCACCGGGGCTCTGTCACCTGGGCCCCCACAGCTGCACAGGACATGGTATTGGCACTGAGATGCCCCTGACACAGAACTCTCATCCCACAGAGCTGCTACAATTATGTGGAGAACTATAGGCTCGTCAAGTCCCACAGTGGAGAAGGTGCTGCCAACACTGCTCTGTGTGATGGAGGATTGGCCTGTGCACAGCATGTTCACCTCTGATGGGGACGACAGAGACGTTTTTGCCCTGGCTGTGAGTTTCTGGATTTGGCCTCCGCTTGCCCCTCAGTCACCTCCCCAGCAGCTCTCCATCCTCTCCATGCCTCAGGCGCTGGGCTGAACCCTGGGCTAGGGGCAGGCTCAGGGGGCACCAGGCCCGCTGCTCCTCCTGCATCTGCCCTTGGGCCCTGCCCCATGGACACCTCGGCACTGAGCGCTGTCTTGGGCTGCTTCTTTTGCAGGCAACTCTGGTGCTCTGGGTGATTATCCAGGTGCCCAAGTGCCACGAGGCAATGCACAAATATGCCCCCCACCTGCTTGTGACTCTGATAGTTCAAATTTGCGACAGCACAGCGCAAGCTTCTGAGGACGTTGACACCTTTTGGCAGCAATGCCAGGAAGAACACCACCTTAACACAAACCCCAGCAGGTGCTCCATCCCACTTCTCCCATCCCTCCCATATCCCCAAGGCAGGAGCCAGGGATCACAGTATGACCTGGGCTTTGCTCTGCACACAGTTTTGCAGTGCAGGCCATGAAGGCTCTGCTCTGCCGACTGCACTGTGAAAATTTGGTCCTGCGAATGGGACGCAAGCGTGGCTGGGACACGCTGCTGTGTGCTGACACCCAGCACTATGCCGTGGGTCTGCTGGCCAGGTGAGATCCCCTTCTCCCCACTGCCCCTGGCATTTGTGCCCTGTGCCCCACTCAGTCCCTGTGGTCATGGGAGAGAGCCTCGTCACTGAGGGATGGCCAAGGAGTCTGGAAAAGGCTGGGAAAGGAGGATGCCCAGAAGGAGCTGCCTCTCAGAGGGCTCACATCCCCTCCAGGGTGGTGGGGAAAGATGGAATCCTTGTGAGCCAGATCTGGGAGATGTTTGACACCCATGCCTCAGAGTCTTGGTGCCCTTCTCCTCCTGCCAGGGAGATGCGCCGTGACTCGATCCCCTTGTGTTGTCGCACTGGCATCCACCTGCTTGGGCTGCTCAGCACAGAAGGGCATCGCTGGGATCTGCCCTTCCTGGCATTCCTTGTGGAGGTGAGCCTCAAGGCCAGCGCTGCCTGGCTGAGCTGCCTCCCAGCTCTCTGCCCTCTCACAGCCACAGCTGCCAGGACAGTGCCCACGCCCTGTGCTGCTGCCTGGGCCCAGCCCTGTGCGCTTCTGGGCTCCTGCTGGCCGGCTCCCGTCACTGCCCTGTGCCTTGCAGGTCCTCGAGTGCCTGGACTTGAGCGAATGCAGTGAGAGTGTTCTGGAGATGATGTCAAGGTACCTGCAGACCGAGTGCAGGGAGCGGTGTCGCCTGGCACTCAGAGGCCTTGTGGTGCTCATCAAGGATCGCTTGCTGGTGAGAAGTGGGCAGCGGCTGAAGCTGTGCTGGGGAAAGCTGCCCCTTGGGCTGGCAGGGCTTCAGGAGCTGAGGCAGCTGCTCCCAGCTCTCCTGTCTCACCTGCCCCAGTGCTTTGGCTCAGGCCTTTGGTCTCTGAGCTTGCAATGCCAGGGCGGTGGTGGCGGTGCAGCCATCCATGGCTTCCCAGCACTGCCTTGTGTTCCAAACAGGCCAGGAGAATGTGCATCCTGTCTCAACGGCTTGTGGATGTTCTGGGTGATGAAGATGCAGAGGTGGTCAGGATGTCCCTCTGCGTCTTCATGAATGTTCTCCAGTACAAGGATATGTTGGTATCCAGCACTACTGCCCCAAGGCTAGCTGAGGCCCTCGTACAACTCTTTGATCATGTAAGGCTGTGTGGCCCCAGCCATGGGACTGGCTGCTGCCCAGAAACTTTGTGCCCTGGGGATTTTTAGTCTTTTACTCAGGTGGGCCTAGAGAAATGTTGGTGAGGTCTTTTCTGCATTCTTTCCTCCAGGACAACAGCCATGTGCAGCTGCTCTCCATTCAGCTGTTTGAAAATGTGATAGACTTAGTAGTGGATGAGGGAAAAAAGCCTCTGAAGAGAATTGTGAACCACAGCCTGCTCCCGCTCTTCATGCACTGCCACGAGGAGAACCAGCGTGTGGCGAATGTGAGTTTTGTGTGATGCTGGTAGATCTCTGGGAGGGGCTCGGCTGCCTCCTGTCCTGGTCCCTTATGGACTGCAGCCTCCTCCAGGCCTTGGCACAGGGATGTGGGTCCTGTGCCCTGGGCTGTGGGGCCATCTCTGGGTCTCTGCTGCTCTCCAGGCCTCTCAGAAAACGCTGCTTCGTGTGGCCAAGTTCCTGAAGAGGAGGAAGCTCAAGCAGCTGGTGAAGAAGGGGCAGCTGTCAAAGTTCGGCAAATGCCTGGTAAGGAGGGCCTGGAAGCCCCAGGCTCAGCCTGGAGAAGGCCCCTGAGGGCGGTGCTCAGTGTGCGGGGCTGGGCAGCTGTGCCCCTGCCCGCTGCTGCAGCCAGAGGCCGCGCGGGCTCTGCTCCAGGCTCCCGTGGGCTCCAGCCGGGTGCCCATGGAGCCCCGGCCCGGCGGGGCTGCGGGCCGGCACCGCGGCTCCCCGGGCAGCAGCCGGCCCTCTGCCCCCTGCCCTCGGGAGCCCTTGGCCAGCGGCTGCTGGCCGCGCCTCAGGCCTGTGCGGCCAGGGGAGGCCGGGACTGGGCGCAGGCAGCGCCCGGCCCGGGGGCTGAGCCCGCGCCAACCCTTCCCTCCTGCCGCTCTCTGCAGCTGGCAGAGGACAGGAGCAGAGCGGCCGAGCACCTGCGCCGGGCCCTGCCCTACCTGGAGAACCCGCAGGAGTCCGTACGAGAGGCGGCCGTCAGGATCATCGGTGAGCCCTGGGCCCGGGCTCCCTCCCGGCCCGGCCCGCCGCAGCTCGGCCCCAGCCCCGCCTGCTGCCCCGGCCGGGCCCCGGCAGGGAGCTGTGCCGCTGGGGCCGTGACAGGCTCTGTGTTCACAGGCATGGCCGGGCGGTGCCTGAAGGGACAGCCAGCAGAGCTTCACGTTCTCACTCAGGGTGAGTGAGGGCAGCGCGCTGTCAGCGGGGATTGCCCGGGAGCGCTGCAATCTCCGGGCAGGGAGCTGCAGTCGCTGTCGCAGCTGTGGCAGCCTTCTCTCCCTGTGTGGATGAAGGGTGGCATGGGCAGAGCACAGGCCGATTTCAGGGACACTGGTGGGGGGATTCATGGCCAGCATCTTGCAAGGGTCAGCCTCTCTTGTGGCCGATGTGAGAGCTGGGAGCGATGGGCTTAGCAAGAGAATCTCTGGGTGTCCTTCTGGGCTCTGACCCTGGTAGTTCATCTGTCTTGCAGCCCTTGAAGCCATGAGCAAAGATGACAGTCCATCCTCCAGTAACCTGGAAATCCAGGCAATTTTTGGACTAAGATCTTCAGAATTAAGGTCATCTGCTGGACTCAGAGACCCAGGGTGCCAAGAACAGTACCAGGAGACTGTGAAGAGAGGACCACCATTCAGCATCACTGGAGCTCCAGGCACAGCTGATGCTGGCAACAGCTGAGCCTGTGGGAGGCCCACATGACTACTGCCTTCTCCCTCCCTATTAACAGTTCCCTCCCTGTAGCCCTCAGACCCTCCCCACCCCTTTATTTTGCCCCCATCTCATCCCATCACTTTCCCTTCCCTTAATAAACAGTTTGTTTTTTCCCCCTCCCTGTTGACAGTTCCCTCCCTCCAGCCCTCAGACCCTCCCCATCCCTTTTTTTTTGCCCTCATCTCATCCCTTCACTTTCCCTTCCCATTAATAAACAGTTTGGTTTTCCCCCCTTACCTGCATCTCTGTGGAGCTGAAGCAAATCTGGGGCCCTGGGACACACAGTCCCCTGCTGCCATTCTCTGCCACGCCGTGTTTTGTGCACAGACAAAGGGGAATGAGGGCAGGTCAGGCTCGAAAGGTTGCTGTGCTGAAGGTGCAGCTCCACAGCACTGTGCAGTTCCAGATCTTGCTGAGCACCCTGGAGCCCCTGAATTTTGGAAGAGCCAACCAGAGTATGCTCTGAAGCCAGCTGAGAGGGATTCCATGGCAAGCATCCACGGAGGGCAAAGGAGCTTGGAATGCTGGAAGCTTTCAAGAATAGCTTCCTGAAAGCACAGCAGCGCTCCATCCCTGCACAGGATGAGGAAGAGGGCAGCAGCAGAGAGCATCCAGGCTTAGCAGGGAGCTCTGGCTGTGCCTGAGGGCAAATGAAGCAGCAGCACGGTGCCCGAGACTCGGACACGCGGCCGCGCCGGTGCCCGCAGCGCTGCCAGGCAGTGCCGGGATCCCGGCTGTGCTTCTGCTCCCCACAAGTGAGGAACGGCAGCCCCAGGCTCAGAGCCAGCCAGAAAGCCAACCAAGGGAGAGCAGAGGGAGGGCACCCTTCCAGTCTCTCTTGGACATGGCCACAAAACAGCCCCTGCTGCTTCTTCCTCCGCCTGTGTTTGGGCTGTGCTGGTGGCAGAGCCAGCCAGGTTGGGCTCTGCGTTCCAAAGCCTGTTGGGAGCGGGCATGAAAAGCGCTGTGTGCACAGCAGAGAGTCCTGGAAGGTGCTGCCAAGAGCATCCTGCAGGAACAGGGCTCTGGTCCCTGGCCAGGAACAGCCTGGTTTTGGTGCTGTGAGCGCAGGCAGGAGTTGAGGCAGGTGGAGAGGCAGCGGGCAGCTTGTGTTTGTGGAGGGCCTGGGGCTGCACCTCTGAACCTGCACCTGGAAACTCACTTGGGGCAATAGGAGCTAGAGCTGGAGTGTCTGTCCTGAAAGGACCTGAAGTCATTCAGCCTTGCCAGCGTTTCCTAAGGGTGTGTTGGTGCTCCCCAGGAAAGCCACACATTTGGGGAAACACCTTTGGAGGAAAGGGGCTTGCTTCTCAAGGGAAGTGCTGCCCAAGGAGCTCCCAGTGAGGCAGGTGCGAGTGTCCCCCTTTGGCTCTCTGTGCTCCTTTCAGTCCTTAAGGCCCATTGCTCTTGGAAAAGGGGCAGGGAGAAGGCAGTGAGAAGCAGGTTTGGCATCTGCCCTGACCTGTGGAGATTGAATCATCATATAATCAAGGAATAGTTTTGTTCCATGGGACCTTAAGTACCGTTTTCTTCTGCTACCTGCCCTGGTCAGGCTATGCCTCCACTAGATAACATTGCTTCCAACCTGGTCTTGAACACTTCCAGGAATGGGACAGAAAGGTTTTCTGGTCAACGTGTGTTAGAGCCCCATCATCCTCACCAGAAAGAATTTCTTCCTTATATCCAGCATAAGTCTACTCTTCTAGTATAAAGCCATTCTCCCGTGTCCTGTCAATATATGCTTAATATATAAATTCAATCTTTAGTCTTAATTTGTGAATCTGAAAGATGGAGATCTTCAGAACTTTTTGCAAAAGACTGAAGAAGCTGAAATTTTTCTTGCCTGACAGGGAAACATGGTAGTGTTTCACTAAATGGTATCCTTCAAACTGTCTTGTTGGGCGGATGATGTCTGTGGCTATGAAATATGAGGAAAGGAAAAAATTTTGCTCTTGTAAAGTTTATTTATTATCATCTCTTTCCTTTTCAAAATGATAAGTGATGAAGGTTGGAGGCAGGAGAAGTGGAGTAAGTTTAGTTTCTCTGGATCTAATGAACTGTAGATCCTCATGATCTATAGGGGCAGAGACCTGAGCATTACAGAGATTGCTATTATGTTCTTCCTGGCAAGCAACAGAATAAAGGAAGGGAAGCTTGGGGAACAATCAATTTCTGTTGGAAGCCTTCTTGTAACCTGAAGATCTGTGGCCTTGCTAAGTCTGGTGTAGTTCAGTGACAAATGACTAAGTTGGCTTTTAAAACAAAACCCCAGACTATAGGGTTTGAGTATTTAGCTGAAGAGGAGATCAGTGAATGCTTGTTTAGCTCTGCTGAGTAGCCAAGGGAACAACCAGATCTCATCGGTGGAAGCAGGCTAGAGATTTAATGTAAAAGAGTGTTGTTCCAGTATCAAGAAAAGTATCTTTGGGTGATAATGTGAACACAACCCTGTATCTCTAAAATTATTGTTCATAAGATCCACTCTAACTTTGATTTCCTCAGGTAGTCTCTTATACTGGATGTTTCCAAGTGTAGTTTCAGCAGATGTTTCTCCATGTGCTTGTGGAAGTGAGAATGTACATTCCATACTCAATTTCCTCTTCCTGGTAATGATTAAAAGTTTTTTGATTGTTGCAGTCAGTAGATTTATAGTTAAGACTCTGGTTTTGGTCTGTTTAATATACAAGCAGGAGAAGGTTTTGTGGTGGCTCTTTGTCCCAAAAGCAGTGATTTTTGTGTGATCTAAGAGGCTTGTTAGCAGTCTCTCTTGCTAAATATCTCTGTAGACAAGCTGTCAGGAATTATTGCTCTTCTTTCTTGGACTCCTCCTTTTCTGTGAACATGCTGAGTGATCATGTAAAAAAGCCAAGATAGCAAGATTAGAATCAGAAGAAGAAATTTAGTGCTGATAAATAGTTAATAGTTCTCATCTGGATGTTGCTGAAGTAAAAAAGTCGTGATGCAGCTTGTGAACCTGAAAAGGGAAAACAGGCGAGTCTGTGTGCTTCTAGGGAAGGAGAGAATTTCAGCTGTCCTGTTCAAAATCCTGCCTGTTCCCTCAAGCAGCCTTTTTTTGGAGCACTTATGTTTATCTTAGTGGAGAACAGGTATTTGTCTGGAGATGAATCTGCAACAAGGACCTGACTTCCTCTCTTTTTTCCTGTGAAAAATCTAAAGGGCAGGCAGATCTTTGAGTCCTCATCTGTCCTTCAGCCTGGGCATTCCCACCACAAGAAGAGATGTTGATTTAAAAGAAAACCATGCCCAACTTGGGGAAGCAGAGGGAGATCTGAGCTTGAATGAGAAATGAAAATTTGCTGTGGAGTAGAAAAAGACTGAACAGCTAATCAGGATATTATAGTGTGGCTCTGGCAATGCAGTTAATTTTTAGAAACAAGACCTAGGGTTGGTTCCCTAGCATAGGGAATGTCATTTGCTCACATTTTCTCTGTTCCTGTGTAGATAGGAAGGAAGGGTCCTGTGAGAATTTTTATTATGTTTTGTGAGATTCATGCTAGCAGAATGAATATTCACCATTTCCAGACTTCTTTGGAGAGCACCTTCACAGCTTGTCTTGTCCAGAGTTAGTGTGTTGAACACTTGTTTTTCTTGAGACACGTTGGGAAATATTTGTGCTGTCAAATCTGCATGGCTTTCATGTCTGTTTTCAGAGAACCTTTAATATTTACTTGGAGATTTTATTGTCTCTGTGTTGGTGGAAACCCTCCCTTTTTTTCTTGTCATGAAGAACTTAGAAGTCTTTCCATTTTTCTGAAGATAATTCAATGCACTGCCAGTGCCAAGAGGATGTTTGAGAGGTCTGAACCTTTTTTTTTTGTGAATAACAAACTGACATAGAGCATCAGGGATTTAATTTCCAGGCAAGCTGCAAAATGCGAGTTTTCATTTCTTCTTTGCTATTAGCTAGAGCTGGAAATACTCTGCTGTTACAGAAAAAAGTCAGGAGGATATTGTGACTGTCTGGGGGAGGAATGGAAGTCTTTGCCTTTGAACCACGTTTGAGAATCATGTTTATTTTAAATCTTTTGGCCTTAGCAAAAAGCTGAACAAGAACAATGTGTTTCTGTAGTTTCCTAGTGTTGTCTCTCCTTGGGGGCGAGAGGTCTCTCTTTAAAACTCATTTCCCATTCAGTTTATCTCTTCTGAGTTCCATCCAGTTCCCACTCTAGTCAGTCACAAGTATTCTGACTTAACAGCAAGTTGATTGGGGTCAAGATCCATGATTTTAACAGTGTGAAGGAAGTTAGGAGAACTGGCTAACACCTCCAAACAAGGCCCTGCTGCAAATGACATGGATTTTTTCCTCCATCTCCTCCAAAGATGAGCAGGAATATTGACTCTAAAATGATAAGTTTCAATGTTGGCATCTTTTTATCATGAGAAGTGACAGATGAGGTTTTTTTTTTTTCCATAGAAGGTCATAATTTGTTGCATTGTTTGTTTTATGGTTTTTTTATAAGCAACTTCACTGCTTAACTTTCATTTGTCAAAATAACATTCCAGTGTGAGTGGGATGTCCTCCCTATGAGACACTGCTGGGAAGGATGTGGGGCTCTGGCCCAGTTGAGAGAGAAGTTCTTTCCCCTTTTAGAAAATTCTTACTGTAACTTGCACTTACCCAATTTTCGGGTCTTTAATGGTATCTGAAGAGCTTCTAATGAAGTATTCTTCACTAGAACATGACTCTTTCTGGCACTTGCAAAAATGCTCCTGGAGTCTCAAGAAAAAGCCATTTAGAAAGAATTTCACAGGAATCCTGGAATGCTTTGGGTTGGAAGGGGCCTTAAAGCCCATCTTGTTCTACTCCCTGTGCTCCAAGCCATGTCGAGCCTGGCCTTGGACACTTCCAGGGATCCAGGGGCAGCCACAGCTTCTCTGGGCCTCACCACCCTCACAGGGAAGGATATCTTCTCAATTTCTTATCAAACCCTGCCCTCTGTCAGTGGGAAGCCATTCCCCATGTCCTGTCACCCACGCTTCTGTAATCAGTCAGAGCGTGTCCCCAGTCCTTGCTGTGTGTCTGCAGGTGGAGCAATGCTTCTGTGTGTGCTGGGGCCTTCTCAAAGTGAGGCAGAGCAGATGGGAATCTACAATAGAGTGGGAAGTACATTAATTAATCTTTGCTTCCCAGTTTCTTCCAACATCTTTGCAAAATAGCCACGATGAGTCATCCTGAAGCCTGGTCATTTTTCCTGTGGTTAAGAGTTCCCAGACTTTTGTTGGATGTGTCCTGTTGGAAGCATGGATTTACTCCAGGCTTTTTTACACGGATCTAAGCTATCATAAATAAGAGTCAGGAATCCTTAGCTGAAAGCCTTTTAAAATAAAAAAAATTTAAACAGTTGAGGTTAGTATAAGGGGCCATGTCCTGGTTTATGTATGGATCTAAACCAAATCCTATTCCCTGTAGGCAGGATTTAAGTCATATTGTTGCAGTGCTGCTCCCACAGAAGCCCATGAAAAATCTTTCAGTGACTTCAGAGAGGACAAGGATTCCATCTCAGATCTAGCACAACCTCTAGAGAACACATCTGGCCACTGGGAAGAGGACAACTGTGATAAGGAATTTTGCAGGCTCTGTTAGGAAGCCACTGAGAACAGGACTGCCTAAAGCATAGGAGACAGCAGAGGGGGAAGGAAAAATAAACAAGTACCGACCTGTTTAACCTTAAATTCAAATTTATTTCTGCTTGTCAGTGTCTTTTACATGAGGGAAAAGGCAGTGCTGCTTTTGCCTCTACCTCTAAGCTTCATGCTGTCTCTAGGCACATAGTATAGAACTTAGATTCTAGTAAAGAGTAAATTTACCACTTATGGCACCAAAATTATTGAGTGGGGGAGGCTGAACTCCAGAAATACCAGCATATCTGCTCTGATCAACTTAGCAGCACACCACAGGAGCACTTTCTTCTGGTTGTGTTGTATCCCACACAATGGCAAATGATGCTTTTCCCTGTAATAGTTGCCTTGGACAGAAGTCATGCCGTGGGAGGGTAGACTCAAAAACCAAAGTTTTGACTCCAGAAGAGTTCTTATTCAGAATTACTGGAGGACTTTTCTTGTATACCACAGATGCAGCTGGAAAGCTTGAAACAACTCTTAGCTTCTTGTCCCTGTAGAATTTGTTACAGAATTTGGCATCCTTCAACGTTCATGTTTGAAACCTATTGGGTTTTTAGCTGTGTTCTGTGTTTGCTGGTGGAGCTGGTATCAGCCCTTGCCTCCACAGTGTGTGTGTTGTCACGTGAGTGGTCAGCTCTACAGCAGCAAAACCAGTCAGCAGGAGGAATAATTTGGGGAAATTCAAGTTACTGCACTGAAAGCATGTTCATTTTAATATTTTGGCCTGGCAAATTGCTTATTCAGACAGTCCAAATTAGCTAAAACTCATAAAATATAATAGTAGTTGCAAACAGAGGGACTTTGAGGATGAACTATGATATTTAGTAGTGTGTTCACAACATGAGTGTGATTGGAGGACAGAGTCAGAAAAGGAAATGATAAGAATTACCATAATTTGGAGCACTTCCCCCACATGTGATATGTGATGTTTCTGTGTGCCTAAGCACTCTGGACCCTCTGAGATGACTGGGGAGATGGATTTATCCCAAAGATCCTGGGGAAGGAGCTTAGATTCAGAAGGAAGATAAGACACTGTGGACTCAGAGATCTCTTGGCAAGTTCATTAACTCACCAAAGGCTTGTCCTAGGTTTGAGGCTGGGTTTAGAGCTGGATCCTTTGATTCTGTTTTTTTATTTTTTTTAATCAGGTCTCGAGCACCTTGGCAGTTTTGCAGCTCTCCCAGACATACTCTGTGGCCAAAACAGAAGCCCTCAAGAGCCTGGCAGCTCAGGGATCTCTCAAACACTTTCAAGGGTCCTCTCAAACACTTTCAAGGGTCCTCTCAAACACTTTGCAGTGTTTGTGACACTGAAGGACCGTGGCAAGCCTGTTAAAACCCCTGTGTCCTGCATGAGCACCTGGGCATCCTTGTGTCTGTCAGCCCAGTGGCATACTGAGGAGTGAATCAGTGGGGAGAAAAGCTGTCAGAGGTTCTGCTGGACAATTTGTCCCCATGGCAAGCCAGAACAGCTCCTTGAACTGTTTTGGAGCTTGACTCATGCCAGGAAGGGACCTTTTCTCTCAGCAATTTCCCGACTGCTTTCTGGGCTCATTTGTTTTTCTTGCAGGGGTGGTTTGTGCTGCAGGGTCTGCAAGGAGAGGGCATTCATTCTTCCTCTGACACATCCCTGCCTTGTCCCCCTCCTGCTCCTGGAGAGCACAGCTGGCACAAAGCCCTCCTTGGAGAGGTTAACCAGATGGATGGGCTCCACGGCGGGCTGGGGCTGGTAGGAAATGCAGCGGTGTGCAGTGCCAAAGCCATGATGTGTGTGCTCTTTCCATTGGGAGCACTGACTCATAAAACAGAATAAAAAAGCTGTTACATTTCTGCATGATGAAAAAAACGGGCTCCAGTCTAGTCCTTCTTATGCATTCACACAGCCTCTGTCCAGTGAACGCTTTCCCTGTTAGAGCTTGTGAAACCTGGCTTCCCTTGGTAGGAATTAAATTTATTTCAGCTGAAAAGAATTGGGTGTCACCTTGGATGGGCCTTCTCCTCACCCCTAGCTAGGGCCAAGCACTGGTCTTGTGACTTTTTAAATACAATCCAGATTATTTATTTGCTGTTATTTTAATTGAGCTGAGAAGAGCTTGGCCGTGTCTCCCTTGGGTTGTGCTGTCAGCTGGTTGCTGATCAGTTTTCCAAGGTATGCTTGGTAGAAAATAGAGAAAGAAGCCCTTCCCATGGCCATGGTTCCCACTTCTGATTCCTGTTTAAAGCACAGAGTGTGACAGACCAGCAGGAGAAGTGGATCAGATAATCAGAGACAAGGAAGCTTTGGAGAGGGTGGGAGTATTGTCACTGTATCCAGCATGAGGTGCAACAATTAAACACTGGATTTTATTGCATGATGTCTTACAAAATAATTGTGATGTGATGTTAGACCTTGTGAAGTCTTGTAGACAAAGTTTAGGCAAAAAGCCCTTGAACCTGTAATTCCAGCTATGAACTGAGACACACAGCTAAGTTGCAGTTTATATTGACTATTGAGCCATGGCCTCAAACTACCTGAGATTTCTGCAAATGCCTCTTTATGTTGCCTAAAATAACAACAAATGAAATATAATTCAAATATTGTGACAGATCTTGAACTGCCTTTGGTAGCAGCAGCATAATAAATATAGAAGTTAAGCAGACTCTGTCAAGTCTGGACTTGGATCAATGATCCTTGTGGGTCCCTTCCAACTCAAAATATTCTATGATTAAGAAAGAAAAAAGTGTTTTGCTTTGCACTGAGGTCCAGACAAAGCTCAAGGAATCACTGCTGCTTGCCCACACCCTCACAGTTGATAATTGTGTGAGTTGTGCCTTAGCCAAAACCTGTTCCTCATTTTTTGTGCAGCCCAGGCTTGGATGCTCAGCTCCAATGGTTTTGCTAGGGGGGGAGGTCAATTTTTGGGAGAGTGTAACCTGCCTTCTGTCAGGTTGAATCTCCTTTGTTCTGTCGCCCCAGCCCCTTGGGAATAGTTTTTCTCCATCTTTCCTGCAGGTTCCTTCAGGAACTGTAAGGCCACAGTTGTGTGTCTGATCTAGGTGGTGTAAAGACATGGCACTGTTGCTGTGGCAAGGCTTGTCCTCTCAAGCAATACCTTCCAAGATTTATTTTTTAGGGGGAATCCAGAGGGATGTGTTAGCAAGGTTACAGTTTCTTGGTGACTACTGCATCTCTCTCAGCGTCCGGCCACTAAGTTCAATTTTCGTGAGCTTAAGGCATCCTAGAGAAAAAATTCTTGTTGCTTGGATTGGACTTGGATTTTTCTTGGATTTTCTTTGACCAGTGGGTTTTTCATGTGATCTGGGAATGCATCCTTGCCTTTCAGTTCAGTGTTCTGGCTAGATGAACTTATCAGTGCGTGTGAATTTCTGGAGGCAGGGTGGTTTCCTGCTCACAGTGGGAATAAAGTTAAAGGCCAGGAACTCTGCTTAAATCCTTTTGTTATTAGCAAAATATACTGTGGCCTTTGGCATCCCCTAATTCTGCTTCTCTGCAAACTGATAGATGATTATGGTGATTATGATAATTATGGTAATTAGGGTACCTGCCATTTGTGGGAATGTGGAGGATCCTGGAGAAGAATGCCGCCTTTTTGGAATTGCAAACCAGTAAATCTGTTGAGTATTAATGGTTTTTGTTAAATTTATTGAGCCCGTTGGGACTGTTGAATGAAAGCCCTTACATAAATGACACTTAATTATTGTTATTGCTAGAGAAGGGCTTGCACAAAAGCAGCAGTTATCTGGGAATCTGGGAAACAAAGGTCTGGAGCTCGCTGCCAACATCTGCTACCACTTAAAACTTACAGTATGAGGCACTAATTTGGAGAGAGAGATTCTGCAGCCCCTGAGTGTGGCCATCCTTTGGTGAGGCTCTTCATATCCTGAATGTGTTCTGCCCACCTTAACTCCTTGGGGAGGGAATCTGCCCTGGGTGGTCACAGGGGTTGTGGGACATTCTGGTTACAAATCTGGTTACAAATCTGCTTTCAACACTGTTTCCTTCCTCACAGGATTGAACAGGAATGGGCAGTGATGTTTTTTACTCACGACCTCAGGTGTCCTCACAAACATGGGCAGGACTGTGCTGCAGAGCACCAAGCAAAGTTTTCCAAGGCAGGTAAGGAAGCTTTCTATTTCTAGGAGCTCCTTCAACCTCTTGGGTCTCAGCATGTGGAAAAAATCCATTAATGTGTGGTGTTTGGCTTTGCTTCTGGAGCAGTGGGAAGCTCCACCCCTCCATTTGAAGGGAACCTGGGAACCTTGCAACACCAATCTGCTGTGAGTCATGTACTCAGTGGCTTCAGAGGAGGGAGTAATGAAACCTTCTACCCCCCCCCCCCCCCCCAAGCTGATTGCCAAGGAGTGCTGCCATGTCCTAGCAATTTCATGGATACTATGATGAATTCACTGACAAGCTTCTTGGAGCCTTTCTGTGCTGCAACAACAGCAGAGGGAACAGGGCAGGGCAAAGACATTTATTTAATGCTTCTATTTCTGTTCCAATAAACCAATAAACTGTGAACTGGCTTTTGACCAGCAGGTTTGCTCACAGTCATGAGGAGCAGGTAGTGGTGACTGGTGGAGTTTTGTGTGTTGGCTGAACTGAACTAAATTCTTCCCATAACAGCTCAAATGGATCACTTACCCATTTTGGGAGCACATTCAGCTAAAAACAAAGCCCACGATTCAGTAAAGCACTGATTTCTTAATCCTATTTTTAAAATGTAATCCAGGGAGTTTCCAAATCTGTAGAAAGAGGACAGAACAGCATCTCAGATGTGTGAACAGCCCTTCTAGGGCACACAAGATCCAACCTGAGGTTTAGTTTTATGTCAGGTTGAGGAGGAGTTTGCTTTTTGGAGATCTCTCATGGCACACAGACTTCCTCATCACTAGGGCAAGAGAGGGTTCCACTTCAATCTCCTCTCTCATCTCTGGCCTCAAGTTCCATCTGCTGCATTTGTGCCACTGCTGGTCAAAATGCTATTTTGACTCCATTTGATACATAAATACTTCATTATTCAGCAAACTCTTTCGTTAGAGGTTGGAAAGAAAGAAACGTTTCTTTTTTTGAGACCCTTTTTCTTCAGCAGCTCAACTACAAATGGAGGCAAAGAAACAGTAGTTTCCCTCCTGTACTTTTTGTCCTGTTTGATCTTCCCACCTCTTAGGACATTTTTGTTGCTCTTTCCACACCACAGAGATGAATGTTTCCTTCAGCATCTGGCCTCCCTTGAACCCATCCCCACAAAGGCCTGTGGTTGCTCAGCACCTTTGCATTAATAATAATTTGGCTGAGAGCGGTGCCCTGTGCTCAGGACAGCTGGGATTGCTCTGGCACTTGCTTTCCCAGAGCACTAGGAAGGAAGATTTCCTCCACAGCAGCCCTGCATGGCTCAGGAGAGAGTGGAGAATGGAATGCCAAGGATCAGTTGGTTCCCAGATAATTTCATGGTGGCAGGAGCTGTAATTTCCATGGTGGTTGGTTCTGGTTTGGACCAAGAGTCCACGGCCTTCCCACTTATGTGCTGGACTGGGAGAGTGGAAATATTAATTTGAGCATGGAAGGTTCATCCCTTTGCTCAGGAGAATGGAGAACTGGGTTTTGTACATGGATGTGAACTCTGTTTTTGCAGGGATCTTGTTTCTTTATAAAGCAGCAGATACACATTTCCTTCCCAAGGCATGCAAGACCTTTTCACTCAGGATTTGCCAGTGTTTTCATAGACTTTGAAATCAGATCATGCTCAGTAGTTCATATGCATGATTCAAACTGTTTGGTTTCTGCTCTGCAAAGTTATTGATGCTTAATGGGTTCACTCCCTTAGTTAATAAGGAAACTGATTTTTTTCTTCCTGGTCTTGAAGTTTCCCCTCAGGAACAATTCAAGCTGACTCCCTCATACTTTTGACAGCCTTTGATACTTTCCTGACAAGGTCTTAAGTAAGTATTGTTGCTCCCTAGTGATTTAGAAACAGTAAGTCAGAACCTCAAAGACTGAAAACTAAAATCAAAATGATTTTTTTTCTGCATCTTCTGTTTCTAAATCTTTTAAGGCTTGTTAGTTCCTGTTCCCCAGGCCTTGCTGAACTGTAGCTGCTGAAGTGCTTTTTCTCACAAAATTACTCCCAGAGCAGCATTTTGAACAAGATACTGGATAATCTGAGAGTTGACAGCATTGATTGTGCAGAGTGTTATTGGCTTGTTCCCTGTGCTGATTTTAAACATTTCAGTGGTGTTGAATATTGCTGAGAATCTGATTAAAATTTTGATGTGCTCATCCTCAGGTTGTCTGTGCAAGAGGGAAGTACCTGGGCTGGATTTGAGGCAGATGGATTAAAATCTAGGTTCTATGTGGAGCACATGGAGCATCTTCCTTGCTTATGCATTCCCTAACAGAGGAACTGAGGTCAGGACAAGCACCAGTGTGGTTGGAAAAGATCATTCTCAGCGTTGGTCTGAGGGCATGTACAGATACAAGAGTCCCTGATGTCAGGGAGCGGGGAATCCTGTGCTGCTGCAGCTCAGTTTGCCCTCCAGTCTTTTTGGTTGTGATCTCTCCAGGCACAGCTACTGCTGAATTTGCTCCTTGGGACCATTTGACACATCCATATTGGGGATTTTATTTGGAACTGGAGAGAAAACACAATCCTAGTGCATTTTGCACCCTCTTGGATCAAGAGCTGGATGCATTTTCTATCTTCCCCTGCAGTAGTTTCAGGAAATGTTGTTTTGTTCCTGGTGATGCTCCATCAGAGCTGCTCTGAGGAGATACTCTGGCTGACACTCGGCTCCAGCCTTGGAGCTTGCTCCAGCCCCATTCCTGCCAAATGCCTGGCCACTGAGTCCCTGCTTCCCAGCACCAAGAACTGGCTCCTTGCAAGGTGGGGATCTGCTGGGGGAGGGAGGCATTTCATGAATCACAACTCCCACGCCTTTGCATACCCACGACTTCCCAGCCAAAATACTTCCACCCTTATTCACACCAGATCCCACCTTTACTCCAGAATCTTTTCCATCTGTCCTGCAGGCTGCCCTGCAAAAGATGAGAGAATCCAGGGCTTCTCTGAAAAGACAGAGAGCTGACTTGAAGCAATAAATGTGTGTGCCTGCATCCAGTGGCCCCTGATCTCCCCTCTTCCTGCTGCCACTGCCACCACCAACACAGCTGACAGCAGGAAGAGGATGGATTTACCAGTCCATGCTGTAGGAATATCTTGCAGCTGGACAAAAAGCAGTCTCAAGCAGGAAAAAGATGGATTTACCAGTCCAAGCTGTAGGAATATCTTGCAGCTGGGCAAGAAGCAGTCTCAATTTTGAAGTGGGTACCTTGAGAAGCTTTCTCAGCTCTGAGAGCTTCCAGACTCTGCTCATTTTTCATGGGATGTGTATTTGATGGTAGGCCAAGGAGGACATTTCTTCTGGGTCTTTAGCAAGTGGCAGGGATTTCCTGCAGTGTGAACTGTTTGAAGCACCTAAAAGCATGGGCTGACTGGTGTAGGGCACTCTAAAATGGCTTGGTTTGGAGAACCTGGGTGAGAGTATCAGGCAACACCCAAAGCTTTTGTGCTTTTGGGATATTAGCAATGCCTGGAAAGGAAAATATATAGATTTTCTTGCTGGTGGGGAGTGGTGAAAGCAACCACCCTATTGCTGGAATATTAATAATGAAATACAGGCATCTATTGCCCTTTCTACCATATGTTGGGGTGGTAAGGGTGTTATTGTCCTCCTCTTTCTTTTCCCATGTCCATGAAATAAAGATGGTCTCTTGCCTGTTTATCTTCCTAGATGTAATGCAAGGATATTAATTCCATACTCTTTGAGTTGGTGGTTGGATACCCATTGAAATGGTGAGGCATGAAGAGGCCAAATTCCACTAGGCTTATCTTGTCCTCAAAGAGATTCCCAGAGCTGGGTCTGCTCTGTAAAATAAGAATTTCAGTATGAACAGAGCCCCTTGAGCGGGTTGAGGATGCTGAAGGTTGGCAGGAGTGGCTGCAGCTGGCTCATGGTTTGAGGAGGAAATGCCAGGCAGGAGTTTGTCACTGTGTAACTGATATTCTTAGCTCCACCCTGCTCCCCGTCCTCCAGCTAAAGCTTTCCATGGAAAATTTAGCTACCATTGGCTCTGCTTGAGGCTCCAGGCGTTGAGGCAGCTTTCATTTGTGCTGTTCAGGTCTTTAAAAAAAACACAGCAGGGACTAAACCCCCAGTGAGGTCACAGTCTGGGTAGTGACTGATGGTTGAAAAGTTGGCCTTGTCCCCCAAAATGGTGATTATTACTGTCTTTATAGTCATGTCTGGGGTGTTCAGGTTACAGAGAGGGGGTGACTCAGCTCCATCAATGTCTGAGCTGCCTTACAACGTTGTCTGTCTTCATGAACCACCTTGGGCAGACTGGCAGTGGAGCTCAGTGCCTCCCATCAGCTGGGCTGAGTCTTGGCTGTGGTGGGAGGCAGGTTCTCCCCAGCTCAGTGATAAACCACTCTCCACTTAGGCTGGCACTAAGGGTTGGGAGCATTTGCTTTGGAAAGGAATTTGGCCTTGGACAACAAAGAGTCAAGATGCTTATTCTGTTCACAACTGAGCTGCAGAGGATTTCAAGATGTGGTTCTGACTTTTTCTTAAGCATTTTGCTTTCCTCACAGCTTTGTCTAATGTGATAAGATTTCAGAGAGCTGGTTCAGCCAGAGGTGGGTCTTCAAGCATCTGCAGGTTCACACCAGCTATCTGTGTCAGAGCTAGAAACAAACCCCATGTCTCCAAAGGCTTGATCTCATCACTGCCAGGGAGTTAGAGGTGCTTTTTCCTTGTGTTATATGAAAAGAAGGTTGGGCTGGAGTGTCTGCCTTGGCAGACACTGCTTTTCCTTTTCCAGGGAATGAGGGGAAGGGATTCCTTCCAGTGGCAGTGAGAATTGCCTTTGTGTTCAAGCCCATAAACTGCAAGAGATGAAGCTGAACATTATGTACAGATTAGAAATGTAGCTTTGCCCAGGAACTAAAGATGCAGGAAAATAGAGTCAGTGCCTTGGCAGCAGCCTGGAACGTACACCGAGTTCTTATGTTGGGTGTGGGATTAAAGCTTCTTCTTATGGCCATTGCAGGGAAGTCTTTGAGACTGTCTTCCAGTGATTCTTGGAGTTTTCCTGGGAAATGGGGAATGGGTGCCGTGGGGGAATGCTGCAGCATTTCTGTAAACCAAGCCAGCTGCTTATTAGCCTTAAAGCTCTACTCCCCAAGCTGAACGTGCTCCACTGCTCCAGGAAAAGTCATGCACTTGAATTAGAAAGCCTGAGGCACTCTGTTGTTCTTTGGTTTTTTTATATGTGGGAGAAGGAGTCACAAACTTTATTTTATTTCTTCACTGTGTTAGGGTGGGGAAGAGTTTTTTTAACAAGAATGAAAAAAAAGATGAGCTGTAACTTTTTCTGTTTGGAATCTGAGGGGGTAAAAAAATCACACCTCTAAAAAAAAAGAGAGAAGAATTTTATTGGACCTGTTGAGGACACAAAAAATGTCTTATATTTCAGTTCAGCTCCAACAGCTGAGCTTGGAAAAGAAAATTAGTAGAAGAAAGAAACATTGTTTTAAATAAAACCACTTCAAGTTCTAAACTTGGAACTTTTCCCTTGAAAAATGTTACAGCGAAACATTTTGTGAAATTTGAAACTTAAAACCCATATGGAGTCACTCTTTCCTATGAATATTTTAATTTTCATTGAGGTCTCTATTTGCTCCAGTGCTCTAGTGAAATACTCCTAAATAATGTATGCCTGTAAAAAAAGTGTCTCTTCCCTGCATTTAACCCAACTGTTGTCCAAAGCACCTTTTCTATGAAGGGGGAAGATGTGTCAAGGTGTATTTGCAACAGGGAGAGCCTGAAGTACAAAGATACCTCAGTCACTCTGACCGGCTGGGTGGTGCTGGAAGATGGAGAGAGAATTTCTGAAAGGCACAGAGGGATAGAAAAAGAGGGGAATGGTTTAAAACTCAGAGAGAGAATGTTTAGATCAGATATTGGAAAGAAATTCTTCCCTGTGAGGGTGGGGAGGTCCTGGCATTGGTTGCTGTGGCTGCCCCTGGATCCCTGGAAGTGTCCAAGGCCAGGTTGGATGGGGCTTGGCTGGAAAACTGGGAGGTGTCCCTGCCCATGGCAGGGGTGGAATGAGATGGACTTTGAGGTCACTTCCAACCCACATCACTCTGGGATTCTGTGACCCCAGGGCTTCACCTGCAGTGGCTGCACATGACCTGTTGAGTTTGTGAGGTTGTCCTGGTGCCTCTGTCTGTCTGTCTGTCTGTCTGTCTGTCTGTCGGAAGCCCAGCCATGAGGAGCACGTTTGGCATTGTGCCTGCTGCGTGACGCCGTGGGCTGCGATTCCTGGACAGCTGCTACGTGCACAGGGAGGAATCTGATCCTGTACAAACAGGACAGCCACGTGCAGTCACAGGCAATTCCATGTTCCCTTTCCCAGGGAATATGTGCTGCTCAGATGACATACATCCCTCTTGGGTTTGCTTGCCAGCACTTTCCAGCTGACATGCTTGCACGAAGGCTGCACCAAGTGTGAACTGTACTAACAATTTAGATTTTTACCTCCCTCTGACACTCCTATTTTATTCTTTTCTATTCCTGTCTACTATTTTATCTAAAACACTTGGAGTAGAAGTGGGGAGAGGGCTTGTTTTTACTTGCCATAGGTTGAGGATAGTGTAAAGCTATAAAAATGCAGGCAGAAAGAGACTCTGAAAGGGAGTGATGGAAACAGTGGGATTGTGGTTCTTGAAGTTTTAGACCAACCAGGCTGCTGTCAGCTGTCTGACTTCTCCCAGCTCTTACACTGGTCACTGAGGTAATTGTGTCTATCACTGGAATTGGAATTTCTGCAGAGGCTGAATGAGCTCTTGAGTTAGAAAGCCCAGTTTGCTGCCACGAGCAGCCATGTGTGTGCTGTCTCCTCATGGATTCACCTTGGATGCCCTGGCTTCCCGTGTCCGTGAGATGGAGCGTGACAAGGCTTTAGCTTCCACCAGGGCAGCCACATCCCTGTCACTTTTACAGGCACTTTGCAGCTCAGACCAAGTATAATTTGCATCAGGGCTGATGAGCTCAAACACATGCAGGGACAATGCCAAGCAGTAACTCTTGCCATATCCCTGGATTGCACTAGAAGTCACTCTTGTTCTGTACTGAGGCTCTTCCAGTAACTAACTGGCAGTTCTTGAAGAAATATGTCACCATGAAAGATGCCATTAAATCTAGCCCATTTGTCTCCTAATGGAGACATTCCTTGTCTGACTTCCTCGTGAATCATGGGGAGAGGGAAAACTTGCTTGCCAGGCCTCCTACTCATTTTTATCCTGAGAATATTAATCCAGGCTTCTTCTCCAGAAGCCTCCATATAACCATGCCAGGAGAGAGCAGGAAGGACAGCAGGAGATGGGCCAAAGTCCTACAGCTCCCATCCTTGTGTGTGCACCATGAAATGGCTTTGGAAGACCAGAGGGGGTCACACCACCAAACTGAGCAGTGTGTAAGATGCAGTCCATGAGTTTCAGTGCATTAAACTGAAAGAGAGTGGGTTTAGATCAGATACTGGGGGAGAAAATCCTTCCTTGTGAGGGTGGTGAGGCTCTGGCACAGAGTGCCCAGAGAAGCTGTGGCTGCCCCATCCCTGCAAGTGCTCCAGGCCAGGTTGGACTGGGTCAGAGTTTGAATCCTGTTCTCAGGAGGGTGATAAAATTTTGCAGGATTTTTCTGTGTCTTAGGCTGACACGCTTATAGGAACGCTGTTACTTTAAAGGCTGATGCCTTCCTCTCCTTTTTGTGCTCCAGAGTCTCAACCACAAGCCTTGCTTTAATTTAAATTTTAAACAGCAGACAGACACACATGCAATGAAGAATAATGGGCTGTTGCTGCCAAGGATGCCATCAAATGGCTGAGTGAAAGGGAACATTTACAAACTAATAAAAGTTGTTATTAAGGGGATTATTAATGAAAGACCTTCGAGCAAAATAACTCCCTCTCCTTCCAAATGCCTGAGGTTATTTTTTTGCAGCATCCTCTTTATTTTTCTTTTTACTAAGCTTTTTGGGAAGCTAAGTACCAAAAGAAATGATTGAAGAAGCTGTCACCATCATATGGGTCATTTTTTTGGGACCTGGTTTTGCAAGAGCTCATGTCATATGTCTGTCCACCCCTGCTTTTTTGCACAGATGTAATGAACTTCACAGCCTGTTCTAATTAACACCAGGCCTAATGAGGGGCTGTGAGTGGGAATTCAGGAGGGAAGAGAAAAATAATTCATACTGTTATTACTTGGTTTTGGTAGTTAGGGGGAAAATATGACTTGGCACTTCAGGTTTCCTGTGGCAAATGGGGTGAAGAGCTGGGATTCAGGGGAACTGGTGTGTTTTCCTGGGATTTGGATCATGTAAGTAAGAGTTTGCCTGTCATGTCCTGGTAGGTGTGAAGGTGTTGCTGTACTGGGCACTGACCTGACAAGGTGACAGCAGAGGTTACTTGCTTTGCTTTGCTTTGCTTTGCTTTGCTTTGCTTTGCTTTGCTTTGCTTTGCTTTGCTTTGCTGCTGAGAGGTTGCTGATCCCTGGCATTGTGTCCCTCCCAGCAGCTCCAGCTCCTACTCCAAAGTAAGTAGTGCTGTTTCCTGGTGAGTGGAACATCAGCAGGCTGGGAACACCTGGGCTGAGCCAGAGCAGGCTCTCCATGGGCTAGGCTGGATATATCAGTGCCTGAGGAGCAGATGTTCTCTCTCCTGTGCCACCTTTCCTTGGGAAGAGGTGGGAGGACAGCTCTCTCAAGTCACTGGATGTCTGCCGCCCCAGCAGAGTGGGCAGCAGGCACAGGGAGGAGAATCTCTTGCTCTCCTAGATCCTACCTGGAATTCAGTGACCAGTTCTGGTGCCTCCAATGCATGAAGGACATGGAACTGTTGCAGCAAGTCCAGAGGAGGCCACAGAGTTGATAAGAGAACTGGAGCGCCTTCCCTGTGGAGATAGGCTGAGGAAGATGGTGCTGTTTATCCTGGAGAAGGTTGATATATGGAAGAATTTCTTTCCTGTGAGGCCCTGGCACAGGTTGCCCAGAGAAGCTGTGGTTGCCCCATCCCTGGGAGTGTCCAAAGCCAGGTTGAGTGGGGCTTGGGAGCAACCAGGTCTGGTGGAAAGTGTCCTTGCCCATGGCAGGGGGTGAGATGAGCTGGTGTGAGATGATGCTCCTCATAATGCTGTGTGAGGGAAGTGCATTTCTGAGCTGGATACAGGCTTTTCAGGGAAGCCAGGGCTTTTCTGGGAAGCTCAGAGCAGTTTGGCAGATGTTTGTGGATGAGGGTGCCCGTAAGAGAAAGGCAGGGATTGATCAGTGTGGAGAAGAGGGAGGGCAAGGCCAGAGTGGCTGGGGTGGAGAAGGCAGCCTGTGCTCCATCTTTGGAAGGGACCAGGCTTGCTCCTGCAGCTCTGGTCTGACTTGGGCTGTTAGCTCAGACAGCTGGTAGAAAATGGATGATGCAGAAGAAGCCTCTTTGGAGCTGGAAGCAGTAAAAGGCTTGGCTTCTTCCACAGCAAATGTTTCTGTGAATCAGGATGGAAAAAAACTTCAGCTGGATGAGTTGTGTGCAGCTGGGAGAGGGGACTCTGCCAGTTCCTCCCTCCTTGCTGTCACTGTGAAGGAAAACTGGGAATGTCTTTAAAGGGATTTTACATGATGCAAGTGCATCTTTTCTGAGGTTTGGGAGGCAGAGGCCTTGCTGGTGTCTCTCTTGCTTGCATCTGATGTGGATTGTCCCCAAGGGCCACATGCCCCTTGCTCCCAGCCTTTGCAGTCCAGCTGCAGTTAAAATCCTGTGGCCTAAGGAAATCAAGGAGCTGAGCTGCTGCTCTGCTGAATGAAGCACCAATCTCATGTGTGGCACTGGACAGCTCAGTGGGAGCCTGGGAAAGGGAATAATTGGGATTTGTTCTCTGTTAGTGCTCCCCACTCTCTTCCTGCCATCTCTGTGACCTGTGACAATGCACAGCCCTCTCAGCACTTCTGAGTGTCCTGTGGCACCTGAGAGGTGCAGCTCCCACAAATCCCTGGAAAATACACCTCCAGGTGTGGAGGAGTTGGCATTCACAGGAGCAGAGTGTTCCCCAGAGAGCAGCCAGCAGGGGCTGAGTACAAAACTGAGATCCCCATCAAGTCCTCCTGTGCAGGAGCTGCGTCACCTCAGAAATAGAACTTTCCATGCTGTTGTAACTCCTGCACCTGGAGGAGCTGGGAGGCAGAGAGACAAGGGATTAGAAATTTAACTTGGAGTAGAAACCAATTTTAGGTTTAACTAGAATCTGCTGTTTAAACTTATTTAATCTGTTAACCTGTTGTGCTCACAAAAAGGACTGCAGAGAAAACAAAGGAGATTCAAAGGTACTTAGAAAAGAATGCAGGCATCCAAGCTGAAGAGGGATAAAGAAGATCCAAATCCTTCAACACTGGCCTCCTTGCCAAGAAGCAGATTTGACATGACACGATGATCTTCTCCTCATGAAGCTTTTGAGTGGCACAGGGAGCAGGGGACAGGTGTACAAGGGGTTTGACACAGAGCAAGATGTGCACAGAGAGATCTGTGAGTAGCTGACATAACCTGAGTAACATTTGGGAATGGTTTCCTGGTTGCTTGCTCTGGGGAAGGCTCTGTTGGCTTAACTGGAGGGATTGCTGCTTTGTGGGCTGAGTAGGAGGGGAGGAGCATCCGTGCAGCCTGCATCCTCTGGGCAGTGGCAAGGAGCAGTATTCCCAACAAACATCTCTCCCTTCTCTCTTAACTGTGTAAGATGATCAGGGCAGCTGTGCTTTACAGTTTCTGGTCTAAGCCCACGCCGCATTTCTTCCAAAAGCTTCCCTGTGTCGGGTGCTTGTGGCCCTGCCTGTAACACAGGGCTTCCTGATAGTCCTCTCTGGTTTCTTTCCTTGTGGGCTGCTACTCTGCTGGTTTGCTTCTAGATCTGCTCTCTGCCCCTGCTTTCTGAACACCCTCTGTGGTAGCCTGAGGTGTGCTCAAGGCTCTCCCGGCTGTTGGTGTGACTGATGTCCCTCAAACATTTTGAAGTCAGTGCAGCACAGAAGGTCTGTGGGTTCCCCTTGCATCAGGGCCCGGTTCTGCCACCTCAGGTGACACCACAGTGGGTGCATGGCCAGGCAGTATCCATGGATTTACTCTGCGTAAGGACAGCAATATCACAGAATCCCAGAATCATCTGGGTTGGAAGGGGCCTTAAAGCTCATCTCAATCCACCCCCTGCCATGGGCAGGGACACCTTCCACTAGACCAGGTTGCTCCAACCTGACCTTGAACACTTTGGGGAAAAATTAATCCTAATGTGAAAATCTCTGTTTTGTTCAGAATACACATTTTCCACTGGAGCCAGGACAGATGGAACACTCTGCCCATTCGTGCGGCACTGTCTCTCTCCTGGCTGCATGCAGTTGCCGTGGAAGAATAAACTTATTTAGGGTTCAGGCTATTAAAAACATCTGCTTTCCCATGTATCCTGAAACACTGCAGGATTTGAAAATGGAGAACATGTATCATGCTTGTCCCAGCCACCATAAAACATCGGCTCCATGGTTTAAATTGTGGGATTCTAATGATGGTGTATCTGTATTATTCAGTCCTGTGTAATGCACTTTTGGTTGTGGTGCTGTGATCTCCCTTCCTGTGTTGGACCTGGGCCACCTAGCCATATTTGCAATGTGTGGTTAAACATCAAATGCATCAGAATAAGCAAAATAATCACTTCCAGACTAAACACATTTCAGATTTGTTTAGAATATTGAACAAGTTTCATCACTGGAAGATGTCTCTTCTGTGACATCAAGCTACATCGATGTGTCTCTGCTGATGCCAATTTCTTTTTCTTGTGTTTTTAGACTAAAAGCATCAAATCCTCTGAAATCCTCCTTTGACTATGGTAACTCTTGGATGAGGGTCAGTCTGAGCATCTCTGAGCATAATATCTGTGTCTTCCATGGCCCCTGTGCAACAAAAAGTTATAGACAGTTATCCTTCTCTTTCATGTGGGAAAACTGGATCATGAACAGACAATAATCCTCATCTGTTTAGCTTGGAATGAGCTGGGAGAAGCTGGTGACAGCACTGGAGGAAAGCAGAGTTTTGGCGTTAGTTGAGTTTCCTACAAGACCCTTAACTATTTTTAGCAAAACTGCTTTCTGGAGATCAGGGCACTACAGCCCTCCTGCTTCCATCTATCCTTCGCTTTTTGGGGCTGATTTGTCTGTCTCCTTGCTGGCTACACTTGTGCAGCTGTGGAAAGAGTTTGTAATGCAGCTGTGCTCCTCAGGGATTCTCTGGCTGCCTGTTTCTCTGGAGGGAAGGGTGTAATTAAATAAGAGTCTCCCACCAAATTCCGGTGGGTAATCACACACGGACCGTTGTCCCAAACCAGCCCTGACTCAGGCACCAACCACCCTCTAGGTACCACTGCAGGAAGAGCCAACAGGCTCCTTCCTGGCCTTGAAAAACAGTGGGAATGCTGAGTAAGAGTGGGGTAAATAACAAGGCTGGGTCCTGAGCCAAAAAAAAAAAAAAAAAAAAAATAGGTGCCTGCAGTCAGTAGGTGTTGTCCAAAGCCACGGTGAATGTGGATGCTCTGGAATAGTCAGCTTCCCACTGGGAAGCTTTCCTTTGAGTTTAACAAGGCATTTAAGTACATGCCTCAGGGCAGAGAAGAGATTTTGGCAAGATCAGACATAAATCTGATCATCTGACTGGACTCAGCCTGAGATAAGATTTAAAAAATGAGTTCCTAATTGAGCTCTTCCCCACTCAGAGATAGTTTTTATCTTGGACTTCGGAAGTTTTTTACTAATGAACCCTGGCTTCCCCTTACAAAATATTTCATTTTGGATAGCCATGTAGTCAATCATTTCAACCTGCTCTTTGAATGTTTCTGCTTGCAGCAATTATTTTTGCAAACTCAAAGTTGTCATTTTTTTCCCTCTTGTACCTAAATAGTAAAAGACACATTACCATGGATAGCACACAGGGTTTTTTCCCAAATCATTGGAGTACAGGAGTGAGGATGGAGAGTTTGTGACAAATTGTTGTGTTGATAAACAAATGGGCTCAAAGGAATTAGCTTCCCAAAGTAACTGCAGCCATTAAAAAGTCCTTCTGCATATGCTTATCTTTTCTGAACACATTCTTATCAGTATGTTTAGTTAGAAAAAATACTTTTTTATCTACCAAGAAGTGTCTATTCTGTTTTTTTTTTCAGAATGTGAAGTTTTGAAACTTAAAAGAAAAATTTAGAAAGCCTCCATTTATATTCCAAGAACAATCAAGATTTTAATTCAGCTGCTGCTTTCTTCATAGTTTTAATGTCCATTAAGAACAGGGCATTCAGAGATGAGGCTGGATGAGTTCTGTCATGTTTATGAAGTCATGGAAGCATCTGGATACAGTATGGAAATCCTCAACCAAAAACTTACTGAAGTCTCATTTTAATGTAATCATCCAGGCTTACTCCACTAAACTATGTGTTTATTGGATTTGAGTAGAAGATGAGCCAAGAATCAAACTGATACTGTGAAATATCAGTTAAGATTGCATAGCTTTGGGGAAATATCCCTAATTGTGAATGTTAATTGTATGCACTTTTCAATATGTAATTGATTCACAACCATCATGAGCATCAAACAAATCAGCTGCAGAGCAGTATCAGTTCAATGTGCAAGGTTGAATCAACATTGTGGCATGACCTTTTGCTTTCTGAAGTATCAGGGAGCAAATAAACAAAGTAAACTGTGTGCTTGACGCTGCAGTGCATCACTGGGGCTTGGCTTATTTGGCATCAGTTCCTTAATTACCAAGTGGGAATAAATAATAAATAATAATACAGAACAAAACCTGAGGCACCACTTGGGATGTGTTGTCCCAGGATGAAAAGCTTCTCCCTGATTCTCTTTCTGTGTGTCCCTATTGCTGCTGAACCCCAGCAGACAGAATAATTCAGCTTGTGGTATCAATGACCCATCCTAATTATCATTTACCCCCACCCAAAACAGGTTAATTAAGCTGCTGATTAATGTGGCTTTCACTTTTCCCACATAGCAGGGTCACAGCAGCTTTGTCTGTGATGGGATTTATCCCTCTGTAGCCATTTCCAAAAGAAGTCTCTGAAGTGATTCAAGAAGTCACTTGAAGTGATTCCATGACAAGAGAATGGGATAGCTATAACATTTATTTCTTCCTGTTTGCCAGGTCAAAAGGAGCTGGAAAAGAAAGGAGGAATGCAAGCAGGTATTCAGGAGTGTTGCTCCTCATGTCAGGACATTTTTCTGCCACTAGCCCACCAGGATAGCTGGTGACACTTCACTGGGGATATTCGAGAGCCTTCTGGCCACAATTCCATGCCCTGGGATGACCCCGCTGGACAGGGAGGTTGGACCATTGGCCCACTGTGGTCCCTTCCAACCTGACCCATGCTGGGATTCTGTGAAACCAAAGCCAGCCAAGGACTAGAGGAGCATTCCCATTCCCTTGAAATTCCCTCATCCTGGCCCAGGCTTGGGGAATTGCTGGACTGTAACAGGTAAGGGTGAGCAGAGCTACCTGCAAAGCTGTGTGGGATAATGGCTTTTATTTGGGCTGGAGACTGTTGGATCAGTTCCCAGCAGCAGCCATGGGGATGGCCTGCAGGAAGCAGCTGAAAGCAAACAAACATTGGGTTTTTACTGTTTCTGAGAAATGTCTTGGTCACCTCCTTATCTGTGATTTGTGTTTCTCAAGAATAGGCTGCTCAACTCCCGGGATGAGAGGACTCACCACCTTGGAATTGCAGCTGGGAAATGCTTTTGGAAAAACAGAAGATGTGCTGGAGGAAGATAGTGTTGTCTCTCTGGCCTGGCAGGTTTGTATAGGTTTGGGGCTTTTTTTTCCATTAAGATGAGAAATTGATTAGATTATTTGGATGGAGGTATTCCTTGGAACACTCGTGATTTCCTCACACGCCATGTCTGTGATGTTCTGTTGCTATGACCTCAAAAGAAACAAACAGTTTCCTTGTCAAAAAGCCTCCAGCTCTCTTGAGCAGGCTGTGTCCCAAGAGGTCTGACTGTCTCCCTCCTCCTGAGGGTGTCTCCTGCTCCTTCCTTCAGGATTTCTCCTTAGGTATTTGTTTCTTTTCCATTATATAGGTCTGTGATGGTCTGGTAGATCTCAGAGTCAGTCCACAGCTTCCAAAGTAATTGTGTGTTTATAATATTCTGGGAGGGAAAAGATTTTAGCTTGGGAGTAAAACAAGAGAACATTTTTACTGACTTTTGTATTGTGTTTGACTTTGGACTGTACATTGCATTTTACATTTCACCAGGTGTTATTCCTCACCCCTTGTGGACTAGAGAATAGGGGGGAAACAGAGGCATAAAGGGGGATAACTGGATTAAAACCAGTATTTGATTGTGGTCCTGTGATGCTTCTTTCTGGCCTTGGTCTCTGAATTTATAACTGAGGGCCAAGCAGAGCCCAGTGTCAGGGCTGAGTGTGGGGGACAGTGCTGAATGCCAGGAGAGCCAATATCCTACAGCAGGGTGGATAATCTGCTCCAGGTGGGAGCACAGTGTCTCAGAGCACTGTTATTCCATGCCTGATGTTACACTAGAGCATTGCAGGAGTGGATTCTGCTCATTCTCTTCAGCTCTAAGGGCTGACAGTAGTGAGGAATTCCATGCCAGCCACACCTCCCGGGGGATTTCTTGGCTCTGCAATTCCTTACGTGCTGGAGCAGATGATCTCCAGCAATGTGGGGCTTCCCCTCCTTGGGGTGGCTACTGGGATTTCCCAGCACATTCAGGCAGAAATTCATCTGCTTCTTGTGTGAAAGGCCCATGTCTGCTCTGGATAGGCAAGCACTGTGTGCACAGCTCTCTGAGAGCTCTGTTTCCCCTCCCTCACTGTGCAGGTCTCTCAGACACTCAATGAAATCTCTGACTAATGCAGAAAATCTTAATTGTTTTTCAAACTCACCCTGTGGGCAGGAAAAAAGCACAAATGGAGAGAAATATGACCTTATCTGACAGGCTCTAAGCTGTGACTGATTTATATTCTGTGGTGCAACATGACCCTGCCCTGAGCTGCAACAGAAGGAAACTTGCCTTGCAATCAGAGAGTTGTTAAAAATGTGTCTATTTCTGTCAACCCAAGTGGGGAAACCTTTGGATCCCATTCAACAGGTTGGGATGACTCAACTCCCAGCTGGGTTGGTCACCCTGCCCCAGTACATACAGTATGTGACACTGGAAGGATTGATTCTTTTTGGCTCACTCACTGGGAATTTTTCTGTGGCATGTTGCAAAATCCTGTACTCTTAACCCCCCAGAAACCTCGTGCTACAAGCTGGACCCTCATTACCCTCAGCATATGATGAGGAATAGGAAATTTCTGACCTAATTCCATCATCTCAGTCTCCTCCTTATCACCATTCCCAGGTTCTGTGGGACATTTCTTCTGACATCTCTCATCTCTTATGAGCTCATCCCTTATGGCCTGCTGCAGGGAACAAGATTTTCCTAACCCTTTAGCAGCTGTGAGATGGAGGATGGGATTTCTCCAAAGCACTCAGTCTGTGAACTGCCCTTCTGTGGAAATAAGTGGTGAGCAGTCTCAATTTTTGTGGGAGCAGGGTCAGAGCAACAATAGGATTTTTGTAGGATCCCACAGATCAAGCCAAGACTTGAGCACTCACCATCCTGAATTCTCTTTAAGGACAAGAAGGGAAATCCCAACAGGAGACCCCAAAGGAACATAACATTTTCCCTGCTTGGTTCAGCACACAGTGTGGGAGCAGAGACCTCTTGTGAACTTGCCTGAATGCTCCTACCTCCATTTTTTTGGTGCAAAAGATGGAATCTGAGCCAAAGATGGGCTTTTTCAGATATATCCCTGTGTGATCTTGAGTTAAATGAGCCTTGGTCTTGAAGTGTCAGGACACTTTGTGAATCACCTTTGCTGTAGAGTGCAGACAGTGACATTGGTCTTAGAGGGAAGAGGTTTCTCCCAAAATTACCACAATAACAGTCATACTGAAAGGGACCTTAAAGCTCAGCTTGTTCCACCCCCTGCCATGGGCAGGGACACCTTCCACTGTCCCAGGGTGCTCCAAGCCCTGTCCAACCTGGCCTTGGAAACTTCCAGGGATGGAGCAGCCACAGCTTCTCTGCGGAACCTGTGCCAGGGCCTCTCCACCCTCACAGGGAAGGATTCCTTCTTTTCCTGGCCCTGAAATCCATGTCACTAGGCTGTAGAGTTAAAAGAATGGGGAAAAAACCCAACCCAAACCAAACCAACAAAAAACCAACCAACCAAACAAAAACACAAGAAAACCAACCCAACCAAACAAAAAACCCCCCAAAATGAAAATGAAAAACCCCAACAATGACAAAAAACCCAAACAAAAAACAAACCCCAACAACAAAAAACCAAAACTGGGTAAGTTATATTTCTCTTACTTATTTTAATCCAGAGGCTGGGAATTTCAGCCTCTGATCAATGACACGATGTGAGACTGAGACTTGCAGACAAAGGAAGTGAGTGGCTCCAGTCTGAAATATTTGTGATGTAATAGATTTGAAATGTAAATAGTGGTGCTGAGGGAGGGGGTCATAAAATGGTATATTTGGTTGAACTATAGGCCTCCAAGTGGTTACTTGATTAGAATTTCCACCAGAATTCAGCCCAGGTTGATTGATCAGCCCAAGGCTGTGTTCTCCATTGGCTTGAGGAATGCTGTTTCACTTCCTTGCAGCTGGCTAGCCCAGGGGGCCAAAGCCATGTGTGACTGAGCCCATTTCTTGGAGAAAGGCTGAACTTCTATTCCACTCCTCCCGGGGCCTCTTCTTGAGTCCCAACTAGAAAATGTTGCATCCTCTCAAAAGGAGTTGATACAGCTTTTTCCTGTAGCTGATTAAAATAAAGCAGTGTCCTCAATATCACCTGGCTTGGCAAAGACCCACTGAAATCTGAGTGAAAAGCCAACTTTTGTTGAAGTTCTCCCTGTCCCAGATGTGGAGGCTCCAGCTGTGTCAGCAGCAGCAGCAGCAGCTCAGAGCTGCCTCTCCCAGTCTGTGCAGCTCCTGGCTCTGCATGTCAGCGTGGTAAAAATAACCCTCTTTGAAATCTGAGTGGAAATATTAAGGGCTTAATTATCATCTGCTTTGGAGCTATTTTTTTTTTTTTTTTCAGCTGAGACTGAGGAGATAGGAACAATTTGGCTGCTGTTCCCTGCTTCTGCACCACCCAGCCACACTGAGAGCTAAAGCAACTCCACGGCTCCTGTATTTTTAGTGGTCCCTCTGGCAGGAAGGGATTAGAGGGAATTGCAGCTACTTCAATACCCCCTTGTTCCAGGCAGGAGTGTGTGCCTGTCCCCAGCAGACCCCTTGGCTGTGTGTAGCTTTATGTGAAAGAGGGAAAGTAAAATCTATTTTTAGGCAGTCTGAGTGGCCTGTTATTGGAGGCAAGGTTGTTGACTCATGCCCATCTGATATCATTTAAAGGGTTAGATATTGCCAGCTAACAAAAATAAGTGCTGTTACTCCCTCCTAGTCAATAGAATTAACTGTTCTTAGCTGACATTTGCTTTTATGGCCGAAGCTGTGCATCCCCAGGGCCCTGTTAATAATGTATACATGGCTGAGAAGGTGCAAATCTGGATTTTCTTGGGCTGGTGGTGATGGAAACAGAAATATGAAGGCAGCAGGGTTGCCAGGGAGCCTTCAGCTCTCTGCATCCATCTCCATTCAAAGAACCTGCAGAAATTATAAAGGAAGGAGACAAAAGGCTGCTCTGTTAACACCAAGGGCTCTTCCCTTTCCATGCTAGAGTCCTGGAAAGGCCCTTCCCTCCTCCTCCTCTTCACCCTAGCCTGCCTCAGGAGCATTCTCTTTGTTAAACAGAAACTCTTCTGCTTCCTGTCTGTTGCTTTTTGGCGTCAGTTTTGAAGGCCTGAATTGCTCCCTGGGGATGTGCACTGGAAAACTGATGGGAACTGCTTTCCTATCAGCAGCTGAGAGGCAATTTCTGGCTCCACTTTTCTAGGGAAAAGTGTACAGACCTGGAGAGCCTCATGTGCACAGTGGAAGAGACCAAGCAGCTCTCGTGGGCTGAGTGTGTGAAATCCTGAGGCAAATACTTCTTGCAAACTCAGGGCACGTGGGAGATGGGAGGGGGAAAACATCAGCTCATAAAGCTTTGCCTGCTGGCTCAGGAGCAGGGAAAGAAAAGCATAAAAAGTGAATATAGTTCTGTTTCTTTTTTAGGTCACAGCTGGAATTAGCCATGAGGTATTTAACACTGAAGTGGGAGAGAAGGATGAAACACCAGGAAGAGGAGCTGCTTGAAAACTGGTGAGCCCAATGTCACTTTTGAACAAGGAAGATGAAGGATTTGCTTGGTGTAAGGTCACACTATCTACAATGTCCTTGTCTTTCCTTCCCTCAGCTGGGATAAGGAAAGCCAGGGCTCCAGGTATCCCACCTGGCATGTAACTTTGAGGGGAGATGGCACAGGCAGGTGGCTGTGAGGGAAACAGGCTCCCAAATACACCTCCCACTGCTTCCACTGCAGCTGCTGTGGCCAGGCTGACTCTGGGAAACCACAGCAGCAGCCAGAGAATCCCAGAAAGAATCCCAGAATGGTTTTAAGGTCCTTCCCAACAAAACCCAATCTCACTGCACCCACTTCCATGGGCAGGGACACCTCCTACTATCCCAGGTTGCTCCAAGTCCTATCCAGCCTGGCTTTGGACACTGCCAGGGATCCAGGGGCAGCCAGAGCTTCTCTGTGCCTGAGGGCTTGCCCACCCTCAGAAGGAAGGATTTCTTCCTAATACAAAACCTTAACCTGCCCTCTGTCAGTTTAAAGAATCATGGAATCCCAGAATCATTTAGGTTGGAAAAGCCCTCCAAGGCAATCGAGTCCAACCTGTGCCTGATCCCCACCTTGTCCCCAGCCCAGAGCACTGAGTGCCACATCCAGTCATTCCTTGGACACCTCCAGGGATGGGCACTCCAACACCCCCCTGGGCAGCACCTTCCAATGCCTGGCCACCCTTTCCATGGAGAAATTCCTCCTGAACCTCCCCTGGCACAGCTTGCGGCCAATCCCCCTCGTCCTATCCCTTGTTGCCTGGGCAAAGCTGCCAATCCCTACCTGGCTCCTGTTTTAGGGTGAGGAGGTTTCCCCTGAGCCTCCTTTCCTCAGGAGACAGAGCTCAACTCCTACCCAGAGCTGCTCTAATCCCTTCAGCTGCCCCAGTTCCCAGCGTGGTGGCCATTTCTCCCACTGAAGGAATGCTCAGAGCTGTTCTCTGGGTGCTCTCTTTGGCTCACCACAGTGCCTTGATCACTGTTAGTATTCAGGATAATCAACACCAAATGGGGTCTTGCTTTCAGAACAGATATTTTCTGTACCATGATTATAGGAGTCATCGCAGAAATATTCCTGGAAAGGGCTTGTTTTTCTCCCAGATGAAAATGGGGGCAGAGAATGGCACTCTAGAGCCAATATCTGAGTCAACCCCAACCCTTTGTGGGGTCTGGAAAGACTTCTTTAAAGTGCTGCTCAGTGTCATTGGATGTGTAAAAATTTATGCTGATCCCCAGGTTAGCACTGCACATGCTGGGATGTGTTCCTTTCCCCTAACTAGAAAATTTATTCCAGACCTGAAAAAAACCCTCTTCCTCAGTGTAGATAAATTCCTTTCTAATAAAAACACATTTTATTTTTCTGACAAAACAAGATTTTTCACGAGGGGAGTGGGAGAACACAGCATTCAAAAACACACAGCAAGAAAGTACATCACAAGAATATAGGCCAAGTAGTCATCAAGAATTAGAATAATTTCTTGGAGAGGGCCCCAAAGTAGCAAAAAAAGCTTCTTTATTTGTGATATGTTGATTAATGGTACGCTAATAGCTGAGGTATGTCTTTAATAATGATTTGGTTTTTAAAAAAACCTAGGCAGAGCCAGGATCCTCTTTGGGCTGAAGGGGCATTTGCAGTTTTCCAGCAAGGCAGACATTGGGATCATACCCAGCAGCTGCTGGGGACCACAGCCATGCTCCAACAACCCCAGAAAACACATGCCCAGCTTCACCCTTCCTCCATAAAACTTGTGGCACACAGTGACAAGGCACAGCAAGGGAAATGCTGGATAAAGGCAGAAAAGATGGAGTGAGCCAAGTCAGGCAGGAGGCTGTTGCTGGAGCCAGGAGCTGAAATCACCTCTCCTGAGGATGCTCTTTACCATCACTGCCAGAGGCAGAGCTGACCTTTCTGTGGCTCCCTGTGCATGATCCCAGGCTCCACAGGGCCTGACACTTGGTTCCAGCTTCCCACTTTTATCTTTTTTGCTCCTTGGCCCTCAGGCTGCTTTCTGAGGGGACTGTGAGCATCACGGTGAATTGGAATTGCTGTCAGAGGGCTTCTCCAAGTAGAAAGGAGCAAACAAAACCAAACAAAAACCCCAAGCTATGACCATAAACCTTCCCTGAGGGGTTTTTAACCCAAGCTCCCAAAGAAATTTAGTGCTCTGGTGAAGGACTGTGTTGTGCCTGAAAGGTGAGGAGGAGAAGGGGGAGCAGGAATTAATCCTGTGGCTTGTGGTGAGCAAGATGTTCACCTTGCAGACAGGTCTTTTCAGCTGTTAGTGGGGATGCAGTCCCTGCCTAATTGCATTTAGCCAATCCCTGGCCTTTTAGAGCAGTGGGAAGAGTCCCAGGCAGTCAGCAGATTTGGGAAAAAAGCCCCAAATGACAGAGAAAATGAGACTTTGGGAGTTTAGAACTGTTATTGTTTGACTCATGGCTGCGGGTATTTTCCTCTCTGTGCAGCTGTTGGGAGAACTGGGGGTGGCTACTGGGAGATGATTGAATCCATGTGACATCCCTGAGGTAAAAGAGCTCTGTGGTGAGGCCTTAAAATGTTACAGCAATCCCAAGAAGCAGCAATCCTGACCGGCAGGGCTGAGTCTGGGAGAGCTCTGCTGTGAAATTCCTGGAGCTGTTTGGGCAGTGGTGGTGGGAGAGGCCAAAGGGATGGGTTCTTGCCCCCAAGAAACTGCTCACAAGAGAAATGAGAAACAGAAGTTGCTGTTGCAAGTTTGAAACAAGAAACAGAGGGGTTGGTCAGATGTGGGGGCTGATGGCTCCTCTGGCTGCTTTTAGGTGCCTCCTTGGATGAGCTGGCTGTCTAAAGAAGGGTTTTAATGAGGTGAAAAGGAGCTCAGCTGCTCCAGAAGTTAGGACCAAGGATGGCTGTATCCCTGTAAATCCTGTATCAATTGTGGAGAGGAAGAGAGGCTCAGGAAGCTGCAGGGCTGTGCTGCTCACAGCTGCTGATTCCTCCCTTCCCAACTCTGCTTCCAAGAGGGGTCAGAGCCAGGGCAGCAGTCAAAGTGCCAGGGAGAACTTTCAGTGCTGATAGCCATAGTTTCTCCTCCATCTGCAAAGCTGAAGATGGAGAGGGACCAAGAAAAAGTCTGAAGTACCACAATGATGATAATAATAATCCCCAATTCCCTCGTAGTCAGTCTCAGCTCACCCCACCCTGTAGTTCCTCTCCAGAAATCCTGTTTCCCCAGGATTGCTGGCACCCTGAGGAGGACAGGAGTCGTGCTGGGGGTCAGAGAGATAGCATGGGATAGGATGGGACGTGGGTTTCTTAGACAGCAAGTTCACATCGTCGTCTGCCAGAGGTTTTTCCATGCAACCTTAAGCCTACCTTTTAAACTCCTCTCTGCCTCAATTTTCCAGCAATTAAATGGGGTGCTACTTTTCTCTTTAGCTGTTTGGATTGTCAGCTGTCTAAAGCAGAGGCAGTTTCATCTCCCAGCACGCTGGCTCCTGGCTGCAGCTGCTCCATGAAATCCCTTTTAATGAGGGGATGAGCTTCCTCTCCCTGCTCAGGACCAGCACCAGGGACAAGGAGCCAGGATTTACCTCTGAATTGCCAGATCCCAGCATGGATTAGTCAGGCACATTTACAGAAAGCCACAGGACAGTCTCTGCTAGGAGAGGGAGCTCCCTGAAGGTTTTGTCCCATCCCACACTGTCCCCAGAGCAGCTGGGTCCCTCTGGACTGCTGGGCTCTCACAAGCAGGGCTGGCCCCAGGGCTCTGAGCAGGTGTTGCAAATTTTCCTGCTTTTTTTGGTTGGTTTTTTTTTCCTCAATCAGGGCAAGGCCATCTGTGATGCTCTGAGGTCATTAATGGTTTCCAGGATAGCCAGGAAATAGAAAATACTTGTGCAGACTACGACCAAGCAGGCACTATGCTCACATGTGCAGGGACACAGAGCAGGGTGTAGGGGTCTGTGAAATATTCCAGTGGAGTGGCTTCCAGCAGTTTCTGCCTTTAGGAAGATGCACAGCTGTTCCCGGGGAGATGAGCTCTATTTGCATGACAAAGGCAAAAACAATGTGGTTGTCTAAGTCACCTTTTCCTCCTTGTGCCAAGCAGGGCTCCCGTCCAGCTCCTTGCTGGGACTGCTTCCACCTGCAGCCAAGGATCTCTGAGCCCTCAAACCCACCTGGAGACCTTGGGTGTTTTGGGCTGTAGCCCAAAAATTCAAACGAAAGCCTGCTGGAGCCAGTGGGAATCTTTCCATGAAATGCTCCAGGGTTTGCTGTGGATTTCATTTGCTCTCTGCAAAGCTGAGCCATGGCCAGTGGAATGACTCTGCTTTGGGATACTCACGCTATCCCTTGGAGGGCTGCTTAAAGGTTTGGAAGAGTCTCCAAGCAGGAAGCAAATCCTACCAGGAGCACCAGGATCTCCTGGATTTAATCACCCCCTGAAACCTTGATGGAGCTCTTTTGTGGGGCAAGGCCACTTGGTGCTGCTGTCACTTGTGCACAAATCCTTGGTGGTCCGGAGGGAGCTGTGGGTGCTTGGGGGAGAGCTGGGATGTGCTTGTGTAGTTTTGCTACTGCTCCCCAACATCTGTCTCAGCATCAGTATTCATGGATCAGCTATCAGGAATCTGGATCAAGTGGGAGGCATGGTGATAGAAATGTCTGGATGTTTCATTTGCAGCCAGGAAAGGGAGCTGAGTTTTTCTAGGCTGGTGTGGGTTTCTTAGCCTTTGACAGAACATTTTTTGTTTTGACACTGTCAAAACATTTCTCTTTTTTTTTTTTTTGTTTTTTCCTTTTTGATGGAGATGATTTTATCAAAATCTAACTTCAGTATGCTATAAACTGTGTGGTTTTTATAGTCTATCAGTAGTCTGCTCTATTGCTTAGCTGTTTGTGCACCAAACTATTTCTACATCTTTGAGAAGAAGAGGTTTTTATGCTATCAGAAAAAAAAAAATCAGCTTTACTAAATCAAACTATACTGATATTTCTGGGTGTATTTTAAAGCAATTTGCTGAATAATTTCCACAGTTTTCATTTTATTTGCCTTTCTAGGAGCTTATAGAAAAATACTGGGGCTTTCCAGAGACCAAAAATTATACCTCCCAAGCCACATGAGTGTGATTCTTTTTGCAGGATGCATTTTTTGCATCCTTTTGTAAGGATGCATTTAATTCACTGGTGAAAGAGTCCCTTTATAAGCCTATTGTATGATCCAAGTGGTCTGGCAATAAGAACCTGCAGTAATTTAATGTTACTGATTTTATATCTGTTATTACACCTACCTGACCTCACCCAGGGGGGTTTCACTGACCCTGAGGCTGGATGCCATACACAGCCAGAGGGATATTGTTAATCCTCCCATTATAACCTGGGGAATTTGGGAATGGAGACAGCAATAATTTTCCAGAGGTGGTGCAGGGAATCAAAGGGAGGTGAAACCATGAACACTGGTGCCAGAACTCCCACACAGCATCAGCACCCCCAGCAGGTGCTACCTGTGTTTTCCATTTTGTCTTGCCAATGTTTTTCCCAGATCCCAGCCTTCTGCAGAGAGAGAGGCCTTGTAAATCTCTTTCAGGACCATCCACTCTGTGCTGTTTAAAGCTTTGCTCTGTCCTTGAGGAAACAGAATTTTTCCTCCCTCTCTTGAAACTTGTGCTCTCTTCAGCTGTAGCATCACAGGAAATTAATTGACATGACCCTGCATAAAAGTGATTTCTTAACAGCTTCATCCCATCCAAAATCTTTGCTTTCTGAAGAGGAGACAGATGAACAGTACGTGCATATTTTTGGATTTGCTCACACTTAGCAGCTCACCAAGATTGTTCCAAACTTTAAAGCCCAACTTGGGCGTGGTAAAGGGCTTAAAAGAGTTTATTTTGGTTCTGCTCAGGTAAAGAAGTGCATCTTTGCAGCACATGCATGGCCTCTACTCCAGTTTATCCAGAGGAGAGCCTGATGTCTCTGCCAGCAGAGTTCTGACCCCATCTGGGTGAAACTGGATGGAATGGCAAGGACTGGGCAGCCAGACTGCAACAAGAGGGCAGGGTTGGAATATGTGTGGAATGCCCAGGCAGGAATCTGGTGCACTGGAGTCTGGCTTGAGGTGGAGACTGCAAGCCCTGCCTGCCCTGGAGAAATCCTGCTGTCCCCTGTAAGGAATTAGAGAGAGTTACCCAGTGCTTTAGGACAGGTTTACAGGGCGGGGATTGGAGACAGACAACCCTGCTGCAGTGTTTGTTTAGGTTTGCAGCTTTTAAAGTACTGTAATTTAATAATAATAATAATAATAGCTATTAAACAGCTATTCCTTTATCCAAGGAGACCCACCCCAAGGAAATTCCCCAGCCCCATGGAAATTCAGGAGTCTGGGGACATTTCAGACTGGCCTTTGTTCTTTGTGATTGCCTTTTCAGGACCATTAGATTCTACATGTAGCTCAGATCCTAAAGTGAAAGATCTCAGAAAAGGGTTGCCCTTTCCATGTAGTGAGAAATGCAGTCCATCCTCCAGCTTTTGCCCATATAGCAGCCACCAGGCTTAGCATAATCTGGTTTATGATAACATGATAACATTCAGCTTGCCAGGGGCTGCTTCCTTCAAGTGTTACCCACCAAATGTTTGGGCCAAGCCAGTTCCATTCGTTGTGTTTGGGGTTTGGGTTTTTTTCACCATTCCTTGAGCTTTCTAGGAAAAACAGCTTCCTCTGCAACCAAATATGGCTCTAACTGCTCCACTAAGAGCACTTTTGATCTGCTGTTCAAAGCAAACCCATCAGAGCAGGGTTCTGTTAACAAAACTCTGGAGAAACAGGAGGTCAAGTGACGTGAGTAAAGAGACTTCTCCGTCTCTTTGGAGCTCCCATTCAAAGCCAAGAGGAAATTATCCTGACAAAACCACCAGTTTTAACTTCTGAGATTGCTCTTTGAGCCACAAAGAACTAATTCATGCTAGTGGATTGCACAAAGACACTTATCCACATCTTTGCAGTGCTCACAGATGTACCCTGGGACCACAATTTTATTTTTATAAATATATTTTTATAAATATATTTTTCCATCAAAATGAAACCCCAGACCCTAAGTCCTAGAATTTTTTTAGTGTTTCTTAGGTTCAGACATCATTTCTGACTGGAGCCAGAGGTATTTAATCTGAGGAGGAGGTAAAGGTTTGCAGAGGATATCAGCTGGCCAGGGCTGTCTTCTCCTCTGTTTCTGAGGTCTGCTGGGTTTTGTTGGGGTTTTCTTTCTCCCCAGGAGAAATCCATGCTCCTGCTTTCTTTTGCACATGGCCCAGTGCTTTTAGCTGACTCTCCACCCTCCTCTTCTCATCACTGAGATGTTGCCAGCGTGCAAAACACCACATCTTGCAGAAAATTTATGCCCCAGACAGTGTACATGGAAGTCCCCGGGTGTGGGAAGCCTTTCCTGATGCTGCCACACCCTTGTTTTCCCCAGGATAAGGAACCAGAGGTAAGGATGGCTGAAAATTTCATTTCAGATGGCCCACCCAGCCCTGTGGTTTGTCTCTCCACTTCTTGTCATTCAATAGCCTTGAGCTGCTTGTTGGGGTGGGGACCACCAGCAGTGATGGAGAGATGTGCTCACCTCTTGGAAAATATCATTTTCATGTAGCCACAAACCCAGGGCAGTCACTGCTCCCCGACACTTCCTTCTCCCAGTGTCCAGAAGTGACCTTGTCGAGGCCATTTGCAGGTTTTTCAGGCCTTCAGAAATGCAAGAACTTAAGCAAAAAAAAAAAAATCTGGCTTTCTCTCCCAAATCTTGTGTGTAACTGAAATACCTTGGCACTGTCACTGTGGGTCCCCAGCCTGGCAAAATCTGTATTTTGTGTGCAAGATTCTGGGTGCCCTGAAACCTCAGTCCCAATGTTCCCATGTAACCTGAACTTATGATTTCTGTCAGGAAAGCTTGAATTAAGGGAAGCCTGTGGTATTCTTCAAGAGATGAAAAGAGGCAGGTTGGAAAAGCCCCAGACTATTAAATATCCTCTTGCTGATGGGAAGGGAATGTGTGGAATAGACTCTGTGGGGACTTTCTCTCTTCTTCCTACTCCTTTTGGCTCTGTGCCTTTTGCCAGCAATTTCCATGGCTGTCATTCTGGTGACATTCCTGTCAAATTCTCCCTCCCTTGGCTCCTCAGACTCACTGGGCAAAAATCTTGCCCTGGTTTGGCTCAGCACCTGACTGGTCACTGTTCCCAGTCTCTGCATGGATTTCCATGCCCACAGCTGCCCATCCATGGCTTTTCCAGATTTCCAAGCAGCCCTGTGAACCAGCCACATTCCCATGTCAAAGGGGCTTCTCTTTCCTCCAAATGACTCATGGATAAGAGGCCCTTTCTTCCAGAAGGCTCCCAAAGACCTTGCAGATGTTGCAAAAAAAAAAAAAAAAAAAAGGCAAAAGGTTCCTGGAAATTACAGTATTGTTGGGATAAAATGTAAAATATTGCAAAGTGGGGTTTGTCTTCCCAAGGGAATGGCAGGCTGGCTCAAGTGTGCATTCCTTCCACCTATCTTTGGAGAGACTGACTCACCCTCTGGGGCTGCTTCTTTCTCTTTCCATCAGTTGCAGAGTCCTGCACATGTAGCTTAGATGGGCATTTCACTTCAGGATCTTTGAAGGACTCTGTGGTATCTTAATTTCTCTTTTCAGGTTGGTAATGGCCAGCCCAGCTCCTGGGCAGCTGATTTGTGCTTTAATCATAAAATGAATCACAAAATTATAGATGGTTTGGGTTGGAAGGGACCCCAAAGCTCATCTCATCCCACCCCTTTCCATGGGCAGGGACACTTTCCACTGTCCCAGGCTGCTCCCAGCGCTGTCCCACCTGACCTTGGGCACTTCCAGGGATCCAGGGGCAGCCACAGCTGCTCTGGGCACCCTGTGCCAGGGCCTGCCCACCCTCACAGGGAAGAATTTCTTCAGTAATGCAGTAAATAGAGTAAAACATGCAGAACTTCTTGTTTTAAGTCACAATTATCTGGGTGCATACCAATGATGTTTGCAAATTTGGGGTTAATGTATCTGAAGGCAGGGTTTGGATTTAAAGATCAGTTCTCTGTGCTGAGTGAGAGGAGGCTGAGTGAGAGGAGACTAAAGATACTTTTTGCAGGGTTTTTCATATTTCTCTGACTTAAAGAACAGCCCTCACCACAAGCTATTACATCATGAACTTGATATCTCTCCCTGGGAAAAGAAACACTTTTTAGGAAAAAAAGTAAATGGAGTATGTAGGGGGGGATGGGGGAAGAAGGAAGTGTTCAGAGGAGTTCAGAAAGCCTGAGATTCCTCCAGGGTCCCCAGCTGTGCTGTGTGTTGTCCCAGCTGACCACCAGACATTTCCTCTCTGCACATTAATGCATTCACAGAGAGATCAAAGCGGGCCAAGCGTGGATGTCCTACCTCCAAAGAGCCTGATCCCAGAGCTCCCAGCCCTTCATCCCTCCCTCCTGGGATGCCTGGGGCTGAGCACAGGCTCTCTGGAGCTCATTATGGGCAGTTTAAGGGATGGACAATCCCTCCCAAGCTCCGTGGTGCTGGTGGCCTGGAAGCCACATCCGCTGCCGGAGTATTTCGGGTGATGGAAGCAATTTTCCTTCCATGCTGAGGGGAAGGAGAGCAGCACATCTCTGATGGTCCCACCACAGCACATGACCTCTGCTGCCACTCTTCTGAGGTGCCTCTGTGCAGGCATGTGCTGGGGGGTGGCCTTGGGACAGCCCAGATCATGCAGTGTTAGGAAGTTGGAGGAATCCAGTTAGGAAGGCTCCTCCAGCTCTGCTGCCCCTCAGGGTTGGTTTGTGATGCAGCCCAGATCAAAGCCATGCCCTTTGCCAGTCAGGAAATGCTTCAAAGCAGTATTTTACATCCCCACAGTGCTTTTTCAGAGGATGGTTCTGAAATTATAGACTCACAGTCATTTGGGTTGGAAGGTTCCTTCTTAAAAACCCTCTTGTTCCCAGCCCTGAACAGGTACACTTCCCACTAAAACCAGTCCTGGCATCTTGCCTTTCTAAGTACTCTGAGCAACCATCACTGAGCACCAAGGGACAGGAAGATGTGCTGAAAATTGAAAGTGCTGGAGACAGTGAAGTGTGTTGTGCAAGGGCTCTGTCCCTCATCCGTGTCAAATTGCTCAAGTCAATGTTGGCCAGAAGAAGTAACAGCTCACTTCCTAACATGGGAATATCCCTGTGTGCTGTTCCTGCCTGAGGAACAGCAGGAAGAGCAGCAAGGGGGTGGCAGTGACTGCAAAGCCCCCACAGTGCCCAAGGGAAGGAGAGCAGCACTGTTTGACATGGATCTGACAATACCAGGGCACTTTGCACCCTATAAAATCCCCCTGATGTCACTTTAAACCTAAATAATGCATCTTCCTTGAAAAGAAGCTGCTGTTTTCTGGGATCCAACCCCTTCTGGTTAGATTCCCTGGGGCTTGAATGTTTCAGGCATGTTGCTAGCACAGCAAGTTAAAATGGGAACTTGTAAAATCCTATATTTGGGGTTTGTTTGCAGAGTTGAGCAGCAAAAGGCTGTTCCTTGAAAGGGGTGAGGGCAGTCAAGGTCCATCCATGGAATGTGGGGGAAACAACTGGTAAGTGTCACTGGAGGAACCCCAAATATACCATGGGACTCCTCACCCTGGGAATGAGCCACCATTCCATCCAGAGGAGCATGCAGCCTCTCTTTGCAGGTTTATTTTGATTCTAGTTTTAGCTACACTCACCATTTAGCCCTGTCCCAAAGCTTTGTGACCTTCCTGAGGTGCTCCTTGTGTTCTGCTCCCACATTTTTTACCTCTTCTTCTTTTTTTTTTTTTCCCTTAAATGGCCACAGCTGGATTGTGTCCTGAAGGTTTTTCCAGAGGAGTTATTTATCCAGATGGCATGTTTGTTTAGCAGTAGCTCTGGACACCAGTTCCTCCCAGATGTCCTTGAAGGAAGGAGCAGAGTGTCTTGCCCACAGCTCATCAATCCTGTGGTCCCTGCCTTGCCAGAGCTTGTGGACAGCATCTGTCCTGATGTTGCTTCCAATGTATCCCAGCATTTTTATCCATTTAAGGCCTAGGGATTTGGATTGTGTCTCCTTCCATGTGAGTTTCTCCATCATTTTGACCAATGCAAGCTCTTATTTTGCAGTGAACTTCTCCCCACATTCATCTGATCTCCCCGACCATGACTTGCCCACTTAGCACTCCAGAATTTTCTCTCTTGCTCATTTTCTTCCTTGATGAACCTCTGTGAACCTCTTGTTGGAGAAAACTCCTCTCTTTTGTGAGAGTTTCATGGCTTGCCCCTGCAGCCTAGCTCAGTGTGGCATTTTATCCATGTCAGTCCCCCCAGCTCTCACATCTCCTGCACCCTCCACGTGGCTCACTGGAGCTTCTCAAGACATCCAAAGGCATTCAAAAAACAGGTGGTTTTTTTTTACAGAATTGATGAAAATGACATCCAGCCCACAGCTGTTCATGCAGTGGACATTTGCAGCCTTGCCTTCCAGCACAATGAGCTGGGCATGGAGCTGGAGGGGTTAGAAAACCTGGATTTTGCCTGCCCTTGCTCCATGGCAAAACTTCATTCCTTCAGCAGTGACTGGCTCAGGTGGTGTCACCAGACAAAGTAGGAATTTCTGCTTGAAAACCAAGGGAAACATTTGATTGGTTTTTCTTTTGTTCTGTTTCTTCTTTCAGAAATACGAAAAATGAGAGCGAAAGCCGCAGCAGTCACGGGTTGTGGAGCTGCCTGCTTTTCAAACAGAGCTCTGGGATCTGCCCTGAAATCCCAGCTTGTGGGGAGTTCCCAGCCCTCCTGGGGAAGGATTCACAGGTGAGTTTCAGCATAAAAGCCCCAACACCCACAGGAATAAGCAGAACAAAGGTGACATCAATTTTTCTTTAAAACTCCTATTTTTAAGGCGACGTCGGGATTTTGTAAGAGCTGAGGCAGAGGTGGAAGCACAGCTTCCTGAGGGGCAGGGGCAAGGCTGGAGCAGGAGATCAGAGGGAGATGAGATCCCCAGCATCAGCTGCTGCAGGGAGGGAGGATCATTGCCATTTCCTTGAGGCAGAACTCACAAAAATTGGGAAAACAGGGAAATACTCAATAACACAAACTTCTTTTAAAAGTCCTCAACTTGTGGGGTTTTTTGCTTTGATCACTGGCCTAAAACTTCAGGTTTTTTGAATTGAAGGTTCCTTTTATTTAACTGAAAGGGTGGCTGTGTGGCTAATGGGATTCCTGGGCTAATTGGGTCCATAGCTCATTAGCCCTGGGCTGGGATTCATTCCCTCAAGGGGCTTTGAATGGGGTTGTTTTCATTTCTGTCCTCCTTGGCACAGGATGGACAGAGGCCATGACTAAACTTTTCTGGTTTCTGTGCCAGTGCAATCATGTGAGAGGTTCAGGGGCTGAAGGAAATGCTGAGGCCTCTCATATGAAAAAGGAGGGGATGAAAATGAGCAACCTCAGGCAAAATTCAGGGGACAAAAACCATCCAGCCCTTCCCAGTACTGGTCAGAAGGAGCAGCAAGAGCCAAGGGTAAATGCAAAGGGAAAAAGCTGGATCCAATGGAAACTGCTGGTCCAAGATCTGGGTATCTGGCACAGTGCAGGCTTGGGAGACTTCAGCAGCAACCTGAAAATTAAGAAACTTAAGAAAAAATTAAGAAAAGGCTGGCATTGACAGTGAAGTCACAGGCATTACAAAGTAGGTACCTCACTTCTGCATTGCTTAGTGACTCTAGAGAGTCCCTGCTCTAAAATCCTGCAGTCAGTGCTCATTAGAAATATCCCTCTGTCCCTTCTCCCTGGTGATGCTGGGGAATGCCAAGGCATTGAGACAAACCTGACCTTGCTTGTAAGTAGCACATGCTGGCTTTCCTGGGGCTGAGTTCCCCTGAGCTCTTCCAGAGACCTTTGGGAGTGGCTGAAGGAATGTGCCAGCATCCCTTGATGCCAGCCCAGGGTCTGCCTTTTGTCCATGTTTCCCTAAAAACCAATGGAAGGCTTCTAAAAACACCACCCTGGCACTTCCATGTTAAACCAAGTCCCGCCTCTGCATCTCCCAGTGGCTTGGCTCCAGCTCAGGCCACAGCAAACACTGCAGAAAGCTCTGGAATGTGCTGAAAGAAAAGGCAAAAACCAGCCAGAGGAAGGCCAAGCATCACCTCCTCTTAGTTTAGCAGCATGGTCCCAAATGGGGACCCAGAAAATCCACATCACCCCACTGCCTGGACAGCCTTCTGCCTACTGCCAATCCCTCAGGTGGGGAGGCTGAGCTGGGGGAAGCTTTCTTGCCATGCTCAGATGGCCACTGCCCCATCAGCAGCCCCATCCGTGCCTCTCAGCATCCATCTCCCACCCCTGGGTTTCCCTTCTGGAATCCCTTTTGGAATCCACCCAGCTGCCCCTCATCTGAGAGAGTTGTGCCCCTCACCCTGATCAAGTTGGGCCATCTTCTCCTCCTTGGTGGCAGGGATTTGTTGGTGCTGTGGCCCTGCCAGCCACGGGGCAGGAATGTCCCTGTGTGCCATCGGGGCTGCACAAACCTGTCACAGCAAACAGTCCCCACCCAAGGTGTCCAAAACTCTTATTTTGGAAGCACATGGCCAAAAAGTAAATTCAGAAATACAAAAATTAGTTTTGGCTTGTGTTGTTTGGTTTGTGTTTTTTTACTTTGTGTGAGCATTTTGTGCCAGGCAAATAAACCACTCAATAACATAATCTCAGCAGAAAAAATAAGTGAGGAAAGCAGCTGGGCCATTGAGTGCTATAAAAGCAGCTTTTACAGAAGGTGCTCTAAAGCAAGGATGTGGCATTGCTGCTCTGCACTGGATGGTGGAGCACCTTTAGTCACTGGGTGCCATCACCCCTCCCTGGGGTCTTTCTCTTTAACCCAGTGATTGCCAGGATAGGATCAGGCTCCCATGGAAACAAATTCCTTCTGATCCTTGCTGCTGTTTGATGATAGTGGAAGTGAAGGGCCAGCTGCTGGATTTATGGGAAAGCAGGATGATAAGGAGTCAGGAGAGAGGCTTTGGCTCTCACACAGCATTTTGGGGCAAAGCTGGTGTGTTTCAGCAACACTTGGCAGCCCTGCTTTAGTTGGTGCCCAGCGAACGTGGAACTGAGCAGCACCCACGTGGGTGCGGGCAGGAGCAGGATTTTAATAAATTTTAAATGAATTAAATTTAAATTAATGTATTTTAAGGACCTTTGCAGGACTGTTGTGCTGTCACACACCTGGCAACATTAAAGCTGAGCTGAACCAGTCTGTTCCAGCCACCAGAGAATGCAAGCTCACTTTTGCAGTGGTGTGAAACAGGATTTTTTGCATGGCTGGGAAAAGAGGTCTGGATCAGGGTGACATTGAGACCCCCAGTGACAGCTTCCAAGCCATGGCATCCCCCAGTGCAGCATGTCTGGCTCCTTCACCCACCAGTCTGGCCTTGGCAACACATCCCTGGGGATTGCCTGATTCCTGTCTGTGGCCATGATGGGGAAGGAACTGGGAAATCCTGCTGCCAGCTCGGCATCTCCCCTGTCTCCTCACGGTTTGGGGGCAGGAAGACTCCACTGAGAAGCGTGGCAGTCAGACTTCCACTGATTTGCTTGCTCTAAAGCTGTGTTCATGGCAAAACTTGTTTTTTCCTGTCTGCTAGGGGAGGGCTGATCCCGTTTTTCAGCGCTGGGTGGGATCAGAAGTGGGACGGGGGTGCTTTATCCAGCACAGCCCAGCAGAGTGTGCAGTTACCTGCCAGCTTCACGCCCCAAGTGGCTGCCAGGAAAGTCGGGCTCTCACGCCTGGCTTTGATTTGCTGCAAAATGTTGTTTCATCTGAAGAAATGACTGGGAAAGCAGCCAAAGAGCAAAGCTTTTGAGGACACGCTTTGAGCCAGCCCTGTGCCGCCGGGAGATGGAGCAGGAATTCTGGACAAGCAGTTTTCTCCCGTGGTAAAGGCCCCAGGGAATCAGAGGGTGCAAAGTTAAATTAAAGCTTGAGGTTTTTCCCATGTTAAGGTATTATTAGGTTAAGTATTACTAGAAAGTGCTGAGTTTCTTTAAGCCCAGCTTGGGCTGTTTCAAGAAGGTGTTTGGCCGTCCCCCTAAAAACACGAGATACCACATGCTGCAGAAAAGCTCTCTGCAGAAAAATTGTGTCAGTGAAGTAAAGGAAAAAGATACTAATTGGAGGAAATTACTCAAATTTCTGCCTTGGATCAGCTGGTACCAACCCCTGCACTTCTGGAAAAGAGCAGAGCCAAGGGCTTGGAGTGCTGGAGGAGTTCCTGGCTTGTTTCCTGAGGATTGGCCACGTTGGTAGGGTTGCAAGGGAATCAAAGCTCATTTAGCAACCTGGTTAAGGACTGGCATGGTGTGGGAACACTGGGAGTTAAAAAGGCATGGGGAGAAAGCTGCAAAGTCAAGGGAAGAAGGATGGAAAAGCCCCATCCCAGTGCCAGTCTCACACTTTAGGATCAAAAAGCCTGAAAGGGATGAATGGGAAAACAGCCCCCTAGTCCACCCCAAGCTCCCCATAGCACATCCCTGATTCCCCCTCTCATGGCAGATGGCTCCAAACGTGCTTCAGCCTCACTCCTCACCCACTTTTCAAGATATTAGCAGGGCTGGGTTTGGGGAGAAAGATCTCCTTTTCCACTCTGCCTCGCTCATAAAATCATTCCAGAAAAATCACAGTGCAGCTGGGCTGTAGCTACACAAGGGTTGGGTTCTTCTCAGTCCCCCTGTGTTGGCATCACCAGCTCTGGATGTACAATCCCCCTCCATGGGTGTCCTCTGAGCTGGCTCCCACGGGGAGAGTACAGATAAAATCCTGTTTTGCAGGTGTTTTCCCAATTCCCAGAGGATGTTTTATGTTTGTCCTGAGGTGGGGTGAGGACTGCTGGAGTACCAAAGTGGGGTAGGTGAGGTTTTGGTAGCTGAGCTTACGAAAACCACATTTCTGCCAAATTTGGAGAAGTTTTCTGGGAAATGTAATGGTGTTTTTCCCTGGATGGCCTGGCTGTGACGTGGAGAGGTAGAGGATGAGCTGCCCCATCAGCTTTCCCGTGGGATCCTGCTCCATGATGCCATCCCAAGCGTGCAGGAACCAGAGCAGACGGTGGTGATCTCAGGAGGACTAAACTTGTTGGAGCTGTTGACAAAAGTCTCCTTTTTTTCCACCAGAGCAGGGACAGCAGCCGTAACGTCAGCGAGGGACCTCTTCCAGCTCTCACACAGGGATTCATGGCCACAAATCATCCCCTTGTCTTAACCAGCCCAGAGGGGAGCCCAGCCATGCAGGATCTCTAAAAACACTTGGCTCTCCCTGATGGGTTATTTCCTTGCATCCCTCGTGGTCTGAGCTGGTGCTACTGTTGTTGACTCCCACCAGTGAGCAGAGAGGTCCCTGAAATCCCAGAAGTCCCCTTCCTGTCCCTTGCATGGGGATTTCCCTGTTCATCCTTGTGTTCAATGCACACAGGGCTCAAAGCATTCACAGGGGCTCAAAAGGCATGGAGTTAAGATGATTTTCCCCCCAGTTTGTGGGGTTGGCAAGGGAACTGTCTTCAGCAGAGAACAGGCTCCTTTTGCCCTGCCCTGGTCCCCATCCCTCTCCTTGTCCCCTCTGGGAGTTGCTGTTGATCTGTGTGGACTTGGCCTCAAGGTATTTCTTTCTTTTTCTCTTTTTTTATTTTAATTTTTTTTCTATTTTATCTTGCTCCTTTTTCCTGTTGTGCTTTTCCTTTTATTTCTTCTTTATTTTCTTTTTTTGTTTGTTTGTTTGTTTGGGGTTTTTTTTCCTTTTTTTTCATTTTCCCTTTCCCCTTTTCCCTTTCTCTTTTACCTTCTCCCTTGTCCACTCTACCTTTTCCCTTTCTCTTTTTCCTTCTCCCTTGTCCACTCTCCCTTTTCCCTTTCTCTTTTTCCTTCTCCCTTCTCCCTTTTCCCTTACCCCTTTCTCGTTTTCCTTCTCCCTTCTCCATTCTCCCATTCCCTTTCTTCTTTCTCTTTTTCCTTCTCCCTTCTCCCTTCCCCTTTCTCTTTTACCTTCTCCCTTCTCCCTTCTCCCTTTTTGCCTTTCCCCTTCTTCCTTTCTCTTTTCCCTTTTCCTTATTTTTATACGCACATACATTTCCCATTTCCCTTTTTTTGTTTCCTCTTTCCTTTTCCCCTTTCCCTTTTATACACCTTATTTAAATACACATACATTTCTCTTTTTCCTTTTCTCCCTTTCCTTTTCCCCCTTCCTTTTTTCCTCCCCAGTCCTCCTTTTTCTGGTGCTGCCTTCCCTTTTCCCTGTCTGTCCCTTCCCTGCAGCTGGCGCCGCCCCAGCCATGAGCTCATGCAGCTCCCGGCTGGATCCCGGATCTGCGTGGGAGGCAGGGAGGCGCTGCTCAGCCCGGGGCTGGCCACGTTTGGGGTCTGTGGGGGCTGATCCCGACATCCAAGTGCTCCTCGTGGCTCTGGGATGGGATGGCTGCAGTCTGAGCTTGGGGTCAGACCCAGCTTCTCTGGATGGAGGAGTGCAAGGGGAAAGCAAAGGGTTGTGCTGCCTCGTTTGAGATAACCATCCCAATCCTTTTACAAGTGGCTTTCCAACATATCCAACTTATCCAACATTATAAACTTCCAGCAATGCTCCTTGGAATGAGTGTATGCCCAAATATTTATCTCCTCAAACATGAAACGCAGAGGTGCCGGTTGTGTCTGAGAGCAAAAGCTCCCCCTGGGGCTCTCTGCTGAGGCCAGAGGGGGTGAAACTGCACTGAGGGGCCTGTAGGGCCTTCAGGGCAAATCCAGGACCTGTGGAGAATGTTTGTGCTTTGTGCTTCCCAGTTCTGAGCTTGCCAATCCATGGGAAGCTCATTGCCAGCCTGCCAATCCTGGCAGCACGGTGGAGCCAGGGCAGGGTTGGCCTCTTCCCCCAGGGAACAAGGGACAGGATGAGAGGGAAGGGCCTCAAGCTGTGCCAGGAAAGGTTCAGGTTGGACATCAGGAAGAATTTCTTCATGGAAAGGGTGGTCAGGCATTGGAAAAGGAGTCCCAGGGAGGTGGTGGATCCCACATCCCTGGAGGTGTCCAAGGAAGGCCTGGACGTGGCACTCAGTGCTCTGGGCTGGGGACATGGTGGGGCTCAAGGTTGGACTCCATGATCTTGGAGTTCTTTTCCAACCTTCATGATTTTTCCAACCTTAGTGATTCTATGATTTGCTGCTTGGCCACTGCAGGATTGTCCTTTCCAGCTCTTCCAAAGTCAAACATGGGCTGCTAGCAACATTCCCAGGCCTTTACAGCTGGGAAATAGCAGCGACCTCCTGAGAGAGCCTGATGTCACAAGACTGTTCAGCCTGATTTCCAGAGCAGTGGTCTGGATGTGCTTCAAGCTTCTGACTGCTTTTTCCAAGCTGCTTTTTTTTTGTTGTTCAGGATTTCTGTCTCTCCTTTTTTTTCTAGACTCAACCTTGCCCAGCTCTCAGACCTTCTTGTGCAATCCATGTCCCATCGTAGACACGTCTGGGAGAAACGCAGAGATTTCCTGAGAGCACTGCCATGGAAATTCCTGAGATTTCTGCTGTGGATGGACACGTAGGGAAGGAGGAGGCAGCCATTTAGGAGGTGCATTTTCCACAGAAATTAATCCTTTCTGCTCACCCTGCACCTGCCAAAGGGTTTTTCACCCTGTGGTACCCCAGAACCGAGAAAAGGCTCAAGCATTCGCTGCTGTACCAACTTTTTGTAGCCACTTTGTGCCTCTGGCAGGTTGAGAGCTTGGAAATGTGGCTTGGAGCTCTCCCTGCCTGCTGGAAATACCAAGGGAGCAAAGGCATGATGAAAACTCCTGGGGAGGTGGTGGATTTTGGCAGTGGGCTTCTCCCATGCTGCTGCTGAGGCTGGGAAAACTCATCCCATCCACCTCTGGCATGCCTGGAGGAGTCTGGTGGGATGCACAGTTGTGGGGTGTGTAGGAAGGGAAATTAGAATGGAATTAGATGCTCTCTAAGGTCCCTTCCAAGCCAAAGCCTCCTGTGATCCTGTGAGTCAGGATGAGCTGCCCCTGCACAGGGAAACCCATGTGGGAAAAGATTTGAGCCCACACTGCCTCGTGGGCATCCAGGGATCAGCACAGCCCCCTTGGAAAAGCATTCCCTGCCCCAGGCTGCCAAAGGAAACGTGCAGGGGGGATGTTCTCCTCCCCATCCTTACGTGACCACCAGCGTCAGATGTTCCCAGGATGGGACACAGCTGTGGGGACAACTCACGGGGCTGACCAGAGCACAGCCTGCTCTTCTGCAAGGAGCTTGGCTGCAGACTGCAAGCAAAACTGCCTTTTTATTCCCAAAAAAAAATAAGATTATAAAAGGGAGGCAGCCTTCCAGCTGCTGCCTGTTGCAGCAGCAAGGAGAGGAGGGGTGGAAAGGACGAGCAGCTTTCAGTCTTCCCAACCCAGCAATGCCCAAACTCCCGGGGCAGGACTGGGGGCTCAAGGTGGAGGGCTTTGAATGGAGAGGAGTTAAATGGAGGGGTTAAAAAAAGCTGTGGAAAAGCAGAAAAAGACCTTCTAGAGTGTTAAGTGCAGGTGTGCAGGGGATGGTTGCTGGTTCCCAAAGAGATGGGGAGCTGCAAGCCCAGGTTGGGAAGAGTCACCATCCCTTTCCCTGTGCCCACACCCCTTCCCAAGGCAGCTGGGCAGGAAAATAGGGCAGATGTGGCTGCTAAGGTCAGATTGGGGGGGAAAATGCTAAAACTGGGAGGTAACCCTCAAGCCAGAATCACCAAATCACAGAATATCCAGAGCTGAAAGAATCCACGAGGATCATAGAGTCCAACACCCCAAGAATCCCACCCTGATCATCCCTGGGAGCATTGTCCAAATGTTCTTTGGGCTCTGGATGTGCTTGGGCTTGTGCCCATTCCCTGGGGGAGTCTGGGCAGTGCCCAGCACCCTCTGGGGGAAGAATCTTCCCCTGATCTCCCTCCTGACCCTGCCCTGCCACAGCTCCAGCCATTCCCTCAGGTGCTGTCCCTGTCACAGGGAGCAGGGATTGGAGCTGTCCCTTGGAAGGTCTGACCTCAGTCTCCTCATCAGGCTGTGGAATCTGAGATTAACCCCATCCCTGCAGGCCCCTGCCCTGCACAACCAGCACCTGGCTCCCTTCCTTCCTCAGCTCCCACTTCCAGGGTGGAGCTGGCTTTAATCCCAAACACTTCAGGTCTCCTTAAGCTCTTCCAAGCTGCCTGTATTTTTCTAGCATTTAACAAGGCCTTTGCACTTGGGTGTTAAACCTGGCTCACCTGCCCTGTCCTGCTGGCAAGGGGCAAAAAGGGGCTCTGGGCTGCACTGGGAGGATGCTCTGACTTGGCCAACTTCAAGAAACAGTCCCACAGTGGGAAGAGAATTCTAATTCTCCTTGCTTAGTCTGTGTCTTACCCCAGTGTGAGGAGCTGTGCCTGTCCTCAGACACCCAGGGGCTTGTTCCACTGTGGTTTTTCAGGGCAACATTTCCATTTGTAGGTTTCCCATTGCCCAGGTTGCTGCTTTTGATCCCAGACTGACACCTACAACCTGCAGGCTTTGAAGGTAGGAAGAGGGGGTGCAGCTTCCAGGCTGCTCTGGGGGTGCCCTTCTGCCTTTCTCCTGTGGCTGTTTCCATCCTGGGGGAGAAACAGCATTCCATGATCCATCCTGGGGGAGAAATATCATTCCATGATCCATCCTGAGGGAGAAACAGCATTAAATACAATGCCCCTGACAATCTGGGGCCACCTGCATCCATTGCAAAGCTGAGCTGCTTTATAAGCCCAAGGAAAATAGGGATGGAAGATGAGAAAGCACAGAGAAAAGAAGGAGAATTACAGTGCAGGTGGGGATTTTGAGTGATTATTTTGGAAAAAGCTTCTGGATCTCCAACTTTTTGCTGTGTGTTTAATCCAAAATCCACCCCTTCATAACTTCAAACATGGGACTCCAGGGATCTGGATGTTTCACCCAGCAAGCCATGCAAGGACCCCAGTACCCAGGGCAGGATTTTGGCTTTTCCAGATTAATTTCTCATTTTTAGCAGCTTAAAAAAAAAATAACTGGAGCAGAATTCAATTCCATGAGAGCGGTGGGGAAGGTCAGGCTCACTGTATGTAACCCTCCTACTGCAAAACTCCTCTTTTAACACTTTTTACTTAGAAAACCATCCTTGCCCCAGAATCAGCAGAACTCCAGGGATGGATGTGTGAGCAGTGAGTGAGAACATTGGCTTGCCCTCCCCAATGGCACCAGTTTAAGCTTTCAGCTGCAGGACAGTGAGGGGCAATGCTGTCACCCCAGACCCACCATCAGTAAAGGGAGGGATGTTCTGAGGGCTGGAGCAGGGGAGCCTGGAGTCCAAACCCTGCAGAGGAGCAGCCACAGTGCTGCACTGATTTCCAAAGGCTGTGTCATGGCCCCTGCAATATTCCAGTCAATCTAATGCAATGCTCATTTTTTTTCATTAACCTCCAACGCAACCTCCCCATCTGCTGAATTAATCACTGCTGGAAAGGCAGAGGAGTATTTTAGAAATAACAAACTACTGATTCTGTCCCTAACAACCTTTTTTTTTTTTTTTCTTCAGGCCTTTCAGTTCCACTCCAGTTCATTGACCATGCTCTTGCAGAGCCCATTTGTAAGGCATAATTTTAAAATATATTTCTTAACTCTCAAACACTTAAATAATTTATGCCTTTTTTTTTCAAGAGCAATGGCTTATTTGGCCTTTGCCCACTCCTGTCTCAGAGGAGATCCCTAGCAGCATATTGGGGTGCTTTCATCCCAGGCTTGGAAGCTAATTTTTGGTGAGCGAGAGCTGGATGTTATTCCTAGAGTGCTTCCCTGGCTGCAAGGCATGGAGCTATGAGTTTGGAAATCAGAAAATCAGAAATCAGAATGCTTCAGGTGGGAAGGGACCTTAAGGATCATCCTGGTTCTACCCCCTGCCATGGGCAGAGACACCTTCCACTATCCCAGGCTGCTCCAAGCCCCATCCAACCTGGCCTTGGACACTGCCAGGGATCAGCCACAACTTCCATGGGCACCCTGTGCCAGGGCCTGCCCACCCTCACAGGGAAGAATTTCTTCCTAAAAACCAATGTAAATCTAATCTCTTTCAGTTTGAGCTCATTCATGTCAGTTTGAAGCCATTCCCCCTTGCCCTGTCATGCCAGGGTCATATAAAAAATTTCTCTCCGTGTTTCCTGTAGGCTCCCTTCAGGTGCTGGATGGGCACAATTTGGTTGCCTCAGAGCCTTCTCCAGGCTGAGCAATCCAATTCTCCCAGCCTGTCCTCACAGCAGAGCTGCTCCATCCCTCTGATCATCTCCATGTCCTTCCTGTCCTGGGGACCCCAGGGCTGGACACAGAACTGGGGTATTCACATGCCCTCTGAAGAAAGGAAAGGGAAAAGGGAAAAGGAAAGGGAAAGATCAAAACAATTCTTATCTCATCAGCTACTCCTGTGTTTTTGAACCCTGTGGAATGTGTTGGAAGATTGTCTACCCAAGGTGATCACTTAATTAGATTCTGGTGAGAGTGTTTTAATTCATTAACCAATTGGATCCACGTGCGGGTGTGGGGGACAGTCAGCAGGCAGTCACAAGGTTCTTCAGTTTGAGGTAGTTCCTGTTAGTATAATACAGTGTAAAATTATAGAATAGAATAGAATAGAATAGAATAGAATAGAATAATTAACCTTCTGATATCATAAAGTCAAATGCACATGATTCTTCCCTGTGTCTGGGGTCATCATAAATCCAATACAGAATTCCCCACTTTGTGCTTTTCCCTCAGGGAGCCCTCTCCCCCGGCATCCCCAGGCAGCACCCACCACCCTCCCACATCCCTCCCCCTTGCACCTTGCTGCCTGGGAGGGAAAATCCCCAAAATACGAATGTCTGAGCCTCCTGCCCTTCGCGGGGAGCAGAGCACAGGGCTCACCCCCAGCCCCCTGCCGGGTCACATCTTTACAATATCAGGTTTTACGGAGCAGCACGGTGAGCTCATCGCAGCCGGCCGCGCTTTTATTTCTCCGCGGCAACGGAGGGAGGAAACAAAACACGGGGCTGAGCAGCCAGCGAAGTTTCCTGGCTGCCGGGGCTCATTTTTCTTGGTGAGCTGGCTCTGGGAGGCTGCGGGGCTCATGGAAACTCAAACGTCTTTCCCTCTCCCCCGTCTGCTCCCCCGTCTCTCTGCGCAGCGATGGAGATAAAGGTTACACATCTGGTTCGGATCTGCTCTGTTTAACCAAAAAAAAAAAAAAAAAAAAACCCCAAAAAAGCCGTGCTGCTGCTGTCCCATAAATCAGGCCGCAGCTGGAGCGCACTCCCGGCTCTCGCTGGGGCTGTTTATCCCGCCACGTCCCGCTGAGCCCTGGGGTTGGCTTTTGGGAAGGCTGCGCTTCCCCAGGGCTGCCTGCTGCCGTTTTGTGTGATGCCCGGCCTCTGGGCAAGGTCTGAGAAGGTTAAAGTTATCGTGGATCAAAGTTTTTGGATTTCAAACCACCCGGGATGCCCAGCTTGGCTCAGGGGAATGGTGCTTGTTTGCAGTGAGCTCCCTGCCAGGTGCTGCTCCCCAGGACATTCCAACTATTCTGCCCCAAAACACTTGTGGGGCTGCAAAACATAGGCAGAAACCAATGAGCACCTAGAAAATCTAGGATCGTCCAAATCCCCTTCTTTTACCTGATCATCTCCACCTTACTGCAGTGATTTTGGGGTTGGGGGTTGCAGTATTTCCATCCCACAAGCAGCAGACCCCTGGCCAAGGAAATGCCCACACTTCTGTCCCCGTTTCCCAAAGATCCTTTGCTGCAGGCTCAGCTGCTCCAGGTTTATCTGCATCTCTGCTCAGACACTTGGATAAATTCCTAATTTCCAGGAATGCCCAGCATGGAAGATGTCGTTTTCCTTGAACTCCTGACCGTGGAATGTCAACACTGGCATTGCTGGAAAACCCAGGAAGGATCTGGGCAGGTACATCTGAGCATCCATAGACTTCTAGACTGGCTTCTTTTGGTGATGTAATAAATTTAATAGTGGCTAATAAAATGTGTCAGAGCCACTTTGCCTCTCCTTGTAAAGGTCTCCCTGGAAGGCTGTGATTAAATGCAAAGCTGCAGCATTGAGGGAACCCAACCAAGCATTAAATGCTGATGCTGTCCTAAATTTAAGGGTCTGGCTTCAGTGTTGAACTCTAGGACACATCCTGCTCCTGGTTTTTATGACACCTCTGGTATCATAAGTGGTTATGTCTGTGCTCTAGGGTTGAACCTTGGAGTTCTCACCAGCAGGCTCGTAGCTTTCTGATCTCCAAGGGCAGCAGAGGCATCCAGAACCCTCAGGATTTCAACTGGAAAAAGTGAGATTTGACAGTGACTTTTTGTAGAAGTTTGTCCCAGGGGCTGTCCACTATCACTCTTTAAGGACAAAGTGTGGGTGTAGGAGGGACTGTAGGATTCTGTGGCTTCCTCTGGGCAGCCTGACTGGGAAATGCTCCATGAGGAAATTCCCAGGTAAAATAAGGGCTGGTGGCTCTGCTGATTGTGCCTCACCCATCTCCTATCAGGACCTGAAGGGACAGCGCTAGAAAGATGTACTGACAGGACAAGGGGGAATGAATTCAAACTGAGGGTTTAGAGTGGATATTGGGAAGGTATTTTTCCCTGTGAGGGTGGGCAGGCCCTGGCACAGGGTGCCCATGGAAGCTGTGGCTGCCCCTGGATCCCTGGAAGTGTCCAAGGCCAGGTTGGATGGGGCTTGGAGCAGCCTGGGATAGTGGAAGGTGCCCCTGCCCATGGCAGGGGGTGGAACAAGATGAGCCCTGAGGTCCCTCCCAACCCAAACCATTCTGTGGTTCCTTCCTTGGGACAGAATCAGCACTCAGATTTGAAGACACAGCATCACATTCGAGGCTCCCCTGGACTTTATGCAGCTCCCCAAGGCAGGGTCAACTCAACCTACACCAGCAGGGTCACCTCAACCAGCAGGGTCACCTCAACCATCCCTGTGAAGGTTCCCCTGCCCCAATCCTGGAAAAGTCCAGAGATTTAGAGCAATTCCAGTGACACTTCCATCTCACAACGTGCCCTCAGCTTGAAGGGAAATTCTAGCCCGGGTCTGACTTTTATGGCGTGGCTGTCCCCCTCCTGGGCAGACAGAGCTTCTGAACCAACTCCAGGGGCATTTCTGATGCTGGAGGTGATGTCTGCAGAAGAAACCCTGCTTACAGGGGGGTCTGAGGCCCCCCCAAAAGCGGCAGGCCGTGGCTCTGGGGGCTCCCCAGCGGCAGCGGGAGCGGCACGCGTGGCTCGGGCTATTTTTACCCCGGGTCCGGTGCTGCAGCCACGCTGGCAGATGCGCTCCCAGCTGCAGATGACTTCCATGTGCAGCCCCTCGTGGCCCTGGCCGGGGGCCCGGGGCGTAGCTCGCTTCCTTAAAAGGCTCGGGAAGCGTCTGCAACGCCTCGGGGATGGGAGGGGATGGGAGGGGATGAGGGGCCCCTGCCCGAGCTGCTGCTTCTCCCCCCGGCGCGCTGTGACATCCCGGGATGCGCCCCGGCATCCTGGAGGGCTGCGTGGAAAGCAGCTGCCCCGGGAAACGGAGGCGGCGCAGGCATCGGGAAAAGCTCTCCCGTGCTGCAGAGGGCTGGGAGGACGGAGGGAAGGATCGCTTTAACCTCAGTGCAGCTTTTGAGAGGAGAAAGTGAGGGGCTTGGCCATGACCGGTACACAGAGAGATGCAGGGCAGGCTCCTGAGTCCCTCGGAGCCACTGCAAGAGCCATTTACAATAATAAATAATTAAATAAATAAATAAATGAAATTTACCCATTCCCTTCTTCTTCTAATGAAGCCCTTGTGGTGTGCTCTAAGGGGAAGGTGCCAAATAAACAGCTCAGCTTCCCCAGCTCAGCTGCCATGGCTTAGCTCGTCCCCAGCCAAGCTGTCCCCTGTCCCCACGCAAGCGGCTCGGTGCTGACGGGAAGTTTGGGGCTCTGGGCCGCTCCTCCTGCCAGGAATGGGATGCCTGAACTGTAAATCCCCACTAGGAAAAAGCCCAGAGCAGCCCTGTGAGCTCTTCTTGCGCCCTTGGAACCCCCTGGATCCAAGGGGGTGCAATAATTTAGGCTTGTAAATGATGTGGTGAAGGGTAAATCCTCCTGGAGATGCTTCCAAAGGCATCCTTGTTGTGTGTGCAACACACGTGGAACATCTCCTGCCCGTGGGGACCTGCCTGAAGTGCAGCAGGACAGCACCAGGTAGCCTTGTCCTCGTGCCAGCCCCACCCTGACCCCTGGAAGAACACCTGGATAAGCCCTGAATGGCAAAGGTCTCCTTTCCAAGATTTAACCGATCCAACCCAGTTCTCCAGAAGTCAGTGCCCTCTCCCAGTTCTCCCTCAGCAATGCCCTGGGTTTGGTGTTCCAGCTGCCCTCTCCATGGCAAGGCTCCACTTTTCCTTCCAGGCACCTCCAGCAGGCCATGGGAAGCGTTATCAAGCCCTGCCTGGGGACAGCAATGGAGGCTCAGGGAAACTGAGCCCCAAACCCAGAGCTGCCCTGTGCCCTGGGGTGGCCACTTTCATCTGTTTTGTGCTTTCAGGGGGGATTTTTGAAGGGGCAGGGATATGTGCATTGTTTCTGGGAATTTTATCTTCCTTGGGTGAGCTCAGAGAAGGAGAGGAAGGGTAAAAATCATGGCTGTGGAAAGCGAAGGAGACAGATGAAAATGCTTATGGGGTCATTGAGTCACACAGGGACACCCAGGACTGGCTGAGGCCAAGTTGCTAAATGCCATGTCCAGCTCAGTTTAAATTCCTTCAGGATGGAGATTTCACAATCAAGACATCTCTGTTTCCACCTTTTCCCAAGCTGGAAATCTCCAGGTTGACGGCAGTCTCTGAGTGCTGTCCCTCTGAATACCCCTACTACATCTATCCTCCCTCTGAGGAACAGTGAGATTTCCTCCCCCCTTCCAAATAATTGCTTTCCAGATCCTGGAAAATTATTCCATTGATACCCACACTGGCTTTAACAAAGACAAACCCACAAGTTTCTCAAAACCTCCATTAGACTTTATTTAAAAGTTCTTTGTATAGACTTCCTGACACAGAATCCACAATAAAAATAAAACCCCCCCTCCCTCCCACTGCTCCCCCTCCCCAGACTGCTTTGCTTTGTATTTTATAAAACATACAACATCAGAAGAATGCCAGAGGCATCCTACACCACAATTTAAAGATTTGTTAACTGAGGCCTTGGTCCCAGCAGTGCATTTGCATTTGGAAACTTTGCTTCCTTTTCCTTGCTAGTTCGGTTGGCCACATGTGGTACAAATGCATACAAGAGATCTAGTCTGAGACTGAATACAGCAAAAGGAGAAAAAAAACCAAAAAACAAAAGAGGAAGAGTGGAAATGGAACGAATTTTTTATCAGAATCAGCCACTCTCTTACAAAAAGGCTTCCCCTGTAAAGTTACGCTCAGTTATGAGAAGGATAAAAGCAAGCAGGTAACAAGTTGTAGTGAAATTATTATGGTTTTTTTTGACTCATTTTTCTGATGCCTTATATAGGCAGACAGCCAGAATTGGGGGGAAAAAAAGGCTAATTTAGAAGACATGTTGAGAGACAATAACAATCTGCACTTGGGTAAATATTTGGCAATGTTGAAGCTATACAATATAACCCGGGCACGTGTAGCACTCAGTCCACAAACAGTTTAGCACCATATTGATAGGTCATGCAGCAAAACCCTCTCCTCAGGGTTTGCTTGGGAGTTAAAAGCATGAAATATTACAGTGCAAGGTTGTCTATACCCTTAGCTTCTATAGGGGCAAGGTGGCAAAGGTGATGCTGTCTCAGAGGTAAGTGTTGGCCGGCCCCTGGCTCTATGTCCCCATCGCCGTCACCGCGCCGGGGTTGATGGCACCTGATGAGGAAAGAAGGAACAAATAAGGTTTTAATGCAGGATTTTGAGGGAAGAAAAACTGCCAGGAGCAGCAGAGGGGGGGTGCCAGGGATGTGGCTGGTCCCTCTTACCAGGGGTGCAGAGTTTTTCACATTCTTTCTGCGTGTTGAACCTGTTGTCGTTGCCGCCGCAGCCGCCGTACCAGAAGCGGGCGCAGCTCTTGGTCTCGGGGTCGTAGTACCACTTCAGCACAAAGTTCCTGCAGGTGCCCTCGTCCTTCTGCAGCCGGCAGACATCCATCACTGTGGGAAAAACCAGGAGCAACAGTGGTCAGTGGCACTCCTGGGGGAAGCACTGCCTTTTGTGAGTGTGTCTGCAGGCTGAGAAAGGGCATCCACAGCTCAGACTGTGCAATGTCCTGATTTAGATGACTAAATCCCATCTCCATCTTTGCAAAGAGAACCCCTTTCCCTGGAGGTCACCAGTTTGTTTGTCTCCTGTGTTTCTGCCATGCATCCAGGAGCGGTGAAGGAAGAGTGATGCATGGCAGTGGTTGTCTGCAAATCCCTTGGATCTGTAGGAAATGAGTTGGAGAGGACTGGCTGGGCTGCAAGGCAAGAAGCACTGGCACCACTAAAAGGACTGACTTCATTTCAAAGAGAAATTTTCCATGTGAAGATGCTCCTGGGTCCACCACATTGCATCTTGCATCCCTGGCTGGGTGAGCGGGGGACAAAACAACAGAGCGCTTGGATTGTGGCAAAATGAAATTGCCAAATAATTTTTAAAAAATAAAGTTTAAAAAATATCTGATATCAGCCACTGATTTGCCATCAGGTCACACACCTCCCTTCACACAGGAAAGGAGAAGGAGCTTGTGCCACCTCTGCTCAGCACAGCATAAACACCACAGAAAAGGGGGAGTCAGAAATCAGTATTGACCTCCTAGTTCAGCTTTGCTTTTGGGCTCCCACAGCCTAAAGCTTCCCCATGCCTTAGGCAGGCTCTTTGCCTTTTTTATATTCAGATTTTCTTTTTCCAAAGCCCATCTCCCTTCTTCCCACCTTCCAAAACACTGAAATCCAGCAGATGTGAACACAGGAATGACTCTACCCCAAACACTGCACAAGAATGAAATCCAAACACTAATCAAAACAGAAGGATTTCTTTTGTGTATATAACCTAATTTGCCCCTATTTCAGTCTCAAATGAAACAAAAGCTTAACCAAAAATTTCCAAGAATTGATGGAGAGCAAGAACTAGGGAGTTAAAATGTGTTTTAAGCTGTAGCAGGTTGAAAAGATGGGGAGAGACAGGGTTTTGAGACATGCCATGGGGAAAATGTGTGCCTGGGCTCCTCAGTTACACTTAAGAGTTACTTTTGTCATGGTAAAAAAGTTACTAACAATAAAAAAAAAATAAACCCATAGAATCATTAAGGTTGGAAAAGTCCTCTAAGACCCTTTAGCCCAGCACTGCCAAGCCCACCACTAAACCATGCCTCATGTTCCACATCTACACATGAAAAATTATATATAAAAAGTCCATAATTAAAGGGGATCACAGCATTTGAAAGGCTTCCAAAGGGAAGTGGGTCTGGTGCACGTTTTTGCACCCAAAGTGCCTTAAAGTTTGGGGGCTCAACTCATTTCTCATTGTTGCACCTGCTGAGGGCTGAACCCAGAGCCTGAGCACCTTAAAAGCTGAGCTGCACTGAACTCCTGTGTCCATTTTCCATGTGGATTCAAGCTCTGGCCTTGCAGAAAATGGAAAAGGAATAAAGTGAGCAGAGCACAGTGGGCAGAGACCTGAACATCCCTCCAGGGCCCCAAGGCTGCTTTTCTTGACTCTGTGCCCAGGGTAGAGCGGTGCCAAGTTGATGAAATATCACTTTAGCCTCAGAAACAGTTGCTGGAAACATCATCAAAGCATGTGACAGAGATCAGAAGGGGCTGGCCTGTGGGACAGGGCTAGCAGAAACTCGTGCTCTCCAGAGAAATCCCCATCAGGGAGGCTTCCCTGCTCTCCCAGGGTGGAATCCTGCTCTGGAGTGAAGCTGTGTGCTGCTTCCTCTGGCAGCAAAGTGCTCAAACTACAGCCAGAGGATCCATGGTGCCCATTTGCTTCCCCAAAGCACCTTGAAGTCCCCGTTGGCCACCCCAGACATCTCTGTGGCTGGTGGTGGTCACCTCCTCCTTGCCTCCATCTTTGCCAGTGACAAAAATTCCCTAAAATGAACCTAAGAAAGTCAAATGAGGTGGAAGGGTCTGTAATTTGCCTTTTCAAACCCTGTCATGCCACTGCAAGGACTAAAGCCCTGCCTCTAGGTACCAGAGCTGTCTTCACTCCTTGGTTTCCCTCCATAAAAGCTCCACAAAGGGCCCTAAAACACCTCTGGGAGGGGGAGACCGCTCTGATAAGGATTTTCTGGGCTCTGTTCCCATCCCAACCCCCTTGCTGAACCAACACAGGCGATTTCAAGCCTCTTCTCCCTTCCCAGATCTTGAAGGGGTTTGCAAACATAATCCCTTAACCTCAGAAACTCCTTGAGGAGAGGAGGGCATCGCCATTTTCCTGCAGGCTCCTCCCTCAGGCTTGGCTTCTCTCTTTTGGTGATGGAGGAAAACGTCTCCATGCAATGCCCAAGCCCCATGGAGTCACCTTCCATCAGGTGTTTTGGTCAGTGAAATATTGGGAATTCTCTGCATTCCAACAGAGGGGTGGCACTCCTTGGTCACACAGAGATAACACAAAACGGTTTGGGACTGTGCCACGCTCCAGTTCAGCCACCCCAGGTCCCTGATGAAATCCAAGGAGCTTTGCCACCCAGGCTGTGCCAGCACAGCACATCCTGGTGGGACAACACACATGCAAAGTGACTGGCTCATGCAAAGCAGATGGAAGGGCATGGTGGTGTGAAGGAGCAAGTGAAAACTAAGTCTGTGCTACTTTTGATCTGGGGTTGGACAGGCTTGGATGCATGCTGTGAAATGGTCAAGGTGAAAGAATGGGTTTGCTTTGTTTGTGATGATTCATTTTTTTGGGGGGGTGTGTTACCTGATGAGAATCTTTTCTCAAGGGGTGGCTGCTGCATGGCTTTCTCATCTGCTGCTGGAGGAGGAAAAAGTGCATGGGTTTGGATTTTAAATGGTGTTTTCTCTCTGATCCAAACATCATTTGACAACAGGACAAAATGCAAAAGGGTGAATCCTCATGGGGTACTTACATGGCTTTAAGCATTTGTTATAGCACTCAGCTTCGGTCTCAAATCTATTGGCATTACCTCCACAGCCACCATACCAACCCTGGCTGCAGAACTTGTGTTTGTAGTCAAAGAACCACACAATCTGATAGTCCTTGCACTGCATGCCCATGTCAAAGTCCAGCAAGCAAGGGTCTGGCCAATCTGCATGGCAAAAGGTGCAAAGGTTAAGTGATTCTGAGAGGGTTAAAAGCTGAAAAAGCAAAGAGATTGAAAAGAGGGAAAAAAGGGAAAATAAAGTCTGGTTCAGGACTGGTGGCATTTCCCTCTCGTGTGTTTTGTCTTGCTTTGCTGGATGCAAACCTTCCTCAGCCTCCTGTTCACCTCTTCTTGCTCTTGGTTTTGTCACAGATCCAACCCCCAGATCCTGGGAGCAGCATGGTGGGAACCCCTTACTCCCCAGTGTGCACTCAGGACTGAGCCCTCACACAAATCCCCCCACCCTCTTTTCAAAGCTCGTTGTCTTGGCAGTGACTTCTAGTCCTTAACTGTGTTTATCTCTAAAAGCAAGCTGCACCTGGTATATGTGAAGGCTCAGTGAATTCTTAAACATATGTTCCTTTCCTGCCCCAAAAATGATAATTTAGGTCCAAATCCCAGAGTTTTTATTAGCTATGCTGAGCCATCCATGCTATTTTACCCATACAAGGAGGGCAGAGTGTGGGCTTTCCTCCAAAATCTCTCTGAAGATTTACACATGGGTGTCTCCCATGAACTAGAGGAGGCTCAGCTAAACCCATCCCCAATTCCCTGCCCTCTTTAGAGTCTTTATCCTGTTGAAAACCTTTGGATTAGCATCCTTGGGGAATGCTTCCCCCAGAGCATTGCTGGCTGCCATAAATCCTCAGGCAGAGGTGTCTGCTGCAAGTGGGTCAGCAAATGGAGCTGAGATGGAGAGGTCCGTGTGGGAGTGCAGAGCAAAGCACTCAGCACATCCCTTTTCCCTGGGGCAGGAGAAGCCCACACACCTGGTTTGCCAAGGGCTGGTGCCAGGGGGTTAAACAAGGGGTTAAATAAGGGGTTAAACGAAGGCAGGGAGTGCTTGTCACCTGGTGGGAACAAGGGGGGATGAGGGGGATGGCAGTGGCAGGGAGAGGGGCCAAATGAGCAGGAAGGAGCACATGGGAAGGGAAGGATGATGGGCTCATGCAGGAAGGAGAAATGAGTTGGTCCAGCACAAGCCCTTGGCTCCTCTGCTGCACAAAGCTCCAGTGGTGCCACCAGCCAGGCATGACTGAGATCCATGCTCATCCCACTCAACACCAGCAGCCAGAGCTCCACAGCAGCTCCACAACTCCTGGCTGCATTTCCCCGTGCTCTCAGACCACTTTGTGAGGAAAATGAGCCCCAGCACAAGCAGAATGTTTGAAGGAAAACACGGGAGCGATGATTCAGGGATGAGTTTTGGATGGCAGAGCCATTGTTGGTGTGGCTGCAGTGGCTGTGCTGCTGGGTGAAGGCTGAGAGCCCCTCCAGGCCCTTGGAGGAGGGGTTGTGACACTGATGGTGTGTGACAGCACCGGTGTGATGAGCTTGATGTCACCCAAAGCCACAAAAAGAGGCAGAGACCCCAAAGCAGGGCTCTGACCTGTGCTGCCAAGGGTGTCAGCAAGGCCATGCTCAGGACTTGCAGATCCCTTGGTGTCAGTGGCACTGTGAGAGCCCCCAGCCCAGCAATCCCCCCACACTCACCACTCTCAGGCCCTTCCAGTGGCTCAGTGTTGAGCATCATGTTGGCCAGGGACACCTGGGACTGTGCCTGGGTCTCTGTGGGGAGAGGCAGAGGGTCACTCAGGGGGGAGAGCAGCAGCAGCAGCACCCTCAGGGCAGTCACAAACAAACCCCCAGCCCCAGCTCCAGCACAGGGTCCAGGTCTGGATCTGTTTAGCCCAGCACAGACATATGAGAAATGTTTATTGGAGGCAGCTGATGGGATCAGCAATCCCCAGCTGCCTGTCTGGGCCAGGATGGGATCACCTTCCCTCCCCAGTGGCTCTGCTTGGGCTCATCTTCAGGGGTCACCACAGAGGAGCATCCCCAGGGCCCCATGGGGCTGCTTTGGATGGCCCCACTCACCCCAGAGCATCGACAGGGCAGGGGTTCAGGGGCTGGATGTGGCCTCTCTGGAGCCACTTTAGCTTTGGTCTCCTGGCCTTGGAGGTGGCAGAACAAAAATTGCATGCCCCCATGGGAGCCAATCCGTGATGGATCTGTACTCTCCTGTTCCCTCAAGGGCTCTCTGGGAGCACACTCCTCCCATCAGGCCTTACATCCCTCTAGGAGCTAGGGTGAGGATTGGAACAGGTGAAAAATATTCCATGGAGGGGTCTGCAGCCACGGGAAGGGGTGGATTTGCTTTTCTTTAGTGAATGGTTTGGGCGTGGCTAAGGGGGACAATCCTACTCAGTGTCCAGGTCACAGCTTGCCACCACTGCTTACTCAGTTTATTCCCATTCAAGGTTTATTCCATGGGAAAAGCAGCTTCCCTGGGCATTGGGAGCTCCAATTCAGCACATGCAAATGTTACTTCTACCCACTGATGTCTTTTCTCAACATTTTTGTGGGCATGTTTATTGCTTGTGAAGGTAAGGGACTGGTCCAAACCCACTGAAGCCAGAGGAAAGGCTCTCCATGGGCACTGGAATTGCCTTGGGAGTGCCAGACGAAGCCAGACACAGCACTGGCAGGACCAGCACAAACTTCACACCACCAAGCCAAGTCACCTCTGTGCCAACTGTATTAAAAAAAGAAATTGGCTGTGTCTTTTGCAACTTTTGGCCATGCCAGAGAGTTTGGTGATGGATGTGCACACATGGAGTTTGGATCCCCAAGGGACTAAACCTTCCCTTTCATCTCCTCTTTGTGGGTTTTTCTGGGTAGTGTGGGAAGCAGATCAGTAGCTATGGCTATTAGGGAGGCAGCTTTTCTTGCTTATTTTGAAATTGTGCTGGACTGAGTTTACCAGTTTGACTCATTATTAATTGCAGTAGTGCAGGCTGGGCCCCCACCAAGACCTTTTGCACCGATGTACAAACCCTCCAGCACATAACAAACCCACTCTGGGACTGCCTTTAATTATCCCACATTCTGTGCTGATTTAACCCCACTGTAGTGCAAACTCCCATTTTTCAGAAACACATTTGCCACATCTCATACCCTGCTGGTGACAGCACACATGAAGTGACACAACTTAGCACAGCCAGGGCTGGGATTGTTGGTACCAACTGATTCCCAATCCCTATTTTTTTTCCCCTCCCACTTTTTGTGCCCACTTAATGAAAAAAAAAAAATGCCCACATGTTTTTGATAGTCACTTACTCGTGCTGAATGACCCTGTGTAGGTTACTTTGGGCTGGGATTTTTGGGAGCTAGTGATGACAACAGCATATTTCTGCCCGCTCCGGAGCCCCCGGATCACGTGCTCGGTGCCGGTCAGGTTTTGCCTCTGCACGAGGGAGTGGTCCTGTGCCAAGGTGACAGTGACATCAAAGGTGCTGTGGGGCTCAGGGCTGGCCCAGCGCAGCCTGGCACTGCTCTCAGTGACGTCTGTGATCTGGATGTCGTGGGTCTTTGCTGCAGGGCAGAATCAGAATCAGAATCAGAATCAGAATCAGAATCAGAATCAGAATCAGAATCAGAAACAGAATCAGGATCAGAATCAGAATCAGAATCAATCAGAATCAGAATCAGAATCTGATTCAGAATCAATCAGAATCTAAATCAGATCAGATTCAGAATCAATCAGAATCAGAATCAGGATCAGATTCAGAATCAGAATCAGAATCAGAATCAGAAGGGACACCAGGCAGTGAGTGAAGAAGGAAAGATCTCAAGGAAGAAATGCCTCAGTGCTGCAGAATCTTCTTTTCATGGCAAGTGCAAGCCAGGCTGGCACTTGGCTGTCTCAAATGCCCTTGCAGGGGAGGCTTTGTTTTCCATAGCTCAGATGATTCACCAAGTGGTTTATTTATCTTTAATAATCTGTTGCAATCTAGTAAATCAAAGCCCTTTTTTTTTACAAAATTCTCACAGCTTGAAATTCCCAGCACTTTCCCAACAACTGTAAATGTGACCAGTCAGATCCTTCCTTCTCTAGGGTGCAATGGATTCACTGAGCTGCTGAAGACCTTCAAGCCAAGCCTGCCTAAGAGTGAACATAAAATCACAGACTGGTTTGGGCTGGAAGGGACCTTCAAGACCATCTCTTTCCAACCTCCATGCCATGCAGGACACCTTCCCCCAGACCAGGTTGCTCCAAGACCTGTCCAACCTGGTCTTGAACATTTCCAGGGATGATAACCTTAACAGGTCAAAGAAGTTATTATGGAAAGGTTTTCCTGCTCTGGCAGATCACTGGATGAGACCTTTATAAACACTGCTTGAAGAACTGGTGGAGCAAGAAACACCCAGAAAAGTTTATTCCCCTCAAGCTGATAAAAGCATTAGCCTTGCAAAAGCTGATTGATTTTATTTCTTGCTTTTTGTTTATTATTTATGCAGGGACTTGCCATCAGTGACTGGATGAGCTTCCCTGTGCTTGGACACATTCTTTGATCCTTGCTCAGCTAGTGCAGATCTGCCTGTACCTCCTTGCAAAAATACCCCTTTGTATGAACTGTATGAAGGAGGCTTGGCATTCCCAAACAGGTCTCCATCCACACTGATCCATTGATGAACCAATTATTCCTATTAGCTGAGAGCTCAAACAGTGCCACTGGCCAAGGGGCAATGCTCCAAGGAAATCTTGGAAACAAATGAGCCACACTAGAAAGAGAAGCTCTCTGTAGAGAAATGGATTGATCCTGCTTGTGTTTTGTCTAGGGGCAGTCTGTCCCCCACCCATTTTGCACAAAATTCTTAACGCAAGTTGGCAACGCCCCAGCACAGACTTCCCGATTTACACCTAAAACCAAAATTTGCCCTCTGGGGGACATTTCCCACAAGGAATAATCCTCTCAGGGGGCGAGAAGAGCCACAGCCTGCTGTGTTTCAGCCTCGAGGGAGGCCCTACCCACACGGGGAGAGCTGCTCACGTACCGCTGTGTCTCCTCCTGCCACCAGCTGCGGTGCCTGTGCCATTGTTGGTGGCAGCCCGGCCACTGGCTTTGCTGTGGGTGGTGGTGGCACTGGCTGCTCCCTGGGCAGTGGCATTCCCCTGGGCCACAGAGCTGGCTGGGGTGGTCTCAGGGGCTCTGGCCTGGGCCGTGGTGCTGGCAGGAGTGGTTCTGGCGTGGGCACTCGCCGCTGGCTTGATGGTGGCGCTGACCGTGGTGCTGGCAGGGAAGGTGCGGCTGGCAGTCGCGTTAGGAGCCACGAACCTGGGCAGAATTTTGGAAATGGAGGTGAGTTGACCTAGAAACCACTGGCAAGAACCCATCTGAGGTCAAGAGTCTTTGCCAGCCTTAAATTTTCACTCTTCACAGTGAAGAGGGAAAAGTCCTTCAATCCAAGCAGTGAAACGTGCCCCTAGTGGAAGGTGTCCCTGCCCGTGGCGAGGGATTGGAAGAAGATGTTCTTTAAGGTTCCTTCCAACCCAAACTGTTCTGTGGTTTTCTGAAAAAAGTGAACTCAGACAGATCTGCAGAGTGCCTGACTTCAAGGGGCTTGGCCTTTTGAAGCCAGCTCTGTGCCACCAGTGAGTCTGGGTGACACAAGCTTTCACTTCTCTTCAGAAAATATTAGCATGGGTGCCGTGCTGGATTCTGTGTATCAGATAACCCAGAGCAGCCAAGCCTCCAAAAAGAATGTTTGGAGTAGAAAGCCCCAAATTCATAGTAATTTCTGGAATTCCTGACCTACACGATCAAAGTCAGCATGTACCTCCTTTATATTTTTATAAATATATAAATATGGAATTTACCCCAAATTTAAAATGATACATCATACATCACCCTTCTCTATAAGATATCTCTGCTGCTCTTTTGACACAACGCCGGGGGAACCAGTAAAATTAATTGAAATATTATTAGAATTATATTAATTAAAAGACAATCCTGATTTTTCAAAGTGAAGTTGCTTTTTCTTTCCTTTTCCCAAAGCATTACTCACACTGCTTTCTGCCCAACAAGCATGGGGTGCTGGCCCTGGACTTGCTGACCATTCTGGAGCCACTCACACTGTTTCCTTATCTCTGGAGACAGGTAGAAAGCAAATTCACCTGGAGACAGAGAGAGACATTAAATACTGGACTTGAGGATGGTGGATACCCACCACCAACAGATTACATTTATTTCTTATTAATTAAAAAGAAACAAAAAACAAAAAACAAAAAAAGGACCTAAGTTTCCTTTTCTTGCTTGATGTTTGGTTACTGCAACATCCTGGGATGGGAGATTTGTTATTCCAGTCTACAAACACAAAGGCCTTAACAACAAGAGAGCTATTTGCCTGAGTCTGTCACTTATAAACACATTTCTTGTAACAGGGCACTTCCAACCACACAGGTAATCAAGAGCTAGAGTTTCCAGGACTGCTGTAAGCAGTAAATGGAAAAAGCAAACTGAGATAACCTAAACATTTATTTCCAGATGTTTGCTTCCTATTTAGTGAAAGACATTCCTGAATCTGTGGTATATCAGCCCAGTAATCCGGTTTTCAGGAATTTTTGCTAAAAGACTAGATTTCCTAAAAGAGGTCTACTTCTTATCCTTGCTGGATGGGTGTGTTTAGGATGTGGAGGTCCAGCCTGGGCTCTCTAGCTAAGCTGAGATGTAGATTTTTGAGGCACAGTCAGCACATCCCAAATACAGCAGCTTTATTTATCCCTGAGCAAAGAATCCTGTACATCTGGTCCTTAAATCTGCATAGAGCAACTCCACATCTCAGCCTGAGCCAGCCAAGGGCCTGCTGGACATGATGTTTATGCTGAAGTTGGGAAGAAAGATTTGCTGGGTGTTGAAGGAGCTCCAAGGAAGTGCTGCAAAGGGTCTCAGCGGGACCTATGTGAGAGGCAAGCCAGATGGGATGAGATCAGAATCCACAGGTGAGCCCATGGAGATCAAGGCAGAGCACACTGAAGTGCAAACTCTACTTGGCGGATCAACATGGAAGGGGATGGGGAGGCCAAAGTGAAGAAAACCCAGAGATACTCAGCTAGGTATAGTATGAGCAGCCCAAATTGCACCAAACAAAAAAAAAAGAGACTAACTTCAGTGGGTCCTGCTGCTCAAAACCTTTCAGAGGCCATGTGTTGCCCCTTCCATGACACTTGGGTGCAGGATGTTGCACTTACTTCTGATGAAGGATGGCAGCAGCGTCCCAAAACGCAGCAAGGGCTCTTCATGGAGCTCTCCTGGTTTATCAACCAGCTTGAAGAACACGTCATTGGGCTCGCTGGCAAGGCTGTAGATGTTCTTGGCATTCACCTTCCTGCCGATGCCCAAGATAACAAAGAAGTACCCTTTGCATTTTGCACTGATGACAGCCCTCTGCAGGTGCTCGAGTTCTTTTTTGTTCACTTTTCCAGTCATCATCAGAACGATGACTTTTAGATCCCGAGGGCTCGGCGCACTTTCGAAGACATGAGCGATTGTGTGTTCGATTGCACTTCCCAGAGCCCTCGTGCCGTGCAGCTGGGTCATTTGGTTGTGGATGTAATTAATGATCTTCTCTTTGGACGCATAATCAGTTAGTGAGAACTCAGTTTTCACTGGTGGGAAGCTTGAGTTGATTTCGTGTTCGTAAGGGGCTTGCTGGAGAACGGCCACTCTGGCGTGGTGCTGGGATACTTTTGGCTCTGAGCTGATTTCCAGGTTGGTTACAATGTGGGAAATGTACTTCCTCATCTCGCTGAACTGCAGGGGGGTGGTGGACTCGGAGCTGTCCAGGATGAAGGCTATGTCCGTGTCCACGTCGGTGGGGGCTGCCCTTCTGTCTCGGAAGGCAGGTCTCTGGCCAGATCCAACACAGCTGGGATGGGGGTCACACACATCTGGGAAGAAATACAGGGAGCTGGTTTCACCTGCAGGACCTGAACACAACCCTCCTCATCACGGTAAACATCTCTTGTGTCACATGAAATACCATCAAGCCCTGGACATTCACGGGTCCGTTGCTAGATACCAAAGTAATTTTATCCCGCAACACATTCAGTTATGTGTTCAGTATTTTTTTAATGTGCTCCTTTGTCCAAGGGGATCTCTGAGGCACTCTAAGTGGCAGAAGGCCATCTTTTAGAGCACTTGGCTATCAGGATTTGGGCTGTAAAAGTGGCAACCAGACAAAAAAGGAGCTTCTCTTCACAAAGTGGAGAACGCCCAGCGAAACTCATTCACAAAGCCCAATGTTTTCTGCTCCACCCAAGAACCCTTGTATCCATTAACAGAAGGGCTGACTCCCAACTTGGGCTTCCCTTCTTACAACCCACTGCTGTGTGGCCAGAAGGATTTGGAAGTGTCTAGAGGAGAAATTGGATGCTTTACCCAAACAAATGTGACAAGTCAAAAGCCTCTGAATGGTTTGATTCAGCTGACCGCCGCTCGTTGGAAGAACAATGGCATGACCGACAGCTGTGTTGTTGATCTGGTGAGATGGAAACAGAAACAGAGTCAGTAACGCTGCCTTCTGCTGCTCTCAGCTCAGGGGAGGGCAGGGCTACCCACAACTCTGAGGAATTCTCTGCTCAGCACAATGCTCTTGGTGATCCCTTTTGGAGGAGGCTCATGTCCCTGATGTCAGTTTAGAGCCATAACTCCAAAAAAAGGGACCACTTGAACCAGTGCTCAGTGAGTTTATTGGGGGCTTTTTCCTGGCTTTCAATCTCTGTCTGTCCACTCTCCCTCTGCCAGCAAAGCTAATGTACTCCCACCTTCCCACCCTTTGCCTTTTTGTTAAACTCTCCCTTCTGTTTATCCCACACTTGGCACCCTGGAGCCACAGCCTGAGAAAAGAGTGACTCCTGAGAGTCTCAATAGCATTTCCCAGCATGTGCTGTAAGGATTACAAAATTAGTGTTTCTCTCCTAATAGATGGATGACTTTGGCCAGCCTTCCATGTTTGAGAGGCCTTTGAAAGCCTGTGGCATCCAACACCATGAAATCAGACCTAGGGCATGAGCAGAAAATAAAGAAAGGGTGAAGGACCCCAACCTCCAGAGCTCTGGCAAGCACCGCATCCTGCCTGCTGGTGAGGAACACCGGCACAACCCCAGCATCGTAGAGCTTCAGCACGGCATCGTTGAGCTGCGGGGATGCCCTGGTGTCCCCGTTGCTGAAGAAGACAGCCACCTTCCTCATCAGGAAGCCACTGCGGGCACGCTTGAAGGTGTTCCTGGCCACAAAGGACATGGCAGGTCTCCAGGCTGCGTGGCTTCGTGGTCAGCGTTGCCTGGAAGTTTTGGATCTGCTGCAGGAGGCTGGATTTCTTCCTGGCATCAGCAAAGCGGATCTCGGTGGTGACCTCGTTGTTGTAGGTGACCAGGGCCACCCGTGCCCCCCGGGGACAGTTGCTCTCAGCAATGGTCAAGTTGTTGACCACTCTGAGCACGGTTTGCTTCATCCTGTTGAAAACCTCCCTCACGACGCCCGAGGAGGTGTCAATAGCAAAGGCCAGCTCGGTTGGGAAGACAGGGCACTCCTTGGGACCTGTTGGGAATAGGCATCAGGAACAAGTCATGCCTCAAGCAGCTGTCAGGATTTAAGGACTGTGTCCTCAGTAAATCATTCATACGTGGGGAGAGCAACATGCAGCCACCCTGGGGTTTAAAGGACTGAATGAGACTTACCATAGCAGCAAGCTGTGGAAAAGATGGAGAGGAAAAAACAGCTTGGTCAGTGCCATTCTTGTAACATGATGGGCAAATAAGGGTAGAGAGAGGGGCTTAGCAAGGCACTGAGGAGGTACTCACGGCATTTGTCTTTGATGTTCCGCACCAGCGCACATTGCTTTAGGAAATAAAGAAAGGGGAGGAGAGAAATATGTCACATAGCCAACCCAGGGGTGTTCCAAAACAAGAGAGAAATTTTTCCACACTTACATCTCTGGATTCTCCTTTCTCGCCTTTAAGGCCCTGTTTCAAAGAATGAAGAGAAGTTGAGTGCAAAGTGTATCTCCAGGGTGCCTTATGAAACCTGTCAGAATGACTACTGAGCCATGGGAAAATCTGTCTGTTTTCAGCTGTGTTTCCAGCAGCAGAGTGCAGGGCTCTTCTGTGTGAGGAGTAAACCTAGCTGAGGCCAAACCCAAAAGGGAGGCTGGAACTGGATGGTCTTTAAGGTCCCTCCCAACCCAGACCATTCTATGAGTTATGATGCTCCAGGTTCACATGCAAAGCAAGCACAGCCACCTTGGCCTTTCTAGGGAGCCTTGTGCCAGCCAGATTTGGTCATGCCCCCTATCCTGACTGGGGTGGTGAATGATAAAGAGATGAGAATCTCCTAGAAGGAATTTTAAGGGGTATATTGACATGGGGAATTCCTAATGCCTGGTAAGAGCATGTCCCTTGAGTTTTTCCTTTGGTTTGAGGAAGGGTAAATATTTGTCAGCAATAAACATCTGCTTAAAAAGTTATAGAGACACATCAAGACAAATAAAGAGGGATTTCCCCAACTTGAAATCAGCAGGAGACAGTGATGGACTTATTTTTGAACCCCTGGAACCCACAGGGACCATTATATGAAGCCAATCAGCAATGCAATGACACTTACAGATGGCCCAGGGTATCCAATCTCTCCTTTCTGACCAGGTGTCCCAGGTACTCCTGCATCTCCCTAGAAAGAGAAAGCAGAGAAATCCCCTCCATGAACATCTGCAGGAGGACTCCCAGGAGCACTTGGAGGAAAAGATGTGTCCATCTTTCAGGGCTTTCATGCAGAAGGGAAAATTTGTACCATGGTCCAACTTACTCTGCGGCCTCTGTTTCCTTTGGGGCCAGGGCCTCCAGCAACACCACGGTCACCAGGTCCACCCTAGGAGGGGAAAACAACAGACAGCAGCTCTAAACGTGCACAGGCCCATGGAAAATTGCTTGAAAAATAAATGCACAGCACATGGGCTGCACCCACCTTTGGCCCTGCGTAACCTATGAAGCCACGTTCTCCCTGAAACAACAGAAAGGTTAATTTGGATATGTTCTAGAAAATTCCCTCATCCATCTGTGCTGGAGATATTGGCTGCTCCCTTGTGCTTGTTGAGGAGGGGAGAATGCTGAGCATACACCTACCTTCCTGCCTTTAGGACCTGGGCCACCAATTCCATCTCGTCCATCATCACCCTAAAATTGGAAAGCCAGAGTCATTAATATGTAAATGATATGTGATATGTAAACAACTTAAACCCCACAGGTCCAGCAGCACCAATAGAAAGAACCCACAGAAGCCACAGGGCTTTGTGAAACTCTTAAATGTTCCTTGAAGTTCCTAAAGTGTCCTTAGAGGTGGGAGGGCATGGCCACACTCACCATCTCTCCTCGCGGGCCTGGCTGTCCGTTCGGCCCTTTGGGTCCAGGGTTTCCAGGCTCACCCTAAAAAGAGGAGCATCTGTTAAAGGATGTGCTGAAACTCCAGGCTGCTCTGAAGCCTTCCCCACCCCATCAACACTGGTTTCCTCTCACAGAGCAGTCTGCAGCCCTCCTTGTGGCAGAAAGGCATGACTGGACCTACACAGCCCAAAATGCTGCCATGTGCATGCTCTTTACTGGGACCTTTGGTGATTTCAGGAAAGGTAAAACCTTCCTACATGGGCATTTGCTGAGAATCTGCCCAGGAAAGTTGATTGGGAATCTCAGTTCCTTAGTTACTTTTGCCTTTCTGTTCACTGAAATGAGAGCCTAATGAAAAAATGAGTACAAGGCTGCTTCTGCCCACACAGTGCAAGCCCAAGAGGTTCATCTCATGTGTTTCTTTAAGCCCATGCAAAATCCAGCAGCTTTTCAATCCAGCTTTAGTTGCTGGTGCCCAGTGCTCCTGAAGGCATACCTTCCTTCCCAGGGGACCAATCCTGCCACGTTCTCCTGGGGGCCCTGGAGGTCCACTCCCAGCCTGGAATGGAAATGGGGAGAGAGAGGCATGTTGGCAATGTTCAAGGAAACTCAGGTGCCTGGAACTGGGGAACTGGATGACAATAGAAATCATGTACTGACTACCAGGGCTGGTGTCTCTCAAAACACTTCAGGAAATTCAGAAGTCTGCCTCATGTTTGGGAGGAGCTGGAGGTCCAGCTCAGTTCAATGCAAATGCCAGCAGCAATTTATATTGTCCCTAAGAGAACACCCACGAGAAAGCAGGAGGGGGAAAAGCATGCTGGGGATGGGGAAATGCAATGTGGCTTTGTGTCAAAGGATGTGGCTGAGGAATACAGCAGGAGGGAGAAATAAATACATGGGGTAGCCCCTGCAGGCCTGTGAGATGGTCATGCTCTGGCTTCAGAGGATGAAACATCACAGAGGTGCCCCACCAGTCACTCAAAGGTCCTCTTTAACTAAAATTGCAATAATGGACCAAACTCTGAAGTCCTGACCCCTCTGTGGTTGCTTTTAGCTCTTTCTCTTCTGTAACTCTTCATCAAGAAGTCCTAAGCATAAGTTGAGAGGAGAATCATGCTGGAAGACAGTGTTAAAAGAGACTGGAGCAGAGCTGGAGCTCTAGGAGAGGGGAATGTGAAGACACATTGGACTCTTGTTAGTTCAACAACAGCATAGCTGGGCCAATGTCTGGGAAGCCGCAGAAGGATTACCCTGGGTCCAGGGACACCCTGCTCTCCTCTGATGCCTGGTGTGCCAACCTGGCCAGGGGGACCCTGTGTGGGAAGAAAAGAGAGGCTGTCAGCACACGTGGGCAGAAACACACCAAGATCCAAGGGGGAGCAAATTCTGCAGTGTCTGGGGGATGCTCTGCAAACATATCACACCTTGGCTGGTGTGGACACAGTGGCAGGCAGGACAGCCAGGCCACAGCACACCCAAAAACACCCAAATCCCAAGAGTCTTTGTGGATGAGACTCTCTGGGGAAGTGGCTGTGATGAAGTAACAGCCAGCATCATGAGGCAAGGCCTTCCCTCTGCTGTGCACTCACTGACCTGTGGCCCTCGCATGCCTTGTTCTCCAGCTGGCCCTGGCTGACCAGGAGAGCCCTTGGTGCCCTGCAAGTATAAAACAGCACAGTGCACGTTAGATGTGGTCAGCACCATGGGAAAGGAAAGGGGAGATCAGGATATCCACAGCTGCACAAAGAGCAGGGAAGAACAGATTTTCAGTTGGGCTTTTTCCTTGTTTGTTTTTTTTTTTCCAAGATATGGTGATTGCAGATAATAAGCACAGTGATGGTGGGGGCAATTTGCCTCCTGCAGTCAATGGCCATCAGCCATCATGCCTTGGCCCTGTTACACTGCTCCAGCAGCACACAGGGACAAAACATGGATGGGGACCAGTGAATGCTGTGGGAGACAGGCAGGAAACTTGGTTCTGCACGAGTCCAGCAAGGAGCACACAGGGAGATGAGCCTGAGGAGGAGCTGGGAAATTTGGAGGAGAGAGGAGGCAGAGAGGAACAAGCAAAGCCTGCATGTGCCTTCTCTTGGCACATCCCTCTGGGTGCCGAGGCTGCCTGGCCCGTGGTGTGGCAGGAGCCCCATGTCTTGTCCCATACCACCTACCTTTACTCCTATGGGTCCCCTTCGTCCTGCCATGCCCTGCAAAGGAAGGAACAATGAGGCTTGTTGATCTAATATGTAAACACACCTTCCCTATTGCTTTTAGATCAATGCTTCTTATCAATGCTTCTTTTATAGTCCAAAAATTACATTTGGCTGTTTTACACTACTGGAGGGAAAGGGAGGGAAATTCACGTGGTCAGATCTCTTAAATCAGACTTGGGCATGTTTTCTCCCTCCTCACATCTCCCACATAGGTGAGCTGCTCCCTCAAGCATGACAGAAGTGTGTCACCCTACATGGACAGGAGGGACACACAGCAGGGAACACATCCCAGACATCCCTGCTCCAGCTTGGTTTTTGCCTTTCCAAAACCAGCAGCCAAATGCAGATGCATATCACGGAATCACAGACTGGTTTAGATTGGATGGGACCTTCAGGACCATCTAATTCCAACCTCCTGCCATGGGCAAGGACACCTTCCATCAGACCAGGTTGTTCCAAGCACCATCCATCCTGGCCTTATATATAAATCGTGTGTAACTCCACTGATCCGAGCACTGAGTTATTTGGGTGGGAATAAATTCAACTTTTATAGTCTCTACAACAAGCCAGGAAGCTAGGAGGCATTTTCCTTTTGAGATTTTTTTTTTCTTATTTTTGGGGTGGTTTGTTGGGTTTTGAAGTTGAATTCCTGATGCTTGTGAAACAAAATAGATGGAAAGGGAGGAGAGGAAGAGTTATGGTCAATCTAAGCTTGGGCCTTGCTGACTGATGGTCTGGGAACTCAACTCACCCTCCTTCCCACTTCACCGTCTTGGCCCTCCAGCCCTGCTGGTCCAGGATCTCCCTAAGGGAAAAACAAAACTCAAGTGAGAGCCCTGACATAAGCAGGCACTGGAAAAACAGATTCACTTCTCAGAAAATGGCTCCTTTCATGCTTTCACACAAGTTAAAAGTCCTGCCTTTGGTGGGAATCCTTCTAACAACTCAGAGACTTTCCATGAAGTTTCTGAGCCAACAGAAGTCAACATTCCTATCCTTTGGGAAATGCCTTCTGACAAATTAAGTGCATTTTTTTATTGTGAGCTGATGTGAAAACAGATGGGTTTTGAAATCTTCCAAGGAGCATGTGGGGGTTTTATTCTTGCAAAGGTTTCAGGTGAATCAGGAGGTTTAGATTTGGTGTTATCTAATCAGTTCTCTGCTTTTGTATATGACCTATGAGAACATACAAAGGTAATTTCCAAGTTCTTTTCAGAGGCAATATCCCAAAAAGGCATTGTAAAATAATAAAAAAAAAAAAATTAAAAGGTGCTTTTTACACAAAACATCTTCTAAACTGACATCTTCCCAGAGAAAGTTTTGGTTGCAAACCAACAACATTTTCTAGTGGAAAAAAATATTCCATCTGACAAGGCATGGTGAGTTTAAGGAACTTGCATCTTTTTGGCAGCATCCTTTTTTCTCCCATTCTCTGGCCCATTCTGTTGTAAAAACCAAAAAACAACACAAGACAATAAAGAAATTTTACCATTGGTCCAATTTCACCCTTTTGTCCTCTGGGGCCCCGTTGAGTATTATCAGCTCCTGAATCTCCCTGAAAGCAACAGAGCAATGAGAAACATCTGTGTAAGTGGGACATGAAAATCAAATCTCATAAACTGAGAGAGTTCTCAGCTAGAGCTGAGAACCAACTTTTCTCTTTTTTTTCCCCTTTTTTTGATTGAAATAGATGAAGTATTGCTGGTGTTTTCAGACAGAAACAGCTTTTCAAGTGGGAAGTAATACTGAAGAAGACAAGGAAGGGGAATTTTAATATGGTGAAGCAGTGATTGATGGGTTGGTATCACGTGGTACCCACGTGTCAACTCTGAGTCCTTGCTCTGTCATGGGGCCTGCCACTGTCAAACAGCATTTAATAAGCCAGAGCCACCCTCTCTGATGACCCCAGGATCAGTGGAAAGTGGGTGGAAAATCAAGAAGATGCCGTAGCAGTATTTACCGGATCTCCACGGAGCCCACGGTCGCCTCGCTCTCCTCGTTCACCCTTGACTCCCTTATCTCCCTGTGGGAGAGATGGAGAGTTAGGAAGAGCAGCTCTTGCTTGTTGAAAGCATCTCTGCCCAGCCCTCAGCCCTGAGGGGAGCATGATGGCTTTCCACTCTCCCCTGGCCCAAATCCACCTCTACACCATCATTTAGCCTCACTGTAAAAGAGATTAAAGCCTACCCTCCTGCCAGAATATCCCTTCTCTCCAGAGGAGCCAGGCAAACCCTTGTCTCCCTAAAAAAAAGAAAAATATTTCAGAATATTTGCCACTTCCAGGGCTTTTTAGACAATTCACTGAAGCATCAAGTCATTAAGAGAAAAACAATTAAAATTACTGACCTCTTCTCCATCAATGCCATCCAGACCCATTTCTCCCAGTTCACCCTGTGGAAGGGAGGCAAGGGGCAAATGCTCACTGAGAGGAAGGGGAGATGGGGAGGGGGATACTGATGTGCCACACACTCATGCTCACTGCTGTGGCATGAGGAAATAGCTCCCTACCTTCTCTCCTGGGAATCCCCGAGAACCCTAAGGAGATAGAAAAAAGAGTTACTCCACTTTTGTCCAGCTCACTGCCATAGGGAGCAGTGGAGAAGGAGGGCTGGGCTTGGTGGCAGACCCAGAGCCATGACCAGGACAGGACTTTCCCTAATTTCTCTATATCAGTGTTTGTCTTCAGCTGCCTCCCCAGCACTTGTGCCAAGAGAAAATATGTGAGCCATGGGGGCTAATCCAGCTGATCCAATAAAATATCTCACTCCTCAGCCACAACTCTTCCTTCACCGACTTTTGTTTCTTCCTGCACCCATTTTTATGTTAATCCAGAGCCAGCCTTAGTGCCTTTGTCCAAGGCTGAACAGATTTTTAATGAAACTCAGTATCTCAGCTAATAGGCTTGGTTCATGCATTCCTCTTCTCCCTGCCAGAGGATCATGTGGTCAGAGCAAATGGTAGGAAACATCCCCTTAATTTCACTACTTCCCATAAACATTATATGTTTCACCACCTTTTCTGGCTTGGCGTGCAGCTGCTGTCCTGGAGCATTAGCTCAAGGTTCCTCTTTAAAGCCTCAGCCATGGCTTACTTGTCTCCTTCTTCCCCAGCAGCAGAGTTCCACCACCCACTCACTGTCCCAGCCCTGTGCCAAGACACGCACATCCATCCCTTCCCAAAGCTTTCCCCCAGAGCCAGACTGCAGAAGATAGATCATCCTTGTCTGTGGACTGAGCCTGGGTCTCTGGGCTGCCTTTTTGCTCTTCACAGCAACACCAAAGCCACAGCAGCCTCTGAAAGCCCTGGTGCCTGGCCAGGTGGACACAACCACACAAGTGTGACCTCCTGAAGCAGCAGGAGTTACCCCTGGGGGATTCCCACCCCCTGGACTCTGGGTCTGCTCTTTGCAAGCTTGTTCCACACGTACCTTTGTTCCTCTGTGCCCGGGGCACCCCTGGAAACCTTGTGTCCCATTCACACCCGGAGGTCCACGCTCACCCTGGTGCACAGAGGGGAAAAAACAAGAGTCAGGAGTTGCCTGCTAAGCCTGTTTCTGTGGCTACCTGTCACAGGAGGTGGCTTGGAGGCACAGGAGCAGCAGGTTTTGTCTAGCCACCCCACCATCTCTACAACATTCCTCATGTAGAGACCAACGGCAAATCTTCATCATGGAGAGAGAAACATCCTTCCCAGTCCCTCAGCCGTGAAAGAGCTTTGTGAAACTTCTCTTTCAAAACTAAAATGACAAGATGAAGCCCTCAGAGCTGTGCACAGATGTCTAATCCCATCCTGACCTTCAAGCCCCAGGAAAGCATTGCTTGGCATGGGAGGTCTCACAGCAGCCTTTGGCCCCTGCCTGTGCTGTTGTAAAAGCCACGAGCTCTTTCAACCCCTTGGCCTCAGCTTCAGCCCTTGGGAGTGATGTATGCAGGGATGTTTATTCCAGGGATGACATGGGATTCATGCAGAGTTTGGATGAAGAATGCTAGTAAGAATTAATGGGATTCACGTTGTCTGCCGTGTGAGGGGTAGGAACATCACTCTTGGTTCCACTTTTGGACTAGCTCAAATCTTTCAGCTGCAGGTGGTGTGGATAACTTTGGCATAGGCTGCAGATTTGATGAACTTGAGGATTTTATTTGCTTTGGGGAATAGCACAGAGATGGGTCACATCAAATCATGGGAGTTATTCCCCCATCATCCTTCTCCAGCTCTCCAGAAGCTCCCTACTGACTTTCTCTCAGGAGAAGCTGGGACCAGCAACTCAGCATGTCAGGTGTGGGAAACTCAGAGTTCTGCTGTCTCTTCTAACCCACATCCACATTCCCAGCAGTAAAAAAGTTTGGAGGCTTTTAATTTAGTGGAAACACCTCCAAACACTTGACTATGGTGAGGTCCCCATTGGAACAGGGGCAATCACTCACCGGTCCTCCTTCATCACCAGGGTAGCCTCCGTAGCCAAGATCCCCTGTGACACCCTAGAAGACAACAAAACAAAATCGTGAATTTCCTTCATAGTTCTGTGATTGATATTCAAAGTTTTCTTAGATAAGGACGAAGCAGCTGCTTGGTCATATGTGTCAATGAGAGATATAATCTCCTTTTGATGTCCCTGAATTGTTTCACAGGACATTTCACCCTGTCTTTCCAGACATTTATCCCTGTCCTCTTGGATGTTTTGCAGCACTGAGGCTGTGGGGAAAGGGAAGAAGAGCAGCCCACAATTGCTCTGGATTTCCCAGGGTCAGTTTTCAAAGGGAGAGAGAGTAAATGGAGCTGATCTCCCCATTAACATCACCCACTGCAACTACACAACCTGCACGTCACCTCCAAGTTCCCGTGCACAGGGACCCCTCATCCCCAGATGGAGTGACCTACCTTTGGTCCTATAGGGCCTGGCACACCTCTGTCCCCTCTCTGTCCTGAGCACTTGCAGGGGACCTTGCAGCATGTCCTCTCGGCAATGTTGTCCTGTAGGAAAAATGGGAAGTGAAAGCTGTTAGAAACCTGCCAGTGCCCCAACACCTGATTTTGGACACCAGAGGGAAGGGTTTAAACAGAAACTGCGTGGGGCAGAGTGTATGTAGTAGGACATCAGCCCCAGAGCCATGCCTGTCCCTGAAGAGAGAAATCCCATCTCCAAAGGAAAAAATCCAGGCTGTGGAGCAGGCCACAATAAAGTCACTGCAGTGAGCAGCTCACCAGCAACCCACAGGCTGAGAACGATTTGCAAGCACACAGTAAAGGAGAAAAAAAAAGGTTAAAAAGAATGATATGGACTCAGAGAAACCACAGCTTGGTTTTACATCATCAACAGAAAAAAGGAGGGAAAAAAATCACTTTCTTTGCCAAGTACATTGCTGGCTGCAAACGTTTCCTGCCAGCTTTGCACATTTACATTTTGGAAGGATCTTTCTAGGCTGAATTACCTGGGGAGGGGCTGAGGACCAACTCTTATCCCAAAAACCAAGGCTCACTCACAAGTGGCTGCACTTTGATTTGTGGGGGAGGGCCCAGCAAGGTTACCACAGGGACCAATGGTTAAGCCCAATCTTATTAAATACTGGAGCTCAATCATGCTGGTAGCAGCTGAGAGTTGGGAGGAACTGGACATACTGAGGCTGACAGCAAATTAACCCAACACTCGAGAGGGACTATGCATTGGGAAAGAAGTAAACCTATGAAGAAGAAAGAATCATGGAATGGGTTAGGTTGGAAGGGACTTTAAAGGGTCACTCCTACATTTGTTAAAAGCATGTCTAAAATACAGGCAGTGCATGAGATCAGGGAAAGAAACCTCGAAAGCAATGCTTCTACAAGAGGTTTAGCACTGACCAGGCACGACAGGGCATTACTGTAAGGCTAAAAAAACAACAGTGTAAACACAGGCAGAGGGCGGGTTTTTGGCACTGCAGCTTTTGATGGCATCTGATCCCATCCCATTTGACCTAAAGCCTTGGCTGGAGGAGGGTTTCTTCAGGAGTGGGAAGAGACTGTGATCTGCTCTGAACTTTGTTTGCTGTGGCATCTGTGAAAAGAGCTGACGTGAGGCAGGGAGGGGAGAGGAGCAGAGCCAAGAGGGTGTAATCCAGCCACGGCTCAGCCCCGCAGGACATCCAGCCGTGGGCTTTCCTCCAGCATTACAAGGCAGCACTGCCTGTGCAAGTTACTTACAAGCTGCTCTGCCAGCTCAAAATCCAAGTCCAGCAGATTAACTCTGAGTGGCCTGTTGTAGGTGAAGCCACGGCCAAACTCCAGCTGCATCACTCTGTCAAAGTTGGTCACTCGGTCCAGCCCGACGAAGATGAGAGCGTTGACTCCTGGCAGGGAAAAGCAGAGGGGGCTTTGTGATGGGGAGAGATGCTAACCATCTGTTATCACCCTCCCCTGTGATAACACATCTACATCTTTGATTTCTCCTTTTCAATAGAGAACAAGCATCTTCAGACACATCCAGTGTAAGTTGCCCACATGTTTAGGTGGCAGCAGGCAGCTAAAACATCACAGGAAGGCAGTGAAGAACAGCAAGTGCATGTAGAACTCACAAAATCCTTAGCTCTTACTATCAAAAGCAGATGGATTTAGGAGAAGTGGTGGTAAAATTGCCTACATGTTAACATGGACTATAATTACTGCCAGGAAGAGCAAAAAAATTACCTTCTAAGTGTAAAGTAGACGAAGCAGCCTCCAGCTGACTTATTGGCTCATCTACACCATCAGTAAAATGGATTATGACCTGAGAAAGAAACAAATTTCTGTCAGGACTCAGAATACTTCAGGTGTGAAAAACAATCTGTGTGCAACCTGAAGGGCCTTTTCCAATGCTTCATATGAGAGAAGGTGAGGGGACTTCTACACCTTTTCCAGGCCATGAAGCTCTGCATTCCTGCACCAGGTTCCTGTACCTTCCTGTTCCTGTACATCATGCAGGTGTTGCTAGAGAACAACACAGGAAATATCTGGAGAGCAATAATTTGCAGCTAAGCAGTGATTATGGGAACTGGCTGCAGTGATGCTCATCAATTGTCAGGACCTTGACAATGCAGGGAGAGTGCAGCAAACAAGCAGGGTTTAAGTGACTAAATTGATGGTGAATAAATTAATTTTTTTTAATTATTAATTTAGAGTTTTTTTACCAACTAAAGGACACCAGAAGCCAGCTTTGCTGTCCAGTACCACCCCAGAGGCCTGTGGCCCTGACTAACCTTGGTGCTGCCAGAGGGTGAGGACCGGAATTTGCTCAGGTAGGACCTCAGTGTGTCTGCCCTGAGGTAGTAGGGCCCGCGGGTCCGCATGTCCAGGAACCTCTCCAAGAGCTCGGGCCGGTACTCAGAGAAATCCAGCCCCTCCACGGGTCCTCCCTGGGCCTGGGCCATGATGGCCACCCTGACATTGGGTGCCTGGTTGCCAGTGCAGCTGATCTTCTGCATCTGTGTTATCCTGTTCAGCACAGACTCCACTCTGGACTCCAGGGCTCGCTGGGAAGTGAAGATGTTCTGGCCGGGCCCAACATCACTGACATCAAAGCCAATTATCACTTCTAAGTCACAGTCTGAGAGGGGAATGAAGATAGAGAGAAGAGCATCATGGAGCAATGCAATGATTTGTTTTCAATTTCTAATTACTCTTTTAGTAGTTAATGAAGACACTGCAACAAGAACTGACACCACTTGCTGCACAAGTGCCTCCTGTATCCTTTCACCATAGCAGTGATAACCTGGGAAAACTTGTGTTTTATTAATTTTTTTTTTTTTTAATTTTAGCACTGGGACAAGCTGCCTAAACCAAGTCCAAGAGAAATTTGCGTTTTCATCGGGCAGCTAAGACTGCTTCTCTCTCTCTCTCCAGCACATGGAAACCTGTCAGTACTTGTACAGTGTGCACCTTCTGCCTGTGCTGGAAGTGACACTCAGAAAATCACAGGGAGTTGTTTGGATTCTCTTTGCTATTAGCCACACTGCCTGGTTAATGTCTTAACCACACTTGGGATAAGTTAATACCACCAGCAGTGGTTTGCTTTTCCCAGCACTCAGTTTTTCTTTTCAGCTGGAGCTGCTGCTCAGCTCAGGGCTGTTGTGCCTATCTTTCCACTTCTCCAGAGGTTTAGGAGACGCCTCTGCTTAAAGTCAGAGGGCTGAGCCATGTTCAGCTGGGAGTGCTGGTAGTAGGACTAGCTGTAATGTAGTAAGTAAAACCAGCTGCTGGAAGCCTGATCCGACAGCAATACCAGCTCACTTACTCACCACAATTCCCCTGCTTGGCTTCTGAAGTAGCCAAATCATGGGATTCCTTCTTAAGGCAATTTTACCTTGAACTACAACAACTCATGCCCTGGTTTTTCCTCATATACCTGTCATGAGATCAGGTGGGCATCCTGGATGATCTGGCAAGGGAAATTCCCTGTTTTTCCCCTCCATTTTCTAAAAGGGTTACAAGAGAGCTGGACATAGGTTTTGGACAAGATCCTGGAGTGACAGCAGGGGAAATGGCTTCCCACTGCCAGAGGGCAGGGTTAGATGGGATATTGGGAAGAAATTATTCCATATCAGGGTGGGCAGGCCCTGGCAGTGGTTGCCCAGAGAAGCTGTGGCAGCCCCATCCCTGGAAGTGCTCAAAGCCAGGTTGGACAGGGCTTGGAATAACCTGGGATAGTGGAAGGTGTTTCATGGCAGGGAAGCTGGAACAAGATGGGTGCCCTCCTACTCAAACTATACTAGAATTCTATGATTCTGTGATTTCCAGCATACCATGTATGCCTGGATGGCCAAAAATTTCAATTATATTGTAATAGACACAGGGAGGGGAAACAAGGACCATCACTTTTCATTTTGGCAAGAAACAAGTTGGTCTGTCAAGACGATACTGGTATCATGTCCCTGTGAGAAAGTACAAAGTGGGATTTAGTCCAAAGGCTAAATGTGGTGGTAGGAGGCCAGTGATTTAGTGCCTGGCTGTCACATCTGAAATGAGTTCCACCACAGTGGCACCTCTGTGGTGGTGTTACTCCAGTCATTCACAGGCTGAACACCATGGACAGGCAGCTCTTCTACCAAAAGTTTGCAGCCTCCATCAGATTCCTGGAGGAGAAATGAGCCCATCCTGAACCTCAGGCCATAGGCAAAGCACAGCAGCAGGACAGACAAGTCCATCAAAACACACTGGGCATTAAAAGCCACCCCTGAGAATGTCATGAAGGGATTGTCCTTACCTCTTGTCACATCTGTTGTTCCTGGGCACAATCTCTCCTCCATGGCAGCTTCCAGCGTGACCAGGACCTGCTCATTCAGCTCTGACAGCTCCTGGGCTGTGGCTGCTCTGAAACTCGTGGCGCTCTCACTGGCCACCAGGCTGACTTCCTTCAGGTCGATGTTCCTCACTCCGACCGCGAACACCTTGACGCCTTTCTGTGTGATTTCCAAGGAGGCCCTCGGCGCATCATCCGTGGACTTCCCACCCATGACGATGAAGGCAATCTGGGGCACCCTCTGGTCAATCCTGCTGCCAGCCTCCTTCACAAAGTGCCTCTCCTGGATGTGCTTGATGGCCGCACCGGTGTTTGCCACTCGCCCACCTTTGTAGATGACTTTGTTGATAGCGTCTAAAATCTGAGCTTTGGTGGAGTGATCCTTGAGGAAAAACTCATCAGTGACATCCGAGTTGTACTGGGCCAGCCCTACCTGGATAGAGTCGCCATCCCTGTAAATGGCATCCACCACGGAGTAGACAAACTGGAGGACTTCTTGGAAGTTATCTCTCCCCAGATTGATGGAGCCATCCAGCAAAAACACAATGTCAGCCTGCTTTTTGCCTCCTGAAAAGATTACAAAGAGAACAGTTGTTAGTTATTGTTTGCAGCATCTATAACATTTAAGCTGCTCGAGGCTTCGTGAAGTAGCACTTTGCAAATGAAATTTCTCTCTCCATTCTACCATTTTAATTTCATTGACCCTTGGCAGGATTTTACATCCATAAAAGGAAATTTTTGTGTAAGATTTCATACAGCATTACTTCTGATAGTCACCCTCATCTCCTTTCAGATTTAATTATATTCTTTCCTAACTCAACAACTTCAAAGAGTTCTTTTAATCGATGCAACTAGAGGTTTGAGAATCAAAAGGTGTTATTACAGCATCAGTTTTACTTTATACAAATACCATCTGTACTCTGTTCAGAAAAGTCTCCAGGATGAATAGCAGCCTTACCAGGTAGGACTGGTCCAGGTGAGTCTGTTGTAGGTATCGGGAGCTCATCTAGAATGTTCTGCACCCTCTTTTCTAAGGTTGAGAGCCCTGTGAAGTCCTGCACCACAAGCACGCGCCCAGGATCGTTGGTAATGACCTGCAGCTGGTCCCTGTCCACGTTCCTGGCTCCGACACCCAGAGGTTTGATGCTTGTGGAAGTGATCACTCTGGCAGGTCTGTCCACGTCATCCTGGGACCGGTCTCCAAGGATGACTACCAGGTGCTGGGGCACTCCATCTTCTATCCTGCTTCCCGCAGACTTGATGAAGTAGTTCTTCACCACGAAGTCCAGGGCTTTGCCAGCGTTCAGGGGGGACCCACCTCTAAGCCTCAAGCGGCGGATGGCTTCCAGGACGGCATTTTTGGACTTGTGGGTCTTCAAGTAGAACTCGGGGAAGACGCCATTGCTGAACTGCACCACCCCGATCCGCACTTTGTTCGGCCCCACTTCCAGCTGCTGGACAATTCTGCTGATGAAATCCCGAATGTGAGCGAGCCCATCTGGCCGGACGCTGTCAGAGCTGTCAATGAGGAAGACTATGTCCTTTTCATCTCCAGAAACATCTGTGGGGAGGTGAGAAAAGAGGAAATTATTGGCGTGCCAAGCCTTTGCTTAAGCTTTGCTGGAGGATTTCTGTGCGATCTGCTGTCATGTGAGGTAGAACCATGTGGCATATTTTGGCCAACTTTAGGCACAGTGGTTCGGGGGGCCTCTCCAAAAGGGCCTGTGTGCAAGTGGGAATGTGTGTCTGCCTAGAATTTGAAGCATGCATTACTCACAGCCTTATGTGTTTCATTTATTAGTACTCTTCTCTGGATTTGTCAATGTTTCCAGCTTTATTTTGCCCCAATTTATGCCTGTTTCCTAGAGAGCTGCTAAATGGCAATAGGCAATTGTATACATTGCATATTTGAATTGAAATTTACCCAAATAGGTGTCATGTTTAAAGCACTTGACTTGAAAATCATAAGTTATAATGTATTTAAGTACTTGGGTAGAATTGCCATCTGTCTAAAGCTTTCCTTCTAAAATTGTACATATCCTATGACATGTAGGAAAATCTGACTTAAAGAGAAGTTATTTTGGGCAACATTTGTTTGAGTGGCAGCCCAGAGAGAGCCAATGCCTTACCTATGGGGGGCTGCACATCTCCCAGCAGCCGCTTGATTTGGTCCACAGTCAGGGTTTCAATCGGAGTCAGCAGCTTCTGCTCGAGGCTGGGCAGCTCCTGGAAGCTGGAGACTTGGAATACATATTCAGGACTGAGGGAAATCTGTATCATCTCTTCAGTATCCACGTTCTTGGCTATCATCATAGGTGCCACCCCCACTTGCTTGACTTGGAGGGATGGGTACTCAAAGTCATCGTCGGACTTGCGGGAGGAGAGGATGACCAGGAACTGCGGGACGCCCTCCTCGATGCGGCTCCCGGAGGGCCGGGTGAAGATGGTCTTGGCCACAAACTCCAGGGCCTCCCCCACGTTCACCAGCTGGCCACCTTTGGACCGCAGCTGCCTCACGGCGTTCTGCACCTCGTCCTTGGTGGAGTGGGTGTTGAGCAGGAACTCCACGTGGGGGTGCTCGCTGAACTGCACCACCGAGATCCTGGTGGTGTCGATGCCCACATCCAGGTTGTTGACGATCCTCCCGATGAGGTCGCGGACGAGGTAGAACTCCTGGGCGGCGTAGCGGGAGCCGTCAACCAGGAACACGACGTCCCTCTTCACACCCGCTGAAGGAGAGAAGGCTTTGGTCAGGAAGAAGCACCAGGAATTGCTTATGGAGAGCAGATAAGCTCATCATCTACACCACTGACCCATGCGTCTGGCCATAGGGATGGTAGTCTTTGTGTCCCTGCCTGGGATAACTCCTGGGAGCCTCAGCAGGAAGCTCTGGGTTCAACCCAGAGACACGACCAGGCTGCTAGGCACATCCCAGGGGGTGTAAGAACAGCAAATTCCAGAGCAAAGGAAGTGAGAGGCAGCAATGGGACACCTGGAACAGTAATTCCTTGTGAGATCTCCACCCAAGAAAATGTAACCTGGTGGTAGTCCTTACTTAGGGCAGGTTGGTTTACATTCAGAACCACCTCTTTCTTTGGCTTTGCTCTCTAGGAAAGATTCTATCCTATTATACTCTCAGCTTCTGCCTTTCCAGGATGATTTTTTGATTCCTAATAAAGTGTTTTCTGCAGTGGTAATTCAGATAATTCAGAGCCTGAATTATCGCAGAATATCACACTGATAAATGGGGATGACGGAAAGTGGTCTGGCTTAGAAGGGAATGAACAGAGTAGGACAGTGAATTTCTAAAGGACCAATCTGGGTTGGATACTCTTCATCCCAGGCATATGCTGGCTGGATTTCATTCCAAGGGAGACCAGAAATGTAAGATCTGATCCTTTTGATGCCTGCCTCCAATTTCCCTTTCCCCAGTGAATGAGGGAGGCAAAAGTAGGACAAATCAGCATCTTACATTCAGCAGAAAGCTGACATTGATTTTTATTGGTGTGAAGATGCCCCTATAGCATCTAAATGACACAACTTACATTCCAGAAGGAACAGCATGGACTTAAAATCCATCCACTTAAAATAATATTAAGGTGATAGCATTCACTTTGTGGGTCTTCCATGTGAATGCAGCATGGACCACCTCGAGGGGCTGGGCTTAAAGGTGGCTCAGTTTAACTGCACAGCTTCTACCAACCCTGAGTGCACCAACAGGGAGACCACGACAGACTTGGAATCTTAGCCGTGACCATATTTGTTTTTCTCAGTTTGTGTTGCAGCCATGATGTTACTAAACATCATATTTTTCCACTGGCTCTCGGTGCAGACACAAACATCTTCTCACCTGGGCTGGGTGATGTGAAAACCAGGTCAGGGGCCAGAGATTCTATCTCTTGCTTGGTCAGCCGGATGACTCTGTTGGAGACCACCTGCTGCACCGAGTCCAGCTGGCTGAAGTCAGGCACAGAGATAGCAAAATCTGGGAGGAAGGAAATGGTCTGCAGCTCTGTGAGGTCGGCATTTCCAATCCCAATGCCAAAGGGCACTGTGCCACTCGTCTTCAGGACCACTGAGGGCCTCCTGACATCGTCCTGGGACCGGTCAGCAGTCAGCAGGATCAGGAACTGCGGGACGCCCTCCGCTATCCTGCTGCCGCTTGACACCGTGAACACGTTCTTGATGAGGTAGTCAAGGGCTGCCCCCGTGTTCAGAGGAGACCCTCCCATGAGCTTCAGCTGCTGGATGGCACTGATGAGATCTGCTTTGTCCTCGTGGGTGTCCAGCAGGAACTCGGGCTGGATGGTGTTGCTGTACTGCGCCACAGCCACGCGCACCTTGTCGCGGCCAATGTCCAGGCTCTCCACAACTCTTTGGACAAACGTCTTCAGGAGAGGGAAACCTCTTCTGACACCATCCGAGCCATCGATCAGAAACACCACATCCTTCTTCTCACCTCTCTCAACTACTGTTTGAGACAAGTAAGGGAAGTGGGGGGAGAAGTGAGATTCTCTTTTGTAGAGATTAATATTCTCCTTGGACATTGAACCGAAGGAAAACAAAGCTCGGGGAGGGGAAAGCAAGGTGTCAGGAAAGGTGGTTCGGTTCCTTTGCCACTGGATGCAATCCCTGGTGAGGGGGCAGATGGGTGGAAGCTGGTGGAAACTGGAGTGCAGTGCATTCCATGCCTTACCCACCGAGTCATAGAATCATAGACCCATGGGAAATAGGGTGCCAGGGGATTTCTGGGTGCCATCTCCTACCTGAGCATGGGAAAGCCGGCATTTGGCTTTGCAGCATGCAACAGGAGCCTGGGATCTTTTGTTCCCAAGAAACAATGGGTTTCTGGATGAAATGGCACACGGGGAGTGCTCACAGGGAGATGGTGAAGAGAGGGAGAGAAAAGCTTCTCTGAACTTAGAAATAAATACTTCTGAAAAGAAATTAAGAAATTGCTGAAGAGGACATCCAGCTGAAAATGTTGAAATGCTCTTTTAAAATGCTAGATACTGATCTCTGTTTTTTTTTCTTTACTATCTTCAGGCAGGAAAAAACATGCTAATTGTGACCAAACTTTTCTTGTCCAAAAAAAAAAAAAATCAAACAAAACCCACAAAGAAACAAACAAAAAAAATCTCAAAATCAAGACCATGAAGTGTCAAAGATCAGAGAACTTTGACCTGTTATGCTATTGACCAACAGAATTGCAAAGCTTTGGCCGGGCCAAGCAGTAAACATCACTGCCTCTCAAACACAGCAACTGCTGGATGACATCCCAAAGAGTACTCTTGGCTTGTTTAGAGCAAGGTCGAGTGGGACAAGCAGGAGCATGATCTGCCCCTCTGAAGAAAATATTAATTATCTTCTTATGAATGCTTAGCCATGTAAAGAGTTAACAAGGGCAGTTGAATTCTTAATGCAGATTTCAGATTAAGTTTATTTCTTGAGAAGATTGTTGGAAACCTGCATAGGAGAGGAATATTAATATCGGTGGGAAGAGGGAGCAGACATTGCCTGGTGTTTCCCAGTTTCATATACTTCCTCTAAAGTTCAGGAACAATGGGAAAGTCCTATTAAAAATCCCGTGTAGCAGATAAAGAAGAATAAAACATAAAGAAGAAAAAGAAGACAAAGATAAGATAAAATAAGAAGATAAAAAATATAAAGAAGGAAAAAAATATGGTTGCTCCTATGGAATGGATGTCTTTTAGCCAAGAATACTAGGAAAACTGGGTGGATGCTGCTGTCCCTGGGCAAATAGCACAATTATTAATAGTCCTTGGTGGCCAAAGGAATTCCAAATGGTCTGGACAAGACAGAAATGGTTTTAAAAGGGAGGATGGAATTCAAGAGCACTGATTGCACAAGTCTTGGTTGAGACAGAAGCTGCACAAATATGGGAAGGGTCATGAATCCTCATGGAAAGGATGGGGTAAGAGATGACCAGGGGATGTTGTTGTCACGCTCTGGACATTTGGAGCAGGCTGGTGCTGGGAAGGCAAGGATGAAAATGTAGAAGAAAACCTACAAGACCTACAAGGAATGATTGAACGAGCTGGGTATGCAGCTGGTGACATGAGGACTAAGACCTACATGTCAAGCCTAAATTAGATAAAAGGCTGCAGAAAAATCTAAATATTTTCATCTATCTAAAGTAGATGAAAAGGTGAAAATTTGGGAGCAAGCTGACATTTATGTCCTCCTCAGGTTGAAGGAGATGTAGAAGACTTGAACTGTGACTAGGGAGACAAAAGTGCAATGTGAAGGCAAAGTGTTGTCTGATAAAAGCAACTGAGCAGATTGGCTATGGAATCCCAAAGGGTTTCCAGAATAGATTAGATCAATGTCATCTAGTTCTGGACAAAAAGATCCTGCTGGGGACAAGGGAATGTAGCAGATGGCACCCTGAGATTCCTTCCAGCCCTGTTTCTTTTTCATGTTTCTATGATTCTAAGTCCATCTGCCCCTTTAGGGAGAGAAGAGATGGATGTTATCATACTTTTCCTTGTTCCCATCTCCTGTTGGAAAAAGAGATAATGCTCCAATTAGGGCTGATTTCCAGTACTGCAGTGTGAATTTGTTGTTGTGGCCATGTAATTCTTTTGAAGACCTTTTAAAAATTACTCTTCAATTAATCCATCTCATCTAGTGAACTTGAATGGTAACTGAGTCAAGAGCATCTGATTTATTGGTGTGTATGTAGAAAATGTAGAAAATGCCATCATATCCTGGAAGAGACAGCAGAGCAAGAGTGAATCCAGTGTGCTGGAATCCACTCCTCCAGAAAAGGGAGGATGGAAAGAGAAATTGAGACAAGCTTCTTTTAGCCCTTGCCCAGCATTGCACATCAATTAATGCAACATCTCTGGGGCAACAATATCCTGTTATTTCAGGTTTGTCCCATGTTTTACACACTGGAAACAGCACCAGATGCAGCTCTTGCAGCTGAACAAATGCATTTTCTCCACTTATCATTAAAATTTGCTTTGGCACTTAACTCTTTGCTTGATCAGAGTGTGAGCAGAGGAAACTCCAAGTACAATAGCAGTTTCTACACAATCATTTTAAACACCACCAGACCCAGATGCTCCAGTTACCAATTGAGCAGGGCATGTAAGTCATGTCTTTCAGCCTCTTGGAAACCCCGAGGCTCCCTGTACCTGTTGGCTGAAGCTGGACTGTTCTCAGCAGGTTGACTATGTTTGGCTGAAGCTCTGAAATCCGCTGGAGGGATTCAACGTTCAGAAGGAATTGTGGGGCGTAAACAATCCTTTCCAGCTCTACAGGGTCAGCATTTTTGGCTCTGATACCGAAGGTTACCACTCCAGCATGCTTCAGAACATCTGATGGGCTCTCCACATCGTCAGTCGATCTCCCAGCAACGAGGAGGACCAAAAACTGAGGAACTCCTTCTTCGATCCTGCTTCCAGCTTCCTTCACAAACAGCCGCCTTATAGCCTCATCAAGTGCAGCTCCAATGTTCAGCTGCTTCCCAGTTTTAATCTTCAGCCTTTTCACTTTGCCAAGCATATCTTGCTTGGATGAGTACTCATCAAAGTCAAATTCAATTTGGATGGTGTCGCTGAACTGAGCTACGGCGACTCGTGTGGCGTCAGGGACCCACGTTCAGGTCAGAAATTACTTTGTGTACAAAATCCCGGACGGCAGGAAAGATGCCCAAGAGGTTGGCTGAGCCATCAATCAGGAATAAAACATCCTTCTTGCTTTCTAGAATAAATTCACAAATGAAAAGAGGGGGGGAAAAAAGAAATGAAAGCGTTTTTCTTCTCGTATGCCATCCTAGAAAACTGTCTGCAAGTTAGCTCGGTTTCAATCTTTCAGTATTCTCATTTACCAAAGTATTCAAAGTCTGCAGAACTATACAACATCTGAGGAAGAAGGCAAAGCAAGGACATGTCTATCCTAAGACTCAATAAATTCAGGCACCAGACGGTATCACATCAGATCACATCATGAATTGGCTGATTCAGTGATGTTTTAAGTCTAGCAATATGTTGACAATACAGACATGAAGTAAAGCAGCAGTGGAGGGTTGGTTGGGGTTTTTTTTCCTATTTAAAGGCTCGGTAGACAACAAATAGACAGTTCATGCACATAGACACAAAGCATTTTCTGGATCTTCTCCCACTTGCATCACAAGAAGCATCTAAATCCATAAAAGCCTTTCACCTGTTTCAATTTGATGCCCTTTTGATCTCATTGAATACCCAAGGCAAACCCAAGCCTCTTGTACCTTTGTATTAATCTTAATGGTCTCCTTTCCATACTAATCCATCCCAGTTGTTTCTATGTCTTCCTGGGAACATAGCCTCAATAATGGAATTCATGAGAAAATACCTGTTTTAAAAGGGTTAAACTTGCCAAAAGACTTTGGGTTTAATATTGGAGGATAGCTTTGAATTTCTGGAGTCAAATCCAGCCTCTGTGACAGCCTGACGACATCACTTTGATCAAGTGGTTCTGGGGATGGATTTGTCCACCTGTTCCCGGCTAGACCTCTGCTCCTATGTGCTCTTTGGCATGATTTTAACCTTTCCATGACCCTTCTTGTGGTCAAAGTCTCATGCTCCCATTGCCTGATTTACTGCACACGATGCATTTACAGGTTGTGGCCCTCTTATGGGAACAGCAAGGGAACACCAGAGCCAGTGACTGGTAGGAACAGACTCACTCAGGTCCTCCTTTGGTCCTGACCTACCAAAAGACTTAAAACTGTGCTTTTGAGGTGTCGTAGCAATGACTTGAACAAAATTAAGAGCTGCCAGTGTCAAGCCATGTATTCATAGAATCATAGAATGGTTTGGTTTGGAAGGGACCTTAAAGATCATCAAGTTAAGCACAGCCATAACCACTTTGATGACTCAGGGCTTGGATACGTGTACTGTGGAAACAAGAAATTCACTTAAACAAGATCAACTTCATGCAGTCAGCATGCAGGAAGGTAGCCATTACCTGTTGGGGCGAGTGGAACCTCTTCCACACCTCCACTAACATATGTTGTTATGGGCTTATTTAACTCCTGGTGTAAAGCTGCCAGAGCACTGAAATCATCCACAAAATACACCATTCTTGGATTAAAGGCAATCTGCTCAAGTTCTGCCTTATCCGCATTCCTAACGCCGACAGCAAAGGTCAGCACTCCGGCCCGAGCTAATTCATTGGAAACTTGGAGGAAGGGATCAGCAGAGCTCCCTGCCGTCACCAGGACCAGCACCTGGGGCACTTGCTCATTTATCCTGCTCCCACCGGCCTCCGTGAAGTGACTCGAGAGCACAAAGTTCAGCGCGGAGCCGGTGTTGAGCACCGAGCCCCCCCTGGGCCTCAGCTGCCCCAGGCGCTGGATTATGTCAGGTTTGGTCTGGTAGGAGTACAGGGAGAACTCGGTTTGGGGGGTGTCGCTAAATTGCACTAAGCCCACTCGTGTTTTGTCGCTGCCGACATCAAGGTAGTTAACTAGGGTGGCCACAAAGTCCCGCACAAAGGGGAAGTTGGCATTTCCGACGTTGAGTGATCCATCCAAAAGAAAGATGATATCCCTTTTGGTTACTTCAACTGCAGTAGAGCACAGAAAACAACATGAGACATGGCACAAAACGAAAAATGGAAAAAAATTTTATCATGTGTACATGCAGCGCACGCCGTACACGCATGTGAACCATGTTAGGGTGGAGAGAGAGAGAGAGAGGAGCAAGGATGTGATCAGCACAGAAGTAACAAGGACAATTGGGCAGGGAAGGATCAGCAACTCTTTTAAATGTCAGGCTCAACAGCTACCTGAGGATACCTGCCTTCTTGAGTGCTGCACTTTACTGTCTGTTGTTACAGACATCCGTTTTGTGGGATGTTGAAGGGGGAGAAATATCCCACTTTTGGCAGCTCTAAGTTCCTTTTTTTAAGGTTAAATCCTTCCTGGGCTATCTCCAGGCATCTGAGCTCCAGGACGTAGGTCTACACCCCAAAGACACCACAGAGTCATCACCCTGTGTTCTTTTTTTGCTCTAAACATGTCCAGATCACAGACCAAAATGCCAAGCTTTTAAACAAAATCTTGGAGAACTGATGTATCCAAGACATCCCCTCAGATGCCTTCCTCCAAATGAATTATTCAAGGATTTATTTATGCCCCTTGCTAATTCTGCCCATTATATTTGTGTTTAAAGCATTTCTGGCTAGATTCATCCATTCTCTAGCTTGCCTTGTCCCTGTAAGCTTGCTGTCCTGTATATAAAATATATAAATACTGAGCTATTCAGAACAAAAAGGAAATAAAGGGCTCTTCGGAATACGGGGATCACTCTCAGATTTTACAGATTGTCTTGGCTTTCCATATTTTAAACTTTTCCCAGAAAAGTACCATTCAAGGCCCTAGGGTGAGACAATAGCCAGTTAAAATGCAACTGCCCAGTGTCAAAATCAGTTTTGTTGCTACCAATAATAATTTGTAGGGGCAGGATATGATCCCTTGCTTATTGTGTGTGTAAATAGCTGTGAGCACAAAAAAAGGACTGAAAAAATAGAGAAGCTGCATGAATGACCTTTGAAGAACAAGAAAACACAGGAACATTTTTAATTTACATTGAAAAATAAGCACATCAGCTTCGGTGTATAGCCATGCAAAACTGTATTAGCTGGAAACACACTCTGAAACAAAGCTTAATAAATTATAGGTCCTGTGATATTCATCTTCATTAAGGACAAGTATTGGCAAACTGATTTCAAAATGTCTTCTTTTCATGTAAATCAGACACATGCTTTAATTCTTTCAGGATTCTTTCCAAACATTCTGTTTCTTTTCCACTGTGGTTTATAATTTTAAATTACGTGAGAAACTAGAAAAAAGATGGACACAATTCAACAGCTACTTAAGCCAGTGGGAACCTCACTATTGATCTTACTGGGAGCTGGAAGAAATCCTGGTTTTCTAATGCTCATATGCCATGAGACAGAAATACAAGGTTCAAATATGATCTAGTGCAACATAGATTTCACCTCAAGCACCCCTATTGTGAAGAAATCCTGAGAAATTTGGTATAAAATCTCTATGCACCTAGAATATCTCTTAAAATGCGGGGGGAACTTCCTCAAAAGCCACGACCCTATCAGTTGGTGTCTTCCAAAGTCTACTGATATCAATGGCAAGGACAACTAAAAAGAGTCCACTGGCTTTGTGGAGCTTTGGATCATCTTTCAAACAGATTAAATGAAAATCAATACTGAAATATCCCTGCATGCCTCGTAGGGCTCAAGCTGACTAAATAATAAGAAAACTAAATATGTTCCTAAAGCCCAACAATGTCAGCTCTGAACATCTCCACAAGCAAACTTGCTTATGTTCTTTACACTCCAAAGAAACCCCTACTTTCCTGAGCAAACTCCCACTATGGATAATTCCCAAACTGAGGAAGAGACTTTAACGCTCACAGGTGTCCCATTCATAGGCTACACAAACCCTAAGAAGAGCAAAACCCTCCACTGAACAATTTGGGTACCTAACTAGTAAAGCACATCTTTCACATCATGCAGACCTTTAAATGTTGGTGACAAAATGAGAACAGGACAAAAATCTCCAGGAAGGAACCATAAATCTGTAACAACAACCACACTACCAAATTCACTGACCTGTTCATGCACTCACATTTAACCATGCTGGAACATGCATTTGGTATGGTTTTCCCCGTTATCTGTACATGGCACAGAATAAGAATTGGCAAACTTATAAACCACACCTCCTTAATTAGAAAAAGGCCTTTAATTACCTGAGGGTGGCTCTGGACGATCAGTCCTCCAGAGAGTGTCCGGATAGGTGACAGCACTTCAGGAAGAATGGCTTGCATGAACTGGAGGCGGAAGTCGTTCGGGTTGAACACAAAATCTTGTTCATGAGCAATTTCTTGAAGCTCTGCCAGGTCAGCGTTCCTCGACCCAACGGCAAGGGTCACTATCCTGTTCCTCTTCAGCTCTGCAGCAGCTTGGTCAACAGCATCCCTGGACTTACCCCCAGTGATGAGCACCAGCATGGGGAGCACCCCTTCCTCCACCCTGCAGCCGGCGGCACTGGTGAAGAAGTTGGTTCTCACAAAGTCCAGTGCCGAGCCAGTATTGAGTGTTGTGCCACCCATGAGCTTCATCTTCCTCACATTGGCCATCACATCCTTCCTGGTCTGGTGGGTGTTGAAATAAAACTCTGGCTTCACAGTGTCTGCATACTGTGCCACGGCCACTTGGATCAGGTCGGGTCCAACCTCCAGCCTTTGGACAATTTTGGCAACGAAATCACGAATTGCGTTAAAGGGGGCGGCCCCCAAAGCAGTTGAGCCATCTATCAGGAAGACTATATCCTTCTTGTTCACTTCAATAACTGCAAGTAACACATGAACATCATGTTAGCCTTCAAAACACTCTGCATCAGTTCTGTGCCAACAGCTCAGCAATGTTCAGGGACCTCTTGTTTACTTGGAGTACTGTTACTCTCAACGCCTTTAAAAAGGTCTAAATTGTTTTTTTAGACTCCAGCAGAGGACTTATAGTAAATCTGACTGTTTCCCCTTTCTAAAACACCAAAGAGTTGGAGAGTTGCAACAACTGTGATTTTTACACACTTGAATATTAAAATATATGTACATCTCAAAGCAAGAATGAAAGGTAGGAAGGAGAAATTTTGGCACTCAGAGGGCACATGAGATAAAATAAGCAGGTGATGCTCCTTCCATCTGCAGAGTAACCACCTGAATGGTGGTGGTTCGGTGTGAGAAGTATTAGGTTCCTGAGAACAATGACACAAGTAGTCTCCGCCTACTCAACATACCTGGATTTTGGGTCTTTGCATCCTAAGTCTTATTCCTTATCTAACAAAAACAAGTTACGATTTTTCTTGGCACAGCTGGCCCAGTCATGGATGAGCTGATTCTGGTGGCCATGTCTTTAACAAACAGGTTCCCTGGCTTGCAACTTCCGAAACTTTATTATTGATGATGGCACAGGGACACAGAAAGGGCACAATTAGCTTTCCAGTGCCCTGGCTAAGTTTGAAGAAAGATGGTCAGGGAGGAAAAAGCCCTGTTGTGTGGCATTGGAACCAAAGCATCATGATATTTAATACAGTAAATATATTTTTTTAAAAAGTAGATATTAACAAGACCAATATGATTGTGATAACAGCATTATACATGATTATCATGATGCCTAACCTTAATACCATCTTTTAGACAAATCCTCTCACATCATCACCTCCCTGATTTCATGCCATTGATGTGAGAAAGGAAATTTTGAGCTGCTTCCAAGTTATGCTGGAGTGCTATGAATCATTGTGTTATGTTGGACTTGGGGTGTCCTTAGATCACTCACCCACCTAAGGGCTCCTGAGATGGGTTCAGGATTCAAGGAGGCAGGTCCATCACCTTCCAGGCTTACTGCCTGCTCCCACGGGGATCTCACACCCCCAGGGCAAGCAGTAGCAACCACTGCCTTGCCCTGCCTGGATGGAGAAAAGCAGCCCCCAGCCCATCAGGGCTCCTCTGCATGAAGTCTGTTTACTTTGGATTTCGACAAAGAACAAAACTTTGGCTGCAGTCCTCCTTGGCCAGCCACCAGCTGGCCATGGATAGCCGTGCTCCCAAAGGCTGGGTGCTGTCAGGTTTCTCACTAGGGGTGAGTGCCATGAGACTGGGCTGCCCCAAGGGGTGACTTGGAGCTGGGGGTGACATTTGTGACTCAGCTGCCCCTCTGCCCCCAGATGCTGAAAGACCTGCCTGCCTTGCAGAACCTCTGCAAATGCCTCTCATGGAGTCATGCTAGAAACAGTATAATTAAGGACCAATCGTAAAAAATGGAAGTTTAAAATTGCCTGCCATGGTGCTGTCAAGCATAAAATGATGAGGACATGCACAAAGCAAATGTGGTGGTGCCCTCCTCAAGCCACAACCTCAAGTGAGCTGATAGTGGTCTGCAACTGGCTGCCCAGGCTGTCAGAACAGAGCTATGCACAAAGCAACAAGGGTTTGTGTAAATTGTCCCTTTCCCAGAGCCATGATTTCCACCATTCATCCCTCCTCCTCAGTTACTCCATGGAGAAGAGGGCTGAAAACAGAAAACTTTCCAAATGGATAGCAAGGGCTGACATCTCTGCTTTGTGTGACCCAGGAGAAATGTCCAAAGCACATCCTTAGCTTCTCAGCAGCTAGAAACCCAAAAGTGGAGAGCCTGGAAACTTTTGACTTTTGGGGGAAATATCAAAGGGGCTTTAGAAAGATGAGGGAGGCTGGAAAAGAAGAGTTCCCTCGGCTTCTCATTCCTGTTGCAGCTCTCAAATCCTGCAGTACTTTTCCCTCAGAGGAATGCAAGAATCAAACCCAAAACACACAGGAAGAAACAACCCATGGTTATGGTTTGCATGGACACAATTAATGCAAAAGCCTTTGAGCAGGGCTGTGCACATCTCATAGGGTTTAATCCAAAGCCCTGTAAATCTGATAGCAAGCCTCCCAAGAATTTCAAAGGATTTGGGATCAAAGCATTGTATCTTTGACTCTCAAAGCTGGGAATGTTGGAGGGTGTCAGCACTGAACCCAGCCCGGCATAGTTCCATCCTCATTGCCATGTCAGCTGTCTGGTAAAGCTCCTCATCTAACTCCATCATCCAGGCTCCCCCAGTGGGTGAAGGAGCAAAAAGCCACTTTGGAACACCCCTTCAGCCCAGGATGAACAGCTGGCAAGCTAAAGTGAAGCAAGATGACTTCAGCATTTCATAGGAGCACTTGGCACCTCAGAGGGTTTGGCATCCCTTTTGGGCTGCAGCGTCTCCCAAACTGCTTTACACTGCAGCCTTCCAAGTTGTTGATGTCAATCAAGCAAACCAGTCAAAATTTATTTCCATGGGTGTCAGGGGAAGGAAATTCCCTAAAGATCCTTTGAAAATAATCTACTTCCCCATTTAGCACATCCATCTGTATGTAACTGTACAAGCTGACATAGCACCTTCCACAAATGAGCTGGCCCTTAAAGTGAGAAATATGCAAGTGGAGATGAAAAAAAAAGTACCAAAATTTTTTAATCTTGGCATTCAAACTGTTAAAAATCAGACAAGAGGAGAGAGATTTTCCACTGAGTTGCACAAATCCCAGTATACACATTTTAGCTACACATGCTGACTTCATATGATTTGGCTAAATATGGCTCTTGTAGGGTGCTACAAGAAGAAGTTCTTCATGTTCTTTACTGGAATAATCAAGGCAAGGTCATAAAGTGATCTTTAAGGCAATTTCCTCCCTTTGATTTGAGCCACAGGATAGCAATCATGTTTAGGCATGGATCAGCAAAGACATCTGGAATGCAGTTTTATATGTCAACATACACCATGAGGAACAGAGTGTACAGAACTCCAGACTGACAAGGGGATCCCACAAGTGCTGTTTGCATTAAGCATCCTGTTAATTAAGTGCAGCAGCTCCAGGCTGACCCCTTCCAGGGGCCTCTGCAATATGTCATATTGTGTCTTTCATAAATCACCTATTTGCCCCATAAATCCAGGTATTCATTATTCTACTGCACCTGAGCTGATGTTAGTCCAGAAGTAATGTCAATAGGACTTATGGGTGACAAAATAACCTAAGTGGAATATTAATACCTGCATTTTTAATTCCCATGGCCTCATGGAAACCAGCTGATGGATCAAAAGTAGGGATTTCACTCAGAAGAACTAAGGGCTGTTCAGTTTTTAAGTTCCACAACACAGGAATGCCATCCTTTTACCAAGGGCAGCCCAGAGCCTCAGTGAGTTGAGAAATTTTACTGTTTTAGCAAGCAGATAATTTCAACTCTGGTACATAGGGATCCATTTAGCATTCCTGGTACCTTCCTCAGCCACATTTTATGGTCATGACACTTCCAACTGACATATAATGTAAACTTACAGGGCATAAATATTTTTACAACTGGCAGTGCTGCAGTGTTTACTCCCAGGGTGCTTAGATATCTCGATAAGGATTATACGAGGTATTTTTATTATACCCTTTTTTTCTTATACTCTGCTCCTGTCTTTTAAAACACCCCACATGTCATGCCAGTTATTGCAACAAGACCTCATGGTTTTTGAGAGATAACTCACTGGGCCAATGAGTTTCTCCACAGAAACACTGCTTCTCCATAACCAGACCAGAGAAATTAATTGGAAAAAAAAATTAAGAATATTTAAAGCTTTAAATATGCTCGTAAAGCGTGCAAAAGCTCAATCATTCATCGATTCACTGAAATGCAAGGGTCCAGAAAGGCATACATACCTTCAGTCACAATGGTTGGGGCCGCTAACAAAATGAGTCTTTGGGCCACTCCAACAATGTTGGGCAGTAATAATTCTTGAAGAGCATCAAGGTTACGGATATCCAGGGCAGTATAGGCGAAGCTTCCATCAGTAGCAATCTGCTGCAGCTCTGCACTGTCAGCATTCAGGACCCCAATGCTAAATGAAAATATACCAGCTTGCTTCACCGCTAACAAGCCCTCTCGGATATCATCACTAGACTCTCCACCACTTATCAGCACTAAAATCTGAGGCACCGCTTCCTCTATCCTGCTGCCTCCCGCCTGGGTGAAGAGGTTCTCCACCACGAACTCCAGTGCCGCACCGGTGTTCGCCTCCTCGCCCCCGCGGAATCCGAGTGCCTTCACGGCATCCAGGACCTCCGCTTTTGTGGAGTAGCTGTTCAAAGAGAACTCGGTTCTGGGTTGATCACTATACTGCACCACCCCAATGTGTATCTGCTGAGCTCCAACTCTGAGGGTTTCAATCAAATTTACAAGGAAATCGCGTATGGCTGGAAAATTGACACCTCCGATGTTGTTTGATCCGTCAATAAGGAAAATTAGGTCAGCGGACTCTTGAGCTTTAAAAAAAAGAAATGCAAAAGGTGAAAGCATTAAAATGGGTGATTACATGCAGTTGTAACAGTGTTCTGACATGTTTCTTGGAAAACCAGTGAGAAACACGAAAATGAGAAAACAAAACAACGTGATCACTGAGGAGGTGACTTTTGCCTCTTAGTTCTGCATTCTGATTGAATATGAGCTCTCAGGCCCTTCCCAGCAGCATCCACAGCCCATCAAGGGAGGGCTTGAGTGGACACAACACAAGCCAGTGGCTGTAGTAACATGGGGTCAGCATTACTGGCATGCAAGGAGAAACCTCGGCAAGATACAGTTTTTGGAAATCTAGGTATGTTCCGTCAGTGGCCTGTACTGTCCAAATGTTTAGACAGAGCCAAAAGAAAAAGGTGGACTTTGGTGGCAATTCATGGTGAAGTTAGAGGGTGAGGAGGTTTTCATAATTTCTGCCTTCTATTTTTTGGGAGGAAAAATGCCAACATTTACTGGATGCAGGGAAAGCTTCAGCTTCTCTGTCATGATTCTGCTCTTTTGCTGGTTAAACACAGAAGCTGAATCTATGGGCTTCTCCCACCATGAATAAATATTATTTAAAACACATTTGTTAGGAACAATTGAAACGGTTTTCATTACTTTTTCTTGACTGTAACTCTTTCACCAGTTGCCAACATCCACCTGAAGTTATGTCTCTAGCAGGCTGACCCACACAGTTCTCAACCCAGGCCACGCAAAAATTGTGTCACTTTAAGCATTTTGCACAAAAATGGGTTGATTATTGCCAGAAGGTTCTGGTTTGTATTATTCATATGGATTCTGGGTATTCAATCAAGGAATGCAGAATCAGGTTAAAAAGGGTGATGAAATCAGTCATGACACAATTATCCAACTCTAGTTGTTGCGACCATACCCAGATGATCACAAGCATTTGCTGACAATATACACACACCAAACAAAGCTTGCACATGGCATGACCCTGGTGTTGAGGGGCAGTATTTTTGAGACTTACCAAAGCAGACCCAAAATGGTCTCTGCTCTTACTCCTTTTGACTAATTTTACCATTGACATCACCAAGAGCTGTATGCATGCAAAAAAGAGGGGGGGAAAACCCCAAAGCATGCTTGGATGTTTCCATGCTGTTACTCTCCACTCACATTAAGAACTCAAATTTCAGACTATTTACAAATGGCTGACAAGCAACATTTGGAAATCTCTCTGTCAGCTCTCAACTTTGGAAAGCCAAAGGTGAAACCAGCAGCAAAGGTGGCGTGTGGTTTAGCAAGGCCAGGAATAAACCCGAGATCTTTGCTATTAACCAGCACTGCCAGTAAATTATTTATTTATTGCCAATTTAGTTGTTTTTCCAGTACGTGTTTTCATAAACCAGGAGATTCAGATAATGCTGCAATTCCAGTGACAAAGGAGAAGGTCTCCAAGTCACCATCACTCTTCTGGATGCACTCAATGGCCAGAGGAAATCACCAGGGTTCAGAATTTCAAGGAGCTCCAGGATTTATTTTTCCATGGAGGCAAAATTTAGGGGTGCTTAGGCTTGGTTTTACTGAGCCATTTTCAGTTGGGATGTACACGTTCCACTTCACTGTAAAAATGAAAGGGAAACCTCACAGTGGTTTTACCCAGGGATGCTTTAGATAATCCTGGATATCTTTTTTGGAGGAACGAGATTCCAGGCACTAATGGGTTGCTCCCACGGAAGAGAAAATAGATATGAAACAGATGCGTTGGATAATTTGTCATCACTGCAAAAAAACCTTGTACTTCAGTGCACATTTATGGAACAAGCTGGTGTGGAGAACAAATAAAAAGCATGCTGGTTACACAACTAAGCAAGGAGGGTCAGATGAGACAGACAGGTCAGATTTAACAAATACTTCAGGGCAAACTCGGGGCTGACTGTTGTACTTACGTGAGTCAGCTCCAGGGACTGCCACAGACCAACAGTTTTGGTTCTCTTTACTAGAACCACTACAGGACTGGGGCTTTTTTACACTTTCATTCATCATTAGGGCTCATTTTTAACATAGCATCAATGGCAATTTTAGACATTTTAATGCCACATGTAGTAATCAGCTGAATAAATGACTTCTTAAACTCTTATGCAGATATTTGTACCATGTTTTGCACACTGTTTTCGTCCAAGGTTTAGGACCTGTAACATCTTTTCCCATGTTTAACAATACTCTGTATATCACCCATGCAAGTCACACAGGGACAACACTACAACAGTAGGATTAACTTAAATTTGTGTTATAGGATGGGAAGGAAATGCTTGCAAAAATACCTTTAAGCAGAAACAAACTTGTAAATGCATGAAATACACAAAGTAGGAATTTGGCTTTAAAGCTTTTAAGGTAATGTCTGTGATTCCAGATGTTTCCATTCAATGGGGTTGCCTGCTGGCATGGCCCAGAGGAGGACAGCCAGCTTCCAGAGACCAATTTCCCAATTGATTTCAACAGGGAATTTCACCGGGGTCCTTCACAGCTAAGATACCCAACAGCCACCGAAGTGCTGCCAGCAGGTTGGGTGTAACATTCATTTTCCACCAATATTGGTGTCATTTTCATAGCACTGGAGAGCCTTTTGTTGTGTTTGTGGGGCACCTACTCCCCTGTGGCTTTCCTGTGACCTGGACATTTGCCCTGTCAAGCGCTTTGCACGACAAAAAACACACATGAGCACGGCCTCTTGGTGTTGCTCGGTGCCATGCAGTGATGGAGAGCACCCAGTCGGACTGGCGTGAGGGTTAATCAGGCAAGACAACACAGGGGGATTAATGTCACACTGCCTCATCACACTGCTGTGGCCTTACGTCACCCCACAAGCTCTTGACCTTCAGATGGAGTCTCAGGAATAAAAAGAAAGGTTTGATCCCCAGGACTTCTGTTTTGAAAATCAACAAAGCTGCTCAGAAGGCTCTTGCCATGCTGGAATTTCATAAACAGAGAAGGGACAGAGGAAGACTGGTTTGGGGTTTTTTTCCAGGGAAATTGGGCCCTGTGTTGCTGTCAGTGCAGGTCTGTTGAAGCCAACGTGGTTTGCAGGGAGGTTTCAGTTATGGGAAGTGTCCAGTGCTCCAGCAGGTGGAAGCCATGGGCTTGTAGAGAAGAATTTTCAATCACACACCTTCTCCAGGTGCATGAGGAGAGAGGTTAAGGGACAGCTCAGGGGTGGGCCTTCAGCAGAGAAATTCCCCACCTAGCTTCTTTTGCTGTCTTCACCAATAATGTGACTTTCTAGAATGGCACACTGCCCAATAATGTGACTTTCTGGAATGGCACACTGCACATCTCCCTGTCCCCCCACCTGGTTCTAAGGGAACATCCATCCTGCTGTCCCCACAACCAGCAGTGACCTTCTCAGTCTCCAGAAGATTCTCTTTAGTCAGGGTCACCACCAGGTCTGGTGTGTTTACCCCCCATTTCCCCACCTTGTGAGTGAACAGGACAGGGCAATTTTCTAACTCTGCAGAGCTCCCTATGCTTGAATTTCCATGCCATATGTGCCAAAGGATGGCCACAAAGTGCCACTTCCCATTCAAGGATTCCTGTCCTGACTCCTGGCAGCCCTGGCTCAGTCTGCAAACAGCACCTCAGCAGCTGCAAACACGGGGCCACACGCTTCAAACCTTTATTTTTAAACCTCTGAACGTCCATCTCAGTCTTGCCCCTCCAGAGTGGCAATGCCAAACAGCGCAGCGCCAGCAGATACCACCAGTCAGCCATTACCTGTGATGTCTTTAACCAGTCCTTTGGCTCCAGCCTTTTCTGGAGTCATGGAGGAGCGGACACTCGCCACTAAGTCCCCAACTATGCCGTGGAGAGCGGTAAAATTCTCCAGGTTGAAGCGGTGCGTATCGAGGGGTCCGCTCGCTACTTCCCGCAACTCCCCTTCCACCGGCTCCTGAACGCCGACCGCAAACAGGTTTACATGGGCCGAGTTAAGGAGAGATGAGGGCAGAGCCACATCATCCCGGGGCTGTCCGTCTGTCAGCACTACAATAACCTGGGGCACGCCTTCACTGGCTCTGCTTCCCGCAGCTTTAGTGAGGTGCTTCTCGATTAGGTACTCTAATCCTTTTCCAGGCTCGGCGCCTCCCCCCACGTAAGTCATGTTGGCAATATGGGACAGGACGTCCTGGGTGGAGGGGAAGGTATTTAACTGGAACTCTGTGTGGGGGTTTCCGCTGAACTGGACCAGGGCAAAGCGAAAATCATTTCCTCCCACATCTAAAGCCTTTACAACATCATACAGAAACTCTCGAACGAGTTGGAAGTGTTCCTTCCCAACGCTCCAGGAGGAATCCACTAGAAATATTATATCAGCCACGGCAATGGTTTTGACAGCTTTAAAAAAACAGATGGGGATTTAGGATTTTCTATCGGTCAGCACAAGCATGACTCCTCCTACTCCTCACCCAAAACAACCAACAGCCTCCTTGGCATGGTGAAAGTGAAGCTCAGCTTCCCCTTATCGCCCACAGCAAAATGAGAAGTGCTGGAGAACAACCACACAGCCACCAGAGCCCCACAGGTGCTGGGGGACAGCATGCCACCTGCCCTGCCCTGCCCAGAGAGCGGGAGCCAAGGTGCTCCTGCCCTCCTACACTCTCACCCATGAGTTTGGACACCAGCCCTGAGCCAGACAGAGACACTGGCAGCTTCACCTTGTTAGTTCAGGCTCATTCAGCTTCTAGCTGCCCGTGTCTCTTGCATGGTTTTTGCTGGCTCCATGGTAGTGCTCAAGGAAGGAAGGACAGCTTAGTTTAAGCAGCCTGGGTGCTGGCATGAGTTTTCTGCATTTTCCCTGCTGTCACACTTGGTGACAGCAGGTCCGGTCCCGAAGGCGCCAGGACCACCCCTTTAAACAGCCTTTCTGCAGGTCAGTGGCAGTGCTCTTCTCACTGCTAAAAGCTCCTCCTACACATGCAGGGAGGGCAGAACAGCTCTGCCCAGGAGAAGACCCTCTCAGGACCACCCTGAGAGCAGGTCCCACACCCTGGTGCCCTGCAGAACATCCTCCATGGCACCAGCCAGTGGTCATGCTTGGGGAGGCACCGTGAGTGTTGGTCAAGGCCCGCGTCCCAAGGAGCCTCAGCAAGATGGGAGCTGAGGAGCAGAACACATCCATCCACAACATCCCACGGACATGCATGTCAAACACCAAACAGTGCCAAGTACAGGGCCAAAGTCAGGTGAAGCAGCCCGGGCTCTTACCTGCTTGCTGCTGAGCACCAACCGAGCCAAAGCCTGAGAGCAGGAGGCAGAACATTGCCACAAGGGGCAAATGTCGATGTTTCCTCATTTTGCTCTTTTATGAGTTTTCCTTTTATTCTGTTTTCTTTCAAAGCACCTGACGTGAGACCTAAGGGGAGGAAAAAAGGACAAATGAGAAATGACAGCAGTGCTAGCCAGGCACAGATGAGGTACGAGGTAGAAAAGCCAAACCATGTGGGTTTACAAGGCTTTTGTGGCACTTTGGCAGGAAAAAAATTGCTTTGCTGCTGGACAGAGTGACAACTCACAAAACTGACCTCTGTGGAATTAGATTATTTTTTTTACCTGTGCTGTCCCGGACAATATGTAATATATAGGAAAATGCTTAGGTTTCTCTACCAAAATACACAGTCCCCTCCCACCTGCCCTCCCTAACCATGGATGACCAGCTGATACATCTTTGCCAACATATTTCCTCTTGCTGTTGCCTTTTCTCACTTTATTTCTTCCAAACACCACAATAATTGCCCTGAACATCCCCCCTTGCCTCAGCTCACCTTTTCAGCTGTCCCAAATATACAAATGGAAATTTAAGCACTCTAGACCCAAGTGAGCCACATGATCTGGCTGCACAGCAAAAAGCCCTTGGACTCCCCCAGGCTCAGAGCCCTGGTTGTGGAATAGCCTGCACTGGGCTGATCATATTTTGGAAAGTCACCAAGAATAATATTTTATCTGCTGGAGCCAAAAATATATAAATTAAGCAAGTTTCTTATCTGTGATCCACCTGGCAAGCCTTCTGAAACAACGACTCCACCATGAAGGCTGTGTTTCTGTTGTCATAGAGATGACCAATTTATTATTTAATCTTCATTTCCAAGCCTACAGAGCAGAAACCAGCAAGGCTTGCTTAACTGGGAAAATATCCTCCCAAAAGGGAACACAGTGATTTAATACCTTTCATTCCCTAAAGGGGATCAATTACTCAAATCAGCCAAAAGTGACTCCAATACATCAAACTGCTAACCAGGTCATCATAAAAGAAAAAAAAAAAGTGATTCAATTTTCTTGTTAGCATCCTTGCCAATTCCATCAATCCAGACAGTTACAACCAAAACAAGAGCCTAAGAGGGCTAAGGGGAAGAGTAACTCTTATTTTTGAGAAAAACTGTGGTAATTACACTGATGGTTATTGCTGGCATGGCTGGGAACAGAACCAAGAGTTGGGAATATGGGAAAATCTGGACATAAGGAGCTAATCCCACTTCTGCTGTAGAGACACTCCTCAGGGATATCAGAGGGCAGTTCTATGGAAAGGAGGGGGCAACTTCCACCTGGTTTCCTGAAATCCAATGTGATCCTGACACTTCCTCTGGCTCCCTGTGTGTCAAAGCTGAGCTGGGGTCTGGTCTTTCTTGGAAGAAGAGATTTGCAGCATTTGGTCTTTCCTGTGCTCCAGGTGGAATTTATGAATGTCCTATAGCATGAGTCTGGGAAAAGCTCTCCTCTGCCTTTTCCCATAATAATAATAATAATAATAATAATAATAATAATTGGAGAGACATTGAACAAGCCCCCAGAGCCAGCACACAATGTTAATCAAGACATGACAAAGTCTTCCTTATTATTGGCAAGCCCTCAATTTATAGAGGCAGCTGCAGCAGCCCAGAGGTATCATTGTCATTCCTAAAGAAATTAAACCATCACCTTTGTGAGCTGGCAGCCATCCAGCCACCTGGCTATTCCAGTGCAAGCCAGACCTCCCAGTGCCTCCAGCAGGAGCAAATCTGCTCAGATGGACTGTGTCCCTGGTGGGCATCTTGCTCCCAGAAAAAATAGCTTCACCCAAAGGACCCATGGAGAGGGTTTGTACCCTGAGCACACAAATACAGAAGGGTCTGTAGGTCCTAGACCTTTCTTTCTGCAAAAAGCACCAAGCTCATGATAACCACCCACCCAACATGATGGGAGAGTCTTCCCTCTGGGAAGAAATTTATGGAAGAGCTGCAAGTTTTTGAGTGGGATTTGCTTGCAGCATCCTTTGAGATTGTATAGAAGCCTAGAAGAGCCCAAAGTGCTGGACAATGCTCTTAGGCATAGGGTGGGGCTGTTGAGGTGCCCTGTGCAGGGCCAGGAGTTGGATTTTGATGATCCTTGTGGCTTCCTTCCAGCTCAGGATATTCCATGGTTCTCTGATTCAAGATGTGCACGTCTCAAATCCTCATAGCTGTGGAGCCAACCAAGGATTGCTGGTGATAACAACCAAGGATTGCTGGCAGTAACCCACCCTGGGAAAGAACAGGATGTGGCTGGAGAAGAGGCCACATGGAGGTAGGGCAGCATTTTATGGGACAAACTTCCTCATTCTGGCTAGGGAAGATAAGCACAGCACAGGGATGGTGTTGAGAAGCAGGAAGACCTCCAGAGCCCCTTGACCCATTCCAAGAAAGGTCTAGGAAAAACTTGTTAGCCAATTTGCATAGAAAGTGAGATTTTTTTCTCCAGGGAGGGGAAAATGTAGCTATAAAAGATAAAGCCATAAAGCCCAGGTGCATCTGTGCCCCTGGATACCCCATCAACTGGATCAATGCTGGAGTCAGGAATGGTGATCTCTCTTTCTACCTCTCTTTCTGTCTCTCCCTCTTTAATCCATCACCCTCCCTCTCTTCCCTTTCACTCTGTCCTTTATCCAAAAGCCACTGCCACGTGCTTATACTGAGGTCAGGGAGATCAGTGATTAACACACCAAATTCCATGCCAAGTGTGTAATTTGTTAATAAAACTTTGTAAGCTTTTGCAGGCCCTCTCACTTCTGTCTTTTCTTTCAACCATGAGCCTCCACAAACCTTGGGAGTCCCCCCTCCCCTTAAGGGTGGGATGCCACAGAGTGAAAAGGCTGCTAGCACTGAATGAAAAACATGAAATAAAATGCATGCTAAGGAAAACAGCCCACTAAAGTAATGTGTGCTATAAAGCTGCTCATATTTCTTTCCCAAAATGCAGGAAGTTATGTTATCATCCTGTTTATTAGCTGCTGGCAGCCAATCCCTCTTCAGACACAACAGCTGGGGATGAGCAGAGCACCAAGATAAACCAGTGAAAATTGATGTCTTGTTGGCTAAAAAGTGACAGGACTGAAGCAAACATTTGGGGGCTTTTTTGGTTTTAATGTCGAGCAGCTGCTCGGAGCCTGTTTACAGCCACGAGATGCAGCAAAGGGAAAAGTGAAACTCCCTGAGGCTGTGGAATCCCCCCTGCCCACAGGATCACCCAAGAACTCCCATAGCACTGGGAAGCTGAGATTTTCCACAGAATTTCTTAGGTTGGAAAAGACCTCCAAGACCGAGTCCAACCTGGGGACTGATTCCCACCTTGTCACCCAGCCCAGAGCACTGAGTGCCACATCCAGGTGCTCCTTGGACACCTCCAGGGATGGAGGCTCCACCACTCCCTGGGCAGCCCATTTCACCTCATTCCCCATTTTATCTTTTAGGAGGTCTCCAAATCTATCTCCAGCTTTCTCTGTGACCTCCATGGTGGTATTTATAGTTCTGTGCAAGCAGGGGGACTTGTTCATCAACAACAGATGAGTTTTAGCATCACACAAAACCATCCCAAAGTCATAGGAGCCAGGATTAGTCATCAGAAGGAAAAAGGCAGCAAAGTCTTTAGGAAGAGGTGATGGATGTCTCTTAGAGATTGACAACTTAAGGAAAAGAGAAGCTTTTAAGAAGAGTTGCTCCTGAGCAGGGTTTTCTCTTATAGCCCCCTCTCCATGGCACTCATTAGCTAATGAGGAAGAGTTCAGTGCTTGCAGAAAGGGGTGGGCAAGGAGATGATTTTCCTGTAGAAGAAGAAGAAGATGCAGCAAGGACAGCAACTTTTTTTTGTAAAGGTAATGTAGTGGGGGTTGGGTGGGTGGGGGTAATTTCTTTCCTTGGATGGGGGAGTTCACCCAAAACTCCACTCAGCTCTGTTTTGACGGAAAAAAAGTCTCTGGCTCAGTGAGAAAAGTGGGCTTAAAACAATGAATAATGTGATTTTTATTGCTTGGCTTGCCTCAGTGAGGCACAAGAAGTAATTTCCGTTGCTCAATGTGTTCTTGCTTTGTGTCCCAAATTACCACCAGTCACAGAAGCTGGAGGTGGCACCAGCTTGCAGGGGATGGATGATAAAACCAGAGATGTGAAATCATTTTAATACTTGGTTAGGGTAAGTGTTTGGTTTGCAACTTTATTCTCTGGCATTGCTGGGTTTTCAATAATGTATTTTCAACAAGGCAATTTAATTGTGGATTTATTTCATTTTTTAAATGAAAAGTTCCTTGCAGGCCCGTGGGGTGAAAGCTCTGGTGAAGCTTTTGCTATATCCATTTCATGCTGGAAAAATATGCTGAAAAAACTGACTCCTTTCCTTTAGGAAAGGAAGGAGTTTTCCTGAATTAAGTTAGCACCAAAGCCTGGGGAGCCAATTTCTTCATGATTCATGTGCTAAGAGATTAACTCCTGTAGCCTTCAATAATCTGAAAGTTTTATGTCTGTCTAGAGTTTATATAGTCTGTGCTGACCTCTTAATATTACAGTATTTCATCAGAAGCAATACATCTGTTCCTAATACTGCTCTCAAAAAGCAATCATTTCTACCCCTGACACAATGAAGTGATTTCCTTAAATATTTTCCCCAGCAGCTATTTTTTGCATATATTGCATACTTCTCTGTGCATAAAATCTGACATTTTACATATTTTTTTTCCTTTGAGTGGATGTTTTAAATTCACTTTCTAAGCTCTTGTTTGCTTGTGTGTGTTGGGATGGTTTTTTTCATTAGTGTGTAGTTAAAATAGAATAGATGGGATAATGGGAAGAAATTCTTCCCTGTGAGGGTGGTGAAGCCCTGGCACAGAGTGCCCAGAGAAGCTGTGGCTGCCCCATCCCTGCAAGTGTTGAAAGGCACTGGAACAAAATGGTTTTTGATGTCCCTTCCAACCCAAACCATTTTGTGATTGCATTTATGACATTTGTTCCCATAATCTCCCTGTTCCTGTGACACATTCCTGCTGGAAAGCTGAGCAGCCTCTGGGAAGGAGCAGAGCATGGCAAGCATGGTAGGCAGAGCCACGACTGGCACATTTTCTGGGGACAAATGGCCTGGATTTGGGCTTGGCTTTGTGCAGCTTTCCCAGCTGCCACACCCAGGGACCTTTGGGATGTCCCACTACCCCAAATCACAGAATATCTGGTCCTGTCTTCCTGCCCAGCCATGCAGCATCCACGAAAAATATATTGACTAAAAACCTGAGGAGCAATTGCAACCTTGTGTGGGTGGGATGGATCATGCTTTTTTCACGAGAAAAAGAGATGCATTTGCAGCTGGGTCCCAACAGCTTTTCTGAAAGGGGGACAGGGAGAGCAAAGCATCATCCCACAGCTGGTGCAGTATGCTCTGAGCATCCCCTAGACCCTTCCAGAAGTCTCTCATGGGGATGTCAGAGCCAAAACAAAGAGGCTTCACCTGCATTTGCTTTGGGGGCATTTTCCCTACCAAACTGCTCAGCCTCAAGTTCCCTTGGCTTGGCTGTTCTCTGCTGCATCCACTGAAGTTGTAAGCCCTGCCAGTGGCTTGGAAGTGGACACCAGGCACCCAGAACAACTAAATATTTTTTGCATCCCCAGCAGTGGGATAAGATTGCAGTCATGGCTGTGGAGTGAGCAGCTGGGAGAAGCAGTTCTCAAAATCCTGATGTGGAGCCATGGAGCTGCAGATTGCCCTCTGGAGGCGAGGCATGCTCCTCTCTCGCCTGGATGAATTCCCCCTCAAATATCCCTGAGCTGGGGAAAACGTTAGCCAAAAGCCACTCCCAGATTCTGAGGCTGAATGCCATGATTTTTTCCATGCAAAAAAAAAAAAAAAAAGCTTGGTCACCTTTTCAAGGGACAGAAGTGTCCCATGCCTGGCCACCTCTTCATCACAGAACACTATTTTGTCTGGTTCCACAGCCCTTGGGAGAAGCCAAGCTGGTTCTAGGGACTCAGGATGAGGTGAACAGGACAGATCGTGGATTAATTCACGGCTCCAGGTGGAGACATTAAGATTTGTCTCAGCTCTTTTGAAATGTAACCGTTGCTGCCAAGTGCTACTGGGAAGGTGAGTCTTGTGGGGTTGAGGGCTGCCCCTGAAAAAAATGATTCCTACAAAGGCTCACCTGAATATTAAAAAAAAAAAAAAAAAAAGAAGAGAGAAAGGGTGGGAAAAAATCTCCCTGCTTTTGCAAGCCACTGGAGCTCTGATTTTTGTAAACCAGTGTTCAGCAAAGCAATAGAATTATGGTGCTTCCATATCCTACCCAGGCAAGTTCCCTGGGTGCTAGAATTTAATATGAATCACATATTCATTGCTGTCCTTCTAAGCATGCTGTTGGCTTAAAATCTAGTTGTTTTCTCCATCCAAAGACTGAGACCAAAATAGAGTTGTTAATAAGAGGAAAGGGAGTATTTGCTAAAAAAAAGAAGAGGAAACTCCCTCGAAGATCAATGACTCTTTATGTATAGTAACCAGAGCCTCCTGGAGCCTCTCCACCCAAACAAATCAGCTCCTTAATGTGGAACACAGATCACTTAAAAAGGTGGAAAAAGTGATGGGCATGTGGAGGGGTAAGGCTGGCTGTGATTCACGGCAGCGGGGAGCAGGCACGCGGTGCCACCCGGCGCCGTGCACGCCCAGCACAGGGCAGGCTCACCCCTCTGCTGGAAATCCAGTGGGGAACACAATCCAAGGCTGACAGGCTGTGCACTCACCACAGCTTGTACTGGTGGAAGGAATAAGATGTTCCCTCCTGTTCCTGGACAGGCACGTAGCAAAAGTAGAGGAGGAACGTTATTTTTTAAAAATTTTTTTCCCCCTTCCTTGACATGTGGGAATAAAGCAGGGGCTGGTTTAGCTCACCCTGAAATCAGGGAAAGTTACTGAGTTTGAATGGAAAGTCGCAGAGATGTTTGAAAAACCAGAAAGGGAACTGGGGAGGGTGCTGGAAACTGGAGAAGGAATGAATGAACCATGGTGTGGTGGCAGCAAGCACGCAGCCCTGCACTCCTGTCTTAAACATTGTCACAGCCCTGGTCATGGTCAGCCTCACTGCAAAGACAGAGAAATTTCGGGGATGAAAAGCCTGTTTGCCTGAGCTCTGACTGAAGGGATGGTGCCAGGAAGAAGTGGAGTTGAGTCTCTCCTCTGCCACCACTGCATTCTTACATGACCTTGGAGGAATTCTCCAGCACCCTGCAACAGCCTTAGTCTGGAGGCATCTCTCTATAAACCTCCTAAACTGGGTATTTGTGCCCCAGAACAAATATAATATATATCACTATATAAACACCATAATTACCCAACCACAAATACCGATTCTTTTTTCCCTAAACCAGCAAGAAATGGGGCAAAGCCAGAATTTTGAAAAACACAGGAAAGATTTCTCCCCCAAGAACGCTCATGAATCATCACAGCAACCAGAAACGAGCTGAGAGTTTCCCATTGCACTCACTGGAACCAGAGGGGCTTTTGCTACCCCCATTCCAGCCAGTTTTGGCCCTTTTGCTTGGTCAGGAAACCAGTTTGGCCACAAGCATTTCTCGCCCCAGCTCTGCTTGGGAAGGGAGGGCTCTGCTGAGCCCAGCGGGATGGTGGCAGGGTGTCTCCAGATTAGTCATAGCCGCCCCCTCAGCAAGTCCCAGGAGGCTCAGGGCAACTGGGGCTGTGGGGGGAAAGGGCTGAGGAAGGCAGGAGGGAGAGCAGAGGGAGCTGTGGAGGGGGACAGTGGCTCCATGCATGGCTGGAGAGCCTTTTCCCTTAGGGGAAAAGCTGCTGTTTGGCTAATTTCCCTCTCTGTGGATGACCACAAGAGGATGAGGATTATCCTTGGAGCCACATGCTGGCCCACCCCAGAGCAGTGGGGAACATGACTGGCAGCAGGACCTGAGCTGGCACAGCTGAGCACCTCTGCTGGGTTCAACCTACCTCACCTTGGGGCAGGAGAGGTGAGGGCAGCTATCCAACACCCCCCAGCCCTGGGAGCAGGAAAGGGGCACTGAGATACCCCCTCAGCACGTTCCTTGCATGGTCCCATTGATGCCCCCACCTCCCTGAGCTGATACATCTTCCCAAAAACCACCACATGCCCTCCTTGGGGCACTGCTTCCCGTATCATCCTGCTCCCATCCCATCACACTGCTGCTGCACCAATTCCAAGGCATCAAATCCAAAAACCACGCTGGGGCAGCAGGGGAAATACACTGGTCTGTGCTTTTGAATGGGTTTAGTTCCCCTGCAGTGGTGGGGACAGGAGTGCTCCCACACACCTGCAGTGCATCAGCTCCGGGAGGAGCTCACGGGCTGAGCAAGCCGGCAGCTTTTCTAAGAGTGATGCAAACCTGGGGATGGTTGAAAAAACCCCAAATACTACTACCCCACCAAGGAGAAGAACCATGCCTTAGCAGCTGCCGAGCTCCGGCTGAGGGGTAAGCAGAACTTACCCCTGAGTGAACCTCCAGAAGAGTTCCTTACTCCAGGATTTTCCTCTCCGGAGCGCCTCTCACCCTTGCTTCATGGCGCGCGGTGCTGCTCAGCCTTCCCGGTCCCCTGTGCTGGGTGGGGTGCAGGCACTGCTGGGATGAGGGCACAGCGGCGGGACGAGGGCACTGGAGGGACGCTGGTCCCTGCGCGGCGGCTGCCGTGGGTCTGAGCGCGGCCGGAGGAGGCGGCTGGCTCGGGAATGCCGGGGGGCCGGGCGAGCCGGCGTCGCAAATGGGATCCAGATGGCTGGTGCTGGCGTTCCCGGGGCTGAGGTCAGAGCTGCTCATCACACACACAGAGTCATCCCCCCCCTTCTTCGGGGGACGCCTCCGCGCTCTGTGGCTTCCCCCCTCTCTGTGCTGGGCCTGCCGCGTCCAAAGCGCTGCTCCCTTGTTGGTGAGAAATAGATATTAAAATTAAAAAAAACAAACAACAGGGAAAAAAAGAGGAAAGATTTTTAAAAAAAGCCCTGTGGGATTGGAGGAAGCTGATTGAACCATGTCTTTTGGTCCTGGATGTTTGCAGGAGTGGGGATGTGCCAGGGACCATACCAAAGGAGCAGCGCCGCTCGGAGATGCTCGAGGCTGGGTAAAGCACAGCCTCTCTGCCTGAGTGGTTACAACACCAGCACAAGGGGAGAGAGTTTCTTGTCTGTGCACATTCCCATCGAAATGTGACAGCAGGTTTTTATACCTCCCCAGATGTGGAGGCAGAAGTGGGGGATTTGTGTTATACATAACTTATAACACCTTAGCATAAGGACATGTATTTTAAAATATATATAGCTTTAAAAGGAAAAGTTTAAAAGGCAGCAAATCCAATCTGCAAGTTCCTGACTGGCAGTTTTTCAATTTTTTAAGCATATGTGAAGTGAAAGAATATTTTAACCTTTCATTAAGCAGAGCCTAATAAATTTTGGGCTAATTTAATCCTGTTTTCTATTCCCGTACTCCAGCAGGACCACTGGCCAAAGTTAAACATTTCAGGCTGGACTGGGATGTGTTTTGCAATAAGCACTGGTATGGAAACTTTAACTCTTATCTCTTGCTCTTTCTTGGTTCCATATAAGGCTGGAGTGGAGATGGCGTCCCTGGAATCAAATAGTCAAGTTCTTTTCTTTTCAAAGTGGGATTTATGATGTTTGCTCTTGGATAGATGCTGTTTGAAAGAGCAGCCACATAAAGAAATAGCTGGGATGCTTCAGGGAAGTGCTGAGCCCTTGGACTGAGGCAATAACTCCTTTTAGAAATTGTGCTTGGCTTGGTGCTGGCAGAGGCTGAAGACAGAGTGGAGAAACTCCCCAGCCTCGTGGCCAAAGGCAAGCAGGGCGTTATGCCACCCCTCCAGAATCTGTCAAGCTGCAGCTTACAGGCAGGGAGTTCCCAAATAATAAATGAGCCTGGCAAAAGGCAGCTGCAGCTCCTCACTGGGTGTCAGTGGGCACTGAACAGGGGGTGGTGGAAACAGGAACTGCTGGAAAGCCGTGACAATGAACTTATTTTATTTTAATTTTTTAAAATTATTTTAATTTTCACCAGGGTGAGGGACAGCTGCTAAAAAATAAAATACATGTGATGGAGGAGCATTATGTGGGCAGAAGCATCCAAACAAAAGGCCTTTCCAGGTGATTTCAGCTGTCAGGCAGAGCTCAGCTGGGATGCCCCAACCCTGGAAGTGTTCCTGGCCAGCTTGGACAGGGCTTGGAGCAACCAGGTCTAGTGGGAGATGTCCCTGCCCATGGAGGGGGATAGAACAAGGTGGTCTTCAAGGTCCCTTCCAACCCAGGCTATTCTGAGATTCAGTAAAGCAAGAACTTGAGGCTACAGTTGCTATTGTAATGAAGAATTATACCCACCAGTGGTTCCAGTTTGCCACCACCAGGGGTAACTAGTATGCAGCTGGGATCTGTGTGGCCTTTTCTTCAGATCTGCCTGGAAAACCAGAGTTTTCTGTGTGGCAGTAAGGGAGTTCAGGGAAACACTTTGATTGGCTGAAAAAAAAACCCAAAAGAACAAACCACAGGAAAGCTCTACGCACCCCCAGAACAGTGGTGAAAAACAGCCAAGTCAGAGAATTCCAGATAAATAATGCAACAACACTGGTGAAATGTGTGTGAGCAGTGTAACGTGCCTATCACAGCTCAGTTGAGAACATGATTAACTGGGGAGTGAGATTGATTTCTTTTTGTGCTGTTAGCATTTCTTTTGTTTTGTTTGTTTTTTTGTTTTTAATATCGAAGTGACTTTTACCAAGTGCTCCAGTAATTAAATGAGGCTGCAAGAGATCTTCAATTCCAATCTGACTGCCTCTGTGGCTGTAATAACCAAGCTGGAAGATCTTCCTTTCCAAAAAGGGGCTTTATCACTGACACATAGTGGGGGAGCAACAGACAGCATGCTCAGGGCATTTTGAGGTGGGGTTATTTTTTTCCCCCTTTCACTCACAACCCTTTACAATCCTTCCTTTAGCAGCTCTCTCTCCTTTTGTGTTGGTGACTCCCAGAAGAATGATCCAAATCCACCATGGGAACCTGGGCTGTGGCTGCTGTGGCATTCTGGGGGTGGGTGACTCCCCTGGGGAGGGGGTGACATCTGTAGGGACAGACTACTTTCCACCCCCAGACACCAAACAAACCCTCTGATAATTAGTAAAAGACTGGATCACATCACACTGGTAATTTCTAGAGGCAGCTGGGACTAAGTTCAGTAATATTTCCTCCCTGGTGCATCAATAACTAGACGTGATTAATGCTATGAGTCAGAAAGAGGGTTTTGAGGAATTCTCTTTCTACCCATGAGAAAAAATGAAAAGCCCCATGTGCTACATCATCTCCAGGATGCAAAGGTGACTTTGATGTCCTCCCACCGCCAGAATGAGGGTCCCAGATTAAAAAAAAATCCAGTGAAACTGGGAGAGAGTGGTTAAATTTTGCAGTTCTTTTCTGATGTGCCTAGGCTGGGCAATTTCCACCCTGACTTAGGAAACCTTCATGGATTTTGCCTGTGTGTGATTCAGGCAAAGCACAGGGTGGCTGGCTGCAGGTCCCTGGTGACACATGGTGACACCCAGGAACATCTTGCCTTGGCTCCATCCTTGAGCACCATCTGCTGGCTTTTCCTCCAGGGACTCCTCGGGCATCTGCCAAACCCAAAGCCACCTTTTCCCCCTCAAATAAAAGCTGCTCCTGCAGAGAGAGAAGCTTCTTGCTCTGAAATCAGGGAGTACCACCAAAACCCAGGGTTGCTCCATTACTTTCCCATCATCAGCTGAGCATCTGCACAGCAGATCAGGGGTGCAGGATCCCACCTCTCACAGCCCTATTTTAAAGAACAAACTCTTTGTCCTGCTTGGAATTCAAGGCAAAGAGCAGCTCTGCTGGGACAGAGGGCAGGGCTGCAGATTGCATTTTAATTTTGCTTGCAATAGATGGTTTTCATTAGCTCCAAAGGATTTGCTATTGCTTTTATCCAAATGCCTCCCCAGCACCCTGGTTAGGAAGTGGTCCAGGAAATATTTTCCTGAATTCTCTTGGTTCTGCTCTTCTCCTATGTTTTCTGTTGGTCTGTCTGCCTTCATGCAAATATTTCTTGATGCATTTTAGTCTCATCAAATGACTTTGGAACAGTGAGGGAAAGGGACAAGAGCACCTCTAGATGGGCAGGTCAAAGTGGGAATTAAGAAAAGATAAGAGACACTTGGATCTGCCCTTCCCATCCTGCAGCACTGGCCAAGAATTTAAAACATCTCTGCAAAATTTCCCATCTTCCATCCCTGGGAGTGTTCAAGGCTGGGTTAGATGGACCTTGGAGCAACCTGGTCTAGTGGAAAGTGTCCCTGTCCATGGCAGGTAATTGGAACAAGATGAACTTCCAAGTCCTTCCCAACCCAAACCATTCTGTGATTTTATGATTATATGATTTTTTTTTCTCCCTCTCATAAAAAATCTCAGCAACAAAAACAAGCCCACACCAGGCTGTGTGCATTATCTGAGTGTATATACACACACTTAATCCACAGCCTGCAAAAGAGATCATAATTCAAAAGGTGAAGCTGGGAGCTCTAACCAACCACATCCTGCATAAAGCCCTCCTGCTAGAAGGGATTTTCAGTGATTACAGGGAACAAACTATGCTCAAGTATGTAAATAATGTGGATATTTTCCCCTCTAACACAATGCACAGCCTGTAGGTCAGTAAACTCTAATGTGAACTGTGATGCTTGGCTTCTAGGAAAGATAGCTCAGCTCTTTTTCAGAATAAGAGATAACTCAGGGAGCACGAAATGCATTTTGGACAACACAGACCTTGCCAGCCTTTGCTTTGGGTTACTCCTGCTTTCTTGTTTTAGAGCCTTCCAGGTGATGCCTTGCACAAGGGGACAAAAAATCTTTCCAAGTCTTGGCCTCAATGTCCTGTGGCAACTTTTGCTGCACAAAAAAAACTGTTAGGAATGGGCTGGATTTCAACAGTTCAACGAAACTTCCAACTTTTGTGATGGAAAAGGCTGTTACTAATTACAGGGAGAGAGGTGAGGTGGCTTGAAAAGAGCTGGAGTCAGAAAAATGGAGAGGCCAGAAATACTCACTGCCCACACGGACAGGATGATGTAACGGCAGACGAGCTGAAGAGGAGTTATAGGGAATTATTTGTACTCCAAGAGGAATTGTAAGCAATTATTCATACCCATGAATGAGTGTTGTGTTATTTGGGAAGGTGCAGAGGGGAAAAATAGACCTGGGGGTTTGCTGTAGGCAGTTCCTTGGAAACCTGTGGTCATTGTGCCCCAGTGCTGAAGAGAAAAAATCATGTGTAATGGCAAAAGGGAGAGGAGAGCCCAGGAAATGCAGAGCTCATGGTTGGTGTGCCACACATCCCAGGCCCCAGGGGGATTTTCTTGTTAGGGTTCCCTACTAAAGAAATAAGAAAATACATTTTTTATCCTCTATCTTTTATCTTATTTTTTTACATGATAGAATATTCCATGGCTTTTCTTGCCTGTGAGTAGGGTGAGATGGAAGTTGGGGATCAGCAATGCTGGAGTCTGAAATGACGTGTGGGGATTGTGGCCCACACCCCAACCTTACCAGGGCTTCTGCTTCTCCCCTGGGGCACCAGGTCAGCCCTGGCTGTGATTTCCTGACAGGGTCCCTGTCCAAAACGCTGCTGCTTTTTAATTTTGGGGCTAAGTTGAACAGGTTTAATTAAGCTGTGAAAATTGGGCCACTCTCCTGACTTGAATTAAGGGGTGAGAAAATCCCTACATTCTGTTTAAGGTGAGTGCAGGCATTTGAGGAGGGTTGAATCCACTCTGCATCTCTTTCCATGAAATCACTAAAGGGTTTGGGTTGAAAGGAGCCTTAAAGCTCATCCCATTCCACCCCTGCCATGGGCAGGAATACCTTCCACTAGCCCAGGGTGCTCCAAGCCCCATCCAACCTGGCCTGGAACACTTCCAGGGATCCAGGGGCAACCACTCTGGGCAACCTGTGCCAGGGCCTCACCACCCTCAGAGGGAAGAATTTCTTCCCAATATCTCATCTAACCCTTCCCTCTGGCAATAGGAAACCATTTCCCCCCACCCTGTGATTTCATGCCTCTCCTAAAAGTCCTTCTCCAGCTCTTCTGGAGCCTCTGTAGACACTGGAAGGTGCTCTGAGGTCTCCCTGAAGCCACGGGAGTTCCCCTGGGTGGGCACAGGGATCCAGGCTGCATCATTTTCCTCTCTTCTCTGTAAACTTCCTGTGAGTTGATGGGGGAGCTTACATAAACATCATCTCCACGTCCTGGCTGTTTTGTTTGGAGCTCATGTCCAAAAAATCCCAGGAAACAGCACGTATGTGGTCGGTATGTATTTATTCCTGAGGGGCTTGTCCACAAATTATATGGAGCATATGGAACAACTTGTGCTTGAGATGTTTGCCTTGAGATGTTTGATACATCTGGAGATGCCGAGTTTCTAACAAGGAGGGAAATCTTTGGAAGCTAAAAAGCCAAAGGTTTTGCCTTTAGAAGCTCACTTGAAGCTGGTCTAGACAATTTTCAGAGAGATGGATTTTGCTGCATGACAGCTCTGTTGGAGAATTTTTCTTAAAGCAAACATCAGCACTGTCAGGTTATTCCCACACAGTCAAATACAAACGAGTGAGAAAGTGGGAGACCTTAACTAGGTATTGAAGTCATTTTCAAATTGTGAAAAACAAACCAAATTAATCTGGTACAGCGGCACAAGTGACCAGGTGTAAGGTCCTGCTTAAAACTGGGGTAAAGGGGGTTAAAAAAAAGCATTAGGAAATTACTTTCCTGAGGAAAATAATGTTGTTCTGCTAATTTGCTTGGCAAGTGGATTTGTTGTTTGTTTGGGTTTTTTTTTTTTTTTTTTGCTAATGAAGCCAGCCTGGTTTTACAGAGCCAAAGGAGAATTTGAGTATTTTTGTCCTGTAGTTCAGTTTTGAGAAACTCAGGAAGTTGTTATCGGGAAGCATCTCCAATTTAATGGGAAACCTCTAATGAACTTTTCCCCATATTTAGGCGTCTCTTTGGGCAACCAGCACCTGCAGCTCCCCCAGTGCCAGGATCCTGCTGCAGCCCCTGGGCTGGGGATGTCCCTGGATGTGAAAGATCAACCTGTGCTGGGACAGGAAGAGGTGGAGATGGCTTTGCATGGTTACAGTTGCTGTTTATCACCCTTTCCAACCACTCGTGGCAAAAGGAGTGGAAAAATAGCCTTCAGCTCTCCATATAAAACCTGGAGCCAGGGGCCTTGCCAGCCTTACAAAGTATCCTCTGTCAAATGGCTCATTCATTCATTCTGCAGCAGGGACACGTGAAAATCACATCATTTCCACAAGGTGGAACAGCAGCGTGCTTGTCCCTAAAAAATCCCAGTGTGGCAGCAGGTCACCTGTCACCTACAAGCAAGCTGGAACTGGGATGATCTTTATGGGACTGAGCATCTGTGGGAATAAAGCTCAGGCAGAATGAGCCTGATGGAGATTTCTGGCTGCCTGAGGAACAAAAATAACATGGCCAGGAGTGCTGTCCCCTTCCCTCTGGGCTGGCACATCCCCATGCTGAGGGAGGAGGTGCATGGAGAGGATGAGTTCGCAGTGGGTGATGATGGCCTGTCCCAATCCCTTGCTCCCAAACTGTGATCACTCTGCACTGTCACCCCCAAGGGTGTCCCTTTCACCTGAACCTGCTCTGCAAAGCTCTGGCACCGGATTTTCTGGAGTATGGACCCTGCTCCACTTCCACAGGGAGTGTTTTATCCTCTTGAGAGCAAGGCCAGCTGCAGCCTGCCTAGTCCAAACCCTTCCAAACATATGGAACCTCCACCATCCTGTCCCTTTGGCAAACTGCTGCTGCCCAGCCATGTGCCAGGACAAGGCTCTGCATCCAAAATAACTGATGCTCCAGCTCAAAGCCCAGCTTTACCCCCCATGCTATGTCAGGTGAAAACTCACCAGCTGCTCTTCCTCTGTAGGGATGGGTCCCAAAGCTTGGCTTGTCTTGCTTTAAATCCATGCGTGGGGTTTTTTCCTGTTTTATCTAACACTCAGGGGTCTCTGGTCCTCCAAGCAGCAAGGAGAGGGATGGCAAGTTGCCAACAAGCAGCATCCACAAACACCAGCATTTCTTTCACAGTTAATCTGCATTAGGCTCCCTCTCTGCCTTCAGAGCAACCTAATTCTTTGGAAATTTGGGGTTTTGCCATCTGACATGGCAGCTCTGATTCATCAATCCATCAGGCTTGTTGCCCTTTAATTAGCAGGACCTGCATCCAGCCTGGCCAGTGGTGAGGTTATCACTAACCAGAAAATATTTGTGCAATTTATTGGGTGAATGTGATCCTTTTTTGATTCTTAGGGAAGCTTTATCCATCTTAATGTATCCTGCAAAGGTCCAGCCCAGGCTGCAGCACTGAGGCTCTAGGCAATCCCTCAGCTTTTCCATATTGCCATTCCCTCCCCAGTTTGAGTGCACACACCAGAAGGTGAGCTCTGGCAGGGCACTTAAATTACCTGAATAGGAATAGGATACTGGGCTATAATAGGAGTTGTTTTCCCTATGGCATCATCCTGGCAGCTGGATAAATCCCTCATGGAAGGCAACAAGCTCAGGGACCATCACTGTGTCCAGCATCTCCCAAGGCCTGCTGATTTCTTGTGATGTTTTGAGGGGGCTGGGATGCATTATATGGCTTTAAACTGATTTGTGTGGCTATAGAGATATGAGGTTCTGTATTGGGGAATGCCTTGAAGGCAGTGGTTTCCCCCAGCTGTGCTTTGGTGGAGCACAGGAGCAGATACATGGCAAAAGGGGATCAAATCTTCTTTAGGATTTATCAACAGGAGCTATTTTTACCCAAACGACCTGAAACTCCTCATATAAAGGCCAGTTTGGTATTCAGCTAGGATGAGAAATACCAGAGAGAGAGAAAGAGAGGAGGAGATTTGGGTTTTTCCCCCTGTTAGAGGCCAGCCCTGGCCAGGCTCCACCAGTCATGGGATAGCAGCTGTGATTTTCCTTCTCTATCAGCAGAAGGAACAGGGAGGAGAAAACTTTGATTTTAAGCCTTGCAAGGAGGGGCTGTGGGGGGCTATAAGGGCTCTGAGGTCTGTGGGGGCTGTGAGGACTAGAGAGACTTGGAAGGTTTGGGGTCTTTGAGGACCTTGAGATCTCTCAGGGCTGCGAGGACTCTGGGGGCTATGGGATCCATGGTGGCTGGGAATGTTAAAATGTGACTTTGAGGTGTGTTGGGGCTTTTGAGGGCTAAGACAGCCATGGGGACAGCAAGGTCATTTATAGGTAGGAGGAGGAGTGATTGACAGGTAGGACTGGGTGATTGACAGGCTATCAGATTGATTGACAGGTGGCACTAAGAGTGATTGAGAAGGGGGTCAGCCCCTCAGGGTGATGACAGGCAGTGAGGGTGACAAGGGGCAGGGCAGCTGCAGGATTCAAACTGAGGGGAAAGATGACAAAAAAACGAGTGGGAAAGGTCAGGGGGAAAGGGAGGAAAAAAAAGGGTGAGGAATATGATGGGGAAGGGGCAGGAAAAGAGATAAAATGAGGTGGAAAGGGCTGGACACCTGAGGTGAAAAAGGGTGGGAAAGATGAGTGAAAAAGAGTGGGAAAGGTCAGGAGAAAAGAGACAAAAAAAAGGGTGAGGAATATGATGGGGAAGGGGCAGGAAAAGATAGATAAAATGAGGGGGTTAGGGCTGGAAATGTGAGGTGAAAAGGGGCAGGAAAGATGAGCAAAAAAGTTGGAAAGGGAGACAAAAAAGGATGAGGAATATGATGGGGAAGGGGCAGGTAGATAAAATGAGGGGGAAAGGGCTGGAAACGTGAGGTGAAAAAGGGGGGGAAAAGGGGGAAATAATGGCGGAAACGGTGAGGGGAGAGGAAAAGAAAAAAGAGTGGGAAAATGAGAGAAAAAAGGGCGAGAAAGATGAGGAGAAAAGGGAAAGAAAAACAGCCGGCAGCCCCAGCAGGGTGAGGACGAAGGCTCCCAAAGCCGAGCTGCCGTGCAGAACCTCCCAGGGAAGCTTGGTGTCGCTCCAGGCCTTGGGAATGCAGCAAACCGGGGCGGCCGGAAGGGAAAGGAGCCGTGCCGGACCCTCCGCGCTCCCTGTGCTCACCTGCGTTCCCAGGAGGGCGCAGAAGGAGCTGGGACACGCAGGGCTGGAGCTGGGACACGCAGGGCTGGAGCTGGGACACGAAAGGCTGGAGCTGGGACACGAAAAGCTGGAGCTGGGACACGCAGGGCTGGAGCTGCGGCACCCGCCCGGCTGCCACCCACCGCCCCTCCCCTCATGCCGTCCGCGCCATCGCCGCGCCTTCGGGCTTCGCTTTGGAGAGGGATTTTACTTATTTATTTGTTTTCCCGGCGGAAAATAAATAAATAAAGGAGACAACTAAGATCCGCAAGGGGGAAAAACAAAAACAAACAAAGTAAAAGTCACGCTGGAGACACACGCCGGTCCGGAGCGCGGCTGGAAGGGGAAAGGATCGGCGGTGTCACACCCCGGAGCACGCCCAGCCCCGGGTGAGGGATCTTAAACAGATTTAAAGTCAGTTCTTCCCCCCAGAGACCTCTCCAATGGGAGTCTATGGGGTTTTTATAGAATATATTGCGTTGGAAGGGATTTCAAAGCTCATTTCCTTCCACCCCTTTGCTATAAGCAGGGACACCTTTCACTGTCCCAGGTTGCTCCAAGCCCTGTCCAACCTGACCTGGGACACTTCCAGGGATGGGGCAGCCACAGCTTCTCTGGGGAACCTGTGCCAGGGCTTCCCCACCCTTATTGTAAAAATCTTTTCCTAGTATTTATATTTATATTCACCTCTATCGTTCAGTTTAAAACCATCCCTTCTTGTGCTGAGGGTTAGGGCAGCCCCAGGTGTGGCTGGTGAGGGTGATGAGTGTGACAGCATTTGGGTGCCCAAGGAAGATTTTTTTTTTCCTTTCTCCTTTTTATTTCATCTTCCCCATCCCTCACCAGTGCATCTCAGTGCCCCCAGTTTCTCCCCAGTGCATCCCGGTGATCCCAGAACAAAGGCAGTGAGTTCAGGGGAAAAGGGTTTTAAATTGAGGGAAAAACCTCCTTTTCCATTATTATTTGTGTTTAAACTGGGGGGAAGACCCCTTCACCTGTGATTCAAAGGTTATCAATTGAAGGAAAACCTGCCTTTTCTGTGTTTTTAAGGGTATCAATTAATTGACCAGGAATCCCTATTTTCCAGTTTAAGTGGAAGGGAAAGATCTTTTTTTATGTCATGTGATGGGTTTGAATTGAGGGCAACACCCCACTCCCCATTTTCATCATCATAGGATTTAAGTTGAGAGGGAATTCCTGTTGTCCCTCATGTTTTTTATGGTTAAAATTGAGAGATATTACCCCATTTTCCCATCATTTGGGTGTGTGTCCTAATGGGTTGTGAAGGCTATGGGAGCTCTAAGGGTCTGTGTCGGCTATAGGATCTGTAAGGGTTATCTGTTATATGAGGAATGTGACAGCTATGGGGTTTTTTAAGGGTTACGGGCTGTGTTAGGGATGTGAGGGCTGTCAGGGCTTTGAGGTCTGTTTGGGGTCTGTGGGCTCTGAGGTCTGTGTAGGGTATGGGGGCTTTGGGGGGCTGTAAGTGCTGTGAGGCTCATGGGGTTTTTGAGGATCTGTGAGGGCTATGGGATCTGTGAGGGCTGTGGGGGCTGAGAGGGCTCCTTAAAGGTCACATTGGTTGGGAAAAATGGCCTTATATCTTCAACCCCATAAATGATACTCCACAAACTTTGTTTTCATTTCTCAGTTGATAGTTTCCTAATTGCTACAGATGTCAGAGCATCCTTATCCGTGATAATTAAAGCTGAATGGTTATTTTCTCTAAGTGAGGCTGTTGGGGTCATTCCAAATGAGCTGTGGTCATGCCATAGCATAATTTATTTGCTGTATTAATAGATGAAACCCATGGCAATCCCTCGTGAGTCACACACAGAAATAGCAGTGGCATTGTACACTCCTTCCCTGTCCTGCTTGTTCTTCTCCAGTATGATGGTGGTGATAAGGTGTCTTTGTAAAGCTGCCAAGAAACTGAAGGGAGTAGTAAGGCCATCCCAGTGAGATCTCATGACTTGGAGATGATTGCAGGAGGATGGGGGGAGAGGAGAGGCACCCAGGAAACTCCTGGGGTCAGCAGCAACGTGCTTGTTGGAGCTCCTGTTTTTGTTATGCTCCTGTGAGTGAGGATCCTGTGACCTCTCTGCCTGTGGCTTTGAAATGGGCTGGAGCTGCTGGTGGATGCTCCTGGTTCGACTCCATCTGGCTTTTGGAAACTCCTCTAGCTTGGTGTTTGGGATGGCCCTGTGTTGAGGGGAGCCAAAACACCCAGCAGTGTTGACGGAGTGAGAAGCAAAGCTGGAGCTAACTCCACTGTAAATCACCATTTCAGCACCTTGTGTAGGCACACCTTCCCTCTGCAGCACTTAAGGCAGCTGTTTAGAAAACTGGGTACTGGAGAAATTATTGGGGTTTTGCCCCTAGGTTTGGCCAAACCCCTTCAGCAGGAAGAAAATGAGGATGTGGGAGTGTTGGGTGGCTTCACTGAGGTGGTGTTTGCTGTCTTTAGGAGCAACTGGATGTTATCTGCACTCATCTGTTTTGTTGAACTCTGATTATGGATTTGCTTCCAGTTATCAGTTAAAACATTATCAGTTAAAACAGTGAAGTGAATGGCTGGAGGAGGGCCAGGCCACATGTCCCATATATCAGTTCACGGTTGTCTTACAAATAATTACCAAGAACTGCAAAGATAACACCTCATATGACTGTTATTTTTAAAAGAGTGGCCCTGCAGCTAGAAGATCTCTTAAAGACACCCCAGAAATCCATTCTTTTCCTCATGTGGCAATAATGAAAATCAGAAATGGTGCCTGGGATCCATCTGTGCCTGGTTTCCCAGGAAAGGCGTAGCTTATTTTGCCACCAGATCCCCAATTCAACTGGAATCAAGGTCCATTTGAGCCTCCAGCTAACAGAAAACACATCACTTTTCCTTTACATCCCTGCTCCTGATCTCCACCCCACACATGTGGTCACTGCAGGGGCTGGTAGACTTAGGCAGACATATAACATCATCTGACCCTACATCTTGGAATCACAAAGGGAAAAGACTTTTAAGACTCCAACCATTAACCTAACACTGCCAGTTCCACCATTAAACCACATCCCCAAGTGCCACATCCACATATTTTTTGAAGACTTCCATGTGACAGTGTCTGCGTGAGTGGTTCTGGGTGTGTAGGGTTTTTTGTTGTTGTTGTTTTTGTTTTTCTTTTGCATGATTTTGTGAGATTTGGGAACCTTTATTCACAGTTGTATGATGGGAGAGGGAGCTGTGGGCAGGCAGGTCCCCCTTAAGGCAGAGGATTGCTGGGAGGTGGTGATTGCTGGGTTTGAACTGCTATAAAATCCAACAAACTGCTTTGAAAGAGGGGAAAAAAGAGAAAACAATTCTATCTTTGCTGTTATACACACCAGTGAGCTGAGGGAGAGTTTTCCTAACAAGACTCTGTTCCCAGGCAATAAATACTTTGAATTTATTCCCGCACTCGGGACATTTCCCTTGAGGTGGTTTTCTGGCTAAGCCAGCCCTTTTTAGAAGGTATTGGCGCTGCTGAGCTCTTGCATTTTTTCCCCCCATTTTTACTGCATAGCAGGCCACATCTTCCTGATTTAACGCCACCTCTTTATCCTTTTGGAGGAGAATGTATTGGGATCTGGGGCGGTCGGAGCTGCTGGAGCGGGCGGGAGGCCCTGGAACAGGGTCTCGTTGTGATGTTAATTAGTAGCTATTGACCGCTCCCTGTTCGGGTGCAGTGGGGCGCAAGGGCTCTCCAGCTTACATAAGGACCTGCCCGACTGATGTCTGGCTCCTGCCAATAAACTGATTGCTTTTGTCGGGACCTCTGCTGGACCAGGGGCTGGAAATCAATTTCTGGCTCCCAGAGGAGATCATGCCTTCCCGATATCCAAGCTCAAACGCTGCATCTGTAGTCATCACCTTTCCTGCACAAAATCCATCCTAATTTGGGTTCAAAATGCTTTTCTGGCTCTGTTCATGGAGCTTAATCTAATCTCTGTTTCAAGTGAGTTATCAGGGTGGATAATTCCCTGTACCCCTGCGTGGACAGCAAGGATTTTAGTCCCACCAGGCAGAAGTTTTCCTCTTTGGTCTTGCTGTCTTGCTCCCTGTTTACATTCCTGTCAGAGTGGAAAAAAAAATAAATAGAGTACTATAAATGTTTACTCTGATGAAGGTGAGAAATGGATTTACTTTAATATCCCTAGACACAGAGGGAGTGTTTTACTGAGCAAGAGAGCAGCCTCAGCAGTCGCATATATATATATTACAATTTATATCTCTTTGGTTGCGTGATGTGTTTAGCACATTTCTCCAAATCCTGTCGAACCGTCTTTTCTTGCTCACGGCAAACGAGGGAAGCGCTGCGTCCTAATTAAGCTGTTTGCCACAAGCAAAGCTCAGCTGCCCGAATTGCTGCGAGAGCAGCTCAGGACGCCGGTCTCTGAAGCCAGATGCGCTGAAGTTTCCTTCACAAACTGCTGCTGGGGGCAAAATGAGATGAGACACGGGAGATGGGAGCAGAGCATCCCGGTGGGGCGGGAGGCACGGCGATGGAGCCGGTCCTCTCGGGCGTGCAGGCACGGCTCCTCCCGGGGATGCTGCGCTCCCTCCCAAAGCCCGTGGCCTGCCTTCCCCGGGGAGGCTCCCTTTCATTCGCGCACCCTGCATCGGGCAGGCAGAGAGTAAACATCTCCCGCAGCCCCAGCCAGGCGGGCGAGGTGTGCAGCTCCGGGCAGGACCCCGGGGGAAGGCAGGGCGGCCCTGCCGGAGTCCCCGCAGCGATAGGCGCCGTGCCAGCCCTGCTCGGCGGCCAGGCTCGCCCGGCAGAGCGGCTGCGGTGCTGGCAGGAGCCGGCTGGCCTGCCCGCAGCTCTGCCCCTGCCCGCTTATATGGGCAGCCGCGGAGGTGGGGCCGAGCTGTCCTTGCCCCTCCGTCAGCAGCAGCAGCATCCCGGCATCGTGCGGGACAGCGAGCGCTCGGGGGGAGCGAGTAACGGGATCGGCTTCGTCGAGGGTCGCCGCGGAGAGATGGGCAGGAAGCTGGACCTCTCCAAGCTCACCGATGAAGAAGCCAAGCATGTTTGGGAAGTCGTTCAACGGGACTTTGATCTGCGGAAAAAAGAGGAGGAGCGGCTGGAGTGAGTATCTGCTCTCCGGTCCCTGAGTTGGGGGCAAACCAGCCAGGACCTCGTGGGCTGTAGGGATGAAACAACCTGCTGAGGTGTGGGCGAGGAGGGGCGGCGGGAGAGCGGGCTGTGGAGGTCGAGCGCGGTTAATAGATTGCGTTATCAGCGGCAAGGTGACGCATTCGGGCAGCCAAGGTGCGAACTGGCGCCGTGCCACCGGCAGCGATGCGGATCGGTGACACCGCCGCGCTTTATGGGGACAAATACCAGGAAATGCCTCTGTGAGGCTTGAGGCTGGTGGGGCTCTCCAGGGGAGGCTTCACCCGGGAGCAGAGGATTGGGATTCGGCTCCCTTGGTTTTGCTTCATGAGATGGGTCTCGTGTGTTTAGGGCAGGAGTTGTTCAGTGGGTCCTGGGAGTCCTCAGATCTCTGAAGAATCCTGGAAAAATAACTGAGAGGAGTAGTAAACCTACTACTACTAGTAAACCTATTTTAGTAGCCTTAAATATGCAATACTGGGCGCTGTGCTGTCCTGGAAAAGTTTTAGGGGCCCACAGATTGGGAAAAGATTGAAAAGTCACTGGAGCAGCAAATTCTGTGAACTTCAGGGTGTTGGACAAAAGTGCTGTTTAAAAAATATTCTGTCAGATCAGATTAAGTTTTGAGCATGAGAAATCACAGGGGTTCAGGTTTTGTTCATGAACTACATCAGATACTGAACTTAATAATGCCTTAACATACTTCAAGAAGCTGCAGTGACCCTTTTCGGGGTCTGGCCAAGTTCTCATTACCCCAGAGGGATGGTCCATGCTCTCAGACTGGGTTTGGGCTGTGCTGCACTCCCACTGAGCCCCCAGACCCTCCCAGCTCTGAGTTTTGTGTGCCAGGGCTGGTGCTGTTACCAATGCCTGGAGAGCAGGAGCTGATTAGTTCCTCTATCAGATCCAAAAGGAGGGGTGAGGAGTGATAGCCATCCTCGGCTTGGGATATCTACATCCCCCAAAACCTTCCAATCGTGAGATTTACACCAATGGCTACACAAAACTCTCAGTCGTGTGTTTTTCATCCCCCTGATTACTTTTTTTTTTTTTTTTTTTGCCTAAGAAAAACAGCCTGCGTGGGAGGCAGAGATAATTCAATATCATCATCTACTGCCTTCCTCTGCTGGTGGCTCTGAAGAGCAGGAGGGAGATCAGACAGGGGTATTTAAAAAAATTATCACCCTGCAAAGGGTGAATGTCTCCCTTGTGATGCATCTGAGCTCAGCCTGGAGGGAGGAGGTGGAGACCCACATTGCTGTGCCCTGCAGCAAAGAATTGGGCGAGGTGAATTCCTTCTTTACTCGACCTTGGCGCCAGACTGGCTTATCTGGGTCCCCTCTGCTGCCCAGAAAGCTTCCAAATTGAGTTCCATGCTCTGGGAGATGCAGGATGGGGGAAGGTCTTGGGATGCTCCTTCCCAGCTGCTGTCTTTCCTCCCAAGGATCATTTCCCCTGGTTTCTTAGTTTTATTTTCTTCTTTAATCGTGCCCTGCAGAGGGCTGGCATTAAGCATTCTGAACTACAGAAATTTCTGTACTTTCTGAATAATTTCTGCAACAGATCAGACCAGCAGCCTGGGAAAGTATGCCACATTCCTGAGCACTGGACATAGAGCTACACAAGAATTTTCTGCCTGCAACAAGCTGGGACATGATGTGACATTGTGGGAGACCCTGCAGCCATTCACTCTGTGCTCTGACCAGCCCCATTTACTTTTCTATTCATTTACTTTTCTATTCACCGGGCTTGTCTCAACCTGCCAGCCTTGAAGAAATGTCCTGTCCACCCCCTCCCCAGCTTGGTCTTTTTCTTCCCTTTTTGCTGCTTCTCTGTATTTTGGTTTTGGCAGAAGTTATTCACCAACAAGGGACAAAGGCTTCAGCTGGCCACAAGCTGCACAGGAATGGGAGGGCAATGCTTTGCCCAAAAAATTAAATTATGCCCGTTTTGAGAGGCGTTTCCCTAATTCTTTCCTGAAACATCCATGCTCACAACCCCATTTTTGGGGAATGGCTCCCTGTATCTCTCCTGGAGCCCTGTATGTCCAACCCTGCTGCAGCTGGCATCCCAAGAGCACAGATTTATTCATCCTGCCGTGAGCAGAGCAGGGAAGGGGCTGGCTGCTGCTCCTGCCAGCAAGAGGAGACGAGAGGCATGCGGTTCCTGCGGCTTTTAAACTGGTTTGGCTGAGACTCTTCCTTCCTTTGGCAGGTCTGGTGGGTGAGGGAGGAGAGCTGAAGGGATCCAACCGGTCTCTGGGAACCAGAAAAAGCAGTTCCAGTAAAAAAGATTGGATCCTGCTGGCTACAGCCTTAGCACGGGAGTGGAAAAGGAGTACAGAGTCCAACCCAAGGGTTTTCTATTCGAGGGTTTCTTTTCAGAAGTCACTTCAATTTACTGCTGGGACATTTGCACCAGTTTGTCCAAATCACTGCTGTGATGGTGAAGGGCAGATTATACAAGCCAGGTGCCCAGTTTTCTGTCTTTATGCTGTTTTTTTTTACATCTCCCAGATGCAAATGCAAGTTGGTGTCACTCCTGTGTTACCACAAGCAGAGAAAGTGACACCAAAAAATGTGTTTTACGGTGTGCTGGCTGGCAGCTGGCCAGAAAATTCTTCCTCAGGAAAAAAAAAATCAAAAGCTGAGCCCTAATGTGCAAACTGATTAGGTTAAACAGAGATTAGCTTGCTTGATATGCCTGCCCTTCCCACTGCCAGTCACACCACTGCTCCCAGGGCCAGCCAGGTTCCTGCTGTGGTCACCCCAGCTCCTGTTGTGGTCACCCTGGCGTCAGTCAGGCACTGGGAGCATCACCAGTGCCTCGTGGTCCACACTGTGATCCTGGAGCAGCCTCCAGACCTGATTGCTTGGGGGTTTTAACCCAAGCTGACTTCTGCTCTGGAAAACACAACTTCCTAATCCTGTCTAGAGAGAAAACAGCTTTCTAGGACCTTCCCTCCAAGTCAAACATTTTCCTTTCAGCCGTGGCCCCAAAGGCAAACATGCCTGAGGTGGTGCGTGGCACGGGCAGCAAACAGAGAGCTTTTGGGCAGTGCAGGGTGCCCCACCAGCCTGGCAGGCATCTCAGCTGTCCCCAGCTGCTGCTGGGGCCTCAGCCTCATGCAGACACTGCTTCCCATGGGGATCTGCTCCGGCAGCCAGGTCTGGAGAGTGAAGGAAGCCTGCGGGGATGCACTGCCAGGTGAAGGTGCTCTTGGAAAGGGCTTCCCTTTCACGGGATTGTCACGAACCTCTCCTCCTGCTGCATCCTCTGAACAGCCGAACCTTGTTGCACATAACTTTATAAAGTTCTCTGCTGAATTTTAATCCTTTTTAATCCCAGATTTCTTCTTTCTTCCCCCCCCCTTTTTTTTAAAACTAAGAATTCCAGAAAGATTTTAATACCCTGCAGGACTCCAGGCTTGAAGATTGTGTCATGTTGGGATACAGCCACAGGGGTTGAGAAGAGCTGCTCTCCCCGAGGTTCCTGGCATTAATGATCAACACCCTGTGAAACAAACAGGACAGGTTTTGGCACAATCCCTTTTTTTTTTTTTTTTTTTTTTTTAATGATCCTGTCCAACTCAGAATATTCCGTGATCCTAATATTAAATTAAATCTAACATTAAACTCCAGTTACCCATCCTGATTCTGGAGCCCACTTTGTTGTTAGCTTATTTAACTCGTGATATGTCATTTATTAGATTTGCCCTACAGCTGTTTCCACAAGCTGCAGACTTGCAACGTTCCCTGGAAAATCGTTCCTGAAATGATTGAGGCGTGATGGGCTTTGCCATGTGAGGGTTTGCAGTGACACAGTAACAAACTCAAGTTCCTGCTTTTTGTGGGGGGTGTGTTTCCTACAGGGAGCTGAAATGCAAGATCGACCAGGAGAGCAGCAAGAGGGAGTTCCTGACCAGTCAGTCCCACCTCAACGAGACTCACTGTGTGCACTGCCTTCAGCCCTTCAAGTTCCTGCTGAACAGCAAACGGCAGTGCCTGGACTGCCGCTTCTACACCTGCAAGAACTGCAGCCGCTACCACAAGAAGGAGCAGGGTTGGGTCTGCGATCCCTGCCGCCTCTCCAGGTGCTGCTCCTTGGGGAATCACAGGGTGCTTTGGGCTGGAAGGCACCTTAAAGCCCATCTCATTCCTTAAAGCCCATCTCATTCCTTAAAACCCATCTCATTCCTTAAAGCCCATCCCTTCCACCTCCCCACCCTTCCACTAGAGCCCCATCCAACCTGGCCTGGAACACTTCCAAGGATGGGGCAGCCACAGCTTCTCTAGGCACCCTGTGCCAAGGCTTCCCCACCCTCAGGGGGAAGAATTCTTTCCCTAAATCCGATCTAACTCTGCCCTCTTGCAGTGGGAAGCCATTCCCCCTTGTCCTGTCACTCCAAGCTCTTGTCTCAAGTCCCTCTCCAGCTCTCCTAGGGCCCCTTTAGGCACACTCTAAGGTCTCCCCAGAGCTTTCTCTTCTTCAGGTGAGCACCCCCAGCTCTCCCAGCCTGGCTCCAGAGTAGAGGGACTCCAGTCCTCAGAGCACTTATGTGGCCTCTTGTGGTCTGGTTCCAGCAGCTCCACATCCTTTTTTGGGGGGCTCCAGAGCTGGAGGCAGCTCTGCAGGTGGGGTCTTACCTGACTGGGGCAGAGGGGCAGAATTCCCCCCTCCCCTGCTGCCCACACTGGGGATCAGCCCAGCACTGGCTGCCAGTGCACATTTCTGGCTCTTGTCAACATTCTCACCCTCCAGCACCCCCAGGTCCTCCTCCCCAGAGCTGTTGCCAATCCATTCTCCACCCAGCCTGTATATTCACTTGGGATTGCTCCAACCCAAGGGCAGGACCTTGCACTTGGCCTTGTTGAGCCACATGAGTTTCTCTCAGCCCCACCTCTCAAGGCTGTCACGGTCCCTCTGGCTGTCATTCCTGCCCTCCAGCATGTGACAGTGTCAGGAACTGAAGGAACACTCAATCTCAGTGCCCATGTCACCAGCATATATGTTCAAGAATTCCAGTCCCCATATCAGCCATGGGAACACCACTCCTCACTGCTCCGCTCTGAGGGACAAGGTGATGAGGCTCAACAAGGCTTGCCCAAACTCAGCAAGCATTCTTTTAGATCAAAGCATGCAGTGTTTTTGTTAAGACACAGCTTTTTTGGGTGAGGGCCTGCTCACTTGGGGTGCCTCCTCTCTTTGGGCAGGATTGTGAAGATCGGCTCCCTGGAGTGGTACTACGAACACGTGCGCTCCCGCTTCAAGAGGTTTGGAAGTGCCAAAGTGCTGCAGTCCCTCTATGGCAGGCTGCAGCCAGGCCAGGGGCTCAACTCTGCCTTTCTGGGTGAGGAATGGCCTCTGCTGCTCCTGGGGAATCTGTGCTGCACCACCTCGGGGAGGTGCAGCAGTGGTGGTGCTGCTCTGAGTGTTGTGGGGGACCAAGACTGCTTAAAATATCCCAGGGAGGAAGCAGAGGTTCAGGGTTGTTCATTGAGACTCAGAACAGGTGTTCTTGATGGCTTTTCTACTCTTAAGTCTTAAGTTTTTACCACAGGCTGGAGAATGTAAGACCATTACAGTTGGAAAACACCTCTGGATCACCAGTCCAACCCAGTACTACCATGACCACCATTAAACCACATCCCCAGGTGCCAGATCCATGTGTTTTTGAACACTTCCAAGGAGTGTTTTTGAACACTTCCAAGGATTGTTGTTCCATGACCACTCATTTCAATGAAAAAATTCCCTAATACCTCATGTTTAATTTTCAAAGTCCCATGACCTGCAGTTTGTAAGTATGTAAATTTGAAGCTCTATTTTTTTTCTTTATTTTTGGTCTTTTCATCACAGAGGTTGTGGAATTAACCCTAGTTTAACCTGGAAGATAAATCTAGCCTTCATTTTTTTTCCCTAAGACCTGATGATTTTTACAACCAACCTGATTATCCCCTGGCACTGACAAAACTCTGCCAAAATTGGTGAGCTACCTGTCACCATAATTGTTTTCTTCAGAGCTTCATGGACCTTCCATATTTCTGATTTTTGTCCAAGAGTGCATAAATATATGATTATATTAATATATCATTATTACTAACCAGCTCCTAGCTGTTATTCATAGAGCTCCCACTCTTTGGCCTATTTCCTTTGGAAGCCAGTGTGGAGTTTATTCCCATCTTGAGGAGCCACAGAAAAGTTTGCACACATACCATTGACATGACCTGTTTCAACTGCTCCAATCACTCATTTAGCCAGGCCACTCATGGCAGAAATAGCAGCAAAAAAAAATTAATGGACTGAGAGACAATCCATGCATTGTTTGGACTGAAAATGCATCAGAGCACACAAAAACCCAACCAAGCGTGAGGGTAACAGTGCCTTGGGCTGCTTTAAATTGAGATTCTGATGCCTTTTTCAAAGGGAAATGATTTTGTTGTTTATTACTTCATTAACACCAGTGAATTGGCTTGACCCTCGAGCAAGCAAGGATCTCCTCCTGGGATGTATCTCTGGCCATCTGCAGTTGGCTGTGCCTTCCCCTGCAGCTCCCGGCATGTTGCATCAGCCTGGGGAAGCTGTGGCGAGCAGCTCTTTGACTTTTAAAAGTCAAATCCCATCTCCAAGCGCCTGTTTTGTTCTCTTTAAAGAGCTTTTTTAACCATTGTTTCTTGTGAGGGCTAGAGAATGAGAATTCCAGTTAGCCAGTGGAATTCTGGAGTATTCCATTATTCCAGTTGGCCCTGAGGCTTGCTCTCTGCTCCAGGAAGAGGAAGAAAATGTGATTATTCATTTTTCCCAACATTTTTCTCTTTGTTTAGGTCTTCATGACAGAGTTTATAGCCTGCCAGACATTAACAGTAAGTAAAAAAGGGGATTGCAGCAGGGGGCTTGCAGTTCAAGCAAGGTTTCCAAAGTCTTTTTGTCTTCACACCCAGCCAGCTGTGGGCACTTCTGGAGAGATTTGGAGTGGTCAGACCAGGGAAAACATTTCTCCACTGCAGTGGAGATGGACTGTAGTGCTCAACCCCTGCATTGTGGTACATCTGGGGTCTCCAAGGGTAGATTTGGATACAAGAGGAGTTTTAGTTACCTGCCAAACTTGAACTTTGCAAGCACTCATCATCTCAAAGCAGTGGGTCATGGATAAACAGAAGAGCTGATGGGAGTCAGGAATAGCTCCTGAGCCTTCAAGCACTGGAGTCACCCAGGTGGACCTTGGCTTCCACATCTGTGATGGTGCACATCTGGCAGGGGAAGCAATGAGAGGCCAGCAGAAAAAAAAAAAAAAATGGGGAGTTACTTCTAATCTGGGCTTTTTCACCCCATGTAAGAAGCATGGCCTCGCCTGCAGGTCCTGGTGTGACCCCCAGGGTGGGGACTCACCTGCTGCCTGTGTCCCCTGCAGGAGAGTGCCAGCTGCTCAGCAGCTGTGACCCCGGGGATGACAGCGACGAGGAAGACAACGTCCTTCGTGGGGCTGAAGCAGAGCGCTACAGCAGGGTGAGTGTTTGGTGCTGGAGCTGCCACTGCCTCACGCCGTGTCCCTGGCCTGCCCTGGGTGATGGTGGTGGTGGCTTTCTGTGCCACTTTCAAAACTGGGCCTTTCCCTCTGTTTTTCTCCTCTAAGATAAGCTCCTCTCCCACTTGGTGTGAAAACAACCATGTCAGAAACATCATAAATACAAGTGCTCTGGAAAAAAGACCCATTCCTAACACTCTGGAGGTCACCAATTAATATAAAAGTTCCAGTTCCCACCTGTATAATGAGAACCCACCTGATTGGGTTTTTTTTTTTTAGTAATGACCTCAAATATTCAGAGAGATCTGCCTGCAACATCCTTCCTCTGAGGATGGGGAGATGCTTCAGGGCTCAAAAGCATCACCTGGGTCTCTCTCTGAGCTGTAACCTGGCTCAGCTTTCCCAGAGTGCCTTCATAAACCAGGAGAGAGATTCTCACTCTGCTTACAGAGGTTGTGGAAATCAGGAACCCACTTTTCCTTGCCTTTGGCTGTACCTGGCTCCCTTCAAGCACAACAGCGTCAGGCCCAAATTCTCTCAGCAAAAAGCAGAGCAAACTCAGGCAAACTAAGGAGAGAAAGGTCCTCCCTCCCCCTTTCCTTAAGGTCAACTGTGTCTGACACTGAATTTGCCTTTCTTGCACTTTGTGTGCTAAAGATGTGCAAGACAAAGCGGCTGCTGTCTGTGCACCCCTTTGATTTCGAACTGGACTCGGATTACTCTGCTCAGTCTCGCCGCCAGTCTGTGCAGCTCTCTCCAGCAGCCAGCAGCCCGGATGCTTTCCAGGTACTGGGAGACTCCTGGGGGGTTCCTTTCCTTTCTTCCTCCTTCTCCTTGCTTGCTACCACTGCTCCTTCAGCCTCAGAGCTCCTTCAGCTGGTGTTGGGAGGCAGTGGGCCGGATCCCCATCGCTGCTTGCAATCTCTTCTTCCAGTTGAAGTCCTTTGCCTCAGGCCAAGTCAGGAGCAGGACATCTGATCCAAGTGAGGATGAGTGCTAAGATGAGACAGCAGGAGGTTCTCTGGCCCTGTCCCTGCAGATTTCCTTGCTCCCAGCAGACAATGGTTTTCCTGTGTTGCCCCAAGGCTATGGAACACACCCTGGTTTCCAGCAGACTCGGTGCTCGAGGGGTTAAATGAAATCAGATTCTTCTCCCATGTTCCCATCCAGTTTGGGGCTGGGTTTGCTGTGTGGTGGCACTGGGGTGCAGCTGGCCAGCAGCTCCACGAGGCACAGAACCTTTGTGAGGCTGAGATGAATCCCACAGAGCCAGCGTGAGCGAGGGCCAGCCAGAGGGATGAACACTGCAGGAATGCTGGATACTTCTAAATAGGAGACTGGATGTGCCTTAGTATCCAGAGCTTCTGGCCAGGAGCAAGGCTGAGAGAGATGCAGATTGTGCCCTGTGATCCCACCTAGGGCCAGGGCCTGACCAACCCCACCTTCCTGCTCTGGGGAGGAACATGGATAGGGTGACCCTGGGTGTGGCAAAAGGTCTTCCAGCCTGAGAGGCTTCAGGTCCAGCTTTTTGGGCTGCTCTTGTTTGCCTTTCCTGGTGAAACTGCACTTTTAAAGTATTAAACAGCTCCTTCTTTTTAAAAATGCTCTGATTAAACTATTCTTGGGTAGAAATAGGATGTGCCGAGATCTGTGACAACTTAAATAAATCTGCACAATTCCACACGAAATTATTAGCATTTAGGGGGAATAATTAGATCCCTCTTTTCGTTTGTCTTTTCCCCCCTCTTTTTGCAGCAGAATTCAGTGTGAGGGCTGGCCTATGTCGGATTGGATTTATGGATTACAGATTATTTGAGGGCGTGGCTGTTTGAATAAGTGTTTTAAAAGATCCGGGGGTGTTGCAGCCTGGCTGAAGGGACTCTGTGCTTGTAAAAATTAGCAGTGCCCCCTGGCAGTGATGGGAAGTATTGCTCACAGTTCAGCAGCAGGCAAAGACTTTAAATGGGATTATTAGGAACTTTTCTATTTTATTTAAATATAACTGGCATTATAAAAGGTGAATCCATGCATATATGGAAGAATGAAGAAAGGAGCTCTTAGGAGAGGTCAGGAGAGACAAGGACTCATAGAATCATAGGAATTTGGGTTGGAGGGACTGTAAAGATCATCCCATTCCACCTCCTTCCACTATCCCAGGTTGCTCCAAGCCCTCCCAACCTGGCCCTGGATGCTTCCAGGGATCCAGGGGCAGCCACATTTCCACATTGTTCTTACTCTGGGGGCCCCTGAGCGGGAGGCAGCACCACAGGTGGGGGTGACACAAGTGGCATCTCTGTGGGCAGCTGCTCAGCAGCATCCTCAACTCTCAGTCCTTCCCAGATTTCCCCACCTCAGCTGAAGATGTCTCCCAGGAGTCCAGGATCGGGATGCAGACCTGGTGTTCCACCACGTGCTGCAGGAGCCGGGGGCGAGCGCTCCGGAGCAGCACTTCAGCACCGAGGTTCGGCTCACCGTCAACGCACGGAGAAGGAGGAGCCTGGAGAGAAACCCAAAGTCTGGTGGGTGCCCTTGGCCAGCTTCCTCTTGAATTCTCTTGGGACAAGTGGCTGCAGGTGTTGGAACAAAGTGGAAACATCTTTGGGGGTTTTTTCCCTGAACAACCTCAAAGCCACTAAGAGGGTCAAACACGAGTTCTCCGTCTGCAAAAGGGATTTTCCTTAAGAAAGAATCTTGCTGATTATTTATTATTTGTTATTTAGTTGTAAAAGGGCTGATCTTGCTCCCAGCAAACCCAAAGGGGTTGTTCCTAAGGTGTCCATCCCTTTCCTACCTACTGGTGATTTCCAGGGTAGAAGCTAGATACAATCCTATGGACACTGCTATAAACAATGGGATGTGTTTCCAGCTGCAGGCAGAGGATTCATCTCCTTAGTAAAGGACCTTGTGGCTGCAGAAAGCTTTGAGTTTTTAGGGGACTTGGACAAGAACTGGAGGTTGCTAAGTGGCATCCTTGTGGCTGGGCGGGGTGCATGGGTAGGCTAAATGATCTGTGGATTTGTGAGTCTATAAATACCCTCTAAGAGGCAAAATTTGCCTTTTACAACCTCTCTTTCCCTGCAGGGATGGCAGAGCCAGGAGAGTTGGATATTGGCTTGTGCATATGCAAATATAGAATATGTCCTTCTGTGTTTCCAGTGGCCTGGAAGTATTTTCAGGACATTTGGGAATGCTGGGTAGACCTTAACATGGCTGTTTAAATTCCCATTCCAAGTTCTGCTGGAGCATCACAGAAACAAGGTCCCCTGGCATGTTAATTCCATTTTCTCTCATTGTTTTTGTCTCATTTTAAATTCTCCTTTACACAGGAGACTTTCCACTCTTTTTAAATTCTCCATCTTAGGTTGGTACCATTCTAGCCTGAGCCTAAACATCTTCCAGCACCTGGGCAGTGCACAAAGGGCAGCATCCAAACCTGGGCTCCCACAAAGCTGGGAAGGCAGTAGTGGTTTTTGGTGAGGCTGTTCAGGGCATGGAGGGTGCTCCTCATGCCTTGTGTGGGACCCTGCTGTGCTTGGTGCTGTGTGGGCACAGCGTGTGGAGCTGAAGCCTGGCCCAAGGCTTAAACTTGCACCTTAAACTTGGTCTGGCTTGCAGAAGCACCTCCTGCCAAAGGGTAGGAAGTCAGATCTGGGGAAATGCCTCATTATTTACTTCTCTTAAGGATGGGGCCAATGCCCAGGGAGGAACTCAGGGGTGTTGATGCCCTGTGAAGGCTGACCTGGAGCAGAGGCTAGGCAGAGTTAAAGAATAAAGTAGGGATTTATTAGAAGGCCTTAATGGATGCACCTTGGGCAGTGCAAGAGCCCAGCCAGGGCTGCACCCAAGGTGAACCAAAATGGTCACAAAATGGACAACTGGTCACGGGGTCTCTCACTTTTATAAGTTCTGGTCCATTTGCATATTGGAGTTCATTGTCCAATTACAGCTTTAGCCCATGAAGTCCCATCCTTCTTGTTTTTCTCTCTTCAGTCCGTGCTGTTTGTGCTCTTGGGCCTGAGATTTGGATCATTTGTCCTTGGTGCCCAGCTAGAGAAGGAATTGTTTTGTCTCCCTACTCTGTGAAGAGAGCTCAGCATGCCCTAATACGAAGCTCAGAACTGCACACTAGAGCAGCACAGAATGTGAAAAACATAAAAGCCAAAACCTGAGGCACCCCTGTGAATGCCTTGTCCCTCTCTCTCCCCAAGGCACTCCCTGGAACGAGCCGCCCCGGGCGCGGTACTCGGCCGACATGGACACATCTGATGAGGAGCTGAGGGGAGCCCAGCTCCCAGCCCAGCCCAGCAAGCGCAGGAGCAGAGCCTCCTCCCAGGAGAACATCAGCCACTCCTCCAACCAGGTACCAAACAGCCTCTGCTGACACCCAGCCCCTGGCTGCCTCTGAGGTGCAGGGTGGTTCAGGGGAGAAGAGAAGCAGCAGTGGCCAGCTGGGGTGTGCTTTCCCAGTCACAGCGCAGAGAAAACCAGCACTGGTTGGTGCTTCCATGGCCCGTGCTGCCATCACAATAACAAACCTGCCCTTGTTGCTGCTCATTTTCCAGCTTGTCCCTATTAATCTGAGTTACTTGTGGGTTCTTGTGCCTCCAGAAAGGCTTGCTTAAATGGAATGTGCCAGTGCTTAATAAGCAGATGGAGGTCTGGAGATGGATGTTTAATAAGCACCAAGATATTAATGGATGTTTAATAAGCACCTCTTCCTCTGCAGTGTGTTCCTGCCTTGGTAGGAGTGGGTCAGGATGACCTGTCACATACCTCTCCTGAGTGATGGTAATGGGGGCAACAGCCTAAAGAAAGGTGTCAGATAGGATCTAAGCTTGTGTTTTAATTGCCAAGCAAGGACCTGCTGTTCCTGGTGCTCCCTTTGCCAGTGGTGGGCGGTGAGGATGGTAAGGCTGATCTGGTTCCTCAGATCTCATGAGCAGCAAAGTGCAGGGTGGTGTTTGGCTACAGATGCAGGGGCAGAATCACTTTCCAGTCTCACAGCTGGTAATTTGGCATGTCCTGGAGCCCTCTTTGGGCAATCAGTGTGAGATCTGTGACCACAACCATCCCTCAGTGTGACGGTGTTCACAGGGGTCTTAGGATGAGGGAAGAGACGAGGATCTGACTCCATGTTTCAGAAGGCTGATTTGTTATTTTATGATATATATTATATTAAAACTATACTAAAAGAATAGAAGAAAGGATTTCATCAGAAGGCTAGCTAAGAATAGAAAAAGAAGGAATGATAACAAAGGCTTGTTACAGCTGACTGTGACTGGCCATTAATTAGAAACAACTGCATGAGACCAATCACAGATCCACCTGTTGCATTCCACAGCAGCAGATAATCAATGTTTACATTTTGTTCCTGAGGCCTCTCGGCTTCTCAGGAGGAAAAATCCTAAGGAAAGGATTTTTTATAAAAGATGTCTGTGACACCTCAGCACCACACTTCACGTGCCTGGGTAGGCAAAGCTGCTCTTTGCCATTTACTTCTGTGGGCACATGTTTTAATTAGCAAAGGCCTTTCCTTCCTCAGCCAGCAGTAAATGGGAGAACCCTGGACTGGGTGTCCTTAATGAGGCCATGCTGTGTTAGGCATGAAACATGCACCCTGCTTTACAGTGGGCAAATGGGCCCCAATCCCTACCAACGCCTCCCACGACTTCCTCCAGGAGCTGGGAAAGCTCCCACATCCCACATCAGGCTGTGGTTTGTTCCCTCACACCTGGTGGTGAGGAGCCTTGTCACCCTAATGGTTACGAGGCATCTTCTCAGTCCCACTTTACCCCCATTTGCTCTCGTGGCAGCGTTGCTAATTAGCTGAAATAGCTCCCCATCCTCCCTGCCCTTTGTGCTGCTGATGTGTTTACAGCCAGCAACCATCCTCCCAGCCAGCCTGCTCCTCACCCAGCTCTAGCTAAACCAGGGGCTCTTCCCTGTTCCTGTGACTCCAGGAGCTGAAGGTTTAAGAGCAAAACTTTAAAAAAAAGAAAAACTCTATTTTAAAAAGCACTTATGAGACACAAAAAGAAGCCCTGAATTGGTAACTGTGTGGGACTTTGCCTTCAGGTTTTTAAAAGTCAGGTAGCAACAGGACCAAGCCACAAGGAATGGCTCCAATTTACCAAGTTTCTCCCCAGAAGCCATCCTGCTGCACCTCAAGGGAGCTCAGTGGTTCTGCATTCCCAGAGCTTTGGTGCTGTCTGGCTCCTCTTCTTTACAAAAGACTTCTGTTAGAGTAACCTGTCCTCCCTCCTCAGCAGCAAGGGGTAGTTTCCCCTACCTGATGTTGTGAGCTGTGCTTTAAGCTTATTTCCCCTTGAATGTTTCAGTGCAGAGCACCCTTTGCCAGCCTTTGTCACACTGGGAGAAGTGCAGGGTGACCCAGTCCTGCTGGAGATGTGCCCTAATGGGGTGCATCAAAGCCAGCCTTGACAGGGAAGGAGAATGAAGCTTTTTTCAGCTGGTAGATATCCATCAATATCAACAGCAGCCTGTGCTTCAGGCTCTGATCTCTCCCAACCCTTTCCTTATGGAGATGGGGCAGTGGTGACTCCTGGTTTGTCACCATCATCAGAGGCTTCTCATTGTCACTGGGAGCCGTGCAAGACTCAGGCCTCAAACAGGACTGAAAAACCTCTCAGCAATGGGCTGAAGTGCTTCCTGCCAGGGGGTTTAATGCTGCCTGGAGGTGCTTCCACTTCGGGGTGGTAATGACAGCTCTGCTCTCCACAGGGCCAGGTTTTTATATTCATCTTCCCTTAAGCAGATGCAATCATCCCTCGCTGTTGTGAGGGTCTAATTAATCAAAGGCTGGCAAGCACAAAAACTGAGTGAGAGGATGGAAATTGTTACAAAAACAAAGCCCGCCCCTCACATCTCTTTGTTGCCACCTCTGCTTACTGCTTTTGCTGCTTGCTCCCCTTTGAATGGGCAGAAGCCACTCAGAACAGCAGTGATGCACTGGTAATGTCACAAAACAGGCAATATTTATCATCATTTATGTTTTATTTGTCTGGATCAAAGGAAAGAGACTTAGTTTTTTTCAAAGAAAGAAAAACTTAAATTTCTAAAGGGGATTTAAAAAAAAAAGGTTCCTTTAATGTTTACAGTGATCATAGAGATGTTTTGGTTTAAATGGATCTGAAAAATACCTCATTCCAGCCCCCTGCCATGGGCAGAGACACCTTCCTCTGTCCCAGGGTGCTCCAAGTCCTGTCCAGCCTGGCCTTGGACACTTCCAGGGATTCAGAAGCAGCCACAGCTGCTCTGGGCACCCTGTGCCAGGGCCTCACCATCCTCACGGGGAACAATTCCCTCCTAATGTCTAATCCGAATCCACCCTCACCACAAAGGTTTGTCTTGGTTCTTGAGCACAGGAAGTAACTTCTCTTTATTTCCAGGGTTCTGTCTGTCTTTAATTTCTCTGCCCTTCTCCCCATGCCCCATTTTTAGTCAGAAGAGTGAGGGAGAAGAGAGGGGCGAGCATATGGGTAAACCAGTGCACAGAGAAGTCAGAAAATTTCAAAGTGGTGGGGAAAACTTTCAGGTTTTTCTACTCTGATTTTTTTTTTTGGTGGATTCCTCTCCACCACTGTGTTGGCAGGCGTGTGATGGGGTGGTTACAGCTTGAAAAACATGTTAGTAGGAAGTCAAAATGGATGTTTGCTTCAATTTGGGGCAGCATGGGGATGATGGCGAGATGGGTGGCTTTTATTACAGGCTGGTGCTTTCATTGGTGGTGGGGTTATACATTCACTGCATCACAGCTCCAGATGCTTTGCTGGGAATTGCCTTGTGCTGGGGGCTTGGGATTGCTTGGAGTTTTCCAGATCTGAGATTGCTCTGCACCTCCTGGAGCTCCCTGGCATTTTAAAGACATTACTTAAAAGATGTTTTTTTTTTAATGTCCTTTAACTCTGCCCACCGTGGCAGTGTCCTGCTGCTTGCTTTCCTCTGCTGGTTTCCTCACTGTGCTGGCAGTGGTGGCTGGTCTGTTCTCTCCTCCTTTTCCCTCTCCCTGTCTCTCTGCCCTTTCCTGTAGATCCATGAGCTCAACACTCGCATGTCCGCAATCGAGCGCGTGCTGAACCGCTTGGAGGAAAAAATCCTGACGCGCCCTGACGAGGTAACCAGGCAGGAATCCTGCAGGGATGGGCTCTGGGCTCTGCTGCTCCCTTCCCCTGCCCACTGCAGAGGCAGCCAGCACTGCTGGGAGAGACAAAATCATGGAAATATTTAGGTTGGAAGAGAGCTCTGAGATCATGGAGCCCAGCTGTTCCCCTACCACTGCCAAGTCCTTCACTGAATCCTGTCCCCAAGTGCCACAGTGACCTGGGCTGCCTAAGTTCACTCCTGTTTTGGCCTTGGAGGCTGTTCTCCACTTCCAGGTGATGGAGTGTCTTAGGAAACATTGCATGGCAGGACAGAAACAGCAGGAAATTGAGCCCATTTAGACCCTGTGCAAACCAGTGCCTTCCTTGCCCCCTCTGCACAAGGGAAATTTGGTTTCAGGCTGATACTTCATGAAGTGTTAATTTCAGGAGTTTTGTTAGGTGATGTCTGTATCTGCAGAGCTGTGACAGCTCATTTGAAATCATGGGACACTCAAGTGTGCCTGTGAGGAAGGCACCAGGATATTGTGACTGTGAGAGCTGAGTCAAGGAGCATTTCTGCATCTCTTCTGAGCTGCCCTGATCTTACTATGCCATCAAAATTGGAAGAAAGCAGCTAAATTAAGTTAAAGCTGAGCAACAGTGCGGAATCTGTGAATACTTAGACCGCTTAACATTGATTTTTGGGATTCTAATTTTAGACTATGCACTCTTTTCCTTCATGTGAACCCATCACCACTGTGGCAGCTGATGGCTCAGTAGAATGGATGGTGATAATTACAGGCAAAGCCCCCAGGCATGGATGAAACAATGCAATTTCTCCATTTTTTTCTAAAATTCACAGAATGACGTGGCCACAATTTTAGTCATCAGTAATCCTGACTAAGGGAGTAAGAGGTTTTCACAGTGTCAGGTTCCCACACTTCATTCTCACATCCATGGAAAATCAGAGCATAGGCAGTGGGTCCAAACAACTGTGGGACAGGGTGAGGTTAATTACAAAGCAAAACTTTCCAGCAGAAAGATTAGCAGAGCTCTGAAATAGGTTGCCTGGGAAAAAATATTGCCTGCTGCAGATGCTGCTGTTGGAGGCTGTTAAAAAACAGCTCAGACAAAACCCCACCAGGTATGACACAGATAATTGTATTCCCACCTTAATGCAGGGGTCAGCAAGTTCAGGAACTTCTGGAGATCTCTTCCAGTGCCTGGGAGTTTAACAGGATTCGTCTCCAGCTACCATGAATTGCACCTAACAATGGGGGTGGGTGGCAATTTGCCACCTATCCTCCAGGGAAATTTGCTGTGTGGGTTCTCATCCCAAATGAGATTACCCAGAGATTCCAGAAGTTACCTCAGGGAGTGGCAATTCCCATGGCTGCTTCCCTCTCCCTGCTGGGCCTTGTTTCTGGGTTGCTGTGATCTCTGCCCTCAGAGCCACCAGCCATGCCACGGCTCCTAATGCAAATGTGGTGATTTTTGGCCCCAAATCCCTCGTGCACACCTTTTTAAGGCAATTTTCCATGGACAAAACTGAGCAGGTTCTGTGTGTGGGGAAAATGGGAGTGGAGGTTCTTTAGGTCAGGGGTTTGTGTTCCTCAGTGAGGAGCTGGAGCACAGCTCTCTGGGCTCTGCTGTGCCCCTCTGTGGTCCCACTCCTCGAGCTCCTCTGCTTGGTGAGCCTGTCTGGCAGGCCCTGTGTCCACCACAGGAGGTTCTCACACCTTTCCCTTCTTCTGCTCCTCCAGTCTCTGGCCCCAGAGTCCCACACTGACCCTGATGCTGAGGAGGAGGAGTTGAAGAGGAAGCTGGAGGAGTTAGCCAGCAACATCAGCGATAAAGAAGTCTCCTCTGATGAGGAGGATCGTGAAGAGGAGAAGAGAGCAAAGAAACCAGAGATGAGTTCCTCCAGGGAGGCCATGACCAGGGATGTTAGAAAGGTAATCTGTGCCCTACCACCCACATCATTCCAGGCTGCATCCATGGCTCCTCCTGCTCTCAGTGGTTTGTGGTTTTACACCATGAAATTGTGACTCTCCTTCTGTCCCACCTCCACCAGAGCCGTGTCCGTGTCTGCTTTAACAATGTCAAGGGAGAGGGCAGTCCCAGGGTGTTAGATCTTGACATTTATCATTTTAGGCTCTCCCAGTCTCAGCCAAGAGTCAAAAGTAAAGCCTCTGAGAGTTCTTGCAGGCTCCTGCCTGTCATGGAGGGGTACATACCCTCCACCTCTACCTACAGGAGTTGCCCCAGGATCTGGAAGTCACTATGGAGAAGAGCTCTGGGGTGGGAGAAGAGCTCGGTGATGATTTAGTACCAGCAGCCCTTGTCAGGCACCTGCTGCAGCCTGAAATGTCTTTTCCACACCTGTCAGTGCTCCTGAATCCCTAAATCCCTGACCCCACTCTGCTAGATCAGCATCTCTTGTATTTACAGCTCTGTGCTGCCTCCTGTCCCTACTCTGTGGTGGGTGACCCATGGGGACAGGAGGACAGATCACAGCAGTGTGTCCCCAGTTGTGCAGAGGCTCCAAAATAATCCATTAGGGATAAACACATAGTAATTTATGCATCTAAATGCAAATAAATACATCTACATGAAGATATTTCAAATCCTCTCAATTCCCAAGAAATTGTTAAATGAGCATTTTTAAGTGATGGAGGGTCCCCAAGAGTGGATAAGCTTCTGTTCCTGCCTGGCAGGAAAAGGTGGAGCTTGTGCTGACATGGTTTTATAGCTAATGCAGTTCATTTTTGGCAAGCAGATCTTGATTGTTACTTGATTTTGGCTTCCTTACTGAAGGAGGTGAGTTGTTTGGTCTGCAGCAATAGCAATATTAATATACTTGCTAATATTAGCACAGATGGAGAGGTCAGCACTCCCTGTTGGGTCTCTGAGGGCTGCTTTGCTCATCCCCTCCCTCCTATCTTGGCTGTGGAAAGGGGATGTGTGCATTCGCTCCAAAATGGTGGCAAAGGAAGGAAGCAGGCACCACGCTGCCCCTCTCCTCTCCTGCAAAACTTGGGTGCTGTGGTGACTTTCATGGTGCCACGAAGCCTCCCTTTAATGTGCATTTGTTCCTCACCACACAAAACCTTGCTGTGCTCTCCCTGCCACTGGAGCAGCAGAGCTTCCTTACCCACAGCATCCTTTACTGCCTCCTTCTTCCTGATCCTCACCCACACCATCCTTTACTGCCTCCTTTTTTCCTGCTCCTCACCCACACCATCCTTTACTGCCTCCTTTTTCCTGATCCTCACCCACAGCATCCTTTACTGCCTCCTTTTTCCTGAGAGCTGCTTTCAGATGCTTGCTGCAGCCAGACTTGACTTAACTTCTCCCAGACTGAACAATCTGCATCATCTTAATAACCATTTCTAATTAAGTGTAGATAAGTGGTAACTTGTAGATAAGTGGTAACTCACCAAGCCAAGGTTTCTGTGGGAGCTGCTGATCTGCAGCAGGCAGAGGCTCAAACCCTGAACTGTTGGTGTGGTATCAGTGTAAGATTCTGGTTTCTTATTAAATGAAGCCTAGATCCTCCAGATTTGCTACTTTCTGTGCCCCCAAGCTCTGCTATGAAGCAGGGAGGAGTATTGAGATGGAAATGCCTGCAGTAGCTGGACCAGCCTTGGTTAAAGGCTGTCAGCATGGATGATGTTTAACAGCAACTTTCCTTACACTTGCAACACATCCAGGTGTGGATTTTGTGTGATTCTGAGAGATTTTTGATAGGAGGCTCCTCCAGTCAAGAGGAAATCTTCTGACTGGGGGAGCACTGTGATGGAAGCACACGAACCTAATGGAAAATGTGAAAAAACTCTGCTTGTACCATGAAGGCACCATAAAATGATAAAAACCTCATCTGCACTGAGTTAGCTGGTTCTCTGCAGGACAGCTTGCCCGGAAATACATGCAGCTGTAAACACAACCAGCACATATGTCACCCCCATCTCCTTGGTTTCTAGGGAATTATCAGCTGGGAGAGACGTGATGAGTTTCTTGGGGCCATTTTTACCCGTGTTTAGCACCTCATCAAGCCAAGGGCAGCACTTAGGGGCAGTTATTGCCATCAGTGCTCCTTGGGGTGGGAAGAGAGGACATAATTAGCCCCAAGGTCTGCCGGTGTGGCAATACAATCATTTTATGGGGCCAGGCTGTTTTTGTTCTTTTGCCACAAACTCAAGGAGTTGTTTGCATCCCCGCTCAGGCCCGCTGAGGTGTAAAGCAATATGCTGCAATTAGATCTTAACTGCTGCCTAACCCAGTGGCCCTCAGGTGCTTCCAGGGAGAGAAACATCCCTCCATAACCTCTTCTCCAGCCCTTTGGAGGTGACCTCTCTTGTCACAGCCATCCTGCAGAAAGCAGGGGCTGAGATCAAAGCTCTGCTGCTGGAGAGCCCTTCAGGAGCCCCTTAATCACCACTCCTCCCTCTTCCCACAGCTCCTGGAGGTCTGGTGCCCCTCTCCCCCCCTGGCTTGTGCTGGTTTATACACCACATTACCATAACATCGTGAAGAACGCCAATCACTTGTTTTTTTAAAATTTTAAATGTTTAATAGTAATAAAATGGTTATAAAAATAGTGATACAATTAGAGTAATTATAATTTGGACAATTTGAATTAGGACAATATGAGACAATAGAAACAAAGAGTTACAGACGTCCGGGTACCTTTTTCGGGGCAACATAAGCCCAAAAAAGGACCCAGGTTAACAGAGGATTAACCCTTAAAAACAATAACCTGTTGCATATTCATACACTTCATAGATGATGCATAAATTCCATTCAAACAGAGGATTCTGTCTGGGCAGTGCCAACTTCTGCCTCTGAATCCTAACAGCACCTTCAAGGTGGGAAGAAGTTCATTTCTTCTGATAATGGAGCAATAAATTCTCTTTCTCTGAAAGATTCAGGTGTCCTGTGGCTGCTATCTCTGTGCAAGTCCTTTCTCTACAAAAAAAAAAAGTATCCTACATAGCATAGTTTCTATTTTAACACTTTTTTATAACCTAAAACTATATTTAACACACTGTTTAAGAGAATTAATACAGCATAACTTTCTAACACAACACACATAATATTCATTTGGATATTTGCGAAAAGCCAATCCTAAAATACGCATTTTTCACAACATCCATATTTTTTTCCCCCCCTCCTTCCCTCCCTCCCTCCCTGTGCTTTGGCTCTGGCAGAGGTCGTCGGCTCAGGCTTTGAGTGAGATCACAGCCAAAGTGCTGAGAGCCATAAACGCCACGGAGGAGGCGGTGTGGGAGTCGGTGCATGGACACAGCCAGGGCTGGGCCCACCCTGCAGGGCACCTTCCAGGCCTGCCAGGTGGGAGAGAGGTGGCCGAAGTGTACCAGGAGCTGGAGGAAAATGTAAGGCTCCCCAGAGATTTTGGGCAGAGGAGGGGTGGTGTGGTGGTGTTCGCAGGGGTCCCAAGACCAGGGAAGAGAGGAGGATCTGACTCCATGTTTCAGAAGGCTGATTTATTATTTTATCATATATATTATATTAAAACGTGAAATCCTTTCTTCTGTTCTTTTAGTATAAAAAGGCTAGCTAAGAATAGAAAAGGAATGATAACAAAGGCTTGTGACTGACCGAGACAGTCCAACCCAGCTGGGCTGTGATTGGTCATTAATTAAAAACAACCACATGAGACCAATCACAGACCCACCTGTTCCATTCCACAGCAGCAGACAATCACTGTTTACATTTTGTTCCTGAGGCCTCTCAGCTTTTCAGGAGGAAAAAAATCCTAAGGAAAGGATTTTTCATAAAACGTGTCTGTGACAGGGTGGGAACACAAAGGACCCCCCCCCCCCAAATTTCTTGTTAGGGGGTAGGTCAGCACTGAAAAAATGGCCAGCACTGAAAGGATGATCAGCAGAGGGATTAAAAAGTCTGGACTTATGGTACTGCAGCAAAAGAAGGTGCTCTGTCTTGTGACTTTCCCTCCCTTGGTTCCTGTTCCCCACCCTGCTGTAGCACGGCTTTGCTGGATCTCAGCAGTCCCTGCTCCAGCAAAACTCGTGTCCCATTCTCTTCAGCTCCTCCCCAGCACTGTGTGTGTTTCATCAAGGGGTTCATGAGCATCACCCCCCTCTTCACTAAGGCTGCTTGTGCCTGGAGCTGAGGCAGGTGACAAGTTCACAGCCAGAGCCCAATCCCCCTGCAAGGTTTGTGTGAGCCCGGAGCACTGACAGCTTTTTCAGCCACCATAAACCCATAGGAACTGATTCCCTGTGGAAATGTTGTGCATCCACAGTGCCCTGTACCAAGCTCCAATGAAACAGTTCAGAGAAGAGCTGGATCTCCATCTGGGTGGTCGGGTTTTGCTGTAGGGAATGCCCTGCAATGGGGAGCAGGGTTTTAGGACACTAAATTTTTTAGCCACTCTGTGGCTCATCTCTCACTGGGGAAAGCTTATAAGTAAGGCAGCTGCAACACCTGGATGCTTTCTGGCCAAATACAGCATCCCAGGGAAATGCAGGGTTGGATGCATGAAGGTTTTGGGGCTCCCCCTCTCCCAAAAGAGGGGATAGGGCTGGGAAGGATGTGAACTTGGGGCTTGCTGTCAGCTGGGGACAGGGCTGGGTAGACAGTGGCCCTGGGAGATGTGTGTCATGCTGCCACTCCCTCAGGGACCCTGGCTGAGTCACAGCTGGCTGGCCACTCTGTTCCCCCCTGCAAGGCATGCCACCCACCTGGGAGGGCACTGGGAGAGCCTGATGGGCCAACAACAAATCCCTGTGGCTCAGGTTGGGTGGTGCTTGGCTTTAGGATTTGCACTGGGATGGGTGGGACCCCTGGGAGTGTGGTGCTGCAATTTGGGTGGATGGGCTCTGTAGCTCAGTGCTTGCAGTGGAAACTTTGCACAATGCTCAGCCCAGGGAAAGCTGAGAGGGCTGGAGGAGCAGAAATTGCCATGGCAGTGCTGAGATCCTGGGATCAGTCAGCAGAAGAGTGGCCACATCTGATGGGATTGTATACTGATGTGTTAATGCTTCCTGAGCTGCCTGGCTTGGACCTGTGTCCTTGGAGTAACCTGGGAGGAGACAAGTGGCAGTAAAACCAGAGGTTTTATTGGGATAGATCCTTTTAGCCTTCTTCTCTAGGCAGCAAAGGCTGCCCTGCTCTGGCCCTGCTCCCAGCAACAGAGAGACCCTTGAAACAGACTGAACAGGTTTGGAGAGTCAGTTTTTCTCCCCCTCACAGGGCACCGCAGCCTGAGCTGGTTTGCAGCTGGTACCTGCTCTCCCTCTGAGCACACAGCACAAAGTGCTGGCTGCTGCTTCTCCAGCAGGTCACTGAGTTTTGGTCCCTCCTGTGTTCCCACTGAGCCTCTCACCACTTCACACTGTTGGTAATTGCTCTCCAAAAGCCCAGGGAAGGGAGAAAATGAGAAGAAAAGCCGTGTCAGAGCTGACTGGCACTGTCTGTGCTGCAAGGCAAGAAGGCAGTCAAAAAAGAACGGCAGGAGCTGCTGCATCTGGGGCTGCAGCCACAGCAGGAGAGGAGAACTCCAAGAAGGTTAATTCTTCAATGCATTTTTTCCTTTTGCTGTATTCCAGGTGTACCTGGCTGCTGGAAAGACCTACCAGCTTGAGAAGACCCTGCAGGAGCTGGAGGAAGGGGCTCAGCACAGCGGCACCACTGACTCAGAGCTGTCGGAGCTGGAGGACAAAGTGGCCTCAGCAGCTGCCCGGGTGCAGCAGGCAGAGAGTGAGGTGAGGGCCTGACCCTGGCAGATGCTTTGCCCAGCCAGTGGTGGCAAACAAAGCCACTGATGGCTCCTCCAACCACCATCTGTGTGCCTTTTCTCCTCCTCCTAAAGATATCGGATATCGAATCCCGAATTGCGGCCCTGTCTGCTGCAGGGCTGACCGTGAAGTCTGTGGAAAAGGCAAAGAAGGCAAAGTCGAGTGTGCAGGTGAGCATAGAGGCTGGTGGCTGTGATGTACCTGCTCCCCTGAGCTGTAGCTGCTGCCCCTGGGTGCTGGGAAGGGCTGCCTGGCTCACTGAGCCATTCCCAGCTCTCCCTGTGCTGCCTGGTGCTCTGAGGGTCCTCCAGCACCCCCAGAGACACCTCTGCCTTCCTCTGTCCACAGGCTGCCTGTCTCCATTCTCCTGCTCCTGCCAGCAGCAGCCCTGGGGAGTCTCTGGATGACATTAAAGTGAGTGTGTGTCTAATCACAGGCTGTGGCACAGCGTTAAGCCTGGGCACAACCAGGGGGCTGCCATCAGAGAGAGCAGTGGCCTCACTGGAGACCTCTGCCCTCCCCTCCCTTCCCCACAGCAGGCTGCTGCCCTTCTCTTGCAGGCAATGCCCGGGCTGCAGAGGTTCAGGAGGAAGTTCAACAGCCCCCTGGAAATCACCAGTAAGGAGCAGGGCCCTGCCCCTGGGAGATGGGCACAGTGGGGAGCTGGGCTGGGCTTTGGGGATGCTGCTCCCCTCTCTCTCCCCCTCTGCATCCTCCCTCTGCTGTGTGCCTGCAGTGGAGTCCCCTTCCCTGTGCTCATGGGCAGTGATGGCAGAGCAGAGGTCAGGCTGAGATGGCTGAGTCCTCCAAGAACCAGGAATTGTCTGCAGCCACCCCACGGTCCAGGGACACACCTGTGTGCCTTCATCCCCTGGGCTGTTAGGTCTCAAAGCCTCACCTCAGCCCAGCCTCTCTTCTGACAGCAATTTCTCCCTTGCTTGGCCACCTTGGGGAAGGTATCCTTCCCTGGATGGCATGGCCCACCCCTGGAAGTGCTCCAGGCCAGGCTGGATGGGGCTTGGAGCACCCTGGGACAGTGGAAGGTGTCCCTGCCCATGGCAGGGGGTGGAACAAGAGTGGATTTCAGTTCCTTTCAACCCAAACCATTCCATGACTCCGTGAATCTTGGCCCTGCTGCCCACCTGGCTCAGCCACTGCTGGGGGAAAAAGCCCTCCAGGGGCCAGCTCTGGACAAAGAGCAGCTTGGGAGAGCTTCAGAGTAGATGGTGACCTGAAACTTGGCCCAGAAGCTGGTGTGGTGGAGGGACAGTCACTGGAAATGCTTCATTCTGACCAACATCAGCAAGATCCATTAGGAAATGACTTTTCTATTTCTCTCTTATCTCTCCTCACAAGCTTAAAGGCAGAAAAGAGTGGCTCTCCTTCCAGATAATGGAAGATGAAGGGAGGGAAGGGGGGAAGGATCATTTATTGCAGAGGTGGAGCAGCATTTCCCCCATTCACACAGACAACAGTGCTGTTCCCAGTGCTGGTACGTGGAAAGGTCCCTTGTCCTCATCCTCCTCAGGAGTCATCTGCTCTCCTTCCTGCAAAGGGCAGGCAGATAAAGGCAGCCCTGCCAGGAGATAGAGGGATGTGCAATGGGCACAGATGTCACCAGGCAAGCCTAACCCCGTGCCTGGGCTGGGCCAGGGGGGGATTTGTTCTCCTGACTGCCTGCCTGGCAGGGCAGGAACTTGCAAAGCTGGGCCTGAAAAGGTGCAGCTGGTGGCAGGGAAGAGGAGATGAATTGATGGGCTAAGAGAATCTCAAGAGATGAAGAGGAGAGGAGATGAATTAACGGGCCAAGAGAATCTCAAGGCTGGGGCAGGGAGAGCTGAGAGCTTCTCCCAGGCTGGCTTTTTGTTGCAGCACCAGAGCAGAGTGTGGAAGGGCTGACCCAGGCTGGCCCAGCTCACACAGAGCTCTGCAGAGCTGAGCAGCAGCAGCAGCTCTGTCTCCTCCTTACCAAAGCGCTCCCATCCCAGAGAGGGGAGCGCCAGGATACATCCAAACCCGCAGCCAGAGGGGCACCAGTCCATCCCAAGTGACTTGGTGGTGGCTGAAAGCTCTGGTGAGGAGGGTGAGGAGCTGCTGGCCACCTCTCCTGCCTCCCTGCAGGTTTTGACGACTCCTTTGACCGCAATTCCGCGTACCGCGGCTCGCTGACGCAGAGGAACCCCAACGGCAAGAACAGGAGGGTGGAGCGGCTCTTCGCGGTATGGACCAGCCCAGGGCAGGGCTGCTGGCCTGGCCTCCCCTGGGACTGTCCTCTCCCAGGTTCTCCTGGAGCTGATGGAGCCCTCAGCTCCCTCCCTGCTGCCTGGTGAGGGCAGGAACGCCTGGGCACCCCCCCTGAGGTCGGCGATGTCACAGCCCCAGAGAGGATGAACATCTCTGAATTCCCGTGTGGTCTGTGGGGTGGGACAGGGACTCACTCCTAGAAAGGGACAAGGGGATGCTGGCTTGGCTCAGGATGGTGTGGACACTGAGGTTTCTCCTTCTTGTGCCCTGCAGAAGCCTGTGATGACCCACCTGTCCTGAGGAGAGGGGACCTCCCTGCTGCCGCATTCCAGTGAGGATACGAGACCTCAGCAAAGCCAAGCCTCTCACAGCCTTCCCTGCAACTCTTCCTTCTCCTGAGCCCCTCTCTCCCTGAAACCCTGGACAGAAAGGAAGCCAGAGGCCATGGGAGGAGGAGCAAAGCGCTGGGGTGCAGACACGTGGCCAGGGGTTCTCATGGGAGGATGCTGGAATGGGACCTTGGGTTGGGGCAGCTCTTTGGTACTGGGCCAGCCAAGGGCACCAAAGAGGGGCAGAGCAGGAGTGACCTCCTCGGGGGCAGCTGGGTGTCAGTGTGACATCCAGCACAGGGACAGGGCAGGGACACAGCCCTCCCTTGGCAGAAGCTGTCAGTGCCTGTCCCTGCTCTCTCCAGGCTGCTGTGAGCAGGGACAGGAGCTGACAGTGAGTGTGGAATGCCCTTGGGGTACCCCAGGGAGCAGAGGGATCCAGGCATCCCAGTGCTGGGATTCACATCCTGATGCTGGTCCCATTCCCTGCCATGTCCTGTGGAGCTTTGTTTCCCTGCCCTGAGCAGCAAAGCGGGATGAGAGCAGTGCTGGTCCCCTCCCAGTGAGCACTTGCTCTTTGCCCCAAGCCATGCAAACACCCACTGAGGCTTCTGCCACCATGCCTGAGCAGCTGTGGCCATCAGAGGATGGGAGTGAGGTGAGGCTGAGGGAAGCAGTGGCAAGAAAAGTGGGAGGAAAGGCTGGAGAGTTTGTTGGAGGATATTGGTTTGTTTTTCCAGCTCTTGAAGACGTCTCTGCTCCAGGTATCAGCAAGATACAGAGCCCCAGCATGCAGAATGTAGGTGCTCCTCTGCTCCACAGAGGGATCAGCCCCTGCCAAGGTGCACTTGGGTGGATGAGCATGTCCCCTGTCCCTGGTGATGGCATTGTGGAGCCTCTTAGGGCCACCCCATCCTTTGGCAGGGCTGTGATGCCCTTTGGGGGCTGCAGCAGCCCCTGGTGTCAGCCTCCCCCAGCTCGCCCAGGATGTTTGTTTTCCTCCAGTATTCAACTCTGCGCTGATCCCAGTGGATCAGTACCAGCCCCATTCCCATGAGCAGAGCAGCAGGATGAGCAGAGGGTTCCTTTCTCTTGCAGGTCACTTTGGAAGAGGATTTTTTGTTCTGTCCCTGTCCTGTACAGCCCCCACTCTCCTCCCTCCCTCCTTCCCTCCCTCCCCAGTGGGCAAAGTGGGGAGGATCACTCACAGCTGGAGCAGGGACATCAGACCAATGCTGAGTTTCCCCTCCATGGCCACCCAGGCTGGATCATTTTAGGTAATTCCTGAGCATCTGAGCTAAAACCACTTCAATTAGGAGCAGTAGGGTGAGTTCTCATGCAAGTAACACATTTGTTTGGCTTTGCTAACAGTAGAGGCTGCTAACTGCCTGGGAATTGCTCCTGTGGTCACCCCAGAGAGTATTCTAAGTCCATAGTCTGGGCTTCCCAGCTGGAAACAAATCCAGTTTCTTAATTTCAAATTAAATCCTTGTGGCCTGAAGCTCAACAGGGTAAGTGCAAACCTCTGCTGTGGCAGAACCTCCCGGGCACTGCAGCTTCACTGGATCCAGCCTGTGCTGTGCAGGGATGGCAGCTCCTGGGCTGGAAAAAGGGAGCTCCACCAAGACCATCCAAAGGGTTTGCACCCACCCTTGTGGCATCAGGGCTCGGCCTTCACCCCAGCCCATCTCCTGCTTGTCTGGTTCCAGCCATGGCTCCAGTCCTTCCACACCTGACCCTGTGCAGGAATCCCCAACAGGGAACCTCAGCAGAGCCCACCAAGGCATCGTTCAGCAGCCACCCACCTTGTTCTTTGCTGGTTTCCTGACCCGTTTGCCTGTGTAGAGATGATGATAAATGTTCACTAAATCATGCAATAAAGCCAATTCTGTGTCCAGAACCACCCACCCATCTCCCAGTGTCTCTTTTTTCAGCGCACTCCAGCAAAGGCTCCTTTCCCTTCCCATGGAATCCCAGAATGGGTGGGCTTGGAAGGGACCTCAAAATCCATCTCCTCACACCCCCTGCCAAAGCCAGGGATGCCTTCCAGGTTGCTCCAAGCTCTGTCCAGCCTGGCCTTGAACACTTCCAGAGATCCAGGGGCAGTCACAATTTTCTGAGGGCCTCTCCACCCTCACAGGGAAGAATTCCTTCCCGATATCCCATCCATCCCTGTCCTCTGGCAGTGGGAAGCCATTCTCTGTGTCCTATCCCTCCATTCCCTGTCCCAAGTCCCTCTCCAGCTCTCCTGGAGCCCCTGTAGGCACTGGAAGGGCTCTAAGGTCTCCCCAGAGCTTTCTCTGCTCCAGGTGAGCACTCCCAGCTCTCCCAGCCCCGCTCCAGCCCCGCTCAGAGCATCTCCATGGCCTCTTCTGGAGCTGCTCCAGCAGCTCCATCCCTTTCTTTACCCATCCTGTGCACTCCTTGCTTCAAAGCTGGCCAGGTGGAGCAGGCAGGAGCTGGACCAGCAGCACTGAAGCCGAGTGGGGCAGATGGTGCACATCAGGATGGCCACATGAGTGGCCAGACACTGCCACAGGGCCACAGGTGTGATGATGGGGGTCAGTGGTGCCCAGTGATGGAGCCACTGGGTGGGTAAAGGGGATGCCCAGGCTGGTGCTGAGGAGGGGCTGAGCCTGAAATAAAGGCACTGCTCCAACTTGCATGGAAACCCTGAGCCCAGCCTGGCAGCTGAAGCCACAAGAAACACAAGCCCACGGCATCAAGGGATTGCTTTAAAACCTGTATTAAAGCTTTAAACCTGTACTGAATATCAGCAGCAGCCCTGGGGTTGAGAGGCCTGCTGAGCCCGGGGTGGGGATTGTCCTGGCTGGAGCCCAGGCTGGGGCAGGTTCTCCTCTCTCCAGCCTTTTCCCTGCTTTGCTGCACATCTGTGGCGGTGCCCTGTGTCCCAGCTGTCCCCAGCAGGGGCTGTGCTCAGGCAGGGGAGCTGGCACTGCCTGATTTGGAGCTCTGTCCCACATGGGTGAGATGACAGAGCCCTCCCCCTGCCCACACCCTGCTGGTGACAGTGTCTGCACAGTCCTGCCAGCGCAGAGATGTCCCTGTTTTGGGATATCCCATTCTGTCTGCTTGGACACACCCTCACGCTGGCTCCTCCAGTGTCACATCCAGCAGAATAAACACCAGGAATCTTTAAAATCCATTTGAAATGGGAGTGGGGGGCAGGGAAGGTGGGGATTTGGGGAACAAGCCCGTTCCTGCCAGCCCGTGTGCCCCAGCACATCGCCTTCCCCTGAGCTCTGTACCGAGTGTTCTGCTCTCCCTAAAGCAGGGTTTTTGAGGGGGTGGAGGGTTGTGGTACCGGTGCGAATCCTGCGGTGGAGTCACAGCGTTCAGGGCAGCAGCACACACCGACCTCGGCAGGAGAAAACTTCCCCTCGTCCCAAATAACCCCGCGTGGAGGACGGGCATTAACATATCCCCAAACCACCTCCCTCAGCCGGATAAAACGCTGCTCCCTTCTGACTCACCCGCATCCCGGTGCTGATTCGATGAGAGGGGACAGCGGGGAGGGAGGGAGGGGAGATGCCCCGGCTCGGGGCTCGCCTCTGACATCAGCAGGAGCCCGGCCATAAAAGCAGCGAGCGGGGGGACCCCGGCTCACAGCGCCGGCCCAGGCTCAGCGGGACGGAGCGGACGCCCCTGCTCGCCCCGCCCGGTAAGTGCGAGCGGCAGCGACGCTCTCCTCTGCCTGCCGTGATGCTCTCCGTATCGCCCGAGCCTGCTTTGCCTCCCCGTGTGTCTGTCCTCGCGTCTGTCCAGCCGGCTGGTGGGGATGGGGAGGTCCAAAAGTTGGTGGTCGCAGCACACCTGAGCTGCCGGGAGCGCGGGGTGCGTCCTGCTCAGCGCGCTGAGAACTTTTCCTCGCAAAAGTGGCTGGAAATGGAGCGGCCCCGCCGTGTCCTGCCTCGCCCGGCTCCCCTGCCCTGCTCCCTGGTTTGGGCAGCTGCAGAGACCCAGCCCCTCACCCAGCCCGCCCTGCTCAGCGCCTCAGAGCCCCCAAGTGTGGCACAGGGTGTCCCCAGGCTGTCACTTCAGCAGCCGCGGGCAGGGGTGGGTGCCAAGGGGGCAGAGGTGGTCACCATCCATCCATCCATCCATCCATCCATCCATCCATCCATCCATCCATCCATCCATCCATCCATCCATCCATCCATCCATCCGTCCGTCCATCCATCCAAGGCTCTGCAGCCAGCCCTATATTTTGGTGGTGGTCCCCATCCCTTGGGCTCTGGGTTTATTGGGGGTCCCTGAGAAGATCAGGCCTGACTTAAGGCACTAGGCTAGGATCAAAACCTATTTCAATGACCATGAGGTTTGTGCAGCTCATGTTTGGAGGTGGTATTTTCCCCAGAGGTGTCAGCCCCAGCAAACCCCTGGGTTTGTTCCGATGCTGTCCCCAAGCCCTTTGCTGCTGGCCTGGGGACACAGATCCACAGCCAATCCCTTCTCTCCTGCAGTGACATCGGAGCCTTCAGCAGGGCTCAGGAGACTTCACAGCCCGGTCACAGCGGCCCAAAGTGCTGGGGATGAAGCTGGGCATGAAGCTGGGGGTCGCCTGCCTCCTGTGGCTGCTGCTGGTCTGCCTGAGCCTGCCCGCCACGCACGGCAGCGTCCTGGAGCGCTCCATGGAAATCAGGAGTAAGGAGAACACGAGTAAGGGACTCATCCCGCCACCCTCCTCTGCATCCCCCGGCTCAGCTCCATTTGGGGGCTGAGGAGCTGCTGCCACTGTGCAGGAGCTGCTTTGAGAGAGAATTGCAACAGCTTTTATGCTCCTCATCCCCCTTCCCTGCTCCCCTGGTGCTCCCATCCCCTCACCGGTGGGCGCGATGCCCCTTCCCCTCCATCCAGCCCCCTGACGGGCTCTCGGCTTTTCCCGCAGACCCGGACATCGACCCCTCGTGGTACACGGGCCGCGGGATCCGGCCCGTGGGGCGCTTCGGGCGGCGGCGGGCGCTGGGCGGGGGTGGCCGCTCCGGCGGGGCCGTTCAGCGGGGCTGCGCCGCTCCCCGCCCGCCCCGGCTGGAGCTGAGCCCCTGAACCGGGCTGGCAATAAAATCCCTTCTCTCTCAGCCCTGCGTGCCAGCCTCTCTGTTCCAAACCTCGCCCCCGAATCTGCATGGTCACCGTGGGTTGCTGCCTGCCCTGCTGGTGTGACAGCCTTTCCCTCTCGTGTTTATCCCCTCACACCGCAAGAAACACCCCAAAAATAATCACAGAGCCTCCCCTTTCCCAGGGGTATGCCCTGGGCATGCCAGCTCCCAGGGGTGCCCCTGACACCCTCATTTCCATGAGCTGGGGACAGAAACAGCCCCCCAGAAACGCCTGGGGAGGATGTGATGCTGTGTCCACCCCTCTGCCCTGCAGGCAGGGTGAGTGCTGCTGCCTCTGGAGAGAGCACAGGTGGCTTTTTCTCCTCTTCCAGCCAAGGGCAGCTCCCACAGTGTAAAGGGGAGGCCCAGCAAGGCACAGGGCACTGTGACACCACACAGTGACTTTGGCCCCATTGTGGCTCAGTGCCCCCAAGGATGGGCTGTGACCCCTGTAATGGGGTGGGTGGGGTGAGGAGAGCACTGGCTCTGGTCCCTGCCACCCCCAGGCTTCCTGTGGTTCCCCACAGGCTGACATGCAGGGCAGGGGGGGGGAAATACACACCTTTAGGGCAATATTCTCTTTACTTGCAGCCTGGGTGTACAACCACCAGGATCTTTGCTTTGGGAAATTAAACCCTCCCTTCTCAGAGGGAAAGGGAGATGGAGGAGGTGACAGCTGGGGGTGGGGGGATGTCACCAGTCAGGCTTGGTGGCAGTGTTCCTGGCAGGTTGTGCTTTGATCCGGAAATGGGAGATGGGTGGAGGAAACCCCTGTGCTTTATCTCCCGGATAAGGATGGAGCCAAGGGGTTGAAGAGGCCCCTTGTACCAGGCCAGGATGGGCTCTGGGTGGGATTTCAGAGGGAGGGTGGTCAGGCTGAGCTGTCCCTGCAGCTCTGAGCCCTCCTCTGAGCTGTCCCAGAGCTCTGAGCTCTGTCACTGCCCCTATGGAGGTGGGCTCAGCCCTGCTGGGTGCACAGTGTCACATCCTCAGCTCCTGCAGCACCTTGTCCTTGTCCCACTCGCCCTCAGGTCCACGGTGGAGCTCCCATGTGGGGATGGCCCTGGGTGCCTTCTCTTTCTCCCTCCTCAGGAGCTCTTGGACTAGGAGGAAACACAAGGCAAAAAGGGGGCTCTTTTCTCCTGCCAGAGGCTGGGGTGCCATGGCCACCCCGTGTCCCACCCCGGGGCACCATCCTGCAGTTCCTGAACAGCTGAGCTGGGGACAGCATCGCACTCACAGATTGGATACCAATGCAAAATAAAATTGTGGCTCTGGGAGAAAGCCTGAAAACCCTCCCTGACACTGGGATATCTCTGGATGGATCTGTCCATCCTTCTGCCTTAAGGGCTGACTGGCTGGGAGGAACATCTCAGTGACAAGTAGGAGCAATGAAGGGGCTGAGTCTTTCATGGTTCACCTGCCTCTGCTCTCACCTAGAGCCATCCCATAACTCACCTACAGCCATGAAGACATCATTCACCTGGTGGTTGGATTTTGCAGATGTCTCCATGAACAGGAGGCCTTTTGTTTGTGCAAATTCTTCCCCCTCCTGAGAGAAATGAGCAGAGTTATTCCCCTGCCCCCTCTGGGGCTGCTTGTTCAGTTTTATGGTGGATTTCATGTACAGGCACTTCAGAGGTGTCTGAAAACCTCTTAAATGCTTGGACTTCCTTGGAAATTTTCCCTGGATGTATCCCAGTGCTTTCTGTGAGGGGTGATGAGGGAAGCCCAGGCACTCACCTCAGTGGTGACCTCTCTCTCAGCAGCAAGGTCTGTCTTGTTCCCCACCAGAGCAATCACGATTTCATCAGGCAGGAATTTCTTCTCCAGCTCCTCCAGCCACAGCTTTGCTCTGCTGAATGTTTGCTGGAGAGATGGAGACAGAACCACCCAGTGATCAGGTTTTGATTTAATCTCTTTGTCTCACACCAAGCCAGCTGAGTGGCACCAAACCAGTGAGGGTGGGGAGGTTCTGACTGCCCCTCTCAGGGAAACAGGTCACCAGCCCTCAAACACATTGAGGCATAAATCACCCTTGAGGGATAAATCACCCTTGGATGGGATTCATGGCAGCAGGAACCACCCCTGGGTGGTGGCAGGGTCCTGCCAGGGGCCTTACCTTGTTGGCAATGTCATAAACGAGGAGGGCAGCGTGGGCATCCCTGTAGTAGAGGTGACAGACACTCTGGTACTTCTCCTGCCCCTGCCGTGTCCCAGATCTCAAACTTGACAGTGGCCTCGTCCAGCTCCAGGATCTGTGTGAAGAAGGAGCCTGCAGGCAAGATCCAAGGGGTGTGTCCACTTGGAGCAGGAGCAGGGAGCTCAGATCCCCTGCCCTGAGGGTGTTAATGGTGTTCTAACGCACAGAATCCAGGGGGGACTCCTTGTGACCACTGGCACTGGGCTGAGGTGGCCCTTCCTGGCAGCAGATTTGGGTGGATGACCCAGGTTTGATGTTGGGTAATTCTGAGCTTTGCAGAATGCCCCCAGATAGAGACAGCTCCACCTTGCTGGTGGGTCAGAGCTGTGAATGGGAATATCCATGGAAAGGGCTCCCACTGGAGGAGAGCTTCCATCCTTTCCCTCAGGGAGTAGATGGCTGGTCCACGAGCAGAGGGACAAGAGGAGAAGCTCCACTTTGCTCTGCTCCACCAGCTGCAGGTGGGATCACAGCCTCTGTACCTGCTGTGCCTGCTGAAGGCAAAACCCAGGTGCAGCTGGTAAAATGAATATATATAATGTCTAGGTGCTGTAGGAATTGAAACCAGGTGATCTTTAATGCAAACCTTTCTAAGAGACCCTCCTGGGGTGCCTGAATAGCTGGGAAGGCAGCACAGCATGCAAAGAGCACATGGGCTGTACAGTTTACTCATCATCCTGCTGCTCACCTGCCTCTAAACAGCAGCACAAAGCCAGACCTGTGTGATATGGATGTGGCTTTGCTTGTGTGGCCTGGAAAAGCAGAGATGTGAAGGGGGAGTGTAGGTAGCCATGATATTTTCTGAAAAATCCCTTTGCCAGGATTTTTTCTCCTGAGAAGCTGAGAGGCCTCAGGAACAAAATGTACACAGTGATTGTCTGCTGCTGTGGAATGCAACAGGTGGATCTGGGATTGGTCTCATGTGGTTGTTTTTAATTAGTGGCCAATCACAGTGAGCTGGGTTGGACTGTCTGAGAGTCAGGAGCTTTTGTTATCATTCCACTTCATTCCTTGCTAGCCTTCTGATGAAATCCTTTCTTCTATTCTTTCAGTATAGTTTTAGTATATCATTTTCTTTTAATATAATATATATCATAAAATAATAAATCAGCCCTCTGAAACATGGAGTCAAGATTCTCATCTCTCCCCTTGTCCTGGGACCCCTGTGAACACCACCAGAGGGGAGGATCTGGCTTTGGGGCAAATCTGCACCAAAGTGGGTCTGTGCTACTGCAAGATGGAGCAAGCAGCTCTCCTGCATCCCACTCCTCTGCAGGGAAGTGCACCAGGCCTGGTCTCTTGTCCAGAGCCATGGAGCCACTCACTCACATCCCACGGTGGGCAGCAGCTCCCTGAAGTCGTTCTTCACGTATCTGTAGGCCAGGCTGGACTTGCCCACGGACATGCTGCCCAGCAGCACCACCTTGTACATGTGGGAGGGACGGGGCCCCTCTGGTGTCACTGCCTGTGCCATGTCCTGCAAGGAAACCAGCTCTGCTCGAGGGTCACCTGCCAGTGAGTGATCCCAGGATCGGCTGAGCCTCCTGCAGCAGCTCCTGGCTGGCAGCTGGGCAGGTGGGATTAACTCCGAAATACGCTGGAATAAAATCAAAGCCATTAATATAATAAACTGCACATTTAATGCATCAAAGCATCTGCCACTGTCAGCTACGGCCAGAAGGTGGAGATGTTTGGGAAGAAACCTGATGCCAGAAGCCTCCTCGGATGCAGGCAAGGAGATTGGTGCATCTCCTCCAGCAGGGAGGAGCTGGAGGGATTTCCCGGCAGAGGGAAATCCCTTCTGGCTGTGCCTTGCTCTCCAGGACACCTCCTTCCCCGGAGTCCTGCTGAAGAGCTTAGGCTGATGTCCCACATTTATGATCCTGCTTAGGAGTTACATCAGGAGAGCCTCAGGAGCGAGCAGCCCTGCACACAAAGCAGGCTGCAAATGCCCCTGCACCCCGGCTAAAGACCCCCAGCCAAACCAAACCCCTGGAGTGCCACCCCCATGTCACCCCAGAGTGTGACAGGCCGCCCTGCAGTGCCCAGGGATGGCAGGAAAGGGGGATTGCCTCAAACCTGAGTGGAGGAGAGCTGCTGCAGAGCCTTGGTCGGTGGGAGCCCTCCTGGGGGACACGGGTGTCCCCTCCTCCCAGCCCTGGGCCAGGGAAGTGCCACTGCTGGGTGGGAAGTGCCAGTGCAGGGCAGCGAAGCACACTTTGCCCTGCTTTGCCCTGGTTCCTCCTCACAGAGCTCCTCCTCCAGAAACACTCAGCTCATGTGGACACTTATAAAGGAGAGAGGGAAGTTCCCGGGGTGCTGGGCTGAGCAGGATGCCAGGCTGAGCTCTGCTGGAGTGGGGGCATTCCCTCCACGTGGAATAAAGCCCTGGTGGGGCAGACAGCAGGGATCTGCAAGATCTATGATGAAGAATTGGTGCAATTTCTACCTGAGCCTCAGAGATTTGGCCGTGGAAGCAAGAAGTACCTTTACAAAGATACCTACAGCAGCAGCAGCAGTGCAGCTCCTGCAGTTCCCTTCCTGCAGCTCCCTGCAGCTCCTGCAGTTCCCTTCCTGCAGCTCCCTGCTCCCTGCAGCTCCCTGCAGCTCCCTGCTCCCTGCAATTCCCTCCCTGCAGTTCCCTGCTCCCTGCAATTCCCTCCCTGCAGTTCCCTCCCTGCAGCTCCCTGCTCCCTGCAGTTGCCTCCCCTGACAAAAGCCCCTTGTTCCTGTGAGCTGCTCATCCCACGTGGCTCCTTTATTTTGCCTGTCCTCCCTGTGCAATCTGGCAGGCTCCAGACCTTTAATTCTTCATTAAGGCTTGTCATTAAGAGCATTCTTTGGCTGAACCCAGTGTCTTTGGATCCAAGCAGTTTTTCTGCTGGGTGAGACAGGCTTTAATCCCCTTAAAAAACACAAGTAACATCATCTCCCCAGCTCATGCAGCCCTGTGATGAAGAGCAGGATTTTAGTTTGTGCAGAACAACTAGTTAGTCATATTTTTCAAGCAGGAAGAAGATAAGCCCTGTGGCACAGCATGATTGTGCTCTTTAGGGTATTGATTACATACATTTGCCTCTCTGTAGGCTGGAAACAAGACTGCCATCCATCCTGGGCAGTTATTGTCAGTGGTAAGCCATAAAACTCTCTAAGGAAACAGGAAGATGCTTGAAAACTACCCAAGGCTGTCTGTATTAAACACAGTTTCTCATCATTTCCCTCTGCTGCTCTCTCTTCAACCTCAGAAAGATGGGTTGATGCTGGAACAAAACCCACCAGGGATTTACTGCAATGACTTTTGCCAAAGCTCACTTGAAGTAATTTTTCCCCATGTTAGGAGGCAGAGGGTGAGGCTCCCTTCCCACCTGAAGGAAGCAAAACAAGCAGCTTTGTTCTGATTCAATGGAAAGCAGGATTTAGGGGGAAATGGTGGGGGCTTTGTCCTCTTTTTTTTTTTGTTGGAAAATGAGAGTACAGAGTAAATCCTGCACTTCCTGGATGAGGGACTGTGGGGAAAGCATCCAGATATCCACAGTCATCAATTTGTGGAGCAGCAGCTGAGGTGGTGCAGGTCCTCTCCTTGTGCCAAGAGGCCACACTGAGGGGCAGGGAAAGCTCAGCCTGCTCAGATCCAGTGTAGTCAGAGAAAACAAACCAATTTCTCTTCAATCAGCAGTAAAACCCTGCTGGTGGATTTAGTCTCCAGGTACAGCTTGATATTTTGTGGCAGCTGTGTCTAGCACAGATATTAGGGGCAGGATTGTTGGATCCTACACTTGTCCTGAAGGTGAGTTCCCAAACAGCCACAACACCAATCACTTCTCACCTCCTAGCAGAGGATTAAACATTGCTGCACCCAGGAAACTGTGTTCAGCATCTTTAACCTGGGCTGGAGGGATCCAGTGTATTTATTGTCAGGGGATAAGCCCTTTTATTTCCAAAGGAAAGCAGTAATAAAAGAAAAGCCAGGCATGCCTTTGGGGATGGAGTTGCTGAGAAGTCTTATTTAAAACCCTGTTTAGCTTCCTGGGAAATTAGTGTTGTTTATGTGTAATGATGTCTAACTCATTACAAATAGTAATGAGGTCTAGGTAATCTAGGTCCTAATACCATTAAAGCCATTTGCTGAGTTTCTGCAAAGGGGTGCAAGGGTGAACCAGAACAAAATTACTAAGCACCTCAGAAAAATTACAGGACTTCAACAGTTAACTGTGTAAGTCTGCAGTGTTTAACTCTGCAGGTTTTGGACACAATATTTCAGGTTCTTTCAGATTTAGATACTTAACTTTTCTCCCCCCACACACAGAAGACAGTTGTTATGCACCTACCTCCCCAGTTAAGTTCTAGCATTCAGCTCAAAGCTCTCCTCTGCTTTTGGGACCCTCTTCCCACCTGCTTAAGCTCTGGCTTAAATAAGAGAGTGGCCACTGAGAAAGTTCACTTAAGCCAGGGCTACCAGGGGATACAGGAATCCCAACTGCAAAGACACAATGTGTAAATATTAGATTTACCCAGCGATGATCTCTCAGAAGAAGCAGCGCCCCTCAAGGTGAAGGGGAAGGGAATGAGGATCATTAACCACGAAGGGAAGTAAAGCTGCAATAAACGGGACTGCCCAGAGACGCAGAGCTCTGCTGAGCCCTGGGAGGATGGGGGAAGGACAGAGAGCTTCCTAAAACCTCTCCTGCTGGGCAGGAGCCACTGCGGACCGTGCCACCCTGCGTGCCTCGGATGCGGGGCTGCCCCGGGAGCATGGGAGGATTCCGGAGCCCGCCTGGGAAAGGCGCCTTGGAGAGGGCGGCTGGGGCCGAGGGATTCCCTGCCCGGAGGGGAATTCCCGGCTGGAGGATGCCTTTACCTTCCCGAAGGCTCGCTGTCCCCAGTCCGTGTGTCAGGGGTGACAGGGTGACAAACATCCGTGTGTTCCAGCCCCTCCGTGCCGGGAGCGGCGAAAAGCCAAAGCAGCGGTGCCAAAGGTGAGAGAGGCAGCCCGGAGCAGTGAACCTTAGACCCGACACCAGGGCTAAGGTCTGGCAGCCAGGCAAGACGGCGACAGGCTGCTGTCACCGGGGCCATCCCCCGCACCCCTCCATCCCTCCTTCCAGCCCCCCTCCCCACGCTGGGGTTTGGCGGATGGATGGACAGACCGACGGATGAATGGGTGGGTGGAGCTTTCCCCATGTCTTGGGATCCAAGAGTGTCACCGTGATATTTTCTGGAAAATCCTCTTCGCCCAGGATTTTCTCCTGGGAAGCTGAGCAGCTTCAGCTTCTCCTCTGTTTTGCTGCTCTGGAACGTGGTCCGGAGATTGTTTATCCAAACATGTGAATTGTTTTTACTTAATGACCAATATGTGTCAGACTCTGAGGAGTCAGTCACCAGTTTTTATCATCATTCTTGTTAAGCCTTCTGTCTGCATCCTTTCTCTTTCTTTAGTATGGTTTTAGTATAGCATTCTTTAATATAATAAAATAATAAATCAGTCTTCTGAGAACATGGAGTCAAATTCTCAATTCCTCATTGTTTTCTAGCCCTCTGTCTGTATTCTTTCTCTATAGTTTAGTATAGTTTTAGTATAGCATTCTTTAATATAATATAATCAAATAATAACTCAGCCTTCTGAGAACATGGAGTCGGATTCTCATCTCTCACCTCGTCCTGGGGATGAATTTTTATCATCATTCTTGTTAAGCCTTCTGTCTGTATCCTTTCTCTTTTTTTAGTATAGTTTTAGTATAGCATAATATAATATAATATAATATAATATAATATAATATAATATAATATAATATAATATAATATAATATAATATAATATAATATAATATAATATAATATAATATAATATAATATAATATAATATAATATAATATAATATAATAATAAATCAGCCTTCTGAGAACATGGAGTCAGATTCTTATCTCTCACCTTGTCCTGGGGATGAGTTTTTATCATCATTCTTATTAAGACTTCTGTCGGCATCCTTTCTCTTTCTTTAGTATAGTTTTAGTATAGCATCCTTTAATATAATATAATCAAATAATAAATCAGCCTTCTGAGAACATGGAGTCAGATTCTCACCTCTCACAATCCCAGATTCTCTCCTGGGACCTCACAAACACCACACAAGAGCATCCCAGCTAGCAAGGAGATGGGGGTAAAACCCCCCAAGGTTTGAGGATCAGGGAGGGCTGGGTGTGGCAGGAATCATGGCACACACGGGATCTGTCCTCTCTGGGTTTTTATAACATGGCAATTTCTGCTGCTGAACATTAGACCTGGCTTTGGTCACGTGCCAGGGGCAGGCTCAGATATCCCAGGCTTGGGATTGCAAAGGGGATGTGTTTTGTGGGAGAAAGATGTGCACACACTTGTCTGGCAAAATGCTTCAGCTGATGATAATTCAGTGTTTCTGTCACTCCTCTTGTCATAGTCGGTGTCCTTCCTTCAAGTAAGAGATCTGGAAGTGAAACAGGCTTAACAAAATCTAGTCCCAATGGTTATAGGAACAGGGTGAAAAGCAGAAGTCCTACAAGAAAGCTTAAAAACAGTATCATCCTAGTTTTGAAATTAAAAAGGTGTCTTGTGACTTCCAAGGCCTAAGCACTGCAGTTCAATTACTTCCCATTTCAGTCATGAAAAGCCATGGACAGTTTACATTCCCAGGTCCTTCCCATCAGCTCTGCAGAGGCTAGAGCTGGATTTGGGGATCCTTTCAACACATTTCCTATGAATATATGTGGTTTTTCCAGTCCAGAAGCAGTTTAATGTGCTCCCACCCCTTTCTTATAACTTGTTTCCCAAAGGAACTGACTTAAAGCCTTTTTTTCCTTTTTTTTTCTTTTCCTCCTAGGGCTTTGGATTAGTCAGTTCCCTGTGACCCTGTGCACAGTTGCACTGGTACAGCAAGGGGCTAGGAAGGTGTTGGAGGATTTTGGAAGGGCTGAGTGTGGATACCTTGAGATGGGGTTGCTGCAGCAGGAATCCTTGCCCACAGCAATGATTTTACCCACTGGTTTGGACCTACAGGCTCTGCTAGCATCATGCACCTAAACTCAGCTTCTAATTTTTAGTAGGAAAAAAAAAAAAGGCTGGGAGGCTTTGAAGCCTTATGAAAGGATGGCTTTGTCAGGGCTAAGAGAAGCTTCATTCCCAGTTTGTGCTGCTCTGTTATTTTCATACCTGCTCTGCCTGAGCAGGTGTCACATCTCAGAGGCCTTTGTGAAGGGCTTTTACAAAAGAAGGTGGTGGGGAGGAGGTGCCCAAGCAAAGTGCCATGGCCTGGCTGGTGTAAAAGCCCCGGAGGCCTGCAGAGCCCAGGGGAGTGTGTCCCTTGTGTGGGCTGGGACAGCCTCCCCTGGAAGGCTCCTCTGCTGAGCCAGACCCCACTAGAGGGCACAGCTCCTCTACCTTTTGAGACAGCGAGGATGCTGCTGCTGCTGCTGCCCAGCCTCATGTCTGGCCGGACAGACAGACAGACAGGCACCAGCCCATGAGAGACGGACCGAGGTCTCCTGCCAGAAGTGTGGATGGACAGCCAAGCTTCTCTTGCTCTTTGTTCTCCAGATAACTGGAATGTGAACACCTCTGATAAGCACTGTTGCAGTGCCAGGGAGCCAATTTTTTTTTCCAATGTATCTCTGTCTGCTTGCCTGCTTCTTGTGAGGGAAAATATGCAGGGTGCTGAGGATCAGACCCCTTCAGTGGTGAGTGGTTTGCAAATGGAGACTGTGGCTGCATTGGTGGAGCACCTGGAGCATGCTGCACAAACCTAGGGATGCACCTCCCTGTGCTTGTGCAGTGAAGGGTTCCTCACTTGAAATAAATTTTACTGGTAAAACCTGGGCATGGGTTGCTTTTCTGAGGTTTAGGGACTGCATTTCATTTTACAGCCACCTGATGTGATTGTGTCATGAGGATTTGGAGGATGGGTCTGGCCATGGGAGTGGTGTGGATCAAATGCACCTTGTAGAACTTCCCCCACTGCTCCACCTCAGCGATTTTATTTGATTTTTAACTGTGAAGGAAAGGCTGACACATCAGTGGTGCACAAGAATTCCAGAGGAGGTTAAAAAATAAAACTTCTAGGCTAAGCATGCAAGAATAATTCCAATAATCTTGTCTTTCTGGCTCTGCCTGCTGCGTAACTTTGAGCAGGATGCCTCTCCTTCCTCCTTTTTCTGAGTTAGAGGAGGTACAAGCACACAGATCTTTGTGGGGCAGTTTAGAAGCTCCTGGAGGGTTCTTTGTCAGTGGTTGTGTAGCACTTGGCTCTCCCTGACTGTGACTGCTGGGAGGAAGCATGGATGTGGGCACTGTAAATCCTCCCTTGCTGAAGGAGGAGTGCTTGTGTGGGAAAGGCAGCAGAGTCTGGCAATAAAGGCACAGCCCTGAGCTGAACACAGAGACTGAAACCTCAGCTTTGCCCCTTGTTTGCTGTCTGCCTGTGGGAAGAGTTCTTTTTTCTCCTCTGACTTGTTTCTCCCCCTCTCCTTGGGCTCATCCATATGAATTCCATGTGCTCCCTGGCATGCCCTGTGCAGGCAGCCCAGCTCAGGAGGGCTGATCACTATCAAAGCCCCCACGCTGTGGAAATGAGACTTGGACTTTGTACTGCTCTGAAATTATGCTCATCTTCAGCATTTTTGGTCCTCTGAGGTCCCTGAATACCACAAAATTGTTCCTGATGGGTCAGTTTGTATCTGAAACACTCTCATTTCTTAATTTTTCAAGAACAAACACCTGAAACCATGGTCAGCAAAATAAATTCAAAATAACTGATCCATCCAGAGGTCACAGCAAATAATGTTCTCAAAACTGTTTGCCATACCTGTGCTGTTAAATGTGCCATCCCCTGTTTGTGTGGTGGTTTTCATACACAACATGACTAAGGAGTTAAATCACAGGATGGAATTGCTTGAAGTGTCCTGGTCTTTGCTGTTTCTCCTTTTCTGTGTGTGATGAAGTAATGAAAACCCAGGGTATTCCATACAGGCAAGGTCTGTCACCACTGCCACGCAGCATTTAAAGATCTTTTTGTTTTGAGAAGAGCAAGGGCTGCGCCTTTGTTGATGAAAAAAAGATTGAGGTCCTCACTGTTACAATGCCAAGAAGTTAAGACATATTTCAGGGATTGGTGGAGCTGTAATGGTGAACAGATCATTTACACTGTGGCTCAAAACTCTGAGCCTGCCCTGAACTGCTCGAGGCCTCTAAAATGCTTGTCTTCCTGTATTAATTATTAACGTTGCTAAAACACTCCAGAGATTGGCTTGGAAACATTAAACAAACTTAATATTAATAGCTCCCAGATGATAAGTGATGGTGAACATTAGCATGTGTTAAAGACCGAGGAGGGAAAATAACTACTGACTACAATAAACATTTGAAGTCTGGTGGCATTAAATTACAAAGAGAATACAAGTGTGAACCACAAGAAAGGCTTTCCTACAGCATTAGCACTTGAAGAGACAGGTGAGATTGTTTTCACCCCTGAAATTGCACTTGACAGCTCACAATAAATAGCCTTGAGGCATGTGCTGAGGTTCTTGCCATATGTCTAATAAGCAAGGTGCAGCTTGGGTGACAAGTAAATGTATGTGGCTTGCTCAAGTAAAGATGCCTGCATTGAACAGTTTATCTCAAACTTCACATTCTCATTTCTCAGCAGACCTTGGCCAGGAGGATCCCTCTCCAGGAGTCCAGCCCACCTTGCCAGGAGAGCTGCCATGAGAGACCTTTGGCTCTAGGCTGGGTACCTGACTTCAAAGGAAACAAAGGAAAAGCCAGCTCCCAAGGGCCACAGAAATGGAGGAAATGGTTCAGTGAAACAAGAGACATCTTTATCAGACAAGGTGCAGGTTTGGCAGCATTTCTCATGATTAAAGCATTTAAGCACTCTCTTCCACGTGCAGGGTCTGGTGTCTGCCCTGAGCTCCATGTGCTGCTTTCAAGCCAGTGGGGATATCACATTTGGGATGGACCTTGACCTCTCAGGAAAAATTGGTGGCAACTGGCCAGCTGGCTTCAGCTTTTAGTGTGGCACTGGCAGAGTGATCACACATGTTCCCTTAGGAAACCAGGCTAAAAATGGCTGTAGGTGGTACCTTTCCAAGCCAAGGGCTGTAGAGGAGCTCCCTGAGAGCCAAAAGTTGCTCAATAATCTCCCCCAGAAGCGCTTCATCTCTCTGTGTTTGCGAGGCAGCTGTATCCAACGCAACTGAAAATGTTTTGCCCGTGCATGGAAAGAGAACGATTAAAGCAATGCTGTCTAGCACAGACTTGAAAAGCTCATGTGGGTGTGAATATGAGCTTCACTTCCCTGAAGTCCCCCACCCAGCTTTGGGGATGCCTAGCCCAGAAAGCTTCACAGGGCATTTTATGACAGGTTTTGCCTCTCCATGGCAGCCAGGCCCAAGGCCACAGCATGGTTTTGCCTTTTCAGGTCACATCGAAATGTTTGGCTGGTTTTCAGCTGGGTTTTAGTCTCAGGCACTGTGTGTTACAGGCATGGTCTGTATAAGCACAAGAATAGAAATTATTTCATCAGTTTGAGCCTGAGTAACCTCGTTTAAGGCCAGATGCTGCTGGAAGAGTTGTAAAGCAGTCATCTTGGGCAGAGGTGAAATGAGTCATCTGTTGCCAATAAACTTGGAAGGAACAGAGATGCCTGGGGGCAGGGGGGGACAACATCATTATCTGCTGTTACCTCCAGCAACTCCTTTTATAATTGAAAAAGGTATTAAAAATTATTTTGGGAGTTTCTAATTAGTTGAGCTGAACCACTAATGTGCTCCGGATGTTTCAGAAACTTAACCTAGCAGCTTCCCCAAAAGAGGCCACGCAGAGAAGTGTCTTTCCTGCCTTTCCCCTCTGCCACCACCAGCTCCAAGGTCAGGGAGGATGAAAACCTCAGCAGAAATTGAAGTTGAGCAACAAAGGCGGTGCCTGTCAGCCCCTGGGGAGGTGCCTCCTCCTAACAGTGCCCAGACATCCATGGCTTAAGGCTGGAAGCCCTGCAATATATTGAGTAGCTGTCCTTAGGGAAAGGCACAGATAGCAAAGGCTGAAGGCAAGAGGAAGGAAAAGCAGAAACTTGGTGGCAGAGTCCATTCTACTCCTGTCTCTGGCTTCTTTTTTCCAGTGTGATCTTAACAAGCTGTTCAGCTGGCTGTGGAAATTGGTTATTTCTAGATGCAAAATGTTTTGCTTTCTGTCCAGTTTGGGTTATTCCATGCTTTATCTACCTATTGATTGATTTATTTACTGTTTTTACAGCAGCTGAAACAAAAGGGTTCTGCAGCAACTCAAGTTTGGAGGGGGGGGAAATTATTCTCCTAATTGTTGCTACAATGGGAGGAAAACTAAAAACTGGAGACTTTGACAAGACTTGTCTGACTCTTTTGGCTCTTTGTTGATGGAGAGGAGAGGAGCCGATCCCTTCACATTCCTACTGGGAAGGATCAGAGGGGTTTTAGTGCTGCAATAATTAAAGCTGAGGGAAAGCTCAAAATGGCAGAGCACAGTACCTGCTGCAGGGCTGGGATGGATGAACTGGGTTGGGATTCCCAGCAAGGCACTGGGCAGGTGAGTCAGCCCCATATGCCATTCATCAGTCACTCTGCATGGAAAACCAGGAATGCTGTGGATGCCAGAAAAACGTGTTATGATTTAAAATCAGATGCCCCAGCTCTAACACACTGTATCATCTCAGATGTTTTGTCTCCGTTTCCTCTAATGTTTTGTTACCAGTATCATCTTTCACTTCCCAGTTTAGGCAAAGTCCTTTATTTCAGGAAACTATAATGACCTGCCTTCCTGCCCTGCTGGTGATTATCCCAGCTGGAATGTGAAATCCAGCATGGCTCTAGGTAAGCCAGGAATTGTTAGCTGCCAGTGCTGGTTCACTGCTGTTCTGTGTGACAGGAGGTGGGGTAGGGATGCACAGCTTCAGATCATAAAGCAGAACCACAGGACATCACACAGGTGCTTTTCTGTCTGATGTCAAGTGGCTGGAACCATTCCCTGAGAACAGGCCTGGCCATTTTTCAGTTTGCTGTATAATAGGTGAGAGGAAAATCCTTCTTCCCTGACAAGAATGAAAGATGGTTTGAAACAGAGCACAGCTTTCTGTGCTTGAGGAGAGGGATGGTTTGCCTCTGGTTTGTGCCTTGGAGCAATCTGGATAGATTTCCATGGGGACAATAAACAGCACCTCCTTCCCCTCTTCCGCTCCAGCTTAGGGAGTTTTAGCTGTGATGTGGTTTCCCAAAAGCTCTTCCAAAAGCATGTTCATATGGTATTTTACAGAACACTATGACTAATTAGTGCAAGCACTTGGTCTTTTGCAAACAATTGGTTGTTTTTAGGCCATGTGTTGTGGCTGTGTTTTACCCCAGCCCAAAACAACTGGCGTTTCAGAAAATCTGGAGGGCCTGATTGGAAAATGTGGCTCAGCTTAACGCTGCAACATTTGGGATGGGAGTGGATGAGGCCACACAGCATGGAGCAGGAAAAACACAGGGAAACTTGTATCAAGGCCATGTGATTCCTCACTCCCGTGTCTCCAGGCTGTCAGTGGGGTGAGGACACCGGCACCACGGCAGCAGGAATGCTTTGAAATATTAATCCCAAAGTGGTGCAGGGTTAGCTCCTCAGCTGCTCCAGCTGATGTAATGCATTGTTTGCACGGAAGCCAGCCCAATTTTGTCTGGCTGAAGGATTTACTACTTCAGACTACGTTTTTGGACAGATGTAGAGGCTGTATTCCCAAATTAAATATGTACATTGATCTCTCGCCTGCATTCCACCTGGAGTGCAGGCAGAGGGGATGCAAGGCATCCCATAGCCTGGAATAGGTTTTAGGCCCACAGCACTTGAGGTAGGGAACAAGGTTTTTAGATTAGGTGGAAGAGACTAGGATGTCTTTTCTTCTGAAAATAGCACAGGGCTCTCTTAAAATGTAGCTTTTTTTACACATCAAGAGGGGAAGCCACAGAAGAAGCAGCCAAATTTGGAGCTCAGTGGTGCTGTGGCAGGCTGGGAATAGCAGATAGGAGCAGAGAAAGCAAACAACAGCCCATGACCATCCGGCTTTGGGAGACAGCCTGGGATGGGTTTGGCTCCCCACAGCCCCAGCTGCTGTGGAGCTGGCTTCACTTTGCTCTGCTGGAACACTGAGCCGTGGAGTGTCTGCTGCTAATTAGATTAGGTGCACAGAGGCTGCCTTGAGCGGGTTCCCATTTTTGCCTGAGAATTTTGCCCCCCCATTTTTTGTCACTGGGCTGCTCTCAGTGAGCTCAGTCGTGGATGGCTCAGCTGCAGGTGAACTCCCTGCCTGGCACAGCCACACAGAGCCTGCATGTGTTGGTCTGGGTGAAGGCTGGAGGTGCCCTCCAAGCAGGAGCATGGATGGGACAAGAACAACCTCTCCAGGGTCACTGAGTGTCAGCTGGGGTGGATACCCGTGTCCCAGATTTCCTGGCAGGGTGAAAAGCCTGCAGTGTTTGGACCAGGGCTTGCTAGGGCAGACAGACCCTCAGGGTAGTGCTTACCACAGACTTGACATACCCACTCAAAACCTCTTTTGGGGTGCATGCTCAGAAATTTGGCAAGAAACCTCTGGTATCCAGACTAGAATGATATATGGTCTGTTTAGCTGTATGCTTTTGTGCTGCCTTGGCTTTAAGCTTTACATAGCATCATCCCCATCCCACTTATCTCCAAAGGACTTTATAGAAGAGAGATGCACTTTGAACAGAAAAGCCAACTCCTTCTCATCTCAGTAAAGTCTTCCTGCTGCTTATCCTAGGAGCTGTTCTCTCCCCAAGTATTCAAGTTTGATTTATTTTTAATATGGAAAGGCAGGCTTGTGGCACCATTTTAGGTAAGGTCTTGCAGATGGTTGTGCAATGACCCTTTCTTGAAGTGCTCTCAACTTTAAATGCAATGTTTTGGTGTTTCTGTTGTGATGGTGGCACGCAACCAACCCTTGGCCATTTTGTGACCCCAGAACTTCCTCCTTTTTCCTTATTAACAGTTGGTGAGATCATGAATTTAGCCCTTGGCAAGGTATTGGCTGTCTGCTTGATTTCACTCCACTTGTTTCTCAAGTCCTTAACCTCTTGTATGACTTTACCCTCCTTTTTTGGTGACACTGTAACACTGTGTCATCAGCTTATTTCATTAGCACTGTCCTACTTGTGCTGGGGTGCAGATGGAAATACTAAATGAAATCAACCCCGAGGTTAACCTTTGAAAAACTCCCTCCAAGGGAAGATTCTTCCTCAACGCTAAAAGTGATCCAACGTTGAGACCTCGAGCTCCCCAAAGAGGCATCCTGAGTGACCTGTGAAAAATTCACAAATGGAAAACTATCTCTCATGGCATGCCAAGGTGATTAAAGGAGGCCAATAACTCATTAAGGGGTTTTGGCAAGATGAAGCCAAGAAATAAGCTTTCTTCAGAAAAAACCCACATCACATTGCTGTTGGTAAAAGTGATCAAGGGCTGCTGCTCTTGTGGGATTTTTTTTCTCCAGTCCTCCTAAAGCTTGGCTTGGAAGCCCCACAGTATTGTCCTTGGCCAACCCAAGCCCATGGATCTCTGTTTTGGACCAGCTGGGAAGACACTAATCAGTTCTGGCTTTGCTGTGTGACTACAAACTCCAGGCTAGACATGACAAAGCTCAGCAAGGCTCCCCAAGGGCCAGGGCTCTGCTGATGTAAATAATGACCCTGCTGACTTGAAGAGACAGAATAACAGTAAGGAATTTCATCCAGGCAAAATACACATGGACACCACCATTCTCCTGAGCCCTGTCTTGACACTGCTCAGATGTGGCAACACACCTGAAAGCTTTTCCCAGGAGGTCTGATTTGCTGGAGAGGATCACCTTGGTTGCACCAGTGTTTTGTTCATTTTTCTGCAGAACTTCAGTGCCAGCACATACTTGTCTGTGATGTAATTTTTTTTTTCCATTAATAAATCTGCGGACCCTGCTGGATGCCACTGCTGTTATGTTTGCAAAATATTGCAATGCTAAAGGAGCCCTGCTCATCTCATGTATCCTGACAATCTCAAATATTGGCCTCCTCAGTGTGGATTTTCCAAGGTCTTTAAAATGTTCCACTCTCCTTGGACTAATGGACATCTTGTTAAAGCTGCCAGGCTTCATTTCTGATTTGGCAGATGCCGTGACCTTACAGTGGAGTGGAGAGGTGCCCTTGTGTTTGCTTTTAACACCCTCACTCAGCCACTGGATTCCCCTATCCCAGGGCTTGCCTCTAATATAAATGTAATCACATTTTCCTTCACAGGATAAAAAAACCCATCAATTTTATTATGTAAAAGAGGTTCATCAAGTACACCACCACCAGTTTGAACAGCTGACTGCTTGTTCTGATTCTCAACAGTGGGGTTTTACAAGAGAGTTTGGTTTAAGAGCAGTACAGAGGGAAAATTGTATCTTTTAGGGTGTGCTCTGCACAAAGCAGCTTCCTTGCTCACAGGATACTGGAGAATGAGGGGTTTATAATGCACTTATAACAAAACCCTTTAAAACTGGCATGGGATACTCAGTGTTGTCCAACTGTCATTCATCATAGTCATGACTTTCAGACAAAACCAGCCTCGCCCTTGTGTTGCTTGTTAAAATAAGGAATGTATGCTCAGTGTTTCATTTTCACTCGCTGCACTCCACAGTGCAGCCAAAACCAACGTGGTTTGAACCATTATTTCAAATTTATCTGGACAAATTATCCATGTATAGTATTTTTATAACGAGATGGCTTATTTTGTCTATATTCAAAGAAAATAAAATTACTGTGCGTGTCTGGAATGCAGGGAAAGGGAAGGATTTCTTACACTGCAGAGCACATTCAGTGAGTGATTTGAAATCTGACTGCAGTCACCAACCAGCGTGTTCTCTTCCAATTTCTCTGCTTTATTCTTTGAATTCTTCCTTCCCTCCTCCAACTTTCTTTCCCCCTTCCCCTGTATTTCCTTTCTCTATTTCTTCCTTTCTCCCCCGTTCTGTTTCTTTCTTCTCCCCCTTTCCCATTTTTCCCCTGGATTTCTTTTTTCTCTCTGTTTCTTCCCTCTCCATTTCTTCCTCATTTTTCCTCCCTCCTCATTTCTTTCTCCCTCTCCATTCTCCATCACCCATTTCTTTCCTCCTTCCCCTGTATTTCTCTTCCCCCTTTGCCCCCTCAGATTTCTATTTCCCCTCTATTTCTTCCTCCCCTTCCCTTCTGCCTTTCCTTTGCCACCTCAATATTTGGTTTTTGGACAGAAAAACCTGCCTAGCCCAAGGCTCTGCAAGGCTTTCAGCAAGGCAGGCAAACAGCCCTGATGCAAATCCTCCTGCACCCCTGAGCAGGGAAATTCCTCGCATGGATACCGTGATGCAGCTGCACAGGTGGCTGAAATCCCTGCGTAACAGGGACCTAAAAATAAGGCACTGCCCCGCCTCTCCAGCCAGAATTCCTCAAAGGGCAGGGGCAAATGTGAGGATAAGGGCTCAGGGAATGAGTTATGCAGAGCCTGGAAGGGTGGCAGTGCTAAGCCAGGGCTTGGGGAGGTGGAAAAGGGAAGCCTGAGGGATATCTAGGAAAGCCAGACCCAGCAAAGCTTTGCCTTCAGGGTGAGAGATCAGTTTAAAGCCCCTGTGCTGCCTTGCTCCCTTTTAATCCACTTGTGTGGGGTCAGAGTAAACCTGACACCAAATCTGAGGGTGTGACACATGTTCTGCTGCCCAAGCAAGGTGGGGGGACTCATCCATCTGCTTCTGCTGACAAAATAATCATTTGATTCTTGCAAAGATAAACAGTCCCAGGTGCGAGGAGCAGCATCGATGCAGTATCACTACCCAGTCAGTCTGATGAGTCTGATCCCAGCCAGGATGACTCAGATCTCAGGTGTTGTACATGAAAACTGCAAAAAAATATTGAGCGGCCAGGTGTTGCCTTTTACTTAATCAAGTTTAAATCGATGGTAAAATTAAATCATAAAGATTAAAAGGAACTTTCTGGTCAGAAGGAAGTGGGTGGGGTTTGTAGTCCTTTTTGTCATCCTTTTCTCTGTCTATGTAATAATGTGAGCTTGAGCCACTTTGATTCATATTTAGGGAATTAGCATGAAAATTGAGGTGTAAGGGCTGTGACAGGAATCCCAGAAAATACATGTTCCTTGTCAACGTGAGTTAATTAAGCACTGATGTACTTGAAACTAAAATTAATCCTGTCCACTTACACTTCATAGGAAAATTCATTGTTGCAGAGACTCCACAGGGCTATGAAGATGTGTAAGGCGTCAGGACACAAGGAGTGTCTTGTTTCTGTCCTGCTCCCCCTCTATTTGGGGCAGAGGAACCCCCCAGCTTTACAACTGGCAAGGTTTTGATGCCCATTTCCATGATTTCTGGTAAATTTACTGGGCCCAGTTCTGAGCTCCTCAGGACAAGAGAGGCAGAGCTCCTGGACGGGGTCCAGCAGAGGTGATGAAGGGATTGGAGCATCTCTGAGGAGGAAAGGCTGAGGGAGCTGGGGCTCCTCCACAGGACCCACAGCTGAGAGGGGACTTCTGTAAAGTGTATAAATATCCAAAGGGTGGATATTTATATATCTGGATATTCCAGAGCATGGACCAGGCTCTGCTCCACGAGGCCCAGCAGTGGGACACAAGGAACAGGCAGATGCTGATGCCCAGGAGTTCCACCTGAGCAGGAGGCAGGAATTTTTCCCTGGGCAGTGACCAAGCAGTGAATAGAGTGTCCAGGGAGGCTGTGGAGCCTCCCTCACTGGGGATATTCCAGAGCCATACAGACACGATCCTGTGCCCTGTGCTCTGGGATGACCTTGCTGGAGCAGGGAGGTTGGACCAGATGATCCTTTGTGGTCCCATCCAACTTGACCCATTCTGGGATTCTGTAATTTCCTACAGCTTGGGGCACCCCAGCGGGAAGGGGGTTGGTCCACAGTGGGGCTGTGGGAGCAGGAAGGGGACCCCACACATCCTTGTGGGGAGAGTGAGCAGGGATCATCCCACAAACACACATTCTCATCGATTTTGGATGGTGAGGACAGCAAGCAGGGTCCCTCAAACAACCACCACCACCATCCCCCCAAATTTCAGGTGGTGAGAGCAGAGATCCCCAAATACACCCTGATTTTGGGTGGTGATGGGAGCAAGGAGGAATCCCACACATCCCCCAATTTTGGGTGGTGATGGCAGCGAGCACGGACCCACACACGATCTCGGGCGGTGAGGGCAGAGGACAGGGAGCCCCAAACGCAGCCCCGGTTCGGTGTGAGGACAGCGAGCCCCAAACACAGCCCGGGTTGAGTGTGAGGGCAGCGGGCAGGGAGCCCCAAACACAGCCCCGGTTCGGTGTGAGGACAGTGAGCCCCAAACACAGCCCGGGTTGAGTGTGAGGGCAGCGGGCAGGGAGCCCCAAACACAGCCCCGGTTCGGTGTGAGGACAGTGAGCCCCAAACACAGCCCGGGTTGAGTGTGAGGGCAGCGGGCAGGGAGCCCCAAACACACCCTGGGTTCAGGTGTGTGGGCAGCGGATAGGGAGCCCCAGACGCACCTCGGGTTGGGTGTGAGGGCAGCGGGCAGTGAGCCCCAAACACAGCCCGGGTTCGGTGAGAGGACAGCGGGCAGGGAGCCCCAAACACAGCCTGGATTCAGTGTGAGGGCAGGGAGCCTCAAACACAGCCTGGGCTCGGGTACGTGGGCAGCGAATAGGGAGTCCCAAACACACCCCGGGTTCGGTGTGAGTACAGCGGGCAGGGAGCCCCAAACACAGCCCGGTTTCAGTGTGAGGGCAGCGAGCGGGCACCCCCAGCCCGGTTTCGGGCGGGCGTGAGGCGGCCCGTCCCCCCAGGGCGGGGGGCGGCGGCGCATGCGCGGGGCGGGGGGCGGTGACGGCCGCGCCGGCGGAGGCGGCGGAGGGAGCGGGAGGGTCGCTCGGGGCCGGCGGGCAGCGGCTCCGGGTTCGGCTGCGCTCCGGGCCGGGCCGGGCCGGTCGGGACCGCCCCGCCATGGGGACGCCGGGCGCCGGACGCAAGCGGCTGCCGAACCGGGAGCGCCTGACGGCGGAGGACGATGCGCTCAACCAGATCGCCCGCGAGGTGAGCGGCGGGAGGCGGCATCCCCCCTTCTCCCGTCTCCATCCTCCTCCCCTCGCCTTCCCCCACGGGCTCCCCCGAGCGCCGCGCAGGCGCCCCCGGCCACCGGCACCGCGGCGGCTCAAGGGCGAGGTGGAAGCCCTGCTTCATCCCCGCCTGTGCTTCACCGTGCCCGGGCTCCGTGAGGGAAGGGCGTGCGGTGCCGGAGCCGCCCCGCTCCAGCCCCGCCGCAGGGGATGTCCATCGGCCGCTGCTGCCGAGAACCGCTGGGGTTGGTGTTAAGCACTGAAAATAGGCCGCTCGGGCGTGTTATGGATAGGTATAAATCATAGAATGGCAGCGTGGTTTGGGTTGGAAGGGATCCCGAAGATCATCTCCTTCCAAGCACGCTGCCGTGAAACACCTTCCACTGAACCAGGTTGCTCTGAGCCCCATCCAAGCTGGCCTGGAACACTTGCAGGGACGGGGGTGAAAAATGAAAACCAGAATACTGCAAGGTGGTGCTGGGTGTGGGCATAAGTGACCCCTCTCACTTGAAAACTGGTTTTTGTATTGCTGCCCACCAGATGCTGCATTGTGCTCAATGTGACTTTAACCTTCTAAACCAGCTGATTGCTGATGCTTCCTGCCTCCTTTTTCTCCTTAAATTGGTGCAGTGGTGACCAAGATAATGTGAATTTGTTTTTTATGTTTCCTAAATCTGACAAAGTCTGTTCTCCATCCTTGGTGTGGCAGTCCTTCAATAGGGGAAAGGGGGATAAGCAGCCCTGGGGTTCTTCTCCAGTAGGACATCTACGAGAAAGATGGAAAGGGACAGTTTACAGGAGCATGTAGGGACAGGACCAAGGGAAATGGATTCAGACTGAAAAAGACCAGGGTTGGATGGAATATTAGGGAGAAATTCTTCCCTAAGGAAGAATTAGGGTGGGGAGGCTCTGGCACAGGTTGCCCCAAGAAGCTGTGGCTGCCCCATCCCTGGAAGGGTCCAAGCTCAGGTTGGATGGAGCTCTGAGGAGCCTGGTCTGGTGGAAGGTGTCCCTGCCCATGGCATGGGGTTGATCTGAGGTCCCTTCCAACCCAAACCATTCTGTGATTCAGCGTCTAAACTGCTCCAGTGCTGCTGCTGAATGTGGGCATCCTCTTCCCCTAGTGTGGGTTATGTGTGTCAGCCCTCCTGGTGTTGCTATGACCCCAAGATGGATTACAAGATTAATTGCTCTTCTGGAAGACTTTTAGGTCTCTCTTGGTTTCCTTTGCTGATTCAGAGCTGCAGCAGGATCAGGTGAATGCTAATGTATTGCTTATTTCTGGTGGCACTGGTAGGTTGAGTTAGCTGTGACATTGCACTCCTCATTACCACCAATGCCTTTCCAGTTGTTGTGCACCATTTTCTGGTGGTTTGTAGAATCTTTGGAGTGCATCCAGCAGAGTTTTGTGTGAGTGATTCAGATAGTGTGTTCTCCAAAGGCAGATTTTTGTGGCAGGATGCTGAGTAGGTTCCCAAGGATGGAGTTTGAGGTAGGAGGACAAGAATGTCTCATGTCCTGGACATGAGATAGCAAGTAAGAGTGATTGTGCTGTCTGTTAGAGTCATGATAATATCCTAAGAATTGTTTTGGGATGAGGGTTTGAATTCCACAGATGTGTCCTGGCTGTGCTGTCATTTGATCAAGAAAGGCATAAGTCTCTAACAAGGAACCCAGCTGCTCTTTTCTGTTGCACGTTTTTCTCCCACTTTCTCTTTTCTTTATCTTAGATCTGCTTTTCACTGCATTGTGTAATGGTTTGAGGACTCAAACACTGTGGTGGTTTGTGTTTTGTTATTTTTTTTCCCTTTCCTTCTCCTGGGGATTATTTAAAGGACAACTCCATTTCCTCAAAAAGCCCAACACAAGCATGTCTTTTATCTTTTCCCTTGAGTGCTAAAACTGTGAGCTGCCAAGTTCAAGGTTCAGCATTTTCCCATATTATTTTATCTATTTGCATTACCCTGTCTCGGAGCACTTTAATTGTTCTGTTGTTTAACTGCCTGTTCTCCACACAAAGGATCCCAGATGAATCCTTCTGGATGATCCAGAATATGTCAACTAAACCTTTTGTCTCTCATTAGCGAGGATGCTGGGAGCCTCTATGTTTAGAAGGTGGGAAGGTTGCTGATATTTTGGCTCTTCCAGCCTTCCTCACAGGTGTTTAGACAAAGCTGGGACACAAACACGTGGCTTTTGCACATAAATTTTCACTCCTCTCTTGGCTTTGGTCCTTTGTTATCCAGAAGCCAGAGGTGATGGCAAGTTTTTTGCAGATCCTAGAGTCTCATTTTCCCTGTGGGAAATATATATCTTCCATATGGGATAGCCCAAGAGAGCATCCAAACCAGACTGATTCACAGAGCTACCTTTTATTTTGTGGTTATTTTGGCAAACCCACTGTTCCCACTCTACTATGTGCTCCTATAAGAAGACAGCAAGACTTGCAAGGTCTCTATGAAACTCCTGCCATTTGAATATTGAATTTGTTTGGATTTGCAGCTGGGATGTCTTGCTCTGTGTCTTGCACAGCCCAGGAGAGAGCCTGGCGTGGTGAAGAGGGCAGCGGGAGCGAGCGTGAGGGGAAGTAACTGAGCAAGAGGAAGGAAATTGTGAGAGTGAAGCATCTTGTAGTGACAGGGGTTTAGTAGCAGTATTGGTCATGTTAATCAGTAGTGGTTTTAATGGTTGAGGCAGTTTCTGAAGTAGTTTATCACCTTGTCTGGAGCTATTCAGAGCAGAGGTGGAAGGTGCAGATCCCTTCCATCAGGAAAGGGTAGTGCTGTACCGCCAGATCCTGCAGGGTTTGACAGGCACGATAATGAAGTGGATGGCAAATATGTAAATATAACTAACACGAAACACGGCGTTCTGAGTTCCTAACAGACTCACAGGCTGCCACTCACAGGATTTGCTGTTCACACACCTGCCCTGTGCTGCTGAGCTTGTTTTTTCCTGGGCGGCAGCGCGGCCGATCGATGATCGGCTTCTCCGCTGTCAGGCCGGCCTCCACACCAGCAGATTATTCCGTGTTTAGGCCAGTGGAAACTTTTGGGCTCTTTCATTGCCCTCGGTGAGCCCATGCCAGCAGAGTTTGCAGAGTCCAGCACTTTGATACTGCTCAAGGTCTTTGCCAGCAGAGCCAGCGGGAGCCGCGTGCTGCGCGCTCATCTGTGGCTCGGGAAGGCGCAGTCCTGCCCGGCTGAACCTTCCAGGAGCCGCCTTCCTGCTTGGATTACATGGCTTTGATGTGATTACTCGAGACATTGGTTCTTCAAGGAATATTTTTTTTTTGCTAACTTCCACTCCGCTGGCCGCAGTAATAATTGTTCCGTGCTGCAAATCCAGCGAGGAGCTGTGTAAATGAGATATTTCTCTTGTAGGCAGATAATATTAGTTACTGTTTTTCGTTTTCTTGAATGAGGAAGGACAGGGTCCATTTCTTGTTTGTATTAGGAATGTAATTGACACCTTGTTTTGCAGGCAGATGTGTGTTGCACTGCTCACAAAAATGATCCTGCCGTGTGTCCTCTCTCTGCTAACAATCTTCTTCATCCACCACTTTACAGAGCAGAGCTGTTTAGGTAATAATTAATTTGCAATTAGTAATTCAAGCAGCATAATTTATTTTTTATTGTTAAAGAAAGTAATGTTGCGAGGGCTTTGCCATCACTCTTTGTACACTTCGTGTCACTTTCAAGAAGTCACCTACATCTTTGTAGATACATAATTATTACTTTGTTAAAAACTAGCACGATCCATTTATGGACCATGCATTTGATTATTTCACTGGAGTAATCAGTTTGAGCATTGACCTGTATTCTTAGAGATTCAAAAATTGGGATGTTACACTGCTATGAAGGAGCAGAAAGTGTTGCTAATTAGAAAAAGCTCAAAATGCAAATGAAACTAGCCAGCCAGGTTTAATGGTTACAGTAAGAAGGCACTAAGTAACTTCAACAGGCTGAATTGGAGTTTAGAGACTAGTGAAGAGATCCCATGATGGTTGAATGTGGAATCTGTTAAATGGAGGGGTTAATGTGGGGGAGAAAACTCTGTTTTATACAGCACTTTGGGTGACTTCCATTAATAGAAATGGAAACAATTTGATACAAGTTGAAGCTAAAGCAAGCAGAGTGGCCATTTGTCCATGGAACACAAGCCACACAAACTTTATTGAACTGTTATGCAAAGCAGAGCATTTAAAGCAGTGTGTTCCCTAAGGATATACTCCCTTAGGATATATTCCCTATAAGATCTGGGTGCCTCGTTAGGGTGGGGGTGGAACTTTTTGGAGCAGCGTTTGGCATTACAGATGTGTGAAGGCTTTTGTAAGCTGGGTGGATGTTCCAAGAGAAGCCCTTACAAACAGCCTGGTTTATGTAGCACCAGTACTTGACTTATTTTTTTATTGCATTACTTTGTGCCTTTAGGAGTGTTCATGGATGATCCAAACAAATGATCTGAGAAAAGCATGTCTGGCTTTTCTGTTCTAGAACAGGGAGTTACGAAAGCAAGGGATGCTCTTGGAGGCCTTGACTCAGCCTGGCTGACCTAAATATAGGAAGGAAGGAGGACTCTGTGGGCGAGGCTTGCCAGTAGGGCGTGGGGAATTGTTCCAGATTTGAGATGATTTTATGTGGCAAATATGCTCTTCATCAAACTCTCCTTTTCCCCTAATGCTTTGCATCCATATATCCAACAAATGGTGTTGGCATCACTTACAGTCTCTCTCCCCCAAAGTAAATGTGGGAAGGAGCAGTTTAAAGAAGTGAGATAAAAAAATCTCAAGACCCATCTCATGATGGTTAAATGGGTGACTGGAGGCTGTCTTACAATCTGCCTCTCAACTTGAAATAATCAGTTGCCTTTTTTTGTGTCCGTGCCTGGCCTGAGTCCCCTTCAGCTGTTCCCTTGCTGTCTGAGGAAGCAGCTGTTTAGGAACTGTGATTCCTGTTTCAGTCAAGCAAGAGACTACTGTAGGATTAACAGCATGGGAAGCCCAGCCTCTGTCCTTGTGAGCCCAGATGCTGAGCTTGGCTGCAGGATGTAACACTAATCATTACCTCATCTAGAGGTATGTTTTTCCAGGCCTGTTGCTGGATAAAGTTGGAGCTCAAATGTGCTTGCAAGGCTTTCAACACTAGGATATTTTTTTTTTCATTCTTTGCTTGCAAGGAGCCTAATCCAGGTAGCATTTTGGGTTTGTGGAGCGAGGTATTTGTCCCTCCTGTCAAGTCAGCAGGTTGCCAAGAGCAGTGAATCTGTCTAGCTAGACTGGAGCACTCGTAGGCAATCCTTAAAATAGCAGCTCTGAAATATCAGCTGTTGTCTTGCTGGTGCTGAAATACTTTTTGGGGAGAAGCTGCCCACTGGAATGTGGGCTATGGTGGGGAGGGGGTGAGGGAGCTGCAGTAAACCAAATTTTCCTTGAGAAAGGTGACTTTGAGGGTTTATATTAAAGCCCAGAGATGGGGAAGTGCATGGTCACTTCAATACCAGAAGCAGAGAAAGCTCCCTCATAACTGGTGCTCTTGCACCTCTGAATCCACCAGTGACACAGCTGGCTTTGCATGGAGTAGAAAAATAAGCTGATTTTTGTGCTTCATCACACAATAAAGATGAGGGAAGTGCTTAAGGGCTTCTTGTCAGAGGACATAGGTACCCTTTAACTCTCCTTCACCTTATTTTAGTTATGGAACAAGAAGTAGGCTGAAGAACTTTCCTGGCTAATGCTGGGAAAATAAACTGGCACTGAAATGAGAACATCGCATCAGGCCAAAAATATATTTCCAAAGCATCCTTATGGGCAGGCTTGGTGTAGAATCAGTAGGTTGCAAGAAATGTAAGGCAGCTCTCAAAGGCTTGGCTGCAGAAGATCTATCTGTTGAAATTAAAGCTTGGTGTGGCACAATAAATACTAAATAAAGCAGTGCTTCAGTGGAAGGCATGTGATGGTTTTAGATAGGCAGGAAGAGCCCTGCAGTGCTTGCAGTGTGCAAACGACTTCAGGTACCTGAATGAATTTTCTTTTATGAAGATGTGGAAGTTCTGCTCATGCTGTTAAAAACTCACAGTTCTGAGGGTCTGGAGAGGGTACAGAAGTCTGGGAAAACACAGAAGTAGCACCTTGAGGCTGGCAGGAATGGGCCAGAACTCTGCCCACTGGGAGAGTTTGCAAATGTCCTCACCTAGACCTCAGCACCAAAGGCATTTCCGATTCATATTTGCATGGTTTCTCCTCCTGCCTTTAAACAAACTTAGCTAAGTGGCATGAGGTGTGAAGGACAAGGCTCAGAAGCATTTCCCAGTGAGCAGAGCTAGGAGCACTTTTCTGGCCCAACCAGCTGAGAATTTTGAGTGTTGAGAGAGGAGAAGACTCAAACTCTGACTAATGCTGCTGTTTCCAAAACTGAGCGTTGCTTGTTTTGGGATGTGGATGTGTGCCTAAACCAAAAACTGGGCAGAAATGGGTGGGTCCCTGGCTAAATGAAGCAGTGTCCTCCTGAGATGGATTTGACTTGCACTTGAGCATCCATCCTGCAGTTCTGTGCTCTGTTCTTCCATCCCCTCAATGCTTCATATTTTCCTGTAAGTGAAGTTCTGATTCACTGTGTGCTGCTTCAGGGTGTGGAATTCTGAAAGGAGACATGTTTGTCTTCAAATTGTTTGGAAAGATGTTAGTTTTGCTAGAACTTGCACATTTTCATGTCTGAAATTAAAATAATCTATTTCTGGGTTGAGGAAGGATGGATGTTTTGGGGTTTGGATATACTTGAACATAAAGGGCACAGCTCTGGTCTAAAACTTCAAGTGACTAGTTCTGACTTGAAAGTTTCACTGAATACATTGAAATAACTTTTGTCAATTTAAGGACTTAAGATCCTGTTTGATGCCAAGAAAAATGAGTGTCTGAGCTAATTGCTCATTAAAGATGTCTGACCTAGAAGTGGGAAGTTGATTGCTTCAGGGAGTGCTTTCAGTAGGAAATAGCCTGGGTGTGATAGGAGGAGAGGTGGATTTGCTCAGTGGCATCTGCCTTGCCCTTCTGTGTGCCTGTGAGCCACCTTGGCATGGGGCTGTGGGTTTGTCCACCTTGGCATGGGCTCTGGGTTTGTCCACCTTGGCATGGGGCTCTGGGTTTGTCCACCTTGGCATGGGCTCTGGGTTTATCCACCTTGGCATGGGGCTGTGGGTTTGTCCACCTTGGCATGGGGCTCTGGGTTTATCCACCTTGGCATGGGGCTCTGGGTTTGTCCACCTTGGCATGGGGCTGTGGATTTGTCCACCTTGGCATGGGCTCTGGGTTTGTCCACCTTGGCATGGGCTCTGGGTTTGTCCACCTAAACACTCCTGCAGCTTCTCACAGGTCAGCTGGAGACAAGGAAAGCGATCTCAAAGTGCCAAATCCGAGCTGTGCTCCCATCTCAGATGTGGTGAGGAGTGAGGAAGTCTCTTGATTTCTTATTGCTTCTACTCCTGGCTGGTTTATCACCTCTCTCTCCTCCTTCCTGCACACTGCTTTTCTCTGCAAGAGTGGAGTTTCTTTTGTCACACAGCTTAACCCTCATATTAGGCTTGCAAAAACACCGTGTGCCTTCTGCTTCTCCAACACTTTGTGAGCTCTTGGAGACAATATTTTAATTTTATTTTTGTGTTATGTGGTGCTGTGCTAGAAATCTGAGGCTTTGGCACACCCTAATTGCCAGGTGCATCACTGTGGCCATGTTCCTATTTTTGGTAATCAGGTATGAGAGTGCTAGTTGTCTTTGGCATGTGAAGAAATGCAAAGGCAATAGTTGGGTCTCGGGGCTGCAGTTTGCTTTCCTTTTAGCTCTTGGAAGGTTTATGTGAACGAGATTGGAATATTCAATTTGTATCCAAACTTTTGTCAAAGAAATAGCAAGATGGTATCTCCAACTGGCTTCCTCAGAAATAGAGCTGGGCTTTTCCTACATGATGTCATTACTTGCAGTTTTTGGGTGTAATTAGTGTCAGATTGATTTATCTCTCCCAGAACGGCCGAGTTTACTGGAAGAGAGTTCCACAAAAGGAGTTTATTTGTGTGTTTGCTGTTTGGGCAGTGATTTGTGTGTTGATATTGCCTGCAGTGCAGTGGTGATGCCTCTGTCCCACTGATGATTCTCTGCAAACCATTCCCCAGTCCAACAGATGCTCTGCTCAGACAGGGAATGTAAAGGAGTAATATTTCTTCCCTCCTGCTTTCTGCTTGTGCGTATCTTGTGACCTTTCCCTTCGCCAGCATCTGATTTAAATTTAATATTCCCTTTTTTCCCTTTGCCCTCCTCTTTTGAGTACTTCCTACGTCCCAAAATAACCTTTCTCTAATCCCACTGAATACCATGTTTAGTTGAGTCTGTCTCTCGTGTCTGCCTTTGCCAGCCCTTTCCAGTAGGCAGAAATGGAATACAGGAGGATCTGGCACGCTAAAAGCTGGGTCAGGTTTTTAAACTCATTCCCTCAGGTCAGATGGATTTCAGGCATCCCCACTTGGGTCTTCTAATTATGGAGCATTTATCAGCTAACATGCTGGGATGACAGGAGAGCAAGGAAAGGCTCTTGGTGTGCCTCACATGCAGAAAAATCCCTGGGCTCTGGTCTCCTATCGGACTCTTGTAGCTTCACATTTTTTCCCTTTTAAACCACACGTTGCTCCAGAGTCAGATAGTTGAGATATGTCTGTTTTTATCAGTGCCAAAGTGCTGCAGTCTTCACACAAACCCATGGAATTGTATTTGTTTCTGCTGACTACAAACAGAGGAAACAGCCTACTGCTTTCTTCTGCTTTCTTTGGTTTTGTTTTTTTTTTTTTTTTAATCTGTATTTATGTTTTGTTTCTCTCTGATCGCAAACTTGAAGTTCTTTCAGCAGACTTGCCAGGATAATAGTAGATACAACTCTTAGGAAACAAGTCAATTTTTTGATGGTCTACAACCCCTATTTCTTTGCTGTGCAACTCTGCATTTCCCATAAGCTATTTTCCTTAAAATGTCTGCTCTCCCATATGAAAAAAAATATGTGTGTTGGTCTTGGTTTGCTTCCTTTGCTGCATGTGCTGCCAGGCTCTAAGAGGATTTACACTGACAAATATGTAGAACCAACATCTGTTGAAAATGAAAGTGGGCTTTTGGGACATGTTTTGTGATACCCAAAGGTCACTCTGCTCCATTGTCTCTTGCATATGAAATTGAAATCTGCCCCGATGTGAAATGAGTGTGTTGGAACAGTGATGTGACCTAACCTTTACATGAACTGTGGAGGAATCCAGGGGCTCTGGGAAATACTGTGGATACAAGAGATAATGTTGGTGTATGTAGAGAATGTCTCTGTTTTATTTATAGAGTTACACTGTGTTTTTAGGAATATTTGTGCATTCTTGTTTAATTACCCTGGGGAAAAAAAATCATTATTTGGTGAACTGTAGCAAGTGAAGAAAGGTTCTCTGTATGTGCTGGTGAAGTGATTTTGTATCACTGATGGGATAAGCACATCCTATCAAACTGAGCAATAATTTTCAGTCAAGAGGTAACCCAGAGCTTTCTGTCTAACCAACCTACAAATTTAGCATGAGAAAATAAAGATCAGTGGGTTTGCAGGCCTGTTACAAAAACCTAGCCTCATTTTCTAGGGGAGACTGAACCTGCTAGAACAGAAACAAGCTTTTTAGAGATCTGAATTATCCAGAGATGCTTCTCTGGGGTCTGCTGCCTGTGTTGCTGGCTGCACAAGGCTCCTCTCTCAGGCTTCCCACTATAAAATCAATACAGTGCACCCAAAAGAAGTCTTTTTGCTCTGTGAGTTACAGCAATCAGGTATAAACCCCTTAGGAGTAACCTTTCTAAGATTTCCTTGCTGCACCTCAGAAACTGGTAGAAAACCTTAAGGGAATTGGGATTTCATTGTAATTTCCTCTGATAGAATGTGATTCTCCAAGGGCCCAGCTTTTGCTGCTGGCCTGTCCCATTCTCTCACCCCTTGTTGTTTCTTTGCCATTTTTCAAACACAGCTGCACAGGTCTGCACAATTTGAGTGTTAAATAGTTTGTGTGACTGGGGATACAATTTATAATTCCATCTGCTGGGTGGTAAAGGCTGCTAGGGAAAAATGGAGCAGGCAAGGGAGGCTGCTGGTGCATTCCAGGTGGCATTCTGTGATTTCCAGAATTCCAGTAAAATTCCAGTAAAAATAGCTGTGGAGGTCACTCTTGCTGTACCCCTAGGCAAGGTGTGTGTAGCCCAGCAGCACATTTCAAACTGAATTAATTTGTTGGTGAGAGGGTTAGGGCACAGATTCTCCAGGTAATCCATTAGTGCTCAGCCCCAGTTTGGAGGCAGTAATCCCCTCCCACCCCCACACAAAAGCTGTCCAATCGTTTCTCAAACAATGCTGTTTTTTTAGCCCTAATCCCAGTTGAAGGGTGGTTCAGCGCCATCACTGAACTCTGGGCAAGTTCTCTTGCCATGTCCTGGCTCTCTCTCGGGGAATTCCTCTTCCCAGGAGGGAGAGGATTGTGGAATCACAGCAGCATGAGAGGGTAACTCCTGTCCACCAGCCAGGTAAGACCATCTCACCCATTTCTGAGCTGATTGCAGTAGTGAGGTACAGAGAACAGTGTAGTTTTAATTTTTTTTTTTTTAATTTATTTTTTTGACAGGTCTCTTAAAATTGCTGCAAAAGTGTGAATTTTTTTTTTTAAAAAAAACCTCTTGTTCCCTGTGAAATATCCTCTGTGTGCTTTTTTCTGCAAACTGAGTGTGGGACTTGGCTCTTCTCCTGGAGAGCCGTGGTTTCAGCGCCATTGCTAAATGTTTGAAGTTTGCTATTTGTGCTTGAAGGACACAAAATCCAGTCCAGCATGGTGTAGTGGAAGCTGTTATCCATCCTCTGCAGCATCCAGCTGTACTAACAAGAAAAGCCCAGCTTTTTTAAGGTGGTTTCTCTGGATTTAGACACTTTCCCTTATATCAGATTTGCTCAAGCAGGTTGTGGCATTCCCTTGGTGGATGTTACAAATGGAGAATTTCAGCCTGTGTTTGAAGTGTTCTGCCTTTCCCTTGAGGATATGAATTAGCCTGAGGGAGAGCTGTGGGCTATTTCCTGTAGCAGAATATCTAAATTAACCAGAAGCACAGCCTCTCTGCAGGAAGGTGGTACAGTTTGAAGCATTCCATGAAATTCTTTCCCACCTGGATCTCTCCAAACACTTCTTACACAAAGAACTTGTCCAGAGCTTAACAAAAATGTGTTGCAGTGAGGGGCATGGAAAATCACAATTTTTACGATCATTCCCTTGTATATGGTGATTTATTTTTGTTTTACAGGAGTTTCTCTCAGATGGCATATTTGAAACATGGCTTGTTTTATATATAAAATAAAAACAGTGACCCCTGGTGACATCTCTTGTAGAGTCCCTCATGCAATATATTTTATAGACTGCACTTCTGATCTTCTCCAGTGCTTATGATGACTCTGGGCCCTTCTTTTAGATTTCATATAAAATCAGTGCAGTTGGAGAGGGTGGAAAACCAGTGCCTAGCAGCTTGTAACCATTGCACAATATCCAACAAAACAGCTCATTGTAAACATAATAAAATGGTCTATTAACAAATTGCTTTATTAACTCTAATCAGTCTAAAGAGCTAAATTTAATTAAATCTGCTTGTGGATGAGAACATTCCACTCATGGAAGGGTGCACTAAAGGTCATCTCCTGTTTTGAATCTTAATGTTTGCGCGTGAAAGTTTGTTTTGTCTTTCATTTGCTTGAGGTCAGGCAGGGATGTGCCTTTAAGGGTTTATTAATGTTAATTGTTTGAAGAGGTTTTGTCTCCCTGCCTTTTTGTGAGAGAAATTAGGAATATACCTATATGGCATGAGGAAAAACTTTGTCTATTAGATGTATGCAGTTGCAGGTATTTAACACTTTTTGAAATGAAAGTCATGTGCAAAAGGAGTTGGAACCCTTTGTTCTGATACTGTTTTGAACTTCCACTTATTAAAGTACTTAACTCTAAATAGTATTTGTTTTTTAAATATCTTGAATTTTAGGTCAATCCTTTCCAGGGCAAAAGGCTCTTAAATGAGGAAAATGGAGAATATCCATTTTCAGATACATGGCTGGGAAAGGAAAATGCCACTGAGTGCACATATGAAACCTTTTTCACTACTGAAAAGTTGTCTTGGACTTATTTTTTTAAAGGATGCTCAAACAGTATGGAGTGTCCACATTTCTGAGTGGCTTCTGCAGCATTATCCCTTGTTTGGACATCTTTGTAATAAATTTTAGAAGAAGGCTCTGGAACATCTGCCTTACCAGGAGAGTGTTCCAACACAGTGATTTTTGTCCTGCTGTCAATGAGCTGTGGGATTGAGGATCATAACTGTTGCAATGAGGGCTTAGCAGAGATAAAATAACAATTATTTTGACTCCCTGACAGTTTCAATAGTGCTGATAGCAAATGATAATGTGGGGTCTGTGTAACCTGGTTTGATTGTGCAGTCTGGTCACAGACTTTGAAAGAAATGCTGTGTGGCACCTGAGGTGAGGAGTGCTGAGCAGTCAGTGCTGCCCAAATATTGGGGAGACACGTGCTGAAGCAGAGAACAGGAGTTCTGGGAACTGGACAGGTTAAAAATCCTTCAGCAATCATTAGAAAAATTAATTTCACTTGTGTTTTTTACATTAGACTCCAGGAAGTTCCACGAGCTGACACCAAGGGCATGGCAGGAAATCCTTCCTGGCAGCCAAAAGTCTCAGTGTCACCTTGGGAAGGCTTGCAGAGTTCTGTAAATTTGATCATTTGTTATGCCTGTGTTATACCTGTGTTATTATATACCTGTGTTGTGTTACTGCTGAAAACCTCAGGTGTTTTTATTTCTGTGTGCAGAGTTTTATAAATTTGACCAAGGGTAACTGTATTATACCTGTGTTGTGTTACTGCTGAAAACCTTAAGTGGTTTTATTCCTATGTGGGATAAAACACTCTTCTGTGAGTAAATGCATGCTGGTTTCTTGGATGTATTTTTAATATTAAAAAAAAAGGCTGGGGAGGCAGAGGGGAAGAAAACAGAGGCCTGGGAGAAAGGTGAGATGCTGCTAGGGAGCAGCTGATAAGTTCTGGCAGCAGTGCTGCAGCTTTGTCACTCCTGCAGGGTTTTGTCTCCTCCTGGCCTCAAATCTTTGTTTCTACTGCCTTGAATGATGTTCTTTACAAAAGGCTTTGCAAACTTAAAGAAACTCAGTAATGAAGTGTAAGTGGTAGGTGTGATGGCTTTTTTTCAAAGGCTCTCTGCACTCCAGCTCCTTGAGAATTACGGGGTGCTTTGAAAATAACTCCAAAGGGGGATTTTTTTTTTTTCCCCCTCATCCAGGAGAGCTTGGATTTGGCGTCAGGCAGGCTGTATAATTCAGACATACTGTGCACCAGACAGGCAGTTTATATATAGAAGCAACACACTTCTAGTACTGTCTTTAATGTGCTAAGCTTGACAGAATTCCATCTGAGTGAGATGCAGTAAGTGGTTGCTCTGGCTGGATTTGCTAGCTGATGGAGACTGGGGGGAAAAAGGGAAGGTGTGCCCTGGTAAACAAGGGAAATGCAGATAATTAACATCATACATTGAATTGTTTCCTTCAGAATATTATATATGCTTTCAAAAGGGTCAATAAGGCAGTTATGTGATTTATTGATTTATTTATTGTCACACTCTTCACTTTGCTTTTGCCTCAGTTGTGCAACAGGAAAGCAGGCATGGGATGCACTGAGATGAAATATTCATCCCAATGCTACCAAACCAGGACAATTATATAAATGGATTTAATTTCCAGTTCTGTAGTGTTTCAGGGGGTTCTTTGTGAAGTGTGACCTGATTGTGCAGGGAACACCTTGGGAAGTACAGAAATGAGGGTTTTTAATTTAACATAATGGGCCAAGTTGATAATCTTCTATGCTTAGTTATTTATTTGATACAGCTTTTCTTGCACAATAGTTTTAAAACCAGTCCTATTTTTATAGTACATGAAAATACTTAGGCAGGGTGGGAGTCAGCAATAAATATTTTTATTCCCTAAAGTGGTGGCTCTTGGCCAATTTCTGTGCCCTTACTTATCAGCTGCTGGTCTTAATTCTGCTGAATTCAAACTTTTTTTTTTCTTTTTTTTTATCTCTGAGAAGCAGGAGTAATTATTCATGCATGATTCCTGCTCCTGAGTGTTGTTTCATTAATGAGATGCTGTGATTCCACAGTTCTTGAAAGGAGTTCATTCAGGGGCCTGGCTGTGCCACTGCCCTGTGTGACACCGTGCAGCTCAATCAATAGAGATGTTGGCTTCAAAGTGTCCTTGTGTTTTCCTAAGTTTTATTGAAGATGGAGTCCCTTGAAAGATTGTATGGCTGGCAATGCTCTGTATGATACTTTTTGGATATTTTTTATTTAAGAGAGACCTTTACGCTGGAAGTTTGATTTCATTTCTTTTTTATGGGATAAAAAAAGGTGGATCTGAGCACAGCAAGGAATTTTCACTCTGTTGGTTTATCTCCTCATCCTGCTTGGTTGCTTATGCTGTGAGATTATGCTGAAAGAAACCCCAAACCCCACACACTTACAGCTTCCTAGAAGTTTTGTCAGTCAGTGCTTATTTTAGAAATGGACTAGTTCAGGGGCATGAGAGAAAATTATGGTAATGCCACTGAATGCTTCAGTAGTCAGATGTCAAAGCACTCTGCATTTGTTTTGCTTGAATGCCATTTCATGTTGCTGCTTTTAGAAGATAATGTTCTGCTTGCTCACTTTCATGCATCCCATGCTGGCATCAGCTGTCTCCATCATGGAATGTTCCAAGCTCATCAAATCCAGAAGTTTCAGTCTTCTTTTTGGTTACTCTTAAATGCAGGGCAGAAAACAAGAGCCTGGTTTGTTCTGTTGTCTGGTGGCTTTTTCTACCATAGCTGGAAATTCCAGGGGAAGGGGCTATGGCTGGAATGGAAATGGAGAATGAATTTCCCTCACTTGGACATGGATTCAAACCAGGAGCAGAGTGATCCTGGCAGAGAACTCGGGGAAAATCTGTCAAATGCCACATTGAGCACTGTAACACTTATTCAATAGAGGAAAAAAGGGAAAATTAATTGATTGTGGGGGAAGAAAATGAGGAGAAAAATGAGAAAGGTGTTCTTATACCTTAAAATATATTTGAAAGCAAATGTTGGTGTTGATTTTACCAGCTGCTTGGAAGTTGTGCCATAATTAAGGGAGGGGACATGATCCTGTGTGTCCATCCAGGGCACCAGTAAAGAATGAGAGCAGAACCCAGTTATGGTGCATCTTTATCCTCCTTTCTTAATTCCCAAGCACTTGCTTCCCTCACTTTTCCTGTTGTTGGAGAGGTGAAGCAGAGCTGGCTCTGGAATGGTGTCACCCTAAGGTTCTGTTGTTGCTGACTCACATTTGCACCCAAATGGCCAAGTTAACCCCTTAGAGCAGCAAAAATAAGAACTCTTCTGGGAATGCCCAGTGCAGGAAAACGGCTGTCCTTTCCTTTTTTATTTTCCTTTGGAGTTTGGATTTTGCCTCAGGGCTGGAAATGTACTGAGCAGCTCTGCAGGCTGAAGTAGGTCAGAGTGTGGAGTGTCTCAGTCTCTCTGGTTCAGGTGTCACAGAGCTTTTCTGCTTGCTGGCTAACTTTTAATTCCATTCTGAAACAGATCGTCGTTGGCAGCTTTTTTTGGATACAGCATCTTGGGTATTAGTGAAAACATTGCAGGAAATGCTTTTTTTTTTTTTGTTTGTTACATGAAGAAGACTTGTCTTTTCCTGCCTGGATTTGGCAAGGTAGGAAGCCAGAATTGAAGGATTATTGAGATGAATTGACTGGAAGGTTAACCTTGCTGTTGATAGTCCTTCACTGTCTCCATGTCAGGATGGTTTTAATAATCTAGTGCTGGTCTCAAGCATCTGAAATCTATTGTAAAGTGATTACATTGGGTGGAATTGCACTTCAGAAACCACAGCCTGAGTTCAGCAGAAATTGCACCGAACCTTCTTTCTGTGAGTAAAAGCTCCCTGGTGCAATGGATGTTGCCTCAGGATACTTCTAGAAGACAAGGATGTATTTAAAAGCAGTACTGATTTACTAGCAGAATCTAGAGAAAATGAGCTTTTGTGCTTGGCAGTTCTTCTCCTCCTCTATTTCATCTTTTTACCAGTGCAAATTTGAGAAATTTTGTCTGTGTGTCCCCAAAGTTTGGCAAGTTCAAACCATATAACTTTAAGTATTTATTTAATTCTGGAGAAGAGACTCAGTAGGACTTATGAATGAGGTGAAAGAATAGACAGGACAAGCCAAGAGATTCTTAATAGTTCTGGCTGCTTTTGTATTCAGTGCACCTTTCATCACTGCTTTTGGACTGGAGTCACTTCCTCAGATCCAAGATTTTTGGCATCCTGGCTCTTCTCTTAATGTAGCTGCAGCAGTGTTAGACCACGACTGCTTTGCAGTAACCTCAAAGAACTTTTGGAGGAGAAGAGCTGGAAAAGTATCCTGGTAAAGCTCAGGAGCAGAGCTGTCCCTTCATCTGTTCCTCCCACCCTCAGAGTGACCAAGTGATGTGTGTGCAGGCAAAGGGGGCGACAAATGACACCTGTGAATGGGCTGGGAGTGCTCATGTTCACCTACTTCTGGTAAAAAAGTGAAAAAACCTCACATAGAGGCCTTTGCATTTCTGGCTGTGGCTGAGGATTTCTCCCATGCAGGAGGGCTGAAAGCTTAGCTCGTTTCTTTTACAAGATTATGTTGCAATCACTTGGCATCTGAAGCCAAGCTTTGTCAAAAAAGACATTGAAGATGACAGCTGAGAGCTGAAGAACTGGCACACCTAAAAGGGGAGGGACTTGTCACACTTGTTGCTGCTCAGATTCTGTGCAGGGTTCTCTGAAGATGCTGCAGATGCAATATTAACCTTCCCATATGGTGTGTGAGAGTGGAGTTTGAGGGGCAGGAAATCTCTGTGTGACAGCTCCAGTTGAACCAGCCTCTGTTGGAGATCTCCCTCTGCTCTCCCAGCTTGGCAGCTCCAAGTCCTCCCCTATTTCTGCTCCTCTAAGATGGCAGTGTCTGCTTTTCCCCTTGGGACAGTCACTCCTTACCTAAAAACCAGATTTCCTAATTGCTGTAAAATACCAGTCGAGGTCTGAGCCTAAATATATCCCTGATTTTTAATTTATGAAGCATGGCACTCCAAACAGGCGTGGAAGTAAAAAGATTTATATGAAAGCTTAAGAGGAGAGCATCAATTCTTTTCAACACTTCCTCTGAAGCCCATTTTGTATCTCCAAGTGAATTTTGAAAGGGCTGTTGCAGACTCATAGTTGGATGCTGAATCTTGTCCACAGAGATATTCATGTTTATCAATTTCAGCTGCTCATTGTACTGAGTGAAGCAGCTCCATCATCCTGAGCAGTTCAGGATGACACATGATCAAATTGATTCTTTCAAAAAAAAAAAAAAAACCCTCAAAAAATTGCTCAAAGCTTTGATTTGTACTGGTAATTATGGCTAAAGACCTCTCTGAGTCTTACAATTAACTTTAATAACCTCATAAATATTCTCCAAATATAATTAAGGGAAATTACATGTTAGGGAAATAAAGATTAAGTGGCTGTGTTGGTAGAGGACTAATAGGCCCTAGCAGAGCTGTGATTTACAAACAAGACCTCACAGAGAAAGTGGCAGCTGTCTGGCAGGGATTTTGTTGATACTTCTAGTTTGAGCAGATAGTATTGTTTATACACCTTGTGCATCAAAATTAATAATTATATTGGATAATTTAAGACTGGTCAACGCCAATATCACCAATCTGTGCTTGGATTTTTGAAGGCTTGAAAGGTAAGTTTAGCTTGAATGTACTCCCATTACCCTTTTTCCCATTGGATGGGAAGGGTGAGAGAATCTTCCCCAGAGTTATTCCTAAGGCAGGGAGGCACAAATAAGGAAGGGCTGTGTTACATGAGGGAGTTATGGGAGTTATTTGGACTTGCTCGACAGCTGCAGCCCTCTGCTCTCGTGTGAATGGTTTCCTTTTTGTCACAGTGCTTATTTTAATGAACTCCATCTGCACAGAGCTCAGTCCATCACAGAGAGCAGCTCATGATCCCTGTGGATGCACTGTGCATGCCATGAGCTGTCCAGTCTATCAGGTTGCACATGAAAGCTGGATATGAAAACGAGCTCATCGTCTGCAAAATTTATTTTGTAGTGAACTCCCTAGGGGGTTTGTTGTCATTTGGTTTTAATTTTTTCTTATTTTTCCTCCCCTCCGAAAGTCATGATGATAGTGGCTTACCATTTGGGATTTTCCTGCAGTGGAAAGTAATCTTTTATTCTGGAATCTCTGATTTTAGTCAGATATTGATGTAGAAACTCGATGTCCTATCCTTCAACCTCTGGCCAAGACAAACATGACAAAGGAAATAGAGAGTGGGATTATTTTATGGCAAATTCCATCTGAAATCAAAAACTTCTTTTAAAACAGAAATAAGGAAGCAGAACTAAATAGAAATAGAAGAAAAATAACTAAGATTTGTTAATAAGATTTAATTTTTAGCCTCAGCTTGCTCAGGTAAAGTTGCTTCTGCCTGAATCTAAATATATGAAGGATAGCATCCAAAGCTTACTGGGAATATATGGTGCAGCATATTTTCCTTTTCCCCTGCCATAGGTTGCACATAAATCCTCAAACAGCTCACCACACCAAAAATAAGGCTGTAAAAATATCTGAGCACATGGAAAAATACCTCTCCTGTTGCTAGCACATTAGAAATTAAAAGAATTAGACCGTTTGAGGCACTAGATGGGGACCTCTTAAATTAGTAACAATTCCCTGAACACAAACATCCAGGTTTTGGGCAGATTTCTGGAAATGAGCAAGGCACTGCTGGCACTGAGATGACAGTTCCTAAGTAGTATTTCAGAGGAAGTGTTTGTCTGAGGGCTTGAACAATTTCCAGCAGCTGACATTTTGCAACCAAAAGTGTGCCAAATTAGGTAATTTACGGTGCTTTTTCACTCTTTGTGCTCCACTTGCTTCTCCTTAGATTGCAGCATCCACACAGAGAATTCCTGACTTAATCTGTGACTGCCTGAGAGCATGAATTAGTCACCTGAGCACTTCTCATAATCTTAAAATGACACTGTGGAGGGGAGTTAATACCTTAGGCTGTCGCTGGTGGGATCTGTAAACTCTCATCTGCAGCTGTCAGGTCTGTATTGATAAGGAATTGCTGTTGCAATTGGATGCCTGTGATAACAATTAGGGTGGAAGAGATGCAGAAAAGAAGCTCAGCTGTTAATCTGGGCATGGTCTGCTGCTGGAGGCTCCTTGGTGCCTCCTTTGGACACTTTCTAATGACTTTCTATCCTCCTTATATTGTGGTGCCCAAAAGTGCAAACAGTAATCTCTGCACTCAGTAATCTCAGTCTCCCAGGCAGATTTGGGAGCACTCTCAGTGCTTTTCCTATTAATGAAAAGTTAATGCCACCCACTCCCCACAAATCCTGTGGAAGCAAGAAAGGGAGAGTATTTTACAACTTCCTCTGATCAGCATAGCTAAGAAGGTGCTAAAATTCAGGATACTGCAGCTTCTTGGTCCTGTTTCTGAGGCATTTCTTCCATTAAAGCTTAAAGATGACTTTAATATTTTTATTATCAGGAGACAGGATGTTCATTCCTAGACTTTAGCCACAAACTGAGCTGTTTGTGTCTGGTGTGGCTGAGTTTCATTTCTGTTCAAAGGAAGCAAAGTTTACATGGATGCTCTTGTTCTCCTGGTGAAGCAAGAATTCCTTGCTGTGTCTCCAGGCAGCTTTTTCCAGCATGTGTAGCTTTCATCACTTCCAGCCCTGAAGTTGTGAATAAAAACATTCTTTCAGGTGAAATCAAGTGTTCATGAAGAATTTAGCCTGTCTAGATTGTGCTCTGCTGGTCTGAACTTCCATTGCTCCCAGGGCTGTGGATGCTTAGGCAGTGGGGGTGACTTTAGTTGGTTGTTTTCATGAATTTGTCCTTTTTTCTGTTTGTAAAAAACACTCTGCTCAGGTGTATGAACAAAGTGTCAGCTGGCAAAAATAAAAACTAATGCTAAACACGGGGTGAGAATAAAGGGATTGGGGCTGGATTAACCAGGATTTTGCTGGAGTACTGGGTTAGAAATTCACTGTATCATGTGCCAAGGTTCCCGTCTGGCTGAATTTGCTGAAATGTTGAATTTTTAAAATTGCAAAACTAAAACAATGATAGACCCTGCTGTACTAATGGATATGTCAGATTTTTATATAGACTGTTGTTGATGTTGGTTTAAGTTTAGATTTGGAAAAATCAAGACACTGCCCATTTTTAAATGCAGTTTTCTGTAAATACCTGTGTGTTAACAAAGCTTAGTAAGCTTTTTACTTAAGACCACTTCATCCCTAAGTCCTCTGGAGCAGCATGGACACTTTGAAACCTATCAGCTACCAGTGAATTTGAAATCAAAAGCCTAAGGCTCAGATCTGTGAAAATATTTTTTTTCACTATCTATCTCTCAGTGACTTAAAAACCCCATCTTTATAGTTTTGTGCATTTTTTAACATCACAGTCATGCAGTTAAGGGTCAACTCAGAGACCTTGGAGTGGTCTCCCACCCTGTGGCTTTGTCACATCAGGGCTGATGTGAGCATTGCACAGATCCTGATCTTGTGTTCCCTGAAAGCTTGAAGGAAATGACTCCTGTAGATTTACATCCTGAAAACCTGTTTATGAATATCTGAGGAGAAAGGTTCATATTTAAAAGGTTCATTTTCATCATTTCCAGTCTGAGCAGTGGTTGGTAATGGTGGTGACAAGAAGGGAAAAAGTAATTTTAAAGTACATTTTAAAGTAATGGAAAAAAGGAATTTCTCAATAAGTTTTTGTATTCCAGTTTCTCTTGGAAATGGTTTCCTGGAAAGCCTGATGAGGACCATTGCTTGGGAAGCTAGGACTGAGAGTGCCTGGGGGAAGTGCAGTGTGAGTCCAATGGAGTGGTCTTTGAGTGCTTTAGTGAACACATTTTAAAGATAAAACCAGCACAAGAACTGTTCTGAATCCACGATGAAACGCCCCTGCAGCACAAAGGGTTTAAATGTCACTGTGAGGCATGAAAGTCTTGGTTTGGGGAGAAAAGACTATTTTTGTACAGCTTGTGTGCTAGAAAAAAACGTGGTCACATAACTGTCAATTCTGATGCTTCTTTAAGATCAGGAATATCCCACTTATATTTAGCAGAACTATGGCTCTGTGTGAACGCTTGAACATTTGTTCTTTTTGTAAAGGCTATGGCAGCTCTGTGGGATTCAGAGCAGTGCTGGTGCTTTTTGACACTGAGGGGCTGCAAAGGTGAGGTTTTAAGTACTCTTCATGTTAAGACAACATAGAAATGCCCATACAAACCCACTAAATAATTCTATTTATAAAGAGCATTGTTGCCAGCAGACAGGCAGGAATCTAGTTTTGGAGGGTGATATGTGCTGTGAGGAACATGCAGCTTTTCCAGAGTCCTTTCCTGGCTTTCCTGTCATCAGAAAGGCATTTGCTCGTAGTAAATGCATTTAATGAAACTAATTTTAGAACTACAGGTCAGCACTTAAATTTGTTTTCTCCTTGTTAGTCTCACAGCTAGATCAGGCCCTAAATTTTATAACAAACAGGACTTCCAGGTCTCATTCCTTCTCCCTGTGCCAGAGCTGTCTTTCACACAAATGAAAGAACCCAGTTGTCGCCAGTTTTGTACCCTTTCTAAGTCAGATTCCATTTTTTAACACTTGAATCATATTTCCAGCGCTGGGGTGGTGCTTTCCCCCCCTTTTCTTACTCAATTTTCCCTTTGTTCCCTCTCCTTTATTTCTTTTGTTAGTGACAGAAATAGCGGTTGCGCAAATCAGCAGCGTTGTCACAGGGAGACATCACAGCGTGAACGTGGTGAAAAATGGCCAGTTTTCTTTCCTTTTTTTATTTCTCTTTCTGCACTGACACACCACCAGAGGGATGAGCAGAGAACTCACTGTTTTCCTATGATTTTTCTATTTTCCTATGATTTTTCCTGGACAGGGAGCAGTGGAGTGGTTGGTTCAGCTGGGCTGAACAAGGGGGACTCTCAGAGTGTCCCCTGTGTGGAAAACAGTCACTTGGTTTTTAAAAATTTTTAAAGTTTAATGATAATAAAATGGTTGTAAAAATAGCAATATAAATAGAGTAATAATAATTTGGACAATTTGGATTAGGGCAATATGAGACAATAGAAGCAAAGAGTTATGATTGTCCAGGTACCTTTTTTGGGGCAGCATAAGCCCAAAAAAGGACCCATATTAACAGAGGATTAACCCTTAAAAGCAACGGCCTGTTGCATATTCATACACTTCATAGATGATGCATAAATTCCATTCAAACAGAGGATTCTGTCTGGTCAGTGTCAACTTCTTCCTCTGAATCCTCTTCAGGGCTGAGCAAGGCGGGAAGAATTTAATTTCCTCTGATAATGGGGCAATAAATTCTCTAAAAGATTCAGGTGTCCTGTGGCTGCTATCTCGCTGCAAGTCCTTTCTTTTAAAAAACTATCCTACATAGCATAGTTTCTATTTTAACCTTATGTTATAACCTAAAATATTTAACACACTACTTAAGAGAATTAATACAGCATAACTTTCTAACACAACACATATAATATTCATTTGAATATTTGCGAAAAGCCAATCATAAAATACACATTTTTCATTCACACCTTGGCATCCGAGCCGGGCTGATTCCTTGGAGCAGCGTGGCTGGAGTGCCAGTGCCATCTGTCCCCCGTCCCTTGGATCCGTGTGGCCGAGGCTGGGCTGGGGCTGGGTGGCAGCTGCCGTGCCTGCTCCGGGCATTAATTCCCTAAGGAGATCGGATCAAGCCGTGCCTGTGGAATGGGGATAGCGCAGGATGGAGAAACGTGTGAATTCCGTCTGGAAATGCCAAAGGGAGTATTCAGGTTGTGCGGCTGCCCCTGAGGGCACCCTCTGCACGGAGGGTTTTGAGGGGTTTTTAATCGGCCTGTTTAGGATTCTTCCTGCTGCAGGGGTTTGGTGGCCCCCCAGGAGGGTTTGGTGGCCTTGGCAGGGTTTGGTAGCCTCCAGGATGGTTTGGTGGCCCCCAGGAGGGTTTGGTGGACCTGGAAGTGTTTGTGGCACTGGCAGGGTTTGGTAGCCCCCAGGAAGGTTTGGTGGCCCTGGCAGGGTTTGGTGACCCCCAGGAGGGTTTGATGAAGGTTTGGTGGCCCTGGCAGGGTTTGGTGACCCCCAGGAAGGTTTGATGAAGGTTTGGTGGCCCTGGCAGGGTTTGGTGACCCCCAGGAGGGTTTGATGAAGGTTTGGTGGCCCTGGCAGGGTTTGGTGACCCCCAGGAAGGTTTGATGAAGGTTTGGTGGCACTGGCAGGGTTTGGTGACCCCCAGGAGGGTTTGATGAAGATTTGGTGACCCTGGCAGGGTTTGGTAGCCCCTAGGATGGTTTTGTGGCCCTGGCAAGGTTTGGTGACCCCCAGGAGGGTTTGGTGGCCATGGCAGGGTTTGGTGGCCCAGGCTGTGTTTGTGGCCCTGGCAGGGTTTGGTGGCCTCCAGGAGTATTTGGTGACCCCCTGGCAGGGTTTGGTGGCCCTGGCAGTGTTTGGTGAACCCCAGGAGGGTTTGGTGACTCCCAGTAGGGTTTGGTGGCCCTGGCAGTGTTTGGTGGCCCTGGCAGGGTTTGGTAGACCCCAGGAGGGTTTGGTGAAGGTTTGATGGCCCTGGCAGGATTTGGTGGCCCCCAGGAGGGTTTGGTGAACGTGGCAGGGTTTAATAGCCCCCAGGAGTGTCTGGTGACTCCCAGGAGGGTTTGGTGGTCCTGTCAGTGCTTGGTGGCCCCCAGGAGGGTCTGGTGACGCCCAGGAGAGTTTGGTTCCACCTGCTGCTGTTGGTGGAAGGACGTGGCAGAGGCTCAATCCTGGCCATCATCAAAGGAGAACAAACCCTTCGTCTTGGCTTCGTGGTGGTGAGAATTGGTTGTTATTGCAATGTCACAGCAAGATTTAAAAGCTCCAACAGATCCAGGGAGAATGATCAATACTCCCAGCAGTGCAGTTCTGTGGGATTTACAGGACTAATAAAAACCACAATGCACAAAGAGGGAAATAGGATAAACACTTAAATTTCCTCATAAAAGAGATGGCTGGGATGAAAGCTGGGATTTTGCTGTAAGGAGGTGGGAGTGTATGACTTTACTGTGACTGTGGTAATGCTTTCCTTTTCCAGAGTATATTTAGTCCGTGGGAATCTGCATGCAAGTCAGGAATGTATTCTAGGAGTAGCACACTAAACCTGTCACCTACTTTGCTAATTATGTGCCATTTTGAGAACAAAAGCTAAACCATGTGAAACATCTAATATAGAGCAAACTCCATGTTTAACCCTGATCAGCTGAGTGGTTTGTTATATGTGGGTGATGGTATTGGCCAGATAAATCAGGTACTGCTGACCCTGGTATCAGTGCTGTACTTGCATTGTCCATCACAGCTAGAACCCTTATAATGACAAATATTTAGGCAAGCTGTGATGTCAGCTGAATCTCGCCAGAACACCATCATTTAAAAGGGTATTTTATAAGAAAGAGGTGAAAAATCCTTATTTGTGAAGAGTAAATATTGCAACCTAGCTGCAACAATGTGATGTTCTGTTACATTTGAGTGGATAATTTACCTCCAAAGGTGATACCTCGTGAAAACAAATGAAGAGTGTCAATTAGATAGTTGAAGAGTATCAATATTAATTTTGTATCAGTCTCTTGAAATGAATCATCCTGGTTGTGTTTTTAGTGGGAGAATCAATCAGAGGAGATCAGATCATCAAAAAGAGTTCAGAAGTGGCCACCAGAGAGGCAAACTTAAAGCATCAGCAAGTGTGTGCTGGCACTGGGGCAGCTGGGCTCTCCTTTTGCCACCTCCCAAGTCATCCGTGGGCCTGGCTCTGCAGAGCCCGTGTTTGTTTTGCTGCCTGAGATAAGCTCAGCAGGGTCCCTGTCTGAAATCCTGTCAGTGAAATCCCAGGAGCTGAGGGGGCTGGCATTGGGAAGTGGGACAGGGCTGAGGGGGCTGGCATTCTGTGCCTGGTGCTGGGAAGTGGGACAGGGCTGGGTGGGCTGGCATTCTGTGCCTGGCATTGGGAAGTGGGACAGGGCTGGGTGGGCTGGCATTCTGTGCCTGGTGCTGGGAAGTGGGACAGGGCTGGGTGGGCTGGCATTCTGTGCCTGGTGCTGGGAAGTGGGACAGGGCTGAGGGGGCTGGCATTCTGTGCCTGGCATTGGGAAGTGGAGCAGGGCTGAGGGGGCTGGCATTCTGTGCCTGGTGCTGGGAAGTGGGACAGGGCTGAGGGGGCTGGCATTCTGTGCCTGGCATTGGGAAGTGGAGCAGGGCTGAGGGGGCTGGCATTCTGTGCCTGGTGCTGGGAAGTGGGACAGGGCTGAGGGGGCTGGCATTCTGTGCCTGGCATTGGGAAGTGGAGCAGGGCTGAGGGGGCTGGCATTCTGTGCCTGGCATTGGGAAGTGGAGCAGGGCTAGGTGGGCTGGCATTCTGTGCCTGGTGCTGGGAAGTGGGACAGGGCTGAGCCAGCTGCTGGGCTGGCTGCCAGGGCCCTGGAGAGGAGCTGCATGGCCAGCAGGAAGGCTTGTACCCATCCCCAAGGCATTCCTTAGTGATGGAGCTCCGTGGGTGTTCCCCACTGAAACCCCTGCAGGTCTCTGCTCCTGCTGGGAATGTCAGAGAGCAGGGGCATCCCTCCCTGCCAGCCCTCAAGGCAGTGTTTGGAGGAGAATTATTCCTAGATTGGGGTGGCAGAACTGGCCAGTGAGAAGTGCAGACTGGGCTGGGGCCCTGTCCTGGCTGCTGCTTACCCAGTTTTCAGTGTCAGTGCTCAGCTTTGACTCTGCCATAAAGCCAATGCTGATACATGCCTAATGTGAAGTGACTTGTTCCTCCTGAATTGTACATTGCCTAAATTCTTCAGAAAGAAGCCAATTAAGTCTTTCTTGCATAGCTAAAGAGCTGTTTCACATGTATCTTTGTATATATCATTCTTGGGATGATACTCTACACTTACTTGTTTCTTAAATATTCCATGGATCACTTTTTATCCTGCTGTTCAGCTGAAAAATAACATAGTGGAAGTTTTTAACAAATAATAACACATAGCAATATTCTCACACATCCCAATTTCTAAATGCTAAGTGAGGCCTTTGATATGGATTGCGCTGTGACCTATTCCTGTGTGTAACTTTTCCCTGTGCTGGGATATGAGCTGTAGCACCTTGGCAGGTGTAGTGTGATGTGACAAGGTACTCTTTTAAGCATGTGAGCATTTCCAAGCAGTTTTTGCAGCAGAACAGTTACAAAGGCATTTTTTATAAAAACCTGGGCTGTTTATCATGCTTATTCCTACTATACAGCTGGATTTGTGGCAGAGCCTCTCCCGTTTGAAGGGATTTAGCCTTGCTTTTCCCAGGCCTGCACCATGGATTTGCATAAGCTGCAGTTACACACTCCAATGGCTTTTCCAGGCTCTGTGCTAGAGGCTTTCAGGGAAGCAGACTTTGCTGACTGCAGCCCTTGTCGAGCCATTAACTGAGCTGGAGAGTGTCCTCTGAATGCTGAAGGTGGTTTCCAGATAACCTTGGCATTGCCAGCGCTTCAAAAGCCCTGTCAGGTTAATAAGAGTAGAAGTCCACAGCCTTTTCCCTGCTGTATGAATGGAGCAGGGACTGATTTTGTGATGTTGCTGCCCACTGAGGTGACAGCCCCATTAATTGAGTGGTGGTGTGAAATCTGCAGCACCACATGTTTTATTCAGAGGAAACCTTAAACCTGCTGGTAGCTAATGCACGGTGTAAGCTGGGTGTATTCATCTGCTGGCCCAATCCTCAGCACTCTGAGCTTCTGTCTTCAATGTCTTTTTCAGAGAAAGAGTTCCCTTTTTTACTTCATTCTCTGCTAGAAACTGTATGAAGGAGTGGCTGGATAGCAGAAAATTGCATCTCCTGGATAGAGTGAGGCCTGGTGACCTCAAGGGGTTTTTTAAAACTTTTTTTTGGCACCTTTATCTCTGTGTATAAATAGCTCAGAAGTCTCTTCCTCGGCATTAGCTAGATGTAAAGTAGTGTTAAATGCTTTTGGGAGGTGAAAGTAGGCTTTCTCAGTTCCTTGTGGATGCAGCAAATCCAAGCTGCATGCTATATTTACACACTTAGGTTCCCTAGCAGCTTTTACTCCCTAAGTAATATGTGCTGATTTGTTGCAGTGTATTTAAAATGCACTCCTAACAAAAGATTTATGCTGGACTTAAAAGACAGAGAAGTGCTTTAACATCAGTTTGGAGCTGCATGCTGTCAGCAGCTCCATCGTAATTTATTCATGCAATTTTTAGGTAATATTTTGATCAGCAACAATTCTTACATCTCTGGAAGAGTCATTTAAGGTGGCCAGGTTGTGCTGCTCCCCTCGCTGGTGTTTGCTGAGAGCAGCTGAATAAGCTTGTCATTCACGCCCTTGAGCCTGCACTGATTGATTTTTTTGGAATTGCCTTGGCAAGGGTACATTTATCTCAGCTCACTTGCTCGTACCACAGGAGAATTTCTCAACTGTATGAAGTGCCCTGGCACCAGATCCTCCTGGAGGAGTTCACTGAGGACAAACCCAGGGGTTTATCTGCGTTTGCAAAAGGTCACCAGGAATTCTCAGTGACCTCAAGGAGACTTTTCTTTCCTTTCAGGCAGCATCTCAGGTTTCAAGGAGCTCTGTTGCTTCCCTGCTTAATTGGTGCTGTTGAGCCATGGAGATTTGGAGATTTTGGAGATTTTTCCACTGACATGGAAGGCTTTGAGGTCTTCTCCCCAAATTTTAGTTGGTTTAAACTCTTGTGCTGTCTGACATGGCTGTGAGCATCACTACAGCCTGGGAGAAGTTGCTGTGAGTCTTTTCAGAAATGCTACTCTGCATGAAATAGTTTTCAGGGCTGAGATGATAATGGAAGTTATTCTTTGTATAACTTCCATATGTATGGTGGGTTGCTATTTTAATACAACTTAAAAACCCTACTTTAGCTTTAGTAGTAGACTGTGTTGTTATGATTAATGTTTGACATTAATATTCTGGAATAATTTATAATAAATCTTCTGTTCTCTGGCAGACATGCCTCTAAAACCTGTTGTTTTGTATGTCTGTAGCTCCAAGTATTTCTACATCCATATCAGACAGCTTTAAAAAATCAGAGGAGCAGTCAGAGATTTTATTAAAGTCTGTACTGGGATGATTGATGTGTGCAAAGTCTATTGCCAAAGGAACCCAGAACATGTAAAAATGCCTTGTGTGGTTTGGGGGTTTTTGTGTCTGATATTGGCACTGGGTTGGATTCTACAGATGAATGTAAAATCCTCATATTTTTAATGATTAAAGGCATGGCTCCAATTCAGATTCCTTCTTTCCTCCCTTTGTCAGTCAGTAGGATGTGCATATAATGAAATACCTGTTGAGGTCACTGTGGGTAATCCTAGAGACAGAACCCTGGGAAAAGAGAGCAGCAACAAAAAATACCAGAGGGATGAGAAGAGGACCAAACACACCCTCCAGGGGCAGCCAGAAGAACTAATGATGGGTTTCAGCTGTGGTTCCTGTGTCAGGGACCAAGCTCAGCTGTGCTCTCTTGGCCCTCCTCATATTGCCCTGAGGTACAAAAAGAAGAAATTCAATCTATTCCTCTGTCAAAGAGTTTCCACCAGTTTCCCATCTCTATTGTAATTTATAGTTAAATGGTCTCTCTTTACAATTCCCACTCCTAACTAAGAAAAGGCAATAAATGATTAATGAGTCCCAAAATACTGAGCCTGGGAGGTAGGAGACAAAACAAGGCAGGAAGTTCTGCCCCTAAAAACAGCATTTAGTTGAATCCTCAGCTTCTGCTCTGGGCTCTGAGGTGCTCCTACTTAAAAACCATCTGTCAGCACAGCACATTGCTGCCTGTTCTTCCACTTAGCCACAAGGTTGTGGGAGCCTGCAGGATTAATATTCTGAACCTTTCCAAACCTCTTGATGTTTGTTTTTTTCCTGCTGTTGAAGTGATGCTGAATGTGGAAGCTGTTACCTTTGGACAGGCTGGTTGGTATTTAAATAAAAAACCCTGTAGGTTTTGTTTGAGTCCTTCAAAAGTATTGGAGATGGAGTGGAGAGTGAGGATGTAGAACAGGAATTACTTACAAAATAAAGCTAGCTAGGATTTGTGGGTTATTTTGAGAATCTGGAGGGTCTGGAGAATTAACACAAATTCTAAACATCCCCACTCCCCTGCCAGCTTTGTTGGTTGGCTTCTTCACATAAGTGCTTGAAATTTATCTGGAGATGGTAATAATTTAATCCTGAATTACCAAGTCCTCAGTAGGAATACAGAGTGTCCCTTATCCTCTAATGGTAATTTTCATCCACATCCTCAGTGAGAGAATAACCATGTGATTAAACATTTACATTGAAAATTCAGGGGTCCAGCTTTGTGTGGTGGAAGTAGTGTCTCCTTAGGGACACAAAAAAGTGTGCTTTGCTTGATTTACTTGATTTGCTTGATTGCTGCTCCCTCTTGTGGGGTTCAGGCCAGTTCAAACAAGCTTGGAGTTCATTCTTGGTCTGTTTAGATGGAGGAATTAATCAGTGGTTCTCCTCTGATACACTGGGTGGGGTAATGACCTTAAGGCTTGCTCCTCTGTGTACCTCTATAAATCAGAACATTCTTTTCTATCAAGGGGACTAAATCTGTAAAAGCATTTAATTCACTTCTTAAATTTAATTCCGTTTTTTTTTTCCAAGAATTCATCCATTGATTGTGCTGTTAATCTGTGGCAGGGTTTACCTTTCTGTCAGAGCAGAGATGAGGCAGTGGCACAGCTGTGGCAGCTCTTGCTGTGCTGGCAGCAGTGACACCTCTGACACCTCCTCTCCCTTAGTCAGTGCTTCTGCCTCGCCCTCCTCGGGCTGCTGCCCTTCTTCAGGGAGTTGCTCCTGAAAATTAACCCCCCTCAAAATACCTCCCACGTGCTCTCCTGTATCCCAAATAATAAATGCAAGTGCTGTAGCTGTGGGAAAGATTTTTTTCTTTCTTGTAATTTCTCAATTTTTCTGCTGGCCGAAAATCTCCACATCTGATGTGTTGTGGCTGAAGATGTAGAAATACTGCTTATGTTTGTTTTCCTCCAGAGAGACAGATGAGCTCTGGACATATAATCTCTGTCCTCTGGACAAGAAATTGAAGTGCTGTGGATTTCTTCATTGCTTCTAATTGATGGCAAAGACCTGTGCAGCTTCACTGACGAGTTTTTGGCGTGAAACTCTTCCAGGAATTTCCCTCTGAAGCTTAAAAGACAAATTGTCCTGACCTCTTGCAAAATGGGAAGGGGCCACATGAGTGTGACACTGAAACAAGAGCAGTTCACATGATGTAATTTCTAATATTACACCATTTCACAATAATGATAGGATTTGTCTCAGCACTGCAGTTTCCATCACTTCACTCATGTTGAACTGTTTCTGTCCAGGAGCTGCAATATGGGTATTAAATCTCAGCTTTGGAGAGTATTCAGTGGATTACCTGAAACTTTTGATCTTCATTTTACTTGGCTTTAAAAGAATGAATCAATCTTAAATGTGCCTGCATGCAAAATCTGTGCTTCTGTGGAGACCCAGTGCTGTTGTTTAACACATAATGAATTTCTTGTAAATGTATTTATTCTTTCTGTGATGCAAGCAAAAGTGGGATTTTGGCTGAGATTAAACCAGGAAGCAGGTGCACTTGATTTGAGGAAAAAAAAAAAAAAGAAAAAAAGCAGAATTTAGTGTTCTATTTATGCCTTTTCTCAAAACTTTATATCATTTTGTGTCACAGACTGGGTAACCCCTAGAACAGCATCAGTAACCTTTACTTCAAAACTTGTGCTTTTCTTTTCTTTGGCTGGTAGTGTGAGCATTATTTTAAGCAGTTGCTGGGGTTTGTATCTACATTTTAATGTGCTCTAAGTGCAGAGCTGTGTTCAGGATTTGCCCCCTTTTATTCAGATGAAATTTGCAGTTCAGTGGGGACCAGAGGGTGATGCCCAGAGATTATTACATTGCTTGTAGCAGTCCTTCAATTTCACTTCTTATTTATACTTCAAATAACAAAACCTCTCTTTGTGTCCATGTATCAAAAAGATGTTGGCACCCACTCAGGCCCAGTCCTCCCCAACCTGTGTTTATGCTGTAAAGGAACCAGATGAGAAATTGCACTTCATTACAAGTTTCAAATGGGCTTATTGTGCTTTACTTTATGGTCATGACAAATGTGTTTGCTCTTCAGTAACGTGTAGCAGTGGCTGAATTAATTTTGCATGTGTGCTCCTTGCTGAGATCCTTTCTGCTGTGTGCTGGTGCCTGAGGATGAGTCCCCAGTGGGAAACACTGGTTGGAGCTTTGCTTCCAAAGAGAAGTCAAACACCAGAAGTCTGAAATACAGCTCAACTCTTATTTGTGAGCTCTGAGTGACTTTAATTGCAGTTCTGCAATCAGACAGAAATATGGTATTTAAGTGGCACTCTGCAATACAGCCATTCTGCTTGGGTGTTCTGAGGTTCAGTTTTATTTAAATTTTAAATGAGGACAGCAGTTGCTGCAGAACACGGCTGGTGCCATAGAGAGAACTGCAAGTGGTCACTGCAGAAGAGAAACTTCTCTCTTTTTATAAAGAAGTTGGGTAAAACTGAAGAAACCACTGGCTGCAGCTTCATGCAAATAACTATTGCTGGAGACAACACTGGGAAGATTTTTAGGCTTTCCTTGTGAAATTCCAGCCCATATTTGCTAATGCTGCCAGTGGGTTTTGGGTTTTTTTCCTCCTTCTAGTTATCATTTCTGGTTGATTAATTTATTTATATGAGTGATCCAGCTGTTTCCAAAGTCAACTGGACTCCCCCAAAATTATTTCCATGAGTTGCCAGCCTTGATGTAAATCCATGGCTGCAGTATTATCCAGGGTGTAGAAAACACATGGATTTGTTCTCAGAGGTAACAGCTGTAGAGGAGTATCCAAATTCCTCCCTGGTGGGACCAACCACTTACTGACCAGAGAGCTATTTAGGGAGAAAATGCCAATTGAAGAAGTGACGTAAATGTGGTCAGTTGATACTAACTGAGGAGCTGCCAGCCAACATCCTATCCTGGAGTTGCTCTTTCATCCCTGTTTTGCTTTTTTGGAGTGGAAACAGCACGAGTGATTGATTGCTAAATAGCAGTGGAAGTGGTGCACTCTATATATAGAGTGGGGCTGCAGAACGGAGCTACAATGCTTATGAAAAAGAAAAACCAAACCAAAACAAAACCCCACCAACAAAAACATTTACTGAGATAATAAATGCCTCTAAACCACTGCCAAGATGGAAATGATAACAAGATACCTCGGTTTTAAGAGGTGTTTTAAGATCAATTCCTCGTGGCAGGATTTGCTTTGGTAATCCTGGTGGAGCTCAGTTATTGTTTAGACTAAATATTGTTTATTTTTGTATTTTTAGCAGCAGCTCCTTGGGACTCCGGGGCAATATAATTTCCGAGGTAGGATGCAAGTCCCTAATTGTGTCTTGCATTGTACAGGCTGTTCAGTGCAGAATAAACATTCTCCTCCTTCGTGGGGGGGAAAAGGTCTGTGTCAACAAGACTTTGCAGCCTCTGCTCGCATGCCTAAGCTCTATCTCCAAGATGGGTTTCCTGGCAAACACATCAGCAAATGTTTCTCCAAAGTGCACAGTGCTTATGTATAAATTCCTTCATTAGTCGTGGCTCTCATTCCCTCCTCCCCTTCCCAGTCTTGGGCTCAAAATGTTGAGCAAGAGGACCAGGAATGCTGAGCCCTTAAACTCAGATAACTCACAGCAGCACCCTCGGCGTGTCAGAGCAGAGGGAATGCCTGTTCCAAACAGAAAACCAGAACTCTGGCATTCAGAGAAACCCTAAAAACAAAATTGGAAATCACTCTTGGAATGCCCTTGCAAGAAAAACTTTCCATCATTTAATCTCCTACCATACTTCAGGCTTGTAGGATTTAGGGTGTGGATGAGCCTGAGCCAGGGAAATAGGTTCAGGCTGCACTCAGGGTGCTCATGGGAACACCACAATAGTTCCCCTGGCCAGGTTTCCAATGTAGGTATACTTTATCATCTTCTTTCTATGGGAAATCTGGACACTGCTCAAAGAGAACTGTCAATTTTTTTGCTAAAATGTTGGATAATGAGATTCTGTGGTGTTTGCAGAGGATGTGATCCCTGTTCATTGAAGGTGCCATCCTAGTTCATTCTCTCTAGTGAGTGCAGTCAGATATCCCAGTTGAAGCCCTGATGAAGTCTAGCTGTAAGTCTGACTTTTTGGACTTGATTTTTACTTTGAATTTGATTTCTTTTTTTTTTTGTTGTGTGTTCTGAGTGGGAGAGCTTGGTGACTTAACCGTGGCACTCCCAGAGGCTACAAAGGCTGGTGGTGCTTTCCCACCTAATGTCCCTGATGGGGTAGGATGGAGTGCAGAACCTCTGCCCTTTTTGGAATTACTCTTGGGTTTCCAATTCCACAACATTTACAGTTGTGGTGGGAATGGTTAATTCCAACTCTTTAATCTCATTGGGCTGGAGGTAGAGCTTGGGAGGTGGCAAAGCCTCGTGCTATGGATACACCACCAGAAACGCACTTTTCTACAAGTAAAAGGCTCTTGCTGGATCATTTTTGTATTTTTTTACACAGGTTTTTTACACTCGGGTTCTGTGAGATGATCTGAACCAAAACTCTTTTTTCCCCCTTTGGTCTGATCTTTTTTTTTTTTTTTTTTTTATTATTAAGCAAAGGAATGGAAAAGCTTAAGACTAGGCCAGGAATTTTTATTATGGGAACAACTCTTGAATCTGTCACTTCTACAACAGGAAGATCACATAATTTTTCATCCACCCTCATTTCCAGTTTCTGAAGCTTTCATCCACCCATATTTCCAATTTCTGAAGCTGAAATAGTCTGGCTTTAATATATTCAATGTTGGTTTTTGGATTTTTTTTTACTACTTTTACTACTACTACTTTTGTTAAGGTTTGGATTGAAGCTTTTGAGATGGTATTTCGTGTTTAGGTTTAAATGTTTATTTTATTTATGTTATAGTTTTATAGGTAGTGAGTTTTGTAGTATTTTACTAACAAGGCACAAAATGAGTAATTATCTTTTGTTGTAAGGTTTTTTAAGGTTAAACTATCTAATTAAGAAATGACACTTAAATTATTTTTACTTTTAATTCAATAACTAATGACTCGAAGCCCGCAATGCAGATTTTCTTTGTCTAATTACAAAATACTACTTAAATCATGAAGAAAAAGTAAGAAGAAGGATTAGGTTTTTTTTAAGACTTCTGTTTTGTTTAATGTATTTTATTATATTCTAAAACTTTATATTATACATATAGACATATGGGATATTATACATAGAGACACATATGTCTATATAGGCATATATATTATACATATAGACATTTATATCTATTGTACATATAGACATATATTATACATATACTATATTATGTAGTTTTATTTAAACTCTATAGTATATAGTTTCATTTAAGCTATATACTTGTAATAATAATATAAACTATATAATCGTAATAATAATATAAAACATATACTTGTAATTCTGGTCTTATTAATTAATTTTGGAAGGTTTTTCATGGCCTTAGGTTAAATATAGTATTTTTTTTTTTGTATGTTTGGGTTTTAAGTTTCAAATTCTCAGCCTCTGGGGTTCTAACAGTTCAATATCCAACTGCTGATGGCATCACTGTTTTGAGGCTGAATGACAAATGTGCCATAGACTCCCCATGAGCCTCCCAGCTTCCCTGCTGGAGCATGACTCAGTCTGACCTGTGCCTGATCCAGCAGTTTCCTTCCTCCTCCTCCTCCTCCCTCCAGGCCGCCGTGCAGCCTGGCCAGAAGATAATCTGTTGATCCTGGCAGGGGATTGTGGTGCTGAAAACCGGGCATTGTTTTCCTAAGGAGCACTTGGCTGCGTGTGCTGGAGCCCAGCGCCTCGGTGGTGGCTACAAGGAGGTTTTGTTCCCGGGGCCAGCTGGGCTCCAGGCGTGCCAGGATGGCCCAGCAGGCAGGGATGATGGAGTGATGAGGCACAGATGTCACTTTTCCTGTCCCTCTGACCTCCTCGGGTGGCTGTCACTCCAGAGGTTTCTGTTGGCTTTCTTCAGCATTCGAGGAACAACATTGTGAGCAACCAAATATTTCTTCTAATATAAAGTATTTTTTTGCTTTTTTTCCCACAAAACAAGACTTTCTTTCTCTGTTCCCACTGTTTGGAAAGCCAAGACTGAATAAGACACTGACAGACATTACCAAAATTCCAAGAATCATAGAATCATTTGGGTTGGGAAAGATCAAATCCAACCAATAATCCAACACTGGCAAATCCACCAACAGTGATACCACTTGAAGAGAATGCAGGAAATGCACAACGGAATTTCATTTTTATAGCTATAAATGATATCATCTGAGATCTATATGGTGGTGATGGATAGTGTTGGGAAGTGACTGAAGAATTAATTAATGTTGGCTGTATTGCTGAAGAATTAATACTGAGGTGGGCTAAGCTGGAGCCAGAGTGCTCTAAGGTGCAGGTTTCTTTCAGTTTTTAAAATGTCTTCAAAGGTTTTGACCACTTTATTCCTACTTGCATGCCTCTTAACCTGCCCATAACATGCCTTAAAGACAAAATAAAAATCATTTGAGTGTGAGCTGTGCTGGGGGCCAAATTCCTTGGAATTTGAGTTATCAGTGATATTCACATGCCTGGAGGCTGACTGGGTGATCTTTCCCTCTTGCTTTTGACACAGCTCCTCAGTTGTTGGTTGTTAAGAGTAAAGTGCAGTTCTGGCAAGCTGATTTTTAGGATTTGGGCCAGCATTTGGTGAGGATTGCCTTGTTCTGAGTGCAGGCATGCATGTTGTGTGTGTGTGTGTTTGCAAAGGAGAGGCGTGTTCCCCACGGGGAGATAAGGAGTCTGTGTCACTGGAATCAGAGCTGCTGTCCTAACTGCAGTAAACTTCCTTTTTACTCTCTGCTTAGACATACCCAGCTCACAGTTATCCCACCAGATTTCTGGAAGTGTCAGCTGACTCTTTTTTCCCCCTTCTAAGTCTCCCATTACCTGTTTTTCTTCAACTCAGTTTAGCATTGTAGTACGTGCAGTGCATAAATGGGGACATCCTTCCTGCTTAGATATGTCCTGGACTTAATGTCACTCTTCCACAGCATCCTATTTCACATGGGAAATGCATGGACACAAGAACAGTGTGCTGAATAAATAAATAAATAAATATCAATTTTAGAGGATGCTGCTGTTTTTCTGAATAGGAGAGAGCTATAATGAAATAGACACTACTTTTGAGGGGATTTGTCAGGACCTGATTGGAATTTCGAGCCTCCTTTTACATAAAACCAATTATAAAATGCTGAAGTGTGTGTTCAGAGCACTGCCAGCTCTGTATTGCTGAAAAATGGAAGTTTGCTGGCATTAAAAAGACCTCTTGATCCTTCAGTTCCTACCCAGCAGGTCTGTAGTACAGCTATTTGTTTGAATTTATCCCAGGGTATGTATGAAGTGCTTCCTCAAGTAAACCCAGTAAAACCAAACATCTTGGCTTGGAAAGTAAATAGGAAAAGGTGTGTGTGAGTGGGGGGGGGGGGGTAATTTATATTTTCAGTGTATTTTCCAAGTGACACTGCAAAACCTGTAGAGATTTGCCAGTGAATGTAAGGGGAGGTTAATTCTTGTTAACCTAGAACCAGAACAAATTGTCTGTTTCAAGCTAAGATGAAGATATTTGTCACGCTGAGCTGTTCTGATGGCTCAGATTTATACAGTTAACATCACTCCCCTTCTCTGTTAAAATGTCTCATTTAAGGCAATATGGATTTTTCCTGAAGAATTGACTCCAGTGCCTGGTCCTGGCTGCCTTGGGGTGAGCTGCCATTGTGCAGAAGTGCCTTCTTTAGAGCTGAGCAGAAAACATTTCTGGAAGCCCCAAATCATGCTTTTACCTGCACCAAAACTGGATACTGAGCAGCCTCTGGGAATTAGGGCATGACTCCTCTTGGATTTAGGGCTGTTCACAAAAGACAGACCTGCTGGAGGATGAAGTGAGAGTCTGTCAAATGAAGATTTAAATTATAGATGCTTCACAGGAACATAGAGTATTTATTAGTTTCTTTATGCATGTGCTGGAGTGGATTTGAGACAGTTTAGATTTGGAGTGGATTTGAGACAGATTAGATTTATTTTGTTAAAGCAAAGTTGGGGCATTTACCTGGTAAAGGGGTTAAAAATAACTTGTAGGCTCAACTGGTGGCTTTGGAGTTTAGTGAAAGATGTGACTTTGGAGATCTTACTGCAGCCTTCCAGTACTTAAAGAAATTGTTATAGAAATGACAGAGACTTTTGACAAAGTGTATGGGAGTGACACAGAGGAATGGCTTCACAATGACAGAGGGCAGGGTTAGATGGGATATTGGGAAGGAATTCTGAGGCCCACAGAAGCTGTGGCTGCCCCTGGATCCCTGGAAGTGTCCAAGGCCAGGCTGGATGGGGCTTGGAGCAGCCTGGGACAGTGGGAGGTGTCCCTGCCCGTGGCAAAGGGTGGGACTGGATGGGCTTTAAGGTCCTTTCCAACCCAAACCATTCTGCAGTTCTATGATTCACATAAAACCAGCCTATTTTACAATTGTAAAGCTTCACCTGACCTAAGCAGGGTTTCTCCCAGGGGCAGGGTGCAACTTAGACCATCCCTAATCCCTCTTATTTAAAGGAAGCATGACTGGCCTTCCCAGGGACATGGCTTGGGTCCAGGCACTGCCAAGTTATCGCCCCCAAATGTAAAACAGTGCCAGCGCTTCCAAATGAGCTAAAATACAGTCAGCAGCATGGCAGGGTGTGCTGTGCCAGCCTGAGCAGCCAGATTCCTTGTGCTGGGCAGGCAGCTCATGGAAAAACTGAGCTCAGCCGCTGGGTGGAGGCTTTGCTGGGCTCCTGACCGGGAAGGAGGGCGCAGGCTGAGTTGCTAAGGAGCAACCTGTTTGGCTGGCCCTGGAGAATCCCGTGCCAGGAAGAGATGACTCCCCGAGTGCTCTGCTGTCGCTGCTGAGGAATGGCAGTGGGTAAAACGAGCTCTTGAGGCTTCGCAGCTCTCCCGGCCCCCGGGCGTTTCTCCCTGGCCTTTGGGAGGGGAGGGATGGGTGTGCGAGCTTCAGGTGAAGTCAAGGGGAATCGAGAGATGCTTTGGGTGAAATCTGGCGGAATCAACAGGTGGCATTAACCTCCGTGGAGCCAGGATATCTGCTCTGACCGTGTCTCCAGTTGTTCTTGGGGTATCGTTCCGTTTAGTGCCACTTAAAGCCATTTGTGCCCTCTAATCCTTCTGTGCCTTCGGCTCATCTACCTCATCACCTTTCGAAATGCAGGGTGTCCTTTTTTTGGCCAGCCGCTATTCCCGATTGCTCTTCTGCAGTGCCGTCAGACTTCAATCACACGTTTTGAAATTTTTTTCCCATTATTCCATTTCTGAAAGATTAAAACCAACACCAGCGTGGATGGCTCGTTTTAAGCTCGGCTCTACACAAGGCAATCCTCAGCCCCGATATAATTGCAGCAATTAGCAGCGGTGGGGCGGTTTGTTTGTGCCATGCAAAGGCCGCCCGGCGTGAACAGGAATATACATTTATAAGCATGGATGTGCAGCCCGGAGGGAGGGCGGGCGTGCGCCGAGCTCTTGGGATGCTCTGTTTATCCTCCTCGGGGACACAAAGGAGGCGAGGAGGCGCTTTCCGTGGGGGTTCCGGAGCGATGCTCGGCAGGTGCGTAGGTGTGTGTGTGTCTGTGCGTGTGTTTGCTCTCCCTCGCTGCTGTCCCGGCCGCCGAGCGCCGCTCCCCGCCCGCTCCCCGCTCCGCCCCCGGGCCGGGCGCGTCCGGGCGGGCCCCGCCGGGGACAGACGGCGGCAGCGGGAGCCATGGACGCGGCTGCCGAGTGCCTCAGCCCGGCTGCCCAGCAGCAGGTAAGGCCGGGGGGCTGCGGGGGAGCTCGGGCAGCGCCGCCGGGACAGCTCCGTGTGGTGCCCGGGAGCGGCCGGCGCGCAGCGCGGGGGCTTGGCCCGGGATCGCTTCGCACAATCGCTGAGCAGAACGTGAGCTGTGAGCTCTGAGCTGCTCCGGGAGCCGTCGTGCCAGCGGAACCTGGGAAATGATTGCTGGGTAAAGTGTGGCAGCAGCCCCGTGGGATCATCAGGTGGCCGCGGGTGGGTCGGGCATCCCTGGACACGAGCTGTCACTCGGGCTCACCGCTGTCACTGCGAGGGGGACAGGAGCTGTCAGACCAGCCCGGAATGGGCTGTCGGGGTATTAGAAGGGCATCCCTATGGTTACGTGTAGGCTAAGGTTCATTAGCCTGCTGCCTCTGAATAGTAATTTGCATTTAAGAGAAAGGTGAGGGGTAAAGCAGGATGTGGACTGACCGAACCCTATGTGATTCACGGGTTCATTACCATATGAGTAAGTGGTGCAAAGTGTTGTATGTATTTATAACTCATATGCAAAAAAAATGTCAGATGAATACGCTGCTTTGACCTCTTAAACATAGTCCCTCTTGTTTCCATGCTAAATAGTCACCACTCACCTGGTGAGCTCCTGGAACTCCTGGATTAGGTCACATGCTGCTGAAATGGAGACGGGAAAAACATTGCCATGGGTTAGCACTGGCTCTACCCGGTAGCTAAGCTGGTCAGCTGTGTTACAGGAATATTGCAAATCAGGTGTTGCTTGTCCAAACAGACTTTAAATTATGTAGGAGGGCAAGGAACCTTATCAGGTTTTTGACTGATGCAGTGTGACTTGGCTAAACAGATGAACAGTCCTATAATATTTGAGGAAGAGGATACAGAATACTGGAATGGGACAGCATCCATCAGGAAAAATTATGTTGGCCTCAAAAATGACTGGCTGGCTGTGTGTTAAGCATGTTGGCAAGAGGTTTAAAACAGCCTGAGAATAGTTATTGCAGCAATGCCCAGCAGTGGCTGCTTACAGGGAGCAGGTGTAATTTAGTCAGGCAGACTTGTGTTTTAAGGTTTCTCTGGCAGTGGGATCAGAGAGCTTTTCTGGGTATGGTTTGGTGCTGGCAAGCTAACACTTCAATCCTCCACGACAAATATGACACTGGCTTTGATTACTAGTCTTAGAAGCAGGTAATTTGGAGTGCACTGGAATTGAGGGGTGCTTTGTATAGCTGGAAAACTCTTACACATGTAACTATGTGGCAAGTCAACATAGTCATTTGTCACCGCTCAGAAAAGCAGCGTAACTTCCTGCCTTTGTTGGCTGTGTCTTGGGGCTGCCAGGCGAACAATGAAGCCCTGGCTGTTCCAGGAGGGAAAGGCTCTGAGAATGCACACCTTCAGGATGTGTGTGTGTGTGTCACTGGCCTCTACCTTAGCAGCTCACCTCAATAATTCTCTCATCGTGCGATGATGACAGCGCAGCTTCCCCGGCGCGCGCGCGGGGCCAGGAAGCCGCGGCTTCCGTCACCATTGTGCTCCATCCCCGCCACGGGCCACAGCCAGGCCTGGTCCCCACCAGTGGGGTTTGAAAAGGGGCTCTGTGGGGTAGGGGTCTCTCCACAGCAGCTGCACATGCCGTGCTCCCACTTCTGCAGGCAGCAGAAGATGCTTCTCACCCTTTCCAGCTGACACCCAATACCTGGTTTGGTGTTTTTTTCACATGTCGTTGTGCTCCTGTTAGAACCTGCTCAGTTCTTCCCTCTTCAGATCTAAACATACTGAACTCCTTAAGCCAGGGTAAAGATTTGCTGCTGCACAGGGCTGGGGTTTTATTTTCAGGCTGAGTGACCCTTAATCTGGAGTGTCAAGTGCTGAGCAAGTAGCCCAGCAAAAGCAAGGAGCATTCTGCAGTTCAACAGTGCATTTCTTTCAGGGCTTGGTGACTGTAAATCATTCTGAGCAACTGCAATAAAAACCCAAGAATTCAGTGTGTATATTTGTAGCATTTGAGCGAGTCCCATAAATTAGGGTGATGATTTTTCAGCTGGTGCCCAGTTCTGTGTTCATCTCAGCAGTCTGGTTGCCATCTCCTCTCGTTTTGCCCATGGGGCCTTACAGAAACCTCTGATGAAGTTTGGGTTTTTTTTGGTATGACATGCTCAGTAGGGCTGAAGCTGCCAGTTCTTCTTGTCAGATGAGCAATATTTCATAAAAGGGAAGTTGCAAAAGCTTTGTAATGAGTGCAATTAGGCTTTGTATTTTTATTCTTCTGTTTTTGACAGTGATCTGTCACTTTTGATTGAGGCCTGTATTGCTTGCTGAGTCACTGATGAATTTTAGATGATTTTAAGAAGTCAAGGGGACTTCTTCAGTCTTAGTGATTTCTAATTTCTTTTTTTTTTAATCTTTCATTCCTTGAATAGTTATTTATGCCTTAGGCAGCCTAAAGAACAGCTTTTAGTAAGCTGAATTTCAGAAGCATGTGAATTTTTGGGTGGTTTTCTAATGTTAAGCAGTGTCTCTTGCAGGCTGCAGTGTGTCTCTGCTACTGCCCTTCGAGGTGACTCGGCTCTGTCAAGTGCTTGGGCTGGACAAAGACCAAAGTCAGCCAGGCAAAGCCTGTTTTGGTTTAGTCAGCACAGAGAGAGAAATGTAAAGTTAGCGTTGCTGCTTGCAGGCTGTGCAAGAAATCAAGGTATTTATAGCACAGAGCAGAGTCCAAGAGGCTCAGAGAGTGTGGTCTGACAAACCCCGATGCGTTCCATCACGCCCGTGCTGCTGAGGAAGAGGCCCACAGTAAATCTGACACTCCTCTGTGTGTGTCTGAAAGTCTGGCCTGTGTTTTTATTCTTACATCTCCTAAAGGTTCACAGCTTGAGCAGCTGGGGCTGTTCTGGGTGTCCATGCCCTGTGCCGTGCTGGGGGGCACCCACTGTACCCGAGCTGGGCTTTGGCACAGGAAAACCTGCGTGCAACTGGCTCCCACCCTCACTGCAGGATTTGTTAGGCTTGCTACCAGCCTTTGGTTTGACTTTGATAACCTCTTGCCCAGTGAGATGTGGGCTCCTCCCTGTCCTGGTGGATTTACCTCCTCTGAGCTCACAGGTGACACCAGCTTCATCGCCAATGCCACCTACAGAGTATTAAAAAACAATTCATTCTGAGTTAAGTAATTCCATCCACCAAAGCATGCTAGAAGTGAGATTATGAAGGCCACAGGTTGACCATTTGATGGTTGGCCTGGCTATAGCATGATGCTATTTCTGTTGAGCTGGAGAGAACCCTCCAAGACTTGTGGGTAGCCTCACATACTGAAGGCTTTTTTTCCTCCTCTTTGCATATTTCCTGTCCCCCCCCTTCCCTCATTTTGCTGTGGGCTCAAAAACCCTTTAGGGAAGGATGGCCTGTTTCTTACAAACCCTCCTTTGTCCAGCACAAATGAGCTGGTGTTTGGTCAGGAACCACGGTGAAAATAACTGTGTAATCATCTAAATGGCACCCAGACATCCCTGAGAACGTGCTTGAAAATATTCCTTAGTGCTTGATGCAGCCCTAAAGGGACAGCAGCCTTCTGACAGAGAAGTTGGAGTTACTAAGGAGCCAAGAGCATGATTTGGTGGGGACTTATTCCTTTACTCCATGAGGATGGTCAGGCAGGGGAACAGGAGCCTGGAGAGGCTGCAGAGCCACCAAACTCAGAGGTTTTCAGGAGCCATCTGGAGCAAGCCCTAAGCAGTGTGATCTGAATGTGATGCTGACCCTCCTTTGGGCAGGAGGGTGGACTGGAGACCTCCTGAGGTCCCTTCCAGCCCAAACAATTCTGTAATTATTTGTTTCGATGTGATGAAAATGAGTTGCTTTAAAATATGAGTGTTCAGGATGGAATAACACTTGATGACTTCTTACAAAGGTACCAGTCTGTGATGACCACAGGTTTTTAGCTTAAAGTTCAAGAACCCAGGATACAGTTTCTGTTTTTTTTTATTTAAAGATACTTAAGGCTGATGTGGTCATGGAAAGAAAAAGTTCATAAATAAACAATATGCTTGTTCTAGGATGTAAGCCATTGTTAGTCAAAGCTGCTGAGTGAAAATGTTTTTTTATTCTTACAAGATTTGCAGGTTGGCTTTAAATGGGCAGCTGGAGGGCTGCAAAGATGAAATAGAATAAAGTAGAGATGCACCATGGATTGGCACTAAAAGCAGAATTATATCCTAAGAAATGACACACAAAATGTGTGGTTTTGCACAAGGTAAAATTCATTTAACTTCCTGCAGTTGGTATCTGTAATTTAGAAACTGACAAGCCTCATTCTCAGGAAGGTCTGAAAAAAACTGGCTAAATTTTAAAATTATTTTTCAAGTTCCTTCATTTCATATTGTATTGTGCTTGCTTCTGGGAGAATATATAATTCTGCAACATAGCTAGCAAATGTGTAAGTCCTTTGGCCCTTATCATACAAGGAAAACAAGGGTAAATATGTATCATTTGAATTATATCTGAATTTTCCATATATGCACCTAGTTCTGATGTGAAAGCTCAGCTGGTTATTGAAATTCATGAGGATGACAGCTACAATCATGTTAACATCCAAATAATCTTTTTCTATTGGGAGGAAGGTTGGGGATACACAGCCTGTATTTTTGGTGTGTTTTGCTTATGGAGACTTTAGGGCCCATTGTTTTCCATAAGGTAAAACCAGTTTGTGCTGGTGTTATTCCTCACCTCTGTCAGGTGGGGTTTGCCACTGTTTATTTAAATAAACAGAAGTGTTTATTTTTGAATAAACAGGAGGGATCACATCAAGTCAATACCAGGCTTATTTCCAGAGCTGTGATTTCGTGCCTTCAGCACACTTTTCAGGGCATGTTTGGATACTGGGTGTCATCAGCAATTCCAAACACTGCAGGCGGGTCAGGGCACTGCCTGCCAGGGATTCACCCAGGCTTTGCCCAGCAGCAGGGCTGGGGCTTTCTTTTCCTGCACAGACTGCTTCAGGTTGGGAGGTGTTGTTGAAAACACATTTGGGGATTCATGCCTGCACCCAGAGCCTGCTGTCACCTGGCTCTGTAAGTAACAGGTTATGGCAGGGGATGGTTTTGGGTGCAGGTGTGGAGGGTCTGCTCCTGCTACGAGTGTCTGTCCATGGCAGAGCCACTTACCTCGAAATTCAGGCAAAGAACTCAAGGGAGAGCAGCTCTGTGCAAAGCCAGCCCTGTGCTCTTTCTGCCATGGGCTTTTTAAAAATTCTCTGAGAAGGCTTGTTTCCTTTCTAGAAGTCATTTTTCACTGGGACCTCTGGAGTCCCAGTGCAATCCCCTGGGTCACCTAGAGCAGGTGACACTGAAACATGTCCAGATGGGTTTGGGATGCCTCCAGAGAGGGAGACTCCACCGCTGCCCTGGGCAGCTGTTCCATGCTCTGCCACCCTCAGTGAACAGAAGTTCTCTCTCGTGCTGAGGTGGAACTTCTTGTGGTTCAGTTTATGGCCATTGCTCCTCATCCTGCCACTAAGAAGAGTCTGTCACCACCCTCTTGGTGGTCTTTGGGATATTTGTATGGATTTGTATGGATTGATGAGATCCCCTCTTGGTCTCCTCCAAGGTTTTAAGATCTACATCATCACAAGGCTCCTGGTCCTCCCGTGCATCACCTTGTGCTTGATTTTCAGATTTTCATCAGCCCTTTTCTGTTAACTGCAAGTTTCAACCATCATTCTCCCTTTTTTGGCATTTTTCCCCCATGTTTGGTTTGTGCTTTTGAAGGCTGTGACCCTTTCCCCTGGGTTTGAGTGGTGACTGCACTTACAGAAGGGAAAAGAAATTACACCTTTCTCTTTTTTGGTGGTTTTCCTTCTGTTTAGAAGCACTACTGAAAACACCAGTGTTTTGATTTCTCTGTGTGCTTGACCTTGCTGTTATGGTGGATTTTCCTGTCAATTTGGATGCTGTACTTAACAGTGAAAGGTTTCAGAAGCAGAGGAGTTGGGTGTAACACCAGGGTGACTGGCTGTGAGCTGTGCCTTTGGCTCCCTGCTGAGCTGTTCTGAGCTGCTCACCGTTGTGCTGTACCAAGCCTGAGCTAATTTTACTTTTTCCTCTCTAAGATCTACTGGCTTTGCCTGGGATTTAAAGCAGAATATTAAAAATGTTACTCTGTATGATGTTCCATCACTTTCAACTGGGCTGAAGTGAGGAAGCACTGTAGATCTCTTGAGAGGTCTGTTCTTGTTCTTGGCAGAATTCCATTCCAGCGAGGTTTGGACTGGAATATGGAATTTTGGAGATTTATAATGGAGCTAGTGCATTTTCTCTCCATAATTTCAGCCTTAGCTGTGCATACTGAACTCCAGTGTTTACCCAAATCCTGTGCCCAGGTATGTGTGCACAGTGTCAGTGGTTAGGAAAAATGGCACATAATATGTTTGTTGTTGGTCAAATTAATTCATCAATAAAAAATAATCCACACTGCAGGGGGGGCGGGAAACCAACAAAACAACCCAAAACAAAAAGAGCAAAACCTGCCTTTCTTAAATAAATCAACCTGCTTCCTCTCCAGCCACACAAATAATAATTAAAGATCTCTTTTAAACACAAGGGTGCTCAGGGAGGGTAGTGCCTGCACGGGGGTGTTACGATAACAAGTTAGGGAAGGCAGGGCCATTACCTGCAATAGGGAATTAACTCCTACAGATGTGTTTACAGCCTTGCCCAGTCAGACCTCCCCATTCCCTGCCCTGCTTCCAGAGCTTGTTCCCCGTTGGGTTGCCCAGCTTTGATCTCATCCCATCCCTGTGTTCCCCTTCCCAGGCTGAAGCCAGACTCGCGGCGAAGCGAGCGGCGCGGGCGGAGGCGCGGGAGATCCGGATGAAAGAGCTGGAGAGGCAGCAGAAGGAGGTAAGGCCGGGGCTCTGGGGGTGCCTGGGTTGTATCCAGGGAGGAGGATGTTCAGGGATCCTGGAACAGAGGGCTTGTCTGTGTTTTGTTGAAATAGTCTGCGTGGAGCTAATGTAGATCATAGAAAACCTGGAAAAAACGCGGATCGTGGCAAGGATTTTATCTCGGTGAAGCTGGCATAATTATTCACAGAAAATCCTGGTGGTTAGTAATTCTTGTTTAATGTTAAACTTTGAAGTATGCAGCTTCCTTGTGGAGGTGGTGGATTCTTATCACTTTGTTAGAAATCCAATGAATATGGAAGATTCCTGGCCCTCTGTGTAACTCCAGTGGGAAGTTGTTCTGCTTCCTGCTATGAAGCTGGTGCCCTCCCCAGGTTTGTAAAAAGGATGGGCTGCTCCTGGCAGGGGCAAGGGTAGAAGCTGCACTTGTAGGCAAAGCATTACCTACCTGGTGAACTGAACCAGAAGCTCTCAAAAGTTGTGCTTGGTGATGTGCATTCAGTGAAACGGCAGAGTGGCTGCAAGAGGGACAACAGTAATCACAATTTAGTTTTTTCAGTAGATTTTGGAAGGAGAGAGAAAAAGTAGGGAGTCTGGGGGCAAGGTCTGGGAATACATACTAGGAATTTATGTGGGACGGGAAGAAAGGGAAATGGCTTCACTCTGACAGAGGGCAGAGTTGGATTGGATATTAGGAAAAACATCTTCCCTGTGAGGGTGGGCAGGTCCTGGCACGGGGTGCCCATGGAAGCTGTGGCTGCTCCTGGATCCCTGGAAGTGCCCAAGGCCAGGCTGGATGGGGCTTGGAGCACCCTGGGATTGTGGAAGGTGTCCCTGCCCATAGCAGGGGGTGGAATTGGATGGTTTTAAGGTCCCTTCCAACCCAGGCCATTCTGTAACTCAGTGGTCCTACATTTGCTTTAGGGTGCAGAGCAGGATCTGGTTGAGCTTTGGAGCAGTGAATCAGGAGGTGGCAGCAGGATGTGGCTCAGGATGTGACAGCAGAGCAGTGCCAGTGCAGGCTGCAGCAGCCAGCCCACAGAGAAGCTCCTGGGCAGGCTGCCCACGCTCAGCTTCTGGTGAGGCAGGTCTGGATGTGTCTCAGCTCCCTTGCTGCAAGCACAGAGCTTGGGGAAGGTGGGAGCCTTCTCCTGCTGCAGTTGCTGCTTTCTGAAGGATGTTTCTTGCAGCCTAGCCCAGCCTGGGAAGTGCTGTCACTGCTGAGCTGGCAGCTGGGGTGGGGGGACTTGGGAGCAGCCGTGGGAGGGCTGTGCTAAACAGGCACCACGTGTTTTGTTTGGGTAGCAAAGTAAATAGGGGTGTCCTGGCAGCTGACACCATCTAATTTACAGGTGACTTAATGAATCTGATGACCCCTTTGCAGATTAAAAGCTGATGCTACAAAGGGTGTCTTGGTAAACTGAAATTTAGGTGTGAAAACTAAAGCTCCTGCAATTAAGGGCTTGTCATCTGAAAACCTGTGAAAGCTTTTTATAGATAGAAATTGGGTAGGGCAGGATGTCCCTCTGAAATACCACAGTCATTGAAAGCTCAGCCAGATACCCATCACAATCTGCTTAGTAACTCACTGGCACAAATGACACATTTAATTAATATTTGCACGCTTGGGTATTCTGTAACTTTTGGAAATAGTTTAATCTTAGCCCCCAGATGCCAGGTAGACATGTTAAGGATACCTGCAGGAAGTTTTTCATTGCCACAAGTGTCTTGCAGGTATAATAAAACATAAATACAGAAAATCCCAAGCAGTGATCAACACAAGATATTTGGCACCTACCCCTTCCTTGGAGGGGAACCTGCTGTGACACTGGGATCTGTACACCTGGTTCTCTGCCATCTTCATTTCCCTTTGCAAACTTTTCAGAAACATAAGGAGCGCTTTTCCACTGCTGCCATGTTAAATAACCAGAAGTTAAAGCACTTGCTTTACTACTTCAGAAGGCTTTTTAGAGCCCTAACTCCCTTCTGGGAGTTAAAAAGCAATAAATGAATTTATTGCGTGTGCGTGTAGTCTTTCATGCTTTAAGCCGTGTGCATGCCCTGGCAGGCTTCTTGTGGAGCATGGATTACTTGGAAATATATTTACACTGCTGGTCTGAGTTAAAAGTTTCCAGGTGCTACCATTACAGGCTATAACTATGGCAGTGAAAGAAAGTGTTTTAATGATTTGGGTTTGGAAACTGGCTCCTCTCCTGCCCACCACCTCATATTTATGACATTTCTCAATCTTGCACTTCATTTCCCTCATTTTAAAGTAATTGGGTGACTTTTGCATGAAGAGTCTACACATAGGATTGAGAAATTGTGCAGTAGGAATAGCTGGGCTTCTGGCAGAGAGCTCTCAGTTGCAGGGGGAGATGTGGGAAAGTTCTTGTGGGAGACTGCTCTGCGGTGGGGCAGGATTGCAGGTGTGCTCCAGAGGCAGCATCATCTGCTCACCTGGCACCTCCTCGTGCCAGGCAGCACAAAGAAGGGTAACTGTGCCAGTGGTTTGGCTGTTTTGGTTTGCTTTCTTTGTTGTTTTTTTGTGTTTTTTTTCTCCAGGGAAGGGAAGCTAAAGAGGAGAAGGTGACCACAAGTTTCTAGGGAAGTATAAGCTGGGTACATGAAAAGTGTTTTCTGAAGTCGAAGAAAAAAGTGAGCACAAGAATTGTGACCTGATCACAGAATTCCAGCGTGTGTTAAGTTGAAAGGGCCTTAAAATTTAACTTGTTCCACCCTCTGCCATGGGCAGGGACACCTCCACTAGCCCAGGTTGCTCTGTCCAACCAGGTCTTGGACATTTCCAGGGGTCCAGGGGCAGCCACAGCTTCTCTGGGCACCCTGTGCCAGGGCCTGCCCACCCTCACAGGGAAGAATTCCTTCCCAATATCCAATGTCAGCAGTGGGAAGCCATTCCCCCTTGTCCTGTCACTCCAGTCCCTTTGTGTTCCACCATCTTTCCTGTTGGATGGGGCTCCTGTTGGAGGAACATTCCCAATTCCCCCAGCCTCTTCCCACAGCAGAGCTGTCCCATCCCTCTGATCATCCTGGTGCTTCCTCCAGCAGCTCTGCAGGTGGGGTCTCACCTGAGCCATGCAGAGGGGCAGAATTCGCCCCTTTCCTGCTGCCCACACTGTGGGATCAGCCCAGGACATGGGGAGTCCCTCTGAAGATAAGGGTGTTGATCACTCCTGAATCACAGAGATGTGAATCAATTTCTGTATTTATTAGAGGATGTATTCTTGGTGATGAGGCTTTAGGAAAGGCACAGGTCTGACAAGTGTTACAGCTTGAATGCTTCTGACTTCTCATTCAGAGCTGCTTTGTTGTTGTTACCCACCAAAAATGTAAATAATTAATCTGGAGGTCTGGTTAAATTCTCTGGTTTGCTTCCACACATCAGTGAGTGCAGGACAGCTCTCATTGCCAGGGCCTTTCTGAGCTGGAAGGATAATTAAAATATGTGGTATTTCCTCCTTTCCCTGGTTTCCCAGCACTGGTGGGAGTCAGAGCAGTGATGGGTCCTGGTTTACCATACCATGCTGCCATGCTTTTGAAACACTTGGTTTCCAGCTGCAGAGTCTGAGGCCAGTCCTTTGGCTTGTACTGTTGAGATGTGCCTGGTCCTGAGACAAATTCCTGTGTGCATTCAGGTATTTATTGTTAATTCAGGCAGAACAGCAAGCCAGGAGTGGGCAGCCCAGTTTTTCTGAGTAACAATTTGTTAATTCTCAGGGGCTACAAGGTAAAATTGGAGGAAGAATTTTTTTTTTTCCTGTGCATTTATTTTTTCTGTCAGAAGTTTGACCTGAAATGTATTAAACCCTTTTTTTTCCCAAGCCATATTTAACAGTAACAGTTTTGAGACACGTGAAAGCTGCAGCAGTAGGGCTAATTGCAGAGAATGCTTTCTGTAGGAGTGCTTTCTGTGTGTTCTGCTGGCAAGGCTTTAAATGTCTCTTCAAGGGCTGACACTTGGAGACCACAGTGCAAGCTGATATTAGTGCCTGAAGTGAAAAGAGACTGATCTCCTCCCACTCCTTAATCGGTGGGATGAGATTCTTCCCTGCCAGTTCACACAGCAGATGAGCCTGTACTTCTGGTTCAAGGCAAGTGCGCTGTGCTCGTCTCCTGCCTTCATTTGCAGCACTTGCTTTAAGGGCACAGCATGAAACTTGCCTTGGCTGTTTTGTAAATTCCTTCCTTACCTCACTTGCACATATTTTTCCCCCTTTGGATTCATATTTCTTTGGAATAAAATGTGCCACCAATGCTTTCTAGTAAAAAAAAAAAAAAAAGGGAAAAGCAGATTCTTGTGGCTTGAATGGGGAGGGGTGAGACTGGCTATGAAACTTGGTGCTTACATAAGCAAGGAAGAAATGAAGGAGGTTTATGGTGGTTCATCTGTGTCTTACACACTCACTGTGAAGATGCCCAGGAAATTTTGAAGAGGGATGATGTAGATGATGTTTTTAGCAGACTCTTCTGCCACCATCTAACACTGGCTTTTTCTGTCCAGTTTTAAACCTACTTCTATGAAAAATTTTATTTTTGTGGGCAACCTCCTTTGATGAGGAAATCAGGAAAGCTGTCTGCTGTTAATACTGTGGATGAAACACATTTGGGTTTTTTGGTCATACCCTAATGACCTACCCATACAGAAAACTGTGTACCCTAATACAGGAAAGTGCTCTTTAAAGCATTTGACTGCTTAGATGTGTATTGACTCTTTTTTGGGGGCACACATCTGCAACAGAGGTGATTGTTTAAAAGTGTATGTTTTTTCTAAAGAGGATAATGTCATTAGAGAATCCTAAAATGGCTTGGGTTTGAAAAACCCTCAAAAACCCCCTGATTCCAGCCTCCCTGCCATGGACAGGGACACCTTTCCCTCGTGCACTGCTGAGGGACCAGTCACTTCGGAGCAGAGCTGTAATGCCTGTTGGCTAATGGGTTCCTCCAAAACTCCAGGTTTTATAAAATGCTGGAATCGTTGAATGATGAATTTGGCTTTATCCCTGAGGCCTCCCCACCTCCCTCCACAGTGCCTGGCCTGAACAAGGGCCCCGTTGTTATCTTGTCCATTGGCAATTTGGGTCCTGGGCACGAGGCTCCTTGTGTGCCTTGCTTTGGACTCAGCAGGGAATGAATACCTGCTGTGCCAGGCCTGGAGCACTGGGCTTTGAAAAATAAGGATTCCATGGAGCTGCCTCCAGGAGTGGGTGAAAAAAAAAAAAAAACAGCATGGAAAAGTTAAAGCTTTGAGGTTAATCAGCTGTGTGGTAATTGCCACATTTGAACCTGTGGTGTTTGGCTCCTGTGTGTGTGGATGAAAGGCACTCTGAGTTGTGCCATGGAGAAGCCAGAAATTGGAATTGTGGTGCAGCCTTGGGGGACGGCCCACTTCCATTTTCCTCTCCATGGCTTTCTTAGGGAAAGGGAAGTGGGGTGGTTACTTGTGTGGTGGGAGTGCTGATTTTTAAATGGTCCTAATTTTCCCTCCTGTGCTTGCTGGAATGGGAATTAAAGCTGCTGAGGCATTAATCTGCGTTGTGCAGTCGTCCTTTGTGAAGGGGAACCTGATCAGGAGGGCAGGGATTGAGAGACATAAGCTTTGCTTCCCAGCACTGGGATCCAGGTTCCCATGAGGTATCCCTGAGAGCAGTGAATGCCAGGGATCCTCCAAATACCCCAAAATCTGGGAGACTTGACTGCCTTGCCCCCAGAGGCTTGTGCAGCCAGCCAGGTGGTTTGGAACAAGAAGGGTTCTTTGGGGTAACCAGCAACGTTTCTGGTTTCAGGAAAGATGTGAGAAAAAACCTGTTTTCTGTTTTCATGTGGATTCACAAAGCTCATCAGTCAAGGGCAGTTCTCCAAGAGCACAAAATTCAGGTGCAGTAGAGTGGCTGTAAAGGTTTTGTGTCTTATCAAAGTGCTCCAAGACTATGGAACAACAGTGTCAGCAGGGCACTTATTAAAGCCTGAAAATAGTGTGAGGCTCCGCAGAAACATTAAAAATTGACAGAACAACCTGCAGGGATCCTTTAAGGCTGTGCAAGGAATTTCCCAGGAATTTTCACACACTGGCACTGTGCTGTGCCCAGGTGAGAGGTGTGTGGGGTTGGTGCTTTTGTAACTGTGATTTATCCCTCAAGGACAAATTCTACCCTCCAAAGAGGAACAGTTGATCTGTAGTTAATGCTGTTTGCTTTTATTGTGCTGGTAGATACACAGCTCATCCCGGGTGAGTATTTGGGCATCCATTCCTGTTTTGGAGGCAAGGCTGGAAAAATGAGAGGTCCTGGCTCACAGCTGGGCTGGGCTCTGGCCTGGTGCAAAGCCTGGGGATAAAATGTCCCATGTGCACCCCAGAGCCTGGTGGGAATGGGAACAGGAATGCTGTGCCCTAGCCAGTCACATGGAGGAGGCCCACGATGCAAACACTGCTTTTGTCCTGCCTAAATCCACAGGGCTTCACTGTGCTCTTCTGTGTATTGATGTTCTGCTGTATTTTCTCTATAAATGCTGTTTTTTCCCTCCAGAAGGAGCTGTGGAGCATTGCAATGTACCCATCATTCATGCTAGCTTTGTTCCTTGTTTTTTTCCTCTCCCTTTCCCCCCAGATCTATCAGGTGCAGAAGGTAGGGCTTGCTCGCTTTCCTTCTTGTTTGCATGCCTTCTTCTTCCCACCCTGTGAGTCTTGCTACAGTTTCACAACCACACAGCCATTTAGGTGGCAAAAGACCTCCAAAATCCTCGAGTCCAACCTTGGAAATCCTCTGAAGAGTGGGAGATGCCCAGCAGGCTGCAAATTTCTGTGTAATTCTGCCCTCCCCTCCCATAATCTTGTGGGGTGGACAGTCAAGGGCAGTGGGGGAAGATGACCCATGCAAGGTGTCTGGTCAGGCACTTAATGTGATTTTTTTCTACAGCCTGTTTGGCAAAGGATAAGCAATAGCAGAGAAGTGACTTGGCAAAGCAGGGTCACAGGAGGGCACAGTGGCTCCCTGTGTCACCTCTGTTCATGTGCTGAAGGCCAAGAAAATCACTGGAGTGTTTCAGGCTGGGCAAGCATTTAACAGGTGCCAGCAGGAAGAATGACTTGCAGATGACTTTATTTGCACAAAGTCACTGAAGGAAATCAGGGATGCTGTGTTTGAATTCATAATCCTTGGGTAAATAAATGGTATGGCCTTCAACCCGCACATTAAACGTGATTTTATATTGTTTAATCCTCTGTCATCTCAGTTTAAAGTCATGATCTCTTCCCTCTTCCCAGTTTCCTTTCCACAATGATGGCAAAGAGGATGATAACAGTAGCTCTAACTGAGGTCACTTGCCATGTAGAAACAGAGATTTTGGGGTTTGTGTCGTGATGTCTGGCTGAAATAACAGCCAGACATCTGAAAAGAACTGAATATAACAGCCTGGCTGTTCTACACTTTCAGCATGTGAGCTGAGTGGCACCTAGAAACAGAAATAACTCCCAAGGATTTTTCCAGGGAGGGAGAAAGCACATTTTTCTTCAAGCCTGCCATTTTCTACCTTATTGAATATTTCTCTTTTTTTTTTTTTTTTTTCCTGAGTGTTTCTATTGCTTGCTGAGTGCTGAATGTCTCCCTAAACCACAGTGTGCTTGGTTTTGTTCTGGCACTCCAGCTGCCCTAACTGCATGTTTCAAAGCCTGACCCAGCCCTGCATGTGCTTCTTGGGAGTGCTGTTCTCCTCTTTGAGTGTGTATGTATATGAAAAGAGCTGCTCAAATCATGTGCTCTGGTATTTAATCCTGGCCCCATGAATTTGGCAACAAGTCCCTCTCACTCCTGGTTTTATTTCTGGAGTTGACTGCGCGCTGAGTGACTCAGTGTCTGCCCATGGATGGACAGGCTCCTTATTAATCTTCTTTATGGAAATTAATTTAACCTGCTGATGCAGAAGCAGCCCCCTGGGAGCCAAGGAGGTTGTTTACTGTTGGTGTCCTGACATGGATGAGGAGATAAGTGGGTTGTGCTCCCAACATCCCATGGTGAGTTTGTGAGTCCGGCAGTTTCGCTGGCACTCAGTGAGCGAATCGCATCTGGAATTCTCTCTCAGTGGTATTAACATCATTAATTATTGAATTGTAATATCACTTTTCGAGGTGGAAGGGAACCTGAGTCCAGCAAGGGCCTCTAACTGAAACCTGAATGAATGGAAAAGCAGCATTTCCTCCTTCAACCCATTGGAATCAGGCCCCTGGAGACAGAACAGAAGAGTTGGTGTAGAGGGAGAACTGAGAAAAGTGGCTGTGAGGGGTCAAAATACTTGAGAGCTCAAAAGCTGCCAGTTCAGTCCAGTATGACATGTGTTCTTTAAAAGATTATAAATTAAAATAGTCTCTGGCAGTCTCATTCATTAAGATTTTTCTTCAGGGGATGTTAAGCATGTAGCTGAGTAATTTGAAATGGAGAAGGAAAAGCCTGTAAGTGGAACCTAAACTGTGACATAGCAAGTCTTGTAAGGGCTGTTTCCTTATCTGCCTTTTGCAAGGCTGAATTCATAAACCAGTGTCAGACAGTGAGAGGGCATGAAAAGAAAGCAGCAAACCCTAAAAAAAATTACAATGTGTTTATGGATCCTTCCTATGCGTGAAAAAGGATTCTCCATTTTAATATTGTGTTTCAGTTTTTTAAATTGATGTCTAGTGTTAGAAAATGTTCTCAGTCTGTTAATGGCTAAAAAGCCTCTAATAAGGCTTTACCTGACCTGCTTTACTACAAAGCATATAATCTGTAGGTTCTCATCGTGTACTCAGCTCTGGGAGTTCATGGAATTCTCAGGGATCATTCTCAGGCTGAGATGTGCATGACAGTTACTTTTATAACAAGCTGGTGCATGGGTTATGAATCTGAAGTGGGAATAAAGTAATACAGCACTGAAGAATGTGCAGCTGTTTGGTTTGGTTTATCAGTAAATGGTGAATGAGGTTTTAAGGGTGAAAATAAAATTACATTAATACCATTGAGTGAGTGCTAAAACCAGAGTGCAATACAGAACAGGTTCCTGATTTTTTTAAAAATAATTTCCTAAGGTTTTGGCTGTTGATACTCCTGCTTCCTCAAGCCTGTAAGAAAGCTCTAAAATACATATTCTTCCTTAATTAAGTAGGATTGCCATTTGCCTATTGTTGCGCTTTAAGCCAGTGATTTTAATTCACACAGGAATCATTTTAATGGACACCATTAAAACCACAAAATTCCTGAGACCAGATTTGCAGGCTTCTTTGGGGAGGAATAAAAGTCTCATTAAACCTGTGGATCTTTGAACAACTTGCTGCCTGGGGGAAATTCAAGTTCATTGGGAAGTTCCCAGTGTTGTCTTGCCTGCACTGGTGGATCTTGTCCTCTTGTACCCTTGTTGGTGCTGCCACTGCGCTGAGGTGGGTCAAACGTAGGCAAAAAGCCTGGTGCTCTGAAAGGAGCTCTGTGGAGCTCTAATCCAGCAAATCAGGGTGCCCAGAGATGAGTTGTACCCAACTTGTCTGCCCAGTTTGACAGACCTTTACGGGAAACATGATTTGACAGCAATTTTCATCCTGGAAGTGTCCTGTGCTCGCCTCCCTTGTAATGAGTCTTGACTTAACTGGGTCAGGAATTCAAGACTCATTACTCTCCTTGCTCCTCTCCCCCAGCACAGGGGGTTTTGCAGTGCTGAGGGAGAGGAAGCTGCTGAGCACCTTGGTGATGCCCAATCTCCCCTTTCCCCTTTCCAGGCAGCTTTTTCCAGGCATTCACTCCGGTGCCACGCGGCACAGCTCTCACTGGCACAGTCATGTGGAGCTGTGTGGCTTGGCCAAGGCCTGGCAGTGCATGCCTAAATGTTCTGTGTCTGCTTTTCTCATCTAAATTCTGGTTTTTTTCCCTTTTCTGTCTGTAGAAATATTATGGGCTGGATACTAAGTGGGGAGACATCGAGCAATGGATGGTAGGACTTGATCAACGTAGCTCAACAACTTTTACGTGTGGCAGTTCTGTGTAGTTCATAGAGTTTGAGATCCCTCCAAGCAGGTATTTTCATCCACTGGGAGTGTGAGTTCCACTCCAAGCAATCCCACAGCCTTGCTTTTCCAACTGAAATGTGAGTTTTGATCAGCTTAAAACTGGCAAGGACTGGGTTCGAGCCATCTCTTTTTACAGACCTGTGTCCACGCTATCGTTGGAAGATTAGGTTAGGGTAAAAACCTGTTAAAGCCCCTTGGGATGCAGGGAGTAATTGTGCTCATTTTACTTTTTGTGGGTTTCATCACCACTTGAGTCTTCTTAAATCTGCCTTCAGGTAAATTGTGGGCAAGTTTTACTCATGCTGTTTCATTTCCCTTAGCACTTACTGGCCCAGGGAAATCCCTCAAAGGAATTATTACTGCCATGTGGCAATCCTCACTTTTTTCCAATAATACCCTGCTCTGGATTTTAGAATTTGCTAAAACCAGTGAATACGAGCTGCAGACTTGGCCACTAGCAACATCTGACTGTTTTAACACCCATGATAGGAGATGAAGTTGCTAATGGGCTGGAAGTCACTGGCTTCAAATGTGTTTCAACCCTAAGTTTATGAAGCCAGTTAGTAGCCATGCCAGCTGAAAGCTGTGGCCTTGCCCTGCAAAACTGAGTAGCGAACACTGGCAAAGGCAAAACTGAACAGCCAGCTTCCAGTGTGGAAGGTAACTTCCCAAATTCCCAATTCCTTGGTCTTTGATAATTAATCAGTAAATACTGGTCTGCATGGACCACCCACCCACCCCAGACTCACACTGGGGTCTCTTCAAATCCTTGCTGGATGAGCATAACTCCACCTTACTGGCAGTTCCCTTGCTTGGAAATCAGCTCACCTGTGACAATCTGTTGACTACAATATTAAAACTTTTTTTTTTTTTGCTGTTTTCTACTGCTGTTTTTAAATTCAGTGGCAAATCCATTTGTTAAAACCATCTTGTTGAAATGTAAAACATCTGATGGCGTTTCCAGTGTCACAGAGGCTGTGTAGCAGAGAGGAATTTTGGGGTCTCAGAGGAGGGAGGAAGGGTTTTTCTGCTTTGACAGGGTGTCACCTCCTGTTGTTTGGTTTAACTTTACTGGCTCCTAAGAGTGGCTGGAGTTCGGTGTGTGTTTCTGGAAGGCTCTGTTGCTGTGTCTGTCCCCTCAACACCTCCCTCTGTTTTCTCTCTGCTGCCTTGGTAGGAAGACAGTGAGCGTTATTCCCGTAGAGCCCGAAGAAATGCCTCGGTCAGTACCTGCTTTTGCTTTTTCTGTTCAGCCAGACATTTCAGATTAAGAAAACAGAACTGTATAAGTGTACAAGTCACTTCCTTCTCAAAAGAAAAGGAACCAAAACAAGCTCCCACCACCCCCGGCAAGTGGAAACCCCAAAGCCACTTCCTGACTTCTCTGCCCTCTCTCCCCAGTCACTCCAGGGAGCTTTTGCAAATGTGCAAGAGTAAAGGGGGTGGAAAGAAAGGGGGAAATAACCTGCTTGGAGTGTTTAATATTCATTAAAGGGCCAAGAGCATAGAGCAGGGAACACCTGAGCAAGCTCCTGCTTCACCCTACAGTAAAACGCTTGACTGTTTCTTGGGCAGGGTGTGATTTCATTTGCTTTCTGCTTATACTTCCGATGCAATTCTTTTGTAAAAACATTGAGTTTGTGCATCTTTCCCTTCCTCCTGTCCCATCAAAGCCATCAGTGCCTGTTACCTGTGTTCTTTTCACTGTTTTGTTTTGTTTTTTTTTTTTGTCTCTACGCTTTCTCTCGCTAGGCTTCGGATGAAGATGAGCGCATGTCAGTGGGTAGCCGTGGAAGCCTGAGGGTTGGTAAACTGTGCAACCTCTGTGTGCATGTCTGTGTGTGGTGTCACTGTCCCCTGTGCCCCCACACTCCGAGGGGACTGTCCTGGACGTGTTCCATGTCGGGTTTTTTCAAGTGGATCACTGATTGTCTCCAGTGTGTGCCTCGTGCAGGGCCCTTTGTGGTCACTGCTCTTCACTCCTGCAGGAGGGACTCAGCCAAGACATTGGTGTCTGCATGCACCTTGTGGGCTCCCCTGTTTCACTCCTGCAACTGGAAATTTGGGAAGGGGAAAGTGCTGGTGGGGTCAGTGTTTATTAGCCCAGGAAACCAGAAGTGATTGATCAGTGGAAATAAGTGTTGGGCGCTTTGGAATTGCAGGTGAATACTCATAAAATAACAGAATATCCTGAGCTGGAAGGGACCCACAAGGACCATTGATCCAGCTCCTGTCCCTGCACAGACACCCCAACAATCCCACCCTGACATCCCTGAGAGCCTTGTCCAAACTCTCCAGGAGCTCTGGCACCCTTGGGACTGTGCCCATTCCCAGGGCAGTGCCCAGCACCCTCTGGGGGAAGAACCTTTCCCTGATATCTAACCCCAAAATCCCTCTGACACAGCTCCAGCCATTCCCTTGGGTCCTGTCACTGGTTACTGGCTTTAAAAATGCTTTAGAAATACTTGAAAATCATCTGAGTTTTGTGGAGCTGGGATTAGTAAAGCAGTGAGTACTCATCTCTAGGAAAAGTTCGAACAGTCTTTTCCTCAAAATGTCCAGACAGTATTTTCCCAGATAACACACATTTATATAAACCTTAACTCTGTTTTTAAATACTGTCTAAAAGACTCATTAAAAAAAAAAAATTCTGCTGCAGAGCCTTCTCAGGGATCCCACTGTAAAATTGCACAAAATGTGCTTAAAAATATAAAGTGCTGCCTTGTTCCCTTTTTACTGGAATCCTTATTGCTACTCATGAAATGCTGTTAAAACCTTTTTTGCTCAAGATGACAAACTTGAGTGCTTTTCAGAGCTAGGAGATGCCTCAAAGCTCCAAAGATTCAGTGAAGAAAAGCCTCTCTGCACAGCAGAACGTGAAAAGCAGTGTTTATTTTACTTAGGGTTAAATGTTGACATATGGAAGCGTTTTTTGGAGGGGAAAAAAGATCTCTAGTTCAGTTGAAATATCAATTCTGTCTGTTTGGAAGGTGATGACAACACAAATGGGTTGTTTATCCCTGGCTGTAATGTGGCACGATGCAAACACACTGGCTCTGTGTTTACAGAGAGATATTTCTTCTGAAATATCTTCTCTTCATGGAAATCCACCACTGATTCTTTCTGAAGTGCTTTTGCAGCACAGTCCCGGGGTTTGTATACATTTAAAGAGCAGAAGCCCTGCATTCTGCCTCCTCACCAAGCCTTGGAGGAGCTTTTCTGGCCCTTTTCCCCCAAGCAGTCTCAGGCTGTGATAACCATCAGCCTCCAGCTGCTCCGTGGGATGGCCCCAAATTCCTCCTACTTCTGCAAGGAATGTCCTTCTCTGACAGAAGGATCTGCCTGAAACTTTCCACCCTGGTGTTTCTCAGTGATGTTGCACAGCCCCTGTCCCCAAAAAGCAGCATTTGGTGGTGGATGTGCTGACATTTTGGCAGGCACAGGAGAAGTTTTGACAGAGCTTCCTTGCCTCATTTTTGTGTCACTGGGATTGTAGAAGCACATAAATATTTGCCAGTCTGAACTGAAATTTAGCCTTCTACATCTTCCAGTTGTTCTATTCACAATTAATTGACAGAATCACAGAATGGGTTGAGTTGGAAAAGACCTTAAAACTTGTCTTGTTCCACCCCCTATCACTAGCCCAGGTTGTTCCAACCCCATCCAACCTGGTCTGGAACACTTCCAGGGATCCAGGGGCGGCCACAGCTTCTCTGGGCACCCTGTGCCAGGGCATCACCACCCTGACAGAGAAGAATTTCTTCCTATTACCCAATTATAACCTAATTTTTGTCAGTTTGAAGCCTTTCTTTCCTTCCATGTCACTCCAGGCCCTTGTACACAGCCTCTCTGATCACTATCCCAGTGTGGATTTACAGCAGATGCTTTTGGTCATTTGACCACATCTGTAGCCAGTCTGTGAAGGTTTGGCTCTTGCTGCATCTGTCTTTAAAATAACAAAGCCAAAAGCCCCATAAATTTTGACCAACCTTAAAAAATCACCTGAGTTCTTGGGTTGAGTTTGTCTTTGGAGCTATTTTAGGCTGAAGTCAGCATCAGAAACAGTTGCCTTGTGTCCATGAAGGGTTTATAAAATGCCTTGGAGAATTCTGAATGATGCTGTCTTTTTGGAGGCTCTCCTTCCATTGTTGCAGGATGCCATTTTTGGAAAATTCCTGTTCCATCTTTGGCACTCGGGCTCCCTGCACTGTGAGGGGCTGGTGGTGCCAGGGGCTCCTTTTTGCAGCTGTGCTTCTCTTCTGTGCAGGAAGTTTTCACTGAAGTGAGCCAATATCACACATTCACTTCTCCCTAGGGCTTCACCACCCCACAGATCTGTGTGGGTTTCACTCTGCACTTTTCTCCTGGAATATTTTTGAAGTGAATGCCTGGACTGCAGGCACCAGAGGTGTGCTGAGCTAGCTTTTGGGGAGCTTCTGGATGCCTCTAGCAGAGCAGGCAGCCCTACACACTGCAGAACCTCCAGAGATATTCATTAGACCAGGCCAGCAGATGGGCTGAGGCTCCAGAGCTGTGACTGTGCTGCAAACAGGGACCAGGGGTCCAGGGCTGTGTCTGTGCCTCCTCCATGGAGAGGCTTCTTCAGCAGCTTCCCTGATGATCCTGAACCCATCAACAGCTCCTGCCACTCCTGTTCCAGGAGTTCTGCAAGCTCGGTTCTGTATCATGCAGATTTTCCTAGGGGAGCTCAGTAACATCAGCCTGTGTTTGTTGAGGCTCTCGAGCCTTTCTTCAGTCTCTTTTCTGTTTCATTTGTCCTAGTTCTCCCACTTCCCAGCTGGCTGTCTCTAATCCAACACCATCAGCATGAAATATTAATGTGTTATCAATCAGTCCTGATTATTTTGTGCATCCTTATTTTATCAATCACTCCTGATTAATTTGTGAATCCTTGTTTTGTATCCTCCCAGCTTCCAAACTTGTGCCTTTGTGCAAGAAATTCTGCATTATCAAAGTTCTTCAGTTGGGATTTCCATCTCCCTGCCTATTTTTGTGCTTGTTTGTTGTTTGTTTTGTTTTGGGGGAGTTCCTTTGGTTGACATAACTTGTGTTTTCCTTTGTTTTCTGATTTCCCTCTCCTCTCATGCCTTTACAGTCTCATTTGGATTATGCCAGCACCTACCCAGTGGTGAGAATAGTCTGCAAGTTGCAGAGCGTGTGTGTGTGTGTGTTCAAAAACTAATCATGAAGAAGAAGCTAACACAGGTTGTGATAACTGCTCTGAGATCAGGGTGATCTGGAAGCATCCTGAGGCAGTTTGTGGTCTGTGATGTCAGGGTGCCACTTCCTCTCCTCCTGCTCTGACACAGTTCAGATGAGAAGTGACAAATGATTACAGAGATCTGAGCTGGGTTTAGCTCAGGAGTTACCACAGGCAGAGCAGAATGGATTTCCCCTGAAACACTGTCTCTGTTAAAGCCTGTCCATTGTTGGACCAACTGCATCTGGATTTATTTCAGCACAGATCTGGAAAGGAATAAAAATCTCATAAACTCACTGTAAATAGATCTAGCAAAGGTGACAAGATGTGGTATTTTCAGGGTCCCCAGGATGAAGGAGGAATTGAGAATCTGACTCCATGTTCTCAGATGGCTAGTTTATTGTTTTATGATATTATATTAAAGAATGCTATACTAAAACTATAGTAAAGAATAGAGAAAGGATACAGACAGAAGGCTTAACAAGATACTAATGAAAAACTTGTGACTTTCCAGAGTCCTGACACAGCTGGCTGTGATTGGTCATTAAGTCAAAACAATTCACATGAAACCAATCAAACAACCACCTGTTGGATAAACAATGTCCAACCCCATTCCAAAGCAGCAAAACACAGGAGAAGCAATCAGATAATATTGTTTTCCTTTTTTTCTGAGGCTTCTCAGCTTCCCAGGAGAAGAAATCCTGGGCAAAGGGATTTTTCCAGAAAATATGACAGTGACAGACAGGACAAACACACTGCCTACCAAAGCTGCAGCTTGTGTTACCTTCACTTGAGAGGACAAAATCACATTAATAATAATGCCTTGACAGCGAGTATTTGCTCTGGGAACACTGAGATAAAGCTGCTCCTGAAAGAACAGAAAGGGGCAACGAGGACTAAAGCTCAGTTTAAAAGATTTCCACAACTGGAGGTGTGCTGGTGTCTGCAGGAAGCAAACTGGGCAGTGCAGTCCTGTAGATTCCCCTGCTTTTCCCCTCTCCTTCATTCCCGGCGCTGTTTCCAACCAGGAGCGCAGCGCATCCCTTTGTGCCTGACCTACATCCCAGAATAGTTCCAGCACGTTTGGGTGTTTGCATGGCTCTATTGATACAGTCAGGATGGACAGCTGTGCATTGACTGAGCCCAGCCAGCGTGGCTGATTGGAAGCTCAGCTGCTAAATTTACCAGTGCCATCAGCACTTGAGAATATTCCCAATAACCGAGCAATATTCCCAATAACCGAGCAATATTCCCAATAACCGAGCGTTTGACTCCAGGGGTGCACTGGCTGCTCCCCGAGCCCTGCTCTGCTCCTCTGCCTGCATGGGGATGTGCATGCCTGGCCCCACATGGGGGTGCACACACTCACTGATCTCACCCCACGTTCTTCATCCCACTGCAGGCTGGATTAGAGAGTGAGAGGACCAAAAAGAAGAACTACTCCAAAGCAGTATGTATTTCTGTGTGTCTCAGAGAGGGTTCTGCCTCCAAAGCCACTGTGGCAGGACAAGGAGTGTGTGCAGGTGGGAGAGCTGCCAGCCCAGTGTCAAGGATACACCACAGCTATCAGCACTTCCTTGGGAATAATGAGCACCAGTTCATCTCCAAAATGTGGGATAATGCAAACTCTTATTTCAGTGCTGTGCATAAAGTGCATGGGGGAAACTCAAAACCTTACTGGAGCTACCTAACTTGGACACAGAAATAGGCAATGTTGAGAGAATGTCATAGAATCCCAAATGGTTTGGGTTAGGAAGGCCCTGAAACCCCATCTCATTCCACCCCCTGTCATGGGTGAATCTTATTCCAGGCAGGCAAAGAGGACACTGATGCCTCAGGTTTTCTATTTTTCAGATTCTGTGCTGCTTTAGTGTGTGGGTTTGAGCCTCATGTTAGGGGATGGTGAGCTCTCTTCACAGAGTAGGGAGACAAAACAATTCCTTCTCCAGCTGGGGACCAAGGACAAATCATCCAAATCTCAGGCCCAAGAGCACAAACAACATGGACTGAAGAGAGAAAAACAAGCAGGATGGGACTTCATAACCTAAAGCTATAATTGGACAATTAACTCCAATATGCAAATGGACCAGAACTTATAAAAGTGAGAGACCCCATGACCAGTTGTCCCTTTTGTGACCATTTTGGCTCATCTTGGGTGTAGCCCTGGCTGGGCTCTTGTGCTGCCCAAGGTGGAGCCATTGAGGAGATCCTTTTAATAAATCCCTACTTTATCCTTTAGCTCATGAGATGGAGGCTGGGTTGGGGTTCTTTGCCACACTGGAAACAAGCAGAGAATTTTTCTGAGGGCTGGAAGTTGGGTGTGGGATTGAGAAAGCCTGAGGGAGCAGCACCAGCTGCAGCCTGAGGTAAAAAAAACATTACAAGCAGAAATGGACACAGTGACAGTGAAATGGTTTCCTTTGTCAAAAGCAAGAAGAAAATGCAGAGAGAAAATAGGGTCACAAAAGGGAGAAAAGTAAAATGGAGTCATTTTAGCCTCTCTAGCATGCAGTGTTATTTGTTCCAGTTTTCATGAGGGTCAGATGCTTTGCATGTAAATGTAGCCTAGAACAAAGGCCAGCAAGGTCTGATAAAACTGACCCTGCTCTCCAAGAGCTGCCTGGAGCATTTGCCTTCAAAAATATGCACTGGAGAGGTTTCTGGAGAGGATGGGTCAGAGGGGCAGGGAAATGGCCTCAGCGCTGGGGCTTCAGGCTCAACTCTGGGAGACACAGGGCAAATGAGGCAAATTCCTTTAGAAGGGCCTGAACTGTCAAGTGATGACCAGTTACCCTGGGCTTGTGGAAAATCCATCATGCCAATGCAGCTGGAGGTCCTAAACAGGGTAATTATTTCAGGGCATAAAGGATGTTACTGTAAATGGAACTGTGAGGCTCCTGGCTGTCTCTGCGTGACATGAAGTGAAACCTTGGGCCCAGATCTCGTTCTTGTAAAAGGAATGTACAGTTGGAAAAGAACTTGGTTAGAGAACAGGACAGCTGGGAAGGATCTCAGCTGGTCTGTTCCCAGCTAAGACAGCATCATCTGGGTTTTTTAAGGAGGGAAAAGCAGTTCCCCAGGAGTCTGTATTGCCTGGCTGGCTGAGTGCAGGGAGTGAAGGCAGTTTCCTACAAGAGTTAGAGAGAAAATACTGATGATAAACAGGAGACAACTTGTCAAGATGGAATAACAGTAAAAACAAATGGGGAATACCACATCTGGGAAAAATGAAGGTACCATTACAAAGTAATAGGATGGTTCAGATAGTGATCTGAGGTTACATTTAGTCAATATTGCACAGCTGAAAAAGGCAAACAAGTCCTCAGTGTAGCAATAAAAGGGGTGGTGGAGGTAATTGGTCTGCACAGAGCGCTGCCTTCAGCTGCTGGAGATCCATTTTAACCATTCTTAAGCGTTGGAGAAATTCAAGGAGCTTGGAAAAAGAAAAACAAACAACCTGGTAAAAGCTGGAAAGAAGCCAAGCTGTGTGAGAAGGCTACAGCAGTATTTTAAATCAGTTCTTGAATAAAAGAAACTTGGAAGTTTGCCTTCCATTTGGGGTGATAGGATTGCATTTCAATAGAGATTCTAAGCTATTCCCAGAAGTAGTTTTCCCAGCTTGGCTCTGATTTGGTTTCTAAGTTAATTTGTTTAATTTTTCATGCAAGCTGCTGTATAGCAGATGATAAATATTTCCCCTGGAGATTGATTCAGATTGGTTCTAGTGGATTTTCATTTTGGGAACTCATTAAAACATGGACTTCAAAACTTAATTTTAATAGAAAATTCTAATTAAATTTCCACCAAACCCCCACCCCAAATACACAGAGTGCTTCCTTGTTTTCAGTGTTAAACCAGGGCTGGCTGTGAGGTGATACCTGAACAGTGAATTGCTGGGGAAACCTGAGCTTTTAATGCTGTCCATTGAGGAGACTTTTGGGTCTGTCCTCTCTTCTTCACCACCACATTCCCAGACTCAGGACTGAGTCACTGATTGTTTTCTTTTATTCCCAGCACTGCTGCCATAGGGATTTGAAGCACCTCACCTTGTTTATGGAGCAGTCCTTCTGGGCTTGTTTGTTTTCCCTCCTGACCCCAGGGAGGACAGCTGAGCCCACCCAAATCTCCTACCAGCCCTCAGAATCCTGGGGTGAGGCAGATGGCCACTGTCTGGGTTTCATTCTGATGCTCAAAATCAAAAAGAAGAGAATTTATCCAGCACTGCGTGTTTGCTAAGCTGGATTTCTCAAATAGAATTAATTCCTCTACTACAATTTGCAGCTTTTTAGGTGTTTGGCTGCCTGAGGTATAAACAGCTATAGTGATTTATGCCCTTTATTGTAGTCTGTGATCTCCTTTTTGTCCCCATTTTGTGTCCTATTCCCTTCACAGTGTTTGAATATAGACCAGTAATAATAGGAGAGGCAAAAAAAATCTTAAAAAAGGGGGATCAAAAAGGGCAAGCAGGAGTATCCTTGACATTTTTGGCTGTTCTAGAGGCAGTGACACAAATGTTCGTGTCCTCATGTTTGAAGTCATGACCTAATCCTGCACTTCTCCTGTTCTGGTGTATCTTTGAAAAGTTCTGTCTCTGCCTTTGCTTTTCATAAGTGATGACATTTGCTTAAAAATTCCCTTCAGGGTCTCTGTCAATTTTTCTTCTCTCCTTTTTTTGTCTTTCCTTTTTTGTTTTTTCCTTTCCTTCCATAACAGACCAATGGTTATGAGGAAGACGTGTATGGATCATCTCAGAGTAGAAAATCTAGCAGGGTTAGTAGATGATTTCTATTGCTATAAAATTCTATCACTCCATTTGATGGGATTACAGCTAATTAGCAAATTCTTTTTGGCAGTGAAGCAGGTTTTACCTGTCTTGCACGTTGTGGGTTTGGAGTTTGTCAGGCACTGGAGGTGCAGCAAGAAGTTGTTTGGAAATAAAAAATCAAAAATCAGGCCATGAGTGGGGAGTCTCAGAAATTGGTACAGAAAGATCTTGGGAGCCAGAGCTGCTTTAACTTGTAAACAAAACTGGTTAGAAATTACATTGTGGCAGCACTGGCAGGGGGGATTTCCACATGCTGGAAACAGAGTGAGTGTTTTACAACCTCTGCAAGGTGTTCATGCTGTGCTCTAGTACTGAATCTCCTAATTTAGTCCATGCCTTGAGATTTCCATAGTTAAAATGGACTTTGAATTTGAATTTGCATAGTTAATATGGATTTTGAATTTTCCCCAAATGCACATTGTTTATTTGAAGTTTGCTTAACTAAATGCCTTTGGTTTTTTGGCTTTTTTTTTTTCTTTTTTCCCTTTATAAACCATATCCTAGGGTTTCTGGAAACGCCTACAGAGCTGAAGAGCCAGTGCAAGTGTTCCCACTTAACTACTTAACATTGATGGACTTTTATTTCCAGTCCAGAAAAGCTTAATAATTAACTCAATTGTGAGGATGCAGGTCACAATGTTCCCTCCTGTTCCAGCACAAGTGTTGTGTGTCAATTACAGCAACTCCTGGCCCTGCTTTGTTAAAAATTGGGGATTGTGCAAATGATTTAAAGGGGTTGTCCAGGCACAGCCTGGGGGCAAAGGGGAAACTGTTGGGGTTTTCTTTTTCCCTTTATTTTAACAAAGCCAGACAAAAGCTCAGAGCCTGTTGATCTTTGTGCTATCAAGGCTTCTAAAGAAATTTAGTGCTATGCAGCCTAAAGCTCAGTGTTTAGGCCAAAAATAAACTCTTTTAAGCCCCCATTTATCCAAGTGTTTGAGCAATAACACGCTGAACATGAGAGAGAGTTCAGGGGGTGACTTTGTAGGCACGAAGTTAAGCAGGAGCCTGGATAAACAGTGAAATCTGATATTTCACGTCCATCTAAAATTGTTGCTGCCATATAATTTACCTGGCATTATGTGGATAAGAGACAATGAAATACTGTTGCTTGGACTGCTGAAAAAACAGCCTGTCCTGTTGCTGAGCCATTTGAGGAGTTCAAGGAGCTTTATTCCGTAGCACTGGTGATAAATGATGTTCTGACTCTTTACTGACATACTCCAGTGCTCCAAGGACTGTAGGGAGAGCAAAATATCTGCAAGAAAGGCATCCAGGGAGAAGAGGTTGTTTGGTTTCCATTTAAATAATTTAAAATCATGCTGGAATTAGCGTTTGCAGCGTGGGGGTTTAGTCTGAGTAGGGCTTAATTACAGCAACATCGTTAGTTCCTTGTAGTTCTGTTGCTGTTTGGATTAATCATTAATTAGGAGGGGGAGGAAAGTTTGGGGGTAACTCAGAATAGCTGAAACTTCAAACCAAATTGATGCCAGCCTGGCTGGCATTCACTTTTTAGGAATATTCTCTCCAAAAAGCCCAAGCTGAATCACAAAGTGACAAGGAAAAATGAAAAATAGGAAAATTCTTCAGGACAGCAGGGAAATGATGAATGAACCTGCTGGCAATGGCTGTTTCCAAAATGGGTGTCCAGTTTTAAGTCACAGAAGGGACTGATCTCCATGTGCACACTGCACTTGCAGTGTCACAGGTTGATCCCTTAAATATGATTAATGCCATGTGCCAAACAGCCCACGTGCAGATTGAAAACTCTAAGCAGGAATGAAAATCATTTCTTAAAGTTTAGTTCAGGTTTCCTTTCAGACAAAGTCTTATTGTACAGGCATTGTTTGGGTGGGTTTTGGTTTTGGTTGTTTCTTGGGTTAGGTTTTTTTGAGGTTGGACAATGATTTGCCCTCAGCCTGTACCTGTGGTTATTGTGACATATCTAAATTTCTGTTTGCTTACAGTGACAGAAGAAAGCAAACAAATTCCTTTATTTTACCACAGATCTGCCTCCTTTGTGAGGAAATTAACACCTCCACGGATCACAGTGGTGAGGCAAGGATGAGTTAGGGTTTGTCAGGAGCTGACTGCTGAAAGCAGAGAGCCTTGGCTGTCTAGACCCCATGAGAAATGTTTGGAGAGGAAAGGTGTCAGGAGTAGGTGTGAAAGGAGAGCTCTGGAGAGCAGCAAAGGAGGTGAAAGTGTGAGACCTTTCAGAACAACCATTCCTCATTAAGATCCCCTGAGTAGACCAGAAGTGCAGGGATGACTGGATGCAAGGCAGAAAGCAGGGAGAGAAGGTGTTTAATTTAAAGAAGGTGCTTAAAGTCTCACTTCTTAGAGAACAGTTTTCTCTCCACTCAGTCTTGCCATGTCTGACAGTGGCTGCTCACACTTCCTGCTGGGCACAGGCAGCAGCTTTGGTCCCTGGCTTTGCTCTCCATCTCCCAGCATCTCAGCTTCCCCTGGGGGTGTAGCTTACAGGACATAAACTCATGGGGATGTAGGTTACAGGACATAAACTCATGGGGGTGTAGCTTACAGGACATAAACTCCTGGGGGTGTAGCTTACAGGACATAAACTCCTGGGGGTGTAGCTTACAGGACATAAACTCATGGGGATGTAGGTTACAGGACATAAACTCCTGGGGGTGTAGCTTACAGGACATAAACTCCCCAGGATCTCAGGAGGAACCTGGCCAGCTCTCTGACCAGTGCATTTTTCCAGTGCTTCAAAGGTCCCACAGTTTTCACACATCCTCACAGCTTTAATGCAGTTCTCTCTTCTTGCATCTGTGACCACTTTGACTGCTTTGCAGTTTGTATTCACTTAATTTACTTTTTGCTTCCCATTTAAAGGAATAAAGAGTGAAGCTGAGTTCTCAAGGAGTTCTCTTTTTTCTTTTTTATTTTTTTGCGTTGTTTGTTAATGCAGGCTTCCTACTACTCTGACCTGGGTCTCCCCAACAGCAGCTATGCTTCCACCTCTCAACTTTCTTCCCAAAATGGAAATTGGGTCTGTTGCCCTCTGGCTTCACCTGGCCTGGACTTTGTTTGGATAATACAACCTCTTGTACTTAGGAATCAATTGGACCAATTGTCAAGAGTCTCTGTAGCTCTTTTTAGTGAAACTTTAAAACAAGCCCCAAACAAATCAGACCTTTTAAGATTGGAATGAGTCATGGAAAACTGTTTTCAAATGAGCACAGTCAGTTTTCCTTTGCTGCTCCTCCCTTTCCTTGTCTGCCACTGGCCTCAGTTGGTCTAGAAAGATAAGGGAAATCTTAATTACCTGAAGTTCTCTGTTTGAGGCAGCTCCTCTGCCTAGCGTGTCAGTCTGGTGAGCTTGAGACAATCCAGTCTGCACCACACAGAATTACAGGGAAGCAACTCCCAGAGTGCTGGGAGAGCATCAGTGAAGTGTAAAACCCCTGGGAGGTTGCATTGTCCCCTGTGTGTGGCAGAGCTGGGTGCCAGCAGAGCTCCAGCAGTGCCCCAGGGGGCAGCTCAGCACAGGGGTGTGGATGGGGCACTGTGGCAGCAGGACCTGGGCTGGGGGTCACTGCTGGAGCCTCTTGCACCCAGCTCTGCCACACACACAGAGTGCTCTGGGTTTGTGTAAGTTCTGCATTTTGGGGGGGATGGTTACTAACACCTGTTTCAGCCTGCTCTGACTGAAGCACTTGTAGTTTTTTCCTGAATTGGTTGTGTTTTCTCTGCATTTGTAAATAATGAAACACACAGGAGATGATCTTATAACTAACAGTGTGTGCTTTGAAGCACTTCTGTGTAGCTCTTTTTCATGAGGACAAGCCCCATTTCTGGCTCCTGTACACAAACGTGTGGGAGACAATAACAGCTTAACAACCTAAAATTAAATTCTGCTGTTTTGCTTTTGCATACTGTCTGTGTCCTCCCTTCCTGTAGGAAATGCACGTGCCTGCTTGGTATTCTTAGTCTTTGGGGAGCAGAGATCTAATGCTTTCATGGAGCACATGACTAATATTCTCTGTACTGGGCTTCCTTCTGTTGTCATATAGTGGTCCTAATCTCTCACCAAGAGGGTTCATTCTGCTCTAGGCACCTGGTTTTTTTTCCTGTTGAATTTTCTGTGCCAAACCAAAAAGTGTTGTGCTTGTCTCCCCCAGCCCTCCCTGCTGTACAGCGATGCCCTGCCAGCCAGGAGTTACAGGGTTTGTTGTGCTGATGCTCTGAGCACCAACACCAGAGCCACCCACCCCCAGCCATGCACATCCTGTCCCCTGCCTCTGTCTGTCATTCCCCCTTGGGTGCATTTATTTGTCTCACCCCTGGTGTCCCATCCATCTGAATGCCACGTGTGTGATGCTGTTTGTGCACACCTGGGTTTGCTGAGCCTTCCTTTAATTCCTGTTGGGATTGTGCTCATGGGGTTGTGATGCTGCCAGGGAATTGTCTTCCTCGGTGTCTTTCCAGGAGCAGGACAGAGAGGCAACATCAATTCTTGCTGGCTGCTTAAAAACTAACAAAAATCTGCTCACAAATATAATTTTTTAGACAAATTCCTGCCTTCTTCTTTAAAATGAGCTTCTCAGAATTTTTTCTCAAAGCTTAAAGGTAGAGTTTCCCACTCCCCTTGAGTTTCCTGAACCATATATCTCTATGCTAAACCAGAGTCTGTCTTAAAATATGCATTTTCCTCCTATTTTATTAATTTACTAAACTGGCTGGTAAGTGAAGCTTATTAGGAGGTAAGTGGAGCTCATCACTGCCAGCACCAGCAATGAAGGTGAAACAGATGGGATCAGTGTAAGAATTGATGTAGCCATGTTATGGGTAGGCAGTGAATTGAGTTAAAATTAAATTGAAGCCCTGGGAGCAGGGTTGGTGTCCCATCTCGGGGTGTGTCACATCCTGCACGTACGCTCGCCTCGGCTCTTCCCCTGCATGCTGCTTGTGTTGCACCCAGGAGATGGCCCTGTCCTTGCCCCCAGGAGGTGTCCCTGTCCCTGCCCATGCTGCTGGCTGCCTCTTCTTGTTCTGGGTGAGTTTGTGAGTGTGCAGAGAGGCTGAGGTGCCGTGCTGTGCTGACTCTGTGTTTCATTGTAGGCGTCCGTGTACGACGAGAGCGTTTACAGCGGGAGCCGGCGCTATAGTGCCCCCAGTTCCCGTGCTGTAAGAGCTTTTCTGCTTTTCCCTGCTCTGTCCCTGTCCTCTGCCAGCCTGGGCAACCTTCCACCTGGGCTCTGTGACATCCAGCACCTGCTGCTCTAGGCAGCAGGAGAGGGAGCACCATTCCCACCAGCTTCCATGGAGCAGTGATCAATGGGAACACGTCCCTCTGTGGGACAGGGAATCCACTTCTGCCTCACACAGATAAAATACCTAGGAAAGGCCATACATGAAATCCTTTCCCTCCCTCAGACTTAATTCTGCTTGTCAAATACAATTTTGAAAAATAATCAGCCAAAAATTTAAAAATCAGTTCCATGTAGGCCGTGTGAAGTGAATGATTTTTGGGAATATATGGGTTACTTGGTTTTGTTTCTTGGATTTCCCACCAGCTTCCATGAAGCAGTGATTAATGGGAACTCATCTCTCTGTGGGACAGGGAGTCCACTTCTGCCTCACACAGATAAAACACCTTGGGAAGGCCATACATGAAATCCTTTCCCTCCCTGAGACTTAATTCTGCTTGTCAAAACTGAGAAAAATACAAGTTTAAAAAATAATCAGCCAAAAATTTAAAAATCAGTTCCTCATAAGCAGTGTGAAGTGAATGATTTTTGGGAATATATGGGTGGCTTGGTTTTGTTTCTTGGATTTATAGTCAAATATATTTTACATTCATGTATGTGACAGTGCTTCCAAAATGTGTGTTCCTGAGAGTGGAGGGCTCTGTCATGGGGATGGGGAGCAACAATGTAAGGAATGGCCATATCAATTGTGTATTTTCAAAAAAGAAACTCCAGGAGCTGGTTTACAGATTAAAAGGCACAAAATGCCTTCATATCTCCTCTGTGGGTGTTTGGGGCAGCAGAACCCAACCAACCAAGAGAGCCCCAGCAAACAAATAACCACCATCTAAGGCCATAAGAGTGAAAAACCTGGAGACAGAGCAGTGATGTTAACTTTAAACATCACATTTTTATTAGCTGGGAGGAGGAAACACTTTGAAGAATGCTTTCTAAGCACTTGTTAGTCCTTCGAGGGCTGTGCCATCCTCTTGCCAGCCCACTGATTCACATCATTTACAGCCCAAACCTTTCAGCCAAAAACCTGTTTGTGGGTCTTTCAGGGGCTGTCAGTGGCATGAGGACTGAAACCCTGGTGCTTTCCCCTCCCTCCATCCCCATCCCACTCTGAGCCACAGGTATTTATTTGTGTGTAACCCAACCTTTCCAGTTCCTGGAGTAATGAGAGAGTTGGGGCAGGAGGGGTTTGTCCCAGAGGCAGTGACCTTGTCACAACACCTGTGACAAGCTGTTTTGTTTTAATGCCTCTGAACCTTGCAGCACTTTTAACCTGGAGTGGGAGTGTCACCTCTGCTGGCTGTTCCCAAAAAGTGTTTTTGGAAGGGCAGGTGGATGCAGGGGGTGAGGCTGACAGTGGCCTTGCATGGTCACAGCCACTTCCACAGTCAGCCCTGCAATGCACAGGGAGCAGCTGTGGGATAAATAGGGCCTGGGAACATTAATATGGGACTCAGCAGTAGGTACAACTTTTTCCCTGTCACAAGTTTCAAATTTATTCTAAACCCTTCTTTTGTTAGGCATAAAACACTGCAGTGACCAAACAAAATCTGTGGCTTTACTTCAGTGCTTTTTGCCTTTAATTTAGGAATTATTGTGTGACTGGCAATAGTTGGAAACAGTGTGCAGCAGAGTTTTGTACTGTGTATATTCTCACCTCTGAAATGAAGATCAGGTGCACAAAGCCAGTGTAGGACACAGAGTCAACCACAGGACAACCCCAGCTCTGGGGTTGGAAGGGACATTAAAGGCCACCTGGGCAGGGTCACCTTCCACTCTCCAGGGTGCTCCAAGCCCTGTCCAGCACTGACCATTGCAGGGATCCAGGGGCAGCCCCAGCTGCTCTGGACACTGTGCCCGGCCCTCCCTCGGGGTGCCCCGACGGCACTGTCCTGCCCATGGGCTGTGCACCCTGCACAGGATGTTTTGTGGGCTGACCCTGTGCTTGTGCTCTAGCTGGGGTTATTTCCAGCTTACCCTCTCACCATTCATTAGTGCTGCAAGCTTAATTTGCAGGTGATGCTGTGCTGCTGTGACTAATGGTGATGGAACAGCCCTGTAGTGGCCAGGTGACTTAATAAAAAAAGCCCTGAAAAAACCCACATCTCCAAAGTATACTAATTCTTCAGATTTCTGTGTGTTTGTATCTGAGAAATCCTAATCACCTCTGAAATAAACTCGTTGTTTCCAGGGTAAGTTCTAGTTCTGTTTCCCTGATGCTTTAAACTTTTATTTCCCTGTTCCATGTCCACTGCATTAAAACCTCTGGAAATAAAAGAGCATGGACACATTCTTTGTCCTTGTCAGCAGCCAGCCAGCCCTGTCCTGCCTCTCTGCTCAGATCTTTCCTTTCAAAAAAAGCTGCAAGATTTTCTTTGGCAGGAGATGAGGACTGCAGGTGCTGGAAAACCAGGAGAGAGACTCAGTCTCTGAGCTGGGCTCAGCTTTTACTTTAATCCCCACATATATGGTGGATGTTTCTTCCTTCGGCCTGTGGAGCACAAATTCGTTTTATAGGTGCACAGTGTTGGGAACATGGGAAAATGATTCACCAGAGAGCGTCAGAGCTCTTGGAAAGTAGTAGGATGGAGGCTTTTGTAGAGAAACTGAATTGTTTACTTGTCACTGGTACCTGAAGAGATATAAATAAATTATTAGTATTCTAAGAATTGAGCCAAATCTCTACTTGAACTGCCAGTGGAATTACTGCTTGCCTTAATTTTCAAATTAACAATTCTCTGTTTTTCACTGCTGTTCCTTTGTCCAGCTGCATGTAACCATCTCTTGAAGTAATTTCAGATGTGATGCTCTACATCCTTCTCTGCTTCCCTTGCCAGTTCTAATGGCTTTCTCTTTTCTCTGCCTGCTGTTCCTGGATTTCCTGCTGCAGCCTTCTGAGTACAGCTGCTACCTTGGGTCGGGATCTCGGGCATCCTCCAGAGCCAGCTCTGCTCGGGCCAGTCCAGTGGTGAGCTCCTCTATTTCTCTTTGCCCCTCAACTGTTTCATTCCTCTCTCCTTCAAGGCCTTTTTTTTGTGCAGAGAGGTCACTGTCTCTGAGTAATTCTTAAGGGATGTATTATTTGCTTAAAAGTGCTGTCACACTTCTCCTGTAATCTGCCTAAATATTTGGAACCTTAGAGTGAAAAATTCTCTAGTAGTAGCAATGGCAGCAGCACAGAAATTTCAGCTATAAAATTCCATTTGCAATCTGGTAGTGCATAAAACAGTAGGAAGATTTTTTTAGTAATTCAGGTACATCTACCTCAGACATTTCCCTTAATGGCACTGTTAAATAGTAACCACTAGTCAGTCATCTGAGCATGAATCCTCTAAATGTCAGTGCTTGTATCCCTGGATTTATAAATGCAGTGATGAAGAAAATTAGTTAAAGGAGTTTCTGTGAGTTTCTTAGGGTGCTAATTGGACCTTCTGGGCAGTGCTTAAGACAAAGAAACCAGAGGAGGAATTGCAAAACTGAAGTGATTTCTATGCAGATGTATGTTAAGACAAAGAAACAAGAGGAGGAATTGCAAAACTGAAGTGATTTCTATGCAGATGTATGTTAAGACAAAGAAACAAGAGGAGGAATTGCAAAACTGAAGTGATTTCTATGCAGATGAATGTTTGGACTCTCATGCACTTTGGACTCTCATGACAATGCTGTGTTTGCTTTAAATGGAGAAAAAAGCACAGCAAGGTTATTGGGGAAAAGACTGGGATGTTGATGGAAGTGCTTTTGGGGGAGCAGGAAACCCTAAATCTCCTGCAGCATTCAAGCAGTTCAGTTTCTGTCCAGTGAGCAGTATTTTGGTGCAGAGCTGCAGGGCTCTCCAGAGGTTGGTTTTGATCATCTTTGTGGGATTGCAGAGTGCCAGGCACTGCAGTCTTAAGCAGGGTGAAGTGCTAGAGGGATGAGGAGCACCCAGCACAAGCTGTGGCTGAGCAATGCTCAAGTGCTAATGATGCCTCAGGTTTGAGCTTTTATATTTTTTAGATCCTGTGCTGCTTTAGTGTGTGGGTCTGGGCTTCATATTAGGGGATGCTGAGCTCTCTGCACAGAGCAGGGAGACAAAACAATTCCTTCTCTAGCTGGGGACCAAGGACAAATGATCCAAATCTCAGGCCCAAGAGCACAAACAATGTGGGCTGGAGAGAGAAAAACAAGAAGGATGGGACTTCATAGGCTAAAGCTGTAATTGGACAATTAACTCCAATATGCAAATGGACCAGAACTTAAAAAAGTGACAGACCCTGTGACCAATTGTCCATTTTGTGACCATTTTGGTCCATCTTGGGTGCAGCCCTGGCTGGGCTCTTGTGCTGCCCAAGGTGGATCCATTGAGGCCTTTTAATAAATCCCTGCTTTATTCTTTAACTCTGCCCAGCCTCTGTTCTAGGGCAGCCTTCACAAGGCATCACTAAAGGCTTGGCCATCCCCTGCTTTTAGGGAGTTTCTGTCTTGAATTTTTTAATGCCACATTGTGCTTTCTCTCTGTGGCTGTTGGTCTCTGTGGCTGTTTCCAGCTCTGGGTATCTTTCTGATTTATTTCCAAGCATGGGGACAGCTGCTGAGTGCAGTTGGATGTCTGGTAGAGGAAACATGCAGCTTACAGTAAACTAAAATATAACAACATTAATTTGCCTCAGAGAGTGAATTTTGGAGTCTGCCATTTGAAAACTGATACAACAGAGCTGTGTGCTCTGAAGTTTTGGTGTTCTAAGGGTACATTCACTTTTTAAAATTGTTAAAAAACAGAGGGGTTTTCATCAGATAATGTATGGCAGCCGGTGAGCTATAAATAAATCAGTGTTTTAATTAGCCCCTGAACCTGAGTCCCTGAGCTATGAGTTCTTGCAGAATATAACTTATATTAGTAATACATCTTAAATGGCTTTGCAAACTGAATTTCAATTACCCCCAAAGCAAGAACTAAGCAGAATAAACAGGGATTCCATTACAGCTCTGTAAGGGCAATAAGAACTGGGTACCCACACAGTGCAGTTGGTGTTTTTTGTGTGCCAGCTGAGTCACTCCTGCAAGTTCCTCAGAGGAATCACAGGATGCTGGGAGGTGCAAGGGAGGTTTTGGGTTTTAAATTCCCTGCTTACACTTTGGCCCCGTGGTATGCAAGAGGCTGGAGATGCTGTGCTGAGTCAGCACCAAGCTGAATCTGCTCTGCAGGGAGACAGCAGGCACTCCTTAAATTACCTTTTTTTGGTTTAATTAGTGGTTTATTGCCTGCTGTGAAGAGCTTCCCTTATCTCTGTCACCTTGAAGAAGAGCAGAGTTAATGTCATAGTGAGTCCAGCTGATCCTAAAAGTTCTCATTGCTACACAGGGTCAATCCAGCAGCACTTTGTGATTATAGTATTTTTTTCCTGCATTAAACAGATACTGCTTTTCCTGTAGCTCAGAGGATGGATCACTTTTGCTGACAAGCTTCAAAGTGTTCTTGTAGACTTTCCAGTCAGGTACTTGAGAGTGGAGAATGATTCCGTGGAACTTTATAAACTAAAGCATACAACAGCTTGTCACTGCAGCTCTGAAATTTTTTACTCAGAGTTTTGTTTCCCCCTCCTGTAACTGTTCACTGAGCAGTGAGCAAAAAGCAGCAGTAGTTTTCCTGCAGTGGTTTTCCTGCTGTGCACAGCTTTGCTAGCTGGTGTTCTCATTTCTGTTACCATGTTGGTGATACAGTCAAACTCAGGAAGATACTTCAACACAATGTGTGAATATTTGGCTTTGTAGTTAGTTACAGAATTCACTATATCTGAAAGAAGTTTGCTGTTTGTTTATTTTTCTTTTAACATTTTTCATGTTATCCCACTGGTAATTATCTGCTGTCCTTGCAGTTACTGCAGATATGCAAATATGTTGTTTAATATTAAACCATCCTCACAGAAAGTACAGATCTTAATACGACTGAGAGCAAACATCAGATATTTCTGTACAGATGGGCCTGAGCTCTCAGCATGTTTTGGCAGAGCTGGACTTTTGATATAAATTGCAGGAGTTTTGTTATTTTTCTTTTCTAAATCAAGAAGCTACTAGTGAAAAGCAATTATTTCTAAATCTGGAACAGGCTCAGTAGTATTTGTCTGAAGGCTCTCTAAGGCAGAGGCAGGTGAAACAAGAGGAGAGGGCTGTGCTGAGATGATGATGATGGTTCTTCCTGGCTTGTGGAGGCTCAGGCAGCAGCACAAGCAGTGAGAGTTCAGCCTGAGCACACACAGAGCTGTAGAATATCCTGAGCTGGAAGGGACCCACAGGGATCATCAATCCAAACCCTGGCCCTGCACAGACCCCCCAACAATCCCACCCTGTGCACCCCTGGGAGTGCTGTCCACTGGCAGCCTGGGGCTGTGCCCATTCCCTGGGGAGCCTGGGCAGTGCCCAGCACCCTCTGGGGGAAGAACCTTTTCCTAAAATCCAGCCTAAACATCCCTGACACAGCTCCAGCCATTCCCTGGATCCAGAGGCATTACAGGGAGCAGAGACTGGAGCTGCCCCAGGGATGGAAGGTGCCAGCCCTGCTGAGCTCTGCCCTCAGTCTCCTCTGCTCCAGCTGAACAATGCAAGTGCCCTCAGCTGCTCCTTGTACAGCCCCTGCAGCCCCTTCCCTATCTTCTCTCCCTCCTTTGGAGGCTCTCTAACAGCTTTAGATCTTATCTAAAGCTGCCCCCAGCACTGGAGGTGAGGCCCAGAGCAGACAGGACCTGGCCTGGCTGGCACTGCTGGGGTGATCCCCCAGGACAGGGATGTCCCTGCTGGCTCCAGGCACTGCTGGCTCAGATCCAACTGGCCATCGACCAGCACTTCCAGATCCCTGCTGCTCTCTCACTCCCCAGGCTGTCCCTGCCTCCAGGGGACACCTCAGTGCCCAGCTGTGACCACCTTTGCTCTCTGGCAGAGACTTAGAGAAAGAAATGAAGGCACTGACAGATTTAATTGTGGTGGAGACACTTAGGAAGCTTTGCCTTCTCTCTGGATAGGGTAGGTTGTATCCTAGCCCTCCCTCTGACAGTCTGGATGTGCTTTGGGATCCTTTGGTTAGGGTAGGTTGTATCCTAGCCCTCCCTCTGACAGTGTGCATGTGCTTTGGGACCCTTTGGATAGGGTAGGTTGTATCCTAGCCCTCCCTCTGACAGTGTGCATGTGCTTTGGGATCCTTTGGGATAGGGTAGGTTGTATCCTAGCCCTGCCTCTGACAGTGTGCATGTGCTTTGGGACCCTTTGGATAGGGTAGGCTGTATCCTAGCCCTGCCTCTGACAGTCTGGATGTGCTTTGGAATCCTTTGGATGGGGTAGGTTGTATCCTAGCCCTGCCTCTGACAGTCTGGATGTGCTTTGGGATAGGGTAGGTTGTATCCTAGCCCTGCCTCTGACAGTGTGCATGTGCTTTGGGATCCTTTGGTTAGGGTAGGTCGTATGCTAGCCCTGCCTCTCACAGTCTGGATGTGCTTTGGGACCCTTTGGATAGGGTAGGTTGTGTCCTAACCCTCCCTCTGACAGTCTGGATGTGCTTTGGGATAGGGTAGGTTGTATCCTAGCCCTGCCTCTGACAGTCTGCATGTGCTTTGGGCCCCTCTGGAGTGAGGATTTGCTGCAGTGCTAACTTGCATTTCTGGCACTGATAAGTTTGTTTAGGCAGTGATGTTTGGCATAGCACTCATTCCTGAGAGAGGATTCTTCTCACAAACCCTCCTCAGACCTGACAGATTTCAGCAGTGGTTTTCCCCTGCTGACTCTTGCTAATTGCTGGAGTTCAGGTGGCTCTCAGAGAAGCAGCAGGAACTCAGTTACTGCCTGGCCCAGCCCAGCTGATCAGACTGGTAAGATGGGGGTTCTTGGAGGGGTTGTACTGACTGCAGTACCTCTTTCCTTCTTAATTCCAGGTTTTGTAGGTACCATCCTGTGTTAAGCACTAGCCTAACAATTTTTCTCTGCTGTGGGCCATATTTCCATTTCAAGCTGTGCTGTGCTACTTTAAGGGCAGGAAATGATCTTAATTTGATTTGTCACCAAAAATCCCCTTTGCTTTCGTGGGGAAGTGAGTTAAGTGCAAGATGTGAGCTGGAGCTGAGCAGGGACAGCCACATACTGAACACTGAAGCTGTTCTGATACCTGAGCATGGGACATGGCACAGGCAGAAGAATTCCAGCCTTCCCTTCCCTGATTGTTCAGGAGCCTGGAAGCTGGAAACTGCCTCAGTCCTGGCCTTTCACTGATTTTAAGATCCCTGTACTTGCAGTAGGTGTTTGGTTGGATGCTCTGTGCCGGTGCTGCAGGAACTCATTTTGGACACTCCACTGGTGGCAAAGAGCTTCACCCTAAAAGGGTGTAACCCTTTTAATCCATGGAAAACAGGCACTTTGGCCATATAAAGGCTTGTGGGGTGATCTTGCTCGTGTTGTGTTTCCAGCTGTGGTGAGCTCTGATATTGCTGACATTTTTGTAATGTGGCTCTGGATTTATTCTGAAATTGCTGTCAGGAGAGGCTGAACTCTGATCCCACTGCACTTACTTTGCAGAGAGCAGCCAAAACAAAGATATGCATGCTGGAGTTCCTCAGAAAATTACTTCCTTTTCCTGCTTTTTTATGCACTGAAGTACAAATTGCCCCAGTTGTTGGTGGAGAGGAAGATAACCTGTGATTAGAGACAGACCCATGTGCAAATGAGAAATGGTAGTGTTGTGTCAATTAAAGGTAAATTAAGTGAATCCCTCTTTAAATCTCCTTTTCTGGCAAGTATTCTGTCAATCCTTTATGTTTGTGTGTGGAAAAGTCCCAAAGCCAGGATATTTTTATGAAGGGCTGTGCTGAGTGCATGTGAAGGTGGAGAAGTTCTTCTCAGCCTATTTAACAATTGCAGTGTTCTTGATTGAATGCTAATGCAGAAGCCAAGTGTTTGGGGCAAGAATTCTGTACAACTTCAAATAAACATAAACATTTCTCTCCTGACCTTTCTCTGTTTTATTTATTGCTGAATCAACTGCCAGAGGGCTTGGGAGGGACTGGGGGAAAGCTGGAAACCTGGAGGTCCCTCTGGTGGCTGATTCCTTTAGGAAAAATTTATCTTTTTAAAGGGTACTGTGAATACATTAATCTAAACATGAGCACGATGAAAGCTGTATAAAATATTCATCTAAAGTAGGTTTCTCTCTTTCTACAAGACAGATTTTGGTGTATCACTGCCCTGTAACCATAAAATTAAATGCTCCTTGTTTCAGCCTGGCTTTTTGCTTAGAAAAGTGTCATGTAGCAGGAGGCATCTGTGTAATGTTATTTTGGTGTGAGGAACTGGCTTTTCTCGAAATTGATTGGGTTTTAAAGTGTTAATATTTAAACGAATTATTAGGGATGGTTGCTGGTTATGAGGAGAAACTGCTTTGAGTATGGCATTCATGGCACTGAGTGGATGAAAAATGAAGATGAAATCTGGTTTGTTTCCTTAACCAGCTCAATTTTAGATGTTACTTAATAGCTTTCATTAATAGAGATTATGCCCCATCAGAGTCATTATTTAAGATAGTTTTGCAGTAAAGGTGTAGCAGGCTTCACAGGTGTGGTGAGGAGTGCTCTGAGTAGAAACACTCACTGCAGTCATGTCTCTCACCACGTTGTCTTCAACATTCCCCTTTGTAAATGCAAGCTTCTGTTTGACTCATGTGCTGAGTCAAATTTATTTTATTTTATTTTATTTTATTTTATTTTATTTTATTTTATTTTATTTTATTTTATTTTATTTTATTTTATTTTATTTTATTTCATGTGATGCATCATTAAAACAATATCAATATTTGCTTCCATCTTTATTTTGCTCAAACCTGAGATTTTACTTTGTTCCAGAAAGTAGAGACCATTGTGCAAATGGCTGAAGGAACATAAATATTTTGAGCTGTGCCCTGTAGGACAGATTTTGCAAAGGCTGTACACAGATTTCCAGAGGTACATGTGTGTGGACACACAAATCTTTTGTCACATGCCTTTATTGACACTGCCACAGCTGTCTTGATAAACAACAACACCACAGTGTTTGGCCAGGCTAGAAGGCTGCCAAATCCAGCACTTGGAGCTGTCAGGCATGAAAATAAAAAGCTGTTTGCACAATTCAGTCCATCTTGTTCTTGGTCTGAGCTAAATTGTCTGCCTTCATTAATGACCCTCTCTTATTGCCTCCAAATTCAGAGATTTGAGGGGGTTTTCCCTAAAGATTTTATGTATTCAGTGTCTTTGCAAGTTTAGATCTAGTGCTTTAAGTCTGGCTTATTTTAGTTTGAAGCCTCAGCCTTAAGTTTTCTGAATTCAAATTTATAGAGAATTTTAGCTGTGAGATGTCAATGTAAAAGGCTGATTTGTAACAGGTACCTCACATTTCTGAGATTTTTTTTAATAGGGTAACATAGGTGACATGAAGAATAATGAGTGAGATTATCCCCATATTGTTCTATGTAATAAAAGGAAAAAAAGCTCCAAACAACTGTGCCAAATGTGGACTGATTAGGAAGAGATGTAAGTTTTGAGTGTGTTTTCAATGGAAATTATCAACTTAATCTCAATTATGCCCTGCCTTCCCCTGAATCAGCTCTGTCCTGATTGTTTTTCCAGTAGTTTCAAAAGTACAATTCCCTTTGGCAATTAGGCTCTTCTTGCTCTGGGGAAGACATTAATATTTCTGGGAGTCTTTTGGGAAACCAGCTTGACAGTGCTGAATGTCCCAAGAAGAATTCAGGTTTTGTTGAGTTCTACTGAGTTTTTAGTTTCATTCGGTCCTTTTTACACTTAGTTCCATCTTAGATGGAGATGTTCTGTAACTTTTAAACCCTTCAACTGTCTGCATCTGTGGTGATTTTCTGTCCCCCTAAATGCTGCTTTTTCACTGTTTGGGTTCTTCTAGACTAGTTTTGGTACAGGAATCTCTCTTTAAATTAGCAAATTGCAGTGAAATACTGAAACCCTTAAAAAGCCATTTATTTAGACTTTGGCTTGATCCCTGATTTTTGATTTGGGGGTCGGTTTTGTAGTCTAGGATCTTTGCTTGAAGTTGCAGTCCCCACTTGTCTTGAAAGGGGATTATTAACCACAGGTTTGAAGCTTTAGATTGCAAGTCTAACTTGGTACCTTGTGCTTTTTGGGATGGGGAGGATGTGGTGGCATTTCTGGTGCATTACTGCTTTCTCTTACCCTTTATTGATTCTATTAATAATTCCTTCTCAACCTCTCTTTTACAGATTGAGGAAAGGCCAGAAAAAGACTTTGAGAAGGTAAGAAGGATCTTATCAATTATTCTGACAATAGTGCTTTGTTCATTCTTTTCCATGGGTACAGCTTGCCATGAGTGCACAGAAATCTCCTATAAAACCCATTGTGAGGCAAAAATTGGAATTTCTGGAGCCTTCTGCTGCAGCATTTCTGAAGATGAACTTTTCAGCCCCTGCTTACTCAATGTTAAGTAGCTGACCTTCAACAGCAGTTGGCTGAAACTGCTTTAGGCTAAGCCACACAAACACTGTGTGTGTTTATTAGATCTTAATTATGAGACCTAAGTTATTTATGTAAAAATAAATAAATCATCATAATAAAAGAGGAGGCTGCTACATTAACCCTGAGTACAGTCAAACACTTCATGTGGCCACTGCTGTGGAGTAAATAAATATCCATAAAGGAGAGGAGCTTCCAAAGCTTCCACAGAATGTATTTTTACAATTTTTGAACATGTGTGGCAGGCTGATACTTGCCCCTAAAGACTTTCTCCAATTAAGAATTAACAGTTAGAAGCTAAATTATGCAAACTCCTATTGCAGTATTATTTAAATACTTCTGATCTGCCTTTTCTCATTAGTTTCCCTTGGTAAATCTTGATTTTGATTTTTTACTTCTTGGAAAGTTTGATTTTAATCACAAGCGCATCATTTAGAAGTGCAAGGATTGGTGTAATGTGTGTATTTAAAGAAAAAAAAAAGAAGAGGGGAAAGCTACAAAGCCATAATTTATGTGGAAAAGAAAGTTCTGAGCAGTTTATCTGTGTGTGATTGTAGGGAGCACGAACTGTCTCAAGTTTATCAGCAGCTACCTTGGCCTCTCTGGGAGGGACTTCTTCACGGAGAGGCAGTGGGGACACGTCCATCTCAGCTGACACAGAGGCTTCCATCAGGGAAATCAAGGTGAGGAATGCTTAACCCAGAAGAAATCAGGGAATATCCTTCAGGGGCAGTGAATGGGGTGCTGGAAGGAGAAGCCTTGCTGGAGATGTGTCTCAGATAGGACCTCCCAGCCCGGAACAGGGAATGGGAGGAGGGTGGAGATATCACAGAGGGAAGAGCCTGGTACAGAGGGTGATCATCACTGAAAGGGACAGAGGAGGGCTGGGATTGCTGCAGCCTTTGAACCTGGGTCTGCACCTTGTCCTTAATGCTGAAGATTTCGTTTTTTCCAGAAAAAAAAATCAGAATTAGCCCAAACCCCTGACCACAAAATCTGGTAGTGTGGCAAGGCCTCAGCTTAGGGTCAGAGCCCTTGAGGAGGGTGGGAGAGGTGCTGGGAGCAGCACCTTGAGCCCTGCTGGTCCCTCCCAGCTGCACTCTGCCCTTAGTGCTGTCACTGATCTTTCTCACCTCCCTCAGGACATCTATGAGTTAAAGGACCAGATTCAGGATGTAGAAGGCAAATACATGCAGGGGCTGAAAGAATTGAAGGTACTGGTGTGTGAGCATTAACCCAGTGTGAGCCCAGAGCTGCCCTGCATGCTGTTCTCCTGGGAGCTGGGTGCAGTGTCTCATTAACTAGCAAACTTTTCTGACTGGGGGGGTTGTGGTGGGAAATGCTTCCAAGTGCTCCCTGAAAGGCTGCTGGTTGCCACTGCACGTTGTCTTTGCTGGTTTGCACTTTTTCCCTAGCAAATTAAAATTATTTGGTTTTTTTTTTTTTTTAATACAGTTTCCTAATCCAGGAAACCTTCCAGTGTTGGGAGATTAACTAGAACTCATCTCCTACAGTACTAACAACAAATATGAGTTTAGAACCTTGTCTGTTTTTATTTTTATAAGGCAATGTGAGGTGTCATTTTGGTTTCCCCTTAAACAGTTCTTGCAACAAAACTACATTTATCAAAGCCTGTCACATGGAGAAGGAATGCTGAAGCTGTTACTGCTTCCATGAAGCCATAAATACATTTTGTATAAACTAAATGTGTTTTGTTTATGAATACAACATAAATACAACAACCAGCTTGTACATCCATGTACCACCCACCTCCTAAGTGAGCAGTGACATGAGCTGTGGCTTTTGGAAAAGGCAAATGGATAAATTCAACATTTGCCAGCATTAATTGCTGTTTGTGTCATCAGCTCAGTGCTGACAGATGAAGGTGTTGCCATTTTAATTGAGTTTTCAGTGGGAACAGAGTAGTTAGGCCCTTTTTTGGTTAAATTTTTGTTTTCTTTGTGGTCACTGAGTAGCAGATAGAGCAAAATAACCACAGTGCATAAAAATATTTCAATCCATGTCCCTTAGACTGCCTTTGGGGTGATTTGGACCTAAGCTGCACTGTTTGAGCTAAGACACCAAAACATGGCATGCTGGAGGAGTGGAGCAGAACTTCCTTAACTTCTTCCTTGCATATACTTCCTTTCCAGCTCCTTTCTGAGCTTTCCAAATCCTGGTGCCTTTCCTGTGCTTGGCATTTCTCATCTGGAGCTGAAAAGTGCCCCAAAACACAGTTAAGCATTTGGAACTACACAAATTTGTGTCCTAAAGGACAAATTATCTCAAGCAATGTCAATTAAACTGATTTAGACTTTGCCACTGTCATCCTTAGTTCTATTATCAGCTGGAAAAGGAAGTATATGAAACTCATCCATACTTGAGTTGAAATAATTAAAATTACACAAGTTCCAAGGGAAATTGTTTGATCAGTAAACTAAAATGTTGACACGTGTGTCCTCCTTGTTTGCACATTTACACTCCTTTGTTTGTATAACTCTTTGTTTATATAACTCTTTTATTTCTTTATGAAAATCAAGTAGTGCAAAGTTTGCATAAATGAAAAATTATGCTAATCTTTCTTTTACCATCATTTGTTGTTATAAATGTCTCAGTATCTTATATTCAGGTCAAGCTGACAGAAGGGGTTTTCAGGATACTGGGAATTGTATCTTAGAGAGTAAATTTGTAAAGAAGGGATGTGATATGGGAAATCACACATCAGGTCACAAAAGCTGCAGCTTTCTCTGCCACAGTGAATCCTGAGTCAGTATTTAAGGGTTCCCACACTGCAAGGATCTCTGAAATTACTGTGGCTGTAAAGCTGCCTGAATTTCAGGCTCAGATCATCCAAAGTGATTTTAATCAAGGCCGGTTCACCTTTAAAAATAAAAAAAAATCCCAACTTGCCATCTTGAGCAGCAGCTTTGAGCTGCCAATGTGCAGGGGCAGGGGGAGGAGGGAGAAGGAGGGAAAGCAGGAAGGCAGGAGCTGCAGCAGCAGAGCTCAGGGAGCGTTGGATCCGTGCTGAGGTAAGGCTGCCTGCTTGGCAGCACAAGCCTGCTGGGGACAGGGCAGGTTTTCCTCACCTTGGGAAGCCTCCAGCACAGGATTTGTGCTGCTTTCCTAGGCAAACTTTGGTGATTTATTTCCTCAGTGAAGATCTTGGTTGGCAAAGTGCCCTCCTGTATTTCTGACTCTGACCGAGTTGCTTATTCTCTGCAGGACTCTCTGGCTGAAGTTGAGGAGAAATACAAGAAGGCTATGGTGTCAAATGCTCAGCTGGACAATGAGAAAACCAATTTCATGTACCAAGTGGACACCCTGAAGGATGCACTCTTAGAGTTAGAGGAGCAGCTGGCAGAATCCAGAAGGCAATATGAAGAGAAAAGTAAAGTATGTAAAGAGCTCTGGCATGGGGAAAAAACAGGGAGAGATTTGGAGGGGGGTAGAGACCTTTGGGAGGAGGCAGCTAAATTATTATTCAGTATTTTGAATTACTGATTTAATTAGTATTAACTGAAATACCAATTTGTTGTGTACTTGTGATCATACAAATGAGAATTTTCCCTAAGCCCTTTCTGAAGAAGGGGAGAAGTGTTCTGGCTGGTAAAGGATACATTGATATTATCACATCTCCTTTTATATTTCATCTCTAAAGTAAATTCCTAGGGTTTGTCCATAGGGATTTCTGGAGCACTTTGACATGCAAAGGTGTCTCCAGGCAGCCTGTGGGAGAGTTGTGCAGTTCAGGCAGCTCCGTGGTTAAATGTTGAATTAAGTTTTACATTAATTCAGCAGCTGACAGTGATTTGGTGTTAAATAATAAAACTGGGGCTTATGTTTTCAGAACTGCTTCTTGTAGCTTGGGGCATTTGACTACACCCCACTTCAAAACACAGTTCCTGAAAGATACTGTGGTTTGGTTTTTTTTTTCTTTTTATTTAAAAGTCCAGCTAACTTTCAGTACATGGCCATGTGGGAAGAGTGGGTTAAATTCCCATCCATTCATCTGTGCAGTCTGAAGGACTGGAGTGTAAAAGCTCTTCAGCCTGCTGCTCAGCTTATGAAATGGGCTAAATGATGTCTGCCACTTCTACATTTGGTGCAATAATAGCATCTTGGAAAAAGGACAAACTTGTTAAAAATTGCACTCTTGTGGGATTGTGATTAGAGGGATATTCATGAATTACATTGCAGTAAGCATTTTCTTTGTGTTTGGGCTTATTTTCCTCTTTTTGATGGGATGCTATTTTTGATTAATATTAATCTTGTGAATATTTCATTATTCACAGGAGTTTGAGAGGGAGAAGCATGCTCATAGCATATTGCAGTTTCAGTTCATGGAAATCAAAGAGGCTTTGAAGCAGAGAGAAGAAATGCTTGCAGTAAGTAACTGGTTTTTTCTTTTAATGGCTTCTTTGATTGGTACATTTCCAAGCAGCAATAGAGTGGAGAATGTGAGGCATGGAGAATTTTATTCCTTATTCAAGTTTCTCACCAGAAGAAATATTAGTGTTTCAGACCAAATAGGTTCAGAGCTGACTAATGCAAATAGTACTTTCCTAAGTATTACCTTATTCTTCCTAAATATTGCATTTTGGACAGCTGTTTATGGAGATGCAGAGGAAAATAACAGAACTGTGTAACTTGTTTTAAGTCATGTTGTGGATAACACAATTGTCTTCAGGAGCACACGTTCAGTTGGGATGTCAGGAACTGTGCATTGGAGTTACTCATTTACTTTAGCACCTGACTTTTTTCATTCTTTGGCATCACTGCAATCTTGGCCTTCCTTGTTAACCTGTTACCTGCTTTCTGTCTTCTTGTTTTGCTCCTGCCCCTCAGGAAATCCAACAGCTGCAACAGAAACAGCAGAGCTATGTCAGGGAAATTTCTGATCTTCAGGAGACAATAGAATGGAAAGACAAAAAAATAGGGGTAGGACTTGTCAACTCCTGCAATGTGCTCAAAGTGACACTGATCCTGCTTTTGTAAAACCCCTCTGTAGTGCCTTTGCTTGCTGTGGCTGTCCTATGATGTTGCCAGTGAAGTAGCAAATAGCAAGTGTTGTCTTTGGCCAGTAGTACCTTAAAATCCAAGGAAAACCTAGCAGCTGCTCTGCTTTCAAACCAAGGGCAATTGATTTGCTGTGCTGCACCATTTGCATTTGCCATATGGGGAAAGGAAGTGCTATTTATAATGCAATTCCATCAGCACTGAGTTTTCTCTTATTCAGATTCAATCTGCAGACTGAGCAGAAACTGGAGTGGGATAAAGAGGTAATGGAGCTATTTATAGGATGTTGGGATGAAAGTCTCCCTTGCTTCTCATCCCTTCCCACCACCTCTTATCAAAGCCACATGGAAAGCCACTCTGGTTTTCTTTTCCAGCTGAACACTGAAAGGCTTACTGAAGAAAGTAGCAGAAAGAAATCTGGCAGCTTGCCCATGTTTGTGATGTCCAATAATTTGTAGCAGCTTGAAACTGAAAATTGTCTAATTTATTTTTAATTGTTCTATATAGAAATACTGGGAGGGGGGAGTTCAGTAGCAAAATATGCATTTGTACATGGTGCATCCCAGACTAAGGATGACTTAATGGCAGCTTTCAAATTAATTAAAAAAAAGACTTCTGAAATCCAGTGGGCCTACTTCCATGCCCTTCCATTAACACATGGGAATGACATGGAGTCTTCAGTGTGCATGCTAAAGCAATGTGGGTTTGGAACAGCTTGTCTAGCAGATAAGAATAAAAAGTGGACCCTCATTTGAAGGATCCCCAGTGAAGAATTGGGCTCTGAATGTCTTTGGCAGGAATTCTTGGTTACTCAGGAAGCTTTCTTGGATTTGAGGTTTCTCCCTCTGTATGCAAACTCAGTCCTATAATCTGTAAACTCAGCCTTTTTCATCTGTGCCCCTTCCATCCCCTGAACATCTTAAATCTGCTCATTCTTACCTACATTTGCTTTTCATGGCCTTTACTTGTCTCCCTTCCTTTCTTCATATCTCCTCTGTCTGTGTTGGGAACTCAGGCACTAGAGAGGCAGAAAGATTTCTTTGATTCCATAAGGAGTGAGCGGGATGACCTTAGAGACGAAGTGCTTGTGCTGAAGGAGCAACTGAAGGTATGCAAGAGGAATAAAATAAATTTATATTCATCTGCTGACCCTTTTCCCCTGTACATTTGGGCAGAAATATTAGGTCTGGCTCAGTAGCAATAACTCAATTTTCATGTTGCCTATAAATTGCCATTTCAGGGATTTTTTGTATGAAGTCCTTTCCCCTGCTATTGATTGTGAGTTCTAGGTGTAGACTGGAGTATAAAGAAGTTGTTTTTGTAGGAGACACTTTTCTGAAGAACATCTTATGCAGCAGATTTATGTTTAAAAAAAATAAAAGAGCTGGGATCACATGCTTTCTGTCAGAATGGCTGAACTGAGAACTGCAATATCTGTTCTCCTTCCTGACTCCCAGCCACGTTTAATGGAATGATTGAAGCAATTGTTTATTCAGAGTATCTTGGACAAGAGCACTTGACAGTCCTTCCCTTTCTGAGCAGCAGGCTCTAAAGCATTGCTTTTGCTTCCCACAGAAACACGGAATAATCCCAGACTCTGATGTAGCCACCAACGGGGACACATCAGACATTCTGGATAACGAAGGACACTTGGATTCTCCCCGAACTGCCCCAGGCACCACTCAGGCATTAAAGACAGGAGGGGAGGGGATGCTAGGTAAGTGCTGTGTGTCCTCTCAGCCCCTCCTGCCTGTCTGTCCTTCATTCATCCACCTCTGCTTGGACGGGGCAGTTGTTAGTGGGACAATTAACAGCACGCAGCATGCTCCTTGTCCAGTCACTCCCTGTGCATTTCCCTGCTTCGTGTTGATTATCACTCCCAGTGTGTCCTGCAGTCTCCTCCAGCAGCAGACTTCACCTCCCCTGCAAGGTGACACAGGATGGGAATGCAAATAGGACATTACAGATAAGTAGCAGTCATTCACATTGCCATTTAAACTCTGAATTGGAAAATTGTCCCAGGATAATCCTACTGCTGCTCAGTGTTTTTCAGCACATACCTTAAATATTCAGGGAAAAAAGGCATTTTAGTTTTCTATCAAGAGCTTGTATGTTGGTTCATTGATATCCCTGAGAACTGTGTCTGCTTGAACAGTGCTGGGCTCTGCCAAAGCCCACCAAAGGATAAATTCTTTGTTCCTGTGCTATTGACCACTTAAAATTAACACTTCTGTGTTTTTACTTGTTACATTGACACTAAAATTCAAAGGATGTGATTGAAGTGGACAGTGTTAGGAAGGAGAAATCTGGTTAGCAAAACCTCTTTATGCTTTCATGTGTTGAACTTATTAGAGAACTATTGTACTAGTGTAAGGAAATAAAGTAATATTTTTGCTTTGTTGGATTTTTTTTTTGTTCTAAATGAACATACTAATAAATAGCTGCAGGCAGCCAGTTGTTGCAAGTGCAGGTTCTCTTTCTTTGAGCTTTTGGCTGCTTTTTCCTCACTCAGTTTCTGTGTGGAAACAATGTGGAACACCAAAAATCAAGGTAAGGGTGTATTTTTAAATGTAATATGTTTTCTACATCTCCTAATCCTGGGGTTTCTTTTTTCAGAATAGGTACAGCATAGACCCAAAAACTAACAACACTATTGTTTTAATATCTGTTGCTTTTAAATATAAATTGAAGGAAAAGTGTTACAACAAAAATAATCTTCAAAAAAACACAGAAGTCCCCACCCCTTTGGGTGGCTGAAGTAAGGGGCACAGATTACCTGAGCTTTGATCTGTGTTGGGAGGTCTGAACAGCCAAATTATTCCCTTGCCAATCAGATTTTACATTCAGTGTCTGTCATCAGGCACTGATGATGCCTGTCTTGAGATTTGGAAAGCAAAATATTACTGAATAGTCCTTCATGATCCCGTTGTAATGGCATCAGACTCCTGCATGGCTAGAGGGGTGTCAGGGTTAAGGTTGGCAGAGAAAATTGCTGAGGAAGAGCAGTCCTTAGAGGTACATCTGCAGGTATTGCTGTTAAATCACACTGCTTCAGCCAGCTGATCTCCTCTACCAGAGCTGTCATTCCCACAGCCAGGAGCAAAAATCTCCTCCCTTAGAAAAACATGAGCCAGCACCTGAGACTTCTTGCTTTGAGAGGGTGGTGGTGAGTTTCACTGATCAAACCCCCTGGATCCTTACTAATTCAATTGCTGCTTTGCCTCACAAAATTGGCAAAAGCTGATCTTTTATTAACCTGCTCTTCTCATTCTGTCTTTTGGGTTTTGAGTGGGGAGGTAAGTGCTGTGGTGTGGCCCCCTCAACTTTCTCAATGGTCTTTTAGGCAAAGCCAATGAAGTGGAGATGAAAAATGAGATTTTGGAGGATGTGGGGAAAAGAGAAATCTTGCAGAATACTGAGCATGAGGAACACAAAGAGGAGTCTGAGGAGGAAGTACAGACATTGCATGCTGCTGAAAATGCAAAGGCAGAACAAATGGTTGAAGAACGGGACGCCCTGCCAGCAGTGATGTTACCAGAGAGTAGGTTTGCAGAGCAAGCCCAAAGCCTCCCAGAAACTGTGTCAGGGAGCACTTCTTCAAACAGTGACAGTGACACAGATGGCTTGAGAAAGGTCACAGAGTCCAGGGGCACAGCAGCCCAGCAGCCTGAGAGTACAGAGGCTGAACACCATGACTTGAGTGCAAGGACAAATGAGAACCTGGAGCTGGGCTCTCTGCAAGGCCACCTGATTTTTGAGACTCCTCAGGAAATGTTCTGTGACTCAGGTACAGAGCAGGAGCTGGGAGAAGCTGCACCCAACCAGGAAGAACAAGAGGATCTTGAAACCAGCCATGCCCTGAGTGATGATGAAATGGATGAAGGGTCTGACAGTACAAGTGAGGGCAGTGAGTTGGTCTCTAACCAGGCAGGGCTACCTGAGGGAGCAGTGGCAGGCTTGCTTAGGGAAGAGGGAAATGTGGAGAGTTCCACTCCAGAGGACCCCAGCACTCAGAAGAAAGTGCTGAAAACAAGGTTGCAAATGTCTTGGAGGAAAAGTTTGTTGACTGCACTGATGGAAGAAGTGATAAAACAGCAGGTGACAGAGCTGAAGAAGAAGATGAGGTTGGGAACACAGTTCAGGGTCAGCTGAGGGAAACTGAGTCAGTGGGTTTGGAGGGGACAGAGCCATGTGAAAGGGATGTCAGCAGAGCCACTTGGAAAGGAAGGTGGAGAACATCAGGCATTGATCCAACCAGATTCTTCAGAGGACAGTGCTTCAGCATCCCCAGAGGAACCAGGTACACAAGGTAAAACTGAAGATGAAGCTGCTACAGCTGAGAAGGATGGACAGAAGGAAGAGCTGATGGAAGAGCTGGAGAAGTGTTCAGGTTCTGCTGGAAAAGGCGAGCAAGGCGTGGTGTCTGTGGAGGCAGGAGGCTCCATTCCTGAGGGAAAGGGAGGTGAGCTGCAGCAGGCACAGCCAGGAACAGAGGTTGGGAGAGAGGTGATCACTCAGGAAACCCATTCAGACCCAAGTCTTTTAGATGATGAAATTAAGGAGTCAGAATTGGAAACAGGGGATGAGGCTGGGGAAGGACAGGGAAGTAGGACAGAATGGGTCGAAGATCTAGATCCAAAGGCAGAGGTTCAAACAAGTCAGGGCAGTGAAGAAACAGCAGAAGGTACAGAGGGAGAGAAAAATGTTCCTTTAGAGGGTGAAATGCAGGAGGTGGTTCAACAAGTAGAAGGTGAATCTGAAGAGGAGTCAGGTGTAGGTGTTACTGTAACTACTGAAAACAAAGCCAGTGAAGAAACACTGAAAGAAAATGAGCGAGAGGTAGAGCTTGCAGACCACCCTGGTGGGGAATCTGCTTCTGAGGAAGGTGCAAATAATGCCCTGAAACAGAAACTTGTGCAGGATAAAAACATTAGTGAACAGGTTAAATTGGAAGAAGGTGTAAATAATTCCCTGCCACAGAAACCTGTGCAGGATGAAGACATTGGTGAACAAGTTAAATTGGAGGAAGGTGCAAATAATTCCCTAGCACAGAAACTTGTGCAGGATGAAAACATTGGTGAACAAGTTAAATTGGAGGAAGATGCAAATAATTCCCTGGCACAGAAACTTGTGCAGGATGAAAACATTAATGAACAGGTTAAATCGGACGAAGGGGCAAATAATTCCCTGCCACAGAAAGCTGTGCAGGATGAAAACATTGGTGAACAGGTTAAATTGGAGGAAGGTGCAAATAATTCCCTGCCACAGAAACCTGTGCAGGATGAAGAGATTAATGAACAGGTTAAATTGGAGGAAGGTGCAAATAATTCCCTGCCACAGAAAGCTGTGCAGGATGAAAAGATTAATGAACAAGTGAAATTGGAGGAAGGTTCCCTGAAACAGAAACCTGTGCGGGATGATATTAGTGAACAAGTGAAATTGGAGGACCAAGCAGAGGAAAGCCTGGAAGATGATGGTGATGCATTTGATTTTGATGAAGAGTCAAATCAAATACTAGAATCTGATGAAAAATGTGATGAAGAGAAAGCTGATGCACATGCAGAAGAGGGTGATGGAGCTAATGGTGCTGTTGGAAAAACTGCCCACACAGACAAAGCTGGAGAAGGAAGAGACAAAATGGAAACCAAAGATGCCTTGACCAAAGGTGAAGTCCTGCAGCATAAGAAAGATGAGCCTGAAGAAACAGGGTGCTTGCAAGGGGAAGCACTGGGGAAAGCTGATGAGGAGGAAGATGAAATCAAAGTATCAGATTCTAGTAGAGTGGGAAAATTCCAGGATCGAGATGTTTTGGAACAGGATTTGGAAAGTGCTTTCATTAAGAGGGCTGAAAGCAGGGAGGATTTGCAGGTTGGTAAAAGGAGCAAGGGCAGATCCAGAGAAGACTGTACAATCTCCTGAGTTCAGAATCTCAAAGCTGCACGAGTTCCATGCCCTGTGAGCAGTCCCAGGACACAAACATGCACTTTGCACAAGACATCAGACCTTGGAATACTCTTAGAGCTTTGTCTTTGTAGGTAACTCAGCATAAAGCACGGATGTGGTAATAATGCAAGTTTTAAGTTATTCACTGTTGTACCTACCACAAGAAATTGTGAGTGGGTTTGGTTTTGCTGTGTCTCAGGTTGAAAGCTTATCACCTGATGAGGAAGCTTCACAACTTGACTATTGAAACTATTATGCAATTAAAGTACCTCTAGTGTGGATAGCTGCTCCTGGGGAATTTCTATAGGAATTTTTTTTTTTTTATTCTAGCCTAGTTGATCAATATCTTGAATGTACATTGGGCCTTTGTGAACTTATGCACATTATGCTTACTTGTACTTAGATCTACAGCAAGTACATGAACTCTTCATGAAGGAACTCAGCAGATCAGCCATCACTGATGGTGAAACTTCTTTCAGAATGCTTAAAGCCTATGAACCAATCTCTTATTTTTTTTTAATATGAAGAAAAAAGATCTTCTCATTCCACTTTGTGTGTATTTCTTATATGGTCACATTCCAAAATATAGTTAGATCACTGTGAATCTGCTTAGTCTGAGCACTTTGGAAGAGCAATACACAGTTTGGAGAAAGTGCAAGATGCAGGTCTTAGTTTGCTGAAAGGAATAAATATCTACATGTTTACTTCATTTAGGCACTTTGCACCACAATAGGCCTTTTACACCATGTCTCACATGGGGTTTTTATTTTTTTCCAGAGAAAGTGTCAATACACACTGTAATGTGTGCTTAGGTTTGCTATCAAGTACTGTCTAGATATGAATATATAAAATGTCTATTTTTCCAAGAAGATTTTTGTTTAAAATTGCATTTGCTTACTGCATTTTTTTTTTTTTTTGCAAACTCTGATTCTGAAAGAATGTTTTTTATCTCTGAAACAAATCTTATCTCTTTCCTTCTGGAAAGAAGATAACTTTGCATGTCTTAACTCTTGCTGGATATCAGACCAAAGATGACTGTTGTTTTGTGTACTAGCCCCCCTGTGCCTTTTGGAAAAGCTGGATTGCTTTGAATTGCTGGCATAAATTAGGCTCTTGGACTCCCTTGCTGTATTTCCTCTTGCATGTCTGCTAGTGCTTGGGAGGAAGAGCATGTTTTGCATATATAAATATTCGTTTAAAGTGTTAAGCAATGAATGTCCCAAGGGAATGCAGATCGAGGGGGGTGTGGGCTATGGAAGGCTGTATTTGTGTTGATGTTACAAAGTTGTCAGAGCACAGACAGACTGCAAAATTTGAAGATGTATATCCAAATGTACTGCTGTATATAATTTAAATAAACATATTTTATACTTTAAAGTACCTGTCCAGAGCACTGTTTCTAAACCTGCACAAGGAGTTATTTAAACCTGTGTCATTTCAACACCATTTTTCTGCAGCTTTTGTTCAATTTATTGCCTTGTGCCACGTAGCTACAGGAGCCATCTCCCTAGGACTGGGCAGCCTCGGGGTTTGAGCACCTTGAATATGTGATGGCACCTTAACTGTAGAGCTCTAACAGGTCTGTAACCCTGTAACTCCTTTCATGTGGCTTCTCTCCAACTTACAGCAGATCCACCGTGGTTTCTGTAAGTATTGGCAGTTGTTCCTAAGGGTTTACACTAGATGCTAATCCAAAAAGTCATAGATCTTATAAGCATTTCTTATTAGCATGTAGCAGTGTTTATTTAAAGATTTAGCTCTGAGTAGTTCATATAATATTCTAAATAGTTCGTTGAATAATAAATAAATTCAATGAAAAGCAGTGTTTATTTAAAGATTTGGCTCTGCCATACTCTCAACAGTAATATATGGTTTAATGTTGGAAGTGGGTTTTAATTGTTAAATAGATTTCAACAGATCATTAAATGTTCTTACCTGGCTTCACCTGTACTGTGGATGGATCTATCAGAGTTAAATTAGGCATTATCTCCTGTATTTCTTATGAGTGCATTTCTGATTTTAACTAGTTTTTCCACTTCAGAAAACACAGCATCTTTAAGAGAATTCCTTTTTAAAGCCAAGTCCAGGAGCAGAAACACCTCCAGTCTTACCTGTCCAAGTACCAGCTTTGATCCCACTCCCAGTGTAACTGGGAGCAAGAACATGGAGAGGCAGTGCAGAGTAGCTGCTGTGCCAGAAATCCATCCTGGAATGTTGAAAATGAGTGTGTGACACAAGTATGAAACTTCTGTCTTAGTAACAGAATAACCCCAAATGCTCACTGGGTTTTCTGGTCATCACCTAGTGGCACATAAATGCTGTAGCCCAGGTTTGTGCATATCAGAGCTAGCCTGAGATGCTTTCAAAAGCAATATCTCAAGAAAATTACTTGATAAAAAAGGGGAATAAATAGTGAAAAGGTCTTGGTCAATATCTTCTCTACTATAGAGAACATCAGTCCTCCTGTCCCCCTCAAAATCAGTACTGCAAGCCAGTGTCTTCCAAATCCTGTGCTGTCCCTGGCAGTGCCCCTCTTCTGAGAAAGACAGGGAAGCATTTTCTCATCTTCCAAAATAAACTGACAGATCTGGAGAAGGAGCGTGGTGGTGTTCACAGGGGTCCCAGGACAAGGGAAGAGACGAGAATCTTGACTCCATGTTTCAGAAGGCTGATTTATTATTTTATGATATATATTATATTAAAAGAAAATTATATACTAAAAGAATAGAAGAAAGGATTTCATCAGAAGGCTAGCAAGGAATGGAAAGGAATGGAATGATAATAAAATCTTGTGACTGACCAGACAGTCTGAGACAGCTGGACTGTGATTGGGCATTAATTAGAAACAACCCCATGAGGCCAATCAAAGATGCAGCTGTTGTGTTCCACAGCAGCAGATAATCATTGTTTACATTTCATTTCTGAGGCCTCTCAGCTTCTCAGGAGGAAAATCCTAGCAAAAGGATTTTTCATAAAACATGTCTGTGACAAGGGAGTATTGCCCAAGCTGCTCTGAGAGCTGGATTCTTGCAGGCTGTTCTGAATAGCTGCTTGGGGCTGGGATTCCATGGGATGTCTTTCCCCCCTCCAGGAGCAGTTTACCCCTTTCATTTACATCAGGGTTTGTTACTTCCTGGGCCACACATCATGTAGATCCTGCAGGTTTAACCAGCTGCTTCCCATCCCATGCTCCCCTCCAAGTGGAAACAGACATGGAGGATCTGTGGCTGATTTGGGAATGTTTGGAGCAGCACCTGAGCAAGCAATGCCTCGAGTCACCTGCAGTGCCAAGGCAATGAGAGCAGTCACTGGATGTAGAAAGTGTGGCAGAAGACACTGGTCAGCACCATGCTCACCCCTCTGTGTCCTGCTCCTCACAGGCCCCATCTCCTCCTCAGCCCTCTGTTAAACTCTGGTGTGGGAAGGCCATGAACTGGTGCAGTGAGTACCCTGGGAATCGCCTTTCCAGAATTAACTGAGGTGAATGTCACACTCTCATTATTCACTGTAGTGTCTTTCTATGTGGAATAAGGATAATGACTGTTACAGATGAGAATTTTAATTAGCTGCTTCCTGTCCTGATTCAATAAGCTGTTCTTTCCTGCTCATCTGTTCTCAAGATCCTCAGATTTGTTGGAAAAATATCTCCTAAATGCAAAATTAAGGTGACCCCAGCAGAGCAAGTTGCTGTGTTAATGTGGGGATTTAAGATAAGTGAAACCCAAGAGACCCTCATGTCTACAGGCAGAAAACTTTTTTTCTGTGTAAATGGCAATTTTAGTAAACTCATTTTTTCCCTGACCTGGTAAACCCTGCTGTCTAAATGTCCCAGTGGGGTGCACAGATGTCATAATGAGGGCAGCGAGAACTGGAGGTGAGACCAAACTTGAAGGTTCACCCCAAAATTCATCCTCTTTGCAGGAAAAGGGCTTTGGGGAAGCCAGTGTGCTTCCTCAGTGGAAGCTGGCAGAGGTGTCCTTTCTTCAAGCAGGCAGGTTTCACCCCACAGCAGGGGTTGTGTTAATGAAAGTCACAATGACATTGTTTTCAGGATCAAAATGTGTTACTTGGCCCTTTTGGAGTCAGTAAGTTCAGGCTAATTTTGTAGTGGCCTAAAGGTTTTCTGCTGCACCAGTCCTCATTCTCTTTCCAGTTCTTGGAACTCCATTTCTCAGTCTTTGCTGGCCTGTAAATCCCAACACAATCTCTTGAGGCCAAGTTTCTCCAACTTGTTTGCTGTTCTTGCTTTCTTCGTTGACCTATACTTTTTTGCAAGATCTTTCATCTTTTGCAGAATTTCTGTCTTAAGTTTTCTTTCCTTCCCATATAGATCTGTGAAATTGTTTTATCATTTTAAAGGGGTTTATACTGGGAAATTTTGTTTGTGGGTGGTATTTACAAAAGAATTTGGGTGGTTTTTTTTGTTTTTTTCATATCAGTGCTCAGGTGTAGCAATGTTGGGTGTGTTACAAATGAATGGGAAAAAAAAAAAAGAATAGGACTTCAGGAGGTTCATAATTAATCCATAGATCTGCTGAAGTGGGATGTCATTCTAAGATCTGTGTATTTGAGTATTGCATCAAAACCCAAGGTAAAGATTTTATTCCATGCTCTGGAATGGGACTGTGTGGGGGTGTGTATTCCCAGCAGGGGAATGACATACCACATTCATAGACTCCATGTATCTGCTGTACAGAGGGACTTCCATTGGGAGAACAGTTTTCACCATGATTTGATTCAATACAGACTCTTGATTCCCTTTAAGTGCATGTGCTAACAAGAAAAAAGGGAGAACCACAAGACTTTGGCCTGTTCAGGAGTTGTCAACAAAGAAGAAATGGTATTTTAAAGCTGTTAAAAATATTTAAGTCTGTCTATCAACAGAATTTACCTGGTAAAAGCCCACGAGGCTCTTATGTGTAATTTACCTTGCTTTCCTAAAGTTTGCAAAAAGATCTTTTTCTTGAGTGACCTATGGATTTTAACCATTTAATCAGGAGGCCAGACCTCAGCTGTGGAGTTGAGCTCTGAACAGTCTGAGCTCTGCACTGCTGGCAAGGGAGGCCAGCTGAACAAACCTGCAGTGAGACCCAGCTGAGGTCAACAGATCCTCTCCTAATGAGTGCATTTCCATGTGGTGTTGCAGTGCACTCCTGCCTGAGGTGTACCTGAACAAACTGAGCTTGTTAATTAATCATTTAGGTCATTTGGGTGGTAAGAAAATGTGCTTTCACATTTTGCAGCCCTTAATGGGGAAGGAAAAAAAAAGTGATTTGTTTGCTTACTTTGTAGTTCTTTTTTCCAGCTGTCTCATTCTGTAGAGTGCACTTTATAAATGAAGGCTGCACATAGCCATGTGCTGATCTGTAGCACTTCCAAGTTCAAATGTAGCACAACAGTTGGTGCAGGTTGTCCATTGCCTCTTGATGTTTGACCTGGAGAATTGACTCTGAAGATAAAACAGAGTTTTACCAGACTGCTGCGTTCGAAACACAAATCATTTGATGAGCAAATGTTTTTTTCTGGTCATAATATTGGAACTAAAATGTCACTGCCATGTAAAAAGAAGGGAAGAGTTAAAGTGCTGAGAATGTGATTATAGGTGTTTACAGTATTGTCATTGTGTTAAACTGTCAAGACCTGTGAGATTTTGTGTTGCAGTTGTGCTTGACCCTAGAGTTCTTGCATGCTAACCTAACGTAGAAGATTAGCCTCTTTGCATGCAGCTGGCTGCTGCTACTGCTGGGACAAGCATGTTCTGTGAGAATGCCATAAGTGCCCTGGCTGCAGCCCCCTGCCAGCCCCGCTGGGCCTCGTGTCCTGTGGTACGTGCCCTAACTCCCCATCAGTAGTCACTAACCTGAGCGGGCCAGCCTCGTGTCTCAGATGCACTCCCCGATGCGCCCTGCCTCGGTCAGCACTGAACTCTCCCTTTTCTCTTCCAGACAGGCTGAAAAAGCTCATTGATGAACGGGAGTCCTTGCTAGACCAGGTAATCACAGGGCAAGGGAAGGATTAAGAAAACAAAAATAGCCCAAACACAAGGTGTAGATCAGCAGCACTGTGGTCTGGTTCCTCTTGCTGCCTTGCTGGCCACTCTGTTTTTCCTCTAAAACATTCCTTCCATGTGTTAACTCAGGATACATGGAAGATATGACCCTCTTATTTCTGAATAATAGTCCTTCAGTCCTTCTCAATAATAGTCCTGCAATAATCCTTGGAGTCCTTGGCCAAGCCCCAGGGGAAAATGGGCATGGTTCAGAAATTGTAGAAGCAAATTTTCTCTCCAAGAGTAAGCACTCTCCCTTGCTGGGTCTGTGGTAAATGGGCCTTTTGGAAAGGTTTGTTGGAGGAATTGCAGATGGGTAAAGAGCAATTAAAGGAATTATTGTTTTGGTATTCCATAGTGGCTATAAAGCTTATTCAAAAAACTTCAGCTGATCTGTTGCCCTGCAGGGCACTCTGTGCTTTCATTTATGCTCAGTGACCTTGGCCTTGAGACTCGCACGCAACCAAACCCAGCTTTGGGAGTTTTTAAGAATGTTTTACATGGATGTGCCTGCAGAAGATTTATGGCTTTTCTAATAAACCAGTCATTTTTCACTCATTGTTTTGATCCTGAGCTTGTACATAAGCACTGATGTGTAAAATACTGTGAGTCATTTGCCAAAAGAATTTCTAGGATGTTACTTTGTAACAGGAGATATTTTTGAATTTATGTTTAAAAAATCCATAATTTGTTTTATAATACTGGAGTGAATTGAGCCACAATTTCCCTTAGTGATTTTAATAACTATTTCCTGTCCTTCAGATTAAAAAATTAAAGGGACAACTGGAAGAAAAGCAAAGGAATGGCAAGATGGAAAATACACAGTCTGAAGATGAAGTTCTGGAAAACGGGACAGATATGCACATGCTTGACCTCCAAAGTGAGCTGTATTTTGATTTTAAGAGAATTTTGTGCCCTGCATGTGAGTGAGAAAATGTATCAGTACAATAATAAGCACATGGCTCTGACTAAGACTGAGCCTTCAGTTCCAGTGGAGCTTTGCCCTGGGAGCAGCCATGCACCTCTGCAGAGGTGAGGGAATTAGGAGCTTTTATTAAAGATTGCAGTTGGAAATCTCTGTTATTGCTCCTCAGCAGAGCTGGGGGGAGTTGAAATTAATTCTACCTTCAGGCAGGACTGGGAATGGTGCCTCTCTGCTGGGCACTTACTGAGAGAACTACTCTCCTGCTGCCCCACGTAGATCCCTGATGCATGGTAATTTTACCACAGACTTGTTAGAAACTGTTCAAACTTGTTCTGACATCTCTGATAAATCTGCGATTCTTTTAGGAGATGCCAACAGACAGATCAGTGATCTCAAATTTAAACTAGCAAAGTCTGAGCAAGAGATAACAGCATTGGAGCAGAATGTAAGTTTTTGGCTTGTTCTGTTTGTTCAGGCATGGTGAGAATACGAAGAGAAAGTGTGTTTTGATAAATGATAAATGAAATTATGTTTACTGTGATTTTCCCTTAAAATAAGAAACGGGAGTGTTGGAGCATGAGGGCCACTATGACATTTATGTATGGGGAAGAAGGAATATATTATACTGATATATTATATATATTATAATATTATATATATATATTATATATACTATATATAATATATTATATATTGTACTGAGGGAAGAATGGTCAAAACCAAAAGTACCTGATGAACTCTGCTGAGCACTTCCTTATGCCTAGCTGTCAACAGGTTTTAAATGGCTCCCAGCATGTGATGTGGCAGAGATGGAGTTTATACACAGCTGTTCCATTTTGATTGTTTGTTCTTGTCCAAGGTACATCAGCAATGCTCTTGGCTAAGAGAAATTTAGTCAATGGACTGTATTTTTTGTTGCTGGAAGCATATTAAATATGGATATGTACAAAAGGTCAGCAGTAAATTACTGTTGCCAGGCTTCCTTGGTGTTGTTTTCTTCCCTGAAAATATGCCTTTATTTTATCAAAGAGGAGTTAGCATCTCTCTGGTTATTCCTTGAGTACTAGTGGAAGAGTAAAGCTTCAGAGTAACTTCTTGGCACAGCTTCTAACTGCCAGCCTTTGCCTTCACCTCAGGTAATACGACTGGAAGGCCAGGTAGCCCGATACAAAACTGCTGCTGAGAATGCTGAGCGAATAGAAGATGAACTGAAGGCAGAGAAACGCAAACTGCAGAGAGAGGTAACTCCCCCTGCGAGCTGTCACAGCTCAGCCTGCTCCTTTGGGGAAACCTGCTTCCCTGGGTGTTTTAGGGGAGGAACCACCTTTCTTGGCACAGCAAGGGATGAGCATCTAAGTGCTTTAGTGCTTTAGTTACTCCTTCTAAATGTGCAACCAAGTTTTCAGCACTCAAACTGGAGTAACAGTCACAGCTGTGAGCTCCCACTGCCTTTTCACCGTTCCTTCCTAAGCTGACTTGCTAAAGGGATGTGAGTTGTTCTTTGTGAGCCTGTTTGCCTTGCCCTGCCAATCTGTTCAGGCCTGTCTGGGGTAGTGTGGGTGTCCATAGGCTCTGACTGTGCCTCTGTGTCCTTAGAGCCTGAATACCTTTATCAGCTTCTCTCTCACTGTCTCCAGAGGTGCTTCTTTGATTTGTTTCTTTCATATGGCTCCTTGCTTGTTCTAAATACTCCTTCTGCTTTGCTGCCCATAAATATTGTTCTGTGCAGTCCAGCTCTCTCTCCCTACCCCGATCCCATCATGGGTTTTACAGGAAACTGAGGCTGTGGATAGAGTTCTAGGAACCAGAAACACAAAAGCTGAGCAGTGAGACAGGTGTACATCACCCAGAGCCTCATGCCTCTGGATTGAGGGAAATTCTGTGATTCTCTGGGAATCTCCTGCTCCACAGGAGTAACCTTCTGTCCATGCTGACTGCCTCAAGACACACGGTTCTATCAAGCCAAATCCAGACTTGGGAGACCACATTTCTTCTTACCTTGGCCTTTTTTGTTCAGCATTCTGTAAATACCCTGGCTTCTTGGCAGTGTGCTTAAACACCCGTGTGTGTGGCCTGCAAAGCAGTTTAACGCTCTTAGAGGAATTTTCAGCTGCTTTATGTTCCAAGTTAATGTGGTCAGTTAGCCTTGGCAACCACAAACCTTGCTTTGCCTTTGCAAAGGGATAACACGGTGAAAGTCAGGGTGTTTTTCTGCTTCCTTCCTTCCTTCAGCTCCGTTCAGCACTGGACAAAACCGAGGAGCTGGAGGTCAGCAATGGCCACCTGGTGAAGCGGCTGGAGAAGATGAAGGCCAACCGGAGCGCTCTGCTGTCCCAGCAATAGCCAGCCCCTGCCGCTGCTCGGAAGCGGAACGCCGCCGCAGCCGCTGGCGTGTCCCGCTGCCCGGGACGCTCGGCGCCATCGCCTCCTGAGACCAGGCCGCCCCAACACCCGCTCCGTGCCTCCCCGCGCAGATCCCAGCCTGCTGCACTACATCCATAGGAGGAGTGATGATCCACGTGGCTGTGCCCGCGGGAGCCCTCCCAACGTTCCAAGTACAACGCGTAAGAAGCACATGGAATTCTCCATCCTGAGGGCACAGCGGCCATTTATTGCCGTTTAAAATGGCACTCAAAGAAAACACTTTTGACTGGAATTTTTGTGTCTTGCTGAAAATTTTAAAACGAACACTGTAAGTTTTGGGACTTTTCTCATGACAGTATCTGTAATTTAGTGACTACGGTAGAGTTATTCATAGTAGGTTTTTCATTTACAAATCACTGTGGAACCACAAGCCATTACAAAGCAAAACTCCTTCAGTGGAAACCATGGAAGAAGATGGTCTTGGAAGCAAAAGTGACCTTAAATGACTTTGCCAATAAAACAAATGTGTTTGGAGGGATTTTTGCACCAGTAGAATTGTGAGACTCTTTCATTTCAGGGTAAATAGGCAATAGCTTCATTGAATTTTCAATTTTTATTTGTATTATTTAATCCCTGCTCTTGGAGTCAAAGTAAATGACTTCTAAAGATGTAAGGTTGCATTAATAAACCAGCATAAGGCCGTGTTTTCAGAGATGGTGGGGGTTTGCACTTGGGTCACTCTCTTTGGTGCATTTATCAAAGCAAGTGTCATTTGCTTAAACAAAATATGTAATGGGTTTTTTACATCAGAAACTATCTACCGGTCCATGACCTACTAGGAAACGATGCCGCTACAAAATCCAAGTCTGATTTTTAAAAGAATAACTGCTAAGTAAAGAAGCACTTTAGAAAATATTACTGCCTATGGGTTTTCTACAGCTACGGAAGTAGCGAGTTATCTCCTTCTAGGATCACCGTGGAGGTTTCCCACTTCTCCGGCAGAGCAGCGTAACCCGGTGAGAGGCTGCAGGCGATCCTTGCGTGTGTAAAAATGGCACACGGCCGGCACTACAGCTCTGGTTCATCAGAACTCATTCTGAATGTACTACTCAAAGGAGAGCAGCAGCTACCCCAGGAACAAAGCTGCCCGTCCCACCTCAGCCCTAACAGGAAAGCTGGTCCCTCTGCGATCCGCTCACGCGGTGGAGCGGCGTCTCCTGTCCCCTTGTGGCTGCCTCAAGAGCTTCTACCAAGCCAAATCCATGCCCAGGAGATCACATTTCTTCCTAACTTGGTCTTCAGACCCTGCAATCCAGGTCTTTCCCCAGCCTCCTCCTCGCAGACAGGAGGTTAGAGCAGGAGCCACTGCTGTTTCCAACACAAGGGGATGTCTGGTATCTTCCTCGAGCACCTTCACGAATTCAGTAAACCAAAACTGCTGTCTGAATGTGTTTCTCTGGTTTGGCTAGGAAATAACACCCTCGTCTTCATCTCTTCCAAGTGCACAAGGAAAATTTAGGAATGAAGTACTGAAATTATTATTCCAGGAAAAGGATGAAGAAGGCTTTTTTTGTGCCCCTGGGGAATCAAGTATGTCCTTGTTGATGAAATGTGGTGAAACATGGGGTTGGAAGGAATCTTTTTAAGTTAAATTTCCACTCCAGTTAGGGCTTTGGGTTTTTGGGGTTTTTTTTTTAATTGTTTTTGAGAGGAACATTCAGGTGCAGAGCCAGGTTTCTTGTGGAATACCTCAAAATGGCTGTGGATACCAATTTACAATTTTCTGTGCATGACTTGTGTAATTTCTGGTGTACAAAGCCTCGGGGGCCTAAAAAACAAGGAAAGGGATTTTCAGAATGCAAAGAAAGATGCTAAATACGACATCTTACCAGTGGTAAGGTGTGTGATTGCCACCAGTCATCACTTCATTTGTGGCAGCAGTGAAAGCTGCCTCTCCTGGCAAGGCTCAGGAGAAACAACCCAGCAACCAAGCGTTGGTCCAAAAGGCAAAAAAATAACACTTTGTTCATCAAAAAGGGATGTGTTTATCATTTTGAAGTAGATTTCATCTCGCACCCCATAAGCATCAACCTCATGACGGAAATCAGATGTGTATTTCAACCTGGATATGCTCTTAGTAGAAACCTTTGTGTGTGATAAAGTAGGTGAATGTTGAAGCCACATTTCCCCCCCTCTCCCTCCCCTAACTTTCAGTATGACTTAGCGTTAGAATAAGGGAAGAAAAAGAACTGGTTGGTTTACTGCAAACTGTTCTATGTTTTTCTGTGAAGAATGTACAACAACAACAGGGCTTTGAATGGTGATAATAGCACATGTCCCAGTCCTAAAATTTGAGCACCAAACGAGAGCACCTCGGTACCCTGAGAGCGGGGCCGAGGTGGCGGCAGCCAGGCGAGGAACAGCTCCTGGGGGAACCAGGATGGGTTTTCCTACAACTTCTATTTCAATTTGTTATCCTCTGTTTTATTTTTTAAATGTTACATGACTTTTATTGCTTGCAAATGGAATGTTACCCAAAATGGTTTTGTTTTTGTTGGGTTTTTTTCACCCCCAATCGCTCTGTTAGGAAATGTGAGCGTGGAAAAGGAAATTCATTATGAGCAGAACTCGCCAATAAAATGTCACTTGTTTGGGTAGTTTTTATGGAGTGGTCTGTCCATGCTGATGTTACCAGTACAGGTTCTCTTGGAAAATACAGAAAATTCAGGGTGATATGGATGTAACAGCTCATTTTCCTTTTCAAAACATTGCTGCAGGTTCACACAAAACATGAGCAACAATGGTTGGGAAATGTACAAATTTAGGGGTTTGTGTGACTGAGGCCACTGGTGTGAGACATACCTCCAAATATCAACATTTTTAGTGGCAGGATGCACATGCACCTCCAGATTTTGACATTTTAATAGCAAGGTGCTCTTGAGGAGGGGGGAGGACAGGGATCATCCCCCATCAGGAGAAATTTGAATGGTATTGCTAATTGGATTCATTCTCCACTTATATTTATGGTGAACACAGAGGTAACCCACACAGTAGCTTTCCCTGAAGAACCCTCCACGAAGACTCCTTCACAACAGGAGGCAGCTTGGTTCATCAAAAATATGTTATTTTAGTATTAAATGTCCTCTTGCTCTGATGTGTTGCTAGAGCTGTCACTTACATGAAAGAGACTAAGCAGGAGTGTAGTGCTTGTCTTTGCTTTAGATGCTCTAAACCATTGTATGTCTCTGAAGGTTAATTTTAGGTGAATGATGTTTTACACACTTAATTACAACCTTTACACGTGTTTAAATGAAGAAGCAGAGCCCCTTGCACAAGTAACATGGATCTGTGTGGCAGGTAAGTTTGTCTGCGCTCCTTCAGCCTGGAAACTTTCAGGTAGGTTTGAATGTGTGCCAGAGGAGGTTAGAGCTGGATATTAGGAGAAGTTCTTCCCCCAAAGAGTGGGTTGGACACTGAACAGGCTCCACAGCAAATGGTCACAGCCCCAAAGCAGAGTTCAAAGAGCTGCCGGCGTTTGGTCAATGCTCTGAGGCACAGGGTGGGATTAGTGGGGTGTCCTGTGCAGGGCTGGGGGTTGCACTCCATGATCCTCGTGGGTCCCTTGCAGCACAGGATAATTCTTTGAGTCTTTAGTAGCTGTACAAAAGCTACTGTGCTCTCTCCCTGCCGGCCACGCTTTGGTCTGTCAGTGCTCGGCGGCGGGAGAGCCGTGAGGGGAGAGAAGGAGCCATGAGGGGAGAGAGAGAAGGGACCATGGGAGAAGGGTCCATGAGGGGACAGAAGGGACCGTGAGGGGAGAGAAAGGTCCATGAGGGGACAGAAGGGTCTGTGAGGAGAGAGAAGGAACCGTGAGGGGAGAGAAAGGTCTGTGAGGGGACAGAAGGGACCATGAAGGGAGAGAAATGTCCGTGAGGAGAGAGAAGGAACCGTGAGGGGAGAGCAGAGACCGTGAGGGGAGAGCAGAGACCGTGAAACGAAAGAGAAGGTACCATGAGAGGAAAGCAGGACCGTGAGGGGACAGAAAGGACCGTGAGGGGACAGAAAGGACCATGAAAGGAGTGAGAAGGAACCGTGAGGTGAGAGAAGGGACCGTGACAGGAGAGTAGGGACCGTGGGGGTACAGAAGGGACCGTGGGAGGAGAGAAGGGTCCGTGAGGGGACAAAAGGGTCCGTGAAGGGAGAAGAGCCATGAGGGGACACGGCGACCCCGCCTTTGAGGGGATGCAGCGGTACTGATACTGTATGGTAGTGGTACCGGCTCTGAGGGAACACGGCAGCACCGATTCTGGAAGGACACGACGGTACCGCTTCTGGGGGAATATGACGGTACCGCCTTTGAGGGGATACAGCGGTACTGTCTCTGACGGGATATGACGGTACCGCCTTTGGGGTACCGATTCTGGGGGAGACCGGCGGTTCGCCTTTGAGGGAATATGGGGGTACTGATTCTGGGGGGACACGGCGGTTCGCTTTTGAGGGAATACAGCGGTACCGATTCTGAAGTAATATAGCGGTACCGCCTCTGAGGGGACACAGCGTCCCCACTTTCTGAGGGAAGGGGGGAGGAGGCTCACGCGGCCAGGGCGGGCTCCGCGCCGGCCAATCAGGCGTCGGAGCGCTGCACGCCGCAGCCAATGAGCGCGGGGCACGGCGGCGGGCGTTGGGTGCGCGTGTGGCGGGGCCGTGAGGGCTGCGGGCGGTGACCGGAGCGGGCCCGGGGCTTCGTGAGGGCGGCGGGACCGCGCCTCAGCCTGCCCTGGAGCTGCGGTGAGACGCCGTTCTTCCTCCTGAGGGTTTCCCCTGGGCGAGCTGGAGCACCGGGCTGCCCTCAGGGCGGGATTCCCCGCCCTCAGCCGGCGCTGCGGCGGGGACGGGCTCGGCTGTGGTTCAGCGTTTGGTTTTGTCACTAGCAGCGACAAGGGAGGGGCTATTGTACCTTATCTGGGGCGTGGAGGTGTTTTGGTCCTTGTTCTCAGGGGAAAAGTCACTTCTATGTGGCAATAATGTTGAGATTTCTGTACAGGCAGCTGGCATGTGCTTTGACAGCATTTGGCTTTTTAATTCCACGGAGTTGCTCAAGCTTCAGTTAGGGGGGTGAAAGTAAAGTTAGTGTAGTAAAAGGGACAACGTTTCTGAGGCAAAAGTAACTATAGAAGTGTATAATGAAGCCATGGAAGTGTTCAAGACTAGGTTGGAGGGGCCTTAGAGCAACCTGGGATAGTGGAAGGCTTGAATATTTGCACATTTGAATATTAATCCTTATTCCTCCCCACCCTCTGGGGAAGGGCTGTCAGAGACAGTGACTGCAATTGGAATGTGTCATTTAAGTAGTTTAGAAAGCAGACGTAATTGAGAAATATGGCTAATGTTTTTAGGTATTCCTTTCTTTGTTAGAAGCTTCTGAGGGCAGGCAGAGAACAATTAACAGTATTTCTAAGAAACAAGCTTCACAAAGAGCTTCTTCCATCCCTGGGTGCTTCCTCTCTGCTCTTTGGTAGTGTTGGTAGCCCAAACCGGGCTTGCTGCAAGTTCAGAGCAGGTGTATTGCTTTAGTCTGGTGAATTGTCCAGCCTCCTTCTAGTGCTAAATGACCTTCCTGTGCTCCTTTACAACTTTCTGATTGTAAAGATTCTCAGGTTTTCTTGGGGTTTTGTCCCTGGTAAGTTTCTTAATTCTGGGGAAGCAAGAAGAGGAATATGCCTTGATTTCCCCATTGTCCAACATCCAAGGGGTTTTTAGCTTTTGGGAGGCACAGAGCTCAAACTTTACCTCTTCTTAAATAAGTAACCTTTATTTGAACCCTTTGTGTGCTGTGTGGTGTCACAGGGATTCCACCAATTCAGAAATCAACCCTTGGGGTTTCTTTAGGAAGGTGCTGTAGAATTCCTACCTGCTCTGTTAGCATGTAGTAGGTGAAAACAGGATGGTTAATTTAATTTAATTATCACATTAATTTAATGTATTTTTTTTGTCCTTCTGTATACTATGGAGCATCATGACCTTCTCTTCATTTTTATTAAGGCAGGAAGAGCCAAGGCAGTGACTTTGAGAGGTTGCAGTGGCAGTGAGTTGTGTGATTCCCTCTGAGGAGGAGGAGGAGGAGGAGAGCGTGGTGGTGCCATGGAGGTGGAAAAGAGCAGCAGAAGGAGCTGCTTCACTCAGACCTCCTGCCTGGGTGCAGATTTAGGGGAGGACTCACAGCTGGAGTATCTCAGTGCTCACGAGGAGTACGAGGAGGAGAAGAACAACTGCAGTGAGTTTTCTGAGCAGGGGGAGGTTGGAGAGGTGCCACTGATTGGTGACAAGGTGCCACCCCAAGTCACAGCAGGGGAAGAAGATTCTGGAAAGAGCCAGAGCCCCACCCAGAGCGTGGCAGTGGAGCCAGACATTCCCTTGCTGCCTCCCAGGGAGGAGGCCCAGCTCTGCAAACACAGAGAGCTCTTCTACTTCAGCAGCTGTGCAAAACCTGCAGTGGGCACTCGTGGCACCAGCAGCACTGGGGAGGATGCTGAAACCCAGCTCCCAGCCCCAGAAATCCTCCCTGGCAAGAACCCTGTGGCTGCCATGGAAGCTGCAAATAAATCCTCTGCTGGGAAGACAGAGCGTGCTGAAGCCCTGAGGAGTGTCCCCAGTGTCACTGTGGATGCTGCCTCGGATTCCAGAGCTGGATTCCCTACGAGCAGAAGCAGCAGTGCCCAGGTGTGTGTGTGCTCAGTGAGCACAGAGGTGACCGTGATGAGCAAAGCTCAGCCCGTGGGGTGGCTGGGTCAGACCTCTGTGGATGCTGCTTCCAACACAGAATGGTCCACAGGAGCTCTCAGCTCACACCTGCAGGTAATTGACACAAAACAAAAGGGCCACCAGACCAGTTTGACAGAACCAGTTTTGTTAATTTTAATTTGTCTCCATGGGTGTTAATCTGTAAGTTTTGATTTTTTTTTTTTTCTTTTTTGAAAAGGGGGAATCCAAAGATCATCTTGACTGGAAGACAGGCAGTGACAGGTGGGTCAGGAATTGTTCTTGGTTTTGGAATCTGAGATCCTGGATCAGAGGTTTTTTCATGATTGAAAGGTTGTCTGTGGCTTGGCAAAACTGATGGTATTAAAAGTGTGCTGGGCAGCCGTTTGTGCTGCAGGGGCCTGGACAGGTGAGAAGAGTGAGCTGAAGACTTCCTGCAGCTGAACAAAGACCAAAGCAGCCTTGTTCTGCAGTTGCAGACCTCCAGAGATCCTTCCCATCCTAAACTATTCCTGTGTTTATTCCTAAACTATTCCTGTTCCTATTCCTAAGCTACATGGCTGTGCAAACAAAATCAGTGTGTTTTCAGATCCACAGTGTTGCTAAGTTTCTTTTTGTTCTTAAGGCTTCACTTTGTGGATAGAAATGATGATGTGCTTGGGCAGTTCCCACCTGTCAGATAAAACTGACTGTAATGCTGCAATCATTATTGTGGGCTAAGCAGGATTTGCCTTAAATCATATCAGAAATAGCTTCTGCTGAGCTCCTTGATTCAAATTAAAACACCTCAAACAAAATCTTGAAGCCCTGAAATAAATATTCTGTTATTGTTACTATTATTTTTAAAGGCCAGAACATCCCAACAAGCAAACTGGGAAGAATCCTGCATCAAGCTGCTGTCAGAACATCCTGCAGAGAGCAACTGAAGCAGAGCTGCAGCTCCTGGCCATCCATTATGAGATGTGCTACCAGCACTGCTTCAAGGTTTATGAGCTGGCCTTGGAGGAAAACACCTGTCTTGGGAGGCACGTGCTGTAATGTCCTTTAAAATAAAATGGGTGACTGGTTAGCAGGCAAAAATTGCTAAATGCTGCTGGTAGATTCTATCCATAGCTTCTAAGAGTGGTTATAATTAGTGGTGTTATCCAGAGGGACCCCCAAGCCTTATTTCCAGCCTGAATTTTTTAATAGCATTCACAGTCCTAAAATCCTGCTTTTTTCCCAGGAATAAAACTCAAGTGATGCACAATACAGTTGTTAATTCATGTTCTATAGACTATAATCTTAGAGAGGAATCTTTAAACCCTGTAAAATCTTTGGGCATCTCCAGAAGCTGTAAAATCAGTGAAATGTTTAAAGTGATGTTTCTTTCTTATGCATGTTTTAATAGCTGTGAGAAAAAGGCTGAGTTATATTCATCTCTGCTGTTGGTTTTGGATGAACTGGACAATAATTACAGCAACATGAGAAAGGAAATAAACATGGGCACACCTTTAAGTGAGCTTCCACCACTGTCAGTTGAGCTGAAGTTTCCCCCACTCTCTTCCTTTTACATCCCCTCCAAGGTAATTTCTTAACTGGTTTATGTTTTTAATAGAAATTGTTTTATAATTAAGATAATTATAGTTAAATATTTCTCCTTTTTTTTGACAGTTTTTCAGGAAGAGTCTTTACTCTGAGTAAGTAGTTTGCATTTGTTGTTGTACTTACTAAATTAACTGAGGAATGAACATAGAAGATGTTAATCCTATAATTTCTTTATATCAGGATGCATTTTGTCGTTTCAGGCTGTTTAGCTAAAAGATCAGCATTGCCCTGTGGGTACAATGCTTTTATTTTAGAGCATTTTTCCTCTGTGGTGCTCTAGTATGCAAAGCAGGGAGTGTCTTTACTATCTTTAGAGTAAATTTATCAATTTACAGGCCATTTTCCTGGTTCCCTGCTTTCACTTCTAAAAATCTTTGTCTACAGTTATAATGGCACTAAGCAACAAAAAACTCCCCCAAAAAAATCCCACACCACAAAACCCCAAAAAGACTTTGCTGCCAGCAGAGATAATATCAAGCATGTAGATAATATGAAGAGAAAATAGGATGCTGTTTTGCTAAGATTATCATTCAGATATGAAGAATGATAGAAAATAACTTATTTCAGGCAGGTACTTGACAGAACACATTCAGGGACCCCATCCAGTGACTCTCTGTAAGTGGAGATGAAAACAAATTTGGCATTAAGTTTTTACTGAATGGGGTAAACTGCTAGAGACTGTTTGAAGTTTCCTGTTAAGCATGAGTGAAGTTAATCAAGAAAAAATAAAGGCAATTTTTTGTTTTGTAAATAATTAGTCAAAGTTGCACAGGTATTTTAAATTGTAAGCAACATATCTGAACGTCACATAGAAAAGTATTAAGATATAATGAAAATAGCCAAAATTTATTAATTATGTTAATTTTACTGTGAGCTTCTGGAAATATTTCAATTACTGGAGAACTTAAAATTGTTGTCCCATATTTTGTATGAAATTCTCGGATGTGTTTTAGTGATCTTTCAGGTGAAGGGAAAGCTGACTTTGAAGAACCAAAACGTCAAGAAAAGGGGATTTCTGTCAATATGGTAGGGAATTCTTCACTCCTGGGTTTTGGAGATGGTCATGCTGAGAAGTATTTTCTCCTTTTAGGTGCCTGCAAATGTGATCAGAGTCTTCAGGGCTCTCAGCCTGGGATCCTCTGCCACTGATTGCAAATGCAGCTCATATGTTGACAATTTTAATTGCCCTTTCAAAATAAAATAACTTGGGGGGTTCTTAAGGATGATCAGCAGACTCAACTTTTTTTAAATTCACCTGCTTCATGAGCTGATATTCTGAAAAATAACTTAAAATCAGGTGGGAGTGCTGTGATATAACTGCAATATGTTTGTAGGACAACTCACAGACTGATGGTGATCAGCCAGGTGACTCTGCTTCCCCTGAGAGGTGGGAAGAACTGCTTAAAGGTCAGGCTCTAGAACGTGGTGAGTGATCTGCTCCTAGTAAAAATAATCCTTCATTTGTGAGCTAAGTTCTCAGGGGAGGAAGGAAAGCCTGTGTAAAACATGTCAATGGGAACACAGCTGCCCTTTCTGTGATGGAATGTTTATATATCAGCTATCAAAATTGACTGATAAGTAATAATAGCTCTATATTAATTACTTGCATCTTAAAAAAAAGTTTCTACTTAAATTAGAATTCCAAACTAGTAATGTCACCTCTTTGAAATGTAGCACCATGAGATGTAAGTAGCTGAAATCCTCTTCAGCACAGAAGTTTGATATTCATTTATGTAGCATACCATGATTTAAACTTTAACACTTGAATTTTATCCCAACTGCCAAGGCTGTTTAAAAAATGAGGAAGGAAGTGAGTATTGGTTTGATGCTAAGGAAGACTTGTCAGTGGCAGATATTTCAGTAATGTGCAAAGAAATGAAAAAGCACCAAGGAAAGCAAGACTCGATTGACTCAAGAGGTAAAGTTGTGTGCTTTAAGCTGATAAACCAAATAATGGTGTTTATTAGTGGAGTGCTCTGTTCCTTCTCCAAGCATAAGTAAACTGGGAATAAATGCCAGCTGGGGTTTCAGATTTTCTCATTCTCCAGCAGTGAATCCTTGTATTCAGCTGTTTTCATCCATCCATGTTTTTCCTTGAAAACTTCACCTGCAGTGCTTGAACTCAAATTAGTAAATGCCCAGCCATTTACATAGATGGAAATCTTTTCTTTTTTCTCCTCCTCCTCCTTTTTGTGCTTCCTTCCCATGCTGGACTTTTCAGAGTGAGATGCACATGGTTTGTGGTTGGAGACTTGAGTGATGGGTGTGGTGAGAAGTGCCAAGGGTGTTGAAGGCAGAGAGTTTGGGGGTTCCCTGTACCAGCCTTCAGCACTGGTACTGTTAATCCAGAGCTGTGTTTCCTCTTAAAATCTCAGGAGACGCTTTTGGGGCAAGGATGTTGCACAAACTGAACTGCTGTGCTTCTCAGGACACTCATTTTCTGTTAGGAGGTTCTCTTCTTTCCCTTAGTTTGTTCTAAGCTTTTCTCTCTGGGCTGCCCAGAACCTGCAGAGAAGATGTCAGCTCAAGAACAGTGAGTAACTCTTTGCTTTCTTACATTTATTGTTAGAAGTGAAGATAGTGGTGAGTGGGAAGGAACATTCTTCTGTTCCTGTTGGTGGCCCCAAGCCCTCAGTGCCTGAGGTGGGTCTGTTCTTAATTTGTAGCAGGAATTTCTTGCCTCTTTAAGGCTTCTTTCATACTCTACATTTACTACCAAACGCCCTGGTCTTCATGAAATCACCTACTCAACAGCTGGCACATTCTTTACTAGAAGATAATAAAAAAGGAAATAATTATTACTAGCAGTCCTTTGTGTGACAGGCTAAGAGCTTTAAATCTTCTTGATACATAACATTTATGTAGAAAATTATAGAAAATTATGGATAGAAAATTATGTCAGGATAGGAAAATACTTTACATATTGGTAATAAATTTCTGGCAGAAGAGTGGAAGCACCATTCTTCTGCCCTGCATCAAACTCTGACACTCCAGCTGTTTTTTCTTAATTCTAGGACAGTTTGGAGTTTCCCCATTAGCACTAGATTTTTCATCTTGGAACACCAATTTTTTTTAATATAAATGTCATGAGGCTTTATACAGGAAAGAGTTTGGGGTAATGGATGGGAAGGAAACACTTGGATTTTCTAGAATAAATCTAAGAAACCTCTACATTAAAACAGAGGGTTTTGTGTGTTGGCTCAGCCTGGTCCTTGGAGAGTAAAGGGAAAATCAGTAATTGCTGGTGTTGCTCACATAAACCACACAGATTTGCTGTCTTTAGGGATTTCCCTTTAAACATGCTGGTCCTTTGGGAAATGGTAATTGGATCTAAGCTAAAATAAATTAGATCCAATTATTTTACTTTATTAGAATAAAACAGGAATAAGATGAGCTTTAAGGTGCCTGCCAACCCAAACCATTCTGTGAGTCTAAGATTTTATATTTAATTATATGAATTATATATATATATATATATATAAAAATATTATTTATATATTAATTATATATATATATTTATATATAAAATATATAAATATATAATATTTATATATTTTATATTGAATTCTATTTTATAATATTATAAATGTTAGATATAGAATATATATTTATATTATTATATATAATTATATTTTATATTTATTTTCATAGGAAAGAGGTGTTGTATTACCTGTATGATGCTTAACCCATGCATTTTTTTCCTTATTTTGATGCAATTCTAGGATCCTGGGGAAAATTCCCTGCAGAAAACATCCATTTGTTCCTCTGTGAAGTCATCTGATATCTTTGTTTCTCCTTATGCACTGAACTTGAGCAGCTTTACCAAGTTAATAAGGAGACTTCAAACAAAGCATCCAGGGTTTAGCAGGTCAGAAACTGGGGGTTCTTTTCAGCCCTGATTTGTAACGAATCACTAAAGGTGTGGCACAGAATGTGACGTTAACATTTATTTCCCCCATTCCCGCAGAGGTGAGATTGTGGGGGCTGTGCAGGAGGTGAGGAGAATGAACAAAGGAGTGCTGAGTGGCTTGGCCATCAGTTCTATCGAGGAGAAGGCCTCTGCCATTCTGAGGAGTTCCACACCCTGCTCTGAGCAGAGGAGCACTGAGAAAGGTGAATATTCCAGCCTGAGGGATAACCCACCCTGCAGCCTGGCTAGGTTAATGCAGCCTAAAGCACGAGGTGCCAGGGTCAATCCACTAGAGCAGTGCTTTGTAAGGACTGGGAGCTGTAAAACAGGCTGCATTGTATATAACTGGTGGTTAATTACTGAATATGGGGATTTTGGGAGGAGTTTTGAGTGAGTTAAGAGACTGCACCTCTGAGTTTTTAGATGATGTTGTCTATTTTTCTTCTATATAGATAGGAAGGGTGAGTTTGGCTCACATCTTTACTGCATGGTTCAGAAGGTCACAAGACCTTTAGTTATAAGACTTTTTAAGGCTTTTTTGACCAATAAAACACTGTTAGCAAGGATATTAATGTTTTTGACCTAATTATTAAATATTTTGTCTTATGGACTCATGCTACAGTGTAAGTTTTCTTAGCCAATCATGTTAAGACACAAAACCCTAGAATATTGCATTCTAAACTCCTTGTTTACCTTTGTAACAATTTTGGTGGGTTTTTTTGTATCTTTAAATCTTTCTCTTCTTTAACTTGTCTCTGCTTTAAACTATAGATCCTATTCTCGCTTCTATCACCTAAGTTTGGGAGCCTTTTCCAAGGCCTCAGATCAAATCCTGTGTTTAATTCTAAGCTTTGGCTTCCAGGCCCAAAGTTCTGAGAATTCCCTGTACTTTGGATTCCAGCATCTGGAGTGCTTCACTGCTGAGTTGTGTGGAGGGCACTGTCACACACGTTCGGTGCACAGCTGACACCTAACGGCCAGGCCTTGTGCAGCCTCTGATTTATCCAGAAATCCCAGCCCCGGCTCCCTTCTGCATCCAGGCACTGATGGTTTCTGTCTGGGGGCCAGCTCTGGGCTGGAAACCTGACCCAACCAGACTGTGCCTTGTCCTTTCCTCACACCAATCCCTTTGCATGATCTCGTGGCACTGCAGGAAGCTGCAGCGAGCTGAAGGTGCTGGAACACAGCCCAGAATCCCAAAAATGTGTCTATCCATCCTTGCTTTAGTCTCCTGCTCAGCTTGGTGCTCTGCTTGCTTTGGGTACCTCCTAGCAGTGCCACTGCCAGGTTTCCTGCAAAAAGGAAAAGTCTTCATGTTAATCTCCTGTGTGACTTTCACAGGGCTGCAGATAGGGACAGAAACTCATCCCCAAAACGTTAAAATCTTTTGTTTGTTCGGTCAGTAAGGTTTTAACAGCCTCAATGTGTTGTGCTTTCCTTGTTGGAGTGATTATTTGGTTTTCCAGTGGTGTGTGGGCTCTGTAGTCCTAATTGTTCCTATTACAGTAGTTTTTCCTGTTGTTTTGTGTGGGAGATAATCACTTATAATAATTTTTGTTTTTATCACAAGGGAGGTGTGAAATGGCCAAGTCATTAGTAAATAATGGGGAGAAAAAAAGTCCCCATTTTCCATAGTAAGGAACAAGTATGTAATACAGTTAAGAGAAGGTGATTCTGCTCAGAGCTCACCTACAGTAACTCAGTCTCTCTGTTGTACTTTGTTCTAGACCCTGCTGCAATTGTTGCTGGAAAGAACAGCCTTGTTTACTGTCAATAAAGGTTAAAATTTGTTCTTCAAAAAAGTTGGGCCAATGTTGTGCTGTTTGCAGACCTCTTCTGCTGCCTCAGAGCTGTGGCTTTGGGCCGTGCCCTTGGTCCTGGTGCTGCAAGTGAGGCTTTGGTGTCTCCTGCTTTGTTCAAGATGGGAGCAGTCCCAGGTTTTGCTTTTCCACCTCACTGCCAGCAGCTGCTGCTGTTTCTGTTCCCCGAGCTCGGCTCTGTGATCAGGCAGGTGCTAATAGTTCAGGAAGAGCTGGCTCTTGGGCCTGTTCTGTTCCTCCTGGGAAAGCAGAAGCGTGCACGATGTGCAAGACTCGAGTTAGCACGCTCTGTGTTCCTTCACGTTCCCCTTTTTATTGATCTTAGAGAGGAAGAGCTGACTCCAGGCGTGAGAGAAGCGGGTTGGGGGGCAGTGACCTCGCTGCAGGCAGAGTCCTGCCCTGATCGGGAGCACCTGAGGAGCCCGGGCAGGCTCCGCTGCTCGGGCATAGCTCGGGAACGAGCTGCAGGTGGAGCTGTAGGAGCTCGGGAGCGATGTTACACTCCAATAGCAATTAAAGCGGAATCCACAAAACATTCCTCCTCAAAATCGCGTTCCATGTGTACGTTTAGCCCTAGAAAGGGGGAAGGCAGGGTTTTTTAGGGAGAAAATCCCCTTGGAGGAGGTGGAAGCGGGGTTACGGAAAGCGCGGGAGGCAGCCGGACTGCTCTGTGCATTCCTTCGGAACTGTTCGCTCCCCTGGCCGCGCCTTTGGGCTGCGAGAGGGCGATACGGAGAGCCCGGGCTCCATCCTGCTGCCCCCACCGGGGCGCTTCCCCCGTCCTCTGCTCCGCGCTGCCGCCGGGGGAGCGGGGCCGGAGCCGGGCGGGGCTGCACCGCCCCGGGCCCGCCCCTCTGGCAGCGCCGCGGGCGCGGAGCCCGCCCGGCCCCGGGAGCGGAGCCGCTCCTGCCGCGGGGCCATGGCCCTGCTCCCGCGGCGCTTCCTCTGCTTCGTCCTGGGTAAGTGCGGCCGCCGCGACACAACTTCCCGGGGGCTCCCGGGATTCCCCCTGGGCGCGGGCGGGCAGCCCCGGCCGCCTCCCCCGCGGTTTCACCGCTCTCTCTGAAGCACGGCGAGGCTCCCCCCTGGCTTCGCTGGCGACACAGCAGTAGGGGAATTAAAAGGAGAAATGATTCCAGGGCGCTTGGCCTCAGGAGCAGTGAGGCGGTGATGCTGTGGGACGCAGCCTGCCTTGTGGGGGATTCCCTGCTTGCTAGGTGAGGTGGACCGAGGCGAGTTCTGCCTCCTGTCCGCGCCTTTTGGTGCAAATGTTTAATTACTGCCTTTGGAGTCTGCCTTCCCTTTGTTGAGCCGCAGGGAAGAGCAGATAGCCCGAAGTGCCCCTTCACAGAGCTGAGGTTGGATGTTCTGGGGTTACCGGTGGTGGGGTTGGAAGCGCTGGCGTTGTGTGGTTGTTTCCATGGGATGCACCGTGCCTCGGTTTCTTTGCTGCTGCTTGCATTTCAGTGCAACAGGTAGAGATTTGTGCCGTGCTTGTCACCCGTGTACCTGCAGCAAAAGCTCGGGGGTGTTGGTGCTGTGGAAAAGAGGGAAACCGCACCCCCTCATCCTAGCGCTGATCTTCCACAAAATCAAGTGCTCCTTGAGGCAGCACAAATTTCTCCTTCCTTCCCTTCCTTCCCCTGTGCCGGTTTTGTCCCCGAAGCCCCGGTGAATAATGCATTGAGCCGTGCTGCACATAATGTGCTGATCTGTACCATGTAATTAACTATTTACTGCTCCTCAGCTGTGCGGGGCAGGAGCAGCCCGTGCCCTTGGACGAGGCACATTCCCCTGCTGGGTTGCAGGGAAAGGCTGCACGTTCCTGGCTGCAGAGCCCTGCGCAGGGAGCACTAATTCCTCTCCTGCTAGCTAGGATTTCTCTCTGCTCTGCTTTCCCAGCCTCTGTCTCCTTTCCCTGACTCTCCCTTCTCTTGGTCGGGGAGCTGTAACTTTGAAAGTACTCCAGGCTGCTCCTTTCCGTCTGTCCAGTGGGCTCGGGAGCAGCGGGATGCTGCCTCTTGTGTGAGCCAGGTGCCCGGTGGCAGCTAACCTTGGTGCTGTGGATGTGTTTTTCACTGCCTTCTCCTCCTGGGATTTTGTATTTTGAGCACATTTAAGGAAAACACCCAGCCTTTTTACACCTTTCTACTTTTACAGTCAGGGCTGCACTGAAATTGCAAGTGGCAACTGAGTGCCCAGAAATCACGGTGATTTGCACCAAAAATGCAGGTGTTTTAAAATGAGATTTTTTTATTTTTTTTTTAAGGGAGGGGTATGAAAGAAAAACCTTTCTCTTAAAGCTCGAGCTTTAAGTAACTTCACCACTGGCTGCAGTCTTTAAAAAGCAATGGCAGGCAGGGAATCAGCCATCCTAAAAACCCCAGTCTCATTCAGCAGGCCAGGGATCCAGCTGTACCCCAAGGTAACCACTTCCATTAAGGCAAAATGAGGCATTTTCTGGATTTTGGCTGCAGCTTCCTGCAGAGGCTGCTCAGGGAGGAGGGGATGGGGCAGGCTCTTGCTGTTACTGGGGCAGTGATGATTGGCACCACACACAGCTCTGTGCTGTGGTTTGGTGTTTAAGGGCAGTGCTTGGATTTCTTTTGGGTGTAGAGAACTATTACTGTGAGAGGTAAGAGGCAGTTGCAGATAAGGTCAGTAAAACATTAATATCTTCTTGATTCCCTGCATCTTCTGTCTATGCTGTACAGCACTGTGTTTGTGTAGCCTACAGATGCTTTCCTAAAAACAAAACTTCTGGGTACTGTGTATGACCTCTCCTGGAAAACAGGAATTAAAGCGCTTTGTGTCCTCTCTCAGCCCAAGCACACTCGGTAATGATTGCAGTTTGAGTGCCTCCTTTACAAAAGCCTAAAGCTCCCTTGAAACTCGAATTTAAGGCTGCTGCCTCTCTGAGAAAATCCTCCTCAATATTTACAGAGTGCCCTGGTAGAAATCCCTGACAATGAAGTAAAACATTGCTCCTCCTGACTCAGAACTTCCTATGCATCAAAAGAGAAGCGTGTGGACGGGGACAACAAAATTCCTCCCCCCTGTAATTCCTTGCAGTGCTCCTACAGGTGCCAGTTGTTTTTCCTGCAGGATTTGGTGGCTGTGTGATGGGCTCAGGAAGCCTCTTGGCTTTGAGGAGCAGGGTTGCATTGATTAACATTGATTAACCCTGAAACCGTGCTGAGTTTAAGAGCCGTGAAGCACCGGCCTCACAGCCTCCCGTTCGTGCTGACCCGGGAGGCTGCGAGTAATGCAAATACAAATGCCATGGCCTGGCTGGAATGAAATGAGACCCTCATAATGGCTAAAGATGGGCTTGGCATCTCTCACCTTTGCACGGGGCTGGAAATCCACCTTGGGGTTGTGGCGGAGTTGAGGGAGCTTTTGGAAAGCCGTGGCTGCGAATCTGGAGTTACTGCTCTGCTCTGGCGACTTTGTTCTGCCTCCCTGAGTGGATGCAGAGTCTGGCTCTGTCATTTTTTGGGGGAGGTTTGGGCCCCACACCCGTGGCTGTGGTCAGAGCCCCTCCCAGCACAGACCCTGCTCCGAGCAAGGACCGAAACCACCACTGGGCTGGAGCGAGAGGAGCATTAAAAGCCCATTAGAGGGGAAATGCAGCGTGTCAGCTCACTCAGATAGCTGAATGCCTTTTTCTCCTCTAAAATACAGTGGCTGGGGTTTGCCGGGTCAGTTCCTGCTGTGGGTGGGTGATTACCAGGGAATCTTCATCCCTGTCTGCCATTAAGCTGCCTACAGAGCTGGCTGCTTTTAATCATCAAATCCACTAATGAAGCTGCTTCATGGTTTCAGTCTCTTGTCTCTGTGCTTTTAAAACGTGAGCTTTTGGGGATGTGAAAACAGAGAAGCAGCCCAGTGGGGAGGCAGGCAGCAGCTTGGGTGAAAACCACCCCATTTCAGCCAAGGGTGACCCCCCTGGGCATCCCTATATCCCTTAGGAAACATCTGCAGGGAAAGCAGTAGTGCTGTGTGTGGGGGAGTTGCAGAGAGGTGCAAAATCTCTGTGTGCTCTTCAGCTGGAGGGGAGGAAAACCACATTGAGAAGTCTCTGTTGAAAAGGAAAACAAATGATTCTGGTGATTCCTGGGCTGCTCACGTGGCTCAGCAGCAGATTTCAGTCTGGAAACTCTGTGCTGAAAGTGTTCAGTGAAGCTGCTGTTGTGTGCAGCCTGTGATGGGTGCACCAAGGTGACAGTGAGGTTATTTTGCTTTTCTCCCGAACAGATTTTTATATTTACTCAATATGTGCTTCTTCATGGGAAATCTGTTAGATTGCCCTGGCAGTGATTTTTTTATCTTGAAGGTAATTCAATAAAATGTTTGCTTGTCCCATGTAGCAGAAAATCTGTGTTTAACACACGTTGAAACCTGAACCAGCAGGATCACAGTGTGTTGTCTCCAAACCAATGCCAGGCACTTTTAACCTTGGTGTTGCTTTCCCCTGTTCTTATTTTAGCCTCAATCAACTGAAATAGCTGAAGGAAAAAATAATCCCGGGGGTGGAAGGAGAGTACATTTGCCTTTAGCACATTCCTGAGATCTGGAGTGTGGTGGCTGCTCCTTTCTCCCTGGCTTTGAGACCAGGGATCTGTGGCATCCAGTGCTTTGTTGATGTTTTAAAAATAACTCTGAACCTTGCTCTAACATTGGATTAAGATGTTGGTTTGGCAATGTTGGACACCACATCCTGCCTGGGAATGCAGGGGGTGTGTGGCTGGTTCCCTTCACGCCCTGGATTTAGGGTGCACAGAATCCAGTGGGGATCCCTCCTTCTTCCACCCCGCTCTTGTGAGCAGGGATTTGATGGTGGCCACAGCCAGGCATGATTTGAACTCGGGGTGGGTGAAGTCAGGGCTGTACAGACACTGCCAGTGCCTGTCTAAAGCCTGTGGTTTGCCTCCATTAATTCAATCAAGAAGAACTATTTTCCAAAAGACCCCGCTGTTCATCAAGGATATAATTATCTTTATAACTAACAGCTCATGGTACATTTTTCCCTCCCCTGATGTGCAGTCAGCCAGCAGTTGGGTTTCAGCATGCCTGGCTTTTCATTTCCTTTCTCCTTCCTCCCTTCTCGGCTGCTTTTGATTTTATTTTGCCTAGTGAGTGAATTGGGGTGAGTAAATAAAAGTATTTGTCATTCTGTCCTCTGCAGAATCAAGTCTAGGGATATGTAAGAGAAATCACATTCCTGGAAATGTGCTTGGCAGCCTCTGATGGATAACAAGGCTAAGACAGGTGGGAAACTGAGGCAAGGAGGGAAAGACCCTCATGCAGTTCCTTGGAGCAGCCTATTTCAGTGTATTTAGTAGTTAATATTATTTAACAGCAATGCTTTATGACAAAAAGTCACCCAGCTAAGCAGGGCTGCCCTGCACTGGGCTACACAGTACAAACCTTGATTTTGCATTTTTGTTTCAATCCCGTATTCTGCATCTTACAGGAGCTGTTACATGGAATCTTGCATGGATTGGAATTAAAATTATTTATTTTTATTATTATCTTTCCTTTGGGGATAGATTGGATGCTGTAGGTGCTCCATGAAATACTGGACTTGAAAGAGGAGTGACACAGTTCAGTGGTACCTCTGAGCCCCCCAAAAGCCCCCAGGCAAGCTTTGCTTTCAGGCAGCTGGCTCCTACCTCAACTTCCAACTAATAATTCCCTGACAGTTATTTTTAGGCAGTTTATTTTGTGCCCTCTTATAATGCTTGGAGTAGCTATAGAATGGCAACAAAAACTCAAGTATCCCCAACCTAGCAAAAAGAAAATGCCTACAAATCTTGCAAGTACCAGCTTGAGGGGTAAATCACTTCCTTCCTTTGCAGGCACAACAGGATTTGTGCCAAATTTAAAACCTGGGAGATCCTTGTGGGTTTCATGATGATGTTCAGCTGTATGCAAAATAGCTCATTAATGCTGGCTGGAGAAAGAAAAACCAGCTTTCTCTTTATTTTGCTTAGTGTAATAAAATGAAGGGAATAACCCTTCCAGGAGCAGGGAGTTAATAAATCAGATGAAAGGCCTTTGGGTTGTGGGTGCACTTCCCCTTAATATAAAAGTGGTTTGTGGGGTGAGCCCCAGAGGGTTTTTCAGGCCCAGCACATCTTGTGCTGCATTCCCTCATAGGTGGAAACCTTTGGCCCCTTTGGAAGTTTTCCACACATCAGGTCCCTAACAGGGCCTGTCCCCAGCACCCTGAGCAGGGAGTGACTTTCTCTGCTGACTGTGGATCCAGTGTCCCCTGTCTCCCAAGCCAGCAGGATGTACTCCCACCATGGGCTGTATCTCTTCCCATTTCAAGTTTTCCCCCCCCTCTCAGCTTGAGTGGCTTCTCCCCCATCCTGCTTTCCTGGAGTCCTGTTGTGGCTTTGTGGCAGTGAAGCTGTTGGACAGGCAGAATTGGGGATGAGCTCTCCATCTGCAGGGCTCCCAGGGGAGCTCCATCCAGCAGGGCTCTGTCCCTGTGTCCGTGCCCTGTTCAAGAAGGAGCTCTGTGCTTTCCTTCTGTTGCTCCATCTGCAGCCCCTGGAGCAGGGGCAGGCAGGGAGGGGGATCCTCCTTTGGGGGTTTCCCAAGTGAGCCTTGGCAGAGAAATCCTGGGATCAGCCTTGCCAGAGATGGGCAGATCTCCCCCAACCTCCCAGCATCTGCTCTGCCTCCAGAATCCTCACTGTGTTGGAAAATCCCCACTCCCTTTCAGCACATAACCCCCCCCAAATCCCATGAATTCCCTTTTCATTCACATCCTGAGTGGCTGCCCTGGAGAAGGGAGTCCTGCAGGTTGAGGGACAGTGGCAGGAGCTGCCTGGTTTGGGGACCTCAGGGTGCTCCTGAAGCTCCATGAACAGATTGGGAATGGGATGATCCTTGCAGGTCTCTGTCTCCCCCATGGTCACCTGCAGGGCTGGGATCCCTTCATCCATCCCCATTCCCAGTCTGTGCTCAGCCCCTGGAACTGCTGCTGGATCCCAGCTGGGCAGGGAGGAGGGACTTGAAAACTCCATTCCCTGTGCAAATCCTGGAGGGAATAACCCTGCCTGGGCTGGCAGCACGGGGCAGGTGGCTCCTGAGGAGGGCACAGTGCTGGGCCAGCCCCCTGCTGTCCCCAGCACCTGCAGTTTTCTGTCCCATAAAAGGCATTCCAGCTGAACACCAGTTTAGTTTTTCCCTGTGAACCGAGGGCTGTTTGCAGGCTCTGGAGCCTCTGCTGAGCTGGTGCTGCCAGGAGCAGTCCCAGTGGAAGGATGTGTTACAAACAGAGGGTACCAGACCCTCCCCAGGTTTCTGCAGATGCTGGAAGGGCGATTTTTCCATTTTTATGGCTGCAAACTGGGATGTTTCTCACTCTCATCCTCTGCCTCCTGCCCGTGTCCTCTCCCCACCCTCCTGTGAATGTTTTATTCTGCAGCCAGGTCCAGACCACGAGGCATGTTCTGAATAAAACAGCAAAACCACCACCTTGAAGAGGAGAGCAAAACAGCCTGTTTCCATCTGGGGCTTGTTGAGAGCACTGCTCATTTCACAGGGAAGCTCTGAGAATCTGGGAGAAGCCCAGGGGAAGATACTGGGGTGTTTGTTCTCAGAGCCCAGAGCTTTGGTGGTGCCACGTGTGCCAGCCCTGCTGTCAGTGTCACTTGGCACTTACCTGCCATCTTTGGGCTTCAGCTTTTGGGTCAGTATCTGCCTGTTTCCTGCTCTTTGCTATGAAGCCCTGAACAGTTTCCCCACAAAAATCCAGGCAGTCCAGCTGGATGTTCTGGTGAATTCCCTGCAGGTGTTGTCAGACAGTTTCATCATTCACCCAGCACCACCAGGGGTACCTGCAGAATTGCCTGGGAAAGGGGAACATCCCATGCTGCTGTGCCAGTCTGAAATCCCCAAATCTGTTCTCAGGCTTCACAGTCCTCCCCCTGGAGTTGGTTGCACATCCCAGCAAGAGAAGCCCAAGAATTCCTGGAATTCCTGGCACACTGAGGAGGGAGAGGTCAGAGAGCAAGGGATTGTGCAGAGGGGTGCTGATGTGAGGTGCAGGATGTTTCTGGCAGAGAAAGCTCAGGGATTTTTGCAGGTGAACCATCACTGAGACAGATATGTGGGCTCACAGAGAGTGGTGTCCCCAAAGCTGTTTCTGGAGGGGTGGCCCCAAGCTCTTGGTCCAGGCTCCAGCTCTGAGATGTGCAGTAGGAGAGTCCAGTTGTCTTCCCTCTTCCTGAATTTTTTGTAACACTTCAGGACCAACCCTGTTTTTCTGCTGAAATAAATGTGTGACAGGCTTTGTGCAGCTAACCCTCAGTAAGCTGAGTCCTGGTGGATGCTTGCTGGGACTCTCCAGGACATCAATCCCAGGGCAATCATGAGGATCTGGGATGCCTGCAGAAGCCATCCCCTCAATCACCTCCTCACCACTGCTCTCCAGGTGTTTCCTGTGAGGAGCAAACCAAGGGTCCTTAATGTTGCATCTTTTACCAGGCAATCAGGGATTCTCTCAGCAGGGAAGGTTGTTCATCAACAATTCTCCTGAAAGGAGAAGAGGGAATGGCTTCCCATTGCCAGAGGGCAGGGTTGGATGGGATATTGGGAAGAAATTCTTCCCTGGGAGGATGGGCAGAGTCCTGGATCCCTGGAAGTGTCCAAGGCCAAGTTGGATGGGGCTGGGAGCAACCTGGGATAGTGGAAGGTGTCCCTGCCCATGGCAGGGGTGGCACTGGATAAACTTGAAGGTCCTTTCCAACCCAAACCATTCCAGAGTTCTGTGAGTCCCCATGTCCCTGTGGCACCTAAAGACCAAGCTGGGCTGTGGAGGTGCTGCATGGCTGCAGTGGGATGCTCCCAGAGGAGCACTGCATTCCTGCAGCTCTCAATGCCATTGTTCCTGAGGGAATGGCAGTGATGGGGCCCAGGAGAGGGGAGGCAGCTCAGCCTTGCTCCAGTTGAGTTGTGGAGCTCAGTTCTTCAGCAGCTCCTTGCAGCCTTCCCAGATGGATGCTGCTGAGTGCAGGGCTGTGACTGCTCTGGAGCTGAGTTATTTACAGCTCACTGCAGCTGACTTACACCATCTCCATCAGCAGGGCTGAGGGCAGAAAGAAACCTTCTGGAAGGAGAGACAGAAGATACAAAAATCCCTCCCTGCTTTTTTTCCTCCCCTGTTGTTACAAACCCTGAGCCTGAAGTCTGCAGTGGGGTTGGGGGAAAATCTGTGAAGCAGCAGGGATCTGTGGGGTGAGGTGGGCACCATGTGGAAACGTGGCAGGAGCTTCTCACTTTGACCTTAATTTGTGCAGTTCCAGCTAAAGTCAGTTCTCCTGGTCAGCTGGAAACAAAAGAGCTTTTCTGTCTCGCTGTGCCCAGCTCCATCCTCACAGCACTGACACAACGGGCCCTGCTGGGCCTGAAACAAAAGAGCCCTTCACCATGTCCAGAATCCAGTGTCCTTGCAAAAGGTCACAGGCTGATGGCTCTGCTTTCCCCAGCCCCTGGGGCCAAGGGCTTTGGGTAGGTGTGGGAGATGCAGTGGGAGAGGCACCTTCAGGAGCAGGTCCTGCTGGGGCAGGCAGGGGACAGCAAGGAGCTCCCCTGCCTCTGAAGGAGCTCCAGAGCTGCATCTTCTGAGCTGCTGGGATTAGCAAGTGCTTAAAGCTCCCCAGGGTTTGGTTTTCACTTGGTTTGGGTTGGTTTTTGTTTCAATGGTAGGGCTGATTTTCATGCTGGCTACCAGCTATGTGTGGCTTGCTGCTTCTTGCAGCCAGGTTGTGGTTGCTTCCTCCCCATGGTTTATTCAGTGTTTCTCCTCCCTCCACTCAAGGTTAAGGTGTTTTTGCTGAATTTCCTCAAGTGGCTTCGTCTTCCTCAGTTTCTCTCTGTGCTTTGCATGTCTCACTCACTCCTTCCTGCTCTGTTTCCTCCTGTGCTCCTCAATCCCCTTGCCTGCTCATCTTTCTGCTTCTTAATCCCTTCTCCTCCCCTGCTTTCCCTTGTCCTTTTGCTGTGCTCTACTCTGCACCTGACACATTCCGCAGCAGCATTTCCTCTGCAAGCTGCTTGTCCAGACAAGTGATGGCTGTGATATTTACATGTCCTTCACAGCCCAGTGCACGGATGTCACCCAGGGGTGACCCCCGGGGTGGCTCCTGAGCCTCCCTGGGACGCTGGTGCTCACTCAGCCTTCACTTGGCTCATCCAGATTGGAAGGGATGGGAAGGGGAGAAAAGCCTCCTGGCCATCAATCATCCTTCAGCCTGCCTGGAACTGAGGTTTGCAGTCTGGAAATCATTTTACATTTGCCTCATGTAAATTTGTTTCCTTCTTCATCTTCATCTTCTTCTTCTTCTTCTTCTTCTTCTTCTTCTTCTTCTTCTTCTGCTGCTTCTTCTGCTTCTTCTGCTGCTTCTTCTGCTGCTTCTTCTGCTGCTTCTTCTTCTTCTTCTTCTTTCTGCTGCTTCTTCTTTCTTCGCTTCTTCTTCTTCTTTCTGCTTCTTCTTCTTCTTCCTCTGCTTCTTCTTCTTCTGCTTCTTCTTCTTCTTCTTCTCTTGGTGCTTTGCTTCAGCATGTCAAGCCCTCCCACCTGGGAGCAGGGCTTATCCCTGGCTGAGGCTGTGCTCTTGGCTGGTATCAGCTAGGCAGAGCTTGAGATTTTGATAAACTCAGTTTTCTTATTGCAGCAGTGAGGGTTTCATGCTCTTGAACTTCTCTTGGCTCAGTGAGTCCCATGGTTTTATCTCAAGTCAGGCCAAAGTGGCTGCTGCTGTCAGAGGCAGTGTGGGAGCCTTGCACCCATCCAGGAACATCAGCCAAGGCTCTGGGGGCCCTTCCACCCAAATTCCCACTAGCTCCTGACTTCCCACCCATTGCCATAAGATGCTCCAAGGATTCTGGAGGCTGCAGAGGGATGGTGTCCCATGGTGATGTCCCTTGGCCACTAAATAAGCAGCTCAGCTCTGTTGTGTTAAAAAAATCAGATAAAAATAAAGCACAGAGTTATTCACACGTAGCAAAAAATAGATCTGGTATGTGGTGCCTGCCTGCAGTGCACTCCAGGAGCTGCAAAGGCACTAGCTGGCACTTTGGCACCAAGGGAAAGCTATTATTTATAGCCAGGCTCACTAAACCATTCCCCCAAAGGGTTTTTTCCCCTTCCCTTTGTAGCATCACTGTCCTTTCCCTTTCCCCTCACCAGCAGCATTGCAGTGATTGTGCATGAGGCTGTAAGCAGCACCTTTTTTGTCCCCTTTTTAGAGCAGTTGCAGGGACACATTCCCAGGAGGGAATTCAATCAGCACTGGGCAGCCAGGGGTGGATTTGATGGATTTCCCTGTGTCTGTCCCTGTGCTCCATCAGAGGTGGATGTTTCTTCCCAAGTGTGGCACTGTGCAGGTCATTTTTCAGGGCTCAGCAGCAGGGTTCTCTTATTCCCCAGCTTTCCCACACCCTTACTTGTGTTTTAAGCCCAAAACCCGGACATTTGAAGTCCAAAGGCGTTTTGGGTGATCAGCAGAGAATAAATCCACATCCTTACTGATTTATGAGCTGCCCAGCATGTCTTGAATAACTGATTTATCAGCACCAGGCACTTGGGAGGGTGCAGGCTCCCAGGGCTGAGAGGAGGGGAACAAACCTGGGAGGAGGAAGAGGAGGTTTAGGAGAGCTGGGGTTGCTCTGGTGGCAGCAGGGCTTTGACAGGTGCCTCTGTGTGAGGACAGGGGCTGTGCTGGGGCTGGTGATGCCCTGTGAAGGCTGACCTGGAACAGAGGCCAGACAGAGTTAAAGAATAAAGTAGGGATTTATTAAAAGGCCTCACTCAATGGATCCACCTTGGGCAGCACAAGAGCCCAGGCCAGGTGAATCCAAAATGGTCAGAAAATGCATGACTGGTCACAGGGTCTCTTACTTTTATAAGTTCTGGTCCATTTACATATTGGAGTTCATTGTCCAGTTATAGCTTTAGCCCATGAAGTCCCATCCTTCTTGTTTTTCTCTCTTTATTCTGCCATTGTTTGTGCTCTTGGGCCTGAGATTTGGATCATTTGTCCTTGGTCCCCAGCTAGAGAAGGAATTGTTTTGTCTCCCTGCTCTGTGCAGAGAGCTCACCATGCCTTAATATGAATCCCAGACCCACACACTAAAGCAGCACAGAATGTGAAAAATAGAAAAGCTCAAACCTGAGCAGCCTGTGGGCCCAGCAGAGCTGACAGCCCTCCCTGTCTTGCAGCCCAGCACTTCATCGCGGCCACGGCGTGCCAGGAGGCCGACTACGGTGCCATGATCCGCCACTACTGCCTCAAGGACTTCCAGCACAGCATGGAGGGCATCGGCCAGCGCCTCTGGTGTGACTGGGACGAGACCGTGGGGTAAGTGAGCCCCCTCTGCTCCTCCCTCTGCCATTCTGAGCTTTGTCTAGCGGGGCAGCACCCTGATGTCGCTGCTTGGCTGCTGCTGCTGCCCTGCCTCTGGCCCTGCTGGGTCCCCAGGGGGTTTCTCCAGCCTGGTCCCACCTGGAGGGTTTGGAGGGGGGAGCAGGGGATGTTGTGTGCCCAGGCTTTGGCGGGGTTTTTGGCACTGTCTCCTCTGTGTGCTGGGTGAGGTGGGTCAGGAATGCCAGAGCAGCCAGGCCTGGGGGTGCTGATCATTGGGTGCTGATCACCTCTGTCCTGCTTGATCTCTTCTTTAGTAATGTGGGTGATGGGACTGAGGGTAACCCCAGCACCTCAGGTGACACCAAGCCAGGTGGGTTGTCCTGCTGCCCACAGGGACCCCAGCAAGCTGGGAACCTCCTGAAGTTCAGCAAAGTCCTGCACCTGAGGAGGAGCAGCCCCAGGCACCAGGATGGGCTGGAGCTGCCCAGAGAGAAACCAGCGTCTTGCTTTGAAAGGACAGGTGTCTGCTAAGGAAGGCAGGAGCCTCTCTTGAAATGGAAAATGCAAACCTCCTCCCTCTGAATATTATAATTTTGGAATTAAGGGGGGCTCTCAGGCAAAGATATGGGAATAGGAATAACAGTTCTTTCCTAGGAAAAATAAAAATAAATAAAAATGCAGTAAGACAAAACGACACTGCCAGAGTCAGAACGGGAGCTGACCCCCTGTGTGTCAGGGTGGTGGCTCAGTCCCATTCCATGGGGGCTCAGCCCTCCTGCAGTGCCAGCTGTGGTTCTGCTGGAGCAGGGATCCTGCACAAGGGGGGAGTTTTCCTCTGAAGCTCCAGGGCTGCTGGAGATGGGCCTGGTGTCCCTCTGGGAATGCAGGGGAGAAGAAAGCTGCTCCTCTGGGAATGCAGGGGAGCAGAAAGCTGCTCCTCTGGGAATGCAGGGGAGCAGAAAGCTGCTCCTCTGGGAATGCAGTGGAGAAGAAAGCTGCTCCTCTGGGAATGCAGTGGAGAAGAAAGCTGCTCCTCTGGGAATGCAGTGGGCAAAGGCTGCTGTGGTGTTCCCAGGGTCAGATTGTATCCAGGTAGGAATGCTTGGCTCCTCCCCTGGGTGGAGCATCTCCCAATGGGATGATGGAATTTGATCAGCCATGCAGGGACACTCAGTGGCCATGAACAGAAGAGATCTCCTGGAGGGAGGCTGGGTTGTGGAAGAGATAAAGAAAACTGCCCCATGAACAGAAGAGAGCTGCCCCACCTCTGACAGATAGAGAATAGAATACACAGCCCCAGGCACATCTTGCATTTCCAACCAAAACCAACCAGAATGAGACCTGGGGGTTCTGGTGGGCACCAGGTTGAACCTGAGCCAGGATAGTGTCCTGGTGGGAAAGCATGGGCAGAAACTGAGGCATGGGAGGTCCCCTCTGGATACCAGGAAATGTGTTTTCACTGTGAGGGTGGCCAAACTCTGGCACAGATCTCCTGGGGGGGGATGTGGAATCTCCATCCTTGGAGATACTAAAAACCAGCTGAACGTGGTCATGTGCAGCCAGCTGTAGGTGGCCCTGTGTGAGCAGGGGAGTTTGGACAAGGTGAAGTGGATCTCCAGAGGTCCTCTCCAGCCTCAGCCATTCTGGGTTAAAGGGTTTTCACGGAGGGTTTGGAAGTCAGGGTGGTGACCATGCTCCACCACACAGCAGTGGAGCTCCAGTAGGAGAAGACCATGGCCCTGCAGTGTGCTGAAAATCAATGGGTTAATGAAGAGGCAGATTGGGATCCCCATCATGAGGGCTCACAGCTTGATGGACATATTTTCCAGGAGGTTTTTCATTTTTGCTCAGCACTCTGCTTCTCCAGACAGTTCAAAACCCCCTGAGTCAATGTGAAAACCCCATAACCCACCGAGATGTCCTCAGAGCCTGGCTGTGAGGAAATCCCAAACTGTCCCACCAGAGCTGCTGGCTCAGCCCCCGCTTCCACAAGTTGTGTGTTGATTTTCCCAAGCAACTAGAGGGAGAGGCTGCAGTGGTATGGCAGTGGCAGCAGCCTGCTCAGCCTCTTGTTTGTAATCAGTGTCAGGGAGTCAGCTGGGGTTTATGACTTGGGAGCAGAGGAGATGCAGCCCTGCTTCCCTGGTGGAATGCTTGGGAGCATCTCTGTGGGATGAGGAGGGTGCAAAGGGACACCCCACACATGCACTGCAGGGATTTGTTGGATTTTCTGAGGGAATTTCCTTTGGGTTTGGTTTTATTTTTATTGCAAACAGTGCTTTCTTTGGATAAGCTCTTTCCTATTTATAGTCAGCAGAGCTGAATCTTTTGGTACCATCACGGTGTAGATCTGCTGTGATGGTTTTGATAGAAGCTCAAAGACTGGTCAGGGGTGGCTGTGTGCTGGTGTGAGGGCTTGAGGGAATAACTTCCCTCTTTCCCCCTTCTGCTGACTTTCCATCTTGTGCCTTTCCACGGCCTTTCCCTGGGAAAATGAAGTGGCAGAACAAAAATGAGCTCATGTGACAGCAGCAGGGATGGGGGTCAGCTGGAGACAGGGAGCAGATGGTGCTGTGTGCCATGAGTGGTTTGCACAAAAATTAAGGTTTGGTGAGATTTCTGTGGTTTCCTGCTTTGTGGCCCTTTCTTCAGGGTGAAATCAAAACCTACACATGTTTGTGTATCCCTCAAAGGTTGCACTTCAAGATCTTGGAGGTCTTTTCCAACCTTGATGATTCTGTTCTGTGATTCTAAACATACTATTGGGTTTTCCTTCCCCTTGATCCGTGGCAGAATGGAGGGGAAGAAAAGAGAGCTGGAAGACTGTGGGAGCTTTCTGGTCTTGAGAAGCCTCATCTGGTGCTCAGAAATGCCCAGGGCTGCTGATGATGTTCCAGCCTTGACCATCTTGTTCTTTATCTCACACTGTCCTGTTTGTCTCCTAAAGAGCTTCAGCTGAACTCCTTACCCTTGAGGCACTTGGAGGAAATGTTGATAAGCTTGCAGGCTTTAATTTGATTGCCTGAGTCCATTTGCTCCGGGCAAACACATGGCTCAGGGTTATTTGAGAGATGACATTCCTCTGATCCTCTTGTGCCCTCAGGACGGTGGAAAGATTGGGCAGAAATAGTTCAGTTACTGCAGTAAATCAGCTGCAAGGATGTGGGGTTTGGGTGGGCTCAACACCTTGCTCCCTGGATGTGTGTGGGAATCATCATCCCCTTTTTGGGGAAGGGGAAGGTGTCCCAGCAGGAGTGGGACACAGCTGGCTGGTCACCCCTCTGGCCCTAGGGGAAGGATTTTGTGTTCCACCAGGTGTGAGACAAAGAAATGGCAATGAAACACCTGCCTAGAGCCTGTTCTCTCCAGATCTTCGCCCAAACCAGGGCATTTCAGTGCTTGAAACCTGTCTGAAACGAGGAGGAGTGTTGGGAGGTTCTGCCTCTGTACCACCAGCAGCATCGTGTTAGGATGATTCCCTGGATGCAGCATTTAGCAGGGAAATGCCCCTAAGCTCTATCATTCCTGCTCAGTTGAGGATGGGAACATCTTGACACACTGAGAGAGACTCTAAAACTCAAAGACAGGATGAGTTTTAAAGTGGATATACTTTTATTTGGCATGGGGATATCTCCACAAAGCCATGCCTGCCCTCTGTCCACTCAGGTTTTCTTTTATCCCCTAGAATGTTGCATCTGCACCAAGGTTCACAATAAATAATTTCCTGGCTCCCCTCCCTCTCTGTTTTGTATGCCAGTCAGCTTATCGGTTGTCTCTGGTGGTCCTAGGGGATGAAGTAAAGTTGTCTTCCTCAGGGCTGACATTCTGACCCTGGTGCCTTGCACATGCTTACTGATCTTTTGGCCACTGTCCAAGGCAGGAGATTCATCCAGATTCATCTGGTTTCAGGGGCCCAAGGAGCCTCATTATCTCAGCATCCTTGCATTCTGTATCCTGTTCTTGATAAACATCCTTCCCCTTATCAGGCATCCTTGCATTCTTCTTGCTGTTTTGCACATATTCCTTTCCTTGGATGCAGCAAATATTAAGCAATGTCCATCATTTATGTGCCTATTCCTAATCAATACCTTCTAATTTCTGTGATTAATATAGATATCCTCTAGTTTCTCACCCCATATTTCAATCTGGGTAAATGAATTGTCTCAGCAGAGTCTGTAATTGTGGGTCACTGGTCCTCTTTATAGGCAGCAGATGCTGCTCTGTGGATGGGTTTAGTAGTTGGTGTGTAGGTTAAACAACAGAGTTAACAGAGAAGAAATTGATAAAACAAAGAAAGTAAAGAAGTTTTCTCCCTGTCAGATACAAAGTTTAGCACATGAACTGCTTTGTCTAATCTTACCTGGGGGTTTCTCCTTACGCTGCTCCCACCTCGCCCTCAGAGGCATCAGCTGAGCTCCTGCACCACTGCTCCTGTCCTGATGCAGCCAAGGGCTCTCCCTGGAGCAGAGTGTTGGGTGAGCTTGGGTTGGGCCATGGGACAAGCACCAACTCTCTGGGACGGTTTGTCCATCCCCCTTGAGCTCTGCTGGCTTTCTCAGCGTTGCTTATTTAGGGAAAACAGGTGGATTTTGATATTCAAGTTCTTCTCATGGACTGAGGGAACTTGGGCGAGCTGTTGCCCACGTGGCTGCCCTGGGACTCAAAAGCCAGACCGGAGCTGCATCTCGGGATCTTTGGTGGCTGAGCTTTGGCCAGGAGTTCAGCTGTGCCCGGTGAATTATCCCAAAATCAGCTTGGCTATTTTGACTGCAGCTCCAGCTCCATGGGCTGGGCCAGGGGGATTAGCTGTGGTCTCCCTGGAGGCAGCTATTTCAGGGATGTGGAGCCTGGGGCTGCCCCCTGCCCACCCCGAGTGCGTCAGCAGGCGCTGATGACTTGGGGATATTTGTCCTGCTGGGTTCTGCCTGCAGGGCCCTGGCCAGGGAATGGATTTGCAGGAGGGTTTGTGCACAGGGCGATGCTCAGGGTGCTGAGTGCTGCCACAGCTGTGGGTGTCACTCCAGCCCAGCCAGGCATCTTCATCCCAAATATATCCAGGCTGTGGCATTCCTGAAAATCTCCATGGAATGCTTTCCCCTGGAGCTGCAGGAAGGAGCTCACCAGGGGGATCATGGTGCTGCTCTGACAGCTGCAGCTAGGGATGGAGCTGCTCTCCCAGCTGGCAGCACACTCACACTCTGTCTTCAAGTTATTTGTCCATTATTTCCAGAAAAGAGATAGATCCATTCTCTTATTATCTCATTATCTGCTTATTTATCTTCAGCTTGCCAGGTCCCTTCTGGATACCCCTTTAGCCTGGCCCCAGGCTCACCCTGCAGCCTTGCAGAGGAGGAAATCAATGTTTTCTTTTAATTTGCAAAACAAAAGTGAAGCCTTGTGGTGTTTTCTTTTTTCCCTTCTGAAGCAAGGAATTGAGGAAGGATAGAAACACTGGGATACTCATGGTTAAAAAAAACCCCAAAGCTGTCAATCCTGTGAACCCCAGTCCAGTGCAACACCATCCATATCCAAGTGCTGTCAAGGAATAAATGCCAGAGCCAGTTCCAGCCTTGGCTGCAGTGATAAAAAGCCCCAGAGGAATTCCTTAGGATTTATAGCAGTATAAGCATTCAGATGCCATCAAACCCTAAATCATTCTTTGACTGCTTCCCAGCAGTGGCCCAGCCCCATCCCCATCCTGCCTGCAGCCCTTCATCCCCACACAGTCCAGCCACAGCATCCTTTAAAGCCAAACCATTTCCATGGTGACAGGGACAACAGTTGTAACTGCAGTTCACTTTGGGTAGGGAGAAAATATTCCAAAGCACAGCCAAGATTTTCAGGGCCAGGTGTCTGTCTCCTGGCAGTGCTGGGATTGTTTGGGAAAACCTGCCCTCCTCCCAGTGCTATCCTACAGTGGCTCCTTCATATTTTTGTGGAGGAGATGGTGTTTGGGAGATGGAGGCGTGCAAATGAGCTGTGGGCTTGTCTGAAAGCCAGAAGCTTGACTCCAAGCTTGCTACAGGCAGAATGGAAGCTTGGAGCAAAGTTCATTAGGGAGCCTCTCCTGCTGAGTCAGGAGATGCAGAAAGGACCCCCTGGCTTCCTCAATTTCCTGGGGTGGGGTCTGGGTGTGGCTGCATCCAATTATTCCCTACATAGCACAGGTAGTTATTTATATTGTCCTGTTTATTGAAACCAAATTGAAGCAAAGCTGTTAAAATGAGCAAAATAATTGTTGTGAAACTGATGTCACCCATGTGGGCAAATCCTGACGCCCCCTTCTCCATCCCTCCGTGGGAACTTTCACAAACAGGGTAAAGTTCAAGCTGCTTTACCCCCACGGAGGCGGAGCATCCTCTCTCCAGAGAGTTTAACTCTGTGCCTGAGGCTCATCCTTGCAGCCTTGGCTCAGCTCTGCCCTTCTCAGCGTGGTGGGTGTGGGGAGAACACGGCATTCTGGGCTGGGCTGGGGGGTGGCAACAACAGGGCAGGAAAACAACCCCCCCTTCCTGAGGGATTTCACCAGAGCCCAGGCTGAATTCCCAGTGGGAGCAGGCTGGCCTGGTGCTGTCACAGTAACGTGGCCCTGCCCGTGAGAAGAGAGAGCAGCAGATGCTGTTGTGGACAGGCAGTGGGACACGTTCAGCAGTGCCAGGGAAGAGCACACCCAGGCCCAGGCAGCAGCACTGCTGCTCTCCAGAGGGATCCTGATCCTGTCTGACAGGGCAGCCTGGATCTGGGGTTAACCCTGGGTACCCCTTCCCAGCCCACTGCTGCTCTCCAGAGGGATCCTGATCCTGTCTGACAGGGCAGCCTGGATCTGGGGTTAACCCTGGGTACCCCTTCCCAGCCCACTGCTGCTCTCCAGAGGGATCCTGATCCTGTCTGACAGGGCAGCCTGGATCTGGGGTTAACCCTGGGTACCCCTTCCCAGCCCACTGCTGCTCTCCAGAGGGATCCTGATCCTGTCTGACAGGGCAGCCTGGATCTGGGGTTAACCCTGGGTACCCCTTCCCAGCCCACTGCTGCTCTCCAGAGGGATCCTGATCCTGTCTGACAGGGCACTGTGAGCAGCCTGGACCTGGGGTTAACCCTGGCTGTCCCTTCCCAGCCCATGGATCCCCTCTGTTGGTGTCTGCTGTGGCAGGAGAAGGTCCCCAGTGCCCTGTGACTGGTGCATTTGGGATGGACAGGAGATGATGGAGTCTCACAGGGCTGTTTGGGGGTCTGTGAGATGCAGGGGGATAAATGAGAGCACTTGGCCATAGGTGAGAGCTCAGCTTTGCTTTTAGCTGTTCCTGGAGAGCAGTGCCATGGTCAGGTGTGCTCTGCAGAAATCAGCTCCTGAGGAGCACCAGCCTTGCTCTCCCCTGGCCAAGAGCTCAGCACCCCTCAGAGTCACCTCTGCACTGGCACCTGTTCCTGAAAACAGCTTCTTTTCCCTCTGGGACCCTCCCAGTCACTCCCCACTGGCCTCAGGGGCGTGTGGGGCCAGAGGGTGAGAGATGCCACCCTGCTCCTGCTGAAGGTGCCAGCTGGAGCAGGGGGCTCTAATGAAAACAGTAAAAACAGAAGGGACAAGAGACTTCGGGTGTGTTAAGCCACCCCATTAAGGTGGAGGGACCCCCTATGGCCACCTCCTTGTCCCCCCATGCTGCTGGTGGGGCTGTGGCTGCCCAGCCCCTCTCCTCAGCTCCATCCTCACATGCTGGAATACACTGCTGCCTCCTGGAAGGGGCAGTGCCAGTTTATCCTTCCATTCGTGCCCCTGCTGGGCTCTGGTTCCTTGCATGTCTCACATGCACTGATGGGAGCAGTGATTTATCCCCATGGAAGTGCGGTTGGAGCCAGGGAAGAGCTAAGCCAGCTGCACTATGGCCCTTCAGCTTTAAAAATAGCTTTTCTTTGCCTGTTAACGCTTTCCCTCTGGTTCCTGAAGTTGCTGCAGCTCCTGAGATCTCCTAAGGATGCTGATGAACGGGAAATGGTAATTCTGCACACTGGGATGCTGAGCAGAAGCTGCTTTTAGCAGCTGCAGGCCCTGTTAATTAAATCTCTGGCTGTGTGGGCACAGCCTGCCCCCAAAATATTTCTTTCCCCCAGGCAGGTTTTTAATTGGAGAGTTGAGGTTTGCTTTGCTTTGCTGCTCTAGGATTAGACGTGACTAATTGGGATGGGGGGGGAAATTGTATCTGGGTTTTTATGCATGGCCAGTTCTAAAGCAGGGGGGATTTAGCTGTCAATTTTAAACAGGGAGGGTTTGGATGCAGTTTTTAAACAGGGGGGGGTTAGCTGTCATTTTTGAAGCAGGGAGAGTTTAGCTGTCATTCCAGAGCATGGCTGATGTCTGGCACAGGGACAGTGGCTCTGGCTCAGGGCTGCTCCTGCTTTTCCAGGTATTTTTAAAGAAATGGAAAAATGGACTTGCTGGTCACAGAGGGGTGGGATGGGCTGTGGGCCTGCCCTGCTGGTTTCTGTGCAACCTCCCCAGTTTTAGGCAAATTAAAGGAGATTTTTGAGTAGATTCAATGTACTTATTTCTATCCCCCTTTGGACTGAGCTCACACAAGCTGGAGGATGGTCTCTGAAGGCCAAGTTGGGACAAGTTTCCTGAAGTCTGCTTAAAATGTGGGTCTGGCCTGTATTTTCTAATAACACCAGTTCAGTCAGGAAATTCTGCAAAATTTAACACAAACCAAAGAAAAAACCTCCAAACTTGCTTCTTGGTATTTCTGTAAATACTATTTCTGTTTTCATTTCCTTCTGTAAATTAAACCACCACCACCACCACCACTACTTTGTCATTTCATAAATGAAAACTGCTTTTAGCTGTGATTGAGCACTTAAAAGTTGCCATCACATGTGGGAATTTAAAATACCCTGCAACCTTTTTACCTCTCCAGCTATGAACTCAAAACCCCATATATTTTTATAGGTTACATAAATTTTCAAACACCCGCTACATATTTTTATGGGGCTAGGTATATCCAGCTGCAAACTCAAAAAATGGCTACAAAATTTAAGAACTCAAATCTGTAGTAGAATCTCAGGTACACATTTCTGTAACAGAATATAATATATTGTACAGGGAGGGATATATTATATGCCAAAGCATATAACATATCCCTCCCTGTACAATATATATTATATATACAATATATATGTATAAAATATACAATATATACTATATATAGTATATATAGTATGTATTATACATATATATTGTTTATATGTAGTATATAGTGTATAATATACTGTATATTCTATATAAAATATATAAAATATATTTTATATATATTATATACAATATACAATATACATTATATATTACAATATATAATATATATAATATATGCAATTTATACTATATATAATACAGATATACTTTATATACTAGATATAGTATACTATAGTATATATACAATTATATGTACTATATATTACATATATAGTCCATATAATTGTATATATATGTATTATATATATAGTACATATATATATACATATATAGTGTATATATATGATACATATACATCATATATGTATAATATATAATACAATATGTATTATATAATATAATATCTATTATACATATATGATGTATATGATATATATATTTGATATATTCCATTCTATTTTCATTATAAATTACATAGCATTTATTTTGTATTTTATATACACTGCATATAATGTATATAATATATACAATGCATATTATATATATACACTATATATATGGTATATATGGTATATATATATAGTATATATACTGCATATAATATATACAATGTATACTATATATAAAACATATATACTATATATATAATATATACCATATGTATTATATATATTGCAATATATATTATGTATAATACATATATGATGTATATGGTATATATATGAGATATTCTATGCTATGCTATGCTATGCTATTTTAGTCATTATAAATTACCCAGTATATATTTTGTATTTTATATACACTGCGTATAATGGATACTGGATATTGCACGGGGGGGAGGGTGGCGTGGCCGTGGCCGGGCGCTGGTGGCGGTGCCAGCCGGTGTCCCCGTGTTTTGCAGCACCTACGGGGAGCTCACCAACTGCACGGCGCTGATCGCCGAGAAGCTCGACTGCTACTGGCCCAACCGGCTGGTGGACGAGTTCTTCGTGGCCGTGCACCGGCAATACTTCAGGAACTGCTCGCCGTCGGGCCGGGCGCTGCACGACCCCCCGAACGGCGTGCTGTGTCCCTTCATCGTGCTGCCCGTGCTGGTCACCCTGCTGATGACAGCGCTCGTCGTGTGGCGGAGCAAACGCAGCGAGGGCATCGTGTAGGGGCGCGGGGAGGGACGGGCGGGTGTTCCCTGGAGTTTGGGAAGATCTGCCGGAGGGTACCGAGCCCCGGAGGCAGGGACAGCATGGGCACCGCTCCTCCTCCGCCCGTGTGCCCGCTGGTTTCCGAATAAATGGCATTTCAGCGGTGGGTGTTGGGCCGAGCGGGGACTCCGCGGGGCTCCCCCCGCACCGGCTCCGCTCCGCCTCTCCCAGCCGCTTCCATCGTGTGCGAGCAGGGCAATTGTAAAGGGAAAGAAAACCCCAGAGGGGTGTGGGGAGTTGAAATCCTGCCAGCGGGTCTGGGTGAGCCTGATCATCCTCGGCTTCCTCTCTGTCCTGTTCTGGGTTCCCTCCCCCCCACGGGAAAGGCATCTTCTCCCCCAGCCCCCCGCAAAAAGACTGGGTTTGCCTGGGAGCTGGGGAACAACGGGGGGAAGTCGGTGGTGGGAGCGGGTGGTGCCCTGGGGCTACTAACAAGGAACGGGAATAAGGTGCTTTTCCTACCTAAATAAATAAATACCTGAATAAACCAGGTGCCTGTCTCTGTCAAGGCTGAGCTGAAGCCTCCCCCTCAGTGCCCTCATTCTGTGATGGCAGACACCCCCAGCAGTGCTGCCCCCACCCCACGAGCACTGGGTGGGGCACTGGGTGCGGGTCGGGACTCCAGGAGTGGGGTCAGCTCCAGAGCAGGGAGCCTGGACAGTGCCTGGGATGGGATGGGATGGGATGGGATGGGATGGGATGGGATGGGATGGGATGGGATGGGATGGGATGGGATGGGATGGGATGGGATGGGATGGGAACCCCCCCCTAACCCCGCCCTGACAGCTCCAGACCCCTTCAGTGCCTTGCTGGCTCAGGAAGGGGTTCCCTGGGGACACCCAGCTGCTGTTTACTCCTGACTCTCAAGATTTCCCAAAAAAACCCCAAAACCCAGTGGGACACCCAGCCCTGTGCCTGGCCCACCCAGCCCAGACCCCCTCTAACCCAAACCAGTCTATGACTCCGGCAGAAGCATACGTTAGTTGAACCTATACACATACACATAAAAACACATATAAACAAATATATATTTATGTAAATACGTACCCCCCCTCCTTCCCCCCCAGTCTCCTCACCTTCATGAAAAATTCCATAAATTCAATTTATTTTCCTGGACTGTGAGGTGATGAGATCTAGGATCCCCCCACCATGAGCACAAACCAATGCTCAGACCTCCTTGTACAATATTTAACAGTATCCAAACTTTATTATTCTGCTCATCTCCTCCAGGCAAGCAACAATACAGGGAAGGGGTGAGACAGGATTGTTCTGGGAGGCAGGGAGGGCTCTGAAGGCTGCAGCTCTGTGCTCACAGGGCTGCTGCTTAAACCCTGGACACAGCTTTCCCTGGCTGCCCTGAGCAGCAGCCAGCTCTGCCCTGCCCTGGGTGCAGCAGCAGCAGCTTCCCAGCCTGACTGGGGAGCCATCCATGGTGACAGCCCAAGAAATGGGGACTGTGACCCCTCGTCCTGCTGACAGCACCAGGGTGCCTCTACAGCAAGAACCACTTTGTTACAGCAACCTGGTTGAGTTTTTGACTCGAGAATAAGAGAATCATTCTAATACCATAAGCAAATTCCAGATGTGTTTCCCAACTTTGCTATTTCTGTGTGTTTTACCCCCTACCTTTGCTGATATATCTGTTTTGGCAGCAAAGATCTCTCACTGCAGGTGCCTGCTTAAAAAACTGAGCTGATCCATGTTTCCCTGGGAAGGTTGTCTGCAGGTGAAGCTCTTCTCTTACATGCCAATCCCTGCATTTCACTCCCTGCTTTCCAGGCCTCCAGCAACAGCTACAGGAGCTGCTGAAGCTGCAAAGGAAAAGGTACAGGGAGAACTCAACACAAAAGGCTTACAGTTTGCACCCCAGCTCTGCTGTGCTCTTGAGGGAGATCATTTTCATTTCCTCCAGCATCTGCAGCAGAGGAACAGCAGGAGAGAATGAAGGGGGAGTAAAACCCCAACAGTCAATGCCCAAGTGTCACACACACACTTGCTTTGCATGAAATCACACAAATGTTTATTTCCTAGTTTGCAGAAGCTCAGCTGGGCTCCATCAGCTCCTCTGTGTGATCCCAGTCTTGGAGGATGCCCAGGGAACTCTGGCACCAGGACTGAAGCCTCTCCTGCAGGCTCCCAGTGCCATCCAGCTCCTTAGAGAAAAGGCACCTGCAGCATCACATCCTCCCAAATCAAGAAAGCCAAAGGGTGCACGAGTGGGGGAATGTGTTGTGTTTCCAGCTGTGTCCTTCCCTCCAGTGCAGGAATCCTGAGAACACAGTCAGGTGCTCTCCAGGTAACAGTGCCTCAATTTACCTTCATCAGAGCAAATGGCTTCTGATGCTCCCTCACCATATCCAGATTGGAAAGCCAAAGGCAGATTTCTTTTTTAAAAAATCTCCCTTCCATTAATTTTTTTTCACAGAAATATATAATATATATTTTATATATATATATATATACATATAATTTTACTAATACTAAACATGTACTTAAGTTACATATTAGCCTGTATTTCTTTTAACTACTTCACACAATGAATAGAAACAAAAAACCAATAAACCTGTAGCCCAAACAGGGCCTGAAATTAACAATGTAAAAATTCCAAACTGTGACAAAAACATACTTACATTAAACAGCACTGAGAACTTCAATACCAGAAGTAGAATCTCATTTTGCACTTCCACTCTGGCAAGCTCTAAGCCTCAGCTGAGTGCTTCTCAGAAAAAGCTCATTTTGTTTTTTCTGCTCATCAAAGGCAACAGTTTTGTGATTTGGTTCACAGGAGACCATTTATTGCCAACTCGAAGTGTTCCAAAAACACACCACCTTTTCTGCTTGGGCTGTTTGGGTTTGCTTTTTTCCTTCCCCCCCCTCCAGATTAGGCAAGAGTTTAAAAAAAAAAAGTGTAATTACAATTTCAATAGTGACTTCTTTTAACTTCTCAAGCATATCTCATCAACAGGATATACAGTACAGTTCAGAAGAGTAAACATTTGTAAAAGGAAGCAGACAACTTTTTCAACCAACAGACACAATTTCTTGCTGTATTTATGCTGAACTCTCCTTTGAACATGGACAGGTTATGAAGTTAGTTTTCTTCTTCAGAACAACATGGACACAGGACTGGTACAAGCCAGGCTGCTTTGGCTGCTCCTGAGGTTAAGGACAGCTCTGGAGCCGTGGTCCTGCCATCCATCCATCCCTTCATCATCTGGCGTAGCGCTTAATGTAATCTTCCACTTTATTCCGAAAGTCCTCCTGCAGGGAAGCACAGCTCTGTTATCCTGGCACAGCAGCCATGGGCTCACATGGACATGTGCCACTGGCAGGAGCCCTGAATCCTTACAGTGAGTGCTCCACAGCAATGGAATCAAGGGGACACTGGGGAATCAAGTGGGAAAAATCTGCCATCACCAGCTACAGCTTAAGTGCAAGTAAGAGCCTGAATGAGGGATGTGGGACTCCAGGCAGCCTCTCCAAAATGCAGTTTATTGTATCCAAGAGGTTACAGCAGTCCAGGACCATGGGTGACAGAGCCTGTCAGCTCCAGCTGCAGGCAGGCCTGGAGACCCCCTGGTTTAGGTCACAATGCATTATAGACTTTTCTTTTGGTCACAATGCATTATATACTTTGCTGAGCATCTTAATACAGTAGAACCAATCTATACCTTATCTATAGTCTATCATAACTACTATAATTACCATATTCATGTTACTGAAAAGTCAGTACATTACAGTTTAAGCTGGAAGTTGTTTTTCAGTTTTCTTGCAGTGGAAAATTCTGAGACCTTTTTTCTACTTGCAACTTTGCTGCCTTGTTTGCCTGTGCTCTCTTTCTGCTTGGTAAAAACATCTTGTTTGAGGTGGGTTTGTCCTTTGCTCTAAGGCATAAAAACCCCTTCTAACTACCACAGCCTTTGCCTCCTTGGTTAGCCAGTAAAACTGGCTCAGCAATTCTTTTCTTCTATATCAAAACTTGCTTTCATCTCTATTTCTTCTTCAGATTCTACATTCAAAAATCTTTCTGCTAAGCACACACATATCTGTGAGACTTCCTTGTCAAACTTTCATCCTTCCCAACAGGTGCACACACACACTGCCTGCTATTCCATAACCTCTGTGTCCAGGGAAAAGCACAGAGCTGTGGTGGTTTGTGCTTATAAAGCACAGAGATGCTGAGCAGGAGAAATTCTGACATGGTGTGATCCCTGTGCAAGAAGGGATGCCAGGCAGACACCACATCCCTGGCATGTTATTCTGTGCCATTCACATTCTCTGGAAAATCCCTTCACCCAGGATTGTTCTCCTGGGAAGCTGAGGAGCCTCAGAGAACAGGAAAACAATTCTTAACTCATTTGCTTCTCCTGTGCTGTGCTCACATGTGGAATGTGTTTGGAGATTGTTTACCCACAGGTGATTGTTCCATTGGATTCTGCTGGGAGTTGTTTTAACTCTTTGGCCAATCAGGGCCAAGCTGTGTCAGACTCTGGAGAGAGTCAGGAGTTTTCATTATCTTTTATCTTTTTCATTATCTTTTTAGCATTCAGTAAGTGTCCTTCCTGTATTCTTTAGTATAGTATGGTATTCTTTAATATATTATCATAAAGTAATAAATTAGCCTTCTGAGAACAACATGGAGCCAGAGGCATGATTCCTGCCTTCATCAGGATGCAAATACAATATTGTTCTCACAGGCTGGTATTAAATATGTTCCACCCAAACACACCAAGGGGCCTGTGCTCCAGAGTGCATTCTGCTGGATTTCCAGCTCCCATTTTTGTGTGCAGCTGGAATATAAACCAGGAAAATCTGGGAAATTTATGTACTCACTGTTAAAATTTTATGTAACTCATCTGTTAAAAAAGGAAACAACTAAAAAACCAATGCATGCAGTAGATGAGGAGGTTTTGAAGACTGTCCTGGTACACTGGAGATGCTTTTACAGGGAAGGGCACAAAATCCCCCTGCCATGACCTGTGGGATCACAGCAAGGCACAGTCCTGCTTCAAACACTGTCAGCTCCAGGTTTGCCAATACATAAAATGATGCCTTTCAAACACATGCCAAGTGTTTTGGCCCAGACCACCCAGAGCTGGACATCAGGGCACACCAGGAAGGGGCACTAATGGGACCTTTTTGCCTGAGTCAAGCTTCAAACACATCAATATTTCCCTGGCTCCAACACCACACTTCAAACACTTAAGATCAGCTCCCCTTGTGAAGGTTTGGTTTTCTGCTGCTGAGTGAAAGGATAAAGGTTATGCCATGGTTAAAATCCAAAAGGATCAAAGAAAACCTATGATCCATGAGAAACTCTGTGATTTCACTTTTCAATTGATCAAGTTGCATCACAGATGTCCATAGAAGTGCAAAGTGCTTGGAATCTCAACAGAGTTTAAAATGCAGTTTAAGGCCAGAAATCCTGTTACAAACAGAGCTGCAGAAATCCCACTCCTCCTCAGGAACAGGCTGCCTGCTCTTCTGGGGTGAAAGAGCAGCTATTTGGGTCCAATATGGCACCTGCTAAAGGCAATAATGTGTGTAGTGACTTTGTCACTCTTCTGCTAGCACACCCATTTCCACACTCATCCAACTGCATGCTGTGTTAAAAAAATACTGTATTTTAAAAGCTAATGCCATCTTCAGCTGCAATAAAATTCCAAACCCAGACAATTTCAATCCATAGATGCAGGTTATGATGGCTGTGGTGGAAACTGAACTCACTGAGGGCTTCTTGCACATTGTTTCCTGTGGGAAATGGATTTGTAGAGAATTCTCAAAGCCTGACAGAAGGCTCACATATCTGTATGCAAACTTTGAGATAAGAAATGCTGACTTAGAAACGCCATGCAATAGGACAGACATTGAGAGAGAAATGGAACTAAAAACAAGTTTCAAAGGATGGCCTTGCAAACAAGGCTGGATACTTTGGAGAAATAGAACTGTGAAAGGTGCATTGTAGTGGGACCCATGAGGGGTAGTTTTAGATGATTGGCTTTAAGGCATCTACAGTATGGTGTGGCTAAAGCTGATAGGCCAAGAAACACTTATAATGTACTGTAATTGAAAAACAGTTAGGTTCTGATTGTGATGGTGTGAATTATAACATCTGTATTGTCTCACCCTTCTCATGAGACTGAAAATAGAATAAAAGTTTTTAAATGCCTCTCAGTTGCCCCATCTCTGGTCAGAAAACAGCATCATGCAAGAGTTTCCCACTCCTGTGTTTCTCCATAAGATGGATCACTACAAGGAACTGAGCCCAGGGCTGGGAAACACCACTGTTCACACACACAGAGCTGTACAGTATCCAAGAGCAAAGCAGTGCAGACACCTCAGAGCACTCTTGGCTTTTCCCTCTGTCCCTTTACGAGTTGTTACACAGGAGAATGGGCTCTGAGCAGTGCCTGCAGAGAAGCAGGAGCTCAGCAGGGAAGGCAGAAGGCTCCAGAAAGGCTCCCTGTCACTCCCAAGGAGCTGATGGTGTTGGCAGGATGCATTCACAGGGTGCTCTCTGGGTGTGAACAGGAGGGGCTCAGCCCAGAGCTGCAATGTTCCATCCTCACCTGCCATATGGCTCAGCACCTCCTCATTAATGGGGGGCACTTCTCTCTGGGTACAGCTGCTTATGTGCAACACTGAATAATCAGAAGCAAAAAGATTCAGCAGAGCAGGATGTACCCTGCATTATAAAGAGGCAAAATGCTGCTAGAAATGAGAAGGGAAAGGAGGATTTATAACATCCCTTCAAGGATGTAACATGTCCCACAGAAAGTGCCCTCTGTGTTTAAACAAAGATGTTTTGTTTGTACAAAGAGGTTTCATAAATAACCATTACATGAATAAACATATAAAATAAATGGGACAGGGGACAATGATTTTAAAGGGATAAAGAGAAGGTTTCCTTTCAGTGAAAACTTCCTGCACAGAAGAGAAGCACAGCTGCAAAAAGGAGCCCCTGGCACCACCAGTCCCTCACAGTGCAAGGAGCCCAAGTGCCAAAGATGGAACAGGAATTTTCCAAAAATGGCATCCTGCAACAATGGAAGGAGAGCCTCCAAAAAGACAGCATCATTCAGAATTCTCCAAGGCATTTTATAAACCCTTCATGGACACAAGGCAACTGTTTCTGATGCTGACTTCAGGCTAAAATAGCTCCAAAGACAAACTCGACCCAAGAACTCAGGTGATTTTTTAAGGTTGGTCAAAATGTATGGGGCTTTTGGCTTTGTTATTTTAAAGACAGATGCAGCAAGAGCCAAACCTTCACAGACTGGCCACAGATGTGGTGTAAAAATACTGAATTACTAATTACTAAAAGCATCTGCTGTAAGTCCACACTGGGAGAGTGATCAGAGAGGCTGTGTACAAGGGCCTGGAGTAACAAGGAAAGGAAAGAATGGCTTCAAACTGACAAAAAATAGGTTAAAATTGGGTATTAGGGAGAAATTCTTCTCTGTCAGGGTGGCTAAGCCCTGGCACAGGGTGCCCAGAGCAGCTGTGGCTGCCCCTGGATCCCTGGCAGTGCCCAAGGCCGGGCTGGATGGGGCTTGGATCAACCTGGGACAGTGGAAGGTGTCCCTGCCATGGCAGGGGGGGTGGGATAAGTTTTAGGGTCCCTTCCAACCCAAACCATTCTGGGGTGCTGTGATTGTATTTAAGAGCACTAGGGAGAGGATCTGTAGAGCCTCAACCCCAGAAGAGAGTTCCATTGTGCCCTTTCAAGAAGCATGATGAAACACACACTCAAGAACCAGGCACTGTTTCAAACACTGACATTTGACCTGATCTGGCAGCTCTGGGAGAAGAGACTATTTTTTCAACTGTTTATACAGCACCAAGTTATGCTTATTAACTGCTTGTCTTTTATTAAGCTTTTAATTTGTAATTTGCTCAGTTATCCAAAGCAAACACAATATTTTGGTGACAGCTACCAGAGAAGCCTGGAAAAGTTCTGATGGAAACTTTCCCTCGGGAATCTTCTTTATTTATTTAAAACAAATTATATATAAGGATTACCCAGAAATAAAATTTTTAAAATAGGTATTAAAAAAAAAAAAAATCCAAAGCAGATTTAGCTCATTTATTAGCCCTAACACACCCACTACTGGTATTTCACACCCTGCACTGTTTGGCCAGTCCCTGTGCAGTTTAACACATCTGTCCCCTCACTGTGACTACAACCATGATACTGTGATGAACTTTCTGATCCACCTCCACATCCTTTAGAGCCACAATCCTGTAAAATTCCAGTGGAGCCAGAAAAAGATCACAGATAATTGCTCCTGCCCTTCCCTCTTCTGTGCTAGTAATCATAATAGTAGTAATTTTTTTTAAAAGCAGCTCTATTTTACCAGAACATTATCTCAACCCAGCATTTATGACCAAGGTTAAATTCCAAACAACCTCTGCTTGGACCTGACTTGTGCTTCTGCCGTGATCAGCAGAGGGGCTTCTGAGCAGCAGTAAAATGGCATTTATTACTCAGCCAGGGCTTTAGGATTTAATAACCAGGCAGATGTACCCATTAGTCCTATGAATTATACTGAAAGCCACCTTTTCTTTCTTTCTTTCCCCCTTGCAGAAACAATAACTACTCACACCCACCAACCCCCACACATCCCCTCCCATTTAAGAAGGAGCTGAATGAAACCTTTGAGTAGTACAGAAATCTCAAGTATGAGGTGGTTTTTTACAATTCTTGTTCCTGCCTTGCTCTCATTTCTCTCTCATTGTTTTATTTAGCTCAGTCTCTACAGGATGTGAAGAGTTTTCCAAGCTGTGTAATTAAATTTTAGTTCTCTGAAGAAAGAGAAGAGTGGGGGGTTGAAAAACCTACACAAAGGAATCTCCCACGAGCTCTCTGCTTTAGCAGGTGCATCACATCCATTTCCATGGATCCCAACTGGGATTTTAAAATCCTGAGATCCCAACTTCAGATTTTAAAATTCTCCTAGACACCAAGCCACTGTCATTTTGCAAAATGATGAGGAAATGCTTTAGCACATTTCTTAGTAGCCAAGTCATAAGGTGGGGAGAAAAAGGTGAATTTTTTACTGCAGGGAAAAAAAAAACCCAACCAAAGCCAGAACACACCACTGCAGCAATTTGGAAAAGAGCAGCATTGTGAGGAAGAAGAGAAACACTAAGGTTTGGAGGTGTTTTTTTTTTAATATCTGCACACAGAGTTAGGTTAGAGAATTGGTGTGGGAAGCACTGACCTGCCTGCCAGGACAGAGAGAAGCTGAAGATGCCTTCCACAGACACAGCAATTCACTGACACACTGAACACATTTGCCATTTGTTTGAGATTTCACATCTTAAAGCAGGAACCATTTCCCTCAAGCTTCCACAAATTTTCTGCTGTCTGCTACTGCAGAAAGATAAAGGGAGAGAAGGACTCTCTGAAGTTGCTAGAGGTGGAACAGGCTATGGATGAGATAAATACACCTAAATCCTGCTGGTGCAGAGTCAAGAGAACTGAGCCAGATGAAGGGAGCCAAACAGCTTCCCAAAGAAAACTGTGCCATGGATCAGATGCACTGTGAGTGCAAACCCCCTGGGGCTGGATGGAGAGGGAGGACAGGTCTCTTACTGCCATTTAACACTTCACCTGGGCTGCTGAAAACAGAAAATGGGAATGAACCCAGGGAGCAGAGACTGCTGGTGCCTCAGTGCCTGAGGTCAGGAGCCTCCTCTGCTCCTCCAGGGCTGGCCCAGGCTGTGGCAAAGGGTTACACACAAGGAAAATAACCTGAATTATCCCAATTCCTCTGAGGCCAGCCTCCTGTGAGCTGCAAACACACTTCCACCCATGAGGATGCCCCTCATTGCCAAGAGAGGCTCTGTCCCTGGGCTGCAGGATCTGCTGGATGAATCACAAGCCCAGAGGAAATGGGAGCAGCCTGGCTCTGGCCAGAGGTTCTGCAAGTCCTGCTCTGCTCCAGGCAGATGATGTTCAAACCAACCTGACAGGGCAGGTGAGGCTCCCAGAGCTCAGAGTCCCTGGGAACAGCCCTGCCATATGTTCCCTTTCAAAAGCCATGGATGTTCCTAAAGGATGCAAAGCAAAAGCTTTCCTTTTAAGCCACTCAGTTGCCTGAAGCATCTAAAACAAAAGCTTGAAAACATCTGCATTTCTTCCACATTACCTCAGCAAATCAAACCATCTGCAAAAGCTTAATCAACTTTGCTGAACCTGAGAGAGGCTCCATCCATAATCAAAGTGTTATGGAAGATGGGGAATGGTTGCTATAAATACTTGCAGCATTAGAGAAGTAATGGTTTTCCTATTTACATCTGTTAGCACAATTAGCAGCTGTGCTGTTGCTCATTTGCACATGCCATTTAATGCACTTTGTGCTGGCTGGGAAAAGCTTTCAAAGGCTGCCACAAGGACACAGAACATAAAATAGGGAGGCAATCCAAGAAAAACCCCAGTGCAGCTCTGTAAATGCAGAAATGCTGCAGAAAAACAAAGATGTGTTCTGCCATGGCTGCCAGGGTTTCAGTGAGAACAACAAACACCAAACAGGGAGCTTGGAGGAGCAGAGGAAGTGAAGGATTTACTGCAATAAATATGGAGATAAATAAATGCAATGACTCACAGGGAGAATTGTTATGAAAAGATGTTTTTGGACTGGGATGGAACTGTTGTCCTTAATAAGCCATTAAGCTGTAATCAGAGAGTAATAAAAACCCCACAACAAAAGTTAAACAGCTTCCAAAAAGACCACATCAAGCTTGAAAGCCTTTTGGGACTACATTCTTTTCCAGTGTGGTAAAAGCTTGGAAAGCTGAGGTTAGCCAGAGGTAAAGATCTACTTCAGCTCTTCAGATACACCTTGTGGGTGCATTTATTAGAAGAATTCTTCAGTGTTTCATAACCCCTCTAGAAGAAATCTGGGAAGAGATACTTGATTCAGCAGCCAGGAATAAATCTGAGTTTCTCATTTCACCTGAAGAAGGTTAAAAGCACCATCACACGTTCATCACTGCAGTTTTGTACTGTTAAAAATAAAAAGCAGTGCTCACACAAATATTTGGAAATAGGAAGAGAGATTTCTGGATGTCAAGGTGCAGGGCTATCCATTTAAACCAGGGGATGGGGTTAAGTGGGAAACCTCATACTAGAGCAAGGACAGAGAGATCCCAGCCTAGAGGAACCAAGCACAGCAAGGATGAGACTGTGCTAATTTAAGCAACAGCACTGACTCAAATATTCTACAATGCAAACAACATAAAAAATGAGGTCCTGGCAAAGGCAGCTTGAAGCAAACATGGTGAGAGCCAGCCCTGTTGATGTCCCTGTCATGACCAGCCCTTCTGCTCTCTACCCTGAGCTAAGAGCCTTCAACAAAAGTTTCTGACAAAGTCTGACACCAAACAGGCTGAAAATGAAAATTTGAATTTGCATCCTACATTCTTGGACCCAGACCAGAAATCAAAAGCTGAGAAGTTCCTGGGTTTAAAGCAGGATTTTTTTACAGTTTCTATGGGTATAAAACTAGCTGTATCACCCCAAACTGTTTTCTGACACAGCCTTGGATCTCACCATAAACTCTCAGGAACTTCCCTTTTTTCACTGTAATTTCTCACTAGGAAAGACTGTGACCTCCCAGACTTCACATCAGAGTAATTCCAAAATCGTGTGGATTTTGGAGAATGAGAAATCCAGTCTGAAGATGAACTGAAAACAACTAAAAATGGTAAGAGGTAATCCAAGGAGATGTTATGAAAAGCAGAGCAGAATGTATGCAAGCAGAGCAGCTAGTATGGCAAAGTCCACAATTTTACAATGAATTTTATAATGTCACTCTTTCTGTATGCCTTGAGAATTAATAATTCACAACTAAGAAGCACTGCTTCAAAGCCTTGACCCCAATTACTTCTCCAGCAATTTTAACAGCATATCTTGCTCCAGTGGTGGGAGTAAGAGCCAGCAGCAATGAAAATGAAAAAAATCAGAGTTGCACAAAATCCTCAAAAAATTCGTATATGCAGCAGTGTGCCCACTAATTACCTCAAATGTGGCTAAACAGGGAAGAGGAAAAAAGACAATTGCAAGTAAAAACATGTGATCAGTAGGAAGCAATGGAACACCCAGTGGTGTTTGAATAAAGCCTCACTTACTGTGCAGGAGTCTGGAGCCCCTGCAGCCAGGGAATGCCTAGCACAGGCAAGAAAGGCCTTTAGCATGCAAAGCCAGCAGAATGTGACTGCTCACAGATGTGCAGACTCTCAGCACCACTCCCTGGCACTCTCCACCCCCTCAGCCTGAGCTCTGCTCTGAGCTGGGTGTGCCACAGAGCCCACCTGGAGCTGTCCTGGGGCTCCCTCCCAGCCCAGCCCCTCTGTGCTGCTGCTGCCAGTTTTGGTGACAGCTACAGAACTGGATGTAAAGACTCTGCTGCTCTGTCACATCTGATGGGAACCCAAGTGTGTGTTTAAAAGCTCTGGAGAGTGATGGGGAGGCTGGCATGAGGGGACAGATGGGTGGCATCACCGCATGAGCCTTGTTCCTGTGCCAAAAACAAACACTACAAAGCAAAGCAATTGCCAAAGGTTCACTTCAGTGGAGCTCCAGGACAGAGCAGGGGAAGGGGCAGTGGGGGAATGAACCTGCTCAAAGGCTGAGCTCAGCAGGCCAGGAGCAGTGGCAAAGAGTGACTGCCATCCCCAGAGGTGACTCTGTAAAACTCCTCCTGGAAATGTCTCAAGGATGAAGTGCTGGAAAAGCTCCAGAGCAAACACCCCCTCTAATGTGATTCAGAATCATTTCACTTGGTTCTGCTGGTCATGAGCAAGAGAACAAAGAAATGTTTCTAGCACATCCTGTAACTTGCATGCCATTAAAATGTAAGATTATTTTCATGGAACCTGACAGCTGCCTTGCCAAGTTTTCCAGAGGCTCCTTACTTTCATCATTATCCATAATTTTGTATTTCTTCAAATTATTCTGCTGCTGTTACAAGACTATCAGACTGACAGACTCCAACTTTCATCAGAGAAGTGAAAGGATAGAAAACAAAAAAAGCTTTAAAAGCAACAATGGCACTGGGCTGACACATCTGTCCACAGCACAGTGATGCACCAAACACGAGAACATTTTGTTACATCTTTGTTAAATCTTCTTCATAGTTTTTAGTCTTGGGGTATGGAGGAGAAAAACATCAGGCTTGTCAACTCAGTATCTCCTTGACCCTCAGCTGCACAGAAGTCCTTCTGTTCTACACCTAATTGCTATTATCTTGTACTTCAGTATGTCCCAGAGCACACTGTTTAGTTGATAATATATGGAGGGATTCCCCTCCTTCCCCATGGCAATTACATTTCTACAGTCTAGGAAACTTGAATCAAAAATTTACTTTAAACCTGAAGTGCCCTGCAGTTCTGAATCTCTCCCCACTCAAAATAATTGGCATCAATCACATTAAATTGATTGCTTCTAAGGCTAAGCCATAAAGTTTCTTTTCCTTTTCACTTATTTCAGCAGCTATCTGTACTATAATGCCTTGTTCAGGATATTACCACCCTGATGACAGCCTTTGCTTCTATTTTGAAAAAGATGGCCACAGACTTTATTCCCACATGAGAGAAAATTTCCCTTCAGCCCAGGAATTATAGCTGGGACTGCCAGCAGAACACAGGAAATAAATCATGGATCAGTGGCCACTCACGCTAAGCCACAGCCAGCCACGAAGAGCAACTCCCCCCTGAGAAGCAGCACAAGGAGAATGGTTACAAAACCCCTCTTTTTGTCAGTGGCAGAGGCTTCCCAGGAGAGGGTGCCTTAGAGCTCCTTGCCAAACACTCTTTACTCTCTTTATCACAAGGCTGGAGGGTTGAAGTTTCCAAGATGTAACAGAGAAAAGCCCTGGGATGAGTCTCAGCTCTGAGTGCAGCCCAGCACTGATTCAAGCCACAGGCCAACCTCAGTTCTGACAACCAGAGAAAAGAATTTATTTTGCAGGCAGATTAAAAGAATAAAAAGTAAAATGTCAAGATGAAAAAACTGGTTGTGCATTTTATCTTATCTGGGGAATGGGAACCTTTGGCACCTGTGAGCACAAAGGGCAGCACAGCAGAGCAAAGTGGTCTGGGTTTATTCCTTCAGAAGTGATCCTGTGAGAGCACAGATAAATCCAGGGAGAGAGGCTGTCTGTGTAGGAACATCACAGCAAGGAAAGGATAAGGAACAGAATGCAATTTAAATGTCAGGCTGTTAATCCAGGACCAAGATGATCCAAATGAATGGCCAGCCTCCCACTGCTCCATTGTCCTACCCTGGGTGAATCATTTCCCTCTCTACAGCACTCCAATTCTCATCAGCAAACTTCCAAGCACCACAACAGCTCTCCATCCTTGAAATTTAGTTTGGTTGCCCAGCACTGCAACTTGTGGACATCAGATCCTATTCTATTCACACAAAAATAAGTGTCAAGCCTACAAATTCTGGAGTAAACCAACATTAATCACTTCATGATACTGAAAATAAAACAGCCACCTATTTTTGTTTAAAGCTGTTTTTCAGTTTATAACAAAAAATACAGAAATGAAATCACTTACAGTGACTACTGAACACTACAAGGAAAATCAGGACAAGGTGAAAAGCTTGGCTTGCCTGCAGCCAATGAAGAAAAAACCCCAAATTTGCAGTGATAAAACATCAATTTTCATTCCTGATGAAGAAAGTAAAAGTCTTAAACCAAAGGATCACCTGTTAAATCTTTCAATGTTACCTACATATTTAAACTTTGCAGGCAGACATCTGTGAATTTTCAGAGACTATGAAAAACAGAATATTCCAAATTCACCCAGTTTACTGGTGAGACCTGGTTTGTTCTCTCCCCTATTAAATGAAATCCCCATTCCTTTTTCCAGAGGGATTTCAGCCCAGGGGTTCACAAGCTCAATGCCTCTGAAGAATCCAAAGCAGCTGTTGTTTTCTGCAGCAAGCCCTGGAAGGGCTGGGGGAGCTAAAAGGGCTGGTTTGGAGTTGAGGGTTATGTTAACAGCCCAGCAGGGTTAGATGGTGCAGGAATCTGAGAACCCCAGCTCCTGAGCTCACATTTCACTGCTGGGGAGCACACACCCCAACAGGCTCCTCTGGCCAACTTGTTTCTGTTGTTGCAGCTAAATAAAACACAATAAAAGCAATTGCCCAATCCTGCAGGATAAAATCTCTGTAATCCAAGCACACAAGAGTGCCTGACCAGGGGCTCTACCTCATCACAGGAGGGCTCATGTGATAAGCACCATCCTTCTGACACTCCCAGATGAGGGGATGCTGGATTAAAGGGCTCTGAACACACAGGGCTGGTCAATTGTTCCTGCAGAACTTGGACAAAGGCTGATTTTTTTCCCAGTGCTAAGACAAAATCTGCCAAAATGAACGTGGCTGCCCCAGCCCTGGAAGTGTCCAAGGCCAGGCTGGAGCACCCTGGGACAGAGGAGGGTGTCTCATGGCAAGAGGTGGCACTGGATAGTGTGGAGGGTTCCTTCTAAACCCCACCACTCTGTGACTCACATGGAAATCAATTTGGAGCTTACATGGTAAATGTTTTACTACTGAAATACAGATCTTTCAAGACAGCAGGAAAAAAACCCTCTTCTGGCTTGGTAGCTTTGTTACTGAATTATTCACACTCGTGACAAGGCAGGCAGGACATGATGACAAGCTGAATTTTCACACAGGCTCCTTTCAAGTGTGCCAACACAGGCAGGAGTCCATGGAGAAGCCCCAGTCCCTGACAACACCTCACTTGGCAGCTGGAACCAATCCCCTTTTCTCCTGTCACTTTGTCAGAATGAATGCAGCCCTAACCCAGGCAACCAGGAGCACAGTGCCAGAAATAAATTCCAAAAAATCTTCTTTATTGCTGATTTCCCACTTCTTTATGCCACGTTCAAGAGGTCAAACTTTGATAATTTGGGTTTTTTAACCCTTCAAAAATAATCCAGCTCAATCTGTTCATGCCTTAGGAGCACCTGGCACACCCAGGACATTGCTCCTCCAGCACCAGCTCAAACACAATAATAATAAAATACTTTTAAAGATTACATTCAAGGAAATGTTTTTGAAGTATTTTCTCTGTTCTAAAGCAAATTTTCCAGCTGCCTTGAGTCATCACTAAACTTCTGACATTTGAGCTTAAAGAATGGTAACAGTAATTATCAGAACTCTTCATGTATCACTGTCACTGTTTGAATACTGAACCTTACAGGGACACGTTTGGAGAAAAATTCCAACTGGCTGTGATGGGAAACCATTGGCAAAGGTGAAAAGCCTGACAAAGAGAACTGGGCTAAAAATAATGAGTGAATGAATTAAATGAGCATTATTTCTTAAAAATTCCTTAGGGAAGGCATTAGAGAAAGCAGTTTGCCATTAAAAACCCTCGGAGTGCATTCCCTGGCTGCAATCCAATAAAGAAACATTCAGATAGAAACATGATATCAACTTGGGTCATAGAGGTATTTGACTTTTGAGCCACCCATGTGCTTTGAATACTTTGCAAAACTAAAGCATTTCAATTTTCTGTTTCTTCAGGGACCACTACCCACCACAGAACACAGATTATCCACAATTATCTGGAAAATAAAATGCTTGCTTAGAGCTATTTCTAATGCTTTTTACCACAAATAACATCTCCTCTGAAATGCACAGTGACAGGATGCAGCATCCACAGCCCATGACATTTTGGTTATTATACTTTATATGTTCTCTAAGTGCTCTATATAAAAATGTATTTTAGAGAATCTTGGACAATTTTGGTGACTGCTATCCAAACAAGCTGTTTTGCACCCAAATTGGCCAACAATTACTACAGATCAGTGGATAATATTTCTAATTCCCAGACAGATTTAAGCCTCAAGGAATTAAGCCAAAAATAAACTGGGAAAAAACCTCTAAGCAGAATCTAAGCAGTTTGGAGGTAAGGAAGTGGCAAGGAAAAGACCTGATGTCTTCTGAACAGGAAAAATCCCTGCAGGAGCTAAATATTCATATATGCCTTTGACATAAAAATTCTAAAGACAGAGCAGGTACAACAGAGAAACAAAGAAGCTACTGTAAGATCACTTAAATAAATTACTTTAAACCAGAAGGTGTGAAGAAGAAATACAAATAATGAATATTTTCTTCCCCAAACTTCCAAGCTGAATTTTATTTGGTGTTAGTTTGCCTGCTTAGAGGATCCTGTGGCACACTGGCATTTATAGCATGCTTTTCATTCAGATGTATCAAAGAGCATTTCAAACAGACTGATCTCCTGAGATAGGAAATTACATTAACAGAAGAAAACTAACTTCACCAACATGATCAATGATGAGCTAAAACAGAATCCAAATTTGAAGGCCTTATTTAGTTTCAAATACTTCTCTTCAGCTATACAGAAAAATGGAATTTGAAGGAAGGCTTAAATCCAAATGTAATTATGTCCTTATTATGTATGAGCACAGAAATAAAAAGCCAGGAGGATGAAAGCACAGCTGGCCAGGACATTATTTTGGAGGAGTCTTTAGGAGGATCAGATCTGAAATGACACAGAGGCAGGGAGCTCTGGGACTCTTTAGCTGTCTAAAGGCAGCAGCAGTGCAAGGACAGAATTCCTGCAAACTTCAGCAGAGATAAAAGATCCCCAGTCTGCCAGCTCCTGGGCAATAATAACTCAGAGAGAGCACCGGGCTCTCAGACTGGGGCTGGATAAAACCTGAGGTGGGACACGAGGACAGGAATCCCTTTCCACTTGGACATGTGCTTCCCAGGCCAGATCTAAAGTGTCTGATTAAAAACAAAACAAAACAAAAACAAACCAAGAAGGAGGAAATCACTCTTGGCTAAACAAGTTTTACAATCCCAAGCTGCTGCTGCTTCCTGGTGGCTCCAGAACTGAGGAGGCTGTGCTGGGCAAGGACAGCTTTTGATGCAAGTGGAAATTCTGGGGGAAATTTTAACTCAGGGTGTTTCCAGAGGGATGCCTGGAGATCCTCTACAGAAAATGTGTATTTATTTCTTCCTTTCATTTCTGACTTGCTGACAAGCTTCTCTTGCCATGGCTCACCTGCTCTCAGGAGGTCTCTGGCCCAGGCCCTGACACTTTGTCAGGTGCTGCTGGTTCCTGCCCAGTTCTCCAGGGGTTTCAGAGAATTCCACATTGGTTTGGGTTGGAAGTTCATCCCATTCCACCCCCTGTCATGGGCTGGACACCTTCCACTGTCCCAGGCCTTGGACACTTCCAGGGATGGGCAGCCACAGCTTCTCTGGGCAATGCTTGAGCAATTCAGAGTCTTCTGTAAAAATTCTGAACTGTTTGCTGTTTAAGGGCTCTAAAAAACTGCCTACAACTATGAAATGTTAGAAAAATTACTCACCTTTATTATCCTACTGTAATATTAAGAGCTTTTTTACAATGCCTGTTCTTCATCTGTGCCCTGCCAGACCTGATTTTCTCTCCTGCTCTGTTGCAGAGTTTGTATGACAAAACTTAAAAGTCCAATCTGTAGGTTATTTCTTTCCATCTTTCCAGCTACATTTTTTTTCTGGAAATTAGATTATTTTTGTCCATATTTTTTATTCCATAACTCTGATGTAAGACTTATGGATATCCAAGGGAGATGCAGCATTGAAAGTCATTTGTCCAGCACCTAATGTTTTGAAGATGTCCCTAGAATCCTGCTGCCAGTTGTGACCAAAAAAAATCCAAAACCTCTGGCACTCACAGAGCAATTGTGGCCTCCCCATCTTTTCTTAGTTCCATGAATATAAGTTTTGTTAACTCTGTGAGTGGATCTCTTCAGTGAGATCAGTACTCAGCAACTGTTCTGATTACCAGTGGAATTTCTAATGGAATGAGATCAGTGCCATCACTGGTGATGACACCATGACAGTCCTCAGGTAACTTCAGGAGAACATTCACCCCACAGAGTCACCAGAACAACCTCCAAGGACCACAGAGGAGGGCCTGGGTATTTAAAGCCAAGCTTCCTACAGAACTGAGGGCAATTACAACCCTGAGAGGAAACCTTAGGAGGCAGCTTCACACTATGATCTTCATAAATCCAGCTCCACAGAAACAACCCTGAAATGAAAACTTTATTTTCTTTATCAGCCAGAGAAACCCTTAGTTAAAATCTAAAAATTAAAAAAAGAATTGCAGAAGTCAATCCAGAGCCAAACTCCTCCACACAAACCTATGCAAAATAATTGAATGAGCATTAAATGCTGCTTTCTAAAGAGGATGCAAATAAAATCAAGGCTCACTGAATTAGGTAAAAAAACATGTTTGAAGTGGATCCTTGGCAAACACACACATATTCCCATTAGATTTCTCAGCTCTGGCACTTCAGAGCTGCAGGTAAATGTGATAAGCTGGATTTTCACAAGGAGGAAGAAAAATTCCCTGCCAAGTGCAATCTACCTGAGGCTTTCACAAGGACACAGCACAAAGCACTGAGTGCTGACTGATGGGCTGCACTGAGATGGAAACACTGTGCAGGAAAACAGCACAGGGAGATGGAACTCAGCTTCTCCCACTGCTGAAACAACTCCTGATCACAGGCATGAAAAATAAAAGAGTGTTTGCTAATCTGCAGGATGACAAAAGTTTGCTTGAATTGCACCAAACACAGGGTAAATTGAATTAAAATAGGACACAGCATTAGGGTTCTTGACACAGCAGGCCTAGCTGAGGAAGAAATCTAAAAGGAATACTTGGAAAAACATTTCTACTTTATGCCACACTAAGCTTGCAATGAATTTCCTGTTGTGTGTTGTACAAATGGCTTTGAAATGTTTTTTGGCAGAAGTGAACACCTCTAGGAAATTTAAAGGTTTTTACATTTTACACTGGCAAATCACCATGTCCTGAGGCAGCTCCCAAACCAGCCATGACAGATGGCCATACAGAAAGCATTTCCTAGATTTCAGCTAACAAATTACACCCACAGCACCTCTGGATGAGGAAAACCAGGTCCTGAAGCATCAAGCTCACTTGATTTTCCACTGCCAAGCTCTTCCACAGCTTGGATCTTCCAAAAGATTCCCACTGTCTCAGTGCTCAGCCTACCTGACAAGCTCTATGTGTTTGCTGTATAAAAAGCAGCAAATCCTACAATTTTTAGCTCATATCATTTTTAAGTGAGTAGTCATTAAAACTTAAACACTTGCTCATTGCTTTAGAATCCATGGAACTGATTGATAATTAATGGCTCTGGCTATCCATAACTACTGACAGAGTGAGTCCTGTGCTAAATGCACAGTGCTCCAAGCTCATTAATTAGTAAGAGCTTCTTTAAATTCAGCCAGAAATCAACCACCAAACTGCTGAGATTGTGTGAGAAGACAATGCTGGTCAACTCCTTGCTTAGTTTACAAAGACACATCAATCACCTTTTTATCATCTTTTTATTCTGATTTATTGAGCTCTACACCAGGAGAGGATGCTTGCTTACCTCTCAGTGACTGTGACTCAACTGCAGAGCAATGTGGCCACCAGGGATGTTCAGCATTTGGGAAAACAGATGTTACCCAAATTTGTTGTACAGCCTGCCAAAAATTACTGGCACCTAGCAAGGTGTGTGAGGGAGAACTGTAGAATGAGTAAAGCTGCATAAACAAACATCTTTATTTTTTAAAATAATTTGTAGAAGTGGCTTGATGCTCACTGACTGAAGGGAGCTGCAAAGGAACAAGGTCAGTAAGTGACAGCTCCTTCCAAAGGAAGTCATGCAGGGCTGGAAGCTGAAGCTGCACTAACACACATCTCAGGTAGGAAAGGTTAATAAAACAATCAATTTATGGAACCTGAGCTCTGAATTTTGTATCATTTTCCATCTCAGAACAAGGCTGCTTTTGCAAACACGCTCAGATTTAATGCAAGAATGGAGATGTGCCTTACACAGGAAGGGATCACAAGAGCCCCTTCCAGCATGACCTAACACAAACATTCTAGGAAGGGATCACAAGAGCCCCTTCCAGCATGACCTAACACAAACATTCCCAGCACAGCTGTTTCCCAAGAAGAATTTGCTACCTCTGATGGGATTTTTCCAGCATCTGCAAGGCAGGAGTCATCTGTGATGACCTGGAGCTGACCAACGCCAGCCTCAGCTCTCAGTAACCACAGGCAATGCCTGGGATTAGCTGGTACCCTCAGGATTTCAGGTCTGAAGGGACATCCGTGAAATTCTGAGTCACCTCCCTGGGAGAAGCACAGGAGACAGCCCTGGGTGCAGTTTTTGGCTGTGAGCACACCCCACACTCCCAGGACTCCCCTGCACACAGATGTTTGTGTGCAGAACTGTGTCTGTAGGGATGGATTTGCACATCTGTCCATACAGATACCGCACATACATCACACATACACTATTTTTATAATCCTGTTACACATGTAAACAAGTCTCAGAGGAAAGAAAACTAATTAGCATTCCCATATTAATCCTATTGGGCATTGCAGGTATTTCTTAAGAGCCAGGATGGTACCACAGCAGTCTGACTCCACAACAAAGTGTTTATGTAAAATATGACATCCCTGCCACAGGGAACCAAAACAACTCAGGCTGCAAGTGCAGCTTTTTCTCTCCCTTGCATTATTTATTCTCTCCACAAAGGCATCATTGGGTGTTTTTGATGTCACCACAAAACACACTACAGAAAATCCAGCCCTACCTGGTGCTGTCACTACACACACATTAAATTCAGATAAGTTGAAAAAAAATTAAAATGGCATAATATGAATTTTAGAGATGCTTATGAGATCGCTAGGAGTTTAATAAACAAAAAATGTTTGTTCCCCAAAAAACTGTGATTTAGAAGACTGTCAAAAAACAGCTCAATTTCCTTTTCACTTCTTCAAACAACTTCCATGTAATTAGTTAATTAGTATAGCAGTACCTATTTTTGAGGAAGTGTGTCTCTTAAATCAGGCAGCATTTTCCTTTCTGTGGATTCCCAAGATTTCCAATCTCTCAATGAGGCTGAGAGGTGCAGGACAGCAATCTGAACCACCCAGAGGGTGGAATGGGATGGGCTTTAAGGCTCCTTCCAACCCAAACCATTCTGTGATTCCATGCTAAAACAAAAGCACAAAGACCCCTCTCTCCCAGAGGAGGTTTGCAGGTAATTTTTTCCAGCTTTGCTGTATGTTCTCATCTCAGCCCTGCACACATGGATGAATACCAGAATAGCTACAAGATCTCATTAATCAAAAAATAGCTGGAAAGATGAACTTGGAATCCTGGTATTTCCTCTTGAAAAAATGAGATAAATTAGGTGCACTGCCTGACTGTACTTTCAATGAACTCTTCAAATCAACACTTGCTTACCTGGAAACTTTCTGCAATCTTAAAGGTTAACTTCAACAAAAGTGTCAGAAGAGTTTAATTAGAACAAGATGTCTTGAACATACTAGGTGTGACTTCTGTGTGCTTGAGGAATACATCCATGACATGATGGAATTTTGGAGATGGATACAAAGGAGAAATTGGCACTTTTGCTCAGAGGTGAGCAGTACATCTCATTTATGTTCACCAGGCCATGTTCTGCTTTGCCCAGTCCATAATACATGAATATTAGGATCAGTAAAAAGAAAACAGGAGTAGAAACTTCTCCTGTTCTTTAAATTGCCCAGATTTCTCCTGGCTTTATAAACACATGCAACATGGAATAGCTCAGAGTAAAAGAGCTGCCTTTGGAAAGAGGTAGAGAGAGAGGAGATCTTCTCACAGCTCTTCTAAGGCAAAGGTCACCCACGTCTCCATGCCAAACCAGCTCACCACCAGCCTGCTGCACAGCACATGCACAACTTGAGGGAAATCTCAGACACAAGAAGGGAAAGATCATCTATTTTGGGGCTGTGACCACATTGTGGCCCACAAGCCCAGCAGATGGTGACTAACTCTGCTGTGTGCAGTTTGCTTTCCCAGAGAAAGCCCTTTTTGTTTGAATAACTGGCTGCTGATACACTGAGTCACTCAGCTACCTCCAGCAGCAGCTCCACCACCCTAAGAGGACTGGCTGGGAAGTGCTGAGTACAGAATGTGTGCTTCTTTAGGAACAACCTGCCTTAAATAAACCACTGACTCACCTTGTCACGCAAATGATGCTCTGCAGCCTCAATATTCAAAGGATCGTCAAAATTCAAAAGATCCTGGAAAAGAAAGAGAGAACACTGAGGGGCTCCCACTCACTGCATCAACAGGAGCCCAAAGCCCTCAGGAACAAGAAAATGGAATGAAGCAAACAGGGCAGCAGGTTTTATTTCATCATTTTTTTTTATCATTTCATCATTTTTTTCGTCATTTCATCATTTAATCACTGCCTCGGTGCCAAAGGTAAATGCAAATGAGTAATTTGGTAATTGGAAACCAAATCACAGAGCAATTAAGTGGCAACAGCATCAGGGCATTTAAGCCCTGCTGGTGTGGGGCCCATGGCACTTCTCCCTGGAAGTAAAAGTATTTCCATCAGAAAATTAAATTTTAGAGAGCAGTCAAACTTTCAGGAGGCACAATTCCTGTTGATTTTTGTTAGAGGGCAAAGTAAACCTTGAAAAAAACTTCTGCGAACAGTGTGCTGATAAAGTGGGAGTTTCCTTAATTCCACCTCCACAGAAAAGCAATTTCACTCTCTCTGTGAAGAAGCAATTTCACTCTCTGAGTGACCTGGAGCCTGACAGGGAAGTTTGAGTGCTCTGGAAAAAACAGGGGAGTGAAAATAGAGGAAATAGTGGAAATAGAAGTAAAAGAGAGCAAAGATCCTGAGAACTAAGGACATGTGAGGTCATGGAGCACAAATAGTCCTAACAAACCTCAAGCCTCCCAATTTAATCTCAAATATTAACTTTGATAGGAGAAAGGGTCTAGGGTTAAAAACAATGGAGAAGAGGAATGAGCATTAAAAATAACACTGAATCACAAGTGGTAGATAAAACCAGCACTGAGAGATAAAAAAAACAATGGGAAGGATTCCACTTGATGAATGGAAAAATATATTTGCCTTTACAAACAAATTGTAGTTTGCTGATAAATTAAATTGGAGATTGAAAGATAAATGAAACACTGGGGGAAAACCCTAAATTCCATGAGAATTAAAAATTAAAAAGGAGGGCTATACATTAGAGGGAAATCTTCGGTATCAGGCATTTCAGGAAGTCTGTACCTCTCAAGTACCTCAGCCATTGGGCAAAGAGAGAGGGAAATGTGGCTGGGAAATTGGGATAAAAAGGAGGCTGTGTGCTCCAAAAATCTGAGAGACCCCAAGGGAAATACCCCATGGCCTCTCCCTTTATTTGAATAAAGCAAAAGGACTCTTCTGTCTCCTTTTTGGACATAAACCTCTGGTGTTTGTGGATGTATTTTCCTGACACAGCCATGACAAATCCCCATGGTCTCCTAGGCAGGACCACCTCTCTCTGCAGCTCTTTGCCCAATATTTTTATTTTTTGCAGCTCTGCCCCTGAGGATTTTGCTTCCTTCCACTTGGCATGCACAAGGAGACTGACTCTGAAATGCAATTCACTTTTGCTGGAAAGGCAAATACTCTCCAAACTTTTACATCAATTTACCAAAGAAATTGTTGAAAAAACCAACCAAGACTTTGGATGCCAGGAAATCTAAGCTTCCTTCTACACCCTGGAGTGGGTGGGGTGGTCCCTCCAGAGGAGATGACAAATGGGGCCACCAAGTTAGTGCTGCTCTTTGCTTCCTCCTGACCTTCCCACCCAGCAGCAATGGCTGAGGAAAGGAATCCCTAAAAAAGGTAACTTTTGTAAAGACTTAGAGCTTCTCTCCACTTTTAGGGCAAAAGCAGCCATTGCTTCCTGCCCTCTCCTCCATTTTCAAGGTGCTCCTGCAATTACAGGTTCTTTGCTCCCAGCAATCTTTAAAAAACACAGGAGGAAATGGGATCCCTGAATAAAATCACATAAATTCTGTGACAAGTCAGGTTTTATGCAAACAAGGAATGAGACTGCAGGGCAGACATTAATTCCTAAATAGGTTGTTTTTTTTAAAGACTACTAACACAATTCCTTCTCAGAGCAGTACAAATTTCTATTTCCTGCAAATCAGCAGTAGTTTCACACTGTGTGGAAGATCCCAAACAATTTGTTACCAAAATATCCCCTAATATTTCTAACCAAAGTAAAATCTATGTACAAAATCTGGCATTTCAGACACTCTGGATGAGTTCCACAAACAAAAGCACAATCTGATTTCATACTCATCCAACACCCACTGAAGCCAAGGGAAATAAAGACCTAAATTTTTACAGGCAACACACAGGGCTGCCATTAGGTGATGCTGAAACTAAACCAGGCAGGAAAAAGAAAAGGGGACATGCAAAATATTCTTTTACTTACAGTAAATAAAGAGTTTAACCCCCAGACAATATCCTGCAAAGAAAAACACAGTTAGTTAGACAGGCATTTCAGGAGTTTTGAATGTGTTAACAAACTTAATTTTTTTATTAATCCATGAAATAACTGGAAACAATCTAGATTAGAAGTAATGTATGACTAATTTAAATCAAAATGCTGAAAAGGCTTTCCCATTTCATGGCCACTTGATATCTAGAAGTCAGCAGAAACCAAATACTGCATATTCAAACAGAAGGTCAGAGTTTTCTGTGTGTATTCCTGTTGCTCCTCCATTCAAGGAGAGGAGTGATACCTTAGGATTTGCCACCAGCTGAAAACTGCACTGCTTAAAGGGTGGGTAATGAAAGTTAATTCAGCAATATATTCTTAAATAAAGAGGGGTCAAACAAATTCTTGAAACTGTCAACATTTTAGAGAAAAGAGGGTGAGCTGTAGTAGGAGTTCAGAGAAATACCACTCTTACATAAACATATGTCTCAAGTCATTCCACAGCTAAAATGCAAATTTACAATAAAAATAAAGCCTCAAAGTACCAAACTTCCTATGCACAGCAAAGAACTTCAATAAATGAGTGTATGTGAGCTTGTTTCCTGTTCTGGGCCCTGTGCTGAGGGTGTGCAGCACAGAAATCCATATCCCTGAAGGACACTGTCCAATTATGCCCTAATGAACAAGAAACAAGGTCAGCATTCCACAGCCTCTCACCATCCCATTTCCCTCTGCTCCTGCACAGACAGCCCACTCAGTTTAGCTGCTTTTGGCCTGGATTGCCAGGCAAACTGGGTTCAATTTTGCCATCTGGATGGCAGCTGTCTTCTGCTAAGTTTTCCTTATCTCTTCCACAACACCTGCTGATAACAGCCAGTTGAATGTCACTGCATGGCTGATAAGAACTACAGCATCCCACTGGGAGATGGGAGCCCAGAGGGAGGAGCCAAGCATTCCTACCTGGATATAATCTGGAGATTCTGGAACACCAGCACAGCTTCTGCACTGGATTCCCAGAGGAACAGCAGCTGCCTCTTCTTCCCCTGGATCTTCAGAGGAAGAGACTGCACCTTTCTACAGGATCCCTGCTCCAGCAGAGCCACCCCTGACACTGCAGGAGGGCTGCAGCCACAATTCCCATTGGATTTCTACAGGATCCCTGCTCCAGCAGAACCACCCCTGACACTCCAGGAGGGCTGCAGCCACAATTACCATTGGATTTCTACAGGATCCCTGCTCCAGCAGAACCACCCCTGACACTCCAGGAGGGCTGCAGCTACATTTCCAAATGAACTGCTACCAACAGGGTGTCAGGTTGAGTTCTGATTCTGGCAGTGTTGTTTTAGTTTACTGCATTGTTTATTTATCTTTTTATTTTCTTCCTTAGTAAAGAACTGTTATTCCTGCTCCCATATTTTGCCTGAGAGCCCCTTAATTTAAAATTTATAGCAATTTGGAGGGAGGGGGTTTACGTTTTCAATTTTAGGGGAGGCTCCTGCCTTCCTCAGCAGACACCTGGCTTTTCAAACCTAGACAGCTTTGAAAACATCAATCTGCCAGCAGGGCTGGCACTGCCAGCCTTTCCAGCCTCAGCACCTTCTCAAATGTGGCAAAGACAGCAACTTTCAAACGTGGCAGCAGAGACACATGAACTGCACAAAAGGGGTGACCCAGACATTTAATTCCAGTTATCTGGAAATTTTAAGATTCTAGTGCTGAGCAGTCACCCTCACTCCCAAAGAACAGCTCTGCCAGTTCCCTGGCAAGCAGGAAAAAAATGAACATTTCAATTTTAATTGTTTTATTATTCAATTATTTCAAAGAAGGGATGGAAATCGTTGTTTCACACTTTATTTAAGCCTCTGTGCTTGTTCAACTGCTGGAACAGACACCAGGCATAGCAGGGGGCAGCAGAGCATGGTGTTAAGGACACCTGTATTAATCCTAGGGGGAAATTATTAGTACAATGCAGTGATGTGCCAAAGTCACAGATTGAAGGAAAATTTGTTGGCATGGAGAGCAGCAAAAGGCAGGAAGGTCTCCATTTCCACTTGATTCTCCCACATCCAGGGATAAGAGAGTGCTCAGTAGCTCTGGGCAACCCCAAAGCCCCCAAAGGTCAGGAGCCCGTTCCACTGCTGCCCTCCAAGGCTGTTCTGTCCTTCAGGGAGGCAGAGTTACAGGACAAAATGACATTTTTAGAAGTTGCCTTCTACCTACACCATGGAACAGCAGGCTGCAGCTGCAGAACCACAACACTGAGCATTAAAACCACCCTGGACAGGTACAAGGCCACCTGAGTACTCTGCGGCCTGGCCATTTCTAACTCCTGAATGCCAAACCTGCATCCCCAGGGTTACAAACTGTCCACAGCACCAGCATGGCAGAGAAGGAACAAACCAGGAGCAAGACAGTGCCTTCTAAAACCCTCAAGAGCTCATTTTCTCCTTACCCTGAGCAGTGCTGAACCCCCTGCTCTGCCAGAAGTTCCCCAGACACCAGCAGAGCTCTCTCCAGACAAAACTCCTCCTTGTCCAAGACAAGCTCCAATGCCTCACACAGGCAAATGCTGCAGCTCAAAAAGGAGATGTGATATCCTATTTTCATGTTATATAATCAATTGTTCCCAAATTCTTATTTGTTGAACCCTGGTTTTAAAGCTTTGGGGTCCTTGACTCACTTGAGTTGGTTTTAGAGAGTTCTATTAAAAATAAAAAAGAAACAGCAAACAAAAAAAAAACCAACAAAAACCTTTGTACAGGCACAAGCTGTCAGAATGCTGTACATCTCCACTGCCATTCTAGCCATCAAAAAGCATAACAGGATTACTATTATTACTGAATAATTTACCTGTGAAAGTCTTAATACCATTTTTGATGTTTCCATCTATTCCAGTTTTATGATTTCCTAGATTCCTTTTATACCCTTGCATGGCTCCATAAGAAAATAATGCTAAATTACCACCAGAGGACAATTGCTTTTTGTAATGAGCTTGAGGCTAGGCTGGATTGAAGCCTAGGATATTGAGAAAGGGAAGTGGGATGGAACAGATGAGCAAAAGTGAAGCAAGTATTTGCTATCTGAAAAGCTCAACATTGTTGAACTGTAGAAATCACTCTGCACTGCTGACTTCAGCAGAGCTGCTGGCTGCAGGCAGATAAGCCCAGCCTTGATGCTTGCTTTGGGTCTAACTAAAGAGCCAAAAGATTGTGCAAGCCCCTGAAGATCTTGTCAGATTTAACAGCTCAAAAACTTCTGTTCTCCTTCAGTATAATAAAGCATCAGGCTTGGCTTCAAATATTTACTGAACTTGTGGCTTAAATAGCCTGAAAACTAAATTAAGCCCATGTGCAGGAGTTTTTAAAGATGATCTTCACAGGGAGGAGCAGAGAATGTTCATGGTGCACACCTTGACAGTGCTGCACTCCAGTGAGATCCCACTTGTACAAGATCACACATCTGCACCTGACAAAGCTGTTTTCTTTACAAAGCTGCTGTTCTCAGACTTCTCTGGGTTTAACATCAAACTTGCAGAGGACACTGCTGAGGGGCAGCCACAGAGCAAAGCTGAGAGCCTCTGCTTTTGGCCCAAACCTGCTTTTTGTGCTGGACCTGCAGCCTGGTGTTCCAGATTGCAAGGCGAGATGTTTTCCATTACCATCTGTATGGCAGTTGTCTTTTGATAAGTGGGCAGTTTGCCTTATCTCTCTCTGAGTGATCACAAACACCCCTCCCGCTGGGAGGACACCTGCTGATAAGAGACTAATGAATGTCACTGCATGGCTGATAAGAGCTACAGCATCCCATTGGGAGAGGTGAGCCCAGGGGGAGGAGCCAAACATTCCTACCTGGATATAATCCAGAGGTTTTGGAGACACCAGCACAGCTTCTCCACTGGATTTCCCAGAGGAACAGCAGCTGCCTCTTCTACTGAGGTTCTGTCAGATCCCTGCTCCAGCAGAACCAGCCCTGACACTGCAGGAGGGCTGCAGCCACATTTCCAATGGGACTGCCACCAACACCCTGATCCACAGGGTGTCAGGTTGGGCTCTGACTCTGTCAGTGTTGTTCCCTGGGTGGTGTCCCAGAGGTTTCCCATCAGCTCAGATGCCTTTGGGAGTCCAAGGCAGGTCTGGGATATGCAAGTGGGTTTAATTTACATTTATTGTTAGTTCAGAGTAGCCAATGATGGTGTTTGAAATGAAGAACTGGGGTGCCCAAGCACTGCAGTACCTGGTTAAGTCCACAGTGGGTGAGGGGAACATGGAATAATGAGGGAAGCACACTCTGCTCCATGGCACTGCCACCACCCTGGGCTGGAGCATGGGGAAGTCAGTCAACACAGGGAAGTCAGAAGTCCAACAGACTGCTGTAAACACCCCTTTAGAATTGTCCCTTTTCATTCTGCACTATTTCTGTGCTGCATCTGAGTGAAAAGTTACACTAAACCCTTGCCCACAGATTTATTTACAGCATGCCAAACGAGCAGAAAAAACCTGCTGCTGCAGCAGTGTCTGAAGTTCAAGAATCCTCAAAATCCTCAATGCAGCTTTTGAAACGGCCTCTCCTGAGGCCAGGGAGTCTCAAAGCTTTGCATTTCTAGGAGGTCTTAACTGAGTCACTGATCTTGCCAAGGGACAGTTCTCAGAGCCACTTCACAAAAGCAATGCCACTGAAACCATGCCACACATGGGGCTCAGAAAGACAACCACAACCACTTCTGGAGAGTGAAAGCAAACATGGAAATTGCAAAATAGGATTAAATTAAAATTTTCCAGTTTACCTCACTGTTTTTTAGGTATGGAATTAATTAAGATTAAATTAAAATTTTCCTTTAACAGGCAAAGTATATTTAATACATTAATTTAAGAAGAGAGCAAACCAGACAAAAGCACCTAACAAACTTCCAATCAAAGAAATTCCCTTAAGGGGTCCAAGAAGCATTTCTGATCTACAGACAGAACAAAACAAAGCTCATTGCTAAACAATTCTTTATAAACAAACAATTTAACCCAGTCAGATGAACAAAAGGAGCAGCAGTCATTTATACTAGCCCATGTCTGAGGCAATTTTTTTTGGTTTGTTTTAAAAAGGGCTGGAAATGCCACTCTGAAGTCCAGTATGCTCTAGTCCAGGCCAGCTCCTGGGGCAGCTCTCTGCTGTCCTGTCTGCCTATTCACTACCTCAAGGTGGTTTTCCTCTTCCTTTTCCTTCTTCCACCATCTCTTAAAAACAAGCCCAGATTCTTCCTCTCTTCACTGCAGCCTAAAAAGCCAAGCACACTGCATCCCACCCTACCAACTAATCACTGGTGCTGGGGATCAAAAACAAAAATTTTCCTTCCAGTGACATAGGCACTTTTTAGCTTATGAAAAAGCTTCTTCTCTCCTAAGCTGTCATCTCCCAAATAAATTCTCTTTTTATATGTCCTCTCCTGCTCCTCTCTCATCTTGCAAAAGTTGAAAATTATTGTTTCCACCTAGAAAAAGGTGATAAAGTGAATGCCACCTTTCTTCAGCCACCCGCAAAAGCCACCTCAGCTGTCATGTGTCTGTCATCCCTGCCTGTGCTTCCCACCCAAACACAGCAGCAGCTCCCCACAGGGCTCTGGGTAACCTAAAAGGCACAAACTGCTCCAGTTAGCAAACACAAAACCAGGAGAAAGGCTGCAAAAGCATTCCTTTTGTACTGAAATATAGGAGGGGAAGGCAAACAGGACCAATGTGCTGTCCCAGAGCAGAGGAGCTGGGAGGTGCCAAGCAAGCAGAGCACTCCTCTCCCATCCCTCACTCTGTCACTGACTCCTTGACCCCTGTCCCCGTGGCTACTGCAGGACAAGTGGATAATCCTGGGGAAATTGTTCCCTGGGGAATTCTCTGTAACTTCTTCATGAACTACACCACAGTGATCTCAGCACTGAAGCCATCACCCTCTGGAGACCACTCTGCTCAGTGCATTAAATTGAATATTCAGAAATCAGCAGTTTGGGGAGAACAAGCATGGGTTAATTACAATTACTGAGGTATCTCAGCTCACCTCACTCACATGCCCATAATAACAGCTACTGCACCTACACCAAAGATTTGGCTTTGCCAGGGGACATTAAAGAGAGAAAATAAAAATTTTACTAAGCATTTCTGAAGCAAGAACTATTAGAAGACACTCAGCTCTATATTTTCACCAGCTTGGGCGTGTATGGAGGAGAGAGAAATAAATCACCTCTTACAAAACTGATAAAGCCAATTTATAATGAAGTCAAAATACAACACAATATCTCTTTGGAAAAATATTTCCTGAAGCTTATTTCAAGAAAAAAACTGAATGCCAGATCTGCACAGAAGATTGTCTTCAGCAGTTCATAGCTTCTTTTTTCAAAATACTGGGTCTGAAGTTGTTATCTAGAGCTTATTCAATTTTTAGAGGTGAGGAAGACACATAAAAAGACCAACTCCAAAAGAGGATTTGAATAAATCAATAGCTGTACAATCTTATCATAATGTTGAGAAAAACAGCCTGAGCAACAAGAATTAATGTAACATAAAGCATGCAGGTTTCTTTTTTCCCTTCATGCTCAAGACAGTGACAGTTACTTTACTGTCTGTTCCAAATGCTCCTCTACACTAATTACAGATGATTTTGACAGCAGACCATCTATTTTCCTTGAGATGATAGGTGAAACTTTTGTACTTTCAAAACTCCTCAGGTTGATGCTTAAATATTGAGGTAAACTGGGAAAATGAAGTCAGGACCCTCTGATTTATTTCTCCAAGAGATGAGTTTGATATTTGAATAATTCCAAATGAAGTCATTCCAGTGCCTGAAGACAACAGCAGAACCAGTGAAGCAAACAGGACAAAATGCTGCCATTTAGTATTAAAACATTAATTAAATAAGCAAGGCTCCTAAGGATCAACTCCAAGTAGCAATAGTTTAGTGGAAATGAGTCTTAATTCCTTTTAGATCAGGTAATCTAATAGCACAGACAGATATTTATTAGCCCAGGATCTGGAGTTATGGGAGAGAAATTCCTGAGAAAACAGTGGTTTCCTGGGGGGGGGCATGAAAATCTGTCTGCAGATCTGTAGTTTAAGATCACCTGGATGTTTCCTGCTCCTGGCTCTCCCGAGAGCAGTAACACAAAAATGACAAAACCCAGCACTTGGAGCTATCTCAGTGAAAAAGTGAACTGCACGTAACACCTAACAAACATGGAAAGGCTCCAGAAAACAGCCCAGCTAGCTGAGCCCAGCTGATCTCTGTGAGAACACAGCTACCAAAAGAAGAAAAAGGACAAATATTCCCTGTGAACATCCATCATATCTTTTTAAACACCGGCTTTGCTGTTCATATGCTCAGCCCTCCACAGAGTTGCCCAAGTGTGCTTTGATTATTTTTAAGGTCCATCAATCAGGCAGTGATTTATGAACCCATTTCCAGCTGCATTTAGTTAGAGGTAACTGCAGAAGGAGCCTGACTTTTAGAACCAGTCAGGCATTTAAAATACACATCCACCTGTTCAGTTCTTAAAATCAATCACCTGAGATGTTTGCAGAGCAAAATGAAAACAAGCATTTAGGAAAACTGAGGAGTATTAAGGAGAACTAACTGAGCTAGGCAGGTGATAATCCTAGCAAATGAGGCACATGTTGGGGACTAACACAAGTCACTGAAGCACTATGGAGTTTGAAATTGAAATTACTGAAAGGTACAAAGCAGAGAAACAGCAACTGTGTGAAGTCATGTCAGGTATTTAAAAGCTGGTACTTCCAATGACATTAAAACAACCCTGAGAACAGAACAGAATTAAAGCCATCTATCTGCTTTCTGCCTAGGAAACTTTAATTTTGACCATCAAACCTAAAAACAGGAGAAAAGCAAGTTCAGACACTCTGAGCAGGGCCCAAAGTAACTGCAGCAGTCTGACTGCAGCTTTGTGAATAAGCTGCTTAAGAGAGGAAAGTGTGCAATAAAATGATGCAGAATGTGACAGAATGGAGACTGAAAGGTAAATAAGCTCCTGTTGCTAATTCAGGTTTAGCTACAAAGGAGCAGAAGGAACACAAAAATCACAAAGGAGTAGAAAATGACACAAAGATCAGCTGGGAAGCACTGCAGCAGTGCTCACACAAGCCACAGCCTGGAGACCAATCCCTACCAGAAATTATCTAAGGGTTTGGGATCCTGGAGTGTTTCTATGAATAAAAAGAAAGTGATTTTAAAAGTGTATATATATATAGACAGGCTGGCAGGGTAATGTTTTAAACCTGTTTCAGGGTAAGAGCCCAACTCTGCTCAGAACCTGATTTCAAAAAAGCATCTCATGCAGGAATTCAGAAATAGTACATTCTTTATTTCCCTCTCTCACACACAGGCTGCTCTTCACAGTGGTCCATGGAAATGTCTTCCCAAGCACAAAGAAGGGAAAAAAAGATAAAGCTCAACACTTGGTAACCTGAGGAGAATTCAATCATGGATGAGATGACACCAAGTGCAAAACACTGCTGGGAAACAAAACTGAGTTAGGTCTTCCCCCCCTAAAGAATCCTCTACACTGCAAAAAAATACATTTTGTCAGGTAAGTTTTCCAGACAATTTAACAGATTTTCACTTTTATTTCAGCAATTTTTTTCATGTTTCTACTCATGTGATAATTAAAAAATATTAAAAAGGTCATAGCAGTTGATTTTGAAGGATTTTACATGTAAGAGCTCTGCTGTCACCACAAGGGTTCCAAAATGAGACACAGCCAAAAATCTGAGCCTTCTAAAGGGTTAAGCACACAAGCCCCACACATGCAGCTGGTTTGTGCACTGGGCTTCTCATGTGTATTCTCTATTTGAATGGCTTCTCTAATGCCCTTGGAAGAGTTTTTGTGGCAGAAGGACACATGCTCACTCTCAATTCATTTTTAGGAGTAGTTCAGAGTGCTTTATTGGGCAGGGCGGGGTGCTATTCCTCCAGAAAACCAGGCTGATTTCATATTATTGACAAGTTAAACACTGACTTTCAAGTCCATAACAGGCCAAGACTGGATTCCTGCCCACAGAGCTTCTGTGCAAATTCTCCCTGTTCCCCTTGTGGTGATGAAAAGCTGTAAAAAGCGAGCTCACGACTGTGGTGCTTCAATGTTCAAAAATTTAAAAATCCAAGGAGAATATCTGATTTTTCTCTTTTTGAAGTTAAGCTACTACTTCTTTTTCTCTTGCTGAATCTTTCATTTCAACAACCACAGTAAAAGCTTTTGTCTTTTGGGTTTCTTCTCCACTTGTATTAATTTTTAAGCTTAAAACTTTCTCTGAATGAAAATACAGGGACAGGAACAGAACTAGTTAACTTAAATTACTCAGTGACTTGATTTAACCTGAGGTGAAAACAGAAACAAAGGGCAAAACAAAATCACACTAACTGATGGAAAAACAATAGGGAAAGAGTGCTTAAGAAAATCCACAAAACAACACACTCATTTTTACTTCCAGAAAGTCACATGCTCACCTCAGCAGAGATTTTACAGATGAAGAAAGTCACAAATCTCATTCACAGTGCCAAAGAGCAAACCAAGCATCAGATAAAGGTCATTTTCAATTTGTTTTCTTTGAAAGAGACAAACACCTGATGTGTACCCTTTATCCACCTAATGCTGTTAAAGCTCTGCAAGAAACAATTTTGGCAGCATTCCTGGGAACAGCAACAGGAAGATAAATGCCCTGCTCTGCTCAGGGCTCTGCACTGATTTTGTCTTGTCAGGAGTATCAATCCCATGGAAATTGCTGGGGTTATGGATTGCTGTACACAGGATGCTCTTGTGTTTGCTGCCAGGGTGAAAACCAGCACACCTTACAGAGTGTGGGTTCTCTGAGTCACAGCAACCTCCAAAACCTTGGAGCAGAGCAGGATTTGTGCAGCCACCCCAAAATTCCCCAAACATTTCTACAATCAGCACTGTACCTGCTCCACTGCAGCCAAAGACAAAAAAACCTCACCACAAAAACCTCCTCTTGGGCAAACCACATGAGCTGATTCTTTGCAAGGCCAGGAAAGGGTTTTTAAAGATGTATTTATTTGGAAGGACACATCCAAAAGGTAACAGTACCTTTAAGGTTCTAGTTGGGGCCCAGCCAGTGCCATCAATTGAGTGTTCTCTCAATAAACTGGAAAAGAAAAACACACACATTACACAGAGCAACTTCTGCTTCAATTGTCTTTGTCAGAAAACTCCTCAGAAACCATCAGGAAGTAATTGCAAGATAAGATCTAATTCTTGCACTATTTATATCCAGGTAATGGAATTTTAAACCCCTGGAGTTGGGATGTCTGCCTAAAATTACCTTCTCCACATTGTCATTACAGAACTCCCCATCTGAGCCCAGCCTCTGTCAAAACACCTGAATTATTCTCCTCCAGCAGCACAAGTGTGACAGAAATGCTTGTGACAGGCTCAACACCGAACCCTTTATTTAATCCCTGATGCATTTTAGGACATGTTCATCTCAGGTGAAGAGACAGCCTTGCAGGGTGACCCATCTCTCACCAAAACTGGCACAAACCAATCCAAAAAAGGGTGTTTTGTGGAGGGATAGTTAATTAGCAAAGAGAGGATCATCCTCTATTCTGTGAAAGGACTTCAGCTTCCTACAGGTAAAGATAAGAAACGGGGAGAGTTTTAGTCTGTCTGCTCTGGAGAGAAAATTTCCTTATAAAAAATATATAAAAATATATAAATATAAATATATAAGATATACTTATATCTTGTATATTTATATTTATATATTTATTTTTATATATTTATATCTATATAGGATATAACTATATATATCTCATATATAAAATATATAATATATAAATATATATTATATAAAATATATAAATAAATATATTATATTATAAAATAAATATGTGTTATATTTCTAGATATTATTTTATAAAAATAATATATATGTTAGAAAATATAACTTGAATTTCAATATGACTATGAGTATATAAAATAGAGAATTTCCTGGATGCACACATCCAGTATAGATGTACCATATTATGGTACATACCAAGCCCAGTGAAGCTGCTGACCAATTTGCAAGTGGAAACCATTGAGGTGTTCAGGCATTTCTGGACCTTTCAGATCCGAACCTCAGCAGTTATGAGGAGGACATATATTGGGGATCAGAGCACAAGTGAGAAATAAGCTGAAGTCTTGCTCAGAAAAGTAATAATCTGAATGAAAACAATGTAAGAAACTCCTTGAAGGATCATTTCACAATCACACCTTGCTCTGTAAGGAGTCAGCAAAAACAACTCCCATAGCAAAGCACAGAAATTCCCCACCAGCAGCAGCTTCTGCTGCTGAAATGACAGGGTTAAAGTGAAATAGTTTAACTATAAGGTTTTAGCAATTCCCAGGCTAACATGTATTAGGTCATTTTTAAATTACAGTAGATGATTAGACCATACAGGTTATGTAGTTATTTAATGAACATGGCAAGTTTATATGCAAGGAAATTCAATCCTTGTTCAGTGCAGAGATCCTAGGAGCAGGATGATAACCTGGACAAGCCCATTCCACCTTAAGTGTGCTGCTCATCTCATTCCTGTGCCTTTCAAATGATAAAATATGCCATTACCACTTGTGCAACGTTCAGAATAACATCTTGTGGCTGCAGTTTGTCTCCATAATGCAAAAGCAAAAAAAGCTTTTTGTCTGTTCCTTATCAAACTGTGTGGCAGCGCTTCCATTTGCCTTTCCATCCACCTGACTGGGAAATTCCAAGTGTGGGGGAAGTGAACACACTAAATAAAGTCAGAAAATATTCAGTGCCAGAGCACCTGAGCATGAGCTAAGCCTCATGGCCTCAGAGCTCTCCTGGCACAGCTCCAGCTGGGACACCACAGCCAGGACTGAGGAGACACCTGCACCTCTCTGAGCACTCTGGCAGGAAAGCAGGGAACACACATGTCACAGACATATTTTCTGAAAAATCCTCTCATTAGGATTTTTCTTTTCTCTTGAGAAGCTTCAGCTTCTCCATGTTTTGCTGCTTTGCAATGTGATTTGGAGAACTGTTTACCCAGCATGTGAAATTGTTTTTACTTGATGACCAATGACAGTTACCTGTCTTGAGGCTGTGAGCAGTCACAAGATTTTATTATCATTCCATTCCTTGCTTTCTGATGAAATCCTTTCTTCTATTCTTTACTATAATTTTAGTAGATAATTTTCTTTTAATATAATATATATCATAAAATAATAAATCAGCCTTCTGAAACATGGAGTCAAGATTCTCATCTCTTCCCTCATCCTGGGACCCCTGCGAACACCACCACAGAACAGAAGTGTCCTTTGGCTTCACACTCCTCATTTGCTGATTTGTTTTTAGAGCAGCACCTTCTTTCTTCTACAGATTGGGAATGATCATTAAACCCCTCAACAGAACCTTTCCCCAGATCTAAGGAGATCTCCCAGCTTATGATTACAAATCATACATCAGCCTGGGTTCCATGGGCAGAGTGCACAATCACTGCTTTTGAACTTTCAGTACCCAAAACAGCCCCTGATGTGACCAGTCAGCTGCTCAGCTTTCATTTCAACAAATACCTCCTCATTCTGGGAGTAACTCCTGCATGGCAGAAAGCTCTGAGGAATTGTTTGCTTTTTAAATTAAGACATCTTTTAAAAAGCATCTCCTGAAAGTGGGAACTGTGTGATTGCAGCAAGTGTAAAACCTTCTGAAGCTCCAGCTGACCCAAGCTGCAGCTTAAGTGACAACAATTTACTGCAAGGGAAGATCAGACTGACCCCCTTTCTATCCACATGTGCAGTGGAGGTGATACCCAGAATGGGCCAGACCTAACTAGGATCTGTCATTAATTATGGCCCAGGGTAACTGCAGTCCATAAAGCACAGAAAAACTCCACTTTTCCTGCCCAGAACTGCTACACTTGACCACAAGTTAACTGTTTAGAATGTTTCAATCTAGGGATGATTGTCAACCCACACATGCCACAGCATGAGCTATATGGGGGGGAAAGCACTGATGAAGATGATTTTCTGCTTTTAAAAATAACTGAAGCTATTTTAATGCAAAGACTCTTGTGTAAGTTGATTGCAGACACTATACATAGAATGCATTCTCTAACAGGCAGAAAGCAATTTAGTTATTTTAGTTTTTCCATAGAATGCCAGACATTTCCAGGGTTTGATATGTAGAGGTATCTGACAGTCCAAAGTGTTTCAGAGCAGATGCCGAAAGAATGCCTCCACTTCATTAGAATTATGATGCTCCAATCACCACATTCATCTCTTATAATTAAAATAATTTCCAGAGATGGAAAAGCTGTGGCTGCCCCGTTCCTGGAAGTGCTCCAGGCCAGGCTGGATGGGTTTTGGAGCAGCCTGCTCTGCTGGAAAGTGTCCCTACCCAAGGCAGGGGGGGAATGGGATGAGTTTTAAAGTCCTTTCCAAGCCCAACCACTCTGGATGTTATGAATGTGAGGCTTTACTTCTTTACAGAAGATGCTGTGCTGTAGCTGGAGCTCCAGCTCTGGTTTGGTGCCTGGTATTTATACAAACACCTCACCTGCTCACTCCTTTACCTGCACTCAGAACATTTAAATTTCTTAATGCTGATGAGCCTGACCTGCCTAGGAAGGGCAATAAAAAACTTCATTTTCAGCAGGACTTTCAACACAGCACTAAAATGATTCTTCCATCTAGAGGAAAAATTCAGCTTCTCTTTAAGCACTGATTTGCTACACATGGTGACAAGCATGCAGGATTTTCAGAGCAGCTTTCAATCTCACTTATGGGCTTTGCTTCTGCTTCATCTGCTTTTTCTTCTGTGTGCTATTAACTTGAAAAATGACAGGCAAGCTTCTCACTTCTGTTTCTGTTTGGTTTCTGGCCAATTTCACCATCAGGTGTTGAGGATGAAATTGCAAAGTTTCACAAATTCATTTGGAAGAGGAAACATTTACTATCAAGGAAAACCACCCAGGCAAGAGAAGCCTCTCTTGCAAAGTAAAGCTTTCAGGTTTCATATCCTGACTTATCCTGACCTCAAACCTGCTTTGCTATAACTGGCACATGGGTCTTATCACTGGATATTAAATATTGTAATTAACAAACAAAGAAAAATTACTGTCAAAGTTTAAGGAACACTTTTCCTTCCTTTTTGAAATAAAAAGAATTTTCAAGCTCTTAACACGCTTGGCATTAAATGGTAAAGCCTCCCTCAGGGCTTGAGGATGATTCAGTAATGAGGCAGGGAAGAAAAAAAACCAAATACATTTTGTTTAGGATAGAGTTGATATTTTTACCTCATTTTTTGTCTACAAGTAAAACAAAGTACTAACTCTGAACCTGAAAACCCAGGCTCTCCATGGTCCTACAACACAGCAAGAATGAGACTTTCAGTAGGTTTTCATGCTCCTAAAAGTGAAATGCAGAATCAGCACAAAAAAATACTGTCAGGACAGTTACATCCAATATTTTATCCAACAGAGAAACCTCTAAGGTTAAAAAACTCCAACAGAATGTTGTTCCTACCTTAGGCAGATTTCTCCTGTCTCTGTAATGTTTGGGTGCCAGATTCTTGTCAAACATTTTACCTTTGGAGGCTGCCAGGAGAGAAAACAAATTACTGTGTTATCCTTTAAGATAAAAGCCTGTTATAACTCATAAAACAGAAAAAGGCAAATAGATTTGTATGGATTTGTATGTTTAGGGTAACAATGCATCATCTACAAGAGTCAAAATAGACTTCCCTGCCCTTTTAGCTTTTCTCAACTCTTCATAAAAACCAGGCTGGTATTAGGATTTTCCTTAGAAAAAAGAAAATTTAAGAAAGCCTTCCTTCATGGAGAACACTCTAAAGTCATTCAGCTTCTTCATACTTAACTGTTAAGACAATAATTTCAGCCAAAAAACTTCACCAAGGCTTGTCCAAATCAGGGATTTGTTAAAAAAAAACAGAAGAGGATGCAAAGATAACAAAATAACTAATAATAAATAATAAATAACTAATAATAAAAATAAATAAATAAATAATAAAAAATAAATAGCTTATTTTAAATACAGACCCTCCCGTTCAAAACTGAACAGCTGAATTTGAGGCACTAAAATGAAAAGCCACAGGCAAGATCACCAAACTTCTGAGTGTCATAGTGGGGTTCTGAAGTACAGATTTTTCAAGTACAGTCTCCTTTGCTCTAGTTTTGTGAAGTAAATAAAGAGTGGGACATAAAAATGTCAGTAGCTTAGCAACAGCACGTTGCTGCATCCCTGCTCTCGCCATTAGGACGTGCAGCTTTCAATCAGGCAGATTATTTCTGATGGGAAGTGTCCTGGAATCCATCAGCTCACACCAGCACCTTGCAGAACTTCAATTAAATCCCAGATTATAAATGTGGAGTCATCTCTCCCTCCACTTTTTCCAAGGATGTCTTCAATCAAGAGGCAAAACAGCTCCAAGAGCTGCATTTGTATGGCAGCATCATGTGGTTTATCTCATTTTGTTCCCAACTTCCCAATTACTTTTTTTAAGAAACTTTTTAAATTAAGACTCCTTGGAAGAGGTAAGAAAATACGCATGGCACTGAGACCCCAAAAACAGACCTAAAAGAACATGTTCTAGAAAAAAAAACCACTGATCAGCTCAACAAATCTGGGATTGATAATGCAGATTTTGCCTTTCCTCCACTTCATTTCTGTGCAATAACTCAAGGAACATCAGTCATTAAGTGGCTCACAGAAAACAGCCTCAATCTTTTTAACCTCCAAAACACCTCAGAAGTTTTCTAACAACACAAGCTTTTCATTAGCTACACTTCACATTGTTTTGAAAGATGGTGTCTAGTTCTCAAGCAAGGCAAAGCAGCAGAATTTATTCCATGCCATTAGATCAAGATAAAAGAGTAAATTTCTACCATATGCACCTTCAAACAGGGAATGTATTGATGAGTCAAAAAAAAGATTTATGGAAACTCTTTCAAAAAAATCCCCAAATCCACACAGTGAATTAACTGGTGTCTCTTTTTTTGTACTCTGGAAACAAAAGAATTCCTTTATCCTTTCAAAGTGATTTTCACTGCTCTAAGTTAGAAAAACCCACTCCTGACAGTAAGACAGAGGTTTTTCTCTCTCCTTTTTCACTTTTAGACACACAGGACAACTGCAGCACCACCTTAAAATTCATCTTCAGAGAAAACCTCACCTTGGAACTTCTTCCAAGTCATTTTTGAACCCTCCCTGGACCAGCAGGTCCAGAGATTTCCTCAGGATGATGTTCTGTGAAATTCTGCACAAGAGAGCTCCCCAAATCCATTCATTTCCCTGCTCAAACTCCTCAGGTAGATGCAGCCTCAGCTGGGGGGCACAGCAGTGACCACATTCACTTCCTCCTCCATTTTCAAGCAGCCACTTCTGCTCTGGCATGCTTTATTTAAAATGAGCAGTTTTGGTTCTTGATAAATCAGCACTCTAAAGAGACAGGTGTACCAACAGATCTTGTATCTTTTTCTCATTATATATTGCTTAGGTACTTAATTTGATCTCTCCACTAGTGAATAAATTTACCTGGAGAAGGAATGTGGCTCCTGAGAGAAATCTGGAACCAAAGGTATTTGAAAAGTCTTCTCTGGACACCAGCTAATCGCAAAGCTAAACCATTCTGTTAAACCAGCCTGCAACTGCAGCTCCTCTGTTGACAGTTTGTAAAAAACCATTTTACCCAGGAGGAAGGACAGCAGAGGGACACAGGTTTCCCCTAGAGAGGATACAAGTTCCTGGGGGTGAACTACACTCCAGCCCTGAGATATTTCCTGCCACTTTCCAGCAGCAGTTTCTGCAGAACTGCTCAGACTGGCTGAAACTGAACACTACACCCAGCAAAGCACTGAGAGCTTTGGCTGCAGGCCACAATACCAGATCTTGCAAATTGTTCCTCTTTATTTAGTTTATGCTCCTCCACTACACCACAATTCCACAGATCCATTCCTTTGGCCAGTGCAGGTGTGTGTCCCAGCCTTGCCTGTGGGCTGAGAGCCCTGGCAGGTCTGCAGAGCCCTCCTGAAAACAGGAGAAAACTGTCAGTCCCATTCTGCCTGGCAGGAAACCAACCACAGCTCAGCATAATTCCCTCAATATTTGGATTAATACTGCATTAATAACCTGACCACAATCCAACATTCAACCTCCTGCATTGTTTCAAAACTTTTTATTTTTGTATTGGATAAGAGGTGCTCAAATTTAAAAATATTTAATTAACACTTGCTGTAGATTTTCCTGCCCGTGTTGAGCAGGGAACAATAACAAACCAGACACTTTATAGTTATGGAAACTGAGAATCAAAAAACTCAGATCAAACACTTTCCTGCAGCAGTGTTGTTTGGGTGAACAACTGGAATACAAAAATCAGAGGAAATAAAATGAATACACAGAAGTTATTAAGGGTGACCTCTGCCACAGTATCAAATTCTTTGGTAAAGTTAAGGGGAACTTCAAACATGCCACAACCAAACCCACACAGCTGCAAACACTACCAAGCTGTGACTGCCACTACTACACACAGATAATGCTGGATTTAGGCTCAGCTGAACAGGAACCAAAGATCTTCCCTGAAACTCTTCTCCAGGATCCTCCCCTACACATTCCTCAGCCTCTCTGCAAGAACTCTGAACTACCAACACCAAAGTAAGACACCAAAGCAGAAGAATGTGAGAAAAATTACAGAATTTTTTACCTTTTGGTCCACTTATTTCACACTTAGATTTATAACTTTTTAATGAGAATAATCATTAAATGCAGGTGTCATGAATAATTAACGGAAGAGAGCAGAACCTCAGCCAGAAGGGAAGGACACTCAGGTTTGACTCATCTGCACTTCCAAGAGCTTCTGCCAGACAGCTGCAGAGATTTATTTTATTAAGAGACAGAAGATCCTTTCTCAATGCCAAGTTCCCCCAGAAGTCCTGTTACCTGCAAAGAAAATCTTAAATGACAACTATGAGACTAAAGACAAATACTCACCACCATATTGTAGGCATCAGGAACTTCAGTTTCAAACTGAAACTTCCCCCCTTGGTAATAGCCCTCATCTAGAAAAGGGAAAACAAGGCAAATAGTTAAATAAGAGAAATCCACCAAGATTGAAACAACAGCACAGGATTATTACCATCAAACACTTCAGCTGCCACCTAACCCAAGCAGTGTGTGAGCATTGTGTCCTCCTGCACTCCCAACATTTCTACAGCAGAAATCTGAAGTCAGGAGAGCCAACAGTCCCAGAAAAATCCCCCATCCTGACCACAGGAACAGAGACACCCAGCTGGAGGAACCTTGCACTGAACTTCTCACTGTGGGAAGCAAATCCTGGCACCTGGCAGGCAGCACCACATCAGAGACCCTTGGAATGAGCTGGAGAAATTCTGCAATTGCTAAAGCATTGCTGGATGCTGCTCCAGGACTGAGCACATCTTCCAAATCTGTGCTGCTATAATATTGCTAGACCCTGCTCCAGGACTGAGCACATCTTCCCAAACCTGTGCTGCTAAAGCATTGCTGAACCCTGCTCCAGGACTGAGCACATCTTCCAAACCTGTGCTGCTAAAGCATTGCTGGATCCTGCTCCAGGACTGAGCACATCTTCCCAAACCTGTGCTGCTAAAGCATTGCTAAACCCTGCTCCAGGACTGAGCACATCTTCCCAAACTTGTGCTGCTAAAGCATTGCTGAACCCTGCTCCAGGATTGAGCACATCTTCCCAAACTTGTGCTTGCTAAAGCATTGCTGATCCTGCTCCAGGACTGAGCACATCTTCCCAAACCTGTGCTTCTAAAGCATTGCTGGATCCTGCTCCAGGACTGAGCACATCTTCCCAAACCTGTGCTGCTAAAGCATTGCTAAACCCTGCTCCAAGATTTAACACATCTTCCCAAACTTGTGCTTGCTAAAGCACTGCAAAACCCTGCTTCAAGATTTAGCACTTCTTCCCAAATTTGTGCTTCTAAAGCATTGCTAAACCCTGCACCAGGACTGAGCACATCTTCCCAAACTTGTGCTTGCTAAAGCATTGCTAAACCCTGCTCCAGGACTGAGCACATCTTCCTAAACTTGTGCTTGCTAATGCATTGCTATATCCTGCTCCAGAACTGAGCACATCTTCCCAAACTTGTGATTCTAAAGCATTGCTAAACCCTGCTCCAGGACTGAGCACATCTTCCAAATTTGTGATTCTAAAGCATTGCTAAACCCTGCTCCAGGACTGAGCACATCTTCCAAATTTGTGATTCTAAAGCATTGCTAAACCCTGCTCCAGGACTGAGCACATCTTCCAAATTTGTGATTCTAAAGCATTGCTAAACCCTGCTCCAGGACTGAGCACATCTTCCAAATTTGTGATTCTAAAGCATTGCTAAACCTTGCTCCAGGATTGAGCACATCTTCCCAAACTTGTGCTTGCTAAGGCACTGCAAAACCCTGTTCCAGCACAGAGCACATCTTCCCAAACCTGTGCTTTCCAAAGCATTGCTAAACCCTGCTCCAGGACTGAGCACATCTTCCCAAACCTGTGCTGGCAACCCTGGTGAGTAGTACAATGCTGTGTGCAAGGAGTTTCAGAGTGTCCTTCAAGAAAGGCAAGCAGGCTCTTTCACTGTCATTATCTTACTGGGATGTATCTGCTAGGAACACGTCTGCCTCTCTGCCAAACTCAGTACTGAATTATTAAAATGGCTAAATTTTCAAATATGACATATTAAAAGATCTACTTGCATTTAAGCAGGGCTAATAGAATGGGATGCCAGAGAGACTGCAACTCTTGAAATAGCTGTGCTGCTTGGAAGCTGAAACGCTTGCAAGTGATCTGAAATGCACCTGGCATTGCCATTACTGAGGTTTCTCATTAAAAAGAAGGAAACAGGTACCCAGCCCACAGCGGGGGTTTGAGACATCTGAGGGATGCTCTGGCTCAAAGCACCCTGAGCACTCCAGCCCCAGTGAAGGCCAGGAGGGCTGGCTTTTTATATTTCTTAAACCAACACTGCAAAGAAATGTTCTGTGAAACAATCCAGACTTTACAGAAAGACTAAGAAGAATTTTACTATTATCTGGCTTGTTCCAAACCACAAAAAAAAAACCCTAGCTTGTCTACTGTAGGTCATCAAAATCCTCCTTCAGGTTGCTGCCTCCTGATCTGCTTTTTAAATCTATTCTCCATTCCCACTCCAATTCAATTCTGAAGTGAGCTGGATTTATTAAGCAATTTTAGGCATGCTATGCTTTACCAGGAAGTGAAGGGACATGCACTGATTTTTCTAGGAAAAAAGCAAGAGAAAAGCATTTCTCTTTTGTTGTTAAATATACAGAGACAAAAATCAGTGAACAAAGCCTTTACTGAAGAACAGGAAGTAAGAGGTGAGTTACAGGGATAGCCTTTGGTAAAACTGCTCCCTGTCAAATGTGCAATGCCCTCAGAGTGAGACACTGCTCCAGAAAGGAATCCTTGGAAAATGGTCCAATATCCCCAGGAGCTCTAACACACATTTATCCAACAGAACACAGCTGACTGCACTTTATCCACCATCTAGCACTAGAATACATTCGAAGCAACGGTCAGGAATGATCACATTTCCAAGTACAGAAGTTCTTTTCCTTGGCTTAATTTCACTAGTTCCTTGATTGGCTGGGCTTGGAGCAAAGCATGCAGCAGCTCTTCACATTCCACCCCTGCTAAAATGAAATAAACGCCTGCTGATGGATGTATCCATCAGTGTTTTATGTCAAAGAAAATCCCCAGGTTTAATGAACACTCAGTGTTCTGCAATGGCTGTCCAACAGAAACACTCAAGAACTTTCAGATCAGGTCTGCCTCCAAGACAATTCAATATTCATCACTGCCTCACATTACAACTCATTTTATATTCTGGTTTTACACCTTGTCACCAATCACTAACTGGGTAAGCTACTGGCTCTGCTATCAAATTAGCAAGGACATATTTACACAATTAGGAGAGCAAGACATCTCTCCTCCCCTCTTTTATACAATTGGGCCTCTGTGCTCCTAAAGCAACAATCAAGCTACTCATTACCAGTCACTCAAATATATATTAAAAATTCTGGAGAGCCTCAGTACCCAGCCAGAAATCTTGCACTGCATTAACAAGATAATTCACAATGAAGTCATCTTTCAGCATCTCAAGTAAATAGGTTCTCAGACTGAGAGAGAAATCCTCAATTTTTTAGGCATGGAAAAGTGGTGGGAAAAAAGTTCTGGCAGAGTTAACAGTGAGGAAAGAGCTATAAATAAACCCATCAAATGGAACAGCTTTAACACATAACTTAGGAAGTTGGCCACAGGGACTTTTGCTAAAAAGGGAGGATGTCTGAGCCACAGTTTTCCTCCTACTGCTTAAATTTATGTCTTCAGGCTGTATTAGCAGAGCAAGCATCCCTCCCACTTCAGCCTCAAGTTTCATTTCCAACAACCTGACTAAGCTTGTGTTTGTAGGGTGTTTTAATGGCTGAAAGAGCTCTGGAAAACACTTAACCAAATTATTTCCTCACTTTAGAAGAAAATGCAAGACAATTAAGGCAGGCCACAAAGGATGCACTTTGCATAGCTGCTCTCTGAATCAGCCATGCTCACCAATATTTGTGGGCATTTCACCAGAAAACAGTGCCTTTATTAATCCCCCTGAGTGGCACTCACATATCCACACCATGCCCAGACTAGTCCAACAGCCTGGGAACTGAAGGGAAATTGTATTTACTGCATTTACTCTTCTGGGTTTTTAGCTACCTAAAGTCACCTGCTTTATTCTTCTCCAGGTCATTACCGTGATTTTAACCCTCAGCTTCCAATTTTGTGCTCCAAATACCAGTGCAGCAAGCCTGGATTCTAAACATCTCCTTATTTTCCCCCAGATTTTCATCCAATATGATACTGGTGCAAAAATAAGAACAGAGGCAATGGTGGCACAAGGGTATTCTTCAAAGGCAGAACAAATGTTTCAGATGACAAAAGGCAAGAGAAGCTTCAGACAGCAGAGAAAACAAGCAGTGTCTGCCTGGGGAACAGGGAGTTTGTCCACTGCAGCAGAAAAATCCAAGTCTGAGCCATTTTCTATCCACTGATAGTGCACTGCAGAAAACTGGAGCATCCAGAGATTGGAATTCCTTCAGTTATATAAAGCAGTCATCCTCATCAAGATTTTCTAAAAAATCATTTGAAAGTAAAAACTTGCCAGTCACCAGGACAACTTTGCCACATTAAATACTGGCTGAGAAAGGTTTTTGTGAGAGGTGCTGAGCAAGGGACCTGAAAGGATTTCTGCTTGGTGGTCAAGTTTATTTTCTTATTCAAATTAGTCTTTTTGGGAAAGCCTAAGGAAGCTTCTTTTACTGTCCTTTCAGGACCAGCCACATTCAAAATGACAGCAGAGAACAAAGTCAAGATTCATGCAATACTGTTCAGACAATCCAAAAAGAGTTGGCTCAAGCCTGCTCGAGCCATAAAACTTCTGTGACAACCACTCTGCTGCCTCAAGACAGAAAACCAGGATTTAGCATACACTAGAGAGAACTTCAGTATTGAAGAGAGGCAGAAAACAACAAAGATTTTCTTGGTCTGTGCTGTGTTCTGCCTTTAGAGTGCTAAACTATGGCTGATCACAAGACTGTACACCTGAATTATGCACAGCTGAAAATAGCTGTTTACTGGGGTCAGGCTGCAACTGCAGAGACTTCAGCTGTGCAGCTATATTTAGAGTAACAAAATGTTAATTAAGATCATCTCATTGGCAAGATCATTGGCACAAAACCCCTGCTCTGCATTCAACAGCTGGTTTCTGCCTGCAGCATCCTGCTGCACAGCAGAGAGCAGACAAAACAATTCCTGGGGGGGTTCAGACACCTTGGAGTTGGGACAGCTTTGTCACACATCACTCATCTGCACAGTGATGCTCTTGTAAAGACAGTTCCTTTCCAAAATATAATAAAGAAGCAGCATCATGTAAAGGGAAGGGCATTTGGTGCAAGCAGAATTAACACCCACCAGGTAAATATGAGCACAACTCCTACACGGAACGACAGGGCCAAAGTTCTAGATTAGCTCTTGGGTTTATTTTTAATTACCCCGACAAGGGCAGCCTCATTCATTTTTCCATCACAAAAGGGAGTCACATGAATGGACTTGTTAACAGAGACCACCCAAAATTTCTGCTGGAGGAAGGCCCAGTTGGTTTGGGCTAAGGAACAGCAACAGTGACACCTAGTGCTGCTCTGGCTCCAAAATCCTGGATTACAGAAACATCCCAGGCACTCAGTAAGTGCACACCACAGTTTCTCCAGCTCAAACACCAGCGTGACTGACACACCTCACCCAAATTCTGCTGGCAGAAAGCAGCCACAGAAAATGGGCACCCAGGAGAAGGAGCTGCAGGGGGACACTGGCCCAGCACACCTAACACTGCACACAGCAATGCTCTCACCTGAGCAGCTGCACAGGAACAAATACAGCAAGTGCCTGTCAAGTTTAAATAAACTTCCATGCAAATTCATCCATAAAATACAACCCTTTATTCCAAAATGCAAATTTCAGGTGGCTATTAAGAAATTTACATGGAAATGATAATTTATGAAAATGCTTTTACTGACCAGCCTGCCAGCAAGAGCTTCACAGGACACTCAAATTGTGTTAATAATAAAAGAAATGTGATTTCACATATTTGAACAATCAAAAACTCAGAGATTCTGCCTTGTTAAGCACCTGAAGGCACACCTGGGTTTGAGGTTTTCTAGCAGGGTTACATTGGTAACCTCTCTCTGCACCTCTGCAGAACCAAACAATCAGCACAGGGGAACACACAACCTAACAGGGCTGAAATGCAAAAATAAATCAAGGTGGTTTGAAACTGGCTGAGAGGAAAAAAGGTCTCAATCCAAGTAAGCAAAAAAAAAAAAAATTAAAAAAAAAATCAGTATTTCCTAACCCTACTCATTTTTAAGGCCTTTTTACTGGAATCTGGTTGTCAAAAGTCAGCCCAGTTTCTCCATCTCTTTAATGAAATAATCACTATTGCAGTCAGATTTTCTTTGACTTGAGGCTTTATTGGAACTTCTCTTGGAATTACTTTCCTAAACATCAACACAGACAGAAACTAAAGTTACATGTTGAAAAAATTACCTGGGGTTACAGTTAGCTGAAAGTAATGGAGCTTGTTTGGGTCAGGAAAATTCACTTTACATGTACCTGTGAAGCAAAATAAAAATTTACATCAGAAATGAGCTCTCCACTGCTGGCTGCCATGAGGAGACAAGTCTATCATGGTTATTTTATCACCCACATTATTCAGTCTTTAGCTTCTTAACCCATCAAGCTGGCTGTTCCTTTTCTGCAGCCAAGGAGCTAAACAGTATCATAGTTATAAATCCCATTTGCCTGAAAAAACCTACCTAGAACTGTACACAAAGCCTAGTAAAGCACTCACATTGTAGGAACTGAAAGCACACACACTTCTGGCATTTGTTACCCTATAACAAAACTGAAAAAACTTTACCTAAAATTGCTCTCTGTAAATTCTCTATAACTTCATTTAAGGAAGGCTTAGATCTCAAGTAAGATTCCAGGTCTAAAACCACATTATCTTGCCTTTTTCTTTTTTTTTTTTTTTTTTTTTTAGAGAATATGGATCACTCTTAAAAAATTACTTTTCATGAGTATTTTCACTATTAACAAAGACATCAGGTTACATCTGGAAGTGAAAAAACTGAAGGTTGACTTCATGTTCCCTTGGAGCTGAGCTATTTGCTCTGCCCCTAAATCAGAATCTCCTGTTTTGAAAATGAGAGAATAAAGAAAAAACACAAGTGAGGCACTAATTGCACCCTTGAGTCCCAGGAACCTTTTGGGCACTTGATGAAAGTTTTGCTGCCACTCCCCAGCAATTAAAAACTGGAGGCAAATTATCAATACTCCTTCCAAAGGACACTAATGAGGGTCCAGTTCTCCACAGCCCCAGAAGAGGAAGCAACAGAGAAAAATCTGTTCAAGGCACAGTGGTAGAGCTTTGCACAGTTACCAAATACCATCAGCATTCACACTTCAGTCAAAATGTTCATTTCAATGGCCCTTTCCCCCTTTAAAATGCATACTATTAAATGTTATACTCACAAGGTAAATTAGCTTCAAGGTCTGCAACCTCTGTTGAAAGAAAAAAGAGAACAAAACCATTATTTATACAAGCATAAAGCTCTTCTTCAAGAGTCCAAATTGACAGATCTAATTTAAACCACCCCGTAAATCAAATTTAATTTAAAAATATATTTAAGCTGCAGTGGAAGTTTACCTTGAAATTTCTCTTTAAGCAACTCAATTCATTACTAAAAATGCTCATCTGCCCTACAGACATGGTAAATGTATCCTCCTTTGATGGGGAGTTCAGCTCTGCCAAGACTGAAGCACCAGGGCTGCTACCACAGAGAGCACTGGCATTTCCTCAGCACAGCTTTTGTTAGAGATATGCACTCCCATTCAATTAAATTCTCCTTTTATTTATTTCCTGAGCTTACTTAACATTCATAAAAGAAAGGAAGCATCCTGATTCTGTTCCACAGCCCCTAGGAAATGAAGTTTTGAGGGTGTTCCTAAGCCTGCCAAGTCACCTTCCCTGGAAAAACCCTGCTTTTGTGTATTTTATTGAAATCCTACTTTCAATTTCTTATGAACCAGATGCACCAAGGTATCTCCCTCTTTATTTCCAAAGTCCTAGGAAATAAAATTGAGTATATTTTTGGCTTTTCCTGTAGTCTTATTTTCCTCTTCTAGCTTTGCTTTCAGGCCTCCACAGACACAGCCCATTTATTTGGGCTGACAATGTGCAAGATTTCAATACCAACTCTCAAAAACACACATCTGAAGCAAACTGTCGCTCAGAATTGCTGGCACTGAATCCACACTGATCCCATCACAACCCTCACTAACCCTCCAGAAGTCCTCCTGCCATCCATGCTTACCCAACCTGGCATTTCTCTGCAGTGCAGTGATGTTGATTTGACTCCCATCTCCCTTGTGCTTGGCACACCCTGCACCTGCAGCCTGCTACACCAACAGAAAAAACCACCAAACCACACTTACCTAAACAATTCACAACTTCACTCTTTTAAAATCCCCCACCTGCAGCCAGAGCTGATTTAACCAAAGCCATGCACTCAAAGACAACACTGGAGCCATACTTTGCTGAAGTACTGCCTTTACAGAACACACACAAATGTAATTTCAGCTGTGATCAAGGACTTGATTTCAATTTTCCCTTCCTAGTTGATAAAAAATGATGTGACAACCAACCCCTGAAGGCTGCAGCTATGAAAACTTTCCTCTCACTCCTTTCTTTAAATTCACCAGCCTTTCATAGTGGCACACCAATCTCCACTGCAGTGCAAAGTTTAGGACCTGGTTCAATTATTTTAAAGTGTTGACTGCTTTCCTTTCTTGCTTTCTGTGCTTGTGTGATGTTCACCATAATGAATCCTGCCTGCCCTTTCCTGATCCCAAAAAAAGGAGACATTGAAGGGCAGAGCTGAGCAGTTCTGCCTCCTGCAAGGCTCAGTACAGAGTTTTCAATCACCAGAGCTCCTTTGAAGTGTGACAATTCCCTGTGGTGTGTGCACACTCCTGTGTTTCTCTGTGCCTTGGCACCAGAATGAGTGGTTTTTCTTGTGAAAACATGAAAACAAAATGTTCACACCCAGGAGAAGGCAGCACTGTGCTCCTTCTCTGAACGTGTGCAAACAGGTGGGAATGCTGTGCTAATAAACCCACACAGGAGTTTTGGAAACAAAGACAAATGACCCAAAAGTGAGCTTTCTAATGAATGCTGTGCTAATAAACCCACACAGGAGTTTTGGAAACAAAGTCAAATGACCCAAACTGAGCTTTCTAATGAATGCTGTACTAATAAACCCACACAGGAGTTTTGGAAACAAAGACAAATGACCCAAAATTGAGGTTTCTAATGAACTCTGCAACAAACCACTGAAACTAAGAATGAAACGACTTCAATGAAGCCAAAGCAGATAAAGATCTACCTCAACAATCTAAAATGTTTAAGGCAGCATGAAGTAAGGCAAAGATGTTACTATTAATTGTGCCATATGAACAAACACTGGTGATTCACCAATTAACAAGCACATTTAACAGGCCAAAGCTCAGTGTTTGAGAGTTTTCCAAATTCTGAGTCCCTCTGGTGGTGACAGCAGTGACATTAGAACCATTTCTCTATGCTGCTGTTCACAAAGCAAACATTTTGACCAGAGCATTCAAGCTCCATTGAGATTCTGGTGCTTTAACTCACACATTTTCTGCATAAATCAATACCTCTGGCATGAGCATTCTGTAAGCAAATATCCCTTGAGCAGGCTGCCAACCTATTTAACAGAGATTTGTAAACAAGCAAAGCATGGAAATGCCAGAGCTCCAAAGCACTGAACTGCCAAGAGCTCCAAAAGCTTCACTAAATTCAGGAACAAACCTTTTTCTAACCTATTTCCTCATTACAATACCTTATAAATATTTTTCAACCTATTAATTTTACAACACAATACTACTATAACTTCTAACACTAATCACCTATATTTTTTCTCATGTAGTCCTACTACATCTTTCACAATTCTAATTCTCTATGATATCCAGTCTTTTATAACCTTTATATATATTCTTTTTATATTATTTCTATTTTTTAATATTATATAACCTATATATAAACTTTTAGAACCTTTTTTATTTACATTCTGCTTTGACCTAAAGGTGTAGGGCAAAAGTAAATGATCAGAATGGCTATGGGTAGATGCCACTTATCACTGCCCAGAGCATTTCTTTCCTACATACAAGCATCTCCTGTCTGTGGTGTAATTTGTCACTGTTGCAGTATTTTAAAAGATCATATTTTAATACTTGTGAAAACTTATTTCTGTTTCAATCTCACTGAAGAATATCATCTCTATTCCATAACCTTCCTAAATCAACACACCTTATCTCAGTGTTAACATACAAATATACAAGACTGTATAAACTTGATAGAAAGTTTTAAAATTTCTTTCCAAATCCATTTCCCACACAAAGTTTTTTCTGAGGTCCTCTTTCAAGAAATGACTGTGACTACAGCTGAACAGAGATGAAAATTCAGTTTGAGTACTTTTCATGGTCATTTCATGGAGAATCTGCACCTGTGTCTCAATTCACAGCATTAAGATGAGGAGACAACCAGAAAACCCAAGTGGCAGGAAACTCCAAAGAGTCCATGTGTTCCCAAAACCTGCTGTGACCTGCTGCAGGAGCAGCCCAAGTGCAGGTCTACATTCAGAATCCTGCTCTTGACCCACTACACACCTGCTTGAACAGCTCCAAACCTACTTCAAACCATAAAAAAGGCAAGGCTTAAACTTAAAGCCAGCACAAACACTGCAAGAGCTGGGTGCAAACAGATTGTGGCTCAGCTTTTCTCTCTTCCATGCAGCTCCTGAGCTGCTCCTAAGCCTAACACAAGCAGCCAGAGTTATTTATAAATGATTTCACAAACAATAACTCTCCTACCCGTGACAGTTCTCCAGACAGAAATAGGAACACTCCTGCTGTGTGTACAAGGTTTATGAATGCTCGGTGCACACACCACAACCCCACTGCTCTGCTCCCTCACCCGAAGTCAGAATTTAGCAGTGCTTCGTTTACTGAGCCTTCCAAAAACTCAGACTCTCTGCTTCATTTTGGAGCTGCAGTTTGGTTTTAAGTACACCAAATAAAAGCTTTACTTCCTCAAGTGACCATTCTCACCCACAGCACTATTACCTCTCTGGTTTTGTTAAAAAAAAACCCCTCTCCTGTTTAGGTCCCTCTTAAGACTTTCAGAGATGAAGATGAAATACTCTGACATTAATAAAAATTCCAATTTTTAAGTACTAATTCTAATACTCTATTAATTCTAGAAATGCTGTTTGCCTCCTAATCCTTATCCATCTATCTTGACAGCATTCCTACTTAACTCCTCTGAACTGTACAGACCAGCATAAGAAAAAAAGTACTTTCTCCCCTCTCAGCTTTCCTCCCCTGTTTTTGTGAGGAGGGATATTACTATTTTTAAAGGCTTGAAGAAAGCAAATAAATGGTTTCCCTCATTTTTAGTTACAATGGATATTCACCTCATCATCATCTTTTCATCAACTGATATTTCATCATCAGTTTCCCATTTCCATTCTCTCAGGTTTAAACAGAGGCACACATTAAATATTTTCTGGTTACATAAATGTAGTGGTAAAAGCCACAGATCTTGAAGACAACCAAGGAATAAACCTTGTTAACTCGTTTTCACATGCATTAAGTTATTTCAAGTTGCCACAATCAAACTAAGCATGTAAATGTGATAATATAAATATCAAAGTGTAATATAAAAGCGAATGAAGAAGTTTCTGTGCACTACCAAAAATGCAGTGTAAGGGACAACCTCTGTGATCCATGAGCTGCTGCTGCCATCCTGGATGCTCTCCATCTTCAATTCCATTTAGCAGTCACCTTCATTATACAATATTAATCTTGGGCTTGTCCTCAGCCCTTTTTAGATTTCAGAAAGGATTTGCCTTTCAAGCTCAGCACTGCATGCTTGCCATGAGGAGCAGTCATGTGGCCCCTGCTCCTCGCTTAATGAAGTTCCCCTTAGAGATGAACAGGACATTAAAAATTGCCTCTGCAGCACAGAACAAAATGAAAGCTGCTGAAGCAATTGTACTGCTTGCTCTATTTTAATTTGGGTACTAGGCTTACAGAATTAGGGCTTTACTCTCCAACTGAGCCTAGATGGAAATGCAGTGAGAACAGATGAGCAGATGAGTCACACAATTCTGAACAAAGCTGTGCTTTACTAGGCCCTCTCAACAGCTGGAAAAGAATATCCAAATGACTCAGAATTACTTCCCTAGATATCAAACTTGAGTGATGGAGAGATTTCTATTCATAATACATCCATAAAATAACCCAAGTGTCCTGAGACATGACTGATATCTCAATCTGTGACAATGCTGGATATAAGCAGTCAAAGGAACAACTTAAAAGAAAAACCAACATAGGGCACCAAGATTTTAAGAGCAGCTTTTCCCCAAAAGTGGAAGTGGAACAAAGTCTGTTTAACATGCATCCATCAATAAATTCAAGGTCAGTGCCTGACACCATTATTTCAAACACCAACTGAGATGTTTCTTCACAGCCATAGTGCAAATAGCTACCATAACTAAATCAGCACTTATTTTTCCTATTTTCAGTTGATCTATGCCAAGTTTGTAAGCATCACCTACCCCTTTCAGTGGCTGGGGTTTTGGTCATCACCTCAATCAAAACAGAATTGATTACTGACCAGGCAGAGGACAAACACAACTGAGGGCTGCAGAGCCAGCAGTGTGACAACACATCCTCAGAGATCTGTACTGCCTTCCTGCACTGGACTCTCCATCAGCACAAACAAGGCTGTCTGCAATTTACCTCCAGGAAAAAAAGCAGACACTGTGTGTGCCTGGCCAACACCCATAGCAAAGCTGGCAGGCATCTGTCTGTGTGCAGGATTTATTAGATGATCCCCCATTTACTGGGGAGTAGGGATAGGATAGTGGTGCTTCATCACTGGCAGAACACCCTGGGCCTTTTCTCATCTCCTCCTCCTCCTCCCTTGCTGAAGGCCAGGATCTCTCTTCTTTTAGGCAGGAGAGATTATTTTCTGATTTGTGACCTGATGCAGCCTTTCCCCTCTTCTGCCACTGTCATCTGTTTGTAACTCCAGCCAAAACACACACCAGTGACAGCTTTTACTTCCAGCTGCTCTTCCAGGCTCCTGCTGGCTTTGGCAAGCAGTGCAACACCTCAGTTCAGCCCTGACAGCTCCACTGGTGCTGCTCCAGCTGCAGCAGCATCCCTGCTGTGTGCACACCTTCGGCAGGCTCTGCACTCCTGTCCAAACTCGTTCCTGCAATCTTCACATGACCTAGAAACACCATCAGCATCACAAGCTCACTCCACTCAGTCTCACCACATCGTAGCTGCTGCTGCAGCTCAGCTGTCTCCAAGTGCTGAAGCAATTCTAGAAACTTTTGTAAACAAATGGTTTACATTTAGCTTGAGCAGCTTCAAAGAGAACATCCTCAAAAAGCCTTTCCCAGTACATTTCCCTGTCACTTTCAGCAGTAACACTGGCATGATCAGCTTCTCCTGTCAGTCCCACTTCACCCAGAAATCACCCTCAGCACACTGACAGCTGCTCCCACAGCTCTTCTGGGAGAGCACAGTGATTGTGGTGCTGCATCCCCTCTCCCAACCTCTGGCCTGCTCTGCAATTCCAGCAATTCCTATCAGGGCCTGGCCTTTGCACAAGAGCTGTGGTGAATGAAGCATTCCTGACCTGCACCAGGAACTCTGCTGCCTGGACAGCTGGATAGCTCTGGAACATTCCTTACCTGAATTACAGCCTGACTGAAATGGTACCACTCCCATTTGAATTTCAGAAAATTCCAGTAACCCCCAAAAGGGATTAACAGGATTATTTCATTGATTCTGGGGGGGGGGGAATTTTTAATATGTATTCCCATGTATACATACATTTCCATACGTGTGTGAGTTATCTTTGCACATTTGTGTATATCTGTATCTATATATATATCTTTGTGCATGTGTGTGCATTGACCTGAACACACTATAAAACAGTATACATCTTATTATCTTGAATCTATATTATGTTTATAGCTGATTAATAATTAATATAACACTCAGGTGCTTTTATGATGAAGTTCTTCTCAATCTTTTAGACATAATTGTTGAGTCCAAGCCTGAGACTGGATCCACTTGCACTGAGACTCCTCCCTGAGGAGTTTAGAAAGGAAGGATTTTCACTCTGAACCTCCTGACTCAAGAGTTTCCTTTACCTTTTTCCCTTTGCTCTCTTCATTCCAGCCTCTGCATGTATCACTCTAAACTGACTCTAATTTGACTTTCCTTTACATGCATTACCAACCTTTGTTGTGCTTTTGCAAATTTCTATTGAGGCACATTTTCCCCAGTGCCTTTGGTGGTGACTCTTTACGTGACCTACACCACTCATTTCACAGCAGGGATGCAACTTCCATGCACAATCACATCAGGATCCAGCACTCAATACTTGTTTAGAACCATGTGAGCACTGACCTGCTTTTAACATTTGTCAGTCTGGGACTCGTTCAATACTTAGTTTGAATTCAGTGAGTTGAAATACTTAAGTTTTATTTAGTTTTTTTTTTTAATACTCAGTTTTACTTAGCTGATTTGCTATCACAGCCACAGCAACTACAATTACAATGTCAATACTCATTTTCTACAGATTACATTCTTTTCCTCCTCTGCACACCTGGGTATGGTTTTGAAAAACATGACTGCTGTAAGAATAGAGTAAAATTTCTTTGCCCCCTCACATGAAGGGTATTTATTTCACACTGCTATCTCCCCCTCAAGTCCATACCTGTGGGTTAGGGAAAATCTCAGATTATATATATTTAGTAATTTGGCTTTGTGCATAGCCTGGGTAAAGAGCTTACTTCTCCTGCCTGAATCATTCCCCCTCAGAACTGAAGTTAAATGAGGATTTCCAAATTGGAAGAGTAAGAGTGATCACAATCATGATTTAAAGCATGCAAAACTTCCCAGTCCTTAAAACAATACAGGGAGAAAACTGTGGGTACAACGTTGCCACAATGCAGCTGAGGCACTCCCGGTGCACAGAGGCAGCAGTGTTTGCAGGACACCTTGCTCCAGGTATCTGACAGAATTTACCCTGATTTGGAAGAAACCCCTATGCAGTGCTAGTTAGGTAATATCAGCCAGGCAATTACAGCCATGTCAGCCTCAAATCATTCTGAAACAAGACCAGGAAATGTGGATTTCCTCTGACTGGAATGAATCCCAACAGTGGCAGCTTACACACCAACAGCAGAGTATTTGCTACTGGTCATTTTCAGCAGAAACTTCAACCTAAACAACACATGCCTTTGCCAGTATCATTCAACTATTACCAGAGGGGCTGAACCTGACTTTAAATCCACAGTAACTGCAAGCTGTCAGCATCTATGGAGTTTTAAATGTGATATTATGTATGCTGCAAAAAAAAAAAAGTGCAGGAAAGTGCTGTCCCTGATTTAACAATAAAATAGTTTAATTATTGTCTCATTGAATACCCCATTTACACACAACTGCCAAGCAGTAGGTTGGGGGCTTCTTTTCCACCAGCTGGTAAAAACCTACAGCAGCCTTCCTAAAACACACCCTTGTTTTATTATTCACAACTTCACACTCAACTTATAGTGACTCCAGGCCTAGTAAAATCTGTCTCTACACTGCTTTTTAAAATCTATTTAAAGTGTGCTGCCTCTCACCTGTGCCATTAAAACCCCCAAAACACTGTTGTGACTTTCAGGATGTTTTTTCCCATGACAGGCAGTTATGGTTTGCTCAAAAACCACCTTCACACCAAGGCAGATATACTTGTGTTGACATTCTCCTCCTCTACATTCAGTGCCACTCATGTGACAATTTTTTATCATGTTTTAATTGATGATGGACTAATTTCCAATAGAGTAAGGAGGACACTTATTTTTATTGAATAGTGAAAATCAAAACAAGTGTCCTGTTGTCATCACAAAGGGTCCCAGGGTGGCCAGGTAATAATTGCCATAGACCCCATGTATTTCAGAAGGCTAATAATAATTTTCTTTATTAAGAAGCCCATTGCTTTTTTAGACTCTAGTTTGCTACAGGAGGAACCTGATTGGTCCTTCAATTAAACCACCATCACCACTGGCCAATTAAGAAACCACCCTTTGGCAAGCAAATCTCCATAACACATTCCACATGTTCACGAACACCAGGAGCAGCAACTTAGGATAAGAAACGTTTATAATACTTTTCTTTGAGCTATAACACTTTTCTTTGAGCTTTTCACAGCCTTTCCCAGAACAATGCCTGGGAAAGCTGTCTGTTTCTCTCTGTGACCAGAGAGCTGCTGCCACATCCTACAGAACATTTCAGAAATACCTGTGGGAACTGATAGACAATTTAGTGGTGTTTCTGGCACCTCAGGCAGCAGCAGTAAAGGCCAGCAGGTTTCCCTGCACTGCCTCACCTTTAACGAGTAACTTGTCCCGCACAGACACCCTGCGAGTGGAGTCGGACGCTGCGCTGGGCGCGCGGGGGCCTCGGACGCCGTCATCCCGCTTCAGCTTGCTGGCCAGAGTCAGCATCACTGCTGCTTCCACCTGCAACACAACACAGGGCAGGGACAGTCACCTGGGGCAGGGGCAAAACACCTCAGGGCTGCTGGCACGCCTCAAGTTTGGCTTTTGGATTTTCCAGTTTCTGAGCTGCTTCGGTGCGTAGTTCTGAGCTTCACAGTAAGTGTTAGCAAGCTCTCGTCACAGGGTAGGCAGACAGAACAATCCTTTTCCAGCTTGTCCAAGTGACAGTAAAAGATTTTAAGATCACAAAATTCAGGGAGCTAGAAAGAAAGTTAGGCTTAGTAGGCCCTGGGAAAAGGTTAAGGGTAGACCCTAGGAAATGTGAGGCCTCGTGTTTGCTGCAGATCCTGTGAAACTGCACCTGTGTAATCAGTACATGATACATGATATGATTGTTAGATGAGATGATTATTTAGTAATTAGATGCAATTATTGTTTAGTCATTAGAAGAATCATGAGGAACTATGTTAGGGGTTTGAAGGGGATCACAAGAAAGCCATGCTTGGATGAAATCAATGTATACAATGGAACAATGCAAGTTTGATATTAATAATGTGTAAGTTATATAATGATAGAATATAAAACATCATGATGGGGGTTCATCCCAAACCATGGTGGAGTCAGATCTGGGTTTGTCTACCCCTGACAGCCAGAGCTCTCCAACAAAAGCACCTGCAGAAATCATTCTGTGATTATGTGCTCCTGAACATTAACACAAGGACAACTGTTACAAGATCCAGGGCCCAAAAAGCATAAACAATGGTGAAGAGAGAAAAACAAGGAGGATGGAACTTCATAGCCTACAGCTGTAATTGGACAATTAACTCCAATATGCTAATGGGCCAAAACTTATAAAACTTATTAATTAAACTACACGCTTGTAAACTTTGTGTTATTAATTTATTTTGGAAACTTTTTCTATGGTCTTAGGTCAAATATAGTATTTTTGGGTCTGTGCCCTTCAGCACATTAAGTTTAAAATTAAAATTCTCAGTATCTAGGATTCCAACATGAAACCCCATGACCAATTGTCCATTTTGTGACCATTTTGGTCCATCTTGGGTGCAGCCCTGGCTGGGCTCTTGTGCTGCCCAAGGTGGATCTGTGGAGAAATCCTTTTAATAAATCCCTGCTTTATTCTTTAACTCTGCCCAGCCTCTGTTCCAGGTCAGAGCTGAATAAGGAGTGAAGGAGCATCACAAGGCAGGCAACAGGTGAATAAAGGTGGGAATGCCCTCAGCACCTGAGGAATCAGCCTGTTTGTGCTTGGAGCACTGAGGGAGGTGCCAGGAGGAAATTCAGTTTTCTGGAGAGAGGTCAGGCTTACATCAGTGTTTACAACCCCATCTCACTGCCTGACACTGCTCCTTCAAAAAAAACAGCTGTGAAAACACCCCACACTCTCCTGCACACCTCACAGGGCAACACTCACAGCTGCCTTCTGGCTGGCCAAAAGGGAAAAAAAAACCAAAAAGCAGGAAGGGGAGGGATTCTTGGAACAACTCTCTCACTAGGAAGTGAGGTTTGAGACAGCTCCCAAAGCACAGGAAAGGGATTGAGGCTGCAAACTGCAATCAGCTGCACTGTTCACAGGGCAAAAACCTGACCCCCAGAGACCAAATAAGTGAAATGAAGAGATGCTCCTGCTGTGCCAGCCATCCACTCTAGGAAATAACCACACTGAACAATTAATTACAGTGAAAGGTGGTCACAATGCCAAAGTCATGAAGCCAAAACATCCAATCTATCACGGCTTCATTTGTTTTGACACTACTCCCAGTTAAAGGCAACTCCTCCTTCTTGAATATTTTGGCTAAAACCAACACAATACTGGCAAAACTCAAACCCTTCAGGCCCCCCAACAGCTAAAATGCTTATTCTTTAAGTCATATGAATTAATTCAACCAAATAAAGGGGGAAAATGCAAAAAGCCAGGGTATAATCTTTACGTGGAAGTTGAGAAGGGCTTAACAGAAAAGCGAGCAACAAAGCTTTAAAAAAAAAGGAAATAATATATTTCACAGCAATTCCTAACAGCAGGAAACTCTGGTGAGATCTACAAGAAGGTCAATATCCCTGACGCTGACAAGTGAGGTGTGTGTCAGCTTCAAGATGTACGTTCAAAAACAAAAGTACAGCGCAGGGTGAGTGTAAAATCCAGCTGGCTCAACCGAAACAAACTGGAGGTTTTACCCCGGAGGAAGAAAGAATAAGCAGAACAAAACAGTCGATTTTTCCCCAGAGAAGGAAAATACAACAGCTGCTTTAAAAAAAAAAAAAAAAAACAAAAAAAGGAGGGGAGTAGGGGTCTGAAAAGTAATGAACGCAGGATAAATTAAAACAAAAGAGAAAAAAAAAAAACCACTTGTAAGCTGCAGACCAGCTGTTCCCTGAAAAATACCCCCATCTTTTCGGCGCTGATTTCAAATAAATTCAACTTCGATGGGCATTAAATGCCTAAATACCTTCACAACTTGTCCTGAACAACCAGGAAACCCAAGGGGAGCATGACCAGTCTGGAAAAGAAATTATTCGCTTCAGCTGCACCCCAAATTTTAGTGATACCCAGCAAGAAAGCACTTTCAAATCGCAGGTGAAGCTTTGCAGAGGAGGAAGGGAGAAGAGCTGTGCTTATTTCTAAGGAAGGGAAAAAGAGTTCGCGGAATTCTGCAGCTCCCCAGAGCCAGGGCAGCCCCTCCGCAGGGCACGGGACTGTGGAGCCGGGGGACCCCGCCGGGAGCGAGGCCTGGCGGGCCGGCATATGCGGGGACAGCGGGAGCGGCCAGGCCCGAGCTTGGGGTGAGAGAACGGGGACAGCCCTCACGTACCTGAGCGAGGCGTCAGAGCCCGGCAGCCGCGGCCAACACCATCCCCGGCGCCGGCCGAGGGCAGCGGCGGCAGCAGCTCCTCCTTCCTCCTCTTCCTCCTCCTCCCTCAGCCGAGATCTCGCGAGAGCCCAGGCGGGACAGGGCAGTGCCCCCGTCGTGATCTCGCGAGAGTTTGGCGGGGCGGCGGGGAGGCCGTTAGCCGCCGGGAGGGCGGCGCCATGTTGGGGCTGCCACTGAGGGGCCCCTCAGGCAGCGCCGCCATATTGGGGCGCTCCCTCTGGGGTGCCGCAGTGCCTGAGGGAAGCTGATATCGTTGGAATTAGCTGTCCCCAGGCCGAATTTTATCACTTTTTGTAAAGGAAATCTCAGAATCCTTACGGTTAGGAAAGATCTCTGAGATCACCGAGTCCAACCTTTGACGGATCTTCATCGTCACTGAGTGCCCCGTCCTTGACACCTCGTCGTTCCTCGTATAAGGAACAAGTCATTCCTTAAACACCCCCACCACCTTCCTGGCGAGCCGTTTCCAATAAATTCCTTTTTTTTCCCCTTCCCTCACACTGCTGTGGAAAGGGAGGCGATTCAGCCGCAATATAAATTAATGCTTTAGAGTCTATGGCAAATAGGAACACGCCAAGAGGGAGAAAAAGCAGTGATTGTGTTAAAAACGCCGATCACTTGTTTTTAAAATTTTTAAAGTTTACTAGTAATAAAATGGTTATAAAAATAGTTATACAATTAGAGTAATAATAATTTGGACATTCTGAATTAGGGCAATATGAGACATTAGAAACAAAGAGTTACAGACGTCCACGTACCTTTTTCTGGGCAGCATAAGCCCAAAAAGGGACTCACGTTAACAGAGGATTAACCCTCAAAAACAATAGCCTGTTGCATATTCATACACCTTGTACATGATGCATAAATTCTATTCAAACACAGGATTCTGTCTGTGCAGTGTCAACTTCTTCCTCATAAGCTTTCTTCTGATAATGGAGCAATAAATTCTCTTTCTCTGAAAGATTCAGGTGTCCTGTGGCTGCTATCTCAGTGCGAGTCCTCTCTTTTAGAAAAAAAGTATCCTACGTAGCATAGTTTCTATTTTAACATTTTGTTATAACCTAAAACTGTATTTAACAACACTACTTAAGAGAATTAATACAGCATTACTTTCTAACACAACACATATAATATTCATTTGAATATTTGTGAAAAGCCAGTCATAAAATACATGCATTTTTCACAGATTTTCAGGGGGACTTCAGGAGCACAACTTAGCCAGGCTGCAGTGCTTGCCTCGGTTAAGGCAAATCTACTATTAATTAAATCTACCATTAATTAAATTAAATTAATCTACTAATCTACCTAAATTAATCTACTATTTCTACATTCCAGCAGCAGATGAGTGGAAGACAAGTGAATCAGCTGGAATAGTCAATCAATATGTCTATAAGATCAATATGCAAGAATCAATTGTAAGAAAAATGACTCACTATTTAAAATATTTATAAAAGTTTATTAAGTTATAAAAGGGATAAAATCCAGTGCTGGGGTGTTTGGTGATTTGCCAAAATAAAAAAATAAATAAAAACTTAAACCATGCTCTCTATATACTGTTACATTACAGGGGGTACATGCATATTCATAAGAGTTTATACATATTCAAACATTCCTTTGAGTTTAGATGTTCTTTTGCTTGGTTTTAACCTTTGACTTGTATTCATGCTATCTTGTAGATTAAACTAATATATTTTATTTCTTCTTGTGGTTCCATTCTGTTGTATTTTCACTCCCTGATAATGAGGGTTAATACATTCTTTTACTTGGTGTTCCAGTTTCTGTTTCTGTTATCTTGTCTTTCAGATAAGATAGTCCCTAATGTGGGAAATTACTTAATTATTTTACACTATTTTTTGAGTTAGTTACATGTAGAAGCATTTTAACATTTCACAGTCTATTATGCTATAGTCAAAGATAGTATATATTACACTACTATTTATAAAAGCTATACATAAACTGACAGATTATACTACATGAAAAGCAGTAATTACAAATTGTACTATATCAGGATTTTTGTGATCAATAATAACTTGCAAAAGCTAATACATAAATGTGAAAGCCAATAACTATATTTGTTATTTATAACATCAATCAAATAGAAATATCAATCATATAGAAGCACAAGTCCACCAGATAGAATCTGTGTAAAAAATTATTGTTAAGAGTGCATTTAGTAACGGAGAGTGAATACTTGGGTATCGTAACTAGACTGCCCAAAAACTTAAGAAATTTTCATAGTTCTGTTAAATCATCTGTAAAACAGGTGCATAAACTTAAGCTATTCCACTAAATAAGGGAACCAAAACTTAGCCATGAAAGCAGCACCCAGGTCAGAAGGCAGAGCTGGAAACATGGAAAGTTTGGCAGACAGCTACTGAAATAAATACTGCATCCTAAACATTCACTGCAGTGATACCACTGCCCCTTGCCAAAACCAAACTGGCACTGAGCTTACTGAAATCTGCTTAAACCAGCACAGAACTGCTGCTTAGAGCCCTTTCTTCCCTCCTTGGGCTTTTCCCTCCAGATCCATGTATCATTTGGATAACCCAGCACAGCAGCTTTGGACGTCCTGGAAACATCCTCCTCTCACCGATGCTGGCTGTAGGTATGGATTCCCAGAGAGGGATTTCTCACAAGCCTTCAGAAGCCAGGGGTGAAATTGGGAGGAAGGTCAGGAGATTGTGGCCGCATTTCTTTTCACAGAGAAAAGCAAGGCACAACTTTCCAAGGATATTTTCTGGGAATCAAAGCCAGGAACCTCAGGAAAAAGAAAAAAACAATTCTTAGCTCATTTGCAGGGCCTGTGTTGTGCCCAAGTGGAATGCATAGTGGAAGATTGTTTACCTGAAGGCAGTTGGGGATTGGATTCTGGTGTGAGTGTTTGGATTCATTGGCCAATTGAATCCATGCGTGTGTGTCGGGACTGCCGGCTGACAGTCCTGAGATTCTGGGCGTTGAGTTGAGTGCTTGGCAGATTCAGTTTAGATGTAATGTAATATAGGGTAATATAATATAGAATAATATAGTATAATAAAGCAATTCATTACCCTTCTGAGAGCAATGGAGTCCTCCTCGTCATTTCTCCCCTCGTCGGGGGCTGCCTTGCTTTCCGATAGGAGGTGGGGTCCCAAAGGAGCTATTGGTGGCATCTGCCTGCTGGGAGCCCGAGGTCAGAGAGCAGAGCATTCCTGCAGCCCGGCTTTTGGGGACAATGAGCTGAGCCCGCCGCAGCCGAACCCCGCATTCCATGGGGAATTCCAGCCGCGCCCTCGGGGCTCTCCCCGCGCTTGGGAGGCGCTGGCCCGAGGGCGTTTCCCTCCGGATGGGTTTTCATTGCCCCGGGCGCTGCTCCTGGCATTAGGTGGCAGCACGCGGGCAGCGCCTGGGGCGCGGCCGAGTGACAGAATCTGTGAAAGCTCTCCAGAAAACCCAACATCCAGGCTTCTTTTCCTCTCCCCACCCTCAGACTAAACGCAACGAGGTTCCTTTCGGGCAATGTCCTTGCAAGGATGTGCTGTGGTATTGCGGAAAAGCATACTAAATGTGAAAAACGCCAATCACTTGTTTTTAAAATTTTTAAAGTTGAATAGTAATAAAATGGTTATAAGAATAGTAATTCAGTTAGAGTAATAATAATTTGGAAAATTTGAATTAGGACGATATGAGACAATAAAGACAAAGAGTTACAGACGTCCGGGTAACTTTTTCTGGGCAGCATAAGCCCGAAAAAGGACACCTGTTAACAAAGGATTAACCCCTAAAAACAATAGCCTGTTGCATATTCATACACCTCATACATGATGCATAAATTCTGTTCAAATACAGAATTCTGTCTGGTCAGTGTCAACTTCTGCCTCTGAATCCTAACAGTGCCTTCGAGGCGGGAAGAATTTCGTTTCTTCTGATAATGGGGCAATAAATTCTCTTTCTCTGAAAGATTCAGGTGTCCTGTGGCTGCTATCTCGCTGCAAGTCCTTTCTTTACAAAAAGTATCTACATACTACTATGCTACTACATAGCATAGTTTCTATTTTAACATTTTGTTATAACCTAAAACTATATTTAACACACTGCTTAAGAGAATTAATACAGTATCACTTTCTAACACAACACATTTAATATTCATTTGAATATTTGTGAAAAGCCAGTCATAAAATATGCATTTTTCACACTAAAAATACATGGTGGCAGTTTATCTGCTTATGGTAGTTTTGTTAACTAATTCAGTTTTCATATTAAATAGCACATAAGAAAATAACTTACACAGGCAAGTATGCAGAATATACTCTTTAATAAATAGCAGGTAAAAAAATAGATCTCCTTAAAAACATCTTAAGAACCAGCAAAACAAAGGTACCTTATAAAATACGCATATTCACGTTCTTTCGGGAAGGGCATTATCCCGAGGCAATAATTTAAAACCGTAAAAAGTAGAATAAAATAAAATAAAGAAAAAAAGTTGTTTCCTCAGCTCGCATAAGTGAGAAGAAGGGTTAAATAGGTGAAATAGGTGAAATAGGAAGTAACAGCGTAGCGCAGTCGTTTTTCCCCGGTTCTGGAGGCGTCCCTGAGAGGCGGTGCCGCGGGTCCGAGGGCACTTGAGCCCTTCAGCACCTGAGCCTTTCATCACTTCAGCACTTGTCCTGCAGGGCAGCGCAGCGCAGGTTGTCCAGCACCTGCAGGACGTGCAGGATGGTGGTGGCCCTGAGGCACTCCGTGCTCTCCTGCGGGGCGAGATGGGCTGGGTCAGCTCTGCAGAGGCGGCTTTTGACACCCCAGAAGTCTGCAGAACCCCGCCGGCCTGACTTACCGCTCGCATGGCGTTGTGCAGCTTGTGCAGCCAGTGCCTCAGCCTGCCCGAGGGCTGGTGCGAAGGATCCACCTGCAAGGAGAGCGGCTGGGTCAGCAGCGGCCCCACAGCGCAGAGCCGGCCGGGCAGGGCTCGGGGGAGGCACTCACACAGCCCTGCACGGCCTCCCGGGCGGTCCTGAAGAAGTGCAGGGGCTCCCGGCACAGCTCGGCAAAGCCGGGGGCAGCGGGCAGCCCCAGCATGGCAGTGGTGAGGTTCAGCTCGGCCGCCACCAGCAGCACTCGGTCGGACATCTGTGGGGGGAGAGTCCTGGTTAGGGACCCGGAGCTGCAGGGCTGGAGGATGGGGGTCTCGCAGACCTGCCCGGGGCTGCGGGTGGACGGGAGAGCTGTGCCCCCTTACAGCATCACCGCGCTCTTACCGGCAGGTTCACTGCGTTCCATTTCCGGTGGAAGAGCTTGGTGTTGCATTTGTGGGTGGTCACCTGCAGGTATAAACCAAGAGAGAGACTTAAAAACTCTCATCGTGACTTCTGGCTATGTTGGACCACCCTGGACAGCCTTGAGGGCTCTGAAACCAGGATGAAAATTGGCCGAGCATCCTTCATGTCCCCAAACACCCTTAGAACACATCTTGCTCATCCCCAAACTGCTGCAGAAAACATGCACCTTGTCACTCAGGTCTTGAATTCAGCATCCCCTCTGCCTTGCCCCCTGCCAGCCCACAGCCCCCTGTTGCCAGCAGTACTCACAAACTCTTGTCTCATCCTGTCCACAGCATGCCGCTGCTCGGGTGCAATGCTCTGGTACTGGGACAGCCTGCAGCCCTTCCCCAGGGTGTCATGGGGAAAGGCAGCCCCCAGGCTGACCCCCAGCACCAGCACGAGCAGTGGGGTGAGGCCGAGGTGCAACATTTTGGCAAGGAAAGCTTGACAGCCGGCGATGGAGTACGGTGGGGTGAGGAGGCTGCGGTGCAGGATGCCAGAGAGGATGAACCGCAGGACTCCGGGCAGGATCCGCTGAATTTCAGATGCAGAGGTGCCTGACAGGGGCTCCAGGTGGCTTGTTCAGACGTGGAGCTGCTGAGCTGCTGCGTGTCCCGGGGAGCTGCTTTGCCTTGCTCGCTGTGGCTGCCTTGCTGCTCCATCTCCAGCTTTTTATTCCTGCCTGGTGCTTTCATCTTTGCAGGAAAACCCAGGGCTGGTGCAGCTGGAAACAAGAAAATGAAAGTGGTGCAGGGAATCTCCCCTCCTCCCTGTTACCTGCCGGGCTGCCTCCAGCCCTGCCTGCTCCACCTCAGCCCAGGATGCTGGGGAATGCTGGGGCTGGGGCTGGCAAGTTGGGGTACACCAGCATGACCCAGCCCCACCCTGAGCTGAAAGCTGTGGGAAACACCTGGGGACAACAGGTTCACGGGGACAGGATGGTTTTGGTGCCTCCTGAGTGGCAGCAGGAGTTCAGGTCTCAGCTTCTCCGTGGGAAAGGCCGTGGTGGGTTGGGACCATAAGCAGCAGCCAGGAGTGGGCACTGCACTGTCCAGACTGCAGGTGTGAGCTTTTATGGCTGTGTTATCTGAGGGACAAGGTTCACCACCACAGCAAGGGAAAAGGTGAAGCACTTCCACCTGAAGTTTCCCAGATAGGACACAGTTGTGGAGGAAGATGAAGATGAGCAGGGCTGCCACTGGAGCTGGCTGGGGTTTCCTCCCTGTTCAGCCTGGAGACACAAATAGGGTGTATGGACACCCCTCTGCTGAGAGCTGGAATCTGCCTCTCAGCAAACTGTCCCTCCATCAAGGGAACCTCCTGTGGTCACTGCTGAGCTTTTAGTCTCATGAGTTCATCAAGCATTAAATATAAAAAATTAGGGCAATGCCTGGATCTAAGAAGCAGGGACAGTAAGAAAGTAAAAGGCATAAATGCACTTGGCAGGGCCTTGCACGATGACCACAGAACACTCCAGGAGGACCCAATTTTTAATGTTCATATTTGGAACCAATGTGCTGATTTCAAAGAGTGCAAGCAAAGGAGAAAAGTTCTTGTGGAAGCATGTGGAAAGGTACACCTGAGGGTGAGCAGAGTGGCATGGATGTGGTCATGGGCTGGGACCTCTCAACACCATCCAGTCCAACCCTTGCTGTGGCAGGATCAGCTGGCACAGGCTGCCCAGGACAGTGGAGAAGGATGGAGCAGACACTTCACAGTCTCTGTTTTTCTTGTGTTCAGATGGACTTTCCCTGGTTCAGCTTGTGCTTTGCTCTCACACCACCATGAGCCCTGAGCCTTTCCTCATAGCAGAGATGTTCCTGTGCATCACCTTCATGATCTTGATTGGACTCCTCCAGTCCCTGCCATGTCTCTCTCCCACTGAGGAGCCCAAAACTGGACCCAGCACTTCAGGAGTGGCCTCACCAGCACTGAGGAGAGGGGAGGAATCACCTTCCTCAGCCTTCTGCAAACACTCCTCCCAGTGCGGCCCTGGATACCATTCACCTTCTTTCCCACCAGGACACTTTCCTGGCTCATGTTCAATTAGTGAAGAGGTCAAGCAGGACCTGCTGTTGACTCACATGGTCCATCCAGCCCTTCTTGAGCCCTTCCCCTGCTCTAGCAGCATCCAGAGGGCTCAGATTTTTCCTGGAAAACCATGATGGAGATGAAGAATGGGACGGGGCAGCATGGATTGGACAGTGGCTCGTTCCACTTTGTCCAAACTGGATGCAGACACAGCTTGGAGAAGAGCCAGGACAGCAAAACGTGGTGCTAAAGCCCCAGAGCGTGGTGGGCACAGGTTTTCCAGTCATGGATGTGGCCACTGGATCAGGCTCCCAGCCAGCCTCCCTCACAGCAGCAGGTTAGGGGAGGTCAGTCATTAAAGCCTGAGCCCTGGTGTGGGCTGGGGTCCCTTGTCTGCCCTTCTGGGGAACAGGACAATGGCTCTGTCCTTCCTTTCTCTCCCATTAAAGAAACCCACAGGAGGTTAATTTTTATTCAACACAACGAAGTTCATGATCAGTGTAGCTGTGAAATACAAGTCCAAACCAGCATAAATAAGACCACTTCTGTCATCCAAACAAGCACAGCTCAGCTGGAATAGAGGGCACTTTGGCAGAAAATCCCAACAGATGGAAAATAAATGTGGCCCCCATGAGAGAGAGGTGATCCACCAACAACCACGGTCCCACATCACTGATCTCTGCCGAGACACTTTCGGGTCACCCGTGGGGTCACAGAGCAGCATCACATCCTCGTGGGACAGCTTGGGCTCCTGTTTCCCACGGCTGTGGCTTTTCTCTCCCAGGTGTCGTTTCTGTTTGGAGAAGTAAAGCGAAACCTCCTCTCTTCACACATGCAGAAGGAAATTCAGAGGCACCAAAGAGAAGCTAAAGCTGTGGGGTGAAGCCAGGCCATGAGCATGGCCCCTGGCACCCATGGCGGCTGGGATGGAGGGTTGAGGATCACCCTGCTCAGATATTTGTGCCACCCCCAGCCACAGTTGAACCCCCAGAGACATGGCTCTGAGCAGCTCTGAGGGCTTTTTCTTCATGGGATGAAGCCCATCCTGGGCTTTGGCGCGTGTCTTCCCCGGCAATGGCACGCTCCACCATGGCCCAGCCAAGCATGGCTGCATTCCCCACAGCGCCTCCAAACTGTGCCAGGACCAGCTCCTGCCCTGGAGTAGAGAGTTCCCCAAAGCCAGCACAGGCTGGGGACATCACACCATGCCCAACAGAGTCTGCAGAGCACTGGGGACCCACCACAATCATTGTTCTAATCCCAGTGATGCCCTGTGAAGGCTGATCTAGAACAGAAGCCAGAGTTAAAGAATAAAGTAGGGATTTATTAAAAGGCCTCAATGGATCCACCTTGGGCAGCACAAGAGTCCAGCCAGGGCTACACCCAAGATGAACCAAAATGGTCACAAAATGGACAACTGGTCATGGGGTCTCTCACTTTTATAAGTTCTGGTCCATTTACATATTGGAATTTAATTGTCTAATTACAGTCTTAGCTTATGAAGTCCCATCCTTCTTGTTTTTCTCTCTTGGGTCCACAGTTGTTTGTGCTCTTGGGCCTGAGATTTGGATGATTTGTCCTTGGTCCCCAGCTGGAGAAGGAATTGTTTTGTCTCCTTGCTCTGTGAAGAGAGCTCACCATCCCCTAATATGAAGCTCAGAGCTACACACCAGAGCAGCACAGAATCTGAAAAATAGAAAAGCTCAGACCTGTGGCATCACCAGCTGCCAATGGTGCTGTTCCAGGAGAGCAGCAGGTGGTGATGATGGAGCCCCCTCATTGAGAGGCTGGAGCCACTCAAGCTTGCTTGGAGTGAGAAATCCCAGGTGTGGGATTTCCAGGTAGGAGAACAAAAGTGAAACCTGACTGTGGCCAGGGCTGGCGTCAGCAGCGGGTGAGGCAATCGCTCCGTGGTGACTCACAGGTTCCGGCATGGCACCAGCATGGCAAAGGTGCTCACCACTGGGTAAGGATGAGCCCAGATGGGCTCCTGACCCCAGTGGGCCAGTCTGGGAGGAAGTGACTCCTGATAGACTAGTCTGGGCAGAGAAGATAGAAAAGACAGAAAGTGTGCCCCAAACAAGCCAGGTTTAAAAATAAACCCCTGGATGAGGTGTGGGAGCCCTGCCCACGGGCATCAGGTGGGCTCTGCTCATCAGCCATGCCCAGACCTGTGCCTGCCAGCCCAGGGTGTGGTGCCACCAAAGTGCCCCCCCCCAGCACATGTGAGCTGCAGCAGCCCCTGCACTGGCTGGTGCTGCTCTGCTGATGCAATCCCTGCTGTTACCTCATGGCTGGGCACCTGCTGCACCATGCTGCTGCAGGGAGGGAAGGGCTTTAAATTAAATCACAGCCGTAATTAACAAGCAGACTTCAACTTGTTGTAAATTTAAAGTGAGGAAAAAATCCAAACACTTGTTCCCCAGAGCCTTTCTGCCAGCACTGTAGGTACATGGGATGTCACCTCCTGCAGGACCCCTCCCTGCCTTGGAATGTCTGCAGGGATGCACCTCACAGGGACAAGCCCTGCCAGCAGAGCAGGCCCTGGGCATGGCAGCAGGGGTGCCACCAGTGCCAGCCCAGGCAGGAGAGACCCCTGGTGCTCACCCAGCTAGGGAGGCCTGAGAGCTGCTGCTGGCCTCAAGCCAAGCTGCACCTGGAGCAGCCCCTCAGGCAGTGACATCAGGGCCTGATCCAGTACTGCTGCCCCAGCACCTGGCTGTGGACACAGAGAGCAGCCTCCCATCCATGATGGGCTTCCTACACCATAGCTGTACTCCTGAGACCCCATCACCCTCCTGGGGGACCAAATGGGGGCAAAGCCTTTGCCCCCCACCCTGGGCAAGCTGAGAGCAGGACCCTGTGAGCCCAGGACCTCAGCAGAAGCACCTCCAGCCCCTCTCAGCCCCCTCTGGGGCTGGGAGCAGAGGTGGCACTTCACCTTTTTTAATAATGCACTGATGTAGAAGAGAGTGAGAGCACAGCCCTTCCCATGGTGTCAGGGAAGCTTTCTTGACAAGGACAGGAATTACAGGAAAGGGAAACATCCCTGCAGAGGGTGGGTCTGGACTTGAAATATCCAGAAGGCAAACAGGAGGAGACCTGTGCCAGGGTATGCCCAGCTTTGAGCCCTCATGTGTCTCCTTGCCCCTCCCAAAAAATGCAGCCTCTAATCTTCCCTTTGCAGCGTGGGTGGGTGATAGGGCACAAACCTGCTCTCCCTTCAGCAGTGATCCCACAAAGGCTCCTGAGCTGTTCTGAGGGGCCTCACTAGGGCCAAGGCACTCCTGAGGCAGGTAAGGTGCTGATACCAGGGATGGGGGCACACTGTGGGTGAGAGCAGCCCCTGTCCAGGGCAGCCCCCAAAGACAGTGCACAGCTCCTCACGTAGCCAGGGCAGGGAATGGCCCTTCCTACCCAAAACCCACCCTCCCCACAGAGCAGAGGGGCACTGAGAGCATCAGGACACTCAATGTCAATGTAGCAGAGTTATTCCCACACCAGTGAGTGCTCCACAGCCTCTCTGTAAAACAGGAACCACAGGCAACATTTTCTCAGCTGGCTTTTTAATTATTATTAATTGTGTAAGAAATGCAGTGAGTTTCAATTGAGTAAGACATTGAACAGTGAGTTTCTCAGCTGTTCCTGTGATTCTCTTCCCCATGTGTTATTAAACCATCAATCCACAATGGGACACTCCCAGTGCTGAGGGAACAGCGCTGGGCAGACAGCAGGACCAAGGTGGACAGGAAGCTGAGGGGCACAAAACCCCATCTGCTTTCCACAGAGACCAACATTTCAATCAGCAAAATTAGCAGGAATCTTCCCAAGGAGTAAGAGCAGTTACAAGCAGGATTTTAGGAGACAATCCACCTTCCCCTTCCATGGTAGCTGCAGATCAGGAGAAGGGTTTGCTCTCTCAGCACCCCTTGCACCCCAGCACACAGACGTGCCTCACCAAGAACTCCACCGGGGTCTCACGAGAGGAAACTCCCATTGTCTCCAGCATCCTGAAAGGACAAGCACAGGAAGGCTCTCACCTGCCCAGACTGCTCCCACCTGATGTGGGGCAGCAGCCAGAGACAGATCCCTTCCACCCACAGCACACAGGGGCGATGGCAGATGCTTCAGCTGCTGCACAAGGGTTGTTCTGGTCAGGGAATAAATGAGCAGCACCCCTTCCCCTTGTTGGGGCTGAAACAGATGGGTGAATGTTGGAATGCAAGCCTCTCTGAGCTCTTCAGAGAGAAAGATGAATGCAGGGGCTGAATTAAAGCCTTTAGAGAAATTAAGATATATTAAACCACATAGATATGAGGTAGAAGAGTATTTTTAAGTAAATAGAAGTGTGAGTTATAGTTTTGAGTAAGTTTAAGCTTTAGGTTTTAAGTGAGTAGAAATACATTTTAAGTGCCTTAAGAAACTGTATTAGCTAGCAAAGGCTCTAAGGCCTAGTTTAAAGCTCAGCAACTTAGCCCTAGACATAACAAAACCATAGAACAGAATTGCCACTAGAATAGATAGAATTATTCACATAAAACAGATAAAACTACATACGTAAATAGACCGAACTATTCACATAGATAAATTTTCAAGTAAGAAAACAGATAGTACATTTGCATAAATAGATAATATTATATACATAGTTTTTAAAGAAATTACACTACTTTTGTACTACTCCAGCACATTAGAATCAAGCTTAGATTGGTTTAGAAAGAACGTTTTAGAATCATGTTTTTAGTTGATTGGATGTTTTGTGAATAAAAAGTCCCTGTAAGGGGGTGCAAAACACAACATCAACGACCACCACAATCACAACAGAAGAAGAAGAAAACAGAAGAAGAAAAGAAAGAGGAGAAAGAAGACTGTGGTCCCTGTTGCTGCTCAGAACATCAGAGCAGCTCATCCCTGCTGCTGCTGCTCAGGACATTGGACCCTGTGCCAGGGAACAACTGTTGCTGCTGCTGTTGCTGCACAGAAGCTGGGACTATTCCAGAGAGCAGCCTTGCAGCTGCTGCTCTTGCTTGGGACTCTGAGCCAGAAAGCTTTTAGCACTGACTGTAACACCTTGATCTCTTTGCCTTGGAGACTGATGTATTCATGCAATAAAGAACCTCAGAGCAGCCCACAACTGCTCCTGTCTCTTTGAAGACCCTAGACCCACTAAAGCTCGACAGGTGAAGATGCAACCACCAATACTTTTCAAGCCCTTTGCCAATTAAAAGCAAAGTAAAGAAACTCAGGATAGTCTCGTGTCAGAGGTTTCATGGATACATTGCTGCATCCTACTGATAGACAGATCCTACTGCTAGACAGGCTTCATATCTAAGGATCTGCTGTTGAACCCCTGACAAGTGTCCACTCCTGGAGGAAGGGAGGGAGCACATCCCTGCACACTCCCCTGCAGCTTTGGAGGGGTCTGCACAACCTCCCTCTGCATGCACTGTACAAGACAGATCCTCCACACCCTGCTTGTTTTCCCAAGAGGTTTTCTCACCTCTTTTCAGTCTCTTGGAGGAGGGATGTTGCAGCTGTAGGGTCATTTTTCTTAAAGGTTTGATATGAAGAGGTGGACTCCATGTAACCAACCACACCCTCAACAGTCATGGGAATTGGGTCATAGATATCAGTGATTCTGCAAGAGACATGGGCAAGAAAGGAGCATTGGCAAGTTAAATCTCAAAGGCAGTGGAACACGGACCACAGGTTGACATGGTAATAAATATAAATAAATAAAATATCTGACACCATCAAAGGTGGTTCTGCTCACCTCTTCTTGTCTGGGAATGGCAAGGCCTCAAAGATTGCTTTGTAGTCATCCAAGACAAATTTTACTTTATCATTTGAGTATTTTAAAATCTCATCCCAGCACTGTAAAGACAAGAGTATTAAAAACAAACACAAAACCACTTGAAGTTCCCAGATGCCACTTAACTTAGGTTCGGGCCTGTACATTCATATATGTCCTTTTTTTTAAAAGACTTGTTGCATTAAAATACACCAAAATCTTGCTTAATGTCAAGAATTCAAGGATCCTGGTTCTAGAAATAAGGCTCCTGTCCTTCCTACACAGCTCTTACTCATAGTGGAAAGTCTCCTTTTATCCAATTGTAAAACACCCTTTGTCCAGAAAGATTCCTAAAAAAAGGCCTTCTTCCCAACAGTTTCTACTTCCCATTCTTTTCACTGTGATCAAGGCAACAGGAAAAGTCTCCTGGACAATACCAGCTCCCAGATCTGCCCTGGCACCCTTCTCACTCCCACTAGATCTGCCCTATCAGTCCTCACATCCCTCTCCTCATGATCCAGCCAGCCCAGTGTGGAAACCTCTAAATCCCTGCATTCACCCCATCTGCATTAGGATTCCTATCATCACACCCCCTCAATCCCACTCCTCCCTCTCTGGCTTGGGATTCACATTCTCTGAACCTGAGAGAAGCAGAAAAAAATATGATGAAAACAATTCTTATCTCATTTGCTGCACCTATGTTGTGCCAAAGTAGAATGCATTGTGGAAGATTGTTTCCCCAGTGATGGTGTTTTGTTTCCTTGGCCTATCAGGGCCAAAAAGGACTGGGGACTGTCACGGACATATTTTATGAAAAATCCTTTTGTTAGGATCTTTTCTCCTGAGAAGCTGAGAGGCCTCAGAAGCAAAATGTACACAATGGTTATCTGCTGCTGTGGAATGCAACAGGTGCATCTTTGATTGGTCTCATGTGGTTGTTGCGAATTAATGCCCAATCACAGTCCAGCTGGCTCAGACTCTCTGGTCAGTCAAGATTTTCTTATCATTCCATTCTTTTTCCTTTCCTTTCAAGCCTTCTGATGAAATCCTTCTTCTATTCTTTTAGTACAGTTCTAATATAATATATATCATAAAATAATAAATCAGCCTTCTGAAACATGGAGTCAACATTCTCATCTCTTCCCTTGTCCTGTGAACATCACCACAGGGGACCATGGGGACTGTTGGCTGACAGCCACAAGATCCTGTGCAGTGGAGCCGAGTGCTTTGTGCAGATTCAGTTTAAATGTAGTGTAATATAATATAGAATAATACAATATAATAAAGTAATTAATCAAACTTCTGATGTCAGTGGAGTCAGATGCATCACTTTCTCCCTGCCACGGGGGCCACCCTGTGTTTCCAATACTTTGCACCCATGAATGCCACACATTCCCCCGCCCTGAGGCATTCCCAGCTGACCTCCCTGAAGACTCTGGTGAGCTGCTGGGAGCACTCCCCGTGGCGCAGGCTCATGTCCAGGGTGTAGGTGCTGATGGCCACGCAGCCGCCGGGCCGCAGCACGCGCTGAGCCTCGCGCGCAAAGCGCTCCAGGTGGAACCAGTGCGCGGCCGTGAACGAGGTCAGCACGTCCACGGAGCCGTCCTGGAACGGCAGCTCCTCCGCCGGGCACACGCTGCGGAGAGGGGAGAAGCCACGGGGTGTTGGGAAGGATGGAAGTTTGACAAGCAAATCTCACAGATATGTGTGCTTAGCAGAAAGGTTTTTGGATGAAAGAATACGTGATGGTGTTCACAGGGGTCTCAGGACGAGGGAAGAGATGAGAATGTTGACTCTATGTTTCAGAAGGCTGATTTATTATTTTATGATAGATATATTAAAACTATACTAAAAGAATAGAGAAAGGATTTCATCAGAAGGCTAGCAAGGAAAGAAGTGGAATGATAACAAAAGCTCATGAGAGTCTGAGAGAGCTGGACTGTGATTGGCCACTAATTAAAAACAACCACATGAGACCAATCACAGATCCACTTGTTGCATTCCAAGGCAGCAGATAATCATTGTGTACATTTTGTTTCTGAGGCTTCTCAGGAGAAAAATCCTAGCAAAGGGATTTTTCATAAAATATCATGGTTCCATCTTCATTCGTGTAGCTAAGTTTTGATATAGAAGGAAATAATTGCTGAGCCAGTCTTACAAGATAACCAAGGAGGCATAGGGTATATTAGTTAGAAGGGGTTTTTATGACTTAGAGCAAGAATCAACCCACCTCAAAGAAGAAGATGTTTTTACCAAGCAGAAAGAGAGCACAAGCAAACAAGCAAGCAGAAAAAAGGTCTCAGAATTTTCCACTGCAAGAAAACTGAAAACCAACTTCTAGCTGAAACTGTAATGTACTGACTTTTAGTAATTGGAGAACAGTAACATGAATATGGTAATTATAGTAGTTATGATAGGCTATAGATAAGAGTTAAGGTATAGATTTGTTCTACTGTAATAAGATGCTCAGCAAAGAAAAGTAGCTGGAACTGACAGCTGTAGGCACAGGCACTGTCACCCACGACCCTGGACTGCTGTAACCTCTTGGATACAATAAACTGCATTTTGGAGAGCTGCCAGGAGTCCCACATCTCTCATTTCAGCTCTTACAATGTGGGATGGGGGACTTACAGAGCAGGACGTGGAGCCAGAGGGTGTTTTTGGATGGTTTGGATGTAAGACCACAAAGTCTAGGATAATGCTTGTTTGCAGCAGGAATTCCATCAAATGGAATCTCTGGTGCCAGCTGGCTCTTACAACAGTCAAACTCATGTCACCATGATATTTTCTGAGAAATCCCTTCGCCAGGATTTCTTCTCCTGGGAAGCTCGGAAGCTTCAGCTTCTCCCTGTTTTGCTGCATTGGAATGTGATTTGGAGATTGTTTATCCAGCATTTGAATTGTTTTAATTTAATGACCAATCACAGCCAGCTGTGTCGAGGCTCTGAGGAATCACAGGTTTTTCTTTATCATTCTTGCTAAGCCTTTTGTGTATCCTTTCTCTTTCTTTAATATAGTTTTAGTATAGCATTCTTTAATATAATATCATAAAATAATAACTCAGCCTTCTGAGAACTTGGAATCAGATTCTCATCTCTCACCTTGTCCTGTGGACCTCACAAACACCACATGCTCACAAACCACCCCCTTCATGTGAGGACCTGAACTGTGCCTTTGGCCGAGTGTGCTGTCCTGACACTCACAGGTAGGAGATGTTGGGCATGCAGGGGGTGGCCTTGGCCTCCTGGATCTGTGCTTCACTGATGTCCGTGCCCACCACCTTCTTGAAGTGCTCCCCAAGGAAGTGGGTGCCTTGTCCAGAGCCACAGCCAACATCCACCGCCAGCTCCGCAGGGATGGCTTTCTGCAGGAAGGAGTGCACGTGTCTCAGTGGGCAGCCACCCAATCCCTGTGCTTTCACCCCATTCCTTCCCCCAGCACCCACTCAGGAACAGCCTTGGCGTGGCAGAACCTGTAGAAAGCCTCTTCTGTGCCCCCATCTGGCCATGAGCCCTGCTGCTTTATCTTTCCCTGAGGCACCAACCAAGGTGACACTCCCAGCAAGGTAAACACTGCCTGCCACAACTGAATACTCATTGAATTTTTCCCCACCCACAATTAATACTCCTTGGATTTTTTCCTCCAGCCTGGCCCTGCCCCGCTCACCTTTTCCCGCAGGTAGGAGAGGATGGTCTGCTGCAGCTCTTTGCCCGGTGCAAACCTGTATTTCTGGTAGACAGCCGCATGCCCTCTACCCTCGAACATCTGGGTGGCCATGCTTGGTGACCTGACACCTGGAGGAGGCAGCAAGATGTGATTCCCGGGGATGTCACAGGGGCCAAACTCCTGCTGCTTCCCTAACCTGGGACCGCAGGCACTGAAGCCTCCGGCTCTCGGCGCGGCCACAGGGAGGACTTTGACCGGGAGGCTCCAGCAAGGGAGCGTGAACCTGCCCTCCAGGAATCCCTCCCACAGCCCTAAGCTCATCACAGGAGCAAACCAGCGGCGTCCGACAGGAAAAGCTTTCCAGGTTTTTACACACCGCCTAAGGGTTGTGAAACTCCTTTTTTTCCCCACCCACCCGGCTGTTTCCTCAAATAATTCACTGAGCAGTGAAGCAGGGAAACTACCAGGAAAACATGGGGGCTTTTGCTGGCTGGATTTTTTTAAAAGGAAATCCATTTTCTCATATTAGCAACGCAATCACAACTCAACCTTACGCTTTCCCAACCACCTGCTGCTTTTTGCCCCTTCCCGCCCAGCAGCCAAAGGCTTTTAGGGCACTGAACCCATCACCACGCGTGGAGGCGGGCGGGGCCCTTCGGCCTGGGCACAGCTCAGCCCCAGGAGCCGGGGGGAGACACTCGGGGAGGGCCGGGGGGAGACACTCGGGGGGAGCCAGGGGAGCTGCCCAGTTCCCGCTGGGGCCCCGTGTGGCCCCGGTTCCCGCAGCCCCTGCTCTGTCCCCCGCAGCCCGGGCCCGTCGCGCCGCCCCGGAAGGCTCCCGGCCGTATCCTGTTCGTGGCGCTGCCCGAGCAGGCGCTGTCCGAAGCAGCGGCAGCCCCTGCGGCTCGGCACCGAGCCCAGGCACTGCCAGGAGAGCTCCGTGCCCCTTTTGCCGAGGAAGGATGTGCCCACGATGGGTTTATGGAGCGATACGGAAATGCACCGGGAGATGGAGGGTTGTTCTGCCTCCGTGCAGGAAGAGATGCTGCGGCAGCTCGGGGCTGGAGCGCCCAGCCGGGAACAGCAGCGCTGCCAAAGCGCTCTCTGCTGCAGGGATCCTCCCGAGCTTCTCCCCGCACCATTCCCGCTCCTTCCTTACCGGGCAGCCCCGCAGCAGCCGCTCCCAGCGCCTCCCAGTCTGGAGCCGCGGGGCCGGGACCAGGGAAGGCGGGGGAAGGCGAGGGATGGCCCCGGCACCGCCCCCGGTGCCGCCCGCCCGGGGCTGCCCTGCCCAGCGAGTTCAGGGGGCAGTTTCTGGGGGCTCCGAGATTCTGGAGCCGCACACACAGCTCTGTGGTTGCTGATCATGTAGTTACGGCTTTCAAAATGCCCACGGATCCCGGGAATGCTCAAGCAGCCTCCACATCTCGGGAAGCAGATGCAGAGCCCAGCAGATGCTGCAAGGTAGCAGAATAGGATTCAAATGCTGTAGGCAGCCAAAGCCATACCTACAGACCTCTGTCTGCACTGGAGTCCCCTCCTGGTGTCCAGCAGAAAGAGAAAATGCAGCAAAAGCCCCCAACAGCAGCACTTGAAGAGCTTAGAACGTTGGGATTTCAGACCTAGGCAGTTTTCCCTGATTTGGGGCAGGATTTTACCCCTTCCTCAGGAGAGTAATGTTAATTCTGTGCAGCTGAGACCAATGGAGCCATGGTTTGCTGGAAGCACGGTCCCTTCAGTTTGTACTTTGCACAACAGTCATGGGTCCATGCTAATTAGCACAGCCTTTAAGCCACTCCTAATTTTAAGAAAAATCTGTGAACTTACTCAAGGACTGAAGACAGAGGCTGGCTTGAAGCAGTTTGCTAAATCAAAGCATGGGTTGGAGTTCTGGGCTTGTGTCCCAAATATTTTATTTGAGCCACCTGGTGCTTAATCATGCAAGGGTGGCACCTGCAGCAAGAGAAAATACCACACAATCACCAAAGGGCCCTGTGTTTTCACAGCCTGGCTCTCTGGGGTTTGGACACCCCATTTTGCCTGGATTTTGCTGAGAGCACCTCCTGCAGACAGGAGGGAGTGATGTCCCTGAGGCACCTGCCCAGTTCCAAACCCCACAGTTCCTGGGCAATGCACAGGTGATGTTTAAGTGGGCTACAGCTGACACCAGACACCTGCAGGAAAACAAAACACCAGTCAGGCATGGGCTGCAAATGGCACCAGGCCTTTCCTGAGCTCTCCCAAATTTGGCACACTGGATTCTGCTGCCTTTGGCTCTCTCCTCCATCCCCACTGTGCTCCCCAAGGGACTGCTACTCTCTGATGGCCCTGCACCATGCAGAAATAAATTGGTCTCCTCAAGATTTGGGTTGCTGAGCCTTAGGCCAAATGTGGGTTTAAACACCAGGCACAGAGAATCAGACACTGTCCATCATCCCTGCCTGCCCACTTATTAAATCCAAATAATGGAATGCTAAAGTGCCCTGGGGTCTTCCCAACTTGTTCCCCAAACCTTCAGACCCTGGGGATTTTAATTATTAAGCAGGGTCCTGGATTAATAGACCCTCACTGGGAATGCATCTCACTCTGAAATTTATTAAAACTGAAAAAATGAATTAATCTATTTTAGGCGACAAAAAGGCCAAAGGATGCTCCTGTCAGTCCTCCTGTGTCCAGTGGTATTTTTTCCAACAGGTTTACCTGTGGATAGATTGCTTGGAGCTAAAGGAAGAGGAGGCCAACAGCACCATTACCCTGCTGCATTTAATTTACAAATCTAATTGTTGTAAATTTCATTTCAACTTTAATTGACTAAGAGGCTTTTTGCTGGACCACACAAGAGGGAGGATGCCCACAGGGCTGCGTGGGCTGGGGTCCACCTCCCCATCCCCAGGATCCCCTGAAGAAGTCAGGGATATGTCTCCTACCTTGTGGAAAACTTGGTTTGATTTTAAGATCCCAGTAAGGCTTCAGCTCTCATGGGACTCTCCCCTGTTTATTTGTTCTCTGATGGAAAAGGAGCAAGATTTATTATCACAACAAGGAATAAAGGGATTGGAAAAGAGTTGGTATTTCTTCAAGGGTCTTTTCAAACCTAGAGGGCTCAGACTTTAAGTTTGTGAAGAATATAATTCTCTTGTCTTAAAAGCAGTGGGGTATGGATAAAGTTCCTTGTAGGGAAGAGATTTATCCACAAACCGGAGATGTCACTGTTGATGTGTTAGAGTTGTGCCTCAAGCTGGCATTAGGGCTATCCTGCCTGCTCCTGGGCATTTGCAATCCAGGAAAAATCAGTGTTTGTGTCAAAAGAAAGCCCAGATGAACAAGAGACAAGAGAGGGGAGGGAGAAGGGAATTCCCACAGCAGTGACTGTTTTAGGGAAGTGCATCCCTGCCCCTGCAGTTCCCGGATCCTTGCAATGGCAGCAGCAGTGGCTGGTGATGTGCTGGTGATTGCTGTGCTCCAGCACACAAAGGGCTGGAGGGGAAGGAAAGGCAGGCAGGACATGCTCAAGGGCAGAGGAGGAAGCCTGCAGAGGAGAGAGCCCTTGGCTTTGCAATCCTGCCTCACCCTCAGCTCATCCGGCCAGAAATCCTTCCTGTGGAATGACTGATGAGCAGCACTGGGGCTGAGAGCAAAGCCCAGCACTGGGGGCTGCAGAAACAATAGCAGCAAGTCCTTCTCCCTTCACTTCACCTTTTAATTAAGGAAGCTGGGAAATCTGGTGGTGGAGCCAGTGAATTAAATGAAATTTAGAAGTCACCTGAGAATCTGTGTCTGAGCAACCTGAGATAGCCCGTTCCGCATGCAGGGGCCAGATCCACTGCTGATGAATTAACAATTCTGGATAAAAGGAGGGAGAGAAATGTGAGCTCAAAATGAGCTCTTATTTCACCTCTCCTTGCATGCACTCTCTGGGCATGAGGATGTAGTGGCTGATATTATTATATCTGCTGGCACAAGCAAAAAGTCCGGTGGCGTCAGGAAGCTGCTGTACTAAAATTAAATAACTCTTGGGGATGTGCATGGCCAAACCAGACTCAGAGCAATTGCTCTGGGTTTGGCTGATGCCTGATGGGCTGCTCTGAAATTGCAAACAAATTTGTGGCAATTAAACAAGATTCAGGACCATCTTAATTCAGAGTTTAAGCTTTTCCTTCTTGGGGTCCCAGCCAGGCATGTGATAGACAGTGAAAGGAATGAGACGGGTGTGTCTTTACAAACTGTGGGCCTGATGGTGGGTGAGGCCAGATAGGGAGAGGTGAAAGAAGCAATGGGGGGAAAATTTATACATAAATTCCATAGGAATTCCACTAATTGACACAGACTGTTACTCACTCAAAACTGTGCTAAATATCTGGATTTAGAGAAAAAGAACAGAGACACAAAGAAAAGCGGGGTATACATTAGAAAGGGCCTTCGGTATCAGGCATTTCAGGAACTCTGTACCTCTCAAGTACCTCAGCCAACCGGCAAAGAGAGAGGGAAATGTGGCTGGGAAATTAGGATAAAAAGGAGGCTGTGTGCTCCAAAAATTGGAGAGACCCCAGGGGAAATACCCCATGGCCTCTCCCTTTATTTGAATTAAGTTACAGGATTCCTCTGCCTCCTTTTCGGACAGAAACCTCTGGTGTTTGTAGGATTAATTTTCCTAACAATAGGGAGGAAAAAAAGGGAGAAGGAAGCAATATTCTAGGCTCTTCTCTTCTTCCTCAAAAGCCCCTGCACCAGGAGACAGCTGAATCCACCCCTCGCTGTCCATTTCCCATTGCAGCTCCCAGGATCACAGCCTTGTGTCCCAAAAGCCAGGTGGGAACAGGCCTGGAAGTGTAGTGGTGCAGAGGGTTGGAAAAGGGGGATTTTTGGGTTCTGGCCGTGCTGTGATGACCAGTGATAGTCTGTCCCAGTGGGGGCACGAGGGCTGGAGGCTGCAAATGCACCATGGCATTGAGGAGGGTGCAGGAGGGCACAGAAGGGTGTGACACAGTGCAGCAGGGTGAGGAAGGGTGTGTGATGATGCAGGAGGATTAGGATGTGCAGGAGGATGCAGTAGGATGGAGGAGGGTGTGTGAGGATGCAGAAGGGCAGGGAAAGATGCTGCAGAGGACAAGAGGGTACAGAAGGGTTTGGAAAGGTGTAGAAGGGCACTTCAGGATGCAGGAGAGTGCAGGGGGGAGCCGGGGGTTGCAGGAGGATGCAGGAGGATTGCAGAGGAGTGCAGGAGGATGATGCAGGACAGTGCAGGAGGGTGCAGGAGGAAGATGCCGGAGGGCGGTTCAAGGAGGATGCAGAAGGAGGCAGCATCTCCGTCCCTGAGCTGCCGCAGCATCCGCCGCTCCGGCGGGGCCGTGCCGGGCGGGGCAGGGCAGGGCAGGGCAGGACCGAGCCGTGCCGGGCGGGGCAGGGCAGGGCAGAGCCGGGCAGGGCAGGACCGAGCCGTGCCGGGCGGGGCAGGGCAGGGCAGAGCCGGGCAGGGCAGGGCGGGACCGAGCCGTGCCGTGCCGGGCGGGGCAGGGCAGACCCGGGCGAGGCAGGGCAGGACCGAGCCGTGCCGTGCCGGGCGGGGCAGGGCAGGCAGCGGGGGCGGCGCGGAGCCCGGCCCGGCCCCGGCGGGGCGGGGGCAGGGGACGGCCGTGGGGCCGGCCCGCCCTGCCGTGCCCTGCCCGGCTCTCCGGCGGCGCCGATGGGGCTGCGGGCCTGGCTGCGATCGCTCGGCTGCTGCGGCTGCTGCGGCGGGGAGGCGGCGGCGCCCGAGAAGGAGCCCCTGATCAGGTGAGACCCTGCTCAGGTGAGACCTGGCCCGGGATGCGCCCACCCAGAGCCTTCCCCCCGCTGTCCCCTGCCCGCTCCCCGCGCTGTCACCGCCGCTGGAGCGGGGCTCCATCCCCTGCCAGAGCCATCGCGGCTCCGGAGGGATCTTCCCCGGCGGGATGGAGCCGCTGCCCGCTCTCTTTCCGCCCCGGGTTCTGCCACAGGGGCTGGACTCCTTCTGACAGCAGGAGCCCTGCCCTGCGCATCCCCTCGGGGTTCCCCGGCCCTAGGGACGGTCCAGCGCTTGTCTTTCCACGGTGGGATTTCAATGGAGGAGCTGAGGCACTGAACAAAAAGGGGACGCTGCATCCTTGACAAAGGCCAGGTCCCACTGCCGGCAGCTCTGGGTTGTGCAGAGCTCTGTTCGCAGGCTGGGCTCACAGAATTGCAGAATGGACTGGGATGGAAGGGGCATTCAAGCTCATCCAGTTCCACCCCCTGCCATGGGCAGGGACACCTTTCACTATCCCAGGCTGTCCAGCCTGGCCTGGAACACCTCCAGGGATGGGGCAGCCACAGCTTCTGTGGGCAGCCTGTGCCAGGGCATGACCGCCTTCACAGGGAACAATTTCTTTCCTAGCACCTAATCTAAATCTCTCCTCGTTTAGTTTAAGCCCATTCCCCCTTGTCCTATCACTATCTGCCCTGGTAAAAAGTCACTCTCCCCTTTAGGCACTGGAGCATTCCCTTTTCCAGGTGACCACCCGCAGCTCTCCAGCCCGGCTCCATTCAGGGATGCCGGGGAGGAGATGGATGCTCAGCGGAGCCGGCTCTGAGGAGGGGCTGCGTTTGCTGATCTCCGGGGAGCAGCTCCTGCTCTGCTGCTCTCGGTGCACAGAGCGTGAGGTTGGGGCTGTTGTATGAACAGATCCTCCCTGACCCGTGGAAAAGAGCTGTGCAAGCACTTAAAGAGGCTTTGCATTTTGCGGCGACTCTTCCTCCTTCCCCGATGCCAGGCGCTGTCCTGGCACCGCAGAGGGTGTGCCAGCCCCGGGATGGCGCCGAGGCCGTGCCCTCCCTGTGCCAGGGTGGGACAGACGCGTTCGGGGAGCAGGGAGGGACGCTCCCTGCATCGGTAACAGCAGAGCTGGGCACACACGGCTTCAAACGCCCTGATTTTGCGCTGGTAAAGCAGCTACCTAAATAATGACCGGCTAATCCCAAGCATGGGGCCTCGGGCCAGGAAATTGGCATTAACCTCCCGGGAGCCGGGCACACGTGCGGAGAGGCTCCCGCTGCTGTCCCGTGTCCCTCCCCTGGCACCTGGCTTTAGTAACGGGCTGGCGATCCAATTAATGCTGGCCCAAGGAGGAAAGGCTCTGTAAATTCTGGGAATTGGAAAGGCACCTGCTCTTATACATGTGTGCCAGCATAATTAATCTAACAGCCTAATTGCTGTCCCTAACAGCATAATTGCTTGCCCCTTCTTGGGGCTGTGGGGTCTTATTTCATAGTGGGGCTCTTGCAATAGCTTGCTGGATTTGTTTTTACTGCAGTGCTGTTTAAAGTGAACAAATTGCTTGAGATTTCAGCTCTTTTAACTGAGTTTTAGGTTTGGAAGCTGCTGTTGCAAAACATCCAGGCTGCTTGGTTGGCTCTTGATGTGTGAAGGCAGGGTCTGGCTTGGATGGTGCACTCAGGATGAAAATCAACTAAACTTTTGGGCTCCAAATGCTAAAATTTAATGTGAACTGAAAGCCCCCTGGAGCAGCAATGATGAAGCACTGGTTCTCACCATTTTCTGGATAAAATCCACAGTATGAAATGCTCCCTCTCCCCTCTAGTCCCACAGAAACTCCTTAACCTGCACAGCCACTGCTGTCCACGTGCTTCTTTTCTCCCTCCCATTTTTTCCTTTGCAATGTTGCTTGCAAGAGTTGTTGGCAGAGCTCTCCGTGCTGGTATGGATTGGCTGACTCCTGGGCACTGCCACATGCCTTACAGGATGCTCCATGCTGTGATTTGGAAATGGGAATGTGCTGGGAAGGGCCCTTCGAGCTGTGAGGGAGGGAGTGGCTTAGAAAAGCTCAGGTGTGGCAGTGTTATTGCTAAATGCTGGTGTTTTAAGTAATTCAAATGTTAAGCATACTTACAGGGGTAAATGCCTGAGTGGGAAGAAGCTCAGCATGGGAGTGAACTCCTGCTGATGGCACAGCGGGCTCCTGAGGGCTCCCTCCCTATCTGCTCCACCATTGAAAAATGGCTGTGCCCCTCCACACCCTCCAAGTTACCTTTGTTTGCTTGTCTTTAATGAGAGATTAAAAGAGATTATCTTTCCCTTATTATTACCTGTTGCTCAGGTTTTTGGTTTGTTGAAAGTCTAATTAACCTTCCTACTGGAATGGTGATGGGAATTAGTTTTTTTCCTATTTCATCTATGTGCTGGAGCTCCTCTTAGCCTCCTTTTGTGGCTTGGTGCCATGGCACCCACAGTGTTACCTGAAGTTTCTCTGGATTGGTTTCTTGGGAAAGGAATGGGGTTTGGGTAGCAAACAAAATAAACAGTGGGTTGTTCTGACAAGAAGTGAGCAGGGATTGCCAGAGGGTGATAAGGCCAAAAATAGTTCTCCACTTGTATTGTTCTGCTGGACATCTTGCTTAGACACTTTATGGAAATCCCCTGCTAAAGGTTCTCTTGGCAGAAGTGTTCTTGTTAAAAAATTACACATCCCCAGAGCAACATAAAGCCATAAAACACAGAACTGCCCCAGTGCAGAGAAAAGCTCACCAGCTCTGTGAGGACAGCCTTCCCAGAAGATGATGCTCAGCTTTGCTAAGCAAATAAAGCCTGAAGTTCATTAGAAGGCTGAGGACATTCCCATTGCCAAAGTAGATGGGGCTGAATATCCTTTCCATGCCTTGTCTGTTGTTGCACAGCTCAGCACATCACTGCAGCTCTGGGGGGGAGCTGCTGGGTGGGGGCACCTGTGGGCACTGCGTGGGTTGATTTGAACCATGGTTTGCCTGCTCAGGATGGAAAAAAAAGGAAAACAGAAAAAAAGGAAAAAACCTCTGTCCTTCCATTCCCCCTCCTCTCTGGGAGAGGGGAGGGCACAGCAGTGGGCACTGGGAGGGCAGCAGGGGCCAGCCCGGTGCTGAGCTGCCTGGCCCTGAGTCCCTGCAGTGACAACAACCCCGTGTGTCCCTGCAGTGACAACAACCCCTAGGTGACCCTGCAGTGACAACAACCCCTGTGTGTCCCTGCAGTAACACAACCCCTAGGTGACCCTGCAGTGACAACAACCCCTGGGTGTCCCTGCAGTAACAACAACCCCTACGCCTCGTTCGGGGCCACGCTGGCGCGGGATGAGGAGCAGAACCTGTGGAGCACCCCCCACGACGTGACCCACACCGAGGCCGACGACGACCGCGTGCTCTACAACATGATCGTGGTCAGGAACCAGCTGGACAAGGACTCGGAGGTGAGGGCTGGGCTGGGTGTGGTGAATCACAGAATCACAGGAGGCTTTGGCATGGAGGTGACCTTAAAGCTCATCCAGTGCCACCCCCTGCTGTGGGCAGGGACACCTTCCACTGTTGTATTTGCTGGGAATGTCCTGATGAAGGCAGGAGTGATGCATCTGACTCCATGTTCTCAGAAGGCTAAGTTATTACTTTATAATACTATATTATAAAGTAATAAATACTAACTATACTAAAGAATACAGAAAGGACACTTACTCAATGCTAAAAAGATAATAATGAAAACTCCTGACTCTTTCCAGAGTCTGACACAGCTTGGCCCTGATTGGCCAAAGAGTTAAAACAACTCCCAGCAGAATCCAATGGAACAATCACCTGTAGGTAAACAATCTCCAAACACATTCCACATGAGCACAGCACAGGAGAAGCAAATGAGTTAAGAATTGTTTTCCTGTTCTCTGAGGCTTCTCAGCATCCCAGGAGAAAAATCCTGGGTGAAGGGATTTTTCAGAGAATGTGAATGCTACATTCCACTGTCTCAGGTTCCTCCTGGTCCAACCTGGCCTTGGACACTTGCAAGGATGTGTCAGCCACAGCTTCTCTGGGCACCCTGTGCCCACCACCTTCCCTCAGCACCCTCTCAAAAAGGATATTTTTCCTAATATCCTGTCTAAACCTCCCCAGGCTGCGGGTTTGGTTGGATGTTTCCCTGGTTTGTCCTTCCCCTGGGTGCACCCTGGGGCTCCACTGTGCTGTGGGGCCGTGTCGGGTTCAGTCTGCTCCAAAGGGATACATGGCAATTATCGGGGAGCAGGCAACTGGCACGGCTCTAGTGGGAAGGGAGAAGTCATAGCTGTTACATAAAGGCTGTTGTGCAGCCCTGATTTCCTTTGCTAAGGCACTCAGTGCAAAGGAGATTGCAGTGGCCTGATTAGGAGCAGGCTGGAGCAAACAGTGACACATTTTTCCCCTCTCTGATTGCTTTCATGATGCCAGAATGTTTGCAGGGAAACCTGGAGGCTTCATGTTTAACTTCAACGTGATCCTGCTTCATCTGAGCAGAGTCTGCAGGAGTGTAACTGTTTCTCTCTGTAAACCAAAAGCCAGCTCAGCTTTACAAGGAGCCTTAAAACCCCAGAGAAATCAAAATTACAAGTTTTAATTAGCGAAAAGAGGTAATTAAATGCTTCTATACAGTTGGCCAGAATCCCCACTTAAGGGGTTGTTTTTTGGTGAGTTTGATTTAATGTGGTGTTTACAATGGATGGTTTTGTAACAACATTTTCATGGTTGCATGTGACCTTTAAGGCTCAAACTGGAGATCTCTTCCCTCCCCACTGCTGCTCTCTCTACCTTGAGTTGCTTGCCTGAGAGAAGCCAGGCAGCTTCCTTCACCCAAAAGTGGAAACAAGGACAGCTCCCTTTAGGGGCTGCACTGGTGCACAGCAGTGTTGTGTGTCACCCTTGTTCAGGAGGCAGGGAAGAGCATCAGCTATGGCTGAGCAGGAAAGTGCTCCTGCCCCTGCATCTCCTAAACCCAGTGGGCCTGCCTGCCCTAAATCCTGCCCTAAATCCTGCCCACAGTGTATCTGTAGGGTTTTTAGCAGCTCTGAGCAGTCCCTGTGGAAAAAGAAAGCCCAAAATTCACAGGGCTTCCTCTCCATAGCAAGGCAGGATCACATACTCTGCTTTTTCATGCAGTGCAATCAATAAAAAGCCTGGGGGGCACAACATCAGGACAACAGTGAGGAAGGTTTTGAGGAAAGCTAACACACTTTACACTTGCTTTGAGTGTGGCCCTGTGCCCTTTGCAGCCCAGGATTGGCAGCAGCTCTGCTGGTCCCCTCTTACAGCTGGGAGACTGAGGCACACAGGGAAGCCCAGCAGGCTCCTGCTGGGTGGCAGGACAGGGAGGGGCTGGGACAGCAAAGCCAGCATTCCTGCTCTTGGCCCCTGGTGCCAGAATCTCTCCTTACTCCAGAAGCATTATAAAACTAGGCCAGATTGCAGTGCCCTCCCCTCCTAATGAGACTTCAGCTCAGAGAGAGAAGAAAGTCTGATTGCAGAACAACACTGGGCTGCAAAAGCCAGCATCTGCTTGGGGGCTGCTCTGCCCCCAGAATCCCCAGGGAGAGCCTGTGGATGCTGCAGGAGTGAAGATGGAGGAACAGTTTCTTTGTGTGGTACACAAGTGTTACAAAACCACAGGTACTTCCTGTGGTTAAAACTGCCTGAAAGGAGAACTTGCTGCATTTCTACTCCTTCATTTAACAAAGAAATTGTGGTGTGCAGTGCACTCACTGTGTGCTTTGCCATTCCCCACCTGTATCTCAGGGATTTCCCAGCACAGGTCTTTGGAATGATCCCAAAAGAGCAGGCTGCTGTCCATCATGGGTTCCTGATCTGCATGGTCCCATCCTGGCAGTGCTGGTGCCCTCCCTTGGGGTCAGTTCTTTGCCCCCACCATGGGGCAGGACCCACACATGATCCATGTGGAGCTGTGTCTTCCTGTAGCCCAAGCTCAGTGTGTCCTTAGCTTGCACAGGGAAAACCAGGAAAGCCATTGCTGAGGGGTTGGCTCAAGCAGATGCAGCCTTTGAGGATCAGAGCTGCCATCACAGCTTTTGAATTCCAGGATCATGTTTCAAATATGGGAAAAATGGGAGGTTTTTTCCCTACTCTGGCTCTGCAGCTTCATGGAGCCTGTTGTAGGGTAAAATACATCTGATACCTGGTGGTGAAATGAGCAGCAGGGGCTGCACTGGGGCTGTTGCTGGGCTAATGAGTGTGAGATGCACAGAGTCCCCTCCATGAGGTCCCCTCTGGGAGGGCCCTGGTTTCTCCATGGCCTCTGCTGGGGTGTGTGGAGTTACCCAGCTGTGGGCAGGGAGCTGTGCACCGGTCCTGGCTTCAGAGAAAGAGCCAGGGCAGCTGTGCCACAGCTCTGGGAACAGAAACTAAAGGGGCATTTCACATGGTGACTGAGGAAAACCCCCTGCTCTCATGGCTTGCTGCAAATGCAGTGTTTCTCTCTTCTCTTGGCTTATTCCCTAGGGAAAGGTGGAATCATAAACCCCATAGCAAAGGCAATTCCTCAGCCTGCATCCCTGCCAGGGGCCTGGCTGGCAGAGCAACACTGGCATGACCCCCCTGAAAAGCCCATTAATGAGCTGGCAAGGCCTATTTTTCTTTCTCCTCCTGCTCTGCTACAGGATTATTCTTTTCTAAACACAGAGATCACAGAGAAGGTCACAGAGAAGGTCAGAATTGTCACCAGCTGTTACTGGGGCACAGAGAGGTGATGGGATTTATCCAGGGCTGGGGATGCTGGCTGGGGAGCCCAAACCCAACCCTCTTAATGTCTGCATGCCTCTCTTAAATTGAATCCAATTTAAGCTTCTTCTGAGATGTCAGTCTGTAGTTTATATTTGTGTTTTATATTTGTTCAGCTGCTTCCAGTGGAGCCAGAGCAGGAGCATCCCTGGTACCTGCCTGCACTGATATTCTGCAGTCTTTCCCTGAAAACTCTGTTTTGACCTCATTTCTAAAATAGCTCTTGAACAGAGTGGTGACCTCAATTGCTTTTAAGAGAATAAAGGCAATGGATTTGGTAGAGGATTGTTCTGGCAGCATGAAGAAAGCTCCCTAGTAATTAGGAAACTTTCATATGATCAGGGATGAGAAGCTGGACACTGTTGCCTGTTCTCTTGGCACATTTTTTCCCAGAGCTCTGAGTTATGTACCAGCCTGGCTTATTCCATGTCATTTGGCATTTGCAGCTTTAGTGTTTCACACTAGAGAGTCTGGGGAGGTTTTCCAGATAAATATGTGAAGGGCTGAGCATGTAGAAAAGGGAGGCAGCGGGGTTTCCCTCCTGCTCCTGGGATATTCTTGACTCACACACTCAGGGCTTTCTCAAGCCCCCACTGGTATCTGTTGTGCCTTCCTCTGTAGGTTTAAAGGGCAAAACTGGCTGCAAAAAACCAGAACTGGGAACTGCAACCTGCTTTGGTCTCCTGTGGTTAACTCAGATTTTGGCAAAAGAGTTAAAAGCATTTAAGAGTTAAAGGATTGCTTTGGAGTGCATGGCTGGGATGTCCCAGACACACCCCACGTTTGTGTGTCAGTTCCCCCTGTGCTTTCAAGCCTCCTCCCTTGTCACTATAGGACACCAAAGAACACAAGCACACACTGCTGCTCTCAAGGTGAAGAAGAAAAGGGAAGTTGATTTTCTGACTCCAACATTTATAGTTTTCCAAAAGTAACAGGGGATTGGAGGGTGACAGTGCCACCTCTCCAATGACACTGGACAAACCAGCAGTCTATCAAATTTCTCCTCCATAAAAGAATGCAAAACAGTGAGTTATTTACAGAAAGTGTGTGAGAAAGTTCGCTACAAGAATGTCAACATCAGAAGGCTTAGAAAATCTTAAAAAAACAGGGTGACACTCCCTGGCCCAGGAGTTCGTGACTGCCCAAGAAGGTCGAGGGAGAGGGGATTGGTGTGGAGCCTCTGCCCTGAGCAGCCCCATGATGCCACCAGCCCTGGGGACTCATGGGATCCCTTCCCAAAGCCTCTGATCTCACCCTTCCCTGTGCACAGGCAGGGCAAGCTTTGCTCTGCCTGTGCTGTGCAGCTCGAGGGAGATGCTTTTTAGAATAATTTTGGGTGTGGAGAGATGCTCTTGAGTTGATTCTCTCATTAAAGGCACACAGAGCACAGCCCATGGCAGTTCAGGTGTCTCTGCTGGAAGGAATTGCCTGGGAAGATCCAGTGGTTTCTGAGACTGATGGAGAGCAGGGCATGAGTCCCTTTGAGAGCTCAGCCCAATCTCATCCTGATAATCTCTGCTTCTCTGGGTGTTTTTCCATGGCTGGGAGCATCCTCCTCCCAGCTTTCTCTACAGAAAGATAAACAGATGCAGCTTCATGCTCAGGCAAAATAAATCCCACCAGAACAAAAGGTCCCACCCAGCACCACAGTTAAGCATCATTTTGTGATTTAAGCATCAAAATAATTCCTTTGCACACTCCCCAGACTATCCATCAACAGGGCACTGTCAGAGCTCCCCTGGGACTGAACATTCACCATATCACTTCCATAACAGAGCTCAGACACTGTGATGTACAAGAAAGCCATAACCTAGATTCCCTTAAAACAAAAACAGACAAGGGAAAGCACGCTGCTGTTAATCCAGAGAAAATCAGGAGCAGCTTCCCTGCATGCTAAGCACTGCTCTCCATGCTGAGAGAGGAGTCTGGCTCCTACCACAGGGTAAATCCCCACAGCCCTGAAGCTGCTGCTCGGTACCAGGAGGCCACATTTTGTGAGAGGAGCATCTTTCCCAGTGGCCCAGGTCCCTAATTCCACAGTGTGAAGCAGGCCTGGGATCCCAGTGGCTGTCTGGAGGGGTTGTCTGCACTAGAGGCCTTGTTTCTCTCTGTGGGAGGGCACAGACACACAGCTACTCCCCACCAGCATGCCCAGACTGGCTCCCTCTCCTTTCTGCCTGAGCCAGGAGGTCACGAGAGGGCTGAGACGTTTCCAAGGAGCCCCTGCCAGCAGGGACCAAGGCATCGTGCAGCTTTTCAGCCTCTTTCTAAAAGCTCTCCAGTTTTCAATACCCTTCCCACAAAGCTTGAACATAATAACCCCCCTCTTTTCTTTTCCACCCAGAGCAGCTCAGTTCCCAGCTCTGAGCTGGGAGAGGAGAATCCTGCCCCTGCCTCATTCCTCTGGTCTGGTGCCTTGTGTTGGCAGCCAGGTGCTCTCCTGTGCAAACAGCAAAGCTGGTCTCAAGTGCCACTCCAGGAGAGAGGGAAATGTGCCTCTGGAAGGGGATTTTGTTTTCTGGAAGTGAGTGGCTGTGGCAGAGCTGGTTCCCCTGCTCTCCTGACCTGAAGTCACCACTGCCTTAACCCTGCTAGCTGCTTTTTCCAAAGTGTAATCCCCAGGGCTTCCTGCAGCTCGTGCTGATCAGCAGGAAAACAGGCTTGGCTTTAAATCTCTGCTGTCGTGGCATGGCAGCCACAATCAGGGAAAAAACACAAAGGAATCTTCAAATCTTTATGGAATCAAGTCAGCATTTTGACCAAGTACCAGAAAACAGTGGGATTTCTAACATATGGCTGACCTCTGTGGGTGTTGTTTTTTTGCTGTGAACCCAGCATGGCCTGTAGGAAAATCTCAGGGTGACAGCAGAGATTAACACCTGTTTATTCTTCAGGAGCCCATCTAGGTAATCCCCTGCTGAGAAATGAGATTAATTAAGGTTGTTACTGGAAGGAAGTTAGCAGGTAATGTTGTCACCCTGTTGTTGGGCTGCTTCTAAAAATGCACCCTTTGCAGGGTGTGCATTGATTAAACTCGGCTAGGAAGAGCTGGGAAAAGTGCTCCTGGTTTTCTTGCATTTCCACAGGAATGCATGCCTATGGAATCATGGAATCATTTAGGTTGGAAAAGTCATCTGAGATCATTGAGTCCAGCCATTAAGCCAGCACTGCCAAGCCCACTGCCAATGAAACTTGTGTAGTTGTGTTTAAATGTGCTGGTGACTTTATTAAATGACCCCAAACCCATTGTCCAGTTCTAAAGCTGGAGTTCCAGTGCAATATTTCAGCAGTGCAGTGAAGTGAGGCATTAACTGCAGCACCTGGCAGCCACTCAGGGTTATCAGATCAGATGGCTCCAGTTCAGCCCTCATCCATTCCTGTGCACCTCTTTCAAAAGAGGATATCCTGATCTTTTAAAAAAGTCTGGTTTTCTTGTTTTCTAGTGCTTTTGAACACCTGCCTGCTCCAGTTCATGCCACACAGGGCTCCATGTCTGACTGAGGAGCAGTTGTCAGCAATACCTGAGCTAAATTCTGTAATTCCAGGGAAACTGAAAGCAGTTTGGAACAGAGAAGACACAGAAATGCTGAGCCAAGTATCAAGTTAAAAATTCTGTGTTGGTCAGGGTAATTTCTTCTAGGGGCAGCAGCAGCCTGGTCACTGACCTCCACAGCCACCACCCCACAGCTTAGTGCCTACACCAACTGTGCACCTCTGGCTCCCTTCCTCAGAGCTGAAATTCCTTGGAAAGCAGCAGATTCCAATGACTGAGTGTCTCTCACCCCTTTTCTTTGCAGGAGTGGCAGAAGCTCAACTATGACATTTATACTTTACGGCAGACCCGGAAAGAAGTGAGGAGCAGGTGGAAACACATTTTGGAGGATTTAGGTAAGCTGGAGGCCAAAGGGATGTAATTCCAGTGGTACTGAATGTGAGATCCCACCATGGCTGAGGATGGGAACAGCTCCACAAAATCAAGCTGGAGAGGAGGGAAGTAAAAGGAGGTTGCTGAGCGATGCCCTCAGGTGTCCCATGTGGTACCTGAGGCTCCCCAGGGCTCAGGCACAGCTGGGAGGGGACAGGGACACCGTGTCTGCAGGCACATCAAAAGCCCATGAGCCATGATCACCTTCCAAGCCCATAATAACATGCACAGTCATCCATTTCAAGCTTCCTTGTGGAAACCTTGCAGTGGGAGTTCACCCTGGGTTTTTCCAAACAAGATAAGCAGGAAGGAATGAATATTCCTTTCAGATGGGAACACAGATACATCTATTTCGTTTCCTTAGCCAATGGCAGCTGATCAGAGCTAAGCCTCTCACCTCATGTGCTCCCAAGTGGGTTGAAATATTCTTTCACCAAGTGGAATTGCTCCACAGGAACCCTCCTCCTGCTGTTTCCAAGTGCTGGTGGTGGGTGTGACTTTGGACTTTCCCAATTCCCTGGCACACAGCATGTGACACTCAGGATGTGCCAGCACAGCAGCTGGGTGACTTCCATCATGCTCTGGAGGTGGGTGGTGGCTGCTGAGAGGAGGATGAGTGAATCTATTCTAGGATACCCTCAATGGGAGCCAGAGATGGGTATCTCAGCCACTCCTGCCCTACCTGCTATTCTGGCATTTGGGTGGGAGGAACGTCATAAATCCATAACCAGCTGTCAACCCTCATCTCCACCCAGCTGCTCACAGCAGGCCAGGCTTGGGAGGGATCACTTGGCATCCTTCCATCTCTCACTGCAGGCTGACAGAGGCTCTCCCACATCCCTCTCACATCCACAGTGGCTCTGGAGATGTTCTGCAAAGGCTGGGGAAGCTCAAGGCCAGGGATCATTTGGCATTAGTGAAGCTAAATGAGTAATCAGATGTGAAACCTGCTATCTTCTGTTATCTAGGCCTCTGCTTTAAGCATAAGCCCACCACTCTCACCCCATAACTGTTTTCATATGAGATGCATCACCACCAGCCCTCTGGAGCTGAACAAAGAGTTAATGGGAGCCATTGCATTTCAAGACCCCTGCACTCACTCTCCTCCAGCTTTCCTCCCCTGGATCCCTTTCCTGTAATTGATGCTGACTGCTACAGGAACAATTAACCTGGTGTTCATCACTGCCACAGGTTTTATCCCTGTTACCTGGTTTAGGGATTCCCCAGCAGCCCTGAAAGCTCTGGTAGCATCAGGAGCATGGAAGAGCTGAATCAGCACCCTGGGTTGTGCATGTTCACACAGCTTTTCACAGGAAAACCAGCAATGAACTCGCTGTGCCTACTTTTGTGATTTATTTTCCCTACCAGCGAGTTTATACCTGTCCCACAGCCTGCCTGAGGGGGTGCTGGTTTGTTTTAGGAAGTAGGGATGCAGCTGCCCGGGGTGGAGGGGGAATAAGGAACCTTCCAAGAGCCTGGAGGGCTCAGGGATGACCCTGCTCTCATGTTTAATGACTTGTTTCTGTAACATCTCTTTCCCAGGTTTCCAGAAGGAAGCAGATTCCCTCTTGTCAGTGACCAAACTCAGCATCATCAGCGACTCTCAGAACATGAGCAAAGCCCGGGACATCTTGTTAAAGCTCTCGGAGGAGACCAACATCTTCCCTACCAGCTGGGAGCTTTCTGAGCGCTACCTCTTCGTGGTGGTGAGTTCTTTGAGTACTGCTGAGGGAGCTGGGGTTGTTTAGCCTGGAGTAAAGGAGACTCAGGGGTGACCTGATCACTCTCTACAGCTCCCTGAAAGGTGCCTGTGCTCAGGTGGGGTTGGGCTCTTTCTCCAGGAACTGACAGAACCAGAGGACACAGTCTCAAGCTGCACCAAGGGAAATACAGGTTGCATATCAGGAAAAAGTTTTTTACAGAAAGAGTGATAAAGTTCTGGAATGGCTGCCCAGGGAGGTGGTGGAGTCACCATCCCTGGATGTGTTTAACAAAGCCTGGATGTGGCACTGGGTGCCAGGCTTTGGTTGAGGTGTTGGGGCTGGGTTGGACTCAATGATCTTGATGGTCTCTTCCAAACCAGTGATTCTGTGATTCTGTGAAAAGATGAGACCTAATGCCTGAGAGCAGCTGAGGAGGGAGGGCTGAGACAGAGTGGAAATTTTCCAGAGTAGAAATTCATTTTGATTTAGGTGAAATGTACATCTTTGAATTAAGTCTGTAGCTTGCAAACACCGCTGTTTGGTCTGACTGCCTGTTCTCTTAAAAAACCTATGCTTGAAGAAACTGCTTCAGCCAAAGGACAGAGATAATGAAGGCCCCCTTGAACTCTGAACAAACAGAGAGGATGCTGCAGGAAACAGGGCAGGATGACCCAGAGTTCTTTCTGTACTTTCTGATTTAAAAAAACCCTAGCTGCAAGTATATGCAAAATCAGTAAAATGAATATTTATGAGCCTGTTGCAAAATGCCATGCATATGGATTAGGAAGGGAGATAAAAAGAGATCTGGAGTTCCCAGAGGTACACATGTCCTTTTGAGGGCAGCGATCCCCACACGTGTCCAGTGCTGGAATAAACATACAGCTTTACAACTTCCACAAAAGTTGTGGGGTTTGTTTTCTTTTCTGCAATTCAGGGCCCCAGGAAGGGACATGCCTGGAACGCCCCAGAGTGACCACAATCCCCCTTTGTGAAAAACGCCAATCACTTGTTTTTAAAATTTTAAAAATGTAATAGTATGTAATGGTTGTTGTAGCCATGATATTTTCTGAAAAATCCCTTTACCAGGATTTTTCTCCTGAGAAGCTGAGAGGCCTCAGGAGCAAAATGTAAACAATGATTATCTGCTGCTGTGGAATGCAACAGGTGCATCTGTGATTGGTCTCATGTGGTTGTTTCTAATTAGTGGCCAATCACAGTCCAGCTGTCTCAGACTGTCTGGTCAGTCACAAGATTTTATTATCATTCCTTTCTTTTTCCTTTCCTTTCAAGTCTTCTGATGAAATCCTTTCTTCTATTCTTTTAGTATAGTTTTAATATTATATATATATATATCATAAAATAATAAATCAGCCTTCTGAAACATGGAGTCAGCGTTCTCGTCTCTTCCCATGTTGGGGCTGCCTGCAAACAGCCACAGGTTATAAAAATTGTGATACAATTAGAGTAATAATAATTCGGACAATTTGAATTAGGACAATATGAGACAATAGAAACAAAGAGTTACAGATGTCCGGGTACCTTTTTTGGAGCAGCATAAGCCCAAAAAAGGACCCACATTAACAGAGGATTAACCCTTAAAAGCAACAGCCTGTTGCATATTCATACACCTCATACATGATGCATAAATTCCATTCAAACACAGGATTCTGTCTGGTCAGTGTCAACTTCTCCCTCTGAATCCTAACAGTGCCTTTGAGGCGGGAAGAAGTTCATTTCTTCTGATAAGAAGGCAATAAATTCTCTTTCTCTGAAAGATTTAGGTGTTCTGTGGCTGCTGAGTCCTCTTTTTAAAAAGTATCCTACATCGCACAGTTTCTATTCTAACATTTTTTTATAACCTAAAACTATATTTAACACACTACTTAAGAGAATTAATACAGCATCACTTCCTAACACAAGACACATAATATTCATTTGAGTATTTGCAAAAAGCCAATCCTAAAATAGGCATTTTCCACACCCTTGTTTGGCAGGACCGCCTCATCGCCCTGGACGCCGCGGATGAGTTCTTCAAGATGGCCAGCGCGGTGTACCCCAAGCGGCCCGGCGGGGACCGGCTGGACGAGGGACCCCGGGCCCTGCAGAGCGTCCCCACGGTGCCCTGAGGGACCTGCCCTGGCGGTGTGACACGGCCAGCGCTCCTGGGCAGGCTGCTGTGCCCGGGGCCAGCAGGACAGAGCCCTCCTGGTGGCCCTGTGGAGAAGAGAGTGGGCAGAGCAGGGCGAGCTGTGCCCAGCAGGAGCGCACACGGAAAGGGACGCTGGCACCACCGGGCTCCCAGGCACAAGGGAGCGACAACTGGGACACCACTGGCCAGTAGTGTATGAAATAGGCACAGGGAGGATCTGCCATGCAAGGCATTGCTGCCAGTGCCTCTAGTTCCAAGGGCTGTGAGGAAATGCACCTTTCCACCTGGATGGTACCTGCCACTGTCCCCTCCCTCGAGCTCCCAGCCAGGAAAAACACCTCTGTGTCTACAGCTCTCTGTGACTCTGTGCACTGGTCCTCATCCTCACCCCAGCCCTCCAGGCAGGTCCCAGGGGATTGGGAAAGAGGCAGGAGCTGTGCCAGGACAGGATTTAATTCCAGGCAGCAAAGCCTTGGAGCAGTGTCACAGTTGGGTGCCCCATCCTCAGTGGTTGAGGGATGTTTTGACATCTTAAAAGAAGGTAGAGTTTAGGAAGGTGCCAAGTTCAGAGCTGCTGAGAATTTGGCTCCTGGAACATTGGTTGCCCAGCATCTCAACCTATTTTGAAAAGTTTTAGTCTTAATTGCCTAAAAAAACCCCAGCACAAAGCTGCATGTACTGGTAATATAAAAATCCTCATTACCAGCAGGGATGGTATAATGAACATCCTTTTTATCTCGGGGTTTTGTCTGATAATGAGCAATAATTTTTAAAATACTGGATTTGATAATTTAAAAACAAGTGGAAGTTCTTCACTGATGAACACACATGCTGCTAATTGGCCAGTTGAAAATGCTGGTAACACAGGGCCTCCCAAAGTAGCAAACCAGAGCTTTTATTTGTTTATACCTACAGTGTTTGAAAAAAATATATTTATGAGCTGGTTTTGTTTGTCAGTCTTCCTGGGAAATATTTTTGTCAACTTAAAACAGCAGTGAAAGCTGAGTTTAATAAAGAAAACATTACAAAACCAGCCTTTCTTACTCACTCTGTGAACCTATCCAGGTAACAATGTTTATGTTGACTGCTGATACCAGAAGGGTTGGAATATTTGTAGAGCCTCTGCAGCTTGTTCTCCACACACTTTAAATTGCCTGTTGACTTAGGAGAGTTATGTTTGCCAGCCTAAGACAAAAGTCTTTGTAGGAGATCATGGGGATCAAATTTAATTTCAGTGGGATTTGGCATTAGGTACCCATTTCCTACTGATTTATTTTTTTTCTAGCAGGAGTTCAGCTGCCCTTTGCAAAACCTCCTGTGTTTTTAGAGAAAATAAACTTTGGTGCACGACAAATCCAGGCTGTGATTTGAACAAATTGTCGTGGAACAGAGAGAGATCTGTGCCAAGGTGCCTGACACCGCCCAAAAGTCAGCCCTTGGCACGTTGTCCCTTACAGTGCTACCTGTTATTTAAAGCCACCTGATGAGTTTGGAAACCTCAGAGGCAAGAAGTGAAATCCTTTTAGCTGTGCTGCTTTTTTTGAGCACGGAGGTCAGCGTTCAGCAGTGCCTGTGCAGAGCTGCCCCTCGCTGTCATGGCTCTCAAACCGGTTCTCATGTCACCAAAATGCATTTTGGTGGAACTTAATAGGACAGGCTGCCCAAAAGGGACAATAATCAGTATTTCTAAGTGGGTTTAGTTGCTGAAGTAAGGTCCCAATGCTGGGAAAGCGCTGAGTTTCTGAGTGCAGCCACAAGGAGGAGCTGGAACTTGTTGGATGAGAGCAGAGCCGCTCCTTTCCACACTCGGGGAGGAGTAACCGGCTCAGAACTTCTGTTTATGGACCCATCACAACAGCAACAGAGAAAAACCTGTCAGTCCCAGCACTCAGCTAAAACTGGTCATGGGGTATCCTGAAAATATTGCACAACAGCCTTTGGTGAAGTAGAAGGATGCAGAGCTTTGGAAAATCTGCAACTTGAAAACTGATAGGAACCAGCAGAAATTGTTTCCATATAGATCCAAGCTCAGCTTGTTCATTCTGTCCACCTCCATAGGAAATGTCCTTGCATTCACTCGGGACAGGAGACCAATAAATTGTATTTCAATAAGCAAAATGCAGAGAGCAATTTACCCTTTCTAAATTCCATAGAAAATACCAGGGAGATGCACAATGGTCCTGGAATTCCTGCCCTGACAGAGTAATTCCCTTCTTCACTAGAAGCAATTTGGGATTTGATGCACCACCACCATCCAGGCCTCCAGCTGCCATTCAGATGGGCTTGAGCCCTCACCTGATATTTGGGGAGACGTTTTGAGCATCCTACATGTCCCAGGTGCCACTGGGGAGCCAGACTCTGTTGGATTAAGTGCTTTTCTGACTTAGAGATGGGGTAGCTGACAGGGGTTTTAAAAACTTTTATTCTATTTTCAGTCTCATGAGAAGGGTGAGACAATACAGATGTTATAATTCACACCATCACAATCAGAACCTAACTATTTTTAATTACAGTACATTATAAGTGTTTCTTGGCCTATCAGCTTTAGCCACACCATACTGTAGATGCCTTAAAGCCAATCATCTAAAACTACTCCTCATGAGTCCCACTACAATGCACCTTTCACAGTTCTATTTCTCCAAAGTATCCAGCCTTGTTTGCAAGGCCATCCTTTGAAACTTGTTTTTAGTTCCATTTCTCTCTCAATGTCTGTCCTATCGCATGGCATTTCTAAGTCAGCATTTCTTATCTCAAAGTTTGCATACAGATATGTGAGCCTTCTGTCAGGCTTTGAGAATTCTCTACAAATCCATTTCCCACAGGCATCCTGCATGTCCCAGGTGCCCCTGGGGAAGCCAAACCCTGCCCATGCCCAGGGAATGTTCCAGCAGCTGCCTGGGAAGTGCTGGCTGTAGGAGAGCCCAGCGAACAGCAGATGCCACTGTTCCCTCAGCATGGGAAAAATCCTGTTTACCATGCAGGGGAAATATTCCCAAGCTTTTCTTGCATGCATCAAGTCTCTGGAGCCTGCAAGAACAGGATTTCTGTTAAAGGTTGGGGTTTAGACATTCAGTAATGACACAGGCACTTTCCAGGAGATGGTGCCCAGCCCATCTCTCTTCCAGGGCCTCTGCTCCTGCTTGGAAGTGCCACTTGGCCTGAGGCTGACTACTGCAGGAATTAGCATCTTCACAAAGAACATTTATTTTTCTAAGTAGAGAGTGGGTATGGTATCCCTTCCTTCAATCACGAAAGGAAAAAGACCAAGAATTCTTTCAAATGAGTGATGTGAGAGGGTTTAAAGTACATCTGGGTTTACTTGGCTTTCAGATATTTTTCCTCCTCAATTTGACATTGCATTTAGCTAATATTTCATCAGAAGAGAAAGAAAGAAAAAAGCTACCTTTGTTTTTTTTTTTTTTTCATTTAGAAGCCATGGATATGCTTCACTTGGATTTCTTCTCCTAGAACCACAGGATGGTTTGGTTTAGAAGAGACCTTAAAGATGTTCTACCCCCTGCCATGGGCAGGGACACCTTCCACCATCCCAGGTTGCTCCAAGCCCTGTTCAACTTGACCTGGAACACTTCCAGGGATGGGGCAACCACAGCTTCTCTGGGCAAAATATTTTAACATTTTTGGGTCATGGGGAGCAGCACTGGAGAGTTCCCTTCCTCCAAATTAAAGCTAGGAAGTCAGGATAGTGTAATTAATCGAGACCAGCTAGAAAAAACCACAAAAAACCCCAGTTAACAGATTGTGCATATGCATGTGTGGTTTCTTCTTTGTATTCCAAGTTCTCCTAGGACATATATCCTGAATTCAGCAGGATGAGCAAAAGAAATACTGAAGTGTGGTGGAAATTCAGCTGTGAGATGTAAGCTGGGCAGAAGGTGGCAGTGCAGGTGTTTGGTAAAGGTTGGAGCAGCAGCAGGCACAGGAGATGGGATGCAGTGGCCTGGAAGGGGTCTGGCTTATCCGTTTTACTTGTTAGGGATGTAAATCACAGCCTAAGTTCTGATAAATAATGAGAATGGACACGGGAAAGAAAACTGTCATCTTTTAAATTTCAGCTGTAGGAAAAATTACCATTTCAAACTGCTCAGTTTCAATCATTTCGAACGTTAGAGATTCCAACACTTACACACTCTTCCTGGAGGGAAAGCATGTACTTTTCTGGTCTAATGAGGATCACTAACGTTGAGTGACTGGCCACAAAGAAGCTCTCCAGAAGCATTCCTTTGAAGACAAGCAACCATTTTTGTGTGGGGAGTCCTTGTTCTGCAAGTTGTGGATTATCAAAACCATTTCTTTGCCTTACAAATTGCAGACCTTGAGGACACATCCATCAGGAAGCTGTCCTTGCACAGGGGAGACCATGGAGAAATCTCTTAATAAAACCCTCAGGAAAGACTGGCAGAGCAAAAGCTTGGCTGCTTTGCCTGTCTTGTTTGGTCTGATAAAATGTGCTACAATTCTCTCTGTAAGCCTTGTCCTTAGTCTTGGGGAGAACAGAGGTTTTTCAGGGTGATAATAAATTTAAATGAATATTTTGTTGGACTTAGATTAGGAAAGGGAGGCACCATGGAGGCTGTGGGTGCCCTCCATAGGATCTCAGCAGCATTAGAATAAACAGATTTAGGCAGCCAGAGATATAAATAGATGAGACAGAGATGGAGATGATAGAGATAGATAGAGATGATAGAGAGAGATAGAGATAGAGATAGAGATAGAGATAGAGATAGAGATAGAGATAGATATATAGAGATAGAGATGATAGAGATATAGAGATGACAGAGATGATATAGAGATGAGGAGATAGAGATAGAGATAGAGATAGAGATAGATATATAGAGATAGAGATGATAGAGATATAGAGATGACAGAGATGATATAGAGATAGAGATGAGGAGATGATAGAGATAGAGATAGATAGAGATGAGGGGATAGAGATAGAGATAGAGATAGAGATAGAGATAGAGATAGAGATAGAGATAGAGATAGAGATAGAGATAGAGATAGAGATAGAGATGAGGGGATAGAGATAGATATAGAGATAGAGATAGAGAGATAGAGATGAGGGGATAGAGATAGAGATAGATAGAGATAGAGATAGAGATAGAGATAGAGATAGAGATAGAGATAGAGATAGAAATGATAGAGCCACATGGCTGGATGGGGCTTGGGGCAACCTGGGCCAGTGGGAGGTGTCCCTGCCCCATGGAAGGAGGTGGGCTTAGAGGCCCCTTCCCCCCAAACCATTCTGTGATCTCAAAGCAAAGGCAAGAGGGCAGCAAAGGGAGGCCCAAGAGGCCCAGGCATGGCCCAAGGGAAGGGCAGAGCATTTATTTGGGGTGTGCAGAGGGTACAGCACTGGTGCCAGGATCTGTTGTGATGGTGCAGCATCATCTGGGTAGCAGCAGCAGGAGGAAATGTGTTTGTGCATGCCCCAACAGCCACCAGCAAAACTCCTGCCTGAGGAGAGTCACCAGCACGTCAGAAAGAAGAGAGATTTATGATAGGATGTGTTACCAAAAGCTTCTCCTTCCCAGAGTGGCAGCTTTATATCTGCTAAACTGCTGGGATTCTTTCCACTGGCTTGAGCTGGGTTTGAGTCAGACTTTAGAGACACAAACACCAGAGCAAGTCCAGACACCACTGGAGTCATAAACAAACCTCCTGCCAGCTGCCCATCTACTCTTCTTCTGCATCAAAGTCACAAAAATAACAAATATGGTTCCTGAGAGGACTTTTTACAAGGGATGAGAGGATCTACCTGTACTTCCCTAAAGAACAAAATTAAAGCCCAACCCATTTCTCCCAGCCAAGGGATCATAAGGAAAATTCAGGCTGGAGGAGACCTCAGGAGGTTCTCTCAGCCAACCTCCTCCTTGCTTGAAACCATCTTCTCTCCCCTTTTGAAAATGGCATGAGAAACTTGTATGGAAAACATTGTTGGCATGCACAGTGTTTCATCTCTCCAAAGCAGTACTGGCTGGTACAAAGAGAATAAATTTCTTTTTTTGTTTGAATTAAGAGAAATAGAAGATCTGTGCAACCCATCTGGAGGGCAGGTTTGGACCGGATTAATCCCCTCATGAAACTGCTTTGATACCTGTTACTCAAGTGACCACAGGTAGCTTTAAATGTGCATTTTCCCACTCCTCCATAGGTGAAGGAGCTGGAGGGAGGAGTGTTGGGAGCCTGGAGCCACCCAGGGCAGTTCAGCCAGCCTGGGACATGGCCAGAGGGGTGATGTGGTCAGCAGGGAGCCAGCAGCACCCACAGGGTCAGGGTGAGCCTGCTGGGGATGAAGGGGGAGGAAGGGAAGGGCTGGGTGTTATCTCAGTGATTGGGAGCTGGCCCAGGATTTGGAAACTCAGCTGCCATTCCCAGACATGCCCCATCTGCCTCTGCCCCCCAGATCACCTAAAAGCAGAATGGGGAGGTTGTGCCTCCTAGAACTGGTGGCAAAATGCTTTTCCTGTGTTGGAGGTATTGTCAAGGTCTTGATATTTCTGCATCTGTCTTCAAGTAAAGCTTTGTATCTCTAAAATGTTCACAATGCTATTATCCAAAAGACTCTGCTATAATACTTTCAAGATGTTTTGCTTCAATTTTGACTTTTCTTTCTTTTTTTTTTCTTTATAATGCTCTCCAGCTTTTTAATATAAGCCAAATCAAGCATTGTTTCTATCCAGAAAATAGCATTTCAAATTTAGATCACAGCAGTGCTGAACCCATTGGGTTCTTTCTAAATTCAGGGGAATACCTATTCCCCCTAATAGTTTCAATTCTGATAAATCAGAATTTCCAGACAGAATAGCAGTCAGTTTAGTTTTAACTCCTAACCCTGCCCAATACCTAATTCTTTTTGTGATCTGCTTGGGGATGCACTAACACAGTGTGCTGCACAGCTGTCAGGAACATCCCAATCATTTTTCGAGGGAAAATTACATTTCAAAACAAAAGGGAAGGGCATGTTTTAATCATTTTGACTATGTTTAAATGAGATCACCAAGAGAGACTATAGCTCTGCATAGACATGTGCAGGCATGCCTGCAGGAATTTGGCTTGCCTGCAGTTTATCTGTCCCAATTAAAGGCAGATGCAGCTTTTTGCTTCCATGGACATTTATGAACTGGTAGATGTGCTAAAAGGGAGAGAGCTCACACACAGCAACTGGCCCTGATCTAATCACACACATTCTTACAGTGCTGTTTGGCTCCAACTTGCCCAACTGCGGGAATATTTTCAGTTTTCCTTCCTACCTCCTTGGACAGGAATCACCCAAGTTGATTAATCAGGCAGTTTGTTTATGTCACTTCTCCCCAGACTGTGGCTAAAGAGGGGAATTACAGGATGGGCAAAGTGGCTTAGGCTCCAATTCTGCTTTGCAGATGAGAAGGAGCTTCCTTGGAGTACCTGCAAACTTACTGGGAATGCTGGTGAGTGGCTCAGAAAGCTTGGCAGGTACTGAAATCTGCCTCGTGCTCAGGTATCCAAGGAGTTCACTGGAGCTGAGCACCACCATTGCCACGCTGAAGGGCTGGGGATGCCCTGCTGAGGAGCACTTCAGGTACCTGCTGAAGCTGCCAGGCTGCAGCTCTGATGGAGTGGGGACAGCAGGAGACAGGGAGACCTGACCAGCTCCCCTCTTGGAACCCTGGTTGCTGAGAATTTTAGATTTTCTGTGCTGCCAGGCACTGACCCACAAGAGAACACTGCATTTGACCTGAGACCATGGAGAAGGCTTCCAAAATTGAATGATAGAACTGGGATTGTGGGTATGGAGTTTGAATAGAAGTGTGAAATATCACATGGTGGAAAACTTTGAGTTTAAGGTTTTAGAATATACTAATATATATAAAGCAAGATGGAGGTTTTAGGGCAGCGGCTGATCCTTCTTCTTCTTCACCTTCTTCTCCTTCTTCTCCATGGGTGGTTTTGTGTAATTGGATAGAAAAGTCCACATTGTGGGGCATAGGTGGTTGGTTATTGGGTTAAAAGTAAAAATAATTTAGTTGTCATTTCCTAATTGGACAGCTTATCCTTAAAAGGCCTTGTAGAGAGAGAGATGGGGCTCCATTTTTCCTTTGTTAGAGAAGTACTGTAGAAGTCACACTTTGTGAGACTGTAACATAGATAAGAACTAATAAACATCTGAGTCCCAACAAGAAATACCATCTCAAGCATTTAATCCCAACCCTGACAAAAAAGAAGCAAAGACTCTGCACTCCCCTGCAGCCCTGGTGTCACCCATGAGCCCAATCTGACCCAGACACTCAGAAGTCACTGTCAGCTCCTCTCAGCAGTTCTTGCTCTCAAGAAGAAGGACTAGCCTCTGCTTTAAAACTTCTGTCTTGCTCTCTACATATTACTATATCATAAAACCCCAAACTCTAAGTGTTCTACCTTGTAGTATTACACACTTCTAATCAAACTATACACTCGTAATCTCAGTGCTATTAATCAGTGTTGGAAATTTTCTCTATGGTTTCAGGTTAAATGTAGTGCTCTCCGGGGGTCAGAGTCTGTGAGTACAGAAAGTCTAAAATTCCCAGCACACAGAACTCCAACACTTGAACAGCAGCAGTGCACAGAAAGCTCAGTTTCCAGAGGCAAACACCCAGCTCATGGATCCAGCCCCCTGGATGGGAGCCAGCACAAACCCCTCAGGCAGGCCTGGCAGACAAGCAGGATGTCTCAAGGTAAGCTCAGTGCAGTTTTTGTTCCTGTGCTCATAAATACTCCTTGCTAAAGCTGATTTCTCTATGAGCTATATTATCAAGAGTTTCGAGAAGTCTCACAGCAATGGCCATGCTTCACACCACTGCAGAGCATATGCAGGACCAGAGGGCCCTTTTCCACCCTCCCCAGCCCTTATTTTTCTTAACAATGACAATTTACATCACTACCCACCACCTCTTTTCAGATTCTTTCCTTACCTTTATTATTCTTATTTCATGTTATGTTTATATGTACTTTTTTTTTTTACCTTTGAGCCTTCCCTTCCCCACCTCCTCACTTCCTAGTTTGCAATATTGTAAATTTGTATATTGTAAATCTGCAAGGTTTAAAAGCTGATGAGGTGGTAGGGGCTGACTGGGAACAGGACCTCCTGATGGCAGTGATTACCAGGCTTTTCCTCTATTTAGGAAAAGATGTAACCATGGAACTATGTGAGGTGACAGTCAGCAAACCTACAGCTCTGCTGTGAAATATGTGCACAGACGCAAGCACCAGCCTGTGACTGAGTCTCCCACACATCACCCTGTGCAGGAGAACTTGCTGGAAACAGCAAAGCTCTTCCCTTTTTTAATGATTCATGCAAATACAGCCACTGAATTGAGGGGAGAGAGCTTGAGGTTTGAATCTGGGGAGGCTGGTAGTCACTGTGCAGTTTCTAGATAAAAATAAACACATTTCCCAACACTGAAAAAGGATCATCCAGAAGAGATGAGTGGCCACTCCACCCAGCTTTTCATTCCTGTGTTTGCAGCTACTTTTAGAGATGCTATTCTCCATTTTTAAAATTTCTTTTAGATTAGAGACCAGTTGAACTTGCTGAACTGGATATAAAGGTAGGGGGAAAATGAAGATGAGTAAGGAGAGAGAGGGATGGCTGTGAAGTCCTGAGCATTTTGACATTGGGTTTTCCCTTGCTAAGCTAAAACTTGGAGAACCAGCACTGCAGAGTAATCCCTCCAAAGACACAAAAGGCCATAATGCACCCATTTATTCTTACAGCCTTGCACAAAAGGGGTTTTATGTGCAGGGAGGATAATTGTGGGTAAGGAAGAGGTCAGCATGGATGATGGGACTAAGCTGTAAACACACCTCATTGAGGTAGTTTATCTTCCTGCTTTAAGTGCACCAAACACTATTTTTCACTTGGATTCCTTTGTGCAGCACCTCCCTGGTTCAGCAGGATGTGAGCCCACATGCCCCAGGCCAACAGAGCACCATCACTCATGGCAAGTGCACTCTTGAGACGCTTCTGCAGCTCCAAAGGTGGGTGAGCAGCAGCAGGTGGAAGGATACCCAAACCTCCATGTGCCAGGGCTCCCAGGGTGCCATCCCATCCAGCTCCTTCCTGTCCTGCAGTGAGGATGATTAAGGTTAGGACACAGCCCTCAGTGGCTTGGGGAAGCTTTCCTGGTGACATCAACTCGCAGAGCAGAGCAGAGCAGAGGGTCCATGCCCTGGAGCTCCTCACATAAATCACCACAGCTCTGCTGAGCCCAGGTGTCCTGGGGCCCTGGCCCCAAACACTGGGTTTGTACAACTCCTTCTGGCTGTCTTGGGATGATTTGTGCCATTTGAAGGTGCAGAAGTGACTCCATCCTGAGCCAGGGCCAGTGACCTGTTACTGGGGTTGGTATGTGATAAATGACAGCGAGGAGCGAAGGGCAGCTGCTCTGACTTTCACGTATGTCTGCAGTAAACAAGGGGTGGAGGCAAACACACATTCTGCTATTTAACCTGCTATTAACTTTTCAGTTTGAATTTTCAGCACTCGTTACAGCCTTTTTTTAGAATGATTTCCCACCCCAGAAAGAGGCAGATGTGATGTTTTCACAGGCTGCAAGTGCTTTGTGCTTGCTTTCCCCTGCATGGGTCGTTCAACTTACCTTGGTTTGAAAAGCCAGGTGCCTGCTAAGGAGGGCAGGAACCTCTCTTGAAATGGAAAATGTAAACCCCCTCCCTCCAAACTGTTACAATTTTGAAATTAAGGGCAATTTTGAAATTAAGGGGCAAAGATATGGGAGTAGGAATAACTGTTCTTTGTTAGGAAAAATAAATAAAAATGCAGTAATACAAAACACCACTGCCAGAGTCAGACTAGGAGCTGACCCCCTGTGTGTCAGGGTGGTGGCACAGTGCCATTTCATGGTGGCTCAGCCCTCCTGCAGTGCCAGCTGTGGTTCTGCTGGAGCAGGGATCCTGCACAAGGGGGGAGTTTTCCTCTGAAGCTCCAGGGCTGCTGGAGATGGGCCTGGGCTCCCTCTGGGAATGCAGGGGAGAAGAAAGCTGCTCCTCTGGGAATGCAGTGGAGAAGAAAGCTGCTCCTCTGGGAATGCAGGGGAGAAGAAAGCTGCTCCTCTGGGAATGCAGTGGGCAAAGGCTGCTGTGGTGTTCCCAGGGTCAGATTGTATCCAGGCAGGAATGCTTGGCTCCTCCCCTGGGCGGAGCATCTCCCAGTGGGATGATGGAATTTGATCAGCCATGCAGGGACACTCAGTGGCCATGAACAGAAGAGATCTCCTAGAGGGAGGCTGGGTTGTGGAAGAGATCAAGAAAACTGCCCCACCTGGTTTTAACAGGTGGCCCAATTAAGGGAAGAGAACTGCCCCACCTCTAACAGATGGCAATAGAATACACAGCCCATTTGCAACCTAAAACACAGCTGGAGACCATCAATGGGTACAACCAGAGCAACTATTCCAGGTGAGGATTTTATTTAGTTTTAGTCTTCTTTAGGGCTTTATTTAGTTTAGTTTTAGGAGTGAAGGATGCCTTGCCAGGCAGAGGTGGGCATTCAGGCAACACAGTTTGATGGGGGAGCTGAAAAAAAAGTGTGACCCTGCATTTGCCTACTTTGGAGCACAGAAACCTCTCCAAAAATGACTCTGGGAGGAGGAGGGGGTAGCAGGCAGCTGTCTCCTTCAACTTTTACCAGAGGCACTAACCCCTCCTGAGCTGATATTATTCTCTATGAAATAGCCTATAAAAGATTAAATTCAAGCTATCTGTTTCTATTTGTATTCCTCCTGTGTACTCCTTTGAAGCATATTTTAATTCTCCCTTTTCCCCAGCCTCATATCAGCTGGTGGTGGTGGAAGGCATTTAAAGTTACAACCATAATCCCATGGGCCACCATGAAAGAAATTAGAAAAAAAAGAAGTAGGAAGAAACCCAGAAAGAAAGCCCAGGTCTGCCTGATGCACGGCAATGCTTATATTTCAACTACAGAGAGCGAGGGGCCAGACTCAACAGAGTCTGAGACAGGGAAAGGAAGAATTATGTTGGAAAACCAGCCAGGGAATCCATAAAAGAGCAAGTGGTTGTAAATGGCTAACCCAGGTAAGGCAGTGGGCAGGTGGTGACTGTGCTTCCCATCAGAACTGAGCACCCAGCCTGACTTGTGAGAAACAACTGCTCGCTTTGAAAATTCAAAAAGGCTTATTGAACCTCAACAAAAATACAACAAAAGGACTATAAAAGGAAAAATTCACAGTGCTGGGGACTGCCCCTCATGCACACCATGTGACTGGTTCATCTTCAAGATGGATGCTCAGTCTTTTATACCCCTAGGGTTGCATCAGCCAGTCCCTGGCCCTCCCAAAGTCTGTCAGTCAGCTCTTCTTTGCCATTTATCAGTGGAGACTGCTTTCTTGTAGCTGGATTGGAGGTCAGGTGTTGCCATGCCTCACCCCCAAGCACCAAGCTTTTCCATTCCCACCTGCCCCATGCAAGGGACACATGTGCAGCCTTCTTTGTACCTGTCCTAGACAGCCCAGGCTGTCTGATGGCAACAATACAGGGGGGAAAGGGAACTATGGGGAGAACAGAGGACATCTAAACTACAATAACATCACTAAAGCTTTTCTTAATATTCACACAATAGTTATCTTTTAATTGTGAGAGCCAATCATCTCATTATCCATCTATAACAGGGTGACACTGCCTGAGGGTCTGACTCCTGCAGGGCCCTGGGTGATGGCATCCAAAAAGCAGCACCGCTCTGGAAATGCAACTGCACAGAGCTGATGTAGGACAGGCAGCTTCCCAACACCATTTCCTTGCTCCAGACATGGGCAGTGGAGGATTTCTGTCCTAGCACCGCTGTTTGCCTCCTGCTGCTGCCAAGCCCCGCACCTGGGGGAGGCACAGGCTGCTCAGGCCGGGCAGGGAAGGATGAGGGAGGGATGAAGGAGGATGAAGGAGGGATGAGAGAGCTCTCTGTGCTGCCCCCCCGGACACAGCCTCTCTGATAAGCGAACCCGCCTGAGTCCCAGGCTGACCTGGGCACGGCTCCTCCATACAAATACACAAATCCAGGCTCCTGTGGGAGTTCTGGATGGGGCTGGGCAGGGATTTGTGCCATGGCCGAGGTGACATGGTCCAGCTGCCTTCCCCGGGGAGGCTGGGGGCAGATAAACAGCCCGACTGGCTCCTCGATTCTCTGATTAGCCAATGTTTTCCTGCGGGCTCTGTTCTCCACGTCTCATAAATCCCCTCGCTGCTTGGCCCCTGGGCAGCCCTGGGGGCTGTGAACACCCATGCCAGCGCTGCATCCTGTTCCCGGGCTAACAAGGGAGTGTTTCAAAAAGCTCTGAGCAGGGCGATGCCAAACCAGAAACCTCGCAGAGGATGTTGCAAGTCGGGCTTTGAAGGCTGGGTTTGTTTAGGGACGTCAGGTTTCAGCTGGATCCACTGATACCGGACGTGCCAACGAGAAATCCCAAGTACCGGGCAAAACTGAGTAAGATTTTCAGGATTTGGGTACCTTTGGCTGAGCAGCACATAAACATCCTGGCCTCTCCTCAGCAGGGAGGGGAGGAGAAACCACTCTGCCCTGGGGGCTCTGTCTGGGTTAAATCAGAGCTCTCAGACTTCCCCAAGAAGCACAACCATCAGCAGCTCTCCCTTCCCCGTGTGCCCAGCAATCACAAAGCAGCAGGGGCTCAGGATGGGCTGTGTGTGTTTGGAGAGTGCAGAGCAGAGCCTAGAGCTGAGCTGGGTCAGGTTCCACCGTGTTCCTACAGAGATGTCACTCAGGCTTACAGGAGTCACCAGGAGGGCTGTAAACACACAGTGCTGCTTCATCTTTATAAAGGAATTAAATAGTGAGAAATCCTGCTTGAGAGCAAGGACAATGAGAGAATGGGATATAGCCTCCTGAATTTCCAAACTCTGCCTTGGATCTGATCCTATTAACAAGAGGGTTTCAAAAGGGGTTTAATTCTCTCTGTTCCTACCTGCCTCTGGCCATACTTTTCCAACAGAGATGGGACCAGAAGCCACTCCAAGTGGGAGATGCTTTCTTTCTGGTGTATGCTGCTCCTGTCAGGTCAGCAGCACAAGTCCTGGAAGCTGGATTGAACAGCTTGATGCTTTCAGGAGATGCAGCAGATGCAGGCAGGCTTTTATCTTCCAGAGCCTCCAAATGGCTGGATGTGTATTTTATTTCAATGATCTCTCAATTGCTGGTGATTACATAGAGCAGGAGAACAGTCCCATTTGGACAACTCCTGCTTGGTCAAAGCCTATATTTAACCTCAATTCCTGTCTCCCTTTCCAGCACTCCATGATAAGGCTTATTTTCCAGCCAGTACCTGAACACCCAAAAGTCCTCAAGAAACGAACATTAGAGCTGGAAAGGATTCAAGTCCCTGTGCCTGCCAGGAGCTGAGGGCAGCACTTGTAATTGCTGTGAGCTCCCTTTAGCCAGTGAATCACCATCTCTAGGAGTGGAAGCAGAGCACCAGCTCTGCCTGTGAAGGGTATCAGCTGCTAGTGGGCTCTGCAAACAGCTCCATTTAATCCCATCACCATCCATCTGCAGCTGTATTCCCCAAGTCACTCTTTGGGAGCTTGATGACCTTATAAAGCATGACTGGGTTTTGTTTAAAGAAACAAAACCAGCTGCCTGCAGGGTACTTTGATCCTAAACAGTATTTTTAAGTACTGGGGCTGGGTGAAGCTATGAAATAATCTGCTGGTGGGTCAAATCTCTTTTTGCAGGGACTCTCTCTGTCAAACAGCACACCTGATTTTCCTGCTCAGTGTCAAATATTTGCTGTCTGTCTGAGTAGAAAGGCTATTTCCCAGCAAGCCCAAATATCTGTCTTTGCAGTGGTGCATCCTTTCACTGCTCTCTATTCTCCCTCACACATGTGTACACACACTCAGCTGTCCAGAGGAGCCAGACACAGAGCCAAGGTGAAAAAGCAGTAATCAAAGTTGCACACAAAGCACAAAATGCCCCCAAATGCCATTACCTTCCAGGAAACAGTAAACCTTGAGATTCCAAATGACCCTCGGTGAGAGCGAGCCCAGCTCCATTAGGTTCAACAGGCTCTGTTACACTTCACTGAAGTAGGTCTTTTGGGGTTTATTTGAGGTTAACTGCCCAAATCCCTGGCTTGCAGAGCTCTTTATGTCCAAGATAACAAATGCAAAGGCAAATAGGAGCTAAGAAAGAAGCTGTGCCAGTGCCTGGTTCCCTGCTCTGGCTGCCTGTGTTTGCTGACAGCACAACTATGCAAAGCATTTGGCTCCACACAGAGCGTGGCCGTCCTGCTTTTATTGCAGCAGTCCCAAAAATGGCCCATTTCTCTTCTGTTTGCTCTTGAGGGCTTTGCAGAGCAGCCAGGTAGGGATACCCACAGAGCAAACACGTCTCATCAGCACTTTTCCTTGACAAGGAGAGTGAATTATAAACAGGACCTTGCCACCCTAGGCACAAAAGCTGGGCTTTGTCTGCACCTGGAGGATGCTGCAGGGGGAAAAGCCAGGCACTGGTCAAACTGGGACAAAGCCTAATGCTGCAAGAGGCCAGAGCTGCTGCTACTGCCATAGAGCTGCCCCACAGGATGCTCCCAGAGCAAGGACAGTGGCAGAAGTGGCCATGTCACTGCTGCACCATGTGTAGTTTTACACCAGTGCCCAGCTCCAGGCACAGTAAATCCAGAAACAGATCAGCATCAGGCAAATGTCTCAGTGCCTGGCACCCCACACCACCTCTGTATCCTGCTGTTTTCTCATGCATGAGCAAGTCTGGTCTCTATTTGCAAGTGCAGCAATTAAGCTCATGTTCAAGTGTCTGTGTGACCCAGGACACAGAGCCATGAACCTCCCATGAAACATCAAACCTCTCTCTTTAACACATACTTATCTCATAGATAAAAATGCCAGATGAAGTGGGGGGAGGAAGAAGGAACTTGCCCTAAGGACTAGGAACTGGGAAGAAAGGATTTTATTAGTCATGTCCTCAGGGTTCAGCAGTGAAGCAGCTCTGATCTCAGAAGAATACACATGTTGGGGAAGCAGGAAGGAGGAGTTTGTTGGAGAGGGATGTCAGCGCTCAGGGGATCTGATCAGTTTGTTTTGCTATGGGACAGCTTCTCCTGGGCTGGCACTCAGGCATCCCCTCCCTCCTGGGAGCTCTGCTCCCATATCAGCCACCAGCACAGGAATAACACAGGAGCAGCTGCTCACACACCCTGTCCTTTACTTCATTTTCCAAGAGGCAAATTTCCATCCCACCCTGCGTAACCCCAGCCCTTCACTTTCACCCAGCAGTTCCACACCACAGGCTGTCATTTCACATCAAAGAGGAAGCTGGGACCGTGGTGACTGCTCCCAGGAAGCAGGATGGGAATTAACTGGATAAAGTCCAACAGGGATCAGTGAGAAGAGTAAGAAGACACGATTTATGTGGAAAGAGTGAAAGAATGAGGATTGTTTAGTCTAGAAGATGGATGATCATGACCTTAAGATTCACTCAGGACAGAGGAATGGATGAATCCTTTCCCAGAGGTTGTAGTGGATAGTAGAAGTAGTAAGAGAGAGGCTTAAACTGCATCAAGGAGGACTTTGGTTATATATTAAGGAATACTTTCATGCTTTCCCATGCTTGCTCTCCAGACTTACCTGTCTGGAGACAGAAGTCTTCCTCCCTGGATTTTTAAGAATGGGATTCATTGGTTATATATAACACACACACACACACACACATATATATATATATATATATATATACACATATATATATAAATAAAAATAAATAAATCTATTATACAATATTTAAAATTATAATATATAATAAATATAAAATAATATACAATATTATTTATATAAAATTATATATAATTTATATATTTTTATATATAATGGTTATATATAACACATACATATATAAATATATAACCAATAAATTACTTATAACTCTTATTGGTTATAAATATTGGTTTATTAACCAATAAAATATTTATAACCATTTATTGGTTGATTTCCCCCTAGTAGGGCCTAAGTCTCAGCCCCTCCCACCCCTTTTTTTAATTAATAGCACCAGTGCAACCCTCACTTGGAAGGAGTCCCTTTGCTATGGAAGGAGTCTCCATGTGGGAAGGGGTTTGGTGATCACAGCCCATTATTATCTTGGGGCAAAACAGGGTCCTTTATGAGAAGAAAACACTCTCAATTCCCAGTTGCCTCAGGGGAGATGCTGTGGTGCCTCTCCAAAGAGAGAGCACAAAGCCTCAGCTAGATAAGGGCTCAAGCACCTGACACTTGAGGAACATCAACATCTCCCTGGAGAGCTCTGGGGAGGATCTAAACAGTGCTGCTGGTACCTGGGATTCCCAGCATTTTCCTTCTTTCTCTCTGTTTTGGGATCACCTGCCTTCACTGTCCTTGAGGCCTCTTCCAGCTATTACACTTCCAAGAGAAGCAGCTGCTCAGTGAGGATGAGGCAGGGAGCACCATCCCATTTACTCACTCCAGACAAACTCTCCTTCCCTGTAACCCCCAGAACCATGGGGAATGCAGAGCCACACTTGCTGGTCCTGCCCCTGCCAAAATTGCCTGAGTGATTACAGATAGCCAAGGGCCCTACTGGATTTTTCATATCAATTTATGATCACATCTACACCCCCCATGCCATACTAGCATTCCTAGGACTCTGAGGACCCTGCCACCTCTTGTTCTTCACCTAGCAGGCAAGGTCCAGTGGTTTGGGATAGCTTTTTCTTTGGCAAAGAGATTTTCCACTCCCCGCCACACCAGACACCCTCATTTCCTGCTCCTCCTGTTTTAACCACAGGTCACAAGCTGATGAACACAAATTCTGCCCAAGTCCCTGAGGCCTGGGAAGAGATGTGTTCTAGCAGGGACTCTATAAAATGAGCTCCTGATGGGAAACCCTGAAAAGATAAAGCTTTTGCAGGGTAAGCTCATGGGATCCTATTTAAAACAGAGGAGTTCACCATCCATTATTCCCCAGGGCACCCAGATCTAACTCAGGCTGCATTGGTTACTCATGGGCTGCAGAAGCTCTGGAAGCCACAAACCAACATTTTTCTGATTTGGGGCTGGTTCCTGGAGCCATGCACACAGAGGGAAAGACATAATGAGTGCTGCCCTTGTGCCTCAGCAGGAGATGTGCTATCTGAGGACTGCACAGGGACAGAGGAGCCTCTGTCCTCTGGACAGAGTTCCCAAGGGATGCTCTCATGGAGGGAAGGCAGCTGGGGAGAGATGGTGGGAAGGGAAGGAGGCAGAGGGGAGGGCAGAACAATAGTTATTTATCTTGATTTGAAAACCCAAAATTTCTAGTTTGTTTATCCTGCACTCTGTGGAGGGAGCACAGATTCCCAGAAAAAGTGTCTGGGAAAAAGAGGCTCCCATGTCCTTCAGCTGTTCAAAGAATAGGACTACAGTGTTTATTTGAATTAAAAACAAAAAAACCCCCAAAAAACTCAAACCAAAACAAAAAACTTAAAAAAGACCCCAACAACAACAAAACCCCCAAACAAACAAACAAACCACAAAAAAACCAAAACCTCACCAACCAAAAAAAAAGCCCAACAAAAACCCCAAAGACAAAAAACAAAAACCAAAGCCAAGCAGCAGCCCCAGTCCTCATCCACACATTGATACTGGTACCACTTGTTTGGATCAGAGAATAACAGATGGTTTTGGGTTGGAAGGACCTTAAAGCCCATCCTGTTCCACCCCCTGCCATGGGCAGGGACACCTTCCACCACCCCAGGCTGCTCCAAGCCCTGTCCAACCCTGGCCTTGGACACTCCCAGGGATGCAGGGGCAGCCACAGCTGCTCTGGGTCTCATCACCCTCACAAACCTCTTCAAGTCTCCCCTGGTCCCAGGGCAGGTCTGGGTCCCCCCATCTTTTACTCTCCACCACAAGATTTTGGAGGGAGGATGGCAAACCAATGAACAAGTACTTTAAGTGACAATCTCAGTGGTTCAATTCACATAAATCCACAATCTCAGTGTTAAAGGGGGAATCTCTCCTCAGCCACTCAATCACTTGCATGAATCTTTTCCCTTTTCAGAGTAGCTCACCCTGGTCCCCAGCCTGTCTCAGGAGCTGCCCACACTCTGAAGGTGAGACACACCAGGTGGTGAAAGCAAGGTGAAGGTGGTGAAAGGGAGAAGTCTATTAACAAAAATCATACAAATGTTAGAATAAGATGTACAAAAAGGCACTGTATGTGTTTGTACTCATTACCAGTAATTCAGAACATAGAGCAGCCACCAGTCTGGATGAACAGCCCAACACCTCCTGCCATTAGACCCATCACAGAAGTCCAGAGGTAGCAGAATTAAATTTATTGCATTTTTCCTGGATAGGTCTTAGCCAAAGTAACAGCTTAACTCTTTGGTGTCCTGTAGCAGGCACTATGGAATATTGTACATCATTCTGATGTGGGAGCTAAATGAAAAAGAGCCTTTTTTTGGCTTAGGCCTCAGACTGGAGAGGTTTGATCTGGCACTGCTTTTCAGTAGGACAGAGCTCACACTTGGCAGGAAAACACCTTTGAAATCAGACATATTGCAAGTGGAGCAGGAACCTTGCCTGCCATTCTTCATGAGCAGTTGTCTGGTACACCCAGCTCTCCTGGGGACAGCAGTATTTGGTCAAATTTTGGTTCTCAGCAGGGGCTAAGGGAAGGTTGGGAAATCACACACACCAAGAGGTACCAAAGGCTATTTTTACCCTGTCTGGGTTTACACCCATCCGTGTGGGTTTGTTGGTTTGGTGCATGAGCCAGTTCTCAGCTGGTTTGCTGACAAAAGCAAGGACCAACTCGTTCTGAACGGAAACACCCTGATTTAAGACCATTAGTGATCGGTTTCTGAGATCTATTGCAAGAATAAAAATTGGCATTTCTTGTTTTGTGGAGAAAATACATTGACAATAAACTTATTTCAGTGTCATTAGTGTCTTTATATACTTAGCCTCATAAATGAAGCTACTGAGAGAATTTCTGGAATGGAAAATGTTGTCAAGAAGAAAAGGAACATACTAAAATTTATCTGGTAGCCATCTCAGAGGAGACTAAAGTGGCCCAAAGATGCAGACACAGCCTTTGGGGCATTGGAGGCTCCCAGGCTGGGCTGGGGAATGTTGGTGGGTCAAGCCTTGGGTGCTTCCCCTCTGCAGCCAACACTGGTCACTTGAAGAGGAAGGATGCTGGGCAAAACAAACCTTTGCTCTGGACCACTTAGAGATGTGCCTACATTTGGTAAACAATGATGATTAGGCTGAACTTTTATTCCTTTCCTCTAAATTTTCCTGTTTCCCTTCTAATAAAGTAACCATTACAGAAATAGCCTTAGGATATAAACCACAAGGAGCAGCTTTGTCTTGTTTTCCAACAGCAAAACATGGAACAAAGCTTAAGAAAATTCTCTTGCTTTGCAATTCTGTGCATCTTTCAAAATGTTTCTCCCACTGCAAGCAGTCCTGAGGATTGACCACCAGTGCTTCCCAGCCCATGGAAGGGCTGCAACAAGCAGGATTTACCCCGTGACCTTCCCTTTCTTCCTACCTGCTCTCCCTGAGACCTACCACCGATTATCTACCTCCAGAAGATCCTGAGGAAGTGGAAGCTAAAAGCTTCTCCTTTGGGGAATTTTGGGCTTGTTGGACGTCTAAATGCTGAATATCTCACCCTCCTCTATCAGAGGCAGTTCACATCCTGCTGACTCGACCCTTCACACAGCAGTTCAAGCCAGAGACAGCCCTGACCACATCTAACAATGACAGCACAAATTCAAGATTGTGTACATACCCCCCCCCAGTTTCCATCCAGTGTGATTGATCAAATATTTGCTTTTCTCAAAACAGATAACGTTTGTGAACTTACAGTCTTCAGCCACAAAGCCTTATCCCCCTATGCTATTTATCTCCAGAGTACAAAGGCCAATTGATTTCTTCCATGACAGCCAGACCCAGGCTCTCAGCTTTCACCCCTGCTGCAGTTCCTGGTTTGAGGCTTTGTTTTGAACTCATTTGGAGAACAAGGGAGGATAATGGGGAGAAGAGGGTCAGTAAAGAATGGAAGTGTTTAGAGTTAACCAGTCATCCGAGTACAAAGAAATCATTCAGCCCCTCTCTGCACTGAGGGGCTCATTTAGCCCATGGCTCTTTAAGGCTCTCACACCAATTTCTGCTGCTCTGAGTGGAGCTTGGCACCTGCAAAGGGCAACTCCAGCCTTTAAATGAGTTAGAGAAACTACCCAGTGGCTAAAGTTACCCAGCCAAGGAGTGAAGGGATCCTGCCAGGTGCTCCACAGACCCTGAGACACAAATACAGTCATGGTGTCTCAGGATTAACTTCTGAACCTTGAACCACGAGGTCAAATTTCCATTTTCAATTGGGAATCAGAAGTGACGTGCTGGTCTGTGAGCCCCAAAGCACAGGAGGGGATAGCTGCAGATACTGGCAATAATAAGAAAAGCACAGCTTGGCACAGGGACAAGCTATCACTGCTTCTTAGCTTCCATCCCAAATCTCAGATGCAGGCCCACAGGGCCAGGGAGGCTGCTGGAAGTGATACCACAAGGATCTGCAGCCTTAGGATGACCCCGAGGAATGGAATCGCTTCAGGAAATGGAGCTATGAGAAAGAGATCCATTAAAAAATACAGTGGAAAAAATGCATCACTTGGCTTAGTTTTAGTTTTGAAAGTAGAGGAAAAGGCTTAAGTTTGAAAAGCCTCAAGTTTCTCACTCTTGCATTTTGTTCTCCTTAAGCCTTTGCTACAGAGGAAAGATCCTTTCTGCCCATGAACTTGTGGCTGTTGCCTGAACACATGGAAAGCTGATCCACTGCTGGTGGAGGTCTTGCTTGTTCTTCCAAAGGGCTTGAGGGCCAGGACTTAAACTCTGTGTTATATCTGGCTTTAAAATGCCAGGGAACTACTGCACGGGTTTCCTTGCTGCCCTTGTAACCCTTTCCACTCTTCAGCTGAGCTGCCTAGAAGGACAGTTGGACGTGTGGATTATGACAAACTCTGTGTTATATCTGGCTTTAAAATGCCAGGGAACTACTGCACGGGTTTCCTTGCTGCCCTTGTAACCCTTTCCACTCTTCAGCTGAGCTGCCTAGAAGGACAGTTGGACGTGTGGATTATGACAATCTCTTCTCCCTTTTAGCCTGTTTGAAATTGTCCTTTCTTGGGCACCATTGCTGGGAACAGAAGGAAAGAAATAAGGATTAATCCTTCCCAGGAGTGCCATGAGCAGGGGAGTTGTCAGAGGCAGGGTTGGACATGCAGAGGGCTGATTATAAAATCGGGTGGGCTGGAGAAGTTGGTAGAAGTTAGAAGGGAGAGAAGCAGCCTCCATATTCATTGACAGATGGGGAAACTCCTCTGGGAAAAGCAGCCTGTCATGACATTAAATTGGGCACTCTGAAGCTTTGGCTTCCCTCTTCAGGTTCAGCATACCCAGAACCTTCCTTTCCTCTCCCACGTGCCCCTCTGCCTTTCCACCAAGCTTTGGAAGAGACTCCTTTAAATCACAGATCAAATCCAGGTTTCTCTTGCTTCAGAGAAAGCTGTCAGGGGAGAGGATACACAACTGGAGAGATGCTTTTTGTGTTTAGGACACACTGATGAGTCCTGTACCCACAATGTGAACACAGGAGATGTTCCTGAGCAGGTTTGCAGCTGATTTTCCCCACGACATCCATTTCTAGAGTTACTCACCTTTGGAATAACAGCAAGAGTGAGCATTGTTGGAAGCTTCAGCCTTGGAGGATCATGGACTAACAAGATCCAAAAGCTCATTAAGACCTGCCTGGCACTGAGGGGCAGACACACCATTTCCTACTCAGCCCACTCAGTTTTTCCTTCTGTTCACTCATTTAATCACAATAACCTCATCTGCATAGCAAAGATACAGGAGAAAACACCAAGCAAGAGCTACGTGCTGGAAGGAGAATATGAGAATCAGCTAAGAACAATAGCTTATGATAAAACTCTTCACTTTTCAGATGTCTTACCCAATTGTTTGAAAAGCATGGTGGAAAAGGAGACCTTTCATTGCTTCCCTCCCAAAAAATCCCTTTGTTTTGCAAAGGACACTGAAAATTCTGACTGTAGTTGCTTGCTTAAATCAACATATAGCCAGAGAAAGGAAAAATCCCATTAATTTCAGTTTGCATCAGTTCAGAATGTGCCCCTCAAAGTTTTAGGGTCACTTAACCCTGCTTTAAGGAGCTCTGTACTTTGGGATCCCATTCACGTTATCACCATGAAATAACATATCTGGAATCTGGGTTGTTTGCACATGACCTCAATAGCAAAGATAAATGAAGTGGGAACTGCCCACACCTCTTGCATATGGAAATCTGTGTTTAAAAACAAGAACACCCACACAGCTCATCGCCAGGAGATGAGTTTCTTGTTGTTTTGTGGTTGCATTCACAATAGAAACACTGTTCTGTGATAGAGCACTTTCAGCCTCAGGTCTTGTGATCCTCAGGAAACTTTTTATTTGCATGTCCAATCCCACTGAAGCCCAACAAGCCATGATCCAATGGATACTCACAGCTTATTGATTCACACTGAAGTTCTTGGTGACTCCCCTATCAGAACTATGCATCAAAGGTGGGGAATAGGAAGCACCTTGGCTTTAGAGGATATAAGAACCACCCTGTGTTGGATCCACATTGAACCAGTGACAGAAATAAGTGATGGTTTTCAATCAAACCCCCCTCACCCAGTTTTTCCATTTCACCTCCTCGTTTTCCCCAGTCCTTGCATGAATTTTGTCAGCTGCACTCACACCAAGTCCAGAGGCCTCACACACAGGGCAGCCAGCCATGTCCTGCTGCCCAGGCCAGTGCCATTTCTGCTTCACTTGGTCCAGGGTGGGACAAGCTGCTTTGTTTAGGGACCTGTCAGCACACAGAGCTGGTTGTCACAGCCTCCCACTGCCAGTAGCATCTGCTGGTGTGGGCCCTTACAGTCTCTGTAGGAACAGAAAGCATTTATCCTTCCTCATATTTTATAGGGGAAGCAAAATTGAGCAGGTTTACCCAGGAAATCTGTGATAATGAAGAAAAACTTAGGGCAACATGCCCTAAGTTTCTGCTATTCCTAAACCCCGGGTAAAGCCTACAAATCCCACATGAAATCCTTCTTAAGAATCTATTTAATAAGTTATTTCTTCATTTGTGCTTGCAGTAGCACATGAGGAAACAGAAGGTCCAAGAGCCTCTTGGAAGCAGATGCTCACGTGCTTTCAGCTGTGCTCAGGCCAAGGTGCTCCGTGGAGCCCCAGGGGATAGATGCATTTCTCTGGAAGTTGGGCTGAAATTAATAATGTTTGACAACTGGGGTGGATAAAGGGAGTGCAGCCACGTCTCCTCCCCAGCCACTCAGAGAACACGAGGAGAAGGCCCATCCTCATTTCTGTGTCCAGACTCAGCCCTGCCCACAGCCACGTCCCTCCACAGGAGGAGGAAGGCAGTAAAATCACTGCTCACACTTGTCAACAGCCCTTCACACCCAGCTTTCCCCAGAGAGCAGCAAAGTGTTGCTTTCAGGAAGAAAAGCACATATTTTCCACAGTGATAAACAGGAGAGGTTCTCCCCTGGCAGAGGCTGGAACATTCCCCAGCACACACACACAGCTTTAGGGGGCCATGGCTGGTTGGGACAGCAGATCTGGGGCAGTGTCAGGCAGTGACCATCACTGGGAGTCCCTGTAAAACTCCTCACATCCCACACAAGCTACTGGGAAGCTTTCATTAGACACGAGGGGATGGGGGCGATGCCCTGTGAAGGCTGCCCTAGAACAGAGGCTGGACAGAGTTAAAGAATAAAGCAGGGATTTATTAAAAGGCCTCAATGGATCCACCTTGGGCAGCACAAGAGCCCAGCCAGGGCTGCACCCCAGATGAACCAAAATGGTCACAAAATGGACAACCTCACTATAAAGTGAGGTCTCTCACTTTTATAAGTTCTGGGCTATTTGCATATTGGAGTTGTCCAATTGTAACTTTAGGTTATTCTTCTTGTTTTTCTCTCTTTATTCTGCCATTTGAGAAGCTGATACTTTTGATACTTTTTGGGCCTGAAATTTGGATCATTTGTCCTTGGTCCCCAGCTAGAGAAGGAATTGTTTTGTCTCCCTAGTCTGCAAAGAGAGCTCACCATCCGCTAATACAAAGCTCAGAACTACACACTAGAGCAGCACAGAGTCTGAAAAACAGAGAAGCTAAAACCTGAGACATCAGGAGGGTGTGATTTTCACACTCTCCTGGCTGGGGAATAAGGATCTGCTCTCACCAGATGAGCCACCCAGCAGCCAATACAGCCCTGAGCAGTGTTTCTTTCCCCTGAGCCAAAGCACTGCCACCAGGGCCTGGGGCACAGCAGGAACACACACCGTGCTGCTGGTGTTAATATTCACTGCTGCCTCATGGCCTCAGGCCATTCCTCCAGAGCCAAGAGGGGGTGAGGGGGAGCAGGAAGAAGCTGCAGCTGAGAACAGGTATTGGGATCTGCTGTGCAGCTCCCAGGACTTGTACATCCAAGGCTCTCAGTCAAAGGTCGAGTCCACATTGACTCCTGGCAGCACAGACACCTCTGAGAGAGGACAGAGAGGTCACAACCTCTGCTCGAGTGGCTCAGTACATCTTCCAAGAGATCAGGGAGACAGCAGCAGGAAAACCAGCCCAAACAGACAGCTCAACTGCCCCAAATGCTCTTCCATCCCACACTCAGAGGTGAGTCAGTGGCCTTTGGACCTCTGGGGCTGTGGAGGCTCTCCAGAATGCTTTCAATTGCTTTGACCCTTCTGGCTTCCCTGATCCCAAACTCAGGCAGCAAAGCCAGCATTAGCATTTCATAGGGTGAGTTTAAAGCCAGGGTGAAGATGAAGAGATGCTGATATGGCTTGAGCTGCAAGTCAAGCAAACTGTAAGAAACTAAATAGAGTAGAGGAGTCTTTTTGTTTTGCAAATCATGGCAATCACCAGCTCTCCCTTACCTGCAAAACACATCTCAAGCTTGTGGAAAAGTATTAGGGAATGATCTCGTGACACCAGCTGATGCTGGAGTAATCTCCTCACCTCTTGGGCCAAGCTGCAATCAGCTCTCCTGGGAGCAGAGTGTGCTTGGGGCCAGGAGCAGGAAGGAGGACTCACTCCTGCAGGAAGCTGACCCAGGCAGGATGGGCTGATAGCCACCTATCAGCAAGCTTTCCATTGCTAGCAGCTGGCAGAGTTTCAAATTTGCTTGGATTGCTGCTCTGCTGCCTCCTCACTATCCCAGACCTCCTCTGGAGCACCCTGTCAGTGCTGCCCTGCCAGGCACTGTCCCAGGGACAGCCCCCTCTCCAATCCCACCCAAGCCCCTCTGGAGGGCTGCACACCCTGGAGCAGGGCTGCATCTGTCACTGGGGAGGAGGACCTCGCTCCTTGAGCTCCCTGTGGTCCCACCAAGGCCCACACGAATCACACACGGTGACAGGCAGCCATGTTTCACTCCTTCCAGCCTGACAATTCTTAGAGTGGATATGAAAAAAACCTCAAACCTTCAGGAAGAAAGGCCCAGTGGACATCTGTGCAAGCTCTGTCCAGATGTTTGTCAGAGCTGGCTGCTGGGGTGGGGTGTATTTGACATTTACATTTAACAAAATATCCAAAGAGCTGTGATTACAAAGGGCCAGGGGAGACACACTAGAAATGGGAAGGAAGGAGTTTTTCCTGTTTGCAGTGGATGGATTTGTCTGACACTTGGGCATAACAAATCCTTCAGAGACTGGCAGCAAGGGAGAAGGGAGCTCTGGTTTAGTCCATCACTCACAGCATTACAATCAGATCACACTTGGCCAGAGAGAAAAGAAAAAAAAAAAACCCCAAACTAAAACACACCTCCCAAACATACATCACAAAACTAAACATTTTGTCATTTTGTAAAAATAGAAGCTAAGGCCAGGAAAGAACTCCAAATAGTTCCACTTCAGAGACAGCAGGAGAAAGAAAGAGGAGAGGTTAATTTGGAGAATGGAAAGAGAAATTTTAATATCTACTTATCAGCCTGGACTTAAGGCAAATAGTTATCCTTGTATCATAATGAAGTTGACAAAGGCTGAAACAAAACCACAAACAAAGCCCAAGGCATCAGCCTGGAATAGCAGAAATCCCTGTGCTCAAGACCATGAGCTGCAGTCAGGCACTCCTGAGATCCCAGCTGCACCCAGAAGGGGCAGGGACATGGTGACAGACCTGATGGAAAGCTGATAAAGTCACATTTTTAAAAATAAACATCTGGACTGTCCTAGGCTGCCCAGCTCCCTGGTCAGAGTGCACACAGGTCAAATGCCCAACAACAGCCCGGACCAGCCAAGGATCAGTCCCTAAAACACCCAGAGCAATCTGCAATCACCAAGGCAGTTTTACCACTTCAGTACAGGAAACAACAGATTCATTTTCCCATTTGGATTTATGAGATTTCTATTCAGCTCAGGTGGGGGGAAGCATTTTTAATGTTCTGTGATAAAGGAATAAAGATGAGGCACTAAGAGATGCTGTGACACGTGGAATTGCTTCTCTATTCACTCAGCACTGGTCTTCTCTAGCCCAGGTTTGGTGAAGGGATGTGGTAGAGGGATTTATTCCTGCAAGTTTGCTTGGCTGTGCTGCACATCTCACCTACTGCTACTCCCAGGTAACAGAAATCTCATTCCAAGGCCAAACCATGGCACCTGATTGGGGCCATGTGCAGAGAGGACAGAGGCAAGAGCCCAGCATCCCAAGCTAAGCATTAAATTGTCTTCCCAGAAGGAGGACAGGCACTTCCAGGCAGGCTTGGCTTTTGTTTCTTCCCTGCTTGTCTACCAGGAGAATCTCCATCAAAAAAGTAGTTCTTTTTTATCTGAGGACATTTGAAGTGTCCTCTTTTAGCAGTTTGAAACATGCACATAAACTTTTCACCATGAACCTTGCACGGCCCCATCAGCAAGATCCCAGTAATTAATTAGACAAACCATTGATTTAGCCACCAAATCCGACCAAGCAATTGTCAAAAGTTTCAGGCAATGCACTGCAATTCCCAGCCCAGGATAACAGCGTGGCTCCTGGTGAGCAGGGCAGGCAGGGATCCAACCTTCCAGAGAAACAAGGCATCCTTTTGTGAACACAGCCCTCAGGGCTTCTCTTTGTCATCCAAGAGTAATTATTTTGCATATCTCAGCCTGGGTGAGCTTGAGGATTGCATTTCATTACATCCCAGGCACAGGTGTTATACCAGACTTTAAGGAGGATTTTTGATCCTGAAGGGGACAAGGAAAACTGGATATTGAGAGACTGTTAATAAAAATGCACCACTAGAAAGAACATTGTAGATAAAACAAATATCACCCCTTTAATTATTCATAGGCAGTAATTAATTCATGTTATTAACTAATTAATGACTCACTTCAAGGACAAGGGAAAATGGTCTGTTTATAGCTTAAAATGATGTTATTGCTGCTTAGAAAACAAAAACAAAACATCAGCTGAAGATCAAACAGCTCTGTCAAGTCCTGAATTTGGTTCCAGGAAATCCTGTGTTCTTCTCCCCAAGGAGCAGTGATTCACAGTTGTGTCTTGCTAAAGAGACTGAAGCTGGGTGCTCTCATTTGCTCCACTTTGACAAGTTTTTACATTTTTTTGGTCCAAATTTGCAGATTCCCAGAGCCAAAATAAGCTGCGGAGTGCGAGACAATAACAAAAATTTGAGATTTATTACAAGGTTAGTAATATTTTAGCACTTTGGAGACCTGGTAAAGAGCCAAGACGGCCTTCTCTTTGCTCTTTGCCAAGTATTGTAAGAAACAGAACAAAACAATATGGTGCCTGCCCTAGAACACTCACAGCCCAGCAAGCAGAGAGATGAAAAGTGCTCTAGGTCGTGGAAAAATTGTGACTTTCCCAGGAGACTGTGACAGTTCACAGAGTCCCACACATGGGCTTGGTGCAGCCAAGTTTGGGAGAAGTGGAGGAAGATCTTGCAGACCTGCTGCACTTCTGTCTCCAGTAAAGACCCAAAAAGGTTTAGAAGTGTTTCGGCAGTCTCTTAGTGTGCCATAAATTGAAATGGTTGTGAAGAGCCACGTGTTTGGGTGCAGAGGGAGCCCAAGTTCAGGCTGCTCCTTGGCTGGAGCAGCAACACCGCAAACAAAATGAGCGTGTCATTTCCCAGGAAAGGCAGTGCTGAAAGAACTGCTTGCTGCTGCTCCAGGGGGAGGTGTGGGGACAGAATTCCCAGCTGTCCAAACCTCTATGAGCTGGAAGAACTCTGCTGATCAGTTTGTGGGTGCTCAGGTTGTAAACCACAGTTCTGGCCCACTTTGGTTTTCTCCCAGTTTCTCACAAGAAGCCTTTCTGAGACAAGGCAGGAAATGCAGCTTCAATCAATCTTGTTGCCAATCCTCCTCCTTTCTGTCAGGATGTGAATTTTGTCACCAAGCTAAGCACAACCAGATGGGGACAACAGCCAAATAGGTCTATATAACATCACAAATCTCAACTACCACAGAAAAGAAAAAAATACCAAAAACCTCCTGACAAGCCTTCCCAAACTCCTCTAAACTCACTCACCCTCATTACTTCATTTGCACTAAGAGACAAATTGGTCTGTACTGAGCATCCTACAAGAAATACAACCCCTACCTTGAGATCCTGTGATTTCCAGGTCCTAATTAAGGGAAAATTCCAGGAAATGGAATTATAGTCCCAAAGAGCACATGTGAACACTTGCCACAGGGGTGTCAGTAGCTATGCTAGCACTTGACTCCCCAAAATGCTGTGGAGAGCATCACTTTCCTCTTTCCAGCTGAATTCATGGACTCACCACAATTCTAAGAGAACAAACCCACAACAGCCAAGTGGGCAAGCAACAGAATTAACAGCCTCCAACCATTATTAGAAAAAAATACATGAGGGATTTTTATTGGCAACAGCAGTCTTTAAAGACATTGATTATTCAGCCTTATCACACAACTGAGTATGACTAATTAGTATTTTTCATTACTTTCTCTGCATCACTTTGGATACAGCTTTTCTGTTAAGAGAAAAGCCCCTCAGCAGGGGGGTGTCTCACTTGAGCAGGGTAGAGAGGCAGAATCCCTCCTTTACCCTGCTGCCCACATTTCTTAAAATAGTATATTAAGTATTATTGTGTTTTTTCTCATGTTCTCTAGATGTTTTCAAAAAAAAAAACCCTCCCTAGCATTATTAATATTTGGTGGGATTAAGAATCCTCTGTCCCTTCCCACCATTTATCCACCCTGCTTCTTCCCAGCAGAGGTGCCTAAGGCCACCAAGTCAGCCCAGGAATTCCTGACCACCAAGGGGTTTGTTGTTCTGGAAACAGCAGTCAATGACTACAACAGACATGGAAGACCAGCCTGAAAGTAATGATGGATGCGAGGACACTGGACACACAACTTGGTTCTGAAAGTCTTTTCTCCTCTGAGCAAACCACATTCCAAAGATGCTCAGAGCACTTTCCACATTAGCTTGCACTGAGAACACAGAAAAAGGGGGGGGGGAAAGAATCTTCCAAAGGGAAAAAATATCAGAGGCCTTGATTTGGCAACTCTTAGAACAGATTAGCCTTCATCTTGCAAACAAATCCCAAGTAAAAACATCAGTTCAACAGGAAAAAAACCCATTCCAAAATAGTATTGTTTAGGAAAAATAGCAATTGAATGTTTTAAGTTGTATTGTTTTCCACCAAGCTTTGAAATAGAAGTAGCTTTGAAACATTCACAATTCTCACCCAAACTCTTTTCAAGTCCTTTACAAGGGTAATTAGGGAGAATAACATTCAGGTCTGCCTTGCACATGGTTAGATATGTGTGCACTACAACACAACGTGGGCAGCTACAGATATTGGAGGGGTTTTTTTCCAGGCATGATTTTTCTCTAGTCTTCCATCTATTCCCAATAGGATTAGAGGAGACCAAGCACCGCCTTCCACAAGCTATACCCTTTTGGATGTAGTTTCATTTAAAAAAAGAAAAAAATAAAAATTGGGAAATGACTGTCAAGGGAAATAATGCCAGGGGTGGAGGGTGGAGAAGAAGGGAATTGCCAAAAGGGCTGCAGTTTCCAGAGAGCAGAGCATGAGTCAGCAGAGTAATTTTTTTTTTTAAATATATATATTGCAAAGCACAGTGATGCCCTGAAGACCACAACAGATGAAACCTCTTTACTGTGTGTGTTTTATCAATCAGGCAGCAAGATCTCATTACTTCCTGACAGAGGAACTCCCTGCAAAAACAGCTGGGATGCTTTTTAAAAATCCACAAAAAAACCCCCACAACTTATTTATATTTTAAGAAGAGCTTGGGCAATCTTTGCCCTTGAAGGGCTTGCCAGTATGAGCAGCTTCTTGCACCTCCCTATATCTGATTTATCACCACAATATAAAGAACTTGCTTTTCTCTCTCCCTGACCTTGAGCTCTGTAGGAGTCCTCAAGGGCTCCTTTTATTTGCTCTTAAATCCTGCTGAAAACTTTCCCTTTTGGAAAACATGGCCATCTCCCAGTGGCTGGCTTTGGTTCCCACCTCCCACAGCAGCCAGCCCCTTTTACTGGTGTTTACTCCACTTCCTTGGCACTCACACCCCACTCCATGCCTATGGAGGAGCTGGGCCAGCTGCACCATCCCCAGCCACACAGCAGCTCTGCCTCCCTGGAGGCTGAAAGAGGCACTCAGAGCCCCAAAAGTGGTGGCAACACCTCAATCTCACCACTCAGACCCTCTGGGGGGTCAGGCCCAGGTGCTCCAAGACCCCTTAGCCCAGCAAACACCTCTGAGATCTCACACAACCTACCAAAAAGGCTTTTTGTTTTTTTTTTTTTCCCTTCTTAGAATAAAATTATAATTTCCAGTCCTTCATCCTTAGCAGCCTCATTGCACCACCCAAATGTCCAAGTAGGACATTGGCCGCTTGGTTACCAACAATTCAATGTGAGATCAAAGACTGGCAGACCCCTACAAGAAGGGTGGCAGGAAAAGCAAAACACCTGCTTATCACCAGAAGGAAAATCAAAACTGCAAAATGATGAGTACCTGCTATAAATGGAAGCTCCTAGAATATCTCAGTAATCCTCACGCTGTTGCTCATAGCTGTGCCACTGGGGACAGGCAGGATCCAGGGATTAGAGGGTGGCTCTCATCCCCTGAGAAGAGCTGCCTAAGTGCTGGTGGAGCAGAGGTGTTGGGGAATGCTGGTCCCAACACAGCTGAATCAATTCCCCAGTTAGCAGCCAGGGCAGGTGTCCTCAAACACATTCCTGCTCCTCCAGAGCACCTCAGACAGCATCTCAGGTGGGTTGTGTTTGGCCATTTACCTCCCCAGGACTGTCTCCAGCCCCTCCCTGCCTTCAGGGCTGGGTCAAGGCAATCACAGACACATGGTCCATAGAGATGGACAATTTTTGGGCAGTCAGGGCTGCTCCTTCACATCACAGGGATAGTTAGAGCTCTTCAGATGCAACTGGACTTTCATCAAAGTGACCCCCCAACTGTGACACTCTACAAAGGTGGCCATGTCTAGTCTGCAATTTCTGTAATTTCTCTGGAGCACCAAGAGAAGCTGCCACTCTACCCCTGCCAGGAGCCTTGGAGGAGCTGCTTTGTCCCAGGTTTTGCTCCTCAGTGTTGCCAACAAGAGGGTTATTGTTAGAAATAATAGAACTTTTAAATAATTTTAGTTAATGCCTTTAATGAACTTGTAAAGTATTTGTTTTAATTATTAATAATCAGTCTATATTAATTAAAATAGTGTGTTAGTCTTAAATTACTCTTAGCCAGCATTTAGCAAAGTTGTCATAAGCTACTTTTGGAGCTTGGGGAAAACTACTGAAACTGTGAGTTTTGATAAACTAACTCTTATGAGCTTCAGTGAACAAAGCCTGGGAGAAGAGAGGTGTATAAATTCAACAATCCAATTGTTGAAATTGGATACAAGGAGTCCAGAATTATGGACCACAAGGACATGTTGCAGAAACCAGAAGATAAAGAAAATACTAATAAAGAGTCACTATATGTGTGCTGGAAAGTCCCTGCTGGAGGAAAAAATACTAAAAATATGGAGTAATTAGCATGAGCAGTGAAAAATCAATAACCAATAGAGGACAGAATACTAATTAATGAATGATGTAATTTTGAACCAATGAACATAAATTTCTTTGTTTGCCAAAAATGTATAAATAAGTGGAAAAGTTTTGTATCAGTGTTTGTGTGGAGGCCAGAATTTTGTTGGCCGCACACACAAACCTTGGCCAAGAATAAAGTAATGCCTGACTCACTAACACCACAAAGTCAGTGTTAGAAGGTTTTATTTATCCTGATTTCAGAGGATTGGGTGACATTATTGTGAGTGATAACCCAGGCAGGCTTTAGGATAAAGGGCTTGTTTTCCTGTCCCATCTGCATGAACACATGGAATTCTCAGGCAAGCATTTATTCTGAGGCAGGAGCTGGAGCAGCTCACCCAGCTTGGGCTGTGCCTTGCACGTCTCTGAGGATTCCTCCCCACGTCTGTGAAACATCAGAGCTTTCTGTTCAAGCACATGTGGGCTCCTGCCCAGCTCATCCTCTCTTCTCCTTCCTCTCTGAGTAGGGCCAAAGAATTTTCTGCTCTATTTCTACTGACTGAAATGGGTTTTGACCCCAGTGCTTTCAGACCTGGGGCCCTGAACGTGTGACTTCAGCACCTATTTGTGTGAAAGCAGGTTGTGGTGTCACAGTGAGGAGTGAAGAAGTCCAGCCTTGACCCAAAACCTATAGGGGCCAGTGGGAAGGCATTTGGGGGATGGTATTGAGCTGTGGGTGCCCAGTTCAGAGGTGAAAGCAGTGGGCTCAAAAGAAAGCAGTAGAGTGGTTCTGCTCTTGCCATTTGGCTGCTGGGTCCCTCTGTATTTCATCATTCTCCTTCCTTAAACATCTCCATCATGGTACAGGACCCTCTGAAACCTTTGGGTGGAGGGAGTTAAGAGCCATTAAATAAACCAGCTCAGAAATGGAGCCTTCTCAAAGGAGCTGTGCCACCAAAATCAGTCACCAAGTAGCTGTGAGCTCTGAAAGGATTGGGGAAAGTCGGGGTCGATTTGCAAACGGAGGGAACGGGAGGAAATCCGATGCATAAATAATCTGTCATGAACTCTTCACCCTCTGCTCTCCCTGCTGAAGCCTCCATGAGCTAATCAGCAGCTCTGCTCCTCAGTCAAGGCTGACAGTGTGTGTGCCTTCTGTGGTGTGATGTGATCGCCCCTAATTGATTTTGGCCACAGACTGGCTGTGCGTGCTGCATTGCTGGGAAGAGCAATAACTTGGACATGCAATCATCCTGGGCAGTGACCAAGACAAGTTGTTCTCCAACAATCACTGGATACCTTCCTCCCTGCAGCCTCAGTGCTCCAGCTTAGCTCATCCTTTGGGAGACTTTCCTCTGCTGCCTTAAAGCACCTGCTGGCTGGAAATGAGGTTTCCTGGCCATTTAACCTTGGAGTTCAGGGCTTTGGATATTCGTGGTGAAATTTTGTATGAATTTTTCTTTGGAAAAGGTAAAAGGCTCTTTTAAAAGGACTAGAAAAATCTGTGTAAAATAGGGTGATATGTGGCAGATTTTGGAGGTCTGTAAGGACACAGCTGAGAACACTGTTCTGTGATGCTGTGATGCTGTGAACACTGATGTGGGTGACACACTACAAAAATAGCTGGAATCCTTGGAGAAAGACAGTTCTCTCCTCTGGTACTGTGTTTCATTAGTATTGCCACCCCATAACAGCCCCAAACATCTCCCTCATCATCAAATACTCTTCCATGTGGCCAGATCTTCTTTCAAGTTCTACTGCTTGCCTTGTTGGACATTCACAGTGAGACTGGTCACAAAAGACATTTCACTCACTGCTCTACAAACTACCATCCTCAGCTCATGGCATATGTTCACCCATCACCAGATTTTAGGATTTCTTAGGAAGAGTTCCCCACTAGGATCTCTGATGGGAGTTTAAACTGCTGGCCTGAGAACAAGGGTAGACAACCTTACCCAGTTTTTGTTTTGTAAATCAAAACTACTGGCTGGGCCCAGATTGAAATGAACCCAAAACTCATAGACCGGAAAAGGTGATTCCAACCAAGATGTGGATTGATTTATAAACCAGTCCACATTCTATACCTGCTCTGGGGGGTCTCATCCTGTAGCTGTGCCCTTAGCTTCTCACCACCTGCCTTTTAGCACAGGTTGCTTGCTGATTCCCAAAGGCTTTTCCATGCAAAATGCCCCTTTGGCTTAAAGTGACTTCACTAACACACAAAAGGCTTTGGCTAAGAAGGACCAAGGGCAATTTGTGCTGAAAAAAGGGAGGATCAGCTTTAGGAGGGGCTGCTGTAGCAGGCCAAGCCAGTCAGGTCTTCAGCTAGAAAAAAGATTTGAATGGACCCAATGGCAGCTAAAAATATGGCAGAGGATAGGAAGTATCATGGGAACAGGTCCTTTGGAGGTCAGATTGAAGGTCCACCAAAGCCAGTGACCATAGGTAGGAAGAGGGGAGCCTGCAGGGATCCCTCCCTCCCTCCCTGTCCTACTCCTTGCAGCCACCTTGCAGCAGGTCAGGGACTGCCAGCAGCATGGATGAATGACTCTTCCCAAGCCTGAATCCTCTTCCATTTTCAGTGTCTGACAAGGGGTTTTGGTGTTATCTCCTCCATGCTGTGTGTGACTGAAAGCCCTCTCTCATCTCCCCTCAGGGCAGTCATTCTTTTACTTGTTTTCCTCTTCCATAGCTTTCTCTAGCTTCTTGAGGAAGATGAATAGGACTGCACACAGAATCCCAACCCCAGGGATTTATTTAATCACACAGAGTGTTTTCTGTGCTGTTCACTATTTGTCTGTGATAAGTCCTGCCTTTTGGTCTCTGGTGAGCACTAAGCTGATGTTTGTACAGGCTGATCCACAGTAAATTCTCTGGAGCAGTGATAACTGGGTGTGCTTGTGCCTGGCCTCCCTTTCTGCTGTGTGCTTTACCTTGCACTTGACAAAATCCAATCCCACCTGCCATTTTCCCAAATACCCCCCAACACCAGGACATCCTTCTACATCTCTTTGCAGTCAGCTTTAGCTCTAGATAATCCTCCTGAATGTTTGGAAAACACTTTTCTGTAAAACCTAAATATTTCCTCCTGTCCTTTGTTTGCTCATTATTATACATTTGTAATTGAGGTAAAATCTTTCCCTCCTGGGGAGGGGGCTTGTTAAAGCCTACTGACTCTGTCAGCCTTAGCTCAGGGTTGTTTGACACTTCAAATAGCTGTTATAGATTTGTGAAGTGTGATTTCTCCCTACAAATGCCAGACTAGCTCCTCCTCAGTCTATCAGTTTCAACCAAATGCCTACTAATTCCAACATTCCTGCCAGCCTGTCTGACAGACAGATCAGGATTCCTGGTCTGTGGGTCCCAGGAGGTGTTTTAAGAACTGGTGACATATTTACCACACTCCAAACTTCCAGCACAGAGATTGGTTTAAGCAAGAGGCTTCACACCACAGAGGTGGAGCAGTAGTTTCCTATCTAAGCAACAACAGAGCTTCTGGGAGAGCAGCAACTCTTTTAGCAAGTTATTGCTGTTGGTTCTCTTGGCTTGGTCTGGCCAAGGTTTCATGGGTTAATGAGCCATCAGACAGCAGGCAAGCTGGCTGCAGTCACATCTCAAAATGGGAGTTTAAGCTAGTGAGTTTTACTTCACAACAGAATTGGATGAAGAAGACACATTTATTCCAGCTTTCTGACAGGCAATAAACAATTCTGTTGCTCTAGTTGTAAATCACTGCCCTTGGCTCATGTGCTGTTCATATTCAGAGTAGCTGAAATTGCCCCAAAATATTATGGAATCACAGAATGGTTTGGGTTGGAAGGAAAAGCCCATCCCATTCCACCCCCTTCCATGGCAGGGACAACTCCCACTAGCCCAGGTTGCTCCCAGCCCTGTCCAGCCTGGCCTGGAACACTTCCAGGGATCCAGGGGCAGCCACAGCTGCTCTGGGCACCCTGTGCCAGGGCCTCAGCATCCTCACAGGGAAGGATGTGGGGGGGAAGGATATTCCTCCCCAATATCCCATCTAACCCTGCCCTCTGGCAGTGAGAAGATATTCCCCTTGTCCTGTCACTTCAGCCACTTGTCAAAAATCCCTCTACAGCTCCTTTAGGCACTGGAAGGGCTCTAAGGTGTCCCCAGAGCCTTCTCTTCTTCAGGCGAACACCCCCAGCTCTCCAGCCACCAAAGAACTTTCAGCCAAGGACAGGACAGGATGGGCAGAGGGTACAGGTGTTTTCCAAGGATGGGGGAGCTGTGCACAAATCCTTGTCTTTGATGCAGGGCCTGGATTTCAGACTTACAACCTCAGTCACTCAGAGAAAATTGTGCTGTGGTAGGATAAGCTGGGTCTGAGGCTGTGGGGGTGAGAGGTTATAAAACTCTTGAACTGGACACGAGCTGAAAGAACTGCTGCCAGGTTAACTCCTAGAAAATCAGCCTCAGTCCAGAGGGCTGAACATGAATTGGTGTATAAGTTAAACCAAGTGCTGATGCAGCCTTTGCTGGAGCAGCACAGCCAGCCCTGCTGTACCACAGGCCAGGCTGACATTCCACCATCACTGACACTGCCATCACATCATTTGTTACCAACCCCTCTTGTCCTCCCTTTCTCTGCTTGTCACTTCAAGGGACAGGAGCTGCAGCAGCACAGCCTGCAGAGCCCTGCTTCCATCTGTCTGTCTCCCATTTCAGCATCCTCCTCTGAGGGCTGGCTCCTGCTCCCAGACACAAAGCACTGCCTCTTTGGGCTCTTACAGGGAAAAAGCATGAGAGAATTATCTAGTGCAGACTTTTTGGCAGGCTTTCTAAACCCTGCATTATAGTGTATATTTCTAGACAATGGCTTTGCCCTTTTGTGGTCATTTCAGAACAAACTGAGCTGCCTCCTTCAATATTTTGCTACCTCTGCAAACTTGCCTTAGACCAAACAGAGGTTTGGAGTGAATCAAAATTTGGTGGAATTATTTTAACATATGTGCAATAAACACTCCCCTTCTCTTTCTGCTTTGCTACTAACTCATATCACAGTTACTCCAGGATTTTGCTACAGAAAAACAGCATCAGACACAACAAATGGGAGGCACAAGTGGAGTCATGGCTGCTGCCTGTGTTTATGGGAGCTCTGCATCTATCCCACGCTTGGGTCTTTAAAACTCGAGCTGTACAAAAATGTCTGTAGTGAAACATGAAACCAAATGAGACTGACCCAGACTGGGATTTGGTTTTACATGGGAAAGTCAGGCAAAGTTCACCTAGAGAGTCGTGAAGGTTCATGAACCTTGGGAGTGAGCAAAGGTCCAGTTCTGAACAAGCCTAGACAAACCTTTTCCGGAAATTTTAAACAACTGGGCATTTGGGAACAGAGATCCTTTAAAATAAATACTTTTGATAGAAAATCCATTGGAGTGAAACCTGGTGGCTTCAACAGTGCTTAGCATTAATATGCTGAATGAACTGCAAGTTCAAACTCACACAGAGCCTGAGAAGTGTTAAATGAGTGGGAATGAACCTCCATGTTCCTGGGGCTCCAATTAAAAATGTGTCATTTGCAGCTCTAGATTTAAGGAGAAGCGTATTTTGTTTTATTGGATACATGCACTGTATCTGAAATATGGGTCTCTCTGGGTGGGACCTTCACAGAATCAAAGCATCTCCTCATTTTCTCCTGAAAAGCCTCTCAGAAATAATTTTTTACTGTAAAATACCAGTCTGACCTTTCTGGACCTTCTTTTGGCCAGGCTCAGCAAAATACTTCAGAAACACCAATGCAATGTAACTGAGGGTTCCCTAATCACTACTGTTAACAGCTGAAAATCTGAAATATTTTTGGGAACACATCCTTAGAGACAGGTCCTCTGACTATCAGTATTATGATACCATGAAATAAAACCCGGGAACTCACCAACATAACAGAGTTTCCCTGAGGTAAAGAAATATTCCAGCAACTTGACAGCAGTTAGGGATTTTGCTTTGGGTCACGACTCCAGCCTTTTTTTTCCAGATTTGGCCAGGAGAAATGGAAAAAGATTTACAGTACAGCTAAAGGCCAGACACCAAACCTCTTGACTTATCGTCTGGTATCTAATCTTTAAATTAGAAAGGAACTGAAGGCACGGCTTCAGAAGTTACCACTACTGGGTTCCTAAAGCTGGGGGAGGAAACACAATAATGGAGTTTTCAGAAGCCAGATGGATAATCCATAGTGTTATTAACATGTGGAACACAAGCTGGTCTGCAAGAGGCTCTGCTGTTCCTCTCCCTGGGGTCTGGGCAGCAGTGCTGGTGTTGCACAGATCTGAGCTCCAAACACGAGGCATGATGGTGGTCCTGGCCTCCTGACTGGCAGCAGCAGAGGGAAGAGGGTGCCAGGGGTTGGAGCTCTTTTGGTGATGAACCTGCTCTTGATACCCCTGGCTCCTGCCCTGCCTGCCATGCTCACTCCAGAGATGAATGGAGATGGGCAGGGCAGAGCAGGGAGCTCGTCTGGCAGCTTAAAAACAGGCAGGAGGAAAACTTCCCAGCCAGCTTTTTCTTTGTTCAGCAGTAAGGAATAACCCTCATTCTCCCTAATAAAACTCCTCAGCCATCCTGTGATGGGCAAAGGAATAAGGATTAAGAGATGGAATGGTGGTGCACGTGCCATAAGCATCACTTCCATGTGTACTCGGCTGCCAGAGCACACATAATAAAGCTTCATTTCCTGGTGCTGTGCCCTGACTGGAGCACACTGCCCAGATCTTCCTCTTGCTCTCAGCTGAGAGCCAAGTCATTCTATAGGATTATTTTGTTAAGAGCAAAGCTACTTGATCTGAAGAGATTTAGCACCAGATTATGGCTACAGCTTTTTCCGGATCAGCAGCAGCAGGGGAAGAGGGCAGGAGCTGTCTGGTGATTTGAGTTGGATCCTGGAGCTTGGGAGACCCAGATTCAGTCCTTTCAGCAAGCTCCCCACACATCTGGAGATAAGATACCTCCTTCTGTTTGCACACTGAACCTCACACCTCTGCCATTGGGGAAAGCAGCTTTGGATAGAGCTGCTGACCTGGGGAGAATTCCTGGTTTTGATAGAGCTGCTGACTTGGGAAGAATTCCCGGTTTTCATTTCTCACAGAATCACAGAATGGTTTGTGTTGGAAGGGACCTTAAATCTCATCTCATTCCAAGCCCTGCCATGGACAAGGACACCTTCCACTATCCCAGGTTGCTCCTAGCCCTGTCCAAATTAGCCTTGAACACTTCCAGGGATGGGGCAAATTGCTGTCCTTTGTTTCATGAATTATTTAATGATAATGATTCTCCCCTGGACTCCTTAAATGTAATCTCTTTTTTTGCACATAAATATTCCCTTTAGATACAGACAGCTTTAACTTGCATAGGGAATGGGAATAGTCTTACAAATTTCATAGTGCCAGCTTCCCAAACGAGCCAGTTCCAGCCAGGATTATTACAACATCCTTTGGACTCTCACACTGTTGGAAAGTGTTACCTGAGTATTTCTAGCAAAACACATGAATGGACACGTGTCTAAAAGAGATTTGTATAGATGGGTGCACACACAGACAGGCTCTGCTCCTGAAAACACTCTGTGACAACTTCTTCCTTGTAAAAAATGATTGTTGTTACCACACAACCGCTCTTGTGCCACACCTGCAGCTCTACAGGGAGAATGTTTATCTCAGGGCTCTCAGTTGGGTCAGCACCCACAAAATCATCACTGGTCCCACCATAAAGGCTTTCTGTAGAAAGTACAAGTCATTTTATAGAGAGAAAATCTTCCCAGAATTTTAGATTAGCTCTAAGGTAAGGGAAATCAGAGGTATGACACATCCCTTCCACCTCATAGGCTGGAATTGCACCTGGAGTCCCCATCCCATCCCATCCCATCCCATCCCATCCCATCCCATCCCATCCCATCCCATCCCATCCCATCCCATCTTCCCCAGTCTGTCTCTATTTCACACACCAAAGCCACATTTGGAATGTTATGCACCTGGAGCAAGCTGCAACTCCAAAAACAGAAGAGAAACCATAATCCTAAGTTCCGCAGCCCAAAGCAGCCATCATGGGATGCTCTGAGTCTCTTCCAACTTCATAAAACAATGGCCAAACCTCCTTTGATTGCTCTGGGAGCAGGTTTTAGCTCTTTCTGAACCAATTAAATACTTCTTTCTCCAGGGCCATGCCTTAGTGTTAATTCTTTGGAAAACACTGGCAAAGCTATATCCCTCTGAGGACAAGAATGCACTGGGTAAGCTGTTGCCAAATCTGTTTCAATTTTTGTGTGTGTGGAACTATTAAGCAGTAACAGGGCTCATCACATGCTGGGGTACACATCTAACATGCCAAGCCTTGTGGCAGAGGGACAGAAAACATTTCAGCTCATGGGGGCTCTCTGAATCTGCAGCCTGGTGCAACCCATGGACCAGCTCTGGGTCAGTCACCCTGCAGGGTTCTGTGGGCCTCGGTTTAGAAACCACAGGGCTACATCAGAAAAGTAACATAGTAATTTCACTCAGACTGGAAAAGAAAAAGTTAATTTAAATAAAACATAATGGAATATAAATGTAATTATCATTTTACCAACTGTGTCTCCTCTTACACAGCCCTAGCAGTTACTGGAAATACTGATTAACTTGAAAATGCAAAACAACTGCTCTTAGAATTGGATATTTTAGTGAATCTTCCTTCCCAGCTCCATGACGAATTCTTGGATGGCTAAGCAAGAAATCAGTACTGGGCACTGTTCACATTATGGGCAGAAACAAAGTCATGGTAACATGGAGTTGATTGTAAGCCTTGATTAAAGGCACTGTATTAATTCCACAGATTCGCTAAGAGCTTGGGCCAAATGATTACATTTGTACTGCTATTTATGGATCAGATGTTTATATTTCACTTACAGGTCAACTTCAGTGATGTAACGATGACCCCAGGCCTCTGGTGAAGGGCTGGCCAGGGAGAACCTCACAGGGTTTGACAACTTGAGAAACCTGGCACAAACATGGGCTCCTGAGATATGTGAGGAGGCAGAGGCTGGTGGTCCTGAGCCTCCACTGGCCCTTGGGAAAAGATGGGGCTGAAAAGGGGGTGCAGAGGCCACCACGGCAGCGCTCCCTGTCCCCTCTGTTGCACAAGTCATGACCTCTCTAGACTACAAGCAACACTGTGGAGATTGTGGGTATCATGTTGCTTAAAACTGGATGCTGAGGCAATTTATTGCTTTTCACAGAGGAAATGAGTACAAATTTGGCTGGGGACATAAATAAATATGAGATCATTTACTTGGTGCTGACTTACGTGATGAATGGTTTCTATTTAACCGTTTCCATCGCACGTTGTCCAAATCCTGGAAGCAGCGTCCTTCTTCTGGGATCAACAGGAGCTGTAGGTGCTCTGCTCCTCAAAACACCCACATTTCTCAGTGCCAAAACAAGCAGCATAAGCACCAGGCACTTCTCAACTCTCTCTTTCAGGATTTTGTCTTTGCAGCATTTGTTACAATTTTTTTTACTAAAAAATCAACCTGATCATTGCTAAAGCCCTGAGACATCATGACTTGTCCTTTCCAAACTTCCATTTTTCATACTTGGACTGAAATGGTCACAAGGTCTACATGTTTTGCACCAGATCTTTCTTTGTGCATCTATGTACTGAAAAAACCTTTAAAAGTAACATTTGGTACAACACATGGTAATGTGATTTTCAGTGTTTGAGATTCTGATTATTCAAAATTTCATCACAATGCCCAGATCCCAATATCCAGCCTTACGTATGGAGTTCTGTTGGAATGGATCTGATTTTGGGGGCATGATAACAAAATATAGAATAGAGCTATAAATCAGAGTTTGCAGCACTGCAAGCACCAAGTTTGGTTTCTGCCATCAAAGCACTCAGAGAACAATAGAAGTCTGCATTGAAGTAGTTTGTGCTGTCAGATGGAGGGAAGATGTGGATAGTCCGGGGGAAGGAGGGAAGCTTGGAGCTGCCACAGATTTTCTTTAACATAAAAATGAGCATAAATCTGTCCTTCCTGCCCCTGAAGACACATAGCCAACAACCTTTTGAGCAAGACACAACATCACAGGCCACAAAGGGAAAATTTCCAGCCCAAAGGACTATGCCCCAGGAGCAGCTGCAGCAATGATGTAAGCTGGAGGAAACGTGGTGGTTTAAAAGCTGTGGGCTTCTACGTTCTTAAGGTGAGATACATCATGGAATCAACCCCTGCAAGAGCATCTTGGGCTTAAGAGTGCTTCACTTGAAGCTTCAGTTCATCAAGCCATGTATCAAAGACCTGTGGAAGGCAGACTGGGGCTCAGTGGAGTGTTTTAAAGCTCCTTTGTAAAATCAGAGAATGGTTTGTGTTGGAAGAGACCTTAAAGGTCATTTAGTTCCAATCCCCTGCTCCAGATAATTCCTGTGGCCCTGGACAGGGAAGCTTTCATGTGAATGCCACCTGCCTCAGGTCCTTTGCACCAGGAACTTAAAACAGAACACCTTCCACTCTTGATCCAGGTCTTGGTGAACCTGCTTCCCATTCCAGACCTGAATTTCTAAGAATAATTTCCACATTCTCTGACAGCAGCCAAGGGAATCACAGGCTATTCTTGCATTCCTCTGCAGGGTTTGTTCCACCAGCCTTTGAGAACTGATGTCCCCAGAGAAAACTCAGGTAAACCAGGCCAAGCAGAACATCCTACCTTGTTATCCTGTGGGGCTCTCCTGAGATCATCCTGTTCTGCACTGTGTTTTTTTGGCCCTGACTGCAGCCAACTTGATTTAGCCACCAAGAGCTGTGAGCTGTCTCCCCTGGGCTTGTAGGGCCATTGGGCTCTGGAGCACAATGTGTTCCTTGCAAGTGGATCTCCATGCAGACAGGCCTGAGAAGAAAAACAGACCAAGCCAGGGTCACTTCCCTCCTCCTAATGCCTGTCCATAGTTAGGTCTTTAAAAAAAAATAAATGTTGTTGTTACAAGCACCTTGCTGACAACAAATCCTTTCTCATACATCCTTTTAGTGCTGGTGCCCAACCTCCAGCAATGTCAAATGGAAAGAGTAAGGTTTCAGGCTCTGTACCAAGAAATTCCTGTTTTCAAAAGGCCAGACACAACAGCTGGGAAATTTTTGGTTGTTGCTGCCTTGTGTCAGTTCTTGCCCATTCCTGGAGTGGGGTGTAATTTCTGAAGCCTAGCAGCGTTTGAAGCAGGCTGAGCAATCTTTGAATAATATCTTGGCTGACATTTCCCAGAGGCAGGAGTGTGTACTAACACAGAGCTATAAGTGTGTTTTATGGCTGTCTATACACACACAGGCCTGGGGGGAGGAAAGGGGGGTAACTCAGCACGTCTGGCTTTCAAAGTGCTGATTCAGGAGACTGGAAACTACCCCCAAGTTGCTGTTCTAGCCAACCTTGCCCTGTTTTCATCCAAGATGAGTCTAGGGGAGCTGAGATGTCTGCTTAGGATGAGGGTCCAGCCCCAAAAGCAATGACTGCCAGCAGCACTGCCAGGCTGTAATTATGAACAGATTTGTTTTTGTGATATTCACATTCCCAATGCTCCCCCTGCCTTTCCCCCTCTCAGGGAGCTGTCTCCTCCTCCTCCTCACATACATGCTGAGCCCCTGTGGGGACACACATTTCCATGGGCAGCAGCAGTGGAAACCCATGTCAGCCCAGTCATCTCCCTACTCTCTTCAGCACCACATTTCCATTACAGCAGCAAGGGGTTTTTGTCCTCTCATGGGTGACTTCCCCCTTGGATCCTGTCAGGGGTGACAAAAAGGTGTCATTTTGTCTGGTTTCTCCAGTGTGGCTGCCCACACACATTCCCACAATCGTTTCTTCCCCCAGACTCTTTGGAGACACACATGTGCACAGAGGAGGAGGGAATCCCCTCCTTTCCAGGAAAGGCAAGGGAAGCTGGCTGAGCATTTAGCCCCAGAAATTTCATCAAAGGAGGTGTGATCTGAACTGAGGACTTGAGACTAATCACACCAAGCTCTGAGTGTTTGATCAGTCCTTCTCTGCCCTCCAGTTTAGGTGAGCTGTTAGGGGGCTTTGTCCTGGGGTTTTCATCCCAAGCATGCTCTGTCCCAGCTGCACAAGCAGCATCAAGATGTGGAGTAGGAGAACACTTCAGAATCACCTCCTGATAAAATATCTGAGGCATTTTGAATCCACATCCATCTTTCCTGGCAAAGTCTTTGCATCTCAGATATTTTGCTTTCAGAAGTTCTTTGGGCCTGAGCCCAAGAAGGAACATCTCCTCCTCTTCCTCCCACCCACCTGAGCTGACAGATGCAGCTGGTGGGGACATTCCTTGCCCGTGGAATCTGGAAGGAGATCTGCAGCAAGTCACCAGTGCTGGATCTGCCTCTGTCCTGTGGGGATCAGGACTGTGCTGAGGAAAAGCAGATAGGGTTTCACACAATCCAAAGCACATGGACAGGAACTAAAGCTGCGTAAGCGCTTTTCTTTCCTGGGGAAATTTTCCAAATGTATGTTTCAAAGGAATGTGAAAATATCCCCCCTCCTTTCTTGCTTGCTTCCTAGAAGTCCAGCCTGATGTGGACAATCCCCTCAGACTCTGCTCCAAAAAGGATTTAAGGGCTGGGGAGGGGTAGGGATGACAAGGCTGGGAATTCATGGCCTGAGCAGCCAGTGCAGAGCAGGACCCTAGGAAAGGACTTAACAGTCATGGAAACCACTTAAGGTTAATCATACAGTGCTGCTGTGAGAAAACACACTCAGGCACTCAAATCCAGTGAAAATGGATGTGTTTGGGGTCATTTCCCTCTGATGTTTGTATCCTCCACAGACAATTCAGCTTTTTGGCCATCCCCTCCTCCTCCAGGAATGTCCATGCAAAAGGAAATTTCTCCATGGGAAGTAGTTTATTTAAAAGCCAATTTCCATGGGGGAGGGAAAAGCAAAGCCTTGATCAAACATTCTGACCAGCTGCTTTGTGCACATATTGGCTGCAGTGGCTGAGGGCTGCACAGGGCTGCTAAAGACAGAGCTCCAGGGGCATGAGGCATGGTCTGGGGTCCCCAGCACAGGAGAGATATGGACATGTTGGAGTGAGTCCAGACAAGGGCCATGAAGATCATCAGAAGGATAGAGCTGCTTTGCTTTGAGGAAAGCTTGGGAGAATTGGGATTGTTCACCCTGGACAAGAGAAGGATTTGGGGTGACCCAATTGTGGCCTTCCAGTGCCTGAAGGAGCTGACAAGAAATGTGAAGAGAGACAAATTGCAAGGGCCTGCAGCGACAGCACAAGGGGGAATGGCTTCCCCCTGCCAGAGGGCAGGGTTAGATGGGATATTGGGAAAAAATTCTTCCCTGTGAGGGTGGTGATGCCCTGGCACAGGGAGCCCAGAGAAGCTGTGGCTGCCCCTGGATCCCTGGAAGTGTCCAAGGCCAGGCTGGACAGGGTTTGGAGCACCCTGGGATAGTGGCAGGTGTCCCTGCCCATGAGAGATGAGCTTTATGTCCCTTCCAACCCAGAGCACTGTGGGACTCCATGAGAATGTTTGATGAGCAATGCCCAACCCTTCTGCAGGAGCTGAGCAGGGGAATCAGTCCAGAGCAGCTGTGGCTGCCCCTGGATCCCTGGAAGTGTCCAAGGCCAGGCTGGATAGGGTTTGGAGCACCCTGGAATAGTGGAAGGTGTCCCTGCCCATGGCAGATGAGTTTTAATGTCCCTTCCAACCCAGAGCACTGTGGGACTCTGTGAGAATGTTTGATGGGCAATGCCCAACCCTTCTGCAGGAGCTGAGCAGGGGAATCAGCTCTCCATGGGGATGGTGCCTCATGAACATGGAGCCATCCTGCCCTGCTGATGCCATGATGGCTGCTCCCACATCTTGCACCCTTCCCTTGCTCTGTGAGACACAGACCTGCTGTGCTGAAGTGGGTATGTCCATGTGCACTGACACGTGAGTATGTACATGGATTAGCAGATTCCAGTGTCTCCCACTTGTCCCCAGGGGCTGAGCATGGCTCTTGTCCAGGGTGAGGGATGGGAAGCAGTCATCCCTTGGGAAATGGCTGAAAACCCCATCTTTATCCCTGGCTTTGCACTACATATCCCCAACACTGAGCTGAGTCATTCCAGACAGGCTTATCAAAGATGATTTCCCCTTTAACTCCAAAAGCATTTGCTGGTTATAATTACTCTTCTCTTAAAAAAACCCCAAAAACCAAAACCAAAACCAAACAAAAACCCCAAGAAAAACTCCAACCCACTGAGAAAAAGTATCTTCCTCCAAGCACTGTACACATAAATTCCTGGAGAAGGAATGACAAACTCCAGGTGGGAGTTTCTGGTGGGTCACCACATTAGTTTGGAGACTTTTGTATTCTTGCAAATTGTCATGTAAAATGACATTGAAGGTCTGTACAAAGTTCCAATTGTGGCCATTTTATTTCATATCTAGATTTAACCAGTAAACCTACAGATCAGCTTCCACAGAAGAAGAAGAGCTGTAGGTTTTTGCAGGAGGTTAAATTCCAAAATCCTTCCCAGTGTCCCAGTCTGTGTGTGACCGAAACAAGCACCAGAGGTGAAGAGAAGGAATTAAATGTTTGAGCTTTATTCCCAGGGAATGTCACTCAGCAGAGCTGCTTTGTGTATTTGTGTCTATTTACACCCACTGAGGATCTAAAATTACAGTTTAAGCAGGAAGCTAAACCTGGAGTTTTTAACTAGCAGCCTAAGCAGTTGAATGTAATGCCCAGGAGCAGGGGGGACTGTTCTGGTGATAACTGGGAGGAGAGCTAGACTTGAGAAATTATAATAAAAGGCAATTTTCACCTTATTATCCACCTCAGGAAAACCAAGCCTTTTAAATATGCCTCAGGATAGAAGCCACAAAATGTTATTTAACATTGGAAAAGCCTTTCTGGGACTTACAGCAGCTTTTAGTAATTGAAAGGCAAAAATACATCCAGATCCTCTTTTTTTTTTTTTTTTTTTCAGACAACTCCAGATTAGAAACTCCTGACACCAAACCTGCCAAAATTGTCCAGACTTGCTCAAAATCATGAACAGAAATGAACAGCAGTCCAGAAATGGGAAAGGCCAGAAGCCACTAAGCAGGAATCTAATTTTGTAACCAGGAGCTTTCTTTGATCTCTTTTACAGGTAATGGGCAGACCTCAGGTTCAGCATCCCTTTGGGAGGGGTGAGAGAGGCATGAGCTGAGTGATCCTGCAGAATTCCTGGCGTGGGGGAACTGAGGTGGGCAGCTGTGCAATGACTTACTGATGTGCTGAGGGCCAGCAGAGCTCTGCAAAGGAAATCTGCCTCTCCCAGGGGCACACAAGTGCAGGAGCTGAGCTCCACATGGCCTGCAGGAAGGAACCTGAGCAGGAGCCAGGTGAAAGGGCTGACCTGTCATCAGCTCCCCCTCCCAGGGCAGAGCCAAAGGAGATGACAGGAGAGCTCCCAGCCCGCCCCATCCCTGCTGGCTGTGCCTGGGGCTGTGTCCCCTCTCAGCTCTGGAACCCATGGCCCAGCTATGCTGGCCACTGCTCCAAAGCTCAGGTGCAGGGGGAGCAGGTGAACACAGGATTCCTACAATCCCAGGGAAGGGAGCAGCTTCAGTTTGGAGGGAAAACAGCATGGAGTGAGCTGCAAGGTCCTGTCTCCAGCAACAGAGCTGCTTCCCACTCTAGCATCCAGGTTTTTAGCTGGAAACAGCCTTCCCTCTGCTACAGCTGTGCCCCTCCAAGCTCGTTCCAGAGGGATCTGGTAAGGATTTGTCTGTATCTGAGCTCAACACACAACCCTCTGGCACAGAGGGAAAAAGCTTCCTTCAGTAGCTCACAACCAGATTACAGTGTCAGCTTAGTTATTATTCACAACAGCTCTGCCTGAAAATCTCTACAAACACAAGCAAAAGGTACCAGACTGTGGGGATGACCATGTCAACTTCCAGGATGAAGTTTCTGTCTGTCTCACCCTTTCTGGGAGAGGCTGAAACACCCCAGGACCCCTTTTCTCCCTGTGCTCCAACAGTGTGATCCTAAACCAGCCATGACCTGGTGCAATTCCCAGGAATGAGATTTCCTTTAATTCACAGGCTCTTGTCTTTGCCCTCTCAGCAGTGTCTGCAGCAGCTAAGTGCACTTCACAGCACAGCCTGATTCCTGAGGGATGCACAGAGTTCATAAATGCTCAATAGAGCTCCTTGAGCATGTTACAGACAGGAAAATTATACTGCTGCTGGGTGCTACCCATTGATTACTCATTTATTAAAACATTCCCCCTGCTTCCAACCACTTGTAAATAAAAGCCTTGCTATTAAAACTCAGCTCTCTTGAAAGCACAGAAGTGCACGGAGATGAAATCCCTTCCCAGACGTGGAGGTGACCTCTATTTACTATAAACATTAGCCCACATTTAAATTTGGAAATGAAACAAGGGTGAGGCAAGGAGTCCTGATTCTGGTCAGAGCTTCCCTGCAGTCAGAGGTGAGCTCTGGTGCCAGGGCTTGCTCCAGCCCTCCTGCCTTCCTGCTTCCACAGGATCTTTGGATCACTCTGTACATGTTTCAGACTGGGTGGGGGAAAGGTTCCTTTGCACAGACATCTGATGAGGCTTACTCACAAGTGTTACTCACCAGCCACTTGCTTGTGGGCAAAGAGAAGTTCAAGCCCCATTCTTTGCTCAGACCCAAGAAACAGCCACAAATCACCTTAAAGCAAAAGGGTTGGGCTCAACTCAAGACCATGTACCCTGTGGTTTGTATGAAAAAACAACATCAGTTGGAAGGAATTTCTCTCAGCTGAAAGTCAGGAAAAACATTTATGCCACACAACCCCTCTGCAGCAGCAAAAGGCTAAGCCAGGCCTCAGTGAAGTAAGATCCTGCATCCCAATCCCTTCGTGTGTGTGCTTGCAATTCCCAGTCAGGCTCTTGCATCCCACACTCAAAAAAGTGAACAAAAGCTGATGCTACCAACTTGATGTCTGAAGTGTTGGACCCCCCATTCCACAAGGGGGTCAAGAGGAAACTCAGCTTGCTGCAGTCTGAGGGTCCTTTCATGTGAAGAAATTTCATGTGCAGGTCCTGCTGGCTTTGGAAAACACCTGGTTCTAGACCCAGCTCAAAGCTCTGTCTATAAACAACCCCTGTGAACCCAAAGCTGAAGCCTGATGGCACTGCTGTGGCATCAGCCTGTTCTCCTGAGCTGAGAGAAATGGAGTGAGGATCCATGGCACTGCTGTGGCATCAGCCTGTTCTCCTGAGCTGAGAGAAATGGAGTGAGGATCCAGGCAGCCTGCAGAGTACAGGCTGTCCTTGTGACTGCCATGCCTCATCTTGCACAGCTTTTCCTTGAATCCAGCAGTATAAAGGGTTCAAAAACCCTTTATCAAATCAAAATATAGCTAAAATCACTAGTAATTAAAAAATTAAAAGAAAGGGGAATATTATTTCACATATTCTTCCACCACTGCATAGACTCTGTTTCCTATTAAAGGCAACTGTGTGTAGTGTTTCCATTAAGATTCTGCTTCCTGTTGTGTAATATGGAATGTTAAAAATCTCAGTATCGCTTCAGAAGGTATTACAAACTCCAGAGAGTTTTCTATTCCCAAGAAATCTGTCCCAGTGGGAAGCTGGAAGAGTTCCTGCAGAATTTACAGCAAATGCCTCAGACCCTATGTAATATTTATGGTGTCCTTCTCATCTTATCCAGGCTGGTTTGCTGCTCTGCTGCTGTGAAAGGAAAGCCTGTTTCAATGGTTCAGGGCTGTGACATTCACTTTGAAGGATATTGAAGTGGATACGACAGCCACAGGAAATGTTCCAGTCTCACTGAGGTACCTCTGAGAGGTATTCAGTCAAATGAGAATTCACTAATCTGATTCCCAGGAAAAAAAAAAAAAATCACTGTAACTTAATGAAGAAAGAGAAAGAAACGCGGCAGATGTGCATTCATGGCTTGCCAGATCTGGATTCTGTGGAAGCCAAGAGAAAAATTCCCATTCACTTTCATGGGAATAGGATTTTGACCCCAAAGGTCTTCCATTCAAACAGAATTATGATGCATTTTGAAACCTTGTGAGAATTAGGTGAGAATTGCATTAGAAAGAAACCACTGTGTGCTAGGATATATCTGCAAGGCCACAGCCCACAGATCCCACAGCCCTTCCTATAGAAACATAAATTGGGGCAGCAGAACAAGCCAGGTGGGGTCATCACTGCTTCAGTTACTGACAAAAGGGCAGAGGTGCCACCTCCAAACTGCTGCTCCACATCTCAAAGTGCCTGGGCTCTATCCACTGCAGAATAAATGTTTGCTCCAGAGCTGTTCCCACTTTGCTGCCTGTGGGAGAAATGAATGTACAGTGGCAATAGCTGTGTGTTCTAACCTGCCAGAAGAAGAGGAGATAAAGAAAGATGCTCCTTTGGGTTGAGCTTGGCACAAAATATAAATGACAAACAGATGATCAAACTGATAGAGAGGGGGTTTAGATGAGAGATTAGCAAGATATTGTTCCCTGTGAGGGTGGGGAGGCCCTGGCACACAGAAGCTGTGTGCAAGTGTCCAAGGCCAAGTTGGATGGGGCTTGGAGCACCCTGGGATAGTGGAAGGTGTCCCTGCCCATGGCCGGGGATGAGACTGGATAAGCTTTAAGGTCCTTTCCAACCCAAACCACTCTGTGATTCTCTGATTCCATGAGTGCATGCTGACAGCTCCTTTAGTGAATCCTTTTGCAGCCCTGCATCCCAACCTAAACTTTCAGAACTGGAGGTCAGAGCTCAAAGTCCATATTGAAGTCCCCAGACCAGACCATGATTCCCCTGTGCAAGGCACTCAGCAGCTTTCATTCATCCAGAGGGAAGATGATGGGTGCAGAGTACTTGTTAAATACAGGTATTTTCTGAGCAGTTGTTAAGCCTGTCACTGCAGACAGCTCGTCCCAGACTCCCAGACTGTGCTGGAGGCATCAGTCAAGTTGAAAGTTAGGGAAATGGGATGTGACACCTGGATGAAAGGGATGAAATGAACAAAGAAGGAGCCAGGGGCTAGAGCTGAGTCCTGGCTGTGCAATCTGCTGGATGGGACATCAGCTCTCCAAGGAGCCTGAGTCATTGCAAGGTGGTCTGAGCAAAGTCCTGGGAAACACTGCCAAGATCAACCTGTCCTGCTCTCTGTGGATGAGAGACACAACCCTACAGGGCAGCCCATGTCTCTTGCTGTCTCCACAAACAGAGAGGAGATTATGTGGGAAGGAGGAACCTGCATTAGCTGTGTCCTTGAGGGCAGATTATAGTTCAGGAGACAAACAGTCCTAGGAGTGAGGAACAGCAGGAGTGCTAAGCCTGCATGGTCATTTTTAGCCTCCTTTGCATATTCACACGTACACAGGAAGAGAATTCATCGCACCAAATAAACCACAGCCCTGGCTTGGACGTGGACAAACAGTTCTGGATGACTGGAGGGTGATGTTGCAGTGAAAGGAATCAAAATTTTAGCATGATGTCTCAAGAGACATTTAGAGTGGAGAAGATGGGAAGCCCTTCACCCAGAGAGCACACTGATGGGAGATCCATGGGACAAGAAGAAATAGTAGCTGCTCCATATTGAAAAGCAGAGATGCTGAGGGGAGCAGTAAAAAGATTAAAGTCGGTGTCTGGTTTTATTTAACAACATCATTAATTCCTTGAGAATCAAGAGGAGTGAGTACATTCACATCTGAAATGACTTTGAGACATGCAGCCAACATCCCTGTTGCACTGAGCACTCAGAAATGTGAGGAGGAAACAGTGAAACAAGATTCAGTTCAGGATAGGGAATGCCAGGGAGGGAGAGTGATCCAAACTGCAGATATTCAGTGGAAGAAATACAATTTGAGAGCAGGGATTGGGGTGAAGGTTGTCCTCTGAGACATGGATTTATAAAACAGTAAGGCAAGACAGCTATAATAAATTGGATGTAGTCTCTGTGTGCATCAGAGAAGGAGCATCTCTGGCAAAGGGATCACTAGTGAGATTACAGGGCTATTACTGATGAAACCAAACTTAAATGGAAAAGAAGAAGAAAAGGCAGACAAGAATAATAGGAATGATTAAGGGATGTGTGCATATAATTTTAAGGCTCATGGAAATAAATTTAGAAAACTCTTAAGAGAAGAAAAAAATCACCTTTTACTTTAAAAACATTGATAAGCTCTCATTAGAAACTAAATATTGAGAAAAATGTGTTCAAAGCTCAGGATTTCATAAACCTAGTACAAGATGCAGATGAGGGAGAAGTCAACTAATCTTCCTGTGAAATGGAAACAACCACAGTGCAGAGACACCACTCACCAAGGTACTGAAGACAAATATCAAATTCTGGTATCCAAAACGAGTCCCTAGCCAGGACAAATTCCTGTTTTCCTATCCCCTGGGTTGTAAGAGGGAATATGTGAATTTACTATTTGGGAGATATGGGAAAAAGCTGAATTTAAGGAGAAATGGCCTCTCTCTGCCTTTGAGAGCTATTCCAGGCTTGTTTATATTTTCCTTTCCTTGGATGATTTCAAGTGAGTTTGCTGCTCATGGCTGTCGGCTGCAGTTGGAGCGTGCAGTGAGAAGGAATTGATAAAAATGCCACTTGGGATTTCCATGCTAAATATCAGAGCACTCCCCTTGTGTTCAGCAGCCTGATTAGACCAGACAAAGCACTTGAAGAACAGAAGTCTAATGCAGGAAGCAAGTCTGTGTGGAAGGAGGCAAAGACAGGCCTGGTTCACATCACCAGCAAATCCTGCACCCCCAGGAATCCTGCATTTCTCCATGGAAGTGATACCTTAGGTTTTAAGCTTTGCTGTTTTGTTTTGGTGTGAAGCTTTTAGTTTTATATTAAGTGTTACTAGGATCTTTCCACAGGGTGGTGAAGACAAAACAATCCTATTCTAGCTGGAGACTCAAGGACAATCTCTCCAAACTTCAGGCCCAAAAGTGAGAAGAGGCGGGTGGGCAAGCAAGCAAGGAGGATGCAACTTCGTAATTTGAAGCTATTAATCGGACAGTTAACCCCTGCATGCAAATGGACTAAAACTTATAAAAATGGGAGATCTCGTGACCAAGCCTTCTTTTGCTTCCATCCTGGAGCCATCCAGGCAGAGGTGGGAGCTGGGCTGGGGTCTGGGCTCTCTGCAGGCAGCACGTGGTTGAGGCTGCTTGGACAACGCCGTGTATCCTATCTTTCCTGCACGATGGTAGGGGATTTCTTGTGGGACTAATGGCCTGATTGTTGGCCGGAGAGGGGCTGAATTGAGCACGCATTCCTCTCACACCTCATTACCGCCCCGCCACCCCGGCTGCCTCTGTTTGTTTAAGTGCAGCTCCTCAAGTCGGAGGATGCTCGTTAGGAGCCGGCTCTGATAAACACAGCACTTGTGCACTTGCCTAATTTGGTACCTCTGATGAGCCAGAACTTAATAAATGCAAACTGCTACCCAAATTACTTAGATTTGTTCAGTCATTTTCTGTCTTCCTCAGCATATTCTCTGGGCTGATCTCATGACATTCTCCTTCATGCCAGGTTTTTTTTTGTCTATCTGAACTTTCTTTTTCCACTAGAAGCCTCCAAGCTGGGCTCCTCTCAGGCACTTTGCATATATTATTTCACTGCTCCAGTGGAATGGTTCAAATTATAATTTTCCAGCTGAGATACAAAGACTAATTCATTCAAGACCACCTTTTTTTGTTTGTGTGTGTGACAGTGTGGATTTCTCTGTGGTCCTTGAGGAGATAAAATGCACCCAAAGTGCTCCGGGAAAACTGGGAGCAAGATAGAGAAAGCAAATTGTGGAGCAAAGTCATGTGCTATCAAGTGTATCCCATGCACTCTTTGGGGATGAGCTGATGGTGGGAGAGAGGACAAAGAAACCAGACACAGAAAATGCTGGTTGACAGATAAATCTGGGCTGAAACCCTCTGCTGATACTGATCAAATCAAATCCACAGCAGGAGTCCATACCAAGAAATTGGCTGCTAATTTTTATGGCTCAGCATCCAGCAGTGAGCTCCAGTGTTATATTGGGGAGCCCAGGAAGGGATGTGCATCCTTCTCCTTGCTCCTGCTCTGAGGAAGGCAGGAGATCCATCAGGAGCACTGCATGCACTTCTGGGCTCCCCAGCAGAGTCCAGAGGAGGTCACAGAAATGATCACAGGGATGGAGCACCTCTGCTATGAGGAAAGGCTGACAATTGGGAATAGTCAGCCTGGAAAAGGAAAAAGAGACCTCATTGTGGCCTTTCAACTCCTAAAGGGGGCCTGTAAGAGAAATGGACTTTTTAGCAGGGCCTCTTGCTCTGGGACAAAGGGGGTGGTTCTAAACTGAAGGAAGGTCGGTTTAGATTAGATGTAAGGAAAAAGTTTGTAACAATGTGGGTGCTGAGGCCCTGGCACAGGTTGCCCAGAGAAGCTGTGGCTGCCCCATCCCTGCAAGTGTCCAAGGTCAGGCTGGACAGAGCTCTCAGCAACCTGATTGAGTGTAAAATGTGCCTGCTCACTGCAGGGGGTGGGACTGAATGACCTTTGAAGGTCCCTTCCTACCCAAACTATTCTGGGATTTTGTGATCTCTGCTCTGGTGCTTGTGCCAGGGGCGATCTCACCTCCAGCTCTTGGGAACCAGGCTTAGGTGCCTCTGATGTTTCCTGGGATGGACAAACTGGGCAGGGAGGGCTGGTGACATGCCATGAGGCCTCTGGATGCAGCAGAGTGCGTCACCAGCTGAGTGTCAGCACGCAGGGTTTGCGGCTCCAGGGACTGCTCCATGGCTGTAATCCCAGAAAAGTCATTCAGGGCAACTGAGAAACGTGCCAGGTAGATGCCTAAAATGAAGATGGAAGTGTCTCTCATTGCCTTGGCCCCACATTGCTGCCCAGCCTGGGAGGACACCAGGGGGATCATCCATGAGAGCAGGATTGGCAAACAGAGGATCAGTGTGGGCAGCGGGATGTCACAAATGGGAAAGGCTGAATCCAGCTTTATTTCTACCATTCCATGGCCATAATCCTGATATTTGACAAGTAGCTCAAATTCACTTACAGTAATCTTATAAAGTAAATAGCTTTGATCCAATGTGTTTAATTTAAAGCACTTATGTTTTATTTATTCTTTTGCTGTGAAGAACAGACTGTGCTTTCTTTAATAATGTCTAAGAAACAAAGGTTTCCAATCCCCACACAGAGCAAAATTCATACCAGCAATACAACTGTGAAAAGTGATTTCCTTGAGCCTGTTTTCATGCAGAAAAAACAATTCCTGTGCCTCAGGAATCAGTGTGGCCATGTATTGAAATGTAGCGCATCAAATAACTGTGTGAATATTTGGAAAATTAACTCATGAATGATTTGTGAAGTTGAGAAATTGATAAGTGCTCAGTCACAGCAACAGTAAAGAGTTGATAAGATGATAAAAATCATGGATAATATATTAAGGGCCTCAGGGGAAAAAAAAAGAAAAAAGGAGAAAAAGAAGGAATTAGTTTGCAAAATATGATTGTTTTTGAAAATGTTTGCCTAGCAACAGCCCAACAAATGCTCCAAGTATGGCTGTATTTCATATTCTCACAGCAATACCACATCATGTTTCAACACAAGCCAGCCCTGAAATCCACCCTGGTGACCTCAGCTGCCCTGCTCTGGTGCTGGGGCATCTGGCAGCTCCCACCCTTCCCGAGCCGTGGCCGACTGCAGCCCTGCTGGCCATGGCTGGGCACAGAGCACATCTGTTTCCTCCATCCTACGTCGCAACAACCTATTCCCTGCTTTCTGTCGCCTGGCACCATGGAAGAAACAACTTGATGTGTCAATTTCCCTGTCTGTGCCCCGCTGGCAGCGGGTGGTGCCCACCTCTGCCCACTCAGCTCTGCCTGACCTCACGTTCCCCACGCGCCTGAGCTGGAGGAGTCAAAGTCGGGTCAAGTTCTTGTGTTCCAAGCCCAGGCAAAATCTCTTCCTCACAGAGTTCTGTTCACTTTTCCATCATCTCACTCATGGCTTTGCTTTTCAGAGCAGACTTGAAAATCTGAGTGTAACAGCAGAAACAAATCAGGGAGTTTCAACAAAGTCCAGTGAACTGCTAGGAAAGGAAAGGGGAAAGGAAAGGAAAGGGGAAAGGGGAAAGGAAAGGGGAAAGGAAAGGGGAAAGGAAAGGGGAAAGGAAAGGGGAAAGGAAAGGAAAGGGGAAAGGAAAGGAAAGGGGAAAGAAGGAAAGGAAAGGGGAAAGAAGGAAAGGAAAGGGGAAAGAAGGAAAGGAAAGGGGAAAGGAAAGGAAAGGAAAGGAAAGGAAAGGAAAGGGGAAAGAAGGAAAGGAAAGAGGAAAGGAAAGGGGAAAGGAAAGGAAAGGAAAGGAAAGGAAAGGAAAGGAAAGGAAAGGAAAGGAAAGGAAAGGAAAGGAAAGGAAAGGAAAGGAAAGGAAAGGAAAGGAAAGGAAAGGAAAGGAAAGGAAAGGAAAGGAAAGGAAAGGAAAGGAAAGGAAAGGAAAGGAAAGGAAAGGAAAGGAAAGGAAAGGAAAGGAAAGGAAAGGAAAGGAAAGGAAAGGAAAGGAAAGGAAAGGAAAGGAAAGGAAAGGAAAGGGTGCCAACCTGTCAGAAATTCAGCCTGTCAAAATAAGGTTCAGATCCATTTGTGTCCCTGCTATCCCACAGAGCTCAGATGTAGTGAGAACAGTTTTCAGCATAAATAGTGGCCATGCTGTGAGAAGCAGAAGTTCTGTACATGGAGGAAGGCTTGAGCTGGCACACGGCTCTCCTGAGTTCTGAGCCTGCTGTTGCCAGAGTTATACCACTATTTTCAAAAAGGAGGTGGATTTAGGTGCTCCTGTCTCTCAGCAATGGTATCTGTCCCTGAAGATGAGCTCAGGCTCCTGGATTGCCTGGTAAGCCCTGTCCTCAGAGGCAGCTGGGAGACCCTGGTGCAGTGGAGGCATTATCTGAGGAGAACAGAGCTCCTGCTGCACTCTGAGCTCCAAGTCAGCTGTGATCCAGAAGCCTCCATCCAAACACACCTCTCCTGTCTACTCTCTTGTCTCCTTGGCCAGCAGAGCAGCAGGTCTCATGGCAGGCAGCAGGGACAGCACAGCCTCACCACCCCAGAAAGGGACACGAGCACATTCTGTCTCCTGCCAATGTGGCTCTGGAGAGGAGACCTCTGCCAGAGGGATGAGGCAAACAGCCAGGCAGGTACAGCTTTAATCAGGTCTCCTTTTGGGACAAAAAGCCTTCATTTCATCACTTGTGTCACTTTGCAGTTTGGGCAGGCTTTGAGCACAGGGTGGGCAGCAAACACAAGGCAGCTGCAGGTACCTGCTGAGCCTGGCAGCTCTCTGTACTCAGAGGTGCACCTGAAGGTGTGCTCCAGCTGGAGATCCTTTGCCAGTATAAATTTTGTCCCCAGCAGGAGGGCCAGGCAGTGCAATAAGATCAGCTAACCCTTAAAACACAGACAAAGCCCAGCCCAAGGCCACCCAGGAGCAATTTTGAAGTGAGAGCAGTTCAGCAGCTGTCCTTGGGTGGCTGCAAACTGCTTTTATGAGCCCACTTGCAGGAAGCAGGGACTGCACATCATCACCTCTGTTTTCCAGGTCCAGGTCCTGCAGGCCTGGGTTTCATGGTAACTGGAACCAGATCTTTGTTGTTGCATTTGTGTTGATTTAACACAATGACTTTTCTGTTAAAATTACCTATACTATATGAGGTAGAATTTATCCTGACATCCTGCTTTTATGTATGTCAGAACCCAGACAATTCCTATCACACCATAACATTTACCAACATGGAGTTCACCCAGCAGCATTTTTAGAACATTTCTGAGATAGAAAAATAACTTTACATGAGATGACCTTGTTCTGCATCACACTGCCATCAGATTTTACCTACTGCTGGGAACCTCAGAACTGGAATCACAATTTTCACATCTCTGTCACAAATTGGATGCAGAGGGATCAGTGCACCAATGGCTCATCAGCTGCTGCCTGCAAAGCACACTGAGGCCCACAGAGGAAAGCATGGCAGTGACAAGTGTTATTTATTAGTCTCTGAGTTAATAACCCTTTATTTTGCAGCACATCTTTGACTTTGGTCATCACACCCTTCCCACCTCCTCATTCCAAACCACAGAGAGTTGCAATACAGAATACATCTGTTTCCTGTTTCAGAAATTACACATTTACAACCAGCACCCTCAGCTGAGATTCAGAGGCAAGCAGTTGTATTTACAAGTAATGTGTGCTCCTGAACCTATCAGGCTCCTTTGTACTGCCTGCTGAAAATGCAGAATAGACAAATAGAGGAGAAAGAACATCGCTGTTATTTGGAGAGGTTCGCACCATCCTCTTTTTCTCTTACTGCTATTAAAATTAAATAGGTGTCAGGGATAATCTGCTATATTTAACAGAAATAAGTAATTGTAATGACACACAGGGAGAAAAGACAATTATTTAAATTGGTAATAAATGTTCCTTACTATCGAATCAGGATGACCCCCATGGCAGGGAAGAATGATAAGGAGGACTCCATCTTATCATAAGACTAATAATTACTTTATTAATTATAATAATATAGTATTATTATACAATAGCATTATTATTATAATTTATTAACTATAATAATAGAGTATAATAAAACAATTATTATTAGTATAATAATTACATTATTATACTATATTATTCTATATTATATTACCCTATATTACATTACATCTAAACTGAATCTGCCAAGCACTCAACTGCCCAGAATCTCCTGGCTGTCACCCACAGTCCCGACACACACACATACACCTGGCCCTGGCAGGCCAAGGAAACAAAACACCATCACTTTGGGTAAACAATCTCCATATTGCATTCTACTTTTCCACAAACACAGGCACAACAAATGAGGTAAGAATTGTGTTTTCTTTCTCTGAGGTTCAGAGAAGGTGAAACCCAGAAATATTCTTGGGAAGAACTGTGCCTTGCTTTTGTCTGTGAAGAGAAATGTGGTGACACCTTACTAAGATATTATTATTATTATTATTATTATTATTATTATTACTAGTCATGAGAACCTCCAGGCCAAGTAAGGGTATGTGCTGCCTTCACTACTTCACTGAAGCAAGGCCAGTGGGTAAAACCCAAAAGAAATCAGTGGTTAGAAGGCCCCTGTGCCTTGGCTACAGGCTCTATCACACAAGGACAGGTTCTGTGCCATGCAGCTCCTCAGGCCCCTCTGATGCTCTGGGACAAAGCCTGGCCAGACCACAATTTAGGCTTTCCATCACCTGCTGACATGTTGGATGCAGACTGGAAGCTCGGCCTCCTGCCATTCTGGTAGGCAGTGAGGCTGAGGGAATTGCATCCCTTTGACCACTCCTCTCTCTCTGCCTCCTCAAGTTAAACAGCTTGAGACTGATGGGCCCAGCCCTGTGCTCAGGGATAAACATTGGTGAAAGTATTTGCAAACACAGGACCATAATCTAGAGGCCAATGTTGATCCCAGATATCATTTTGTTTATGAGTGTCAGTCCTGGGGAATGACTGAAATCCCAAGGGAAAAGCCTGTGTTTCAAGATGCTTGCAACATCTTATCCCCCAGCCTGACTCAGGCCTGACTTGCCAGAGCAATCAGCATCTACAACAGAGCTAAAATCACATGCTGGTGTAGGATGGATACGTTTTGCGAGCAGAGTTGGGAGGTGGAAACATGCAGACCTGCAATAATGCTGGCACTTTGCAGGATGAGAATTTGCAAATGCTTTGGCCAGCTCTAGGTTCAGCCACACTGAAAGCTTGTGTGGACTGGCTGTGTAAGGAAAGAGAAAACAGCAAGACTCCTGCACAGGCCTGCTGCTGCTTGAGCAAGGGAATCACCTGTCTCCTTGGCTCATTACTTGGCATATTCCCTTCTCCTTGCTAGTGAACCAAATGTAAATACCTTGATTGCTCATGAGCTCCGTGGTGTGTCAATCAGCTCTCTGCTACCAGCTCTTCCCTCTCCAGCTCTTTCCTTGAGCTCCTAAGTGCAAAATAACTTCCAAAATTCTCGTCCAGAAGAGTTGCTGCTGCCCAAATGTGGAATAGGAACCAAACCTCTGAACCTCAGGTGCACACAGTATATAAACCCTGCTTTTCGTACAGTGATACTATTTATAAACAATATAAGCTCTGACACCTTTTAGCTTGGAAAACAATGGCCTGGATTTTCAGGTTGGCTTAAACCTCAGCACACACATCAACACAAATGGCCAGCACACACAGCTTCCTGCCTGGGTCTGATCTCTTTAATTAGAGGGAATTTTAGGAGGCTCTTCCCAACCTCAGAGTCACAGTGCTGCAACACTGACAAGCCCATCAAGAGAACGGGCAGCTGGAGGGATTCCTCAGTTGCAGGAGCTCACCTGTTTTCCCTGGGCCAGCAGCAGAGTTTGGGAGCTCCAAAGCTGGCTTGGTGTGTTTACAGGGAGATCTGCTGCTCACACAATTTGCTGATGTTTCCCAGGCAGCTTTGCAGATATGACAGGGCTAAGGAGAGGCCCCTGGAGACCCAACTCCCCTACAAACAACACTGGTATCTGCAGCATTGGTTAGTCTGAACCAGGCTGGGCAGGAGTGTTGATATGCTGGAGGGTAGGAGCTTGGACTACTCTGATTTTAAGTTCATTGCAAGAGGCCATAGCAGATTAGGGGGAAGAAAAGAGAAAGCATTGTTTTAGATCAGCATTAATTCCTAGAGAAGAAGGAGGGAATCCTGATGTGCATTTTGTCTCCCACAATCAGGAAATGCTGCAGACATCTCCTCAGCATCATCTGCTGTCCTTATTTCTTCTCCGGGGTTGAGGCACACTGGAGACAAAAGATTTTGCAGCCCCAGCAGAAATGTTTGTGGAATGTTTATCTGATCAGCTAAAGCCTTTGAAGGCTTGCTTTGGTAAAGAGTTGTAACACTTCATCATTCAGATGCAACTGAAACACTTGGTGTCTCCTTTTTGCAAGAGAGGCTTTTTTTAGGGCAGCAAATTGGTGTTTTGTACCAACAGCAAGAGCTGGGATGAGGTCAGGGTACCACAGTTCATGGAATTATTTATTTTTCTGGACAAAGCTAGAGATGGGGTGACATGCTGTTTCATGTTTGTCAGACAAACTGCACTGCCCACCAAACAAGCAGTCCCTGAAAGGGAAAAGAGTCCCCAAAGCCCAGTTTTGATGCTAACTGTGCAGTGAGATGTAAGCTCTCTCCCTGTACTCTGCAGGGAAGGAAAACCTGATGCTTGTTACTCCTTTCTGCATCACGAAGGAGACTGCACAAAAGGGAAAAAGCATCTCTGCTAAGAGTAAGACTGCTGGCTTTTCAGCATGGAAAAAGTGATGGCAGACACACAGAAGCAGTTTGGGAAGAGCCAGATTATTGGCCTGCTCCACAGTTTGGGAGTAACCCCTGGGCAGTAACCCCTGGGCAGCCAGGCTCTGCTTCCTGCCCCATCCCATGTGATGGGGTGAAATTAAAGCAAACCTCATTATCATCTTTCAACACCACTTAGCACATCCCAATTTCGAGGCTACCAGAGAGAAATATGGAAGGGTTTTGGGGTCTCCAAGCTGGACAGTTACAGCTCACATGGAGCAGGGCTGTGTGGGTCTACACAGTCACGTTCTGTGGTCAGGGTAACATTTGCAACTGTGCTTCCTGGTGCTTTCTCCGCCTGGATTCCAGGTGTTTGTACAAACTTGGCTGCTTGATGCATTGCAAGGGACAAACACGGCTGATTTTCCATATGATGCCCAGCAGGGACACTCCTAAATGGCAGCTGCACTGAGCTCACCTTTCTGACCACTGCTCCAGCTGCTTTCAGCTCTCTCCCCAAGCTAAGTCGTTGATCACAACATTTCTGTGTGCCTGCAGGTGCTACATATTCATTCATGTCAGCTCAAAGACCACGAGCTCAGACGTATGTCAGGCTGAATTTCCAGCTTCAAGGGGAAAAACAAACCTCAGGGAGACTATAATGTGCCTGCTCCTACTTCTAACCACTTGGAAAATACCATTTTGTCACAGGACATCAGCTCACCATTCTGAGCTACAGCAAATTTGCTTTTAAAGCCCTCCAGTCCATTTTTATCCAGGACATGTGCCCTGTTCTGAGCTCAGCCTGGCAGTGGTGGGGCCATAGCAATACTTCAGCTTGAAGCCAGCCCCTTTTAAAGCTCAGTTCTGCAGAACAGGCTTAATCTAGGCTGGGTCCAGCCTAGTAGTTCCTGAACTGTCAGCAGAAAAATGCACACCATGCACATACAAGACTGATGGTGGGAAAGTCTCCCAAAAACAACTGATGATCCCTGTAACTTCCACTAGCAATAACTTGCTTCAGTGCAATTAATTCCTGTAAATCTCCTGATGATACCAGATATGTCCTACAGACACTGCTGTAGTCTCCTCTAATCTTCAACTGCAGAAAGAATTTTCTTTATAACTTTCTTATCTCTATGGGGAACATTGTCATTTCTGCTTTCTGACTTTCAGTGTCACAGAGTTGCTCTGAACCTTCTCCCAAGTCTCTTTCCCCTCACTTTGCTTCTTTTCCCCTTCTTTTTAAAACATTTTAGGGTTTTAGTTGCATTGTTCCTGGCATTGCTTCATCTGTGCAACTTCTGTTACTGAAGCAAATGGGGCTGGAGCTTGAGCAATGCAAGTTCAGAGCAAGAAATGAGATAACTGAGGCAGGAATGAGACAAGGCAATGCCCTGCTCTTGCGAAAGAGAAATAGAAAATATAAATTTCTGAGGTTGCAAACAAGCCCTTTCTGCTGGATCAAACCACAGCATTACAGGCTGCAGCAAAGGATGGTTTCAACATTTTCAGGGCTGTGGTGTTTAGGATTAATTTAGGATATTTTGCTTTTGCCATGATTTGAAATCTTTCATACCCTCACAAGGCAAAGAGCAACAACTGTGTATTTTAATCTTTGCAGTTCCTCAAAGATATTGAAATGTTTGAAATCCACTCCACTCCACGGGATGCTTGAAAGTATTCCTTTAAAAGGAAATTATGGTTGAGATATCAATGTCAATACAGTGATAGCTCTGCTAAAGTTCCACTAGCTACAAAGAAAATGTTTATTTATGTACCCTTCCATGATTCCTTGCATGTACTGAGCATTATAAACGTTTCCAGGAAAAATTACTGTTTATTTACAAGTTTTATTAGCACAGCACCACGTGACCTGATGTTAATGGACTGGGGGGACTATAAAGAGGCAAAACCATTTTGCTTGGAGGAGAATAAAATATAAAGGGACAAAATAAGATTGAAATGATGAGCTGCAGCCCAGAGAAATGGAGGAATCTGCCCAAAGTCCCACAGACCCAGAAGATCCTACATTTGCACATTCTTGCTCTGACCTATGTCTGGGGTGAGCACCACAGATATTTCCTACGGAGAACTTTGGCCCCATTAGTTTAGATTTTAGAAAATCTCAGGCTATGCTAATTAATTAATTAATTTATTGCCTCTGTGCTTTATACAGGATGAGGAGCCATTAAAATGAGCACAGCCTGCTCTAGGGTTATGTGTCTGCAGGGCCCATCAGATGTGCTGCATTGTTTTTCCTTGCAGCCATGATGCAGGAATTAATATTGGACTATGAACTTTCCAAATTCACTCACAGTCTGATCTCTGCTAAGCAGATCCCTACAGATAACTCTTTCTTCTTAAAAACCACATTCCAAGTTCCCTAATAAAAAAATGTACCAAGGTAAACCACAACCAATAATAATTTTTCTCTAACTTCTACCCAGTTTTATTTTGAATTTCTATATTGAATTTTAGACATCAGTTAATGCCACAAGTATGCTGACAGCTATCAGTATGATTTGCCATTTGACTTGAACTTTGAGTAAAAATTCTTTCTGTCCCATATCCGTGTGTTTTGATTATCTACAACATGGAGGAAAATTAAATGTTTCTACCCCTTTTCCACTGCTGTATAGGTGAACATCCTAATGTGTAACACAACTATGAAGAACCACAAGCAGTACTTGTGAGTGGGTGATTTTAACTCGAGTGAAACATCCTTTTCTTATCCATACCCCCTGCTGAATTCATTTTGGCTCAAACCATCCCCACGAGGCTTTGCTGTGTGGGGAGGCTGAAGTCAGAGTTCAATCTCAGGCTAAAAGTGCAGTGGAAACTCACTCTGTGTTAAGGAACAGTTCAAAAAACTTTGGATTTTTGGCACCCACATTTCTAAGATCTCATGAGCTATCCCAGTCATGCTGGGGGAAAAAAAAAGGAAGAAAAAAGAAGAAAGGAAAAAGTGTTTCTGATATTGCCAGTACTGCAGACCAAGCAGAAAATATTTTTTTTCTCATGATATAAAAACTCTTGGATGCTTTTTTTTGAGAGAAAAGGCTGTTCTCTGTTGCTAGGAGCAGCAGAATATTTTTTCCCACTGTAGCACTACCCTGCTTTCCACAAAGCATCCTGATACAGCTACAGGTAGGATGAACCTCATCTTCCTCTGCAGGCATCTCTGCACTGGGAACATCCCCCACAGGATTAATGAACTTCTCCCAGCTTCCCTTGAGCACAAAAGATATTAATTTCTGGCAGTTAATGCCCATTTCTGGGGGAAACTGCCCATTTTCCCCTGCAGGGCACAGCCAGCCCCTGCCACTGAGGAACATGAGCCTGACAGCTTAGCAGGATATAAGGAAATTATGGATGACAATTATATCCAGAGTTATCTAAATCAAGCAGAGGCACTCAGGAAAGTTATAATGCATAATTCAGGTTGAAGCTGACCTTTAACTACTGCAGGCTGAAATCTTTTCCTGAAGCAGAATATCTTGAGAACTGGTTCATAAAGGGCTTTCTACACATTTCTCTGATGCCCTGAGCAACAACACACTCTGGTAAACAAGAAACCAGCTCCAGGAACTGTTGGCCTAATCTGGACTTGCAAGCCCTGATTGTTAAAAGTTTCAGGTGAATATTTGTGTGTAGTTTAGGAGAGAAAATGAAGGACAGATGCTGCTGAAGACTTAAAGGCAATCAGGATATCATTACCAGAGTTGTAGTCAAGTTAAGCTGTTACTATTCTCAGTTTTATTTGGATTTTACTTTAATCCCACAGAACCCAATAAAATATACCTTCTTGGAAAATATAATATGAAAGAATCCTATTGAAGCACCTGCTGTCCTTGCCAATAAGCTGTAAAAAAGGGAAAGACATTTGGAAACTAGTGTTCAGAGACTGGGCAGGAGGACTGGAAACTTTGCAGAGATGCTGCTGTGTTGTCCTGTTTATCTTCTTTCCCTCTTCTTGCTCATCTGGCCAGCAGTTAAGGAGAAGTATTTTGCCTCTTGTGAGTCACACTTACCAGAAACATTTTGCTTTGGGCATCTCCTTGTTGCCACAATCCTGGTCCCCCTTCTTTCTGTATTTCCCATTTGAATGGAAAGACACCGATTACTCTTTGGAAATATTACATGCTCTTGTATGAAGAGCACTGCATTGGGCATGTCCAAATCTTTCCATTACAGCAATCCAGGAACAACTGCAAATAACATTTGTAATCAGAGTAGGACCCATAAGATGAGTCACTGATGTCTGAGAAGTTCCTGACTATGGCAATTCATGGGGAGGGGGTGGTTAAAGAGAGGGAGAAAAGGAAGTTTGGCTCTGATCCAGACTCATATCTGTGCTGGAAGAGCAGGAGAAATAATAAAACCTTTCCAAAAACACCACATGGGAAAACACCCATTGTTTGCTCCAATCTTTACTATCCTGTGGGGCAGAGCAGTAGACTCAGGAGAGGAACTCTCACCACGTACAATCAGCTGTTCAAGAGGTTTCTAAGAGGGTCAAAGATTATGCTTCCAGTGGAATGGGGTGGAAAAGGAAGTGAGTGGCCACATTGCCCTGTCTCTGCCCTGTCTCTGCCCTGCAGGACCCCCTTGAGCAGGGTGTGCCCTGCCTCCTGCTTTGGGTGCTGAAAACAGTGGAAAGTCCCTCAGCACTTCAAGATCCAGTGAATGACGTTCCCTTTGCAATTTGCAATCAGGGGAAAGGAGTTATCCACAGGCTTGGCCTGCACAGGAGGCTGTGAGAGCCCCAGTCCCACCTGATGGATGCCACAGGCCTTCACCAACCACCAGAGAAGAGGCACCAGCTTAGAGCTGGTGACAGCCACTGCCAAAATAGCCTTGTAAGCTTCCAAGCCTACCTCTGGCCTCTCCTGGATGCACGATGGACCGTGACATCCCTCTAGGCTGGCAACTCTTTCATTTCCAGGTTTTGGTTCTCAATAGGCAAAGTTCTCTGGTTTCTGGCTTTCCATGTCAAGAATTGCATTACAGTTGATGGGGACCCACCAAACAGCCATGTTGAGAATGGCCCCAAGCTACTTCTGATCCACCAGAACTGGTATGTTGTGAGGTATCCTGACTCTCTGAGAAGTTCTGAAATTCAGAGTGATTTCCTAGCTCAGGCATGGGTGAACCCTCAGCAGATAGCCCCAAAGTTTCTACAGTGTTCCTCACCATCCTTCCCAGTACTGCAAACTTAACTGAAGGCAAGCACATCCTCCTTGCTGTCTGCTCTTTGCCAGTGCTACTGCTGAGTGGATCCCAAACTTTCCTGAGCAAGGAGCTCTTCCCTGTACTCAGCATGGCTCATTTTTTAACATGTGCAGGTGAAGGATGGTGTCCTGAGGGTCACCCACTCAGGGCTAGCAGAATATCTGGAACCACTGTGCACGGGGAAAGTATTAATAAGGGTCTCACGAATCCACATGACTCCACCCAACAACTCAGTGGGGTTATCCTTCCTTTCTTCAACTGCTGCCTCTGAGCTATGGTAACTGTTGGAAAGAGCTGGAGGTTTGGATCATAACCACTGCTTTTTGCAGCAGGGCATGTTGGAGGTTACAATAACATGGTACAAAACCAATCTTTTCCAGGATTTCTGATTCCAGTAGTAACTTGTCTCTCACCCTGACACGGGTCTTGCTGTTGTGCTGCCAGTGCTTCCACTGCTCAGATTGCTCAGCTGCTCCAGTCAGTTCCTAGAGCTTTCTGCCCCTCAGAAGCTTATCATAGTCCAGAGCCCAGCAGAGGCATCCCTGCACCAGAAGTTTTTCCTTTTTTTCCTCTGTCTCATGCTGAATATCCATCCTCTGCCCCATGAAATTACTAAAGAAGGCATTCCTGTGTTATTCCTTTCCTGTCAGTGATCAATTGAAGCCATGCAGATCTGTTCTCACCCTCATTTTAGTTTGTCTGTTCCAGGACCTGAAGTTCAGACTTCTATTTAGACCTGACTCTGATATGTTTAACTTCATATTATATTTAACCCTCTGGGTTTCCTGAAGGAGTACAGATGAGAATTTTCAATTATGCATCTTTCCCAGCTGAGGTCAGGGGACCAATTCCTGCCCCTTTAAACACTGAGATAACCTTTCCAAGACAAACTCAGCACCCTGTACTGTGACACCCAGCTGAGGCCAGCCTTGGTTGGAGGGACAATAATTCTCACCCAGGCAGCATGGACACGTTTCTCTGCTAGAATAGGAAAAGTTTCTGTAACTCTTGTGGCCTCACACCTGGTTTGAGTGTAGGAGTCTGGTTTAAGTCCTGGAGTCAGGCCCTGGCCATCTTTGGTACAAATTTAAACCCAGCCTCTGGCTGCTGTAATTTATGCTAAGAGTCAGGATGAATGCCAAGCCAACTCACGATGCAGGGATTCAAAAAGTGACTGAGAGTCACATTCTGTCCATTATTCTTCTAATGATGAGCCCATTGCTCAGATCTGAGCTGGGGAATGAATACCACCGGAAGGCAGCAGAAAGTGAAATCATCCGGAGTGCCTCATTGCTTACCTGTGGTTTCTGCAACAGCCCCACTGAGCATTCAGACCTTGGGGCAGAAATCTGTAAATTTGGCTGCTTCAGCTCCAACTGAAATCACTGCATGTAGGGAAATGTCTGCATCTACCCCAAGAAAAGACATGATGGGAAGGCATCCAGGGAATGTGCTTGGTGCTAGAAGGCAAGTGTGTTAGAGTTCCCATGAATTAGCACAGCATTGTTTCCAGATAAAAAAAAACTAAAGTGGTTTGGGTTGCAAACCACAAGCACTTCTAGATTTCTTCAGTGCTCATCTTAAAGGTAAAAGCTTTCCATGGTTATTTGTCCATAGTTCACAATCTTTTGGTTAAACAAGCAACATTTACTTTTTTAGAAGTCTGGTTGTTTGGCCAAAGAGCTGGTAGACCAGAGCACTTCTGATCAACTACACACGGTGCAAAGTTATCTGAATTATCACTGAAGGATCCTCAGCACAGGATGAAAACCAATATTCCACCTTAGCTCAGCAGATGATGGTTTGGGGAGGTGCAAGGAATATTGTAAGGCAAAAGGGAAATGGAGGGCATGAATTGCTGGGCTGTGGGCTGTTTATCAGCTCTTGTCTCACTTTTCTCATGCAGCTCTGTGGGAGGCATTTCTGTGGGACATGATAATAAAAGCTGGGATGTTTTTCCACCCTATTTTTTTCATGCTTTCTTTGATTTTGCTGTAGATCCCAGAGACCAGATGTCTCGTATTAAAGGAAGAGTCACTCTGCTTCTCTTTGGGGACATATTTGGGGAAGGAAGGGAGGAAGAGTTATTTCTTTTTGAAATGAGAGTTAAATTGACACACAGTGGATAAATGGCAGAGGCTAAGCATGCTGTTGATAGAAAAGATAACCCTGAACAGTGAGCCTGATCACCACAGAACCTGAAGATATTTTATTAAAATAACTTACAGAAGCTTCTTGGGCCATCTATAACTAGGAGTGACCTGACATTGTGAGTACCTTTGTCTCTCAGGGGATCCTCCCCATGTCCCCGGTGGGATAAGGTTGTGAGGGATGACATAACTCCCTCCTTTGTGCAGCTGCCTCAGCTCTGACAGGAACAAATGATGGCAGCCTGCTGATGGCAGACACGTTAGTCATGCTCCCACTGTTAATTGGGCTTCTGCATCTGGCTGGCTTCATCTGCTACCCCTTGTAACACACTGACAGCATAAACCATCTCCTTGCCTAAGGAATTGCTATGCTTCACAAATTGAGACCCCAATCCTGCATTTGAGCTTCTCACTGATACTTTGTGTAAACGTCATCATTCTCGAAGGAGGCTGCACTCAATAAATCACTCCCTTGATGCTGCTTTGAGAATGGGATGTGGATGTCATTTATCTCCCCTGGACTGGAGAGCAGCTGGGCCACTGAGATCACTCCCCACAAATCCCAGAGAAGCCCAGCAGAGGTGCTTAGCCCAGTTAAAATCTGCAGCACATCCTTTCCACACTCACCACAACCTTAAGGCAGACCTAACAAAACAAGGCAGTGAGCCTGAAATGCCAAATCCCTCCCAAACTAGAATGTGTTACTGGAAGGGAGTGAGGGACCACAGGCATTTTGGTGTCCTGAGGTCCTGTGGTCCTTCAGAAGGAAACTCCAGCTCATTCCTGCCAACGCAAACTCAAGGGAGCAGGCGGCGGCGCTGCAGGGAAAGCGAGCAGAGAGCACTGCAGTGCTTCCAGCTCCAGATGTGCCCAACAGCTGGAGCACCACCAGGGTCCCTCAGCTCTGCCCAGCTCCCTGCAGTGTCCTCCATGCACCAGGAGTCCTAAGGGAGCTCATTTCTTCCATCTTTCCTAGAGGCATCCAGAGGCAGCTCCTCCGCTAGGATTTCTGGAGCTCCCTCTGGGAACACGGATTCACATGAGTCATTAAGCCCTGCCAGCAGGATGAGCATGAAAATGGATATTTTTAAAGGGTTTTTGTTGGCACTGCTTACCCAGTTAAATGCTTAGAACATAATTACTAAGGGGGGAAAAAAAGAATGTTTTCAGGAAAAAAAAAAGTACAACCCAAACAAAAAATACTTCACAGAACCCAAACAAACTACACACATTTCTGTAAATTATTTATGGTGGAATTGGCTGTTGGGCTCAAGTGAGTTACAAGGATCAGGTTGTCTATGCCCACAAAAGCAGGATCCTGCCCAGATGTTTAATTTTTAACTTAAGGGAAAGCAACAGAAAGAGCTGCTGTAGAGGACATTAAAACAGAAATGAAAATAGACCTGGTCAGGTATTATTCTCACAATATCTTTGTCATTAAAGGACAAAGTCAAAAGAATGCTTGATTTTTGCAGGTCTAATTTTTGCAAGTCGGATTTTTGCTTTCAGTCAATGCTAGAAAATCTGAACCATTTGGCCAAAAATTGTTCATTTATCCCATGCAAATATTTGAATTTTTTTCTTTTTTTTTCTTATGTTTTGACTAGATTGAATGAAAATATATCATAATTATAAGCAATAATTACCAAAAGTCACCACCAGCAAGTTAAAACTCTCATCCTCTCTCTTCCACTGAATTTTTCCCTCCTGCAATTTCAGTATGACCAGAATAAGTAGCCCAGCTTCCCAAAAGACTCGGATTATCCAGCTGCCTCTGCACTGACTCACAGGGAAGCTGTGGACAGCAGCTTGCAGACAATGCTTTCCATCTGTCCATAAAATCCCCCTCAGTGAGCATGGCAGAACTGTGCTGGTGCAGCACAGACACCTCACGTGCTGTTCCTGCAAGGTGAGCTGCTCTCCCTGCATTTGGGAGTGCCCTTATCCCTCTGCCTGCTCCTCCAGCAGGGATCCTTCTCCCTCTGCATTACTGCATTACTCAGTCCCTTCCCTAGAGTGAGGAGACAGGAAAGATGGAGAGACACCATTTGCAAGGGCCTGGAGTCACAGGACAAGGAGGGAAAGGCTTCCCACTGCCAAAGAGCAGGTTTAGATGAGATATTGGGAAGGAATTCTTCCCTGTAAGGATCCTGAGGCCCTGGCACAGGGTGCCCAGAGAAGCTGTGGCTGTCCCTGGATCCCTGGCAGTGCCCAAGGCCAGGCTGGACAGGGCCTGGAGTCCCCTGGGATAGTGGAAGGTGTCTCTGCCCATGGCAGGAGGTGGCACTGGATGATCGTTAATGTCCCTTCCAATCCAAACCATTCTGTGATTCTCTGATTCTGACCAGCTTAGCAAAGGTGATGACACAGTGATGGGCACTAAGGAAGGAGTTTGAGCCCCAGGTCCCACTGCTACTGTCCAGCTGGGAACCATCACTGCTTCATAACATAGAGAGAAATGCACGTTCCTTGGATTTTGGCTCAGCCAGAGCCATTGGCTCCAGCTGACCACCTGAGTGATCCCACCAGAGCAACAGAAGGAATTGATTGGATTGAGAAAACAGCTATAATTAGAAATGGGTTAAAACAGATGAACAGACCTCATCACTTGTTTTTTGTTTGCTTTAGCAAAACCAATACCAAGAATGGTTTGGCTGCAGGCCTCATTTCTGAGCTCATAATATTCACGGGTGGATCTGGGAATAAGAGAAATGGTTTCTGTCAAACGCTGTCAGCAGAGAAAGAGCAAACTATTCTCCATTTCAGCATGCTCCCACTTGTGTATAGCTGAACCCGCTCTGACCATCACCACATCTGTCACTGTGGCTTTGCAAATTCAGTGGCTGGATGAGCCTGTGAAGCTGCTTCTCTTCACTTCAGCGGTGGAGAATTCACTCTGAATTCAGCCTGGGACTCTACAGAAGGGGTCCTGCTCCTCAGCCAAGGATCATCAGCTCTGGAAAGTGTTTACAGAGTAGCCCAGTGCAAACTAGCACTGCAGACTGCTCAGGTGTCACCAAGGGGCTTTGGCCGTGCAGGAGGAAGTAATTTATAATCCAAAGGCAGTATTAATTCCCCCTCTGCCTCCCTCTCCTTCCTTCCCCTCATTTCTATGCAAATCCACATGTACATGAGTATCTGACTGAGTCAAGTGCCACCCAAAGGTAATGCTACCAAGTTCAAGGGTTTTATTTAAGCTGCAGCTAGGCAAGCCAACAATTGCATAAGCCCCTTTATTGTAGGAGCTCTGGCTGACATGGAATAAGACAGGTTTAAGTGCTATTACAGCTCCAGAATTTCTTATGGGTTCTACAGTCTGAAACTAATCCAGGAAAACACTTAACCAAAATTTATCTTCCACACCACAGACATCCATTGAGCTACATCTCCATCAACCCACTGCTTTACAAAGCATTAATTAGCAGAACCAGCCCTGATATTTTTGGTGTATTCACTTATATGGAAAAAACCTCCTCAGCTGTTTGCCATTTTACCATTCCAGCATCAAGGAAGGATGGAATGTTGTTATTAAATGTGCTTCCCTAGGCGCTATCACTCTCACACATTCCCACATCAGCTGCTTTTTAAAGTTCTTCATCTGAAAGGAAACATTAAAGCCTTACTGCAGGAACCAACCCTCATTTGTTGGTCCTGGAAGTACCAGGGTGTTGGAATTCAGGACATACCTCTGGCTGTCCTGGATTGCCTGAGCCCCTGCCAGGGGGCTCAGAGACCTTGGCACAGAGCCCAAGAGCCCTGTGACTTTGATTATGACCCATGGAAAAAATTACCAACCTTATATGAGGATCTGCAAGCCACGAAAGTCTAAGCAGAATAATAATTAGTTTGTCATGGGGTGAAAAATAGGTTTTTGGGGTTTTTAGAATGGGGGTTCAGGAGGCAAGATGGAGGAATCTGAGCGTGTCCAGTCTTTCTCCTTCTTCTTCTTGGCCTCCATCTTCTGCTGTGATGGTGGCACTTTTGGATTGGTTTAAGGTAGAAGCTCACTGTCTAACACAGGTGATAGGCATTGGGAAGTTATGGTAAATAATGTACATGTAGTTTTTAGTATAAAAAGATACCACCACACCAAGGGTGCCAGTGTGCCTCTGTCTGACCTGCTGAATGGACCTTGGCAGGCCAGAGAAAGAATTTTATAGATAAGAAACAATAAACAACCTTGAGATCAAGACCTAGAATAGTTCTGACTCCTTCTTCAACAGCCAGGCTGGAAAAGAGACTTTCTGACACATCTCGGGGTCACTCTGAGCAGCAGAAGTCCCGAGACCAGGGACCTTTTTTGCAGCTATTGGAAGTACCAGCTCTGCTCCTCTGTCCCATTCACTCAGCAGAGCTGGGCCATTGATGTTTGCAGCTGCAATCCAGCCAGAGCCACGCTGAGTTTTACTAACAGAGCATCTGATCTAATACGTCTGAACTCCTCTGCTTGCTCAAGCAAAGCTACAAAGCCTTTGCTGTGATTCTGCCAGCTTTCATCAGCTACCTTGGTCAGGGCTGAACTCTTCCTGGATGGGAGTTTTCCAAGAAAAATGCAGGCAGCAGCCAGCCCTGCAGCACAGCGCCGGTGGGCACGGCGCTGCCGGAGCAGCCGGATTTCAGATGTGGTCATCGGCAGGCGTGGGCTCAGCACTGACTCAAAGGGAAGGATACCACCCCCTGAATCACCAGCACAGCTTCCTCCAAACCTGGAGCTCTCCTGGCCCTACATCACAAGAGGTTTCTGTCCCTTCTGACATTTTTTGTTTACTCTCTGTAATTTTCCACTATGCTAGACATCCATGGATTTTTCTCACTGGAGCAAGACAGACAGTGGCCCAGTCAGTTCACCTGGATTCTGATATGCCCAAGGCCTGGCATCCCACCACCAACCTCTTATGCCAGAACCCGGGGCTTTGCAGCCTGTTAAGGTGCAAATATTATTATTGAATATATTCAATATTCACTGAAAGTCTCATAAGGGAGATTGGTGCTACTGCCTCACCTTCTCTAGACCTCCAAGGTTAAGGAGAGAAAAAAAAAGAAGGAAAACAGGGAAAATGCAGAGGGAAAGGAACAAACCCACCATTCCTGCTACTGCTCTCCTCAGAAGCTGTGGCTGTCCAAGCAGCACTCACTACAGGCCCTGGTGCAGCAGGAGCTGTGCATCCAACACTGTACAAGACCAAAAGCAAGACCCCCTCCACCTGCACCCTCACAGGGATCTCAGACACAAATCAGTGCTTTCTCTGGGATTACTCCAAGCTCAGTGCCAAGGCTTTGCAGCTCTGCACTTGTGGGTGGCATGAGAGTGCATCCATAGTTCATGATCATGGATAATGGATCTCCTGCTGCTCCCTGAGCTACAGAAGCAACTTTCTAACTAAGAAATTTTCTCATCTCCAACCTGAACCTCCCCTGGCACAACTTGAAGCCATTCCCTCTCCTGCTGTCCCTGTTCCCTGGGAGCAGAGCCCTGTCCCCTCCTGTCAGGGAGTTGTGCCAGAGCCAGAAGGTTCCACCTGAGCCTCCTTTTCCTCCAGGCTGAGCCCCTTTCCCAGCTCCCTTAGCTGCTCCTGGGGCTCCAGACCCCTCCCTGGTTCCATTCCCTTCCCTGGACACACTCCAGCCCCTAAATATCTTTCTTGTCATGAGAGGCCCAAAACTGGACAGAGGAATTGAGTGCCCAGTACAGGGGACAGGCACAAGGGATGGGCACTCCCTGGGCCTGTGGCCACACTGTGACCTTCCCCATGAACCAATTGACACTCAGTGACCAAGAGAAAGAGGAATATGAGACCTCTCTCTCATCATATTTCATCCTGAAAATGAAGGTACATGGGTAAAGGCTGCTTTTCCCTGTCCTGGGAAGAGACCTGCTATCTCTTTTGAGGTTGTGAGCTTTTTGTGGGCTGTTGTCAGGGAACCTGGGAGATGGGGAGGTCCTTATAATAAGGGAAAAATGTGCAAGATTCTATAAATCCAGAGTGAATCTGCATTCATTCATTGCACTCCCTGTGTTCTTTTCCATTAAATGCATGGATGCAATGGCCCAAGGGCCCCAAAAGCTGAGCAGCATTCAGAGAAGGTCCTGAAGGGGAATAAAATTCGTGCAGAATTTTATGAAGCTGGGATCAAAAAGCCCACACATCTTTCTGTACATGCCCTGAACCTCATCCTAATGTTCAAAGGAACAAACCCATCTCTTTTATCAATCTTATTTATCTGAGACTGATGCTTTCCCTGCTCTTACATTTAGAATAGAGGATCCAGTCTTTATTCCAGGACATGGTTTTGAGCTCAGAGTTGGTGGGCTTCTGGTGTCTGGGTATGTACTCAAGGCTGTGCAAATCCCTCCCACTCAGAGACCTCTTTAGCCAGACTGGTGCTGCTGTTCATGACTCAAGGCTGATTCACTGAGCCTCCTGCTCTGCTGATGCTGCAAGACCCTTTATGTGTGCCTTGATTCCCTCTTTGCTGCAAGAGAGGGGATGGAGTGGCACCAGGAAATGGCCAGTGTGGCATTCTCACTTGTGAACAAAGAGGAATAAATCAGGGAAGCATTTACAAAGGGAAAGGAACAATTAAATATGAAGGCACCTTAATAGAAAAGTTCCCAGCCTTGATAAGGACTCAAAAGAAAAGCAAACACAATGATTTTGAATCTGTTGATCTACCCTATTATTACTGTTGGAAAACACTGTATCAGTAAAGGAAAAAGCAACAGTGCCAGCAGAGGCAAAGGAATGACAAAAACCAGTTGTCTAGAGGTAGGAAAAGGAGGAGAATTTCTTGTTGTGGAAATCTAGACTTCCCAAGAGAATTCCTCTGCTGAATTTAGTAGATCCTGTCACTAAATACCTTGTAAAGGAAAGCCTGCCTTTGCATATGTCTTTAGTTAGCTTAAAAGAACCCATGCTAGCAAACCTATTGTTTAGAACCCAATAGCAAACCTGTTGTTTCTCAAGCTGAGTCAAAATACTTTCTGGGAGGGAGTAGAAGCTCACTGATATGGTTTTAAGTAAAGGATCACCTGGTTAGGGAGGCAGCTGAACTATTCCCCTGCTGGAGAGCTCTCTACACCGAGGTCATATTTGATCAGCAACCATTTCCCTTTCATGCTGCTCTTACTAAATCTACTTACTGCAAGATGTGCTGCAGCCAACTTCTGTGTGCTCCAGCTCTTCCTCAGTTCAGCAAGAGCTTTGCTCAGGCCAGGGGAAATTTGTGGATTCAAATATTTTCCAAAGGTCAGAAAGGACCCATTTGCTTGTACACCTTCACCTCTTCCATCATCAAGACAGTGAACCTCTGTTATAACTGCTCTGTGGGTGGAAATAACTTTCTTTTCTACCTAAGCCACCACCCAGGCTCAATAGTTTGTGACTGACCTGTGACATGATTTTCAAGAACAAATACTTGAACTTAGGGATGAATGTGACCTGTGATTTTGCCAGAATGGGCAATATTGGAAGGCAGGTAATCTAGTCCAAACTCCCTGCTCAGGCAGGGAATGTTACTCAAGACTGTGTCCAGACAGCTTTTGAGTATCTCCTAAGAAGGAGACTACAATGTCTCCTTCAAACACATATTTAATCTCATGAGTGCAGAAAGAATGTGATAACATAATTCCTTTTCCCTGTTGTCACTCTGCAAAACCCACAGGTCATTCAGACTCAAATTCTTGCTTAAATTGGTAAGAAACTCTACTGATTTCACCTGGATTTTTTGAAGAGGAAGACTTCTGTATACAAGTATCAGCCTTATGGTCTTGTCCTTATACTCCATGCCTGCTCAGGTGGCATCAACCTGACAGGAAGAAAAATGCCCTCATTTTTCTCCACCAATGTCTTTTATTTGCTCCACCCAGTGAAAAGTGACCCAAGACATTTATTAGGCTAAGGCACTTGTTTGGTTTTCCTTGGTCATAAACTCCTGGGAATGGTCAGAAGCATTTCCTGTTATTTCACCAGGCTCCACACAGGTCTCCACAGAAATCCTGGAGAGAGGGAAGAAGAGAAGAGCCCAACTCCTGCAGTTCTTGGTGAGCCCTGGGGTGGACACACACACACACAAGCTCAGCCCCATGGAGATGGGAAGAGGAGCTCTGTGCTGGAGGAAGGAGCCTTGGCAGCTCCAGATTCTTCTGTGGCTCACCTGGCCCTGCCAGCAGAGCTAAACCCTCTCAGAGAGATGGTGGGATAGGGAGCAATCTGGTGGCTAGTGGGAATATTGGCCTCCATGGCAAAGGAGCCCTCCCCTCCCTTTATTCCTTGTGTAAAACACAAAGATGTAGAAGCCAAGCAAGTATAAAGTTACTCATGGAAACACAAAATCACTGCTGGAAATGAGTAACACAGGTGAGGGGAACACTCAGACAGTCACAGCTGCACCCACAGATGCTCACAGTGCAAGAGAAGTGTGTCCAAATAACAGAGGCAGCTGCCTATAATCCCTGTGTGTTTCTTGCCTCCCTGAGGGCAGTACCATCCCTGTGCCAGGCATGGCAGAATCACATCCCATGGAAGGACTCCTGGGCTGGCAGCAGTCCCAAAACCACTTCCCTGGTGCTGATGGCATCTGGGCATCTCTCAAACTGTGTCGATTTATTCTCCTTGCAACCCTTTGAGGTGAGAAAACACTGGTGCCTGCTCTTTGTGCAGGAAAATTCAGGCATTAAAAGGTCACCAAGTAGCTTTGTACATCCCAGACAAGCCACTGATGCAGGAGAGCTTCCTTCCTCTTTCACTGGGAACATTCTGCTCCAGCTGACCCAGGGGAAAAGGCTCCAGCCCTCTGCCACCCATCCAAGGGCTCTCTCCAGCATTAGGACGGTTATTTCCCAACAGCTCCAGACAAAATGACCCTGGTTTGGCTTTAGTGAATTCTTCTCTTCCCCACCCTGCCCCAGGTCATTCTGAGAATGGACTTCATGAGAAAAAGGAACTGAAACACCAAGATGTGGCTCTGGCTTTTGAACATGGTTTGGGGAATTTCTTAAGAATGCCTAAAGAATTAAAGGCATGCTGAAGCCAAGAGAGCTGCTCCAGTCATCCTTGGGAAGCACCAGGTCAGGCAGCCAAGCCCTGCTTCCACATCGTTTGTGCTCACAGATTTTGCATCAAAAAAATCTCAAAGACAACACAACTACAATACAAATTCACTTTCCTCCCCCTTCTCTGCTTCCCCTAGCAGGGCCTCCTGTTTCTTTTGCAGTTCTGATGGGACTTTGACTGGAGGCTCTGGTGCAGGCATTAGTAATCCTAGAGCCTCTGTATCCTACAGCAGGCAGGAGCTGGCAGGTAGGGAGAAGTTGTAAGGAAACTTTGCTAAAAGCCAGAGCACTGTTCTTGTGCAGAGCCCCAGCTTTTCAGACCTCCCCTCCTCTCCCTGCTGACACTGTCTGTACACAGCCATCTGTGTCAGGACAGCTGGGAGAACAGGCATTCATGTACACACAGGGAGACACTGCCAAAAAACTTCTGCAGAGTCACCAGATCAGCCTTGTGGCCAGATAGTCCATGAAGGAATAAATTCTGCATGTATTTCCCACCAGAGCATGACGCTAAATTCACCCCTTCCTAATTTTTTTTTTTTTTTTGGTGTTTCAGCACCTTCTGCATCTGTTAAACAAAGTATCTTATAAGGATGCAGAAGTAAGAAGACTCATCAGTGTCCCTATAGCATAACTAGCTGCTGCTTAAAGAATTATATAATAACATGCAGGAAAACAAACCCTCACTTAAAATGAAAATTTTTCATAAAGCCCCTTTACTTTTGTTCAGTGGAAACTCATTTAAACTTGATTTATTGCACCTTGGAATTTAAAGCTTCAGATGAGATTAATGGGCTGTTTTTTGGTTACATCATCTTCATGGATTGTCAAGACAAGCCTACAGTGAATTCACAAAGGAAAGTTTGGTTACAGTACCCTGTTAAAACACTGGAGCAATTGCTGTTTCTAAGTAACTCAATTGGATAACATAACAGATAGGCTTCATGAGAATAAATATGGAATTTCCACTGTATTAGAACAGCGAGCTGTGGCCATGTTTTACATTACAGGAATAGGTCATATATTTTTAAATACATCAGACGTGACTCATTCTTCAGCCCACACTCTGATTGGCTGACAGAACATATTTTTCCCCTTTTGGACTGTGTTTTTGGGGGATTTTGAGCTCTGTACTTACACTTTCTAGTGTGGTTAGGTTGGAAGTTGACAGTGATAGCAGAAAGGCTGGAAAAGGAGGATTTTCAAAGGCAGGAAAGACCATCCTGTACCCTGCTGCCATGATCTAAAGAAAGGCAGTAGGGACAAGCAGCACTCATAGAGCAAAGGGTTTATCTGTAATAGAGTAGCACCCTCAGGCTCCTTGGAATTCAGATCTAATGGGTTCAAATCCAGCAGCAAACCTGTCCTCCCACCCTGCAAGTGAAACAGCATTTTTCATTATTGCTGCTGGAAAAAAAGAAGGTTCATCCACAACCATGTCCAGCAACTCCAAATTTGACACATTTTCTGAGGATTCCTTAGGGAGAGAGTGTGATTTCCATCAGATAGAGTGACGTCCATCAGAGAGAGTGTGATTTCCATCAGCGGATTTTCAAAGGCAGGAAAGACCATCCTGTACCCTGCTGCCATGATCTAAAGAAAGGCTGTAGGGACAAGCCACACTCATAGAGCAAAGGGTTTATCTATAATAGAGTAGCACCCTCAGGCTCCTTGGAATTCAGATCTAATGGGTTCAAGTCCAGCAGCAAACCTGTCCTCCCACCCTGCAAGTGAAACAGCATTTTTCATATTGCTGCTGGAAAAAAAGAAGGTTCATCCACAACCATGTCCAGCAACTCCAAATTTGACACGTTTTCTGAGGTTTCCTTGGGGAAAGAGTGTGATTTCCATCAGATATCCACATAAAGAAGAATGAAAACAACTCCAAATACCAGCTTCAGCCAGCAAAGCCTTAGGAGCAGATCACAAGTGGCACGTGGGGGCTCAAGCCCCCACCCAGAAGGGCTGGACAGAATTCCCCCTGCAAAGAGAAATTCCCAAGGAGCTACAGGACACCTTTAAGGTGGGAGCCTACCCCCAGCTCTCCAGCAGGCTCCACGTGTTCTAACAGCTTGACAGGCTTCCAGGAATGCAGCCTGGAGCCAGTAAATAAAGGGCTTAGGCAATAGGAGATGCAAAGAGTGATACTGTTTGCTAACTTACATCCAACCCATAGAGATAGCCAAGCAATTGGATTTGGCTTCGTTTCCACACAATCTCCATCCCTGGGGGTATCTAGTTTAGAAAGCAAATTTCTTTACAATGAAATGGATTTGGCAGCCCTGCTGCAAATGAAGTTCATCTTGAGGGCAAAGAAAAAAAACCCACCACCACCCTCCCAACACGGCTAAGCAGTTACTGTGTAATTTATGTCAAATTATTGGTTGCTAGGAGGAATAGATCCAGATTTGCCTACATTTGCTATAGGAAAGGATTATAGATCTTTCATTCAGCCCATCAGAAGCATTATCAGAGCTGCTACTTAGTCTGCCAAATGTCTGATAAATGACCTTTTGGGGATTTGTCCTTAGAGGTTTCGTTTCTTTAACAGCTTTGTTTAAACCATGGTGAAGGACATGAACAGGCTGTAAGGCTGAGCCATACATGGAGCCTTTGGAGGACCAATAAAATCAGAATATTTGAGCTTATAAATATCTCAGATTCTCAAATCTCCAGAGGGGAAGTTGTGAGAAAGTGCAATAAAACCAGAAAAGTTGGTATTTCTCAAAGATACAAACTAAAGAGGAAAAAAAAAAAGAAAAAAGGAAATTAAACCAGACTTCAAAATACGCAGTTTAATAGGAAAAAAAAAAAAGGTTTTAGATTTCTTTTGGGATTAATGGTGAACCAGCTTTACTACCTACCCTGCTATAAAGATCTTGTATTTAAGGAGGAGTTGGATTTAATCAAAAATTAGCAGCACTGCAATTTTGTTTACAATTTCACATCTACAGAAGTGCTCACACTTTGCTTGGTGTCAGGTTTGATCTGAAAGAATTGTAGGATCCTACCAAGTAAATGAAAGCCAGCTATCAACACAGGCTAGACTGTTAAAAATTATTAAATGTATATCCTTTCCAAAAAGGATGAATCTTTGTAGCACATGAGCAGCTGTTATATCCAGCTCTGATGTATTTTCTTTGCACACTGGAAGCACCCAGCAAAGCAGCACAGGGTAATTAAATAATTAAGCCTGAGACTTAAAGCCAGCACATTTATGGGCCTTAGTAGACATTTCTCAGGAGTTCACAGGGCTCACCATAAATTTACATGTTTGTTTAACTTAACTGGGACTAAATGCTGGAGGAGGTTTTTCTTCTGCTTTTATAGATAATTTTTCTAATATAAGAAATTATAACTCATGCAAAAGCAGCACGGTGCAGCACAGGTATCTGTAGCTGTGCTCTGGCACACGTGCTGGGACAGACAGAGATGAAACTGAGCTCCCCAGTGCCATTGGCCAAAGACATTTAGATTGTGGCCCATGCCTTGACCTGTGGTTTGCACAGCAGGAGCCCATGAGCCACGAGCACCAGGGCACGGGGGAGCCACAACAGGGTCCTTTTTCATGTCCTTGGTGGCCACCTGCTCCCTCCCACTAACTTGGGGCCAAGCTGTGCTCAGCCCAGAGGTGTTTATTGGTGCTTGCAATGGTCAGACTGAAGGTTGTGGCTCCAGCAGCTGAACAGACCCCATCAAATCACCAGTGGGAGGGGAGCTGGTCTTGACCCTGTGAATTTACCTTGGGGCCATGTATGACTGAGGATGAAACCTGTTTTAAAGCCAGGATAGAACAGTTAGAAGAGTTTGAAAAGTTGATATTCTATAACTTCAGCTCCCACAATCACCTGGTTCACCCTGCACTGGCCAACTCAGTTCCTCTTTAGAGCAAGTTACCCTCACCACTCCATGGTGCAAAGAGCAGTGGCATTGCTTTTGAATTAAAGCAAATGCATCCATCCACATACTCCATAAGAGTGGAAAATCAGTTTTATAGAATGGAAATTCCCTTAGTCTTAGGGCCTTCTCAATGATCCAACCAACAGAGTAGGAGCTGAGAAATTCCAAAAGGGTTTGCATGTGCATTTTTCTGTCCAGCAGCTGAGGCAACTCCACCAGCCAGGTATAAAAGGTCACCTGCCCTCCCCTACAGGTGGGCTGCAGGACAATGTCCCATTGAGCAGCTGTAAGTTTGCTTTCAGGTAACCATTAACAGGAGCTCAATGCACAGACAAACAGCTCCTCTTGCCACCCACCCCTCCAGGTGCCACAGGGATGGACCCCAGCAATTTCTGCAATTACAGACCTGTGTGGAGCTGGGAGTCCTTTACAATCCTTCCTTTGAACTTCCTTTTGCCCCTGGTCCAGCCTTGCTCGGGAATTACTTAATACCCCCTAACCCCAGCCCTGTTTTCTTGTGGGAAGACAAAGTTGCACTTTGCATAATTCCTGAGCAGATTTTCCTTTGAGCTGGAAAAGCCCATGTATTTGAGTAAAAGATAATGGATGTATGGATGAAAGATGTACTTAGGACCAACAAATCTGGTGAACACATTGAATCAAGACCTTAACTGCCCTGTTCTGGGTGCTGATAATTTCTTTATGTGACTTTGGTGGTGTTCTTTGACAATAAACCCTGAAATTGTTTGTAAGTGCTTTGGTTTCCTGGAGCCTTCTGTCACATAATCTACTGATAGTGGAGGGTGTGTAAATAGAGTTGGGTGAAAACTGGAGAATTTTTGACCAATTAGTTTGGTCAAGAAGAATGCAGCTAAGGCTGTAAATGGTTTAAACCCAAATCAGTGTCAAAATGAACAGGATGACACTGATTTGTCAGAATTTCTGGTCTTTGTGTGGTTAAAATAGATACTGTTAGCAGCAGTGAAAGAACCAGGTACTTTCATTGTACCTGTTCACAGCACCTGGGTGAAAGGCATTTTAAAAGTCCCTCGAAAAATAATCTCTTTTCTATTCTATATGTTCTTCATGCTTCCCTGCTCATTTCATTGCAGGGAGGTTGGACTGGATGACCTTTGAATGTCCCTTTGAACCCAAACCATTCTATCATTCTTCAATGGCACCATGAATCACTGCCCAAAACACACTTTCTGTAACTTGCAAATGTTTATCCTCTAAATTACTGCAAATTAACTAATGGGAATGAAAACACAAGTAAAAAACCTTCATGGTAGCCCATGATCGAGTCCTTGACAGCCTTCTCAGTGCACACACATGTGATTTGGTTATGTCATGTGTCCTGCTGTTTGCAAATATTCCATAGAAACCCAGACAACTGGGGGGCATGCATCACCTCAATACAAGTTCTGTTACAGGTCGGCAAAGGAAGAGGAGGGAATAGCCAACCTAAACAGCACAGGTAATTGATCTCACATTCTTCTGTTTATACACCCACTGCCCTGAAGGCACATTGTGAGTCCCTCCAGATTGCTCCAAACGTCATTTCTTTCCCGTGTTTCCTTAGAGACAGAGGTGAATCAGCCTGGAGAAAAGCAGCTGGAGTCAATAAAAATTCCAGAGGGATAACCTGGCCCCTCCACCTCTTTGCCTAAGACTTTCAGACAGGACTCTGCTTTCTCCTGTTACTTCAGTCTCAGGGGCTTCTGTTTTGAGGGAGGAATGCAACACCCTCTCATTAAACTGGAAGGATCTCTGGGGGGTTGCTCTAGCCCCTTTCAGCTGTTTCCCTGTTTTCTCATGCTGTGTTTACCCTCTGCTATCTGCTGGTAAGTGAATGGCTCAGGCACTCCTGTCTGCCTGGTCCTGCAGCTCTGTCAATGCAGTCTGAACACCAGATAATTCATCTCCTCTGTCCCTCTGACACGGAGTTCTCAATCTCTTGGTGAGGCACTTAGGGACCAACGATTCAAGGTGTCATTTGCAGCCCACTGGATTGGAGGGAATCTCTCCCTGGGCTGGATCAGGACCAGGTGCAGCAGAGCTGAAGCATTATTCCACCTCCCAGCCTCCTCACCTTCAGCACATGTCCCCTCCAGCTGTACCTTGGAGGTTACTCAGGTGATAAAAGACAGTCCTGTTAAATCCTCTCCCTTCCAAGCTCATCACCTCTGCAGAGATGCTGTGCTTGGTGGAAATTGCCCCAAATCAGCAATGAAGTACATGAGATGCGGCCACCCTTGAAAGGCTTCATAAAACATTCATCTGGAAGCTGCATAGCTCCTGAACCTGTGGGGCTTTTTGTTAAATGCCACTCAAATTACTTAACTGCTTCATTTCATTCAAAAAGATGAGGAATAATCACAGAGGGGTCAAGACATGTAAATACAGTTAAAACAAAAAGAAACAGATGCCTCTAAAAGAAATGGTGTGTTTGTTATCATTTACTTCTGGGGTTAGAGTTAATAGAGAAATACTTTCAAATTGTCTCAGACAATTCTTTTAAATTGATTTCTTCCAGGCTTAAATCTGCATTTTACCTTTATCTCTTTTATGAACTTAAACACAATCTACAGCCCCACTTTTTTTGTTCTAAATTCTGTGCTTTGAAGCTGCTACCACACAGCTCCAGCCGTTGTGGGTGTATATTTTAGCGTGTTAATGTGTAACAGGTTTCATTCATACGGCTCAATATATTCTGTAGCCTAACACTGCCAGAGTCAGATCTGCTGTGATCAGCAGAGGCTCCATTCAGGAAGAAGGAAACTCAGCCTCCTTGCCTCTCTCTTTCTGGAGAAAGTCTTTGAAATTCACAGCAGAGCAGAAAAAATGAGAAGTTCCCTCCTACTCCTTCCAATTTCAACAAGTTGCCCTTTTTTTTTTTTTTTGTTTTTTCATTCATGAGCATAGAAGCTATTAATAAAATCCTTGAATGAGAGTGGTTACCCCCCAAAAGTGACACATACCTTAGGCTTTGCAAGCCAACATGACAACAGTCAAAACAGAAATCAGCCTCTCAATATCTCAACACATAACTCTGTCTGCACTTTAAAAAAATCCATCAGACTGCATCGTATCAGCTGCAGACAGATGAGTCACTAGAAAGCCTGAGACAAGCAGACCTAGAGTCACCTCCAGCCTGGAAAACACTTCCTGTCTTTAATGAAGAAGTGGAGGCCTCTGTCAGTGAAGCAGAACTCCTGACAGGCAGATGCCCTGTGCCCCCCATCCCCTCCTGGGGAAGAGGAACAGAGGGCAAAGAGGAGCAGTGGGGAAAGGGAGAATGAAGCTCTCTGCAGCTGGGACAGCAACAAGGTTTGCCCATGAGCAAAGGAACAGGAGAACAGCCCTCAAAGGGAAAATATGGCATGAGGCAGAGATGTTTTGGGTTGCAGAGCAGCAAAAGTTTTGGCTGGTTGGATTTCTTATTCCTGTCTCATCCGGCAAAGCTGGCATTTTGCTTTTCCTCTCCTGAAAGCACCTCTCCGTGGCAAGGTTTAGTGCCAGCAAGGAGTAGCATCTATCCAAGTGACCATGTGTGTCCCAGCAGGCAGCGCTGGAGGGATTGCAGCAAGACAGGCCATCTGTGTGAGGGCTCTCTGCCCTTAGCAGCTCCATCTGTGGCTGTAACGCCTTCTCTCTCCCCAGGCACTCTGGTAACAAACCAGCAAAAGCCCCAATTACCAGGTCATTCCCCTTTCCTGGGGCTGGAGACCTCCTAGGTGGGATTCACATCCCAGCTTTCCTAAGGCAGTGTGCGGCTGCCCTCAGCACAAATGGCTTGGGTTAAAACCTACTTCTCTCTTGACTCATCAGCTTTATTTACATGGTTCCTCTGTTGACAGACAAAATCTCCACCAGTCCTACCCTTCCAGATTTTTCAGGAGAAATGCAAACAAAATTTCTTCAGTCAAACTGCCCTTAGTTCTTATTAAAAGAAATCAGAAAAACAACTCCTGTCACTACCTCTGCTTGCACTTCTCAGACCCCTCTTACAAGTTTTAAAGAGAAAAGGGGCTGCACAAGCTCAGACCTGTCCTTTGAGACTGTCAGACCCCAGAGCCAGTCAAGTTACCCCCTTTCCCTTTGGCAGCTGTGCCCTGCAGCACCGAGCCTGCCATGAGCAGCTTTCAGGGTGGAGCAGGTAGGGCACAGCTCCCAGCCCCTGGAAAAACATCCCTGAAAGTTTGGCTTGCTCCATGTCCAATAAATCCACACCCAGCAGGGAGCAGCAATCCAGGGAAACGAGTGCTCAGCCCAGGAGGGAGCAGGAGAGGGGTGGCTGGGCTGAGCCAGGGCAGTGTGGTGGGCATGGAGGAAATCAAGCACCTTTCTGCAGCCTGCTGAGCCCCTGGGACACGAGCTGTTTTGATAAACAACACAGCCAAGGCTGGTGCACACAGAGGCCTTGATCTGACCCTGTCCAAGTCTTTAGATGGCATCTGAAAAGTAAAGAATGAAAGGTTCCTGATCACCCAGAAATGAAGGGACAAGAGGAATAAAGTGCAAATGAGTAACAGTGAGGGATGGAGAAGAGAAATACTTGGAAATACTTCCTACTTGGAAAGAGTAGTGCAGCATCCATTCCTCTCAATGGGATAAATTAAACACCTCAGCTCTGAGCAACCATAATGCTTGAAACCCAAATATTTATGAGCTCTAGCTTGCTCTTTCCTGCCCCTTTTATTTTCTTCTGATTAATGCCTTACCAAGAGTCAGCTGTGCTGGGCACAGTACAGGTCTACATCAGGATAAAGCTCCTGAACACTGCAGAGCTCAAAACAAGCCAAGAGGAGAGGAACATGCACCAATAAACTACAGAACATCTACAAGTTTTCCAGCCCTATGAAACTGGAAAGCATTTGTCTGGGAAAATACCTGCTCAGGTACTTTATGGTCAATGTGGCCTTTTCTCAAACCTGATTGTTGGACCACAAACTATCCCCTAACAAAACAATTTCTAATAGGAAAAACCACAGCTTCCTCACCCTGTTTAGCTCCATGGGATAAAGCAGCCCAGATCAGTTTTCTTTATGGACATCTGTGAAGTGTTTCACTTTTGAGGACAGGGTAAGTGGCCTGTTGCCATCATTTGAGTGGAGCTGGGGAGACTTCTCATTCCCAGAGAGGCTTCCCAACCACTGGCTAACTATTTCCCTGCCATATTCCAGCTGCTTGGGCTCTCAGCAGAGCTAGAAACAACATTTCATGTGCATTCAAAGCACTCCACAGATAGCAGTTGAATTTCTAAGCATGTAAAGTAGAGTTATTAGTGTTTTTGCCCTTGGCTGGAGGGATTTCCCCACAAAACCCTGAATGAGGAAGGAGGGGGGTATCCAGTGCTGTTCCCTTGGGGACACCTGGCCATGCAGCAGCACAACAGCTCTGGGTTACACTCTGCAAAAGATGGGGGAAAAGTTAATGCACATTATCTCCTATATGCACCACTGGTTCTAAGGATCTCACTCTCCAACTGCTGAGTTCCAAAGAAAACAACATCCTTTTTATCCTGTGAAAAACATTACCTCAACAAATTGTGTTTAGCCATAATCTCCAAGTTTCTGGCAAAGAAGAAGAAGCAGGTGCTGATTTTTTTAATCCCTAGGTGAAAAAGAGAAAAGATTACCTGCCTTAACTCCATCCTTTGCTGCCCTTTGGAATTAAGACAGGGAATTATTTCTGCACAGCAAAGGACCAGCCCATCCAAAACAAGAGCAGGCACACACACACACCACCCAACACCTCATTTTACTAACACAAGTGCCTTGAGTGCTGTAATGGTCATCTCTCTGTAACTCCAACAGCCTCTGAAGAAAAACAATAGGCAGGAAGAGAGGCAGGGAACACAAATGGTGTAAAGTTTTAAGTGTGGATACAAGTGCTTTATTAAATATTGTCTGCCAAATGCTCTAATGCTGGAGGAACTTTGCCAAGCAGGAATTTGGCTCTCTGTGCTTCTTTGTCCATTTATTTGGTTTCTTTAAGCTTTATCCCAGCTCTCAATTTAAGGTGTTCTGGATGCACAAGTAGGTCTAAGACCGTGATGCCCTTCTTAAATATTTATCAAGAAACTCACAGACTGGTCCTTTCTCAGGAAACCCTTGAGCAGAATTTAACTTTTCAGTAAAGATACCAGTGCTCCACGTGATGGTTGCACTTATACCTGTGCTGAAGATTTTACAGATACTCTGCAAGTCCCAGCTTTGCTTTCTGACAATCATGAATATAAAGAACATTCCTTCATCCATTGACTGGTATTTACAGCAGCTGATTCTTTCCTTTCTTCAAGTCAATCCACAACATCTCTTTGTTTGACTAGATAATAAGCTAGCAGCAAGTCCTGTTTGCTTAAAGCATCTTCAAAGAGTCTCAGAGCACACAGGCCCCAAACAAAGCTACTCTACACAATCCACTTGCCAGTTTACAAAACTGCAGAGCAAACCAGTGTTTTCTTGTTTTATTTGAGATAAAACTCATGTTGGGTACTTTGAACAGTGTATACAACAATACCTGATACCTTGGTTAAAACAAAACCACAGGTCAGAGTTGTCAGTGTGAGTAAAAGGAAGCTTTTAGTCTTTCTGCTCATCAGCTGCCCCGTTTTGCCACTGGAGCTAAGGACTGGTACTGAATGTATGAAGTCCTTAGAATCCTTTTTATCCCTTCCATGCCAAAGCCTTTGGAATCCCCTCTCATTTTTCCTCCAAAGACATAAGAAGCAAGGCCACCACTCTGCTACAAGCCAGGCATGATTCTCATAAAGTGGTTTTCAACAGCAAATTTCAAGAAGCTGTAAAAATGCTCCAAGGTCACAAAGACCTTTCTAGGGCAGGAGGATCAATCACACACAGGTCAACAACACTGAGCATAGCTGAAGGCTGGTATTTCCTATAATTAATAGCAAGTATGTAAGAATATAATTACCCCTCACCAACCAAGAGTGCAGAGTTGCACTTTTACATACTAAAGTTCAAGCAGCCAAGTCAGATGAACTGCTCCATCCCACCATCAAAATTTTAGCTACTAGCTTGTAAAACAAAAAGCAAAAACCATCAGGAGGTGGATGGGGATGATGTGCTGGGTTTGATTCACCCTGAGAAGACCTGACCAGCTCAATCATCCTGTGAGTGTGCCACCACCATAAATTCCAGGGTAGAGGCAGTGCCAGTGGTGCCCTGTGAGGTGTGGGAAGGTGCCCTAGTTTGAGCCCTGTGCTTAAGGCAAACCAGAGCTAATTTATGGATGGGGGATGAAGCAAATGCTGCAATGCCTGGCTGCCCAGCCCACAGGCATGCCTCACTGCCAGCAGGATTTTGGGTGGCTGCTGAAGTCAGCCCAGGCTGTCTCAGCAGCTACACCAGCTTAAACAGCTCCCACCTTTGCCTGTGTGCCATCAATCGTTCCCTCTGCTCTGACAGCCCACTTGACACCAGGGCTTGCCAGGACACAGCACTAGGGAACAGATCAGGTTAGATTCACTTCTAGGATTATTTTATAGCCTGGAGCAGTTCACTCATCCAATTTACCTGCTGCCTTACCAAATGCATGCTAGGCACTGGGTCACAACAAGCAGGTGAAGGGAGGGGACACAGGGGATGCTTTAGGCTGCTATTGCTCCTGGGGAAGGAACAGTGGATCTACCCCTGGGATTTAGGAGCAGCTGCTGAGGAATGTGGGAATCCATTCTGGATTCAGGTGCCTTCAGCCTCTTCTGGGGCAATCTTCTTTGAACCAAGAAGAATCATAATTTGAACTGAGAAGAATCATACTTTGAACCAAAAAGAATCATACTTTGAACCAAAAAGAATCATACTTTGAACTAAGTAGTCACTAGCAGACAGACGCTCTTTCGTGCTGCTCAGTTAAGTTGTTCATAATTAAAATTTCAACCTTCCCTGTGCTAATGCCACTGTGCCAGCCTTCTAGATGCTCTTTTCCCTAAAATCCCACTAATTTGCCAGTATCATGCTGTTGATGAGTTGCTCAAAACAGAACACATGTTGCTAAGGGCCATAAACACAGGGCTGTTAGCTCCTTGTCTCAGAAGCCAGTGCTTGAGGGCACTGAGCCTACCATTTAATTAACAGCCAAAGGAGCTGGGAATTGCACGTGGCACAGGAGCAGCCAGTGTAGAAACACCATCTGTGCAGAGGAGTCAGAGAAGGGGATCTCTCATCCCTGCAGCCTGGGGAGCACAGAGGTGTCTGGATTAGATCTCCATGGCTGCCTTAGCACCACACTTGTAAATGCAAGGCTCGTGCCAGCACACAAACTGTTTGTGGTTTAAGGCTCCGAGGCAGCTCTAGGTAAGCCACAAATGTTTGTGTCCCAGAGCAGGCATTTCCAGGGTGCCCAGACAATCCAGAAGAATGCCTGTGATTGAGCTGTCAGGCAGATGCACAGACTCCTGTCTAGACACACAGAGCACACGTCAGGCCAGGGCAGGTGGATGGACAGGATGGGAACGTGGGTGGCAGCAGGAGGCTGAAGGGAGCAGTGTTCCACAGCACAGCAGATGTCCCAGCTTTCCATCTGTCTAACCAGGGCCAGATGCCCTTGCAGGGATTACCTGGCACATGTCCTCCTTGGTCTTCCTTCAGGCCACATCCTGCCACAAGCCCGTGTGAGATTTGGTGTTTGCTGTCACGTTCAAGAGTGCAGCATCATAACCATGGGTGTCACATTCATATTTTCTGAAAAATCCCTTCGCCCAGGATTTTTCTCCTGGGAAGCTGAGAAGTCTCAGAGAAAAAGGAAAACAATAATTATCTCATTTCCTTCTCCTGTGTTTTGCTGCTTTGGAATGTGTTTGGAGATCATGTGTTTATCCAACAGGTGATTGTTTCATTGGATTCTGCTGTGAATTATTTTGACTCAATGGCCAATCAGGGCCAAAATGTGTTGGTGTTCTGGAACGAGTCAAGAGTTTTCATTATTATCTTTTTAGCCTTCTATAAGTATCTTTCTGTATTCTTTAGTATACTATTCTTTAATATAATATAGTATCATAAAATAATAAATTAGCCTTCTGAGAACATGGAGCCAGATTCATCATTCCTTCCTGCCATGGGGCACCCCGCAAATGCAATACATGGGCACATCAGGACAAAAGTATTTGAACAGAGAAAGTAATTTGAGGGTAAATTCAGCTTTTGAACATTTGCTTGCAAATGATAACTCATTTTCTTGAAGGGAAGCAAGCCTATGTACACAATTCTCAAAAACTGGAGCCTCAGCCCTTTGTTGGAGATTCACCTCTTTGGGAACTCAAGTGGAATTAGCAATTGGACTGCAATGCACCTTTTCCTCTTGCCCCAGATTTAAGTGGGACAGATGATCCCAATCAATTCTAAAAGCTCAGACTGGGCAGATTTCAAACCACTGCTGAGCAGGATTCACCAGTCAAGATATAACTTAGCAACAAAACTTTCCTTCCAGCAAAGTATCCATACATCCAGCTGGACATGTGCCCAGACCACAGGGCTGTTCAAACAGCCTTGCTGGAGAATTCAGTGCCCCAGCAGTCAGTCTCCAAGCCAGAGTCTCCCAATAACTTGAACAATAAAATCTCTGCACCCAGTCATTAAAAGGAGGCAATGCTGTCAGTGACTGAAGGAAATGGCAGGTCCCTTGCTAGTTCAACAAGTAATTACATACCCTGTTTGTGAAAATGTTCCCTGCCAATGGAAACATCATCTTTAATAATTTTTAAGAGGCTGTTTTTTTAATAGCCACTCTATAAAGCAAGCTGGGAATAAATACCCATTAAAATCAGATCTAGACCTCAGTACTAAAGCAAAAAGCAAATGCAGTGGGTTTCACTTGGTAAACTTTCTCTCCCATGGTCCCAGGCCCCACAGAGCTGCCTCACTGTGCTGTGCTCTCTGCAATCCTTCCAGCAATTTCCCCATCTCCACTAAAACCCAAGCTGGACAGGCCACGCTCTCCAGTGACATCAAATCACATGGCTTTGTACAAATTATCTGGATGCTTAGCCCTCAGTCCCCTTTCTTAATTTTTCCCCAGTCCCCTCCTGTCTCATTTCCCTCTGGAAGGAACACAAACCAGTCCTGAGACACAAACTGGATCAAACAGGTGTCACCCATCACAGCACTTTGGACACAACAGGCTGTGACAGAACCACAAAGAAGAAAAATGGTTGGGTTTTTTTTTAAGGCACGTTTTTGCACTCATATCAAGCAAATCCCTAAGCATGAGCATTAAAATACAGCCTGCCCATGGGAATTCTATTTTAAATAAGGCTGATCATGTCCAGACAGAGCAAAAGAAACTTCTACCTTGCCACATGAGCTCTCCTGAGGTTGCTGCTGCCCACTTCCCTTGGGACACTGGCTCAAACTGGAAGCCAAAGGGACAAGCTAGTTAGATTATATAAACTTATTTTGCTAGTATAAAAATAAACAGAACTTGATTTTTTTTTTCTGAAAGCACTTAAAGCAGACGTTGTTTTTTCAAGCCTTCCCAAGGTTTTTAAGGATGTTCCTCAAATTTTTAATGCAAATACCAGGAGTACATTTTGACTACCAGAAATGAAAAATATTTTGAAAAACAATTTTGCTGGAAGTTTTATAACTTAAAAAAAAGTTGTCATATAAAAATACTTCACAGAAAAACTTTTCTGTGGAAAATTTTGTTTTTAAAAAGCCCATTGATTTTCACATAATTTTTTTGACTGCTGCTAAGAGGAGAAAAGCTGCTCCCATTCATAAAGAGGAATTTGGAGGCAGAAGTTTTGGGGGTCTGTGCAGGTAAGTGCATCTTCACCTTGGCTTTCAGTTCCACACAGCCTCATCTGCATTTCCTGACAAAGTAGTGAAGCCATAGCTGGAGTTTCCTCCTGTAAGCTACAACCTGTTGGTCAGGATGCTCCAGCCATCAGCTGAGCAGCAGGGCAGTGGCCAGTCCTGCATTTCCAGGGGTGCAGAGCTCCTGAAGGCTGGAAGGTCCTCTCCATGCACCTGGGACCCCAGGAAGAGTCATGGCTCTTTTGAAGTGTGATTACAGCTGTGCAAATAATTACATTTTGGTTCTCTGGCTGGACTTGAAAACATACTATTCTGTTTCAGATTTCAAAATTTTGAGTGCACCAAGAGATAGAAATCATCCGGCTCCCACCTGGGTCAAACAAAACATTGCATTTCCAGAAGGAAAGAGAGAAAATATCATATTAAATATGAATTGTTGGTCAGCAATGCTTCCCTCTGCCCACAGCAGCAATGAAACAGTTTTGAGGGGCTGGCAAATCAACACTGCAAATATAGGGCCCCTCCAGAAGGCACAAAGATTGTCACAGCATGGGTGAGACAGGCAGGAGGCACCACAGAGTGGCTGCAGGGCTCGTGCCAGCCTGGCACCTTGGCTTGTCCTTTTGTCCCAGCCCATGCAGAACTGGGCTCAGGGTGCAGAGGATCATGCCCAGGGCTCTGCCTCCTCTGGGATTGCTCTGTGCTGCCCAAACTCCATCCACACACCGACTCCTCACAGCAGGCCCAAGCTGCAAAGTTGATTCTTGACTGGATTTGCATTTGACTCCTCTTCTCCTTTGCAGAAAGGGCTTGCAGAGGGGATTTCTATCAAGTCCCCGAAGTTTGTGGAAAGGGAAAGGCCATGTAAATGCTAAACAGCAAAATATTAGATGCTAGAAGTCCAATGTCAGCAAGTCCAACAGTATTATGCCAAGGTGAGTGCTGATCCCAACCACACAGTATTCCCAAACACATTTGGAAAACAAAATTTGCTATTTATGCTTTTCCTGCTAGTACCATCTTAAAATAATCTAGAAACTGATTCTGACTTATTAAAATTAGTTTTCTATTAGCTCTTGTCTGCTCCCCAAACGCTGAGGAAGCCACCAAGAGCACTGCCATCACTCACTGTGTGACCCCATATGAGACACCAGCTGGGACACACATGGAGCAGAGCAGCCAGTGCCCTGTGAGGCCTCAGGGCATGGATCTCCTTTTGGAGGAACCCCTCGTGCCAGAAGAGCCCCACAGGAGTCATCAGGAATCCATAGGACTGAGATTTTGTGGCCTGATCTGGGCTTACATAGGTGGGGTGGATGAAAGATGACAAATGACATTTCCTGCCCCAGCAAATGCCAGTTCTCATCCCTTGGGATTGTCACCTGAGCCTGGCTGGAGCAGCACAGCTCCTGCTGTTATCCTGAATATAAATCTGCTCTGAGCTCTCCTTCAAGTAGTTTGCATATAAAGTGAAGCTGGCATACTTTGGCACATGAGAATGGATTTAATGAAGGCCTGGTCTAAAACTGCTTGGTGCTTGCCAAGAATATTTCACCAAATCTGAGCAGGCTCTGGGCCAGGCTCTTGCTGTTCCAGATGCATCAGGCTCTCTATTCTGAGAGCAGGGATGAGTCACCCAGACAAACTCCAGGCTCGGTGTGCAGGGTGGAGGAAACAGCCTGCTCCAGCATAAAGACACCGAGTCAGGGGGAGCCTGGGCATTGCTTCAGCAGCCTTGCATCTGCACCTGGGAGTGTTTGTATTCCCAGCATGCATTTCCCTAAAAATATCCCAGCTCTGCGATACCTTCTCCAATTCTCCCTCTGCCATCTCCTCTGGTTTTAGTTTGATGGTCAGAAGTCAAACTTCTCCTGTATTTTTCCACATTTCATAGCAGAGAATAATGCCAAAATCCCATCCAATGTTCTTCAGTCCCTGCAGACTCAAGTCCAACAGTGAGAATGAGATAGTTTAATTTGCTTTTTATTGGAATTAAAGCTGCCATATTATATTGAAAAGAACATTCCCTCTGTTAATTGTTAAATCAGATTCCTAACATAACATCGATTATGATTAACTGATAGTTACCTACAACAGAAGGAAAAAGTGACAACATAAAATCCCATAATAAAAATCTCCAGGCACCACTGTTTGGAGATTTGTGATTTAAGGTTTAAATTTGCCTTCCAACTCCTGGCTGCAGCAGAGGATTGAACAGAAATGATCTTGTATTCAACAGCTTTAACAAGGTGTGAGAAAAGGGCCTGAGGTGAAGATGCTGGACTGGAGAAGACACAGGGTGGAGGATCAGTCACAGCAGAAAGGGAACCTGAGTTTGAAGATTGCTCGCACCCAGCCTAGCTCAGTCTGGAACTGAGGATAGAGAACCATGAAGACAATGTGCACGGAATGGGTCAGCTCCTCAGTTAATGCATGATGGTGCAGCAGTAAATCCTTTCAGAAAACAACTCAATCCTCCTTTGGGCAGCACTTGCCCTGATTTCCAAGGGCAGCAGCCCCCCGAGCACCACTCCTGCACTGCAAGGCTCCTTTGCACTCTGTGGATTTCCAGCCTTACAAACTGAATGTGCCATAATCACAGCTTGCTGCTGCAGCCTCTCCTTCACTCCTTGTGCTGATGCTCCAGGCAAAGTTTCACTGCAATGCACATATCCCCAAAAATGTGCTGTGGTTCTTGGAAGCCTAAATTTGAACTTCTAAACAGCATAACAAAAACAACTGAGAAGTAACTCAGTGCATCATCCATGGCATTCATTAATCTTAGATCACCCATGCTCACTGGCTGCTTTTCTGAGTAGCCATCAGCAGAGATTTATTTCCTTCCAAATGATTTCTCCCTTCTTGAGTCAGAAGGGACCTATGTGAAAAAGTCATCCTTTGGAAAAATACAGTAAAAGAAAAATCCTGTCCTAAATTGCTCCTTTTCAACACAGTCTGCATTACAGTAGCTTGTAGCAGAATAACTCAAGAGACAAAGCTGCCTTTCTGCCACAGAAGAGGCTGAGAGAGACAGTTAACACTTAATGTTTACATCCTTCTCTAGACAGATGGTTGTTTTTCTTGCCCAAGCAAATATGTATACCTGGCCTGTCTCCAGTGCCCCGGTGGTGCTGCTGTCATGACTTTACCCTGTCTTCTGAAAAAAAAAAGAGAAATGCCTGATGCTTTTCCTAACAAACCAGGCTAGACACTATTTCCCAAGTTCACCACTTGAGCAGTCACTGCTTACTCTCTGAAAATCCTGGAAATGCAATGACAGCAGCTGAGTACTCATTACCAGCCCTGTTGCTTCTTCTCATGGCTCAAATGCCTTCAGCATCAAAACTGCTGCAGATTAATTTTCTGCAGCTCCTTTTGCTAAACAGGGTAAAGGTGTCAAGTGCCCATTTTTACAGCTTTCTCCATAAATCTGGTTTTTTCTCAGGACTGAGAACTTTGCTAATGAAGAACTCCAGCAAGAGTTGGATCAGGCCTAGAGCAGCTATAAACATGAGACTTCCCTGCCTCTAACAAAACTTGTGAGCTCCTGGGCTTGGAATTTTACACTTTTCAATCCAAGCTCGTCAGAATCTATTTCTGGAAGCTTTCAAAAACATCCCAGGGAGCCTTTCTTGGACTTGCAATCGTACAATGTATCTTTACATCCAGCCACTGAGGAAGTGAAGGCAATAAATAAATCCATGAATTCTCCTTTTCTTCAGCCTGTCATTCATTTTTAAGTGCCTCAGACAGCAGAAGGTTATAACCACAATTAAGCTGGACTTCCCTGAACCAAGAGGTTGCAGCTCTGATTTTTATTATGGGTTGACTGAGCCATTTGTAAGGGATTTCACCTGCAAGCAGAAAACCTGCCAGCACCACAGCATGGCTGGGCTCATGTTCAGTCAAAGCACCAGGTCCATGAGTTTCCCTGGGCCCTGGGAGCACATCCTAAGCCCAGTCAAGTATAAAAAGGAGCCTTTCCAAACTCTTCATGGACTGAGTTAGGCAAAAATACTACCATTAAGGTTGCTCTTGCAACATCTCTTTTCCTTCACATTACTCACAGAGTTACTTGGCCTAAGCCATCTGTTCTTCTTCAGCTGAGGTTCATCACTGCCTTCCCAACAGCTTCCTTCCAAACTAGCAGTGATTACATGAACATAATTAAGACGCTATAATCCTCTTAAGTTTAATTAACACCTCTTAAAGTAATGGTTCCCCACCACAGATCCCAAATCAAGGGGAACTTCATTCAAGTACCCAAATGAGTTTGGGCTGGTCTCCAAAAAGCTGATCCATGCACAATATTATGTATTTGCACTGGAGAAAAATAAACTAAAGCTATGGCTAATGCAGGATTTTCCTAGGGAATCCCCTATGTCCTTTCTCCACCAACACAAAGGATGAATCATCTGTAAAATGAGACAATATAGTACAGACACAGGAAGATTTTTTGAAGATGAATGGAGGGATGATATAAAAACTGCACAGATGAAATGAGTGTGTATTAGTCAGATATATTTACTTTTCACAGGCAGCCAATTTCACCTTACTGTCACATAAAAGCCTGGCAAACTTTATGTGAAGAGTGGGGATGTGTAGCAAAGGAAAAATTGGCAGAACGTGCTCCTAAATTTAGTATTTATATTAAGTGGATCTATTTCAAAGAGTGATTTCTTTTTCCATTTTAAATTATTAATAAACACCACCAAAAGATCAAAAATCAGAACTTCAAATACTCTGAAATCAGGACTCCCACCTTCATTGCAAGAATGATCATGCAAGTGTTAGCAAGCAGTGGGATAAAAGGGGAGCTATATAATTGGGCCCGTTGGTTATATATAGAAAAAAAATGGTACATCAGTTCAGCCCTAAGACTGGACACTGAATTCCCAGAGAAATAAAAAACCAGTTGATATTTTTAGTGAAGAACACAGAAGATACTAAGAAGCATTCTCAGCTCCCCGCTGACAAAAGAACTAAAAGGAAACCTAAAATCTTTGAGTTTGGCTGCCTGGTTGTGCCTCTAGACCTAAAGAACAGACACTGAACATTTCAAAAGGCAGCATCTGTCTGGAACTCACACTGAACATTAGGAACAGGAATGCAGAATGGAAACAAAGATAAAGAAAGACATTCATTTGTACTGCCAGCAGAACACCAGAGTGTAACATATAACCTAGCAGGAGTGTACACCACAGCCAACAAGTGCTGTAAGTCCCTTTCCAGAGCCTTCATCCCTCCTTCTCCTTTTCCTCACAGCCCACAGAAGGATGGGAATACAGCAAAACTGGGAAGAATTCTGCAGGGATTAAGTCAAGCCACCTCTGCATTCACAGGAAGGAGACAATTTCAGGTGTCTCCAGCAAATCTTAGAGCGTGCAAGCTCTGGAGAGTGAGGGGATGAGCTCCTTCAGGCTCTGCCACGGGAAGGATGTAGCACAGAGTGGCACCAGCCCTAGATAATGAAGCTGTGTTATGATGTGGTGCCTCTTGAAACAGTCCTCTGCTTTCTCACTGTGCATCAGCACGTCCACTCCTTTCAGGTGTTTACACAACTATACCTATGTTGTTTGGCAGTTTCATGAAGATACCTTCATACTGTTAGTAAAACAGCAGAAAATTCCAGTCTTTCTGGATCTGAGCCATGGTTTTCTGCTGTCCCAGGAACCTCTGTGGACTTTTACCATTAAGGTTTAAACAGGAAGTGATAGGAAGTGGATGTAAATCCTTGGAGGTGAAGCTAAACCATTCCCATTAACCAGATATTGTCTTTTCCCCTCATCAAGACCTCTGGGGCCAACCCTTCCCCAATTTTCATAACAGCAGGAGTTTGGATTCATAGTTCATAACTCCCATTTATCCCTGAAACAGATTACAGAACTCAGGATTCAGGATCCCTGTGCACTGTGGGAACTCAGCACATCACTCCGGATGTCCGGAGTTACCGAGAGAACCCTTGGGGGGCTCGGAAATCCTGGAATGTTGCCAGGAGCCTCTGGTGGCTTGATTTTGATCCCTCTAGGGATGTGCCACCTCTTTGAGGACATGAGAGTCACTTGGGAGTGAATGGTGCAAGAATGATATATTTACAGGGTGAAATATAGATTTTAGGTTTTGGTACAGGGGGGGTTATGGAGACAAGATGGAGGGATCAGGGCGTGTCTCATGCTTCTTCTTTCTTCTTCTTGTCATCCATTTTCTGTGGTGACGTTGGCACTTGGGGATTGGTCCATGGTGGAGGTGCACTTGCTAATATGGGTGAAAGGTATTGGGAAATAAAGGTAAATACGATGTACGTAGTTTTTAGTATAAAAAGATACGACTGCCCTGTGGGTGGTCAGAGTGCCCTTGGCTGCCTTGCTGGGCAGAAAGAAAATTCTGTAGATAAGAAATAATAAACAATCTGAAGACTGAACAACTGAAGAGTCCAGACTCGTCCTTTGAAGCGCGGGCCGCCCCAGAAGCGCCCTACGCGTGTCTGGGCACAGACAGACAGCCGACTGGACGGTGCACATATTTAGGTTAAAGACTGTTAACTTCCAAGCACCAGCTGAGTTAAATAACCTCAGGCAGCTACTAGATGGGGACAAAGCGTGCACTGATGTACACACACCCTCTGCTAATCAGGATATCCCGAATGAGCTGCTGCTGCCTTGGTGACTGAGAGGGAGGAACTCAAGACCTGTTTTTCATCCCTGGATTCACAGACCTGCAGAATGATTGCATCCCTGCTTCCATAGGAGGCATATCTCAGAAGTGTTGCACATCAGGATATCCTGATAGGCAGGAGGGAATATTTTTGGGCAAGAATCATAATTCTTTCCTGACTGCTAACATCTGTTTGCTAAAGCCTACAGAACTTCCCTGGAGTTTTGAGGTTTAAAAACATTGCTTGAAGATGACGTACTAAATATTATTAAAATGTGCCTCATAATCCACACCCAAAACCCCCCAAAGAACATTTCATATTTTCAGTCTTTGGTCAACAAAACTTTTTTGGACTGTTTTTAGCTCCTTAAATGATGGCTATTTAATTAAAAACCAGCCCATATACCAGTATGGAGAGGGAGCTAGACAGCCATAAACCCACAAGACCAACTTTGAACTAGGCTAGGATTGGAAAATAGTGGTTACATCCAACATCATCAGCTTCCTAGGAACTGGGATAACTTGCAAACACACTCACTGAGCCACTGGGTATGGTTAAACAAATGGCAGATGGATATTTCCCATCTCAGACATCCTTGGAAGGCCTGCAATGGTGCAGCATTACTCCAGGAAACTGAAGTCACCATTCAGGAGCCTCATTCCTCTCTGGGCATGGCACAGCTGGGACTTGGAGCACTCTGCTGACCTTCTGCAGCCACCACTCCTCCTCCTCCTGGATGATATGCATTGACACTAATCTCCCACAGTTTTGGGCTGCATTGAGATTGCTGGGCTTTTTCTCACTCTTCCCTTTCCTCTAAAATCAATTCCATTCACATTTGTGATTTATGAAGCTTCTCCTTCACCATCCTTCATTTGCTTTGTGTCACTGAGTGACTGGCTCAGGTAGATGGATGAGACATTTTTAAGATCCCAGGGCAGAAACTCCCATGTCTGTAACCCCAGGAATTGGCAGAATGTGGTGAAGAGAGACCTTCACCAAGCAGCCAGAGAAAGGCACTCCTTTCTGCTGATAATACAGAGCATAAAATAAATAGATGTACACCACTATTTAAACATAGGTGACTCGGTTTTGGAAATTTTTTTGAAGATTCTACCTAGAAATTCAGCCTTTGATTTTTAAGTCATGAGTGACTACACCTGTCCTGTTGATCTCCTCCCTGCAGGTCATGCAGATAGAGTTCTCTCTTGTACCTCTCTCCAAGCTAAAACAATCAACACTTTCAGTCACCTCTTGCACAAAAGACATTCTGCACCCTTGATCTATTTTTGTCCTTCTCTCTATACTTTATTCTCTTTTTGAGGATCAAACAGCACACAAAGTCCTTCAGGTAATGATGTGCTGAGGATCTATACATGGCCACAAGTTTAGTTGATTGGGTTTTCTGTTTTGGTAGTTCTTAAAATCATTTGATCTGCTTCTCACCTCAGCTGAGTGGCTATTTTCATACAATCACCTATTGCACCTTTTACTGAGAAAGCTGGATTTCAAAACATTACTACTCACTAGGAGTTAGAGTTGCACATGGATGGTGAACTCCTAGGCTGGTCACATAGGGGGCACAGCCATATTGACCAGGGGGATATGGCAGTGTAAAGTGGCAGCTCTCTGAGCTCAGGAACCAACAGAGCATCCCAGCCTGACCTGTCACCTCAACACCTGCATATGCACACAGCTCTTACAATCTGACACCACCTCCACCAGCAAAAGACAGGGCAGGACTTCACCCTTTGGGCAGGCAACAGGCAAACATCAGCCTGGCCATAATGTGTTTATGTATGTATAAATACATATGTTTTTATAGGTACACGTACAGGGAGATTTTAATAAAGTCACTTTGAACTTTATTTTTAGCCCAGCTGAAAGCCACAGATGAAGAGGCCTGCTTTTTGGCAGGGATCCAGCTGTGCACATTTTCAGCATCTGGAATGCTAATGAGGCCAGCTCTATTTAAATGAGCTCCTTAGCACTGCTCGTGCCAGCTTCCCAAAACAGCAGCCAAAGAGCACTTAGCATAACGTGCTTCATAAAAGATGAAAGGGTGGCTCAAATACCTGTTTAAGCCTTGAGTGAAACCCCTTTCTCCAACAAAATCCAGGTTTTTTGACAAGGTCAAAGCTATTTCTCATGTTTGTTTCCCTTGGACCTATTGGAGTTGATCAAAACACATTGGATTGGATCAAATCAGCTCTGATGCTCCACGTGCAACTGACTGCACTGAAAAACTGCTCCCTTTAAAGGCTGCCCAGGCACCTCTGGGGTTCCTGTCCCCACTTTTCCACATCAGCAAGGAGAAATCGCTTCCAACCAGAGCAGCAGGAGGAATTTGCCTTGCCTGGGCATGCACTGAGTGTTTGGAAGCTTCATCAGTGTAAAGCCTAGGGCCCAGCTTGCACAGGTCACCTTCTGTCTTTAGAGTTCTGAACAAGCCATGCTATCCCCAAGATATAAAAGTCTTCCAGGTACAAATTCATCTACTTCCCTCCTCCATATATCTGACAACTTTGACAACTTTGCATTGGTTCAGGTTTATGCCAAGACCTGGCACTGGGCAATATTTCTTATTTATAGACAAATGAGGTAAGATTTTCTCAAATATGGCAGCCTGTGATAGGCTGAGTGCATTTGCTGTAATTGAACTCCAAAAAAGAGGCAGGAAAAGGTTCTCTCTTTTCTACCCAAAGTCAAGGCCATTTTACTAATGCCTTCCCCCCCTCCATTTCCAATCAAGCTGACAGTAATTCATGGAGCTTCATGCCAGCACCAAGACAGCCATCAAACATGATAAGTATTAACTTTTTTAATGAAATCTACAAACTAGCTCTGTCTAGACAGGAAAGGATGAGTAATCAAGCTTGCCAATCAATCCAGCTGCATAGGTTTGTAAGGATATTTGTTTTAGTCAGCATTTCACTTCTCCCTGGCAAGTTCCACCTTCTGCTGATACTCCTAATATGCTCCAGTTTAATTTTCTCACCCCAGTCTCATAAGGCCTCTAACAAGAGGTGTCCCTTTACTTCCAACTGGCCATGCCTTCCAGCTTTGCACAGCTCCTGTTTCTCCTGGCCTAGAGAACAGAGAAAACTTTTTCATAAATGGTTAAAATCCAACCTGGTGACTTACCCTAATACAGGGGTCATCTCAGTCAAGTCAGCAGGGATCCCACGGGAGCATATTCTGCACATATGAGATCAGCCACTCCACCCAGTGCCACTAGTTGCTGTTCTTTTTAGTGTCACCTGATTTTTCAAAACTCAGCAGAAAGTATTAATATTCTCTGGAGGAGAGGGGAACCTCAGCCTTCAAAATCTTTATGAGAATATCCTGAGTTTGTTTAATCATGAGATTTTGATCTTTCCTTTGCTTTCCAATAGAAAAGAAAAGTCAAAAGTTTTCGAGGCTGTTGAAGCCTTGAGATAATTGGTAACTTTAGGAATTTTAGGAGAGCTTAGGACTAACCACTGCTCTCAAGACACAGTGAAGAAGAGGTTTCAACCCATGGGGCCCTGCTTGTCATCAGCTGTTGTCACCTTATTGCAAAGCTCCCATACCTTCTCAGTGATTTCTCATGGGCCTCTCCTCACAGCACTGACTCCTCCTTCTCACAGCACAGCCAACAGCTCCATCTCCCTCCTCACCCAGCTAACCCACTCTTTTATAGCACTCATCCTCATTGGACACAGCTGTGGCATGTTAAGGGCAGGCCTGTTCCTAATCTCTGGTGATTAGTACACCTGCAACTCCTCAGGTGTTGAGATGACCTTCTGCACTATCTTTATTTTCTTACATTCTATCCCCCCATAATCAGCTGCTTACAGTCTCACCCATCTATTACCCTGAACCTGGGAGGTGACCCCATTTGTGGCTATTCCAGCTGGCTCCCTGCAGACACTTCCAGAGACATTGCTCTGAAAGGAGAAGGTCATGTTTCCAAGACTGCTAAAAAGAGTTCCCCAGATGAAAACACAACTTCCAACAGTTTTGGTTCCCCTAAGGGCACTGACTTGGAGTGAGTGGCCAGTTGGAAGAGCTGCTCAAAAAAACCATTGGGATTTTTTTCCCATATGTGTATAATGTAGAAGAGTACCTATGTAACATGGTAATATGGATAATGTGGTAAATTCTGAAGTGCTTCAGAATTTTTCTTCTATTATTTGTGGAACATGAGTATTCACTATCTTCAGATACTGGACAACAGCCCAAATTCCCAAAGTTTCACTACAACAGAGCCTTTGTCTGAGATCTCATCCCAAAGTTTATTATTGAGTGCTTGGTGCTGTCACTCAGAGGTGTCAGTCACTCAGCCAGGACATGAACACAACTCCTGATGGCAGAGGGAACTGTTTACAGCTCCTTCCCCTCTCACCACCAACCTGCCTCAGCAGAACCAAGAACAGCCACAAGCAAATTCTCACTTGCCAACCCACCTGTGGGTGGGCTTCAGCACAACACGTGATATTTCATTTTCCCGTGTCAGTGGTGGAACACTACATGTTTGTGTAGAAAGCAAGCAGCCAATAATCCATATTCTCCTTTTAGTTACTTTTGGATGAGTTGAACTTGTTAGAAGAGGGCTTTTGGCTCTGATAAGCAGAGGAAACAGAAAAGCCCAGCTTGGCCTTTACCTGAGATTTGCTTGTCTCAGTTGCAGTAGGTTTGAAACTCGTGAGTTTTTGGATAGCACAGGGGTTGGCTCCTGCAGCCATGGCAGGTTTAGGCTCAGCCCGAGTGGGATTCAAGATGAGAAGAGCTCGTAGAAATGAATGGCCAGATAAAAAGCTTTCTTTGGAGAGTTTCCAATACTGCCACCTATGCAAACTGAACTCTGGCACAAAATCTGGAAAAATAGTTGGCTTGGATTTGTCATGTTTCCCTTGTACTGTGGGAAGCCTGTAACCATAGGTGGTATTATTATCACCTCTGCTTTAAATATAATACCTAGCTCAGCTTAGTTTTGTCTACAGTGATAAATGCCAGCTTAAAATGTACATTTATACACCAAATTTCATCATAGGATCATGGAATGGTTTGGGTTGGAAGAAACCTTAAAGCCCATCCAGTTCCACCCCCTGTCATGAGCAGGAACACCTTCCACTATCCCTGGTGGCTCCAAACCCTGTCCAGCCTGGCCTTGGACACTTCCAGGGATCCAGGGACAGCCACAGCTTCTCTGGGCACCCTGTGCCAGTGCAAGGAGAAAATTGGATGTGAAGGATCCTATGCCATTTGTTACTTTGGGACACGAGCTGTATTAAGACAAGAGGGAAATTTCCAAGGTAATTTAAAAGGGCTTAAAGGACTTTGGGAATGGGACATGTGGCTCTCCAGGTTGTTGAACACATCAGGCATCTTCTTTTCCCATGGAAACAACAACAGAACAGGCAGTCATATGGAAAAGTACGTGAATGACTTCTGTCTGCATGACAGCATGGATAAACATGAAATTTAAAAAAACCCAAAGCGTTCAAACACAGCATTGGACAGCAAAGTCACTGTGCTGCCACTGCTGGCCCACCACTGTGGTATGAGAATGGGCCAGGGAGAGAAGAACACAAAGCCATCCTCCCCTCAACACTGCACATAAATACAATCAGCACGGTTAAGACAATAGCATGAGAACTCTGGAGAATGAAAGATGCCTTGAAGAGAGGCACAATTTCCAGCCCTTAAACAGCACATTCCAAAAGTGTATTTAAAATAGGCATTTCCTATTTCCACACAAGTCTAGCTCTGGAGTTTGATGAGTCTGGGACATGGGAAGTTGGAGGCTTTCAGTACAGGCATATATTTAAATGCATTTTGAAGCTGTTGAAGAATCCTCTATTTCAGGTATTAATATAAATCAGATACTATTTATATAAAGAGGTTTGGTTCAAACACTCCCTCCCCAAGTTTAAATGTGAAAAACTGAACTCCAGCTTACACTACCAGCTCTTTGCATGGCACTGGCAGCATAAAAGGGATCTTCTCTGCAATCTTCCCCAAAATCATGCAGCAAGATCATTACATCATTAACCCTCAAAAGGGTTCATTACATCATTAAGCCTCAAAAGGTTCTTGGTTTTAACACGTGCATGACAGTAATATACTGATAGATTTTTACCAGGAATCTCAATTCCCCACAAAAAGACACCATAGACATCATGAAAGATCATTAAATATTCCCATCACCTTTCCAACAGCACAGTCATAGCCAACATTTTCATCCACACTGGGTTTGCATGTGCAGAACAAGACTCACTAGGTAGATTCTGGTGACTTGTGCAGATTTGTTAACACAGCATCCCTTGGTAAGTGGAGAAAGCAGCCAAAACACACCAGTAAATTATTTGCTAGGATTATATTAAAAAATACCAAGCCTTGCTGAATAATAAAAGAATACTAATGATTAATAGAAAAAGCAACCACAAATTAATGATTAGACAGGCAATCAAATCAACCACAAAATGGATCTGGTTCTAGATAAATCAAGTTATTTATCCATGATAGAAAAGACCCAGTGGATAAGCTTCTGGAGGTCAGCAGTTGGACCACCATGATTTCTTTTACACCAGCTGGCTAAAAGGTTATATATGAGAAAGCACCATTGGATTTCAGAGTCTAGGTGTCATTTTCTTTTAGACTGAATCAGGTCAGTAGCAGATATCTAAACACACTAAAGGCTCTTGGGCACATGACCAAGTTGGGAGCTGCTCTAGGCACATTAAGATGCAGACTGACACTGATTAAAACTTTTGGGTTTTTTTTTAAACTCTTAGTGAAAGTATGGTCAAATTTTTAAAGCATCTCAGAGACTTGGAGGATTAAGTGATTTGTATTACCTTCAATGTATTTTAGTCTCTCTCAGAAGATGCATAAAGAACAGAACACTTAGTTTAGCTCACTCATTTTCACTTTTCTTCCAAACATGATTATTTTAGGATTGCCCATCTAGACTAGCTTAAACTTCAGGGAATATTAGGCACAATAGTAGCTAAAAAAACTAAAACTTTGAATAAGTATGGTGTTGCATCTTTCTCTTGATCAGGACAAACACAGGATAAGAAAATGAGCAATTCCTGGCTAATGAGATCCGGTCACAACCCATACCTCAGAGCATTCCTAGTACATTATAGCTGATACACACAATCACTGAAAATATTTGCAAAAAAAGAAAGGAAACCAAGACTATTTCCATTTCCTGGTTCCTGTTTCACTCTCCAGGAGGAGCTGGTTATTTATCTGAGTTGCTGGTCATCAGGATTCATAGACATTTTGCAGCTCCTTAGTGTGTAAAAAAACTTAACGAGATGTGAAACAGGTCAAGGATTTATCAACTGCTTATAGGGTAACCTTTCATCAGCCTCTCAACTTCACACCTTTTTTATATATATTATATATATTTATATTTGGCTTGCAGCAAAATAGGTCATGTTTAGTAAAGAGCACATTCTGAGTTCTGCCAAGTCAGTCATTGCACAGATTTCCACCCAAGCTGTTTCACTTGGGACAGGAGCTCAGTGAGGGGACAACTGTGCTGCTTGATGTAGATGGTGACTCCCTGTATGTCACATTCGCATTTTCTGAAAAATCCCTTTGCGCAGGATTTTTCTCCTGGGAACTTGAGAAGCCTCAGAGAAAAAGGAAAACAATTATCTGATTTGCTTCTCCTGTGTTTTGCTCCTTTGGGATGTGTTTGGCGATTGTTTACCTGCAGGTGATTGTTTCATTGGTTTCTGCTGTGAATTATTTTGACTCATTGGCCAATCAGGGCCAAGCTGTGTCCAGACTATGGAAGGAGTCACAAGTTTTCATTATTATCTTTTTAGCCTTCTGTAAGTATCCTTTCTGTATTCTTTAGTATAGTTTTGTATAGCCTTCTTTTACATAATATCATAAATTAGCCTTCTGAGAACATGGAGTCAGATTCATCATTCCTTCCTATGTCTGGAGGCAACCCAAATACAATACCTGTGTTCACTCCCTGAGGTTTCAGAATGTTCAGCTGGATGGGGGAAGAGAAGCAGCCCCACACTGCTGGCACTTTCCAGGCAGAGACATCAGAGGTTCAAAACCTACAGTGAAACTTCTTCAGCTCTATTAAAGTCGTTGTTGGATGATATTGAAGGGCAAGACTGACTCCAGCCCTATGCACCACCAGAAAAATAACGTGTTGGAACCTCCCAAGGTGCTTTGACATGCTCTGCAGGTTTCAGTGTCCCTTGTCTCTCAAGGCTGAGACTCTGGCTGTGCCCTACAGCATCACTCAGGCAGGGAGTGGTGGCAAAGGTTGTCCCTTTGGACCCACACAAACAGAGCCACATCACTGCAGCACAGGGAGGAAATGTCTGGAGCTGGGAGGCTCCAGACATTGAGAGATGGGGCATTTCAGCACTGCCACTGCAGACAAGGCGTTCACAGCAGTCAACTACCGAGCATGTGTATTTAAGGACTCAGTAAATAACTACTCAGGGGTTGGTTTTTTCAAACATACCAATGGTATTTTCATCAAAAGACCCTTTCTACAGAAATAGACGAAGGAGAAAATAAATATTTATTCGGAGTGTGTTTCAGGGAAGCGTCACTGGCTGGTGTTTTATGGTAAATGACTACGGTGTTCTGGGACAAACAGACCTGGCAGGCCAGACATACTGCTGTCCTTGAACTGGGACAGGTGCAGGAGGAATAGCCCGGGCCTTGTGTGCTCAGGCCCTGCTGAAAGAGAAGGGATTTTTCCATCCAGTCTGAGAATAGCACTTGAATGCCCAGAGTCACTAGAGCACATTGTCCCCCATCGTTGTGACTCTCCCTTTGCCATCTCTTACTGAACCTTCCCAAAGAGGCATTGGAAGTGATGGGTTCGCCCTCACCTCCTCCAGAACTTCTGAGCTGCAGGGTCACACAAATATCCGGCTCTTCTTTTGAAATAAAAGCTGCAGACACATCTGTGCCTGCTACTCAGTGTTCTAGGCCCCAACAGAATGACCTCTTAACAATATAGTCCAGAAAAGTTTCAAAAAGGAGAATAAAGTTGTTCTGAGTAGGCCATAATCTTTTCATCTACAGAAGGTTCTTCCCTAGTTACTATTCCTATCTTCAGGCAGGAATTTAGGTGGTCTCTCTTTTAGGAACTTAGGAAATATCCTTCTAGCTCTGCAGTCAGCTGCTCTTAAGTCTGCCTGCAACATCAGATGCTGGGAAATGGCAGGAAAGGATGGATCCAGTTGAAGTAACACTCTGAAAGCTGTTCCTACCAGGACCTTTATCACAATTGCTCACACAGCCTGGAACAGTATTAGTCTGAAGTGACTCATGTGATGGCATCTAGTCAGTAAGGCTGGGGCCTTTTGTACAGGGACACAAGGCCATGCTGTGCCTCTCCTGACAGCAGGGAGACACGCCACAACTGCTCCACATCCAGTGAGCAAGCAGACACTCACTGCCAATGGTGCCAAAAGGGGCACTTGAACCAGCCAGCAACTCACTCTGTCTCAGGAAGGCACACAGCCAGCCAGCCTGGCACTTGCAGCAAGCTCTGGAGGCTGCAGTAATGCAAGGAACCCTCCACATACATATTTTTGGTTGATCACAACAGCCAAATTTTGAGTTGTGTGTTAGGACTGGAGACCGGACTCCTGCATTGTAACCTCCTGTATAAAACAGGGGCTCCAAGGAGGTCAGATACCTGTAGGAATGTGTATGCTCTGGAGCTCAACATGCTGCTTGTGACCCATCCATTTTGGAGGTCTAACCCTTTGCAGCTCCCTCTGGCACCCCAAAGACAGAGGCACTCTCTGTGTGGCTCAGCCCAAGCAGGTCACCTCATCCAGTGACAAGCACCTCATCCTGGTGGTGCTTCAGGTTTTGGATTTTATATTTTTCAGATTCTGTTCTGCTTTAGTCTGGACTTCATATTAAGGGATGGTGAGCTCTCTTCACAGAGCAGGGAGACAGAACAATTCCTTCCCTAGCTGGGGACCAAGGACAACCGATTCAGATCTCAAGCCCAAGAACACAAACAATGGTGGACTGAAGAGAGAAAAACAGGAAGGATGGGACTTCATGGACTGGAGCTGTAATTGGACAATTAACTCCAATATGCAAATGGACCAGAACTTATAAAAGTGTGAGACCCTGTGACCTGTCGTCCATTTTTGTGGCCATTTTGGGCTGTGCTGCCCAAGGTGGATCTATTAAAGCCTCTTAATAAATCCCTACTTTATTTTTTAGCTCTGTCTAGTCTCTGTTCTAGGTCAGCCTTCACAAAGCATCACTGGAACAAGGCTCACAAGTTCCACTGGGGACTAATAAAAAACACTGATCCAAGGAAAACACACTAAGATGGGCCTGGCCTCCCAGTTTGGCTCATCTCACTTAACAGAGTGCTTGGTGAGTTACACAACTTCACTATGAAGGATCACAAATGTTTATATCCAACAGATTTCCCAGCACTGGCAGTTAAAAGATGGCAGGACTCCTTTGCTCTCAAAGTGTCCAGCAAATAATCATGCAAGCCTCTGCCAGCTGACCTTTTAAGGCAGATTTGGACAAAATTCCTCCAAACTGTCCATAATAGATTGTTATTTTACCAAGAAGCATCCTGAAATCACTTACACCAGTAAGAAAAAACCCCACAAGGCAGTGGGCATCAGATGTCAGCCTACTCATTCCATGATGGGATCTTTATAATGTATGCACAAGTCTCTCATAGCTGAGCTGAAGTCAGCTACTGCACAGTAGCATCTGCCCACAAGCCAGGTTTAAATCTAAACTAAATCTAAGTGGGAAACCAACTTGATTTGATCCTGGGATAGGTAAGAAGCTGGGTTATGCACTCAAGAGTAGCAGGGGGAAAAGAGATGTTCAGGTGGCAAACAAGACCAGCAGATCCTAATACCAGATTTTCTGAGGATAGAAGGTCACTACTGACTGTTTCATGTGCTGTACAACACAAAGCCTTCATCCCATGTTACACTTTGCCTTGTGGTTCTTGCATTTACAAACTGCCCTGAATTAATGCACAAAATGGAGTTCGGGTTTCCCTGGGAAACAGAGCAAATCTGCTCAGAAGAGCATTTCTGGGAAATGTGGACAAACACTGGGCCAAAGCCTCTGCTGGCCCAACTCCACTGAAATCAGAGCAGCAGCAGATAATTCAGCCATACATTCTTAGAGCGTCACTGCTCAAAAATCTCTCCCAGATGGGAACAAAGAAACAAACAAGAGATATTCTCATTAAGAAGAAATTAGAGAAATTTATTTAATCAGAGATAGAAACATTCAACTCCTACCTCTCACTATATCAAGAGTTTCCCAAATGACCATCCATTGACACTACAGAACCTCTGAACTTCAGAGGAACCACGAAAGAGAAACAAACAGAAATGAAAGGGAGGTGCTGTTAAGGGGAAAACAATAAATTGTTTTTCTCAAAGCTAATATTCCTTTTTAGGAGACCAAATTGATCATTGTTTCACTCAACACAGCAAACATAAGATCTATAAAAAAACATTTTGAAAGCAAGTAGAAATTGCTTAATATTCTCAAACTGGCATAACTGAAAGAAACAAAACACTTTAAAATTAGTGCTGCCATTTAGAACACCACAATCCTTCAGTCAAAGGGCAACAAATAACCACATCAGTCCTGCTAATCTTTCTGATACCATCAAAAAGGAGGGCTTCAATTCATCTTCCCTGCCCCAGCAGCTCCCCTCCTTCCAGAGAAGGTGCTGTCATTCACAGGAAGGGAAGCAGGACATTCCTGCCACCACCATGGGTGTTTGCAAGAGTTGGCTCATGCCTCAAATGAGTGGTACCACAACTTTGTGGCTGATTTACACTTCTGTAATTAAATCACAATTCACCTCAGCGAGAAAGTGCATAATATTCAACCAGGTAAAATTTCCCCAAGACCTGTAAACTCTTCACACACCTGCCAAGTCCTGGAGTAAATGCTCACAGCATTTAGCGGAAACCAACCTGTCCCTTACCTCATGAAAATGGAGGAAGGAGAACAGAAAACATTCCAGCATCCACAAACCAGTGGACAGAGAAGTTTGTCTTCCCAAACCAGTGTCCACAAAACCTCCAGCACTCTGACAACATCCTCATTAAAGGAAGCTAATTCCCTGCCACTGGTACATGCTAAGGCAGGCCAGTAGCAACAAGAATTAGGATGCTTTAGCAGGTTTGGAATGGCCAAAAGATATGCTGAAGTGTTAATTTTTATGTTTGCTATATCACCAACACCCAGAATATTCTCTCCTGCAGAGCAATGCACCAGATGTGCTCAAACTGTGCATTGCTCCCATTAAAGAGCATCATCCCTGCACTTTGAGAGACATTGAACAGATCTGAGTGGATCTGAGGCTGGAGATGTCCTGAGGTATCTCAGATTCCAGGCTGCACAATGGCTTCTGGCTGCAGCCATCAGGTTTTGCTGGAAGACCCATGGATTATGACACCTCATCCTTCAAATGAGGGTGATCTTTCAAAGGAAAGGGCTCCAGACACACATGCAACTGGAAACAGAATGTCATCACAGGGAAGAGATGTAGGCTGAGAATATCCAGCCAAAAGATTTGAGCTCATTTCACCCTAAGTTCTGAATCCTTTGGTGCCTTTCAAAGCTTTTACAATACCAATGTTTTTGGTACTGATTGGGTTCTGGTTTTACTTTGTTTTTTCAGTGCCTTAATTCAGTTCCAGTTCGAGTATTACAGCTCTAAAAATTCCCCTTCAAGATACCACTAAATGTTGTCTCAAAAAAAAAAGCTGACCTCTCAAAAAAAATACAATAATAATAATAAAGGTTTTATTAGCTATGTGGTACCTTAGCACTGCAACAGAGAGGAGCATTTGCCTTTCTGTAGTTCCAAGCAACACTTCCTTCCCCCTCTGTACTTGGTGGGACAGATTTCCCTTTCCTCCCTTTTGGGCACAGAATTGCTGCCATAGGAATTAATCACCAGAGTCTCATAGTGGTTATCAAGTTTATATATAAAGTGATGATGGACCATGAACAGTTTCTAACACCTGCTATTCATTGTGTATTATTCTCCACCTTCTGATTTAATGAGCATTTGTGACAGCTCAGTCAGCTCCTGCTGAGACACTTGCACTGCCCCTCACTTTATCCATCAGCTCCTGTGAGGCAGCAAAGCAGCTGGACACAGAAAAATACCCACTTGTCAGTCCTTGCATTTCTCAAGTGTTATGTGAGGCTTCTTTATAAACCTTGGAGGTAATTAGAATTAGAGATTGGATTAATCTTTCAAATATGAGCTACATAAGCAGTTCACACTCTCTCTCTTGAAAATTAACCTTAAGTTCTTATTTTTCTATCAAGAAATATTTGGGAAGGAAAAGTAGGGCAATCTATTCTGCTGGAATGATGAGATTAAAAAAGTTTTATTTGTCCCTAAGATAGAAGAAAGAGCTATTAAAATAAAGCAAATATTCTTCAGGGCTAAGATTTTTACTGCTAAGTACATTTGTTCTTATCCCAGTTGTGGAAAACAACAACTTGCCTCTTCTAGCAAGCAGTGAAATTCCAGCAATAGAAACCAAAAGAAGTGAATGAATTCAGCTAAGCCTGGCTCCCCAAAGCTGGTTTTGTTCCACATCTGTCTGGATTTCTCAAGGAAGCCTCTGACCCCACAGTACATCCAATACCATGCAATAGCTTCCTTCCCATTTGAAATTGGGAGCACTCATATTTGGACATAGGGTAACCAAGGTGAGATTGAATTCCTCAATTCAGAGTTAAGCTACCTGATGGCACCATTATGTATTTTTTTCAGTTTCAAAATACTGCCTGCATCATCTACCACATAAGAAAATCACTTTCACCTGCTACAGCAGTTTTTACCCCTGAGAAGCAGCCTTCTATTTACAATACAGATAGAACTGAGCACTAAATAAATTTATTTTCGTACTGTTCTCTTAGATAACTGGGCTTTTTTTAGAAATTTGTTGGCTTGTTTTGTTGTTACATGAAGTACACCTGCTCTGGAGAGATGTGTCAGGAAGTTTCACCCTGCTGAAGTCCTTTATTCTGACATTTGAACTGGAGATATCAAGATCTCCCAAGTAAGTTTTATTCCAAATCCATCTTACCTAGCAATCAAAGTCTGGAGGTTTTAGCTGTTTGTCTGCTTTTTCTGAAAGAGTAGAATTCAGCCCAAAACCAGAAAAATAAGAACTAAAATCCCAAGCTCATCTTTAGGCTGGTACTGCAGTGTGAGACATCTGACATTACTAAGAACAGTCAAGCTGAACTCCAACCTCTCAGCCACATCTTACCAAAACTGAAATCAAAAGTATTGAGAGGTGATGCCACTCTGGAAACTTCTCCCAAAAAAATGATCTGGTTTCAGAGACTCTAGCTCTGTCTTTAAAGTATTTTATTAATTTTTTTTCCTATTGATTGCTTTGACATATATGCTCCCAATACACATCTTGGGCACTCTGCAGTTGAGTTTTTTGGGTTTTTTTTGATAATTCTTAACCCAAGGGCTTTGCAAGCAGATGGGTAGAAAGAAACATGTTCCTGACAGCCAGATGAGATCATCCTGTGTCATGTGTGATCTCTCACCCTCCCAGATTCAGACAATACCCTATAGACTTTGAATGTATCCATGTGATGCAAGTGTGTATCACAACAGTTCTCAGAAATGGGGGAATCTGGAACATCTCCTCTTTTCTTGCACTCAAACTGTTCATATCTTGTTGAAAAAGGACATTGTGAGGAGAGACATGCTGCTCTGCAAGACAAGGGGGTAGGCAACAGCTGCATGGTATCCCTGCAAATCCAAACATTTAGGAACAGCTTAACCCAGAGAAAGTCATGGCTGTCAGTGCATTTTGAGATGCCAGACTGGAGCAAAGTCTCTGCCATCCTTCCTCAGCCTGTTTTATCAACACCTGGTGCAATCTGCTGTCAAAGATGAAGCTGCCAGTGCCAGGATGGTGTGGGAGGGGTACAACCCAGCACTGCTCCTTTTCCATGCCCCAGGGCTGTTCAACCCACCCTTGCACTGCCACAGCTTTCTCTGCATGAAGCACAGCTCAGCAGCCACTCTGCCAGCATCCACTGAAAAGGAATGCTAATTTCCTCCTTAATTCAGAGCTAAGCATCACCCAGGGATTTATTGGTACAGAAGTGCTGTAAATAAAGACTACATGCTCCAAATATGGCATAATTTTTCTACCATGAGTGCTGCAGAAAAAGGAGTCTTGCCTGTAATATATTGGTTAAATACATATAAACACCACAAATATTAATACAAGAAGTGTAGTGCAGAAGAGGACTTAGAGCCAGCTCAGGAGCACAGGGAGAGAACCCAGGGGTGTAGAGCCACCAAGCCACCCTCTTGAAGTTTGATTATTTAGTTATTAGTTAGGTGGACGCTGCTTTGGACATGGCCCCAGGATGGAACTGAACTTCATATTTAGGAGAAGTCAAGTGTTTTTAAGAGCATTCAAAAAAATAATAAAAGCAGATGAGCATCCAGCATGAAACATTTCAACTATCCCCGGGTATGCACAGAAGCATCTTCACGTCTGATTAGCCTGGAAATCTAAAAATCTGATCTTCAGCTTCAACTGCAGCTTTTCCTCAGCTTGGACCATTTACAAAAACTCTCCCTAGTGGGGAATTCCCAGGTATCCTTCAAGAAGAAGATTACAGTTCACAGCTAAGTTGCTCCACATATGTTGAGTAATATTCAAAACTCACATTTAAAGAGTGATCAAATATCAGAAATTTGATTATTTGATAATTATACAGAGTTCTAGAACAGAGCTTGCTTCTGGGATTTAAGCACCTGATAAAAGAGACAGCATATAATATCTAAAGAGAAACATTTGGAGGTTGGGGAAGAAAAACAACAAGTTTAGGAATGGGACAAGGATGGCTTTCTGCAGAAAATCCAAGTGCTCAAGAGAAACACTGGCAGGCAGAAAGCAAGCAGAAATGTGTGGAACAGATGAAACTACGTGTGGATTTACCAGTCTCCTAAGATCATCCCTACTGGAAATTCACTGCTCATCTGCAAGAACAAGGGATTATTTGACCATAGCTGGATAGAAATCAAAACCCTCAGGAACATGGTCTAAAAAGCAGGACAACATCACTCTTGATATTTTTCTATTTTGCTCCTTACATAACAGTAGGAAGACTGGACCCACTGCGTCTTTGGATTTCTTATGGAATACACAGATTATTGTGCAAGTGTTTGGAGCTGGAGAAAAGCCTGTAACAGCTGGAATCCTATTGAATGACATTGGAAGGAACAGCTTGATCTATGAAATAAAGATGAGAAACAGCACAAGGTCTCAGAGAAGGGCACTGAAAGCTTGTGAGACACCACAAAAGCGATCTCAGGAGCGGTGCCCAGGTGAAGGTGCAGCCCTGGAAGCAGCAGGGTGGCAGGAGCTGGCTGGGTTTGAACAGGCAGCTCTAGGAGAGGCTGCCAGTGGTGCGGGGTTTGCCTTCCACCAGCAACTTTCTCACAGCTGCACGGGAAAATAAGAAAAACCCCAAATTTCACTTAAAATGTCTCTAGCTCTTTATGAGGATCATGCTTTTTTCCTAACAAAGACAAGCAGAATTTATGTACTTTTCTTCATAGCAAAGCAATAGCACAAGGCTTTACATAAGTGTTTAGATAAATGTTTGTTAGTCTTACAGTCTTAAGTGATGACTAAACCCAGATGAGAAGTCTTGGCAGAGAGCAGCAGCCAGGATTGAAGGACTGTTTTACCAAAAAGACAATAATAAGCATTTTTTGTTTGCTTTAGTTCAGTGGATAAGGCATTCAGGGACATTTGAAATCTTAGTTCAGATCCCTGCTCTACTTTGCTGTGCCCAACACATTGGGCTCATCTGGAGGATTGTCAATTCTGATATTGATCTTGTTATAAGCTTCTAAAGCAGGACCGTAACTGAGGTGGTTTGGGATAAGCTTTTCATCAAAATATAGATGTTTGTGGTGAAGTTTTGTGCTGGGGAGGCTTTGCTCCAAAAATATAGTTTATCCCTCAGAAAAGAAAAAGAGTTGCCACATTGATCACCCAGGGGCTAGAAAATAAATCTGTGTAAAGGGTAAATTATCCAAGAAATCAAATTATCTTCTAGATCATACAAATAGATATCCCCTTTTCTATTTAAATCATTGCTTAAAAGTAGAAAATTATAGATATTTGACACACAGAGAAGTAACAAGAATAGCTGAGACCTGCATGGTTATGGATGCTGTGCCATAGTGCAGCAAGTCAGGACAGTTATTTTGATTTCTACTTTTCCAAAGTGTTCTTTTCAGGCAGGAAATCAATGATTTTCATAAGTGAAAAGCTGAAAAAAAGTTCTTCAAATGCTTCATTTTAGTTACAAAACTGCATCCTACCTGATCTGAACAAAAACCAGGTGAATCCAGATTTCTGATTTGGAATGAATATTGTCATAAATCCATAGTGTCCATCACAGCATGTTTGGGGGAAACAATTTACTGCTCTTACACATAATTTTGACAATGATTTCACAGCATTTTCTTGAAGATGCCCTCTCAGACCAAGTTTTCAGGGTTTTGTGTTTTTAAGGCTTTTGTTTTTTAAAATTCTAGGAATTTCAAAGCAGCAGGTATTTCCACATGAAAAATCCTCGCTGTTGACTGCCAAAATCAAACACTGAATCCCACAAATGCCAGATAAAACCATGGATGCCACAACATTCCCTCCAAGCCTTTCCCACTGTCTAGTTGAAAAACCACAGCTTGCAGAGAAACTAAACTCAGTGAGGCGGGTGTCTTATTTGAAGCCTGAAATGCACAGTAAAAAAAAACCCTTTTACTTATGTTTATTTATAATGACATTGATCAGACCAGCATTGGGGATATGTATAAATTCCACATTATCATAGGTAAAATAGCATCCAAGATCAAATAATAAAACCTGGGATATGGTTTTGAACATAGAGAGTTGATTTAAAGCTGCACAACTCCACAGCCACACCATTTTCTGAGGCACATATTAAATTCTACAAACCCAATTTGCCATTGTCTTAAAGTGCATGCTCTTAATTATGCTTCCGTTCAAAAAAAATCTCATTAGTGCTTTGTGAAATGTGTGCGTTGCAAATGGAAAAATTAGGGGAAAGAGACATTAAATGTAAGACCAAATAAAAGGTTTTCTCATGAATAGTTAAACTGACTGCGTTTAGTTTGCTTTTCTGTTTGTGTGTTTTTCACTTAGCAACAAGGGGAAAAACAGCCTTTTAACCATAAGAATCCATAACTGTAAGAGCATAAAAATTGACATAGAAAATAGGTTACCTGAAACTACCTACAACAAATCACTTACACTGTTTAGGCTATAATTGAAGATATTCCTCTAACTTTGAAAGAACTCAGATTTGTGTAATGACAAACAAACATTTAGAATTGTATTTTAAAGACATTCTTCCCAGAAAGCTTTACATGTGGAACCCATTCAAATCCTAGGAAAACCCTGAGGACTTTTATTCAGTCTATTTCCATCTCAGTGAGATTATTCATTTATTTAAAATTAGTCACCAGTTTATGTATTTGCAGAAGTGAGTGTGCATGACAGATTTCTTACATCCCACTGAAATGCAGACATCTCTGCAGCAAGACAAAGCTGTTCACAAGCTCTACACCACAGAAGAAATAAAGCCATCAGCTTCGAGGAAGGCAGAACACAACAGCCTAAATTAAAACTTCACCAGGACTAGACTTTACATCATTTCCCTGGGCAAAAAGCACAACACAAGCTATTCAGCAATATGTTCACAAGTCAAAACTTTGCCTCTGCATCTCAGATGTGGTTTATCTTAATTTAGCAAACCCCAGAGGAGAGTGCCACTGATTTGAGTGCTATTAGCATCACCTGTATGGGATGAGATAGTGCACTGCAAAGCTGGGAACGTGCTCAAACATTTCCCAACCCAGGGGCTGCAGAATTTCTGAGCAGCTGGAGGAGGTAAGTTTTACTAAAGTACTAGCATACAGGGGACAGAAAAAAATACCGCTCTGAACCTGCTATCATGCTGTAAATCTCAGGCTGGGAATGATTGCCATGGCCTGTTAGGCAGGTCTCACACAGCCCTAAAGTCTCCCAACACCTCATCACAGACTGGTGTGATGAAAAGCTCCAAGGCAGTCCTGGGCTCTGCTTTCCACAAACATATTCCAAACAAATATTTGTTGGCAGTAAACCACCACGGAAAACATGCACACCTTTGCACCTTCCAGCATGGCCTGGAAATTAATGACCCATGAGTTGGCAGCACACCTTCTTCCTTGAGGTTGGAAGAACTCAAGTAAACCACGATAGCAAAGTGCAAAACAGGGTTTTAACAAGAGACTTCCCAGAGCATGGAGATCTCCAGCAAATCCCTTTTTCTTAATCTCCTTTACTGTGTAACCAGCTGCTGTTTGGGAGCTTTCTGAGGAAGCTCTTATCAGGTGTGGGAAATCAAGGGTCAGAAAAAGAGCTGGGCCCTGCTTAAGCCTCTCCCAGGTTTTCTTTCCTCCATCACCGTGCTAATCTCAGCCTGAACATTGCCCACAGGTAAGAGCCAAGCCCCCCTGCAGTTAGGAGAACAAAAAAGCAAAGAAGATTATGATCTTGAAGCAAGGTGGAATTTGCTGCAGTGGCTTGAGGAGTCAGTATGGCTTTACAGGACCAGCCATATGATTTAGCTGACAGCAGGGATGGGGTTGTCCCTGCCCTTTTTGCTGTACAAACTTCAGCAGCTCTGGGAACCTTGCAGCATCACCAGGACTTCGGCTGCTCTTAAAAACCTTGACTGAGCAACACTTCAGGCTGCAAGCAAGTTGTGTACACCCAGCATTAAGCAGGTTCTCCAGCATTAAAGACATACCTGCAGGAACTGTTTGTAGAGCCAGAAGAGACCAGCAGGTGCAGCTGTACTGTCCCTGCTCCTGGGCAGCATCTTATCAACAAAGCACCTTTTTTGCAGGATTTGTGGAACAATAATTTCCTCCCACAGCCTATGGCAGCTTTGTGTAAGCAGTTCTGCACGCTGAGCTACACTATCAGTCTTGGAGGAGATGCATTACCACAGAAATATGTTTCCTTTTAGCAAACTCAGTGTCTCTTGTCCAATTTCAGAGTGGAAATAGCTGCTTTCATTCTGTATTTTCAGTTTGACTCCAGCCCACAATTAAACTGTGTGTAGATTTGAGCTGTACATGTTTATTGGAAGTGGCAGGCTCTGAAGGACTGGTGTGCCTCCAAATTTGGGAAATAACCACACCCACTGCATCCTGCCACATCCAGGGGACCTTGGAACCAAGTGTCACCAGCCCCTCTAACCTCAAGCAGCCTCACACTGTTTGGGCAAGCCCAGAACCATCAGTGGTACCTGTGAGGATCAAGGGGACATCAGCAGACAGGATCAGCTGATCCAGAATGCTGGAGTTCACATTTCCTGGAGGGTTCTTGCTCAAAAAGCTGACTGCATCTTTGGCTTAGGTCAAACAACAGCCTGACACTGAGGATCCCTGCTGATGTCCTGCTGCCTGTGGTACACACACAGAGCACTGCTTTCAGTCCTTTTGGAAGCTACATCCATCTCATTCCCTCTACTGCACACTGGAAACAATCCCATCGGGGAGGAATTCAGGACAGGGAGGTAAAGAGGTAACAGCATGAGCACAGGGTCTGCAGGCTTCAGCCACAGTCTCTTTGGGGTTAATTTGTGACCTAGGGAATAGAAGGAATGGGAGGAGTTGCAGACATCTTTTATGAAAAATCCTTTCTTTAGGATTTTTCCTCTTGAGAAGCTGAGAGGCCTCAAGAACAAAATATAAACATTGATTATTTGCTGCTGTGGAATGCAACAGGTGCATCTTTGATTGGCCCATCTTGGATGTTTGTAATTAATAGCCAATCACAGTCCAGCTGGCTCGGACAGAGAGCCAAGCCACAAACTTTTGTTATCATTCTATTTTTAGCTAGCTTTCTGATGAAACCTTTTCTTCTATTCTTTTAGTATAGTTTTAATGTAATATATATCCTAAAATAACTAATCAGCCTTCTGAAACATGGAGTCAGATCTTCATCTCTTCCCTCATCCTAAGACCCCTGTGAAGGTCACAGGGATGTAAATCCTGGATGCCCTATGAAGGCATCAGCACTTGATGCAATGGAAAATGATACAAGGCTGCTTCATGAGTGCTGGGGCTTCCAGCACTCAGAGGTAGAGGAAAGCCTCAGATGCATTTAAATAAAGCCTTTTATGTTCTAAGTTTTAGAACAGATAAGTGTAGAACATTTACTTCTTAAATGTTCTAAATCCTGTGTTTAATTCTAAGCTTTGGTTTACAGGCCCAAATGTCTGAGAATTCCTTGCATTTTGAATTCCAACATCTCCCCCTTCTTTTTGCACCAAGACCACTCCTTTGGTGGCTTTGTCAATCATCTTTTTATGCATTGGAGCAAGCAAGGCACAGCCATAAGTACAACTACGATGACAAAGCTTTGCCTGCAGTAGGACTGAACAATTTATTTCAATGGGAATATAACTAAATTCATCCGTAAATTAGCTATAGTCTGAGGTTCTCACATAGCAAAGCCACAAGCAGTTTAAGAAAAAGGCCTGAGCAGAAAGTATTTTGTTTGGACAGACAGAGCACCAATATGACCCTACTGCTGCTGACTAAACCTTTTCATTACAAAACACAAGCTCAAGTACGTGCAGGAGCAGGTTTTTAGCATGAAACATGGAACTCAAAAATCGACTGTGCACATGTATAGGAGATATTGGAGAGAGAACTGGCAGGATGACTCAGAGGTGGTTTGAAAAACACTTCCAGGACTTGCTTTTAACAAGGCTGACAACCTTCTGGTTTCTTAAATGATTGCATAGAGAGCTTTGAAGAAACAAAGAACACTGTAAAAACACATCACAGAGCTAAGTAAACACTCCACCCTAATAGGAAGTCTCTCCCCCCGCTCTGATCAGACATTTTTGTGTGTTTTCAAGGCTGAATTTCAGATCCAACCTCAGAAGTTCCATTCTAATGGCTATTGGACAAATCCCCAGTACCATGCAGTGAGGAACCTTATTCCAAGCAGTGTCGTCACAACAAAAATAAATTCAGTTCTCTGGCTTTATGTTGGGTTTCCTGAGTGACATATCTTGGTTGTAAGGTACACAGGAAAATTCAACTCAAGCTAGTTACAAACAACTTAAAAGCCATTAAAAACTCCAAACTGAAAACAAAGCTTCAAAAGTCAGCATCAGACTTACACTGATTTTAATCCTTAGGGGTTTGTGACAAACTCACACCAATACCATACATGAGAAGCTGCTTCTAAAGTCTGGTGCAAAATACATCAGTCTTAGAACAACTAGAGCATCCAACTCCCTCTTTATTTTGTATTAAAAGAAACATATGCATGATGTGCCATGCTTTTCTTCACTGAGATCCTCCTGGAATGCCAGTGAAGATTTTGGCCTTCATACTGTTGAACATTTCTTAGTGCTGCTCAAGCCCTTCTGCACATTTCTGCCTGGGATTGTGCCTACCACTCAATTCCACTGCCAGGCTTGCACCAGGTCTCAGGGCTCAATTCATGTCCAACCCCAGAGTTAACTGCTCTAAAGTGAGAGGGGAGGATCCACTTACAACTACAATAGCCAGAGATAGTTTTTCCCCAAAAAAGTGGTTAAGAAAAGATACTTTAGTACAATTAAGGGAAGATATTTTGGTACAATTACTACAGGGACAAGGAGCCATAGTCCCATAGCAGTCCTCAGATAACTCCTCACCTCAAATATTTAGCCATGTCCAGAGCAGAATGTGAACCAAAACATTTGGACATCAAAAGAGTGCTGGATTGGAATGTTTTCTCCATTTGTGCATTTGGAATAGGCAAGATTACTTTTGGCTTGTTGAGTGTGAGAAAGTTCCTTTTCAACACTTTTCCAAGAGAAAATAGGAGCAAAACACACCTTCATGCAAGAAATATTTGCTTCCAGAACATTACGGCAGTTGTTGGTAGAGGCTGTGAAAAACTGGATGAGCATTAGTTCTCCTAAAAGCAAGATCAAACTTCAAGTTTTCTGAAAAGGTCCATCCTCAATAATTGGTGCAATTGTTTTTTGTTCAATTGTTTTTCAGTTATTGTATGATCTCAGTACACATGCTTGAAAGTACAACCCTGAAGGCTTCAAAGACTGAAAAATTAGGAAGTGACTTTCCACTGGTTTAGCCAGTGGACCAGTATGAGCTGTCTGAACATTACCATAACAAACCACCATTACACCACTTAAAAATAATATTTGCCTACTGAAGTTGTCTGTTACAAAGTCATCAACTTTGAGCAGTTTAAAAAAGGCACTAAATTATAGGGTGGAAGTGCCTAAACACAGTTTTATTTGCAGGGAATTTGCAGGACAGCTTTGCTCTTTTATCAGGAGCTGGCAGACAAGGATTTCACATGTTTTTAAGATCCTGGCCTGATCCAAACACTACCAAACTTTGCCATTTACTGACATTCAGTGCACTCAGACATTTACCTCTAATCTTGCAGGAGTAGTCCCATCAGCCCTGGTCCCAGTGGGACTGGTTTGTTTTGGTGACCCAAACACTCAGAGCCAGCCAAGTGCCATTAGTCTGGATGTGGGGAAATATCTTATTGCAGGACTGGCATCAGCACCTACTCCACCCTCCTGACAGCACCCAGAGCCAGGGCAAAATGAGGTAGGAAATGCTGTTTCTAGGCAAGTATCACTAGGAATGCATCCAATCTTATTTTCTCAGCTCAAACCCAAAGCTTTAGGGATGATTGGATGGACACTGACTTACAAAGCAAGATTTCTCAAGTGTGTTCCTGGGCCACCACATACCTTGTGATCTAGGACAAATTATCTTTGCTCCCTCTGCCTCAGAAGATTTCTTATCTACTTCGAGCTCCTTTGGAGAAGCCAAGGACAGGGAAGGAAGGATACAGCTCCTGGTTTATTCATAATGACCCAGAGGTACAGGATTCTTCTCACATTGTGACTAACACCAGTAAGATGTATCAGTATTTCCCCCCCCATTAAATCTGCAAAGCCCAACATCATGAAGAAAGCTTTAAGTGAAAAATGCAAAGTAAATTTCACTCCTCTCAGCATGTGCCAATCCCTGTGCATCACAGAACTCTCACATTAACTTGCCCAAAGAGGAAGAAGCCTTTCAGTGAAGAGAAGCAGAGAGCAGAGCTGGCCAAGGAGACAGACACATAGTACAGAATATTTTAAGTCAGGGAATTAACTCCTCAGTGCTGACTGCAGTATTTTGAGGGCAGCAGGAGGCTGGTTTGCAAGGCCAGGCTCTCACCTCTCCTGCCATGCTCCAGTGATGTGTCAGCAGGCTGATTTTTAGTCAACACAGCTGAAATGTTTCTTTTTTGCTGTCCTCACTCATGATGCTCTGGAGCAGTCACAGTCAGCTGCTCTGGGATGAGGCAACAGCCTCCAGCTCATCCTACAGCTGGAGAAGGGAGCAGTCACAGCTTCCCCTGGGGCATTCCCAACAGGTTGGAGAGCACAGCTCCTGGGACACAAATGGCACATGAGGAGAAGGTGTGCTCAGCAATCATGGACAGCAACACCTGCTCAGCCTGGAGGTTTCTCTTCAAGTGCCTTCCCTTTCTGCTCACCTTTGTGGCTTCCCTCACAGGCAGACTTGGCTAAAAAAGCCCCCATGGGACCTCCTCCCTCCATAACCCCACTGGAGCAGCAACTTAAATCAATTCCTTCTATAGATGTGTTCTTGACCCAACTCTTAAATGCAACCTCCCAGCTTCAGACACACAGGAGCTCAGCTGATTCCTGACCCTAGCATTGACGCTTGGAATTGGCACACAGTCATTGATCCAGGAATTAATTCCTGGAAGTCACATTCTTGGAAGCAGATGTTTAACACAGGCTCGGCATTTCCCCTACCCTGCCATTCAAAGTTTCCTTCTGTGTGTTGAGCATGGTCAAAACTCCTAACTGGAGATTTCAATTTTACTGGAAACCTCCAAGTTAATTTTCATCCCAAATTAGAGAAGTTTTCTGTTTCAACAATTAAATGACCAACTCAGGAAAATGTCTACTGGAGAAAAAAAAAATCATTCTATTTCAATAAAATCGAGGAGGTTTGTTCAAACAATGATGTTTTGAAGCTTGATAATACAGTAACTCAACATATTCCCAGTGAAAGCATTATTGTGAAAGGAAATCCTTCATCTTTGTTTGCTTACATGACAGAGCTACACCGATGCCAGCATTTTACCATCAAAGTTTTGGATTTGTTAAAATAAATTTGTTTTGTGTGGAAGCTTTCTGTCAGAAGGCTTCCTACCACGTGTGCTCTCCAAAGCTGTCAGCACAAGGCTCTGTGGGGCAGTGGGCTCTGGGAAGGGGAGTCAGGAGGTTTGCAGACAGGACACCCAAAAATCAGCACCTCCCCACTGCTGAGAGACCATTGTTTGTGTGTCAATAAATGTTCAGCAGCACAAGCTTTGTATTCCTCACACTGACCCCAGCTCCCCACTTAGTACTTCAGCTCTGTTTTTGCATGGTTTCCTCACCTCGGTGATTTCTGATCAATAAACCAAGCAGAAAAAAATAACTCAAAGTTTATAAATACATCATTTATAAAGCTTCTCATCTCAAGTTTCTCCTAGCCCTGCCTCAGGGTGGTAATTATCCAGGCAACATCGCTACTGAAGACACCAACTTGCTGCCCTGCAGGCTTCAGCCAGGTAAGAAGAATGCTCTATGTATCCATAAATCATATTTCTATCCAGGCTTTTGAGAGAGATACATCACATTTAATAAATTGTTGCCTTTTGGTAACTTAGGACTAGAACCTTAAAATATTTATGTTCAAAGTGATGGCAGATACTGCTCTTCTACTCTTGTATTTATCATTAAATGCTTCAAAGAGGTAGATCTCAGATGTATGCAAAGGAATTAACTGCACTGATAACTTTCCAATGAGTGGAAATTGTGTTTGTTCAAAAGTAGCCTTCATATTCCAGCTGCAGAATCAGCAAATAAGCCAGAAAAAAATATCAAAGCAAAAAACTAAAGAGATGGCCAAGAAAGAAGAAATAGATATAGGAGCAGTAATATTAAGATTGGGAGGATTCAACTAGTGGAAGGAAAATGAGGAGTATTGGGTCACAGCCTGCAGCTTTTCTGCCTCTGCCATGGGTGTGGTGCAAGGACAATGCATTTCAGCCACAGTTTGGAAAATGAGAAATCTTCTGCCTGGTTGTAAAGCCAGAGGCAGCTGTAGGGAGCAGGGATAATGTGTGGATGACCATGGCCCAGTCTCCCAATGATCTCCTGATAGGGAGATTTTAGTTTGCCATCACTGCAGAAACAGCACAAGCTCCAATTCTGTTGTTCCAGCTACTGCCTGCACTCACAGCACTCCAAAACTGACTCTCAACACAGACTGGGCTCCCAGCTAGTTAAAAAAAGGAATAATACTGAATTCTACCAAGCTTGTAACCTCCCCAAGGTTCTGAACACCCCAAGGTGAGCTGAACACTGCTTTCAAAAGCTTGAAGCTGATAACCCACCCCACCACCTGGCAGCAGGTCAAAGAATGCATTTCACCATGGGTGAAGCCCAAAGGCACTGATGGCTGCAGCTGAGCGCTGCACAAGCATCCAGAATTACCTGGGCTGGAATAAAAGTACCAATATGGCATTTCAGCTTAAATGGGTGAAACTCAGCATGACAATGGCTCACACTTCACTTCCTGTTGAGCCTTTAAGATCCAGCCTTGCCAGAGGTGTAGAAGTCAGGATCAAGGCAGGGTGAGGCCATAAATCTCCAGGAGGGATCCTAGAACTTCACAATACATAGAAGGTATTAGAATTGGTGATTTGGTTTATTTCTTGCCCAAAATCTATCAGTCTTGGGATAAATTTCCCACCAGCTTGTATGACAACAACCACAGGCAAACACAACATCATAAACAGTCAGGAACTTGGACAAGACTGCAGCACAGCTCCTTGTTCACAGATAACCCAGATGGGAATAACCCAGCTCATCTCTAAGAAATTATTTACAAATACTGCCCATCATCTATTTAATTTTACCAGATATAGCTCCCCAAAATGCAGTGAACAACAAGAATGAGAAGAAAGAGTGGTTTGCACTGGGACTTCACTCTAGCTGTTCCTCAGGCACCAAAAGCATACAAGATAGATGGGCCTGTGAGTGGAAGACAGAAGAAATAGAGGATTCCTCAAAGCCTTAACTGCTCCAGCTGCTCTCTGTGCCACCCTCCACAAACAAGCCAGTCTTTGTCCCAGCCTGGACTTCTGTGCTTTGCTCAAAAAGGGAAGTATCACTCTGTCTAGACCTCATAACAAAAGCACTTTCAGTGGTTTCTGCTGAAATATTAACACTTCTCCATATAAGAAAACCAGACTTTCACCATTTGCTTACGAGAACAAAGGACGGAGCTTAATTTTTTTTTTAACCACTAGAATTGGGATAGTTGACAAAATATGGTAAACTCCTATTTATACTCCACACTTGTGTTTCAAATAAACTTATTTCATTGTCATGAAGGCCACAAACTGAAAATTTTTTTCATGACAAAGAAATAAACTTCATTTTTCTTATTTAATAACAGCAAGTTTTCAAGCACCATGAGAAATAACTCCATTACCTTGGCTAGGGAAAAGGCAAGGAAAAACCCCCCAATATTTATAAAGCTCTTTGTCAAGAACATCATGGGCAATGCTTCTGGTGAATCAGTATCTCCACGGTCAATCATTGACCATCCATTGCTCATTTCCCACACACAAGGACATGCTGTCTTCAAGCTTCTGTACCATGAATGGGCTCAGCTTCTCCAAATGAAAACATGGAGAGATGATTCTGAATTCCTGTATTTATACAGCCTTTTTGGCTCTTTTGCACATCAGCACCAAGAATAGCTGTCTTACCTCCAGAACTCATGGAACTACACTGAAAAAGCCCATAAAGACTACCCAAAACTTGATGAAAGGCATTACCTGCTAAAAGCTTTGAGGCTGCTCTCTCTGCTCAGTCACAGAGCTGTAGCTGAGCACTTGCTGGTATCAAATGTAAGTTCATGCACAGGAAGGCACTAAAAGAGAGCACAGGAAAAAAAACCACCATTAAAGCACTTTCATAATTAGCCTTCACAGGGATTTTTAGCCAGTCTCACACTTCAGAGGTACTCAAAGCAAGCAGGGCAAAAGGAGTCCAAGGGTTTATCCCAGTCCCCCCGGTTAGTACCGGCAGAAAACACAGGCAGCACTAAAGGCACCAAGAAATTCAATATTCTCTATTTAAAACATCCTCCTGGGCATAAAGGAGATTTAAACAGTCAGCTCAGCTCTCTTCAATACTTCTGAGTTTTTAAAGAGAGTAGTGCATAGCCAGAACAAAACAAAATAGACAGCATCTAAAAAACCCCTTTCACACACAGACACAGCAGATTCTACAACACAAGTTGTTCTCCAGAAAAAGCTCACTGTGGGAAATTTTTACACTTTTGAGCCTGGAGGAAGCTTCCTGAGAGTTTGATGAAGCAATAGAGAGCCTGGGAAAAGGGACACCATAGCCTGTTTCAGGAATACCTTTTCCAAACCAGGACCCACAAAGAATTTTGCACCAACAAGGAGAGCACCTACAGGAGATTCTCCCTTATAAAACAGCAGCTATATGGCTTGTCCTCCATTTAAATGTTGTGAACAACAGCTACGTGGTGCTTACCGTGGAATCCACCTGGCGTCCTCCCCTCATCCCGTCCGGTTCCCACCCCAGTAATGAGCTTGCTAATGAGCTCGCTAATGAGTTAACTAGCGTCGGCTTTCTGCCGCAGCTGGGCACGAGCGCCGGGCTCCAGGCTTGACAGGAGCTGAGGTTAATTCATTTCTCCCTTCCTTTTCAAACAACGGAAATGGCCCAGTAAATTCAAAGCTTAATTTGGTTCAAATTTTGTTCAGTACACGCTAAAATTTTGTATTTCAGAGGCAAAGATTTAGTGCCTCCTGCACTGCTTTCCCTTTGGCTCTGCTGTCTAAGCTTCCTATTATGCACAGGGGTTTGTCCACCTAAGCCATGCCATGACAAAGATCAACATTTTCCATCAAAACTCTGCTTTGACCACATATTTCCAACCAGTTTTCCTTTACCCCAAACATATTAGAGGCAGCAGGAAGGGACTCACTGTTTCAAATCACACTCCTCACCCAATTTATTTTATCCTATTTAGCCATTTATTTCTAATTACACCCTTTAGAACCAGCAGTGTTCCTCTTATTAATATTACATTTGATTTTAATTATCCCTTATTTACAGGAAGGGCGTGGCCAAATAGAATTGTAATTTGTGAACTGACAACTCTCATTTGCAAAAGAAAACAGCTGTACAGCCAGATTTTTCACCATCCCCCTCACTAAGAAAAGCTGGAAAAGACAAATCCAGCAAGGAAAATGTACGACAAGGAGCTTTATTAGTTCTCCTGGACACTGCTATCACCCTTTGAGCAGCATCTCCAGCTCCCAGAGGGATGAACAGCAAAACTCTCCCTGTTTCAGTGGCACCAAGGTTGATTGGAAGGGAGCCACAGATGATATTTCCAGGTCAGTGCTCCAGGAGCATCCCGCATCATCTGCTACACAGATGTGTCCAGATGTGGGGGTGGCAGCCTCCTGGAATGAGGCAGGCACATGTCAGAGGAAGGCAGCTCCCAGGCAGGGCAGGGTAGGATATGGCAGCAGACCCTCTGAGCTTGGGAATGCCAAGGAGCACCCTCACCTCCATCAGCAGCTTTATCATGAACCTTTTACATGTAGAGCATGTGTAAATTTTCTAGAATGTAAATTTATTAGGGTCAATAGATCATGGGAGATATAGAAAGGGATTTTTGTTAATCTGCAGACAAAAATACCAAAATGTGCCAAAGGAAGGCTGCACAGGGGCCCATCCCATGGCTGCACAGACAAAAGGGCTTTGAGAGGAAAATGTATCCACAGAGCTGCAGGAATGATTGCTTCCAGAAGAACGTAGGAAATCCTCACCCGAGGGAGGTCTGAGGCCACTGACTCATCTGGTGCAGGGCAAAATTAGTACTTCACAGTCATAAACCATTTAGGTTGGAAAAGACCTTGAAGATCATCAAGTCCAACCACTAACCCAGCAGCACTACACATCAGTGAAATTATGCTGATTTGCAGAAGCAGATAGTCTGTGTCTACTGAAGTTGCACAGACAACAGCATTTTCCCCCACAGTCTCCAAGAACTTGTGTGTCCCCCCTCAGATTGGTTGGTGGGTTTATTATTTTAGTAACACTCCCCACCACTCCATGGAGGAGAGTTGAAAGTTATCTTGGAAATATGCATTTACTCTCAGTTAGAATCAAAACATCAGAGGCTCTGCATCAGACCAACAGACACTCTGGAACCAAATTTGTCACAATTCTCACAGACAGTCCTTGCCAGTAATGCTATCAAAAAATGTTACCATTTCTTGCTATTTTAATGGTTCTTTCAACATCTGGTTATTTTCCTAAACACCCTAATTTCTGCATAACATGGTAAAAGACTGGTCCTGTTGTTAAATTCCTGTTTCTATTTTAAAGATACATAATAAAGCTGGAATCTAATCGAACATCTTTAAAGATATCAGTTGGTAGGGAGGAAGAACAGGATTTTCTGAGCCAGCAATGTCCCAAGAGCAGGAGCATCAGGCTCAGAGGAGCATCAGGCTCAGGCTGATGTGGATCAGAGGGGATTTCTGGAAGTCAACCTGCCTCCCCTTCCATGGAGGGACAGCTTTGCTCAGGTTCTTAGAGGCCTCTTCTAGGCAGGGTTTAACATCTCTAAAGCCATTTCAGCTGTTGGAGGAAGCACAGAGACACCTCAGAGTAAATGCAGGGAGGCAGGAGAATAAGTCCATTGATAGGAAGGTATAGGGAAATGGATGGAATTATATCTAAAAAGCATTATGTTTTTCTATCAATCCTACCTAGAATAATGACCATGAAATTGTTTTCTGAGAGTTCACAGATTCATGGAGCTCCTGTGGCACGTCACCTCTGGATCTCCATACCATTATAACCTAGGATTCTCCAAAGACCTCTTCTGTGCCGTCAACACCTTTAATTTCACCATTCATCTCAATTTATTTGGCATTTTTCTTAACAGCTCAACTTCTAAAGAAACAGAGTGCTAGAACAATGTCGACTTTCATGGTGAAAAACCCCTGCTAGATTGTGGAGGAAAGCAGAACAGAGAACTTTACAGATTCCAAGGCCACAAGTCAAAAGCAGCCCCAATTAATTTTATTAGTTCAACACGCAGTGAAAGCTGGTTTGCTACCGAGCCACGTCGGATATGGGGATTCTCAATCATTTCCACATTAGTGCAGCTTTCATAACTTCTCTCTTGGGCACATTCAGGCTTACTCACACCTGAGCTCACACTTCAATCTTTCCTTTCAGTCACAAGATCTCTCTCCTACTCAACAATTTATTGCTGACTCTTACAGTGACAGAATTATCCTTGACATTTCTGCCCTTCTGGTGCAATGGGTTGGCTTTAGTCAGCGGGTTCAGAAGTTGAGGGAGAGGAGGATGATGATCACCTAAGGAAACAAAGTGTGGGTGACAGCTAAAAAGATCTCACAATCTGTAATCCAACCTCATCTTTTCTAGGGATGTGACTCCCTCTTGAAATGACTGCTTGCAAATAGCAAGACTCAAAGCAAGGCTGAGGCTGAGAGCAGAATTTATCACAAGGAGGCTCAAATGGGAAATTTGAGAATTATTTTTTAGCATTATTGTATGGGTGCATAGACAGATAATTTAATGTTTCATCTTAGGAAGTGGGAGGCATGGGAAACATCTGCTGAGAGCAGACCACTTCTTTAATGTGTTAAATACAGGAATGCTATAAAGGCAGATCACCCCATGTACTATTGAATTAAAAAATAAATATTGCAAAGCTTTATATCCTGGTTTCCTGTTGCTCAAGAGACATTTGTGATGAGGTTTCCAAGGAAGCAGTGTTTCACAAGCAGCTATCTAATTCTAGCTGCTGTGTCATGTTATAGAACAAGACTTTCTTCAGAGTGTTGGACTCACCACCCATTTGTCTCAACGAAATTTCCTACAAATCTTCCTCCTTTTTATTCTCTCTGCTACCAATTCTGCACTTCATGTCTGGGTGAAGTTCCTCTACAAAGAATGAGGGGCCCTGTCTTTTTTATGATCACTTCACTCTTTTTCTAATAAACACCTACTGCTATTAATCACTAGCTACCTAATTAAGCACTCTGCCTAATGTCCTACGGTTGGAAAACAAAATGTTATTGCCTGGGTTTCTTTCCCTTCCACTGTGGAAAGTGTTTGCACTTTTGCAATTATTTTTGCCATGTGAAAGGCAAATTCCCAAATCCTCTTTCTCAGAAACTTCTAAGGGTCCAAAGCCATGAACAGAACACCTTGCTGCAGGAATTGGGGTAAATCTCCCCTATTTTCAGACATATTGACTGGTTTTATACTTCTATCAATTCATCCATCATTTAATCCATTTAAGAGCCACTCCCTGGAGTTTTAAGATCTCCACCGTACTCATCTCCTCCTACCTCTCTGATCTTATGCTATCTTGATCCACCAGAGACTCAGTGTATTGCTTTCACTTGTAATTCTGCTCTGCATAATTCACCCCAGTGGAGGATTGTTATTTCATTTGTGTGGGTCCATCTCTTCAGGATCCTTCCTCCTGAATCACTTCCTCTACAACAAACTCTTTTTTTTAAAATCAGGCTATGTAAGAGCTGATGGTAAAGCATTTTCCAACATGCTCTTAGAAAGACCCAAACAGCTGGGGGGAAAACAGTTGTAGGACAGTATTTCTGAGTGCAAGTTGCTTGTCAACAAGGACTCCACTTAAAAATCATGTTAATGGACCCACCCAACTTCATAAAGCCAGCTTTGGAGGCATTAAGGAGACCTTTGGTGGTCAAGACCAGCTGAATGTATTCCAGCCCCAGAACACTGAGTAGGCTGTGTAAATGGCCTCTGAACTGCTAAATTACATGGCATTGTTTTTACTGAATGATTAAAACACTCCAACACCCACAAAGAACTTCCAAAACAGCTGAGCAAATGCTTTCAGAGGGTGTCACACTTTTTCCTTTCCATTTTTCAGACATGCTCTTTTCCACTTTTGTAACTGTTGTAGATAAAAAGTGGTCGGACAGATGTTTGGAGAAAGCAAAGAAAAGGGGTCACAGGCTGATTTTGCTTTAATTTTGCCAATTAAAGCAAAATCAGCCTGTTTGGAGCTGAAGATATGCTCCCAGTTTCTCTTCAAAAATAAATACAGATTCATGTGTCTTTATTTCAGTGAGCACAACCCAATCTCATTTTATAATGTCTTCTGAGCAGAATGAAGAGCAACGAGGCATCACCCAGAGAAGGAAAAGCAGAGAGGAAAGAATAATAGTGGAGTAGAAAGGCCAGAAATCCTTCTAAAAACAAAGCACATCATTAAAGGAGAAAAAAGCTCCATTAAACATAGTATCTGAGACAGTAGTGGTTTTTTACATCTTACGCTAGCGCCACGAGGCGTAAAATGATGATCGAGAATTCTAAAGCATGATGTTTTGTAAAACAAACTACAAGACAGTCCTTGCCTTGAAGTATTTACTGCTTCAGCATGGAAGGCAGGAGGCAGAGGAAAAGAAAATCCATGCCTCAAAGAGTTGTAGGAGAGGGAATGGGAACAGCACACTTATTCCCCTGACACCAGTTAAATGTTCAGTGCAACAACTCCCTAGTCTGTTATTTTCCTTCAGGAAGAATAGATCTCAGCCACTTAAGAAGTGTTTTTAATTTAAAACTATTTTTACTTCAAAGCCTGAAGTGATATTTTGTAAACCCATCAGGCTGGTCTCTCACCAGTGACATTTTCCTATCAATAAGGAAAATAAGAAAGGCAGCAGGAAGGAATTCACAAGAGGCTACCCCAGGACACAGGGGTGGCCCAAGAAAGCTGCACTCCTGTGGTCACAGAGAGCAAGGTTTTCCAAAACCAGGAGGTGCACAGACAGGATTGCCAGCTGGGCTATCCTGAGGTGGGAATCAGTGTCATGGTGACACGACCTTGGTCATGCCACAACACAGTCACAGTTCTCAGCTGTCTTTCATCACCATTTACAAGCAGCCATCAGAGCAGGGTTTTCCATACTGGCATGTTCCTGGAAACCCTTGGCATTCCCACAGCACTGAAAACAGGGCTATGGAGGACACAGAGGACATTTTGGGAAAAAAACCTTCTGGTCTTCATCAACTCCAACTGGTGCCCACCAGGACAGAGCTGAAAGTGAACTGGCACCAGCTGAACCTCTTGACACTGAATAGCAGACTTTGAAGAAATAGAAGTGAAGAGAATTTTGGTATCCACATGGCAAGCATAAAAATAACCCCTCTTTGTACGTAAAAGCAGCAACAATGCCCCGCTCTAACAACTGGGACCAACACTGAGTTGTGTCAACATATGACTCAGAAGAGGAGGAGGAGGAGGAGAAGATGGAAAAACAGGCCAAAGGAAGGCAAGGCTGCTGGAAGAAAAGCAAACAAAAAGCAGCAGAGAAAGCAGCTGTGTTCTGAAGGGAGCGTGTCTGACTGGGAAATCAGTTAAATTATGGGGAAATTCGCCTTCCATACTTCCTAATGCTCCCAACAAGCCTGCCTCACATTCTCAGAGGGGGCAGGGGAATGAAAAACATACTTGGGGTAATTAAGCAAACATGGGATGATTAAGAAGGTAAAGCTGCTCTCCCTTCGATCCAAGCCACCATTCCCAGCACCCCAGCTCAGAGCACATTCCATCCTTATTTTTCAAATCAGCCCACTCCTGAACTGCCAGCAGCTTCCCTAAGCAGGGAATACAGCAGGTTGTGCAAGCAAGAAGAACAGAAGCCCAACCATGCAGGAAATCAATCAGGAGCTGATAAACCCCATACAGGTATGGGATTTCAAGGGAAGCAGGCCCATTCCTACATGTTACAACTCCTGTTTAATAGAGCAGGGCAACAAATGCCAGAGATCTCACGTTTCCACCATTTGAAAGACCCTGAAAAAATAGGGACTGTTGCTTTTTTATGGTGGCCTTCCCAGAAGCAGCATTTAACAGATTCAGGGACATACCTGTGCAGAAAGTTAGCCCCAAGTCATTGGAATTTCTTACGTGTCACCGAGGCTCAGTACAGACCTGTGTTTGAGGTAATAAACCAGCAATCTGACTTTCCAATCAGAGCAGACTCACATCCAAGGCATTTCAAAAGCCCGGCAATTTCAGCATTTATTTTCATTCCAAATCAAATGGGAATATTGCTTTTCAAGATTCTGATCAAAACAGAAGCGATCTGATTTTCATACCAGGTTTTAAAAGAAAATTTTCTTTAAAATTTTTTAATTAGCATAAATTTTTAAATCAGATTTTCTGCCTTTTTAGGGGTATTTGATATTATTAAAATGCTGGATCTGATTGTCTGGGGATTTTGTGGACATTTTGCTTACATTTCCAAAGTTCTGACTTTGAGGATACAGTACCTTCCAACAGCAAAATATTTCATAATGGCATTTGAGTCCCACAGATTCTCACCCAGGAGTGCACTCAACACCTTGGGTCATGAAAGAATTAGAAGTAATAGCTATTAAGTTAAGCAAAAAGAATACAGATTCCTAAGAGACACACAGGGCATTGCCCAGCACTTTTGATGTCACCTAATGACAAAGGCATAGGATAAAATCCACTAAGGAGGCAGGAAAAGTCAGTTTAAGGGGATCTTCCTGCTTCTCCCAGGAGGCACCACTCTACATCAACAGTATCTCATCATTAAAAACCCCATCCCATTTGCCACAATCGTAGGAGTGAAAGCCCACAGCCCTGGCTTAGTTTCAAATGGGATTTCTCCTGCTTCTAATTTCACTTGTGGTTTCAACCAGAAAAAGTTGCTGTTCCCCTCCTGTTCCTGTAAATGTTGCTCCACAGAGATGGATATGGTGGATATGCTGCTTCATTCTTCCTGATCCTACTTTCTCCTGAGTGATTATTTCCTTTGAATAAGTGTTTCCACTAAATAATTATTCTAGTGAATAATCAACCTCATGAATACATAAAGCACTTCAGGACCTTACAGGGGGGGACTGTGGAGCACTTTTCCCATCCCAACTGTGGAACAGCTGGAAGAGCTGTACCCTTGGCCTCTCTGCTGACCCCTTCATTTCCAGCCTCCTTCAGAGTTGCTTATGATAAGAACAAAGCTCTGTAAGAGACTTCTCATGAACAGTGAGGTCCTTGGTGCAAGCCTTTCTGAAGATTTCCACCCACTCTGTTTCAGGGAGAGTGGCTCCTCTGGAATCAATTAAATGACTCCCAACTGCACCAGCTAAAGACCTGCTCAGGTTATTCTCATTCCCGCCTCTTGCCCCAGCTCTGCAGCAGAGGAGCTCATGCCTCCACAAACACCCTTGATCATTGTCTCTGTGAAATCTGTCTCTGGCTGGTTTGCCCTGCTTTGTCTACACAACACGCTGGCTGCTGAAACATCAAGGTATTTGCATTACCAGGAAAGTCTTGGGTGTGAAAGGAAATTTTAATTTCCTCCTTAGCTGAGCACTTTACAATATGTGTTTTAATAAAACAGAGAGAGTCAAATTATTGCTTGTAAATGCCAATGTGCAGGAGAATTAATTAGGGCAGCAGCAGTCTGGCTGTGGAGCCTCTCTTGAGGGGTTCAGGACAGCCAGAGCATGGATTCCCTGAATAAATATCTCCTAAAATAAAATTGCAAGCTTATGCATTTAATCTTGATGCAAAAAATCACTGCTTTTGAAATCACACTCATGATACACCAAGGGCCAAGTTTATCTCTGTTCCTGCAGTATCATCCATCAGCCCTGAAGGAAATGGTGATCCTGATATGAGGGAGGTGTGTCTGCCAATGTGTCTGTAACCTGGAGGAGATTACAAAATATTTTTTTATAGCTTCCAGTGAGAATAAATCTTGAGAGGTATTAGGCAAGATGGCATAATAGTCCTGCTAATCTTCTCCTCCAGAGATTGGGTTTCGGCCAGTACATAATGGTTTAGTCAAAATAACCCCCAAAAATGTAGAGGACAATAATCTGCTATGAGCTTAGATCCAATAAATACCCAGGGTGTTTAATTGTGCATCGTTTTACATGCTGTAATCCCTCCACCAACACCTCAGTGCAGCTCAAAATGCTGTCAGTCATCTTAAGCTTTTGCAAATCCTTCAGCTGACTGTAGGAGTGAGATACACTTTTTCTGTTTCTCAGAGGTCTGTAGAAATTCGGGCCCACCTGCCATAATTAAAAGTCGGGATACAAAATTAGGTGGAAGTGCAGGACGGTGTGACAGGCAGGATGAGTGCGGCTCCAGAGAAGGGAGTAGGAGTGAGCAGGATCTCATGCCCAAAGGTGGCTGGGGTGGGTCAGAGGATTGAGGATGCACCCCTGGAGGCATTTTGGGTGCATGAGAAGAGGCTGAGAGTGCCCAACAGGAGAAGGATCACCATATGGGACTCTAAAGTGAAGGGAAAACAACCCCCTCCTGATTCCTGCAAGTGAGTAAACAATTGCTGTCCCTACCTGCCTGCAGGCAAGGGGTTTTGGTGTGAGTCTGCTGTTCCAGGGACACAGCCTGTGAAGCTGTTCCAATGTGATTCAGCCCAGTTTGTTTTGAAAAGCCCCACAAATACACAGACACATGTACGGGAGGCACGTAAACTGCAGCTTGTGTTGGGAGCACAGTCGCTGGGTTTATACACTTCAGCCAGGAAGAAAGGAATTCTTGTTGAAACTTGTTCTGTCTGTTGCTCTGGATGTAAACTTCACATATTTTGTGGGATGCTACATCCACAGAGAGTAATCAGAATGCATGGGGGGAAAAAAGGGAAACATTTGCACATAGTCCAATTTCCATTTCTGCTTTGCTGCTGCACATTATTAGCACGTTGAACAGAACTGCTAGTGCTCACTTACAAAGACTGTGAATTATTCACTCCTTTGATCTCTTTCAAAAATCAGGAGAAAGAAGAGATAGGGTAGGATAAGGATTGCATTAAGTATGATAGTGTTCAGAATTTCTTCACTCTTGAACGGTCTTTTTTCAGGGACAGACATATTAAAAATTTAAATTATTCCCATTAAAACATGGTTCCCTGGTACAGCTGTCAAGAATAAATAGAACATAACTAGGACATTTGTGCCTGGCCAAGAGTCACCAAAATTTCCAAGAATTCTCACGGAGAACTCTCAAGGAGAGTGTCAGAATCCCAAATGACCTTGACATCACCTCTGAATCAATAACTTGACATCTGATAGAGACAAGTGCAGAGTGCTCAGTGATAGAGGGAGCTTATGTGCTTCAGCAGCAGAACTCAGGCAAAGAATTAAGGGATAAGGAAAAGTTCAGACTATAGAAATCATTGAGATGCTGTTGCCAAAAATTAGAATTCTCACTGTAGGAAGGGAGAAAAGTGGTAGAACACTGTAGGCAAGACTCAGAGGCTGATTCCCATTCTCTGCCTGGGATGCCACTCCTGTTATTCTGAAGCCTTTCAACAAGATGTCTAGGGACAAATTGCAGAGTCTACAAGGGAGCAGTAGGAAAGGAATAAAAGATGATCAGATCTGAACATGAGTTTTATCTGGGGAAAGAAGGAAGGAAAGAAGGAAATAAAGGGAAGGGAAGACAATAAAAGAGAAAACAGGAAGAGAAAGAGAAAGAGAGAAAAAGAGAGAGACAGAAAGAGAGGAAGGAAGGAAGGAAGGAAGGAAGGAAGGAAGGAAGGAAGGAAGGAAGGAAGGAAGGAAGGAAGGAAGGAAGGAAGGAAGGAAGGAAGGAAGGAAGGAAGGAAGGAAGGAAGGAAGGAAGGAAGGAAGGAAGGAAGGAAGGAAGGAAGGAAGGAAGGAAGGAAGGAAGGAAGGAAGGAAGGAAGGAAGGAAGGAAGGAAGGAAATAAAGATCTGTCACTCTGAGGCTGTGGGGGAACATCCACAAGGAGGATAATTTAGCACAATTTTTATCTTTAGTGGTTTAGGAAGAACTTTCTGCAGTTCCAAAGTGCAGCCCTGATTACAGAAGCAATCTCCTCCACAGGAGGTGCTCAAGTCCAGGTTAGACCAACATCTTCTGGACAACTTTACACCTCTGGTGTGTTCAAACCCCAGACTGGAGCATGGGAGTTTTTGGATGGTCTAACCTTACTTTCCAAGGAGCACAAGTACCTGCAGTAACCAGGTCTATGTGCAATTCCTTTCTGCAGTCCAGATTAATAGCTGAAGTCTTGAACTTTTAAGAAGTGAAGGAATTCTGCACCAGGCTTGAAAGTAGTCCAGATCTCAAACTTTGAGTCCCAACATGTTTGCTGTGAAAGTGAAGGTCAAAACACAGTGAAATTCGTGGGTTCAAGTTTTGTCTGTTGCAAAGGACTCACATCCATCCTTTCACCAGTGAAGCTGAACATATATAAAACTGGAGACAGAAATGATCGTTCTTGGAAAATAGTATGTTGTTTTTTGAAATGCAGAGGGGTTATTTTGGAGACTCATTTTTTCTTCTGTATTTGTTCCCAAGGGTGAGTTTTTATAAATCTAAATACACCCGAGACACTGAATGTTCTTTCTACCTTGAAAACAAACCAGTGTGAATTTTCATATACACAGACCCATCAGCAGAGCAGAGATCTGCATCTTTTCTTTCATTTGTTGTACATTATGTTACTTCCACTTACAACATCCAAAATAGGTGTATTTATAGTCCTTTGCAGAAAACAATCCTTGCATTGACATCTTTCCTCCCTGAGTCCCCTCAGTATTGTTTTCCAAGTGAGTATCAGGATACCTAGAAATTTTAATAGATATCAAACTGTTATAATATTTTTCATTTATTGCTAAAATTAGCTATCACTGAAGTTGAAGCATTTCTCTATTTTCTTCACATAAATGATACATTTAGTTTGTTCAACAGTAAGACTTTTTTCCCTACAAAGATGGACCTGAAAACTGGTTTTCTCCCTGTTAACTTTCAGTTTTTCAAAGCAGAGAGCTGCCAAATTTTGCTGACTTGAAAAGGACTTAAAATTGAATTTGAAAAGAATTTCAAAACTTGAAAGAGCATAGTTAGCATCATGTTATTCCATGTAGCACCTGACCCTAGAGGAAAGTGACCTGTGATTTTCAGAGATGCATTTACTTCAGAAAGGGCAGAGGCTTCTAGAAGTATCTGGCCACAAGTGAATTCCCGTGGAACACAGGGGGAACAGTTCTTGCAATCCAAGTACTTCAGTTCTTTAAAAAAAGGAACCATATTTCTTAATGCTGCAAGCTGGCTAAGGGAATATCTGCACAATAATGGAGGTGTGCTCAAGGGAGGATTCCTGCAAGAATTGGACAGGGATGGCTGAAAATACAAAACACACAAGGAGTCAAGGTATTTCACCGTGGTGGTAGGAGAGATAATTAAGACAGAGGTGTGTAAGCCAAGGTTTGCCCATAAAAGCATTTGGTCTTTTAAACAAAATGAAAACAGGCTGTCACACCAGCATAAAAGATGGTTATTACTGTAGACATAATAGACCCTCTATAAATTCACTTTTTGTCTGGCTTGGCCCTCTGCCACAAACGTGTTGCAAACCACTAGAAGGATGCCTCATAGCCTTCATTGACACAGCATCCTAAATTTCTTCCTTAGAAAGTGTGCCTCCAAATTTCCATGTGCATGCTACTGCTTTAATTCCTCTGGCCATTGAGACAGAAAACAATATTTTTCAGATGTTGTGTAGGTGCAGAGAGGTAAGTATACACTAGATTAGGAGAAATCCCACTTGTTCTCAGCAAAGTTTCTCCAAGATCTTGGATATTAGATCCAGGCCATATTAGAACCTGTCCACCAAAGCACCACAGAGCAATAACACCACAGTTAGCTGATAAAATTAACACCTTCTGCCTGTGTTACTGCCTCCTGCTCTGAGCCCACTGCAGCAAAAGGGAACATTTACTAAAAACGTCACAACCTTAATTTTAAAAGACGTTTTGTGGTCCAATGTAGCAACAGTTTTATTTCAAGAAGCATCTGGACTTTATTAGATGCAAACACAGTTGGTAGACGTTGAGGAGGGGGAGAGATAAAAAATGTTCTCCCTGGAATATTTGAAACCAGAAGCATTCATCATGCACAGCATACCCTTATAATCTAACACAGGGCTTTAGGGTGATGGTGCAGTTCACTGCAAAGCTCTCGCTACTGCAGTGAGTTATTGTATTTATACTTCCATTGCCTCTGGCAACTCGCAAATGGTGACAGGTGAAAAGTTTCCTTTCTTCTTTGCAGGATTCAGCAGTTGCATGCAGCCTCATTCAGATTCCTTTGCAGCAGGAAAGACTGAAGAATGATTTCTGGTCCTTTCCAAACAGTTATGGACATTTGCTAAGCCTTTTCCCTACAAAAAACCCCTTTATACTTGGAAAGGCATCACTCACAGATGATGTTCGTGATGCTCTCCCTGGTTGTGGCTCCTCTGGCACCAGTTAAACAAGGCCATGTCTTCTAGGTCCCACTCAATAAACATTGTGTAATTCGTTCATTTAGACTGAATTTATATTTAGTAGACACATCAATACAAATTTGAGTATGAATCTAAATTTAAAATCCCCAGGTCACAACACCCCGAAGTTATGCTTGGACTTAAAATCAATATCAAAAATCAGTTTTGTAAAGGAAGTTTCTTCTTTCAATAAGGCAAAACAAATCAGTGACTGATACCTAGTGTGGCATATGAACACCAGAAAGTGTTACCTTCCATGGAGGTGAATCTGGTTCAGTTTATTTATATTCTACCATTTAGGAGAGAATTTCACCTGCAAGGAGTTAAAGATATAAGCAGTCACCCTTCGCTGAGGCATGTCTGCAGTGTTCCTGTGCACTCATAGAAACAAATGGTGTGCACAGCACTGAACACACTATGGGGCATAGTTTTAAAATGAATTTTATCTCTGTATGACCCCTGATTTAAAGCGCTGTGACTTGCAAAATTTTTCCAAGTGTGCACCCCACCAGCAAGGCATTAAGTGTGCCTGGGATGCTGTGGCATATTCTGCCATCCCTAAAAAAAGGCAGTAATGTATGCAGCACCAATAAATAAACAGATCTCTGGAACAACTCAGTAGCACTGAAACCTGCTGTGTGGCACTCAGGACAGCCACAAATTAATCACTTTAAGATTGTCCTGAGGATGGATTAAGCTCAGGCCATTTCCTCTTTCCTCCTGCAGCTTGGCTGGAACCAGCAGTGTTGGAAGGCACATTTTGTGTATCTGAGAACCGGATCTAAAAAGCCATTTAGCACCACTCATGAAAGCTAACTAAGAGCATAAGTACACAAATATTAACTCATGAGGTCTCACTGATTCATGGGATCAACCTACACAGCTCTCCAGGGAGGGGCTTTGGCCAATATGCTTAAATCATGGGAGGGATTTCTAGATGCCAAAAGGATTAGGATGCTCCATTTTCATTAATAACTAGGCACTGTGCAAGGACCCACAATGTCTTTGAAAATTCTTCTCTATGTGTTTGTTCAGTATGAAATCATCTGGTGGGCTGCATCCTCCAGTGGGTGCATATCTGTTTGTTTCTTTTAAACAGCTTGACTGCTTCCAAGAGCAGGAATAAACTCTTAGAAATACCTAATCAGTGTATTCAGATCATAACCCATACAGCATTATGGGGTTTTGTTTCCTGTTCTGTGTTGATTTTTAATTAACGTTGACATTTATATATAAAATACTTGGTTTTCAAAAGGCCAACTGGAAACCCTCTTGTGGATTACCTCATCCAAGCACAGATTTTTTTGGTGTGCATATTTGTAATTGTTTGAAGGTTTTCCAAGCATATCTTAAAGTCACACCACAGTTTTCCAACACACTTATGAGAACATTATAAGTGTATGAAACTTCAAAGAAAAAAAATTAATTTTACACAGTAATGGTGCTTAGAGTTTGTGATGGACACTGGATGTGGCAGGAATATTTAGGCCCACATCCTATGAAGGCTGACACACAAATTTAGGGATATAGCTGCAGTCCATGGATTTGGAGATGGGCATGGACAGTATGTATTGAGAGCAGTTTTGTGAGATTGCTCTGACCTGCTTCAAAATCAGATCCACTTTATGGTTTTGAGTTTGGCTTTTCTATAAAGAAGGAAGAATTTCTAATGGTCTTAAAGCATCAATCCTTCCCTGAGAGTTGAAACAAAAAGAAAAACATTAAACAGAAATTAGGAGACTGAGCCTGCTCCCAAAGAAACCAAGTTCAGAAAAGGTCTCATTTCAGTGGAACAAAGTCTAGTAGTAAAATTTCTGCCTTCCTCTTAAATATTAGTCTTCCTTTGCTTCTCTCCTCATGTGTCTGCCACAGCTCTCATCTCTCCAGTAGCTGTGATCTGCTGCCAAGATTTGCTCTACTCTCCCTGTAATTTATGACCCTGTCATGCAGTTTATTCATGCACACTTTCCCAGTGGCAAGGCTGAGGATACCAATGTACCTAAATGCTGCTCACAGAGTGCAGGCAGCAGACAGACAAAGCACATGCCTGCCTTCATTCAGGTGAGGTAAATCAAATAGTGGAATAACTGCAGCAGGTAAAGCTCCACACTTTAATAGGTCTTTGCATGGTCAGAATGTGAGTCTTTCAGCTGCAAACCCTCACAGATCTCCAAGCTGAGAGCCAACAACAGCAAGGAATTCAGTGCCTTGAGCTGCCCCTGGCCTGACAGTGCTCCCCCCAGCTGATCTGCCTCCCACTGGCAAAGTTTCCACCAGACGCTGTTTCTGCAGGAGCCAGGGGCATAAAGGACATGGCTGTATGGACTCAGGCACTGGGCCACCAAAATTTACTGTCTTTCAGTGAGATTCAGGCTCACAAGTCTCTGGGAGCTGGCCTGTCAGACAATCCTTAGGTCATAAACACATGGGAGGTAGATGTCCTTAGGCTGGCCTGAGCCCCCTGCATTTCAGAGGGGCTTAAACAGCAGCATCCAGAGCCCAAAGCTCTGCCACAGAGCCATCTTACAGCAATGTTGGTAAAACACTACTGCTTTTTCTGTGATCCTTAGGATTCTGTTGTCTTAAAGATCTCTTTCCCATGCACAGATGCTCCATCTTGCATAAAAAATCCTATCAAAGGTACGTGTTTCTCTTCCCCACTTTGACTTCCCTAAAAGAAATGTCTCAGTCTGTTTTATTTGATAGACGAAAAAGAGTAATTTTTCAAATTTATATTTCAGGAGAATTTTTTTTAAGAAGTGAGACTTATACAGGCCCTTTGCAGCCTTCCGTTTCTATGTCCCTGTGCACCACTGAAACAAATTTTTAAAAAAAGGGAGAAGGAAGAGTTCATCAGGAGATAAATTCTTTGTGTAGCACTAATTTTCAATACTACAGATGACATTTTTAACTGTAAATTAATTGAAGAGACCTTCTGTCAAAACTTTCCCTTCATTTTCTGAGCACCTAATCTTCACTTTATACTAATGCACTCTGTGGAAAATGTGAATGTTGTTCCTGGAAAGTGAGCTATGACCTCTTTCCACATTGTATATAAATCTGGAGACTATAATCAGCTGCAGAAGCAATGTATATCTCCAGACTCTAAAGCTTCTACCTTCCCCTATAAATCTTTCAGACGTGGAATGGACAGCAAGTGGGTTTACACTAATCCTGCCAGATTAATACCCCAATCTGATGATACGTATTTAGGTAATGTTTACTTCAATTTCTGCATGACCTGGCTAAGCAAAAATGTGCCTCCAATAAATATAGCTGGCCTGGGACATATTCAATCAGTACAAACACCAGATGCATCCATCATCAAAAGCTTTGGGATATTTGTTTTTAGCATATGACCGAGATATGATGCATCTTTGAAACACTTCCTACTTCACTTAATAATAATGTTCAGCTTTTTTGGTCTTGCCAGAAGCTATCCTGGACAACATAAAGAGAAAATTTCCTCTTCAGACAGTGTCAAACTTTTCAGGCTTTTTTTTTCCCTTTTAAAACAGCATTTTTGCCCCCTCCGTTTCCATACCTATGGAAATGATAATGATTATTTTAGATCATCCTGCTAACAGGCTGAAATTCTGCACCTTTTGAGAAAAAGGTGAATTTTTTTGCTCAGTTCAAGGGGCTGGACTGGCAACTACCTTATTATAAGATAAGAGCTTTAGTTTTCCATCCATTACATGCCTAACTACCTGCCTGGCCACTGTTCCCATGCCATTACAGGAAAAGCGTAGCCAAGAAAGTGTAGGCCAAACTATGAAGCCATCCCTCTGCCCAGCACTCAGAGGTGCTGGCTGGGCTTGAGAGGAGAATTCTGCAAGAGAAGAGATGTGTCTGAATCACCAGCTTTCCTGCAAAACACTTTGAAGCTTTAAATCAGTGTGTAAGTGTTTGGAAGTAGTAAAACAGATTCCTGGAATATGGGCATGGCTCCTTGTTCCAGGCAAACTGACTTGTTTTCACTTGTGATGTCCCAGTGGAAAACCTCTTGCAGCATCTCTAGCTGAGCCAATCCCTCACAAGGCAAGGCTGAATCCTATCAGTGATAAAGCTTCCATTTCCACACAAACTCCTTTAGTGGGGCTGTATCAGGGTAGATGGCAAAAAGAATCATGTAAAATGGCCCATGAAAACCATGTATATTTATTGTTACTACAGTCATTCATCATCTCAAGAGTGAGGACACTGCAAGCTCTATAAATGCTGTCAGAAAGGCAAATGAAGTGAGTGACAGCTGTTGAAAAGCTCCAAATCTGCATGATTTCATGGATAGGGGGCTCACTACAGACTGAAAATACGAGCTCCAAGCCAGTCCAAGATGCAAAGAAGCCCCAAAACCAGAATCAAAAAACCTGGCCAGAATCAAAAAACATATGCAGACTATTGAGTGCCAGAAAAAAAATGTCTAACTCACTATAATCAGCAGTTGAAAGTAAAGAAGGAAGTCAAGGGATTAATGACAGAGCAGAAATTTTCTGAATCAGTATAGGAAGTCCTTTGCCATGAGGCCCAGCTTTCAACCAAAATAATTCCAAGCACAGCTGGAAGGTGACAGGAAGCCAGCCCAGAAGCAGTTAGGCAACGAGACATTAGGACTAAGGTAGCTCCTTTTCCCAGCTTGAGTCCCATTTAGAGGCTTCCAATGGAAGTGATGGGAGGAAAAAATCATTTAAATACTGATGTCTATAAAGAACCAAAACTGTCCCTTGGCAAAGCTCCCCAGAGAAGAATCATACCTGTAAGAAGCCCTGGCTTCAGACTAATTGTGAGTTAACAGATTGACACAGAATGAAACTCTAGCCTGCTTTATTACAATTTCTTGCTAGAAGCTCAGCCTCCACAGAGGGTTTGAATAAGTCAGAAGCAGCTATTCTGCCTTACTCTGGGCCTCTCTGGGCTGGATTCCCATCCACAGAAGAGAAAGAGTTGTGAAAGTCCCACAGGAGAAGTGACACTATTGCTGGGCCATAGAAACAGCCAAGTTAAAATAAATACATCAGAAACCAAGGAACATCTTGCTGGCCTGGACTACCGGAAGGCAGAGGGTGGAAAAGCAAGAAGAAGAAAGTGAGAATGAAGACAGGGAGAAGACTCAAGTTCTACCCCAGAAGCTGGAAAGTATAGAGTAGGAGGCCAATGAGAACTTCTGGGCAGGGCTGAAAAACAAGTGAAAGTGAGAGCTTCTCTCATCTCTGAGAATGCAGCCAAAAAATTAGATTATTTACAGTAAAAGAAGAAGAAGGAAACAAAAAAAAATTAAAGAAAAACCCCTCAAAACTGGCAGCAAAGAACTATCCACACTCTTGGCTCCATATAATGCTGGGTGGAAGGGGTAAGAAAGAGACAGGGGACAAACTGCAGCTTGGAGCCAAAACATTTCCCTTCTGCATGCTCCTGGCTTGGTTCAGCCCTTTGTGACTCTCAATTTCAACCCCTTATGCACTCCCCTATCATCATCATAATATGTGGCTGTTTGCTTGCTCAGTGTATTCAACTTCCTCAGAGCAAGCCAAGCTCAACCCAGCACTAGCATTTATTTCTGGATTTTAACCAGGCCTGCCTAAAACCAAACAAGACTCAGTGTGGTTTGCCATATTCACTGGGAGAGAATAAAAGGAATTGCACTCAAACACCAGGGTTTCTGGCCAAGTTCACCTCATGCTGCTGGTGGTGATATCACCGTTATTTCACTTTGCTTTAGTATTTTTAAAAGTGCTGTGGAAAAAGGGAGGGTTTCAGCTCTGTTTCAGCTTTGAGGGAGATGCAAGTGATCCTAACAAAATGGACATAACTGACTGTTGCCCTTTCATTAAAAGAAAAAACCCTTTATTAGTCAAAAGTCAAATTATTGTTAGAAACCCGTAATGACTAAATAAAAACAGCCAACAGAATGTGAGCAGGGCAGACATCAGGGAGATGGAACAGCCCCTGAGACAAAATAGTTCCAACTCTGCCTAAAATAACATTTTTCAAGAGCTGGCCCCACTGTGCTTGGTGTGGGACATCAAGCCAGGTCCCACAGTCCCAATCAGCGATGCTCGTGACGCATCCTGAAACAGCAACTCAGAGTTCCAGAGCTGTCCTGAGGGTTCCCAAAGGTGCTGCAGAACTCCTGAAACAGCAACTCAGAGTTCCAGAGCTGTCCTGAGAGTTCCCAGAGGTGCTGCAGAACTCCTGAAACAGCAACTCAGAGTTCCAGAGCTGTCCTGAGAGTTCCCAGAGGTGCTGCAGAACTCCTGAAACAGCAACTCAGAGTTCCAGAGCTGTCCTGAGGGTTCCCAAAGGTGCTGCAGAACTCCCTGTAGGGGCATCAGGATGGGGTATCCAAAGTATTTAGGGCAGCACAGGTAGGATTCAGGCATCTGAGAAAGTCTCTGCCAAACATTTCAAATGTGATGAAGAACAGGTTTTCAGCTTTTTGTAGCTGGTGCTGCCCATCTGGAAACTTCACCAGGGAATGAGGGACTGTCCCATGCCACTTGCCTGCAAATTCCCATTGTCGTGGGTCTAACGAGAGTTCTGATTTTTGTTGATGTTTTGGCAACAGGAAGCATGTCAGGATCTCAGGTTCTGTTCTTAAATCTCTAGTATGTGATGTAAACACCTCATTGAAAGTTGGGAAAACAAACAAACAACCTGAAAGCCCCAGGAGAACTCCTCCACCAGGGAAAGAATGGAAATCTCTTCCCCCTTGCCCTCCAAAGCTGCTCCCCTGATTTTGCAGGGAGTGGCTTACAAGGGTTAAAAGTCTGGGGCTGACAGTGCTGCAGACTCTAATGCAAAACAAGAGCTGTGGCTGCAAACTTCTCATCACTGGCAAACTACAACAATTTGGGTAGACCAAACTATATCTCCTAATCCACGGACAGCTAGAGAAAGGAAATGCATTTTTCTGTGTTGATGACACCAAACAATTCGTTGGGAAGGACTAGGGAGGAGGGAGAAGAGAAGGAATTTCCATTGATAGTGCCAGAGATGCAGTTAATGTCCTGTCAGAGAGCATTTATACGCGATGAAATTCATTCCTGTGCTGAGTCCCTGAAGCTGCAGCTAATGGGCAGAAGGAATGGATTTCATTTCAAGAGCCCTGTTCCGGATTCCTGGACGAGACACTCAGCAGTGAATGAAGCACTGTGCAGCACAGCCTCAGCAGCCTTGAAGTGAATTTTGCTGTGACCTAACGAAAACCACAGACTTGAAATTGTGATGATTCAGAAATTTTCAGCTCGCAACAGGGGTTCTTGCAAAATATTTGGGAACTGCAGGAAGCGTTTAATGGTCTCCCTGTGTCAAGGAGAGGAATCCTGACCTTTTCTCTTCATGGTTCCTGTTCCTTATAAGCAATCATTTTAGAAGGATATAATTAAGCCCAAGTGGCCTTTTTTTCTAAGGTTGCTTATACAATAACAAATGACTTGGATTGGTCCTTTATGTACTGATTCATCCTCTCTTTGCTGTTGGAATGTGCTGAAGAATGGCTACAGGGACAGACCATGCTCCCAGTCACACGTGTGGCTCCCCACACACAAGTGTGTGCAGTAAAGGAAATCAAGTGGAGAGGTTTATCTGCAGAGCAATACAATGGAGCAACAAAAGTCAGGAGAACCTTATAAGGGTATGTGCCTTTCCTAGCCAAGAGTCAAAAAGGTAGGATTTCAGTAGGGAAAAAAAATTTGCATAGACCAAGAACATGAATCAGAATACCAATGGCTAAAGCAGAGGTTTGGGACATTCCTAATCCTTATTTGGATGCAGAACCCATGAACGGTTGGTTTATAAATTCAAACTGATGTCATCTGAAGGAAGACTTCAGGTGAATTTTCCTTTCATTTCCTGTTAGCTTGAGGGACAAACTGACAGAGGGACGGAAAAAGGAGCTACATCCCTTTCCTGAAATAAATAAGAGACATCTCACAAAGTTTAACAGCATGCAGTATAATAATTAGTACATGCTTGTATTGTAATTACTGTCAGAGATTCCTTTAAAAAAGAAACCAGGCTGTTCCAAGTAATTTTGAAATACTACTTGTAAGACTATTTCTGCTGGCTTGTAAATAATGGCTATGCAAGAAACTTATTTGAGCATCACTGGAAATTATAATTTTGTTTTATGTGCTTCCAGTAATGTTTTCTCAAACAAGGATCTTACATTTGTCCCTGTATTTGTGTAACTAATTCTGTGGAAAGCATTAGCACAGTCACACGCTTGCTGACACTGTCTTTTCTCATTCAAATTTCAGACAAACAATTTTCAGTTTGTGTAAGTACTTATACTGCCCTTGAAGACCTAAGTGCAGTGCAAAATTACATGAACTGGACTTAAAGTAGACAGAAATGAAGTCAATGTCAATAATTCAACCTTCATGGGAACTATACCTGATACATGAACCTTTTATTGCCACTTGCAAATTGCTAAAAGCAGGTATTTCTTCCTCATGTTTGCTTATTCCACTACATCCTGTTCCTTAGGTAGTTAGCTCTTACATTTAGCAGATTTCCCTGAGCAAATTTTATATATCATAATCCTGCTGTCCTTGAAGGCTTCTCATAACCCTTTCCTTTTCATGCCAATTGAGCTCAATTAGCAGCTTGTATCAGCAGCAGGGTCTGTTCACACATTCATTGGCTCTATACTCAGTAACTGGAAAAATGATCTCAAATTGCCTCCTTATTGCATGTATGGATGGAAACTCCTCTTTTCCACTGATTTCTACTCAGTAATTCTTCCTTAGGAGCAAGCTAGGTAAAGTACATCCAATGCTCAAACAGCAGCAATTTCTGACTATGTGCTTTTCACCTGGCTTTGATCAGAGAATTCCAGATATAAGGTGGAATGTGAGATGGAATTTGAGGATGACACATCATATCTTAGGTCTGGGAAAAGCAGGAACACTTTCTGAGAGCAGGTTCTCATTTCAAGAAACTGGATATTTGCTGGTTTATCATGCTGTGTCCCGCTTCAAAAGCTAATACTCTCCCTTGCTGTGGCCACCTTAGTTCTGTGAATATTATGTGGGATAATGTGTGTCTGGTGACTCAAAAAAAAATAGATAAATTTAAAAAAGGCAGTGCAGTGGATCTAAAAATAAAAATTAGAAAGGTGGGAATTAGCTCACCACAGCTCACCTCAATTGCCAGGTCAGATTTCAATTTCCAGTAAGTTTTCAGCAGAGTAGCTTGTGTAAAGGTATCTGTGGGCAATCCTCACACAGGGGAAAGGAAATTTCCTTGAAAACAGATACCTGACATCACAAGTATGTGTTTTCCTGGAAGGGGGCATGCACTGGATCAGTACTCTGCCTGCTGCCATAGCCTTCATCCCAGCAGTGATGTTACTGCTGGCATGTCAGTAAAGAGAACACAGTGGGCTTGCAGGAAGTGGAACCAGAGTGTGGGGCTCAACATGCTGAAGAACTCTTATGGAAAACTGTGGATGTGCACCTTAGAGATGTCTGGAAACACTGCAGGCTTCTTCACACTCAGCTTTGTCTGAAGAGTTGCTTTTATACATTGGGAACTGCAGCAGACTTTTTAGATTAACAATCCCTTTGCCAAGACAAAATAAGTGTGAGAAGCATGAAACACAACCTTCCTGTATGGTCTGAGCTTGGGTGCTGGTCCAGGCACTGTACCAGAATGGGGCATGCACTGTGCTTTGTTCACTGGCAGCCTGAGAGCCACACTTACTGTACACACTCTCTGCTTTACAGTGTTCCTTCAAACCAGGGAAAAGAACCCCTCCCCAGAGCAGCAGAGATGCCCATGGGAAGAAGACAGATGGAAGAGGTTGACAAAATTCATGTACATCAAGGTTACATTAGGGCATCACATTGAAGAACCCTTCTATTTAATAAAGGCTCAACACCTAGTATTTCTTTCTTTTTTTTTTTTTCTTTTTTTTTCTCAAGAGTTGATTTTGGACAGCAAGAAATAAAGTCAGACAAAGAGGGTGTTAAATTTATTTTGAATGGCATGCAATGACACCGATTTTTCCAAGCGAGGTGTGAAAGCTTTTAACCTTGAGTTCCCAGCAGTAGATAAAACATCACTAAGAGTTGCTATTTCCAACCCGTATGTTACACCTCACCTTCTCCCCTGTGCAGAACATTACTCCTCCTGAACGGAGCAGTATCCGCTTACAGGCAGCGCTGCTCCACGGGAAAAAAAAAAAGAAAAGTTTGCCTCTCCCTTCAAAAAAAGCCATTTTGTTCAGCCAGATGTTCTACAAAATGGCACGGCCGCTGTGCTTGAGGGGGGCCGGGCCTCCCACCCCGGCGGGGCTCGGCGGGGCGGTGGCGGCCCCCGCCCGGCCCCCGGCGGCGCCGAGGCCAATGGGCGCTGGGGCGGCGGCGGCCGCCTCCTCCCGCCCAGCCCGCCCTATATAGCGCCCGGCAGCGGCGCCGTGCCGTCCGTCGGGCTGTCCGTGCCGAGCCGTGCCGAGCCCAGCCGTGCCAGGATGCCGGGCCGCACCGTGTGGCGGCTGGCGCTGCTCGCCCTCTGCCTGGGGGCCGCGGCGGCGGGGGGACATCGCCGTGGGGCCGGCGGCAAGAGCCGGCGGCAGGCGCAGACCCAAACCACCTCGCTGCCGCAGGGCACCGCCGCGCAGGGAAAGCGTGAGTACCGCCCGCGGGCAGGGCAGGGGCAGGGCACGGCAGCGCCGGTGGCCCCGGGGCGCTTTGTCTGATCCCCCAGCTCGCCCGTAGCCGTCCCTCGGCTCGGCGGACCCGCACACGTGTGCGCCCCGCGCCCTTTCCCTCCCGGCTGCTGCCCTCGGTAACGCCGAACTTTGCTTTCTCTACCCCCTCTGCGTCCCCGTTCCTCCTCCTCTCCCCCCAGAGACCTGCTATGACAATGGACGGTACTATCAGATAAACCAGCAGTGGGAGCGCACTTACCTGGGGAACACTCTGGTCTGTACCTGCTACGGTGGGAGCCGAGGGTTCAACTGCGAGAGCAAGCCCGAACGTAAGTTTGGTGGCCCCTTTTGTCTGCGTCGAGACCCCAGCGCTTTTGGTGCTTACTCGCTTACTCGGCTTTTGGTGCCGAGTAAGCCAAGCCTTGTACGAGTTAGGGCTGGCAGCCCAGGCTTTCCACTGAAGTTTGGTACTTAGGGTCAGTAATGGGATCTACACTCAATTACACTGAAGATCTGGCTTGGGATTTTTAAGAAATGCTTTTCATTAGCGATGGGCCTGCCACCAGAACCCTGAGCCAAACATCACTCATCTCTCTGGAGGATTGGATCTAAACATTAATTTTGGAGCCAACCTCTTCTTTATAATGAACTGAACTGACTCCTGGACTCGCATTGGGAAGTTCAAATCTGGAGTCACTTTGCAGCTCTGGCTCTGCTCTGTTTGATTGCTTCACCCCAACTTTTCATAGCTGTGCAGTGTCGTCAGCTTGTTTAAAAATATTTCAACTTACAACTTTCCACAGCCTCCCGGCCGTGCTGTGAGCTTTCTATAATTGAGTGTAAAATGAGATTGTTTAGTCTGTGCAGAAAAAGTTTAGGGAACAGAAAGAAGTTTAAATGTGAGGTCTGCTGGAGGATGAGTCTCTCCAGGATTCGGTGTAGTTCAGTTTATCAGATGCAATCTATCTGTATTTATTGGTCTGAAGCCACTGGTTAGCCATAATTCCTTTATGTTGCTCTGGAGATAGAAGAGATGAAAAGCTGGTTCCTGGCTGATAGTGTTCATGTAAGACAGATGTGAGCATCTCAGCCATCTGTTCTGCATGGTTTGTGTGCTGCCTGCCTCACGACTGGAGTATTTTGAGGAATACTCTGTCCCCTTACTCCATAAAAGAGGCTTCAATCTACTTTTTTTTCCCCTGCAGAGATTCCCAAGTTTTAAGTTTAGAAGTCCAGTAGGAAGTTTTCCTTATGCCACAATGAACTTTATCTGCCCAGCAGTGTAGAAAGTTGTTCTGCTTCACATCTTGAGTCTGGTGGCAGCACTGATGTTCTGTAATCACTCACCTGTGCATCAGTGTGAGCAATACAAAATTAGTGAACTTTGCTGTTGACTTTGGTGGGACTGCTGCAGAATTTGGGATTAATCTACTCAGTTTTTGCTAAGTCAGATCGAGGAGGATTAGCATGACAAAGCACACAGTTTCCAGGGGTTGTTTGCTCCCTCCTGTTGGCTTCAAACAGCTGGGATTGATGCTTTCAGGCATGCCTGCCATGTGCAACTTTTAGTTCCCTGAGGGAGGGAAAAAGAGGTTATTGAGGTTGTTGAGCATCATGGGGGCCTTGAGGGGGCAAATTTCACCCAACTTCCTCTCTGCTCTTTCATCCCATGAGGAAAGAGGAGACTGATAGGCATTCTTCCCCAGGATAAAAGGAGTATCTGTGTGAGGAGGCAAGGAATGTGTTTCTGTTGACTGTGCATGTTACTGGTGTGGTTACATGAAGCTGATTATTTTATTATATTTTTTTCTCCCTCATAGCTGAAGAGACCTGCTTTGACAAATACACTGGATCCACTTACCGGGTCGGGGAGACCTATGAGCGCCCCAAGGACTCCATGATCTGGGACTGTACTTGCATTGGAGCTGGACGTGGGAGAATCAGCTGCACCATTGCCAGTATGTAACTAAGAGCCTCTTCCTAGAGCTATTGTTCCTTAGAGTCATATTTTCCAGAGCAATTTACACACTATTCCCAGTGCCTGTTAGCTACAGTTGCATGGGGTTTAATCCAAAGCCCACTAAAGCTTTAAAATTAAAAGTCTTTGTCCCGTGTACATTTGCACAACCAAACTCCTCTTTTATTTAAGAGGTCAAGTGCTATGTGAGAAAGCATCGGCCAAAAATTACTGTTAGTGTCCAGCCATACAGGCTAGTAACTTATTATGTACTAGAGTGTGTTACATCTTCAGAGGTGCAAGTATAAAAGTAGTTTTTTGACTGGAGAAAAAGTCTGCTTTGCAGCTGGTGGGTCAAAATAACACAGTCAGCATTAATGGGACTACTCAGAATAAATGATAATAAATGAATGCTACCTGAGAGCCAGTCCTTCATCCTCCAAAAATGTCATCAACACTTGTCTCTAAGGGAGCTGGGATTTGATATCCAGACAGCAGCTTAACATGTTTCTGCAACTCCTTTTTCACTAGCCTGACCCATACTTTCCTCTTGCTCTTCCCTCTCTTCCCTTGGTCCTTTCTCCCCAGCTCCTGTTTCACATCTCTGTCTGGAAATCCTTTCCTTATTGAGTCACTGAATTGTTCACAATTTCCCCTTAGTTCATAATTGGACTTTCTGTGAGCCCAGAGGAAGATTGCTGTGTGTCAGGATTTTTAGACTGAGATTTCAAAGTCTCTGAGGTACCTTTTGAGAAAAGTCTTGCTGTTAAAAGTATCCAGTTTCTTGTTTAAGACAAACATGCAGACCCTAGTAGTGTTGCCACAGAGGACTCGGAAACCAGCCATCATTGTAGCATGGGAAAAAAATAACGCATTAAACCTAACAAGTAAAGCTGGAACCCTTCTGAATTTAATGGCACTTTATTGGGCAGGGATGATAAGTGTTGTAAGAAAAAGAGTCAGTAAGGAAATTGCGAGTGTAAGAGCAGCCTTGTTTCCTCATCATCAGCCTGGTTTAGAGCTCACTGGAGAGTCTCACTGACTGCAACTGGCTTTGAATCAATCTTCAGAGCTCTGAGATTCCTTGCTTTCACAAATGAGCCCACAAAACATTTTACTGGCTCTTAATAAATGATGGGATGTGGGTGTTTTTTTTCTTTTTTTTCTTTTTTCTTGGATTCTTCCAAAGAAACAAACCCAGTGTTTGCAAACTGCCCTGCACCGTGCTGCCCTCCCTCAGCCTGGGCTGCCTCAGAGCTGTGGGGCACTGCTGGGCAGGAATCTGCCTTTCCAGGGCAGGCTTTCCAAACCTCAAAAGGGGCTTTGATTTCCCACTAGGCTGTCACAAAAGAGGTCTGATTTCCCACTCGGCTGTCACACCAAGCACCACATGCTGTCCTGGCTACCATGTCCCTCATGAATGACCACAGAGAAGCCCAAGTGGCGCTGCCTCAAACAAGATGGAGGCAAACCCTCTCTTGCCAGCCCTCAGCCTGAGGGCAGGGCCTGAGGGAGAAACAGGGCCTGAGGGAGAAACAGGGCCTCATCATTCCCTGGCATTCCCTTTTCACCAGCCAGGCTTTGCCTGGGGTTTGGAACATGGAGAAGTTACCTGAGGGAAGAGGACAGGGCATGGGAAGTGCAGAAAATAGTGGGCTCCCTCAGAAAATGGCGGGAAATGTGGAGCGCCATTTTACAGGCCGATGTCCCCCCTCATTCTCAGTGTCCCTCCTCCTTCTTGCTGCCCCTTACCCCAGCTGACCCCCTTTGCCCCTTGCCAGATGGCCCTTACCTTGTCACCACCATGCCATCCCTGGTGTGTCCCTCACCTCATCTTCCCCGTGTGCCACCACAGATCGCTGCCATGAGGGCGGCCAGTCCTACAAGATCGGCGATACATGGCGCCGGCCCCACGAAACGGGCGGCTACATGCTGGAGTGTGTGTGCCTGGGCAACGGCAAGGGCGAGTGGACCTGCAAGCCTGTGGGTGAGTGGCTGCTCCTTCCTTCTCCCTCAGGGTGTGTGGGCCCTTTCTCCTCGTCCTCCCTGAGGTGTCCCCGTGTGGGAATGCCCTGGGCGGGCTCTGATCCGCTTTCCCCTCACAGCCGAGCGATGCTACGACAACACAGCCGGGACCTCCTATGTGGTGGGAGAGACCTGGGAGAAGCCTTACCAGGGCTGGATGATGGTGGACTGCACCTGCCTCGGTGAGGGCAGCGGCCGCATCACCTGCACCTCCAGAAGTAAGTGCCAGCCTACGCTTTATTTAGCTTACTTATTTTTTTATTTTCCTGCTTATTTTCCTGGGAAAGGAAAGTTATTCCTTTGCCTGCCCTGTGCAAGTACCAGTAGTTTGAGAGGGACGGGCGTCCCCTGAGGAATGGCGAGAAGTAGATGAGGGGAGAGAGGCCTGTGGTGGTGCCTTGGTCACCATTTGCAGTCTGGGAACACTCCCCAGAGCTGGTCATCGGTGCTGGGACAAGGGTGCCTGCATTATTTGGGGATTTAATCTCATGGAGAGAGAAAGGTGCAAGGAATCTTTATGTCAGCTGAGCCACAGCCAGGCATCTCCCAGGAAATCAGGGAAATGGCTTGGCCTGCAAAATGGCAGAGCATTTAGCCCAGGATGTCCATTTCTGGACTTTCAAGGAGCCTTCTGAGGGACAATGGAGTAGTTTTTAAGTAAAATACCCTTTCCAACAGCAGGATCTGCAAGATTAAAATATTTTCTTACTTCTTTCTCTCTATTACTATTTAATTTATTTGTTAGCTAAACCAGGGTTTGTTTTGCCTTCTCTGTCATCTCACCTATCACTTTTCCCACCCCATTTCTCGCTCCAGCAGCACAGGTGATTTTTTAGAAAAAGTTTTTGCATCATTGTGGGAGATTACCGTAAAGACTCTATTTTATTTGTATTTGCAGAGCAAACAGGACTTTTAAAACCCAAAATCTTGCTTGTTTATTGACCTTCTGTTCCAGTCCTGTTAGCTCTACCAAAGACATTACTTCTGTCTCGGGTTTACACCAGTTGCCTCAAGAAAATGTAACTTTGTACCTTACACCTTGGTTATGCAAGGTTTGAGAAACTCTTCTGTAGCCTTTCAATTGCCTCATATTCAGTTGCCTTGGGGCACACAAATAATGGATTTTTGCTGATATAAACAGCAGCCTTGATGATATAAGCAGCAGTAAAGAATAAGACATTAAGGAGGGTTGAGATGAAAATGGAAGATCTGGAGAGAGCTGGTCAAGAAATAAGCTATAAAAATCAACCCAGCCTTGACAATATTAAGTCTGTTAAAGACATGTGGGGAAAAATCATTAGCTGTCAAATGGGAATGAATAAAACAGAATGTGTTGTTTGTGAATTTTGGAGGACTTATTACTACTAATAAAATGCATTTGGCAGTAGCTTTCTTTCCATCACTCAGGTCTGTGCAGTTGTATGATGGGGGAAATTGCAGTATAAGGAGCTGTTCATTTTTCATTTTGTTTTCCAATTACATTTGAATAGAGAAATTCAAATTTATGTCTATAAAATGATACCTCTAGCCCACAAAATGGCATTACTCTTCAAGTGTGTGCTGCTGTTATATATCTTTTATGGCCAGCATTTTCCAGAATCACAGCTGGTTGCTTCCGTGACATTTCAGCTTTTCATTGAGAAGTGTGTCCATTAGACACATTTTTTTCACATTTGCAAAACTGCATGAAGAATACCTCACCAATTTACCATACTTCTGGCAAATGCCCAATTTCTGGTCATTCTAGCAGTGTGAATCAGTAACGTTTTCTACATTCACATTCTGTCCCATGTGCTCTCTCAGTGGCAATCTGGCTTAATGCGTCTGTCCTTCCACAGTTCTTCATAAATCCATGTTCATTGATCTGTGATTATATTTGAGCCACTGTATCAAGTTTCCCTTGAATAGGAAGGTAAAATGTTGTAATGGTAGACGAACTAGTTAATCCATGTGGATCTGGCATCCAGACAAAAGTAGTTTGTTGTGCTGTCCTTTGAACCCATTTGCTCAATTCACTGGGGGCTGTGGGTTATTAAAGAGATTTAGAAAGTCTGGTACTCCTGGTATTACTTGAGCAGCTTGTATTAACTCCTCTGCAGCTTCATGAAGGCTTCTTTTGAAAGAAATGGGATTTTACATGTTGACCTCAAACAGGTTTTAGTCCCTTCCAGATGAGAGAGAACTCTGAACTTGAAATGTGCCCTGTGTATAGTATGAAATGACCAAGCTGTAAAGACTCCTGTTTTTTTCTAAAAAGACAAAAAAGGGTCATTAAAACAAGATAAGCTTTAAAGGTGTGTGCTGGACAGGATGGGTTTAGAATGGCTTTAAAAAGTAGCTCATTTTGACAATGGCTGCAATGTGAAAGCACAGTTCTGGAAGTGAATGGAAATCTTTCAGGATTTTGGGATGCTCTCAGCCTGTGCAGTTTAGTGCATGTAGGAATTGCAGTAGTGGGCTCTAGAAAGTGATGTGGACCTTTAATTCAGGCTTTAGTGGATGAGCTTGTTTGGTAGAGTTGGTGGTGGAGTGGTGGAAGCTGCCCAGTGCAGGCCCAGCTGAGAGTCCTGTTCCTCACACAGATCGCTGCAATGACCACGACACCAAGACTTCCTACAGAATTGGAGACACCTGGAGCAAGAAGGACAACCGTGGCAACTTGCTGCAGTGTGTCTGCACTGGGAATGGCAGGGGAGAATGGAAGTGTGAGAGGCACACGGCCCTGCACACCACCAGCACTGGTAAGTGGCACATCATGTCATGGAGCATAGGGAAGGGGAAGAGGAATGGCTTGTTTTGACATGTCAGGGCTTGGAGTTGAGTTGTTCCATCCTCATTCAAGTATTTTGGAGTCTTGTCTGGGAAAGATCAGCAGCAAAGAGGGCCAGAGTTCAGAAGATGCTCCTTGTTAGTGTGTGTGAAGATAAGATTAATTGGTACCTTGTTTCCATGCAGAAGTGGGGCTGGCACATACAGATGGGATTGCCTGCACAATCACAGGGCAGTAAATCACATCCAGGGCCCTGCATCCACAGGAACTCTTTTTCTTGGGAGCATGGCACTCCAAGTTAATGTTTGAACTTTATGTATTCCCCTCAGGGTAACTTTTTTAAAATGTCCTTTATTTAAACCTCACTGAGACCATCTGGTTTCTTTGACATGATAAATACACCTACTAATGGCTGAGCTTTAAAAACCCAAAAATGTCAAGGAATGTATACAATGCTGTTTAGTATCTGTACATGAGATAGCTTGTAATTTTGGTATGAAATATTGCCTAGTTTACGGGTAGCATATTTTTTCTGCCCAAGGTTTACCTCTTCAGCTCCTAAATTCTTTTTTCTGTCATTTTAAGGATCTAGGTTTCTTATCAGTGAGTGCAATGTAGAACTTCTGTTTTCCTGCAGTGCCTGCACTAAATTTTTCTTGGTAAATGACCTTTAACAGTTTGGTACCATCAGGTTAACTTAAAACTCTCAGAAGGTCTAAACTTCAAAATGAGTAACACTTCAAGGATGACAGTATTTTCAAGGGTTTCCATTATTACTTCCCCTACTTCAGCAGAGCTGGGGGTTCCTGTGGGAATCATTAGGAAAAATTCATATGATGTAGACAAAAATAAGCCTCTTTGTCTCTCTGTATTATTTCAAATGGTGATGTGCTAAAAACTTTGATTCAAAGTTTAAAAATTGCTGAGTAAAAGAACACATTTTGAATTTATTCTTCTTGTTTCTCAATGAAAAATTCAAAATTAATCTTTTTTTGCCTTACCTCCCTACTCCCTTGGTAATTTTTATTCTCTTGTCACTGATCTTGATTTTTCTATTCTACATTTCCTTCAACTAATTTTTTTTCCCTAAAAAAATTGTTTTCTAAACAATTGTATGAAAAAAGACTTTCTAAATGCTTTCTAAAGCCGCTCTACAGGGTTGGCAGCCAGAGGCTGTCATTAGCAGAGAGGGGGAGTCGTTCTTCTAATTTTGAAATTTGCAAAGTGGAATAATTAAGCCGCGTCTCGGGAAGCTTAAGAGTGTCGTGCCTTCCATCTGCTGGAGTGCCTGAGGTTTTATTATCTCAGCACTTAATGGCAGCCCTCTGTTGCTGAGCTTTGAGTGCCACATGTCCCTTCTGTGCCCCGTTGTGCTGCAGGCTCTGGCTCCCCCAGCATCACGAACGTGCAGACGGCGCTGTACCAGCCCCAGCCGCAGCAGCCCCAGCCCCAGCCCTACGGGCAGTGCATCACCGACAACGGCGTCGTCTACTCCGTGGGCATGCAGTGGCTCAAGACACAGGGCAGCCAGCAGATGCTGTGCACCTGCCTGGGCCATGGAGTCAGCTGCCAGGAGATAGGTATGAGCTGATGTGAGGTCTCTAAGACTGTCCTGTGGCTTAATTTCCAAGTAGAACCCTTGGTGTGCATGTCAGAAGTATCCTCTGACAAAGATGTACTGGAGAAAGGTGCAAGGTGGCAAAGAAATCGTTTGGTTGTTTGAAGCCTGGTTGTTTAGGGCAGGAATGTTTCCCAGTGAGCTGTATATAACCTTCTGAGGAGGAAACAGAGCCCTTGGGGAGCAGCATTGTTCATGTGTGTGTCAGAAGTATCCTCTCAAGAAAACATACTGGAGAAAGGTGCAAGGTGGGGATGAAATGTTTTGGTTATTTGAAGCCTTGTTGTTTAGGGCAGGAATGTTTCCCAGTGAGCTATTTATAACTTGGTGTGGGGAAACAGCGCCCTTGGGGAGCAGCATTAATAACTTCATTCAAATGGAGCTGCAATAATATATGTTTGGAAAAGAATGTGGAGGAATGCCACAGCTATGGAGCTGTCTCTTGGTGTGTATTGGCTCGGCTCCTTGGCAGTCAGTGTGGGTTCCCAGCAGCCAACAGCTTGGCCTGGAGGGACTGTTGCTGTTTTAGAGCCCTGAAATTTGTGAATTGCTTTACACTGCAGTCTAATGCTGTGATTGTCTTTCTGAAGCCGTGACCCAAACGTACGGTGGCAATTCTGATGGAGAGCCCTGTGTGCTGCCCTTCACCTATGATGGAAGGACCTTCTATTCCTGCACCACCGAAGGGCGCACGGACGGGCACTTCTGGTGCAGCACCACTTCCAACTTCGAGCAGGACAGGAGATACTCCTTCTGTACCGAGCAGAACGGTGAGCTCCAATCACAGGGCCTGCACATGCATGTCACCCTGGTGGAGGGATGGAGGAGGGAGCAGAGGACACAGGAACAGGCTGCCTGACCAATTCCAGCATTCTGGAAGGACTCAAGGCAGCAAGGCAGTGCTGTGAATCGAGGGTTGCCCGCTGACAGAGCGCTTGTATGCTCTTGGTGTTTTTGGAGGGTGCTGCAGATGCCCCTTGGAGTCCTGTTCTCTGAGCTGACCTTAGAATGGGAGTACCTGGTCATGGAGCTTTGGCCCAAAGGATGCTTATGTTTGGCTTTGCTTGGGTGAATTGCTTCAAGCAATGTCCATATTAGGCTGCAAAGAGGAGGATGTCCATGGAGTACAGTTTGTGCAGTCCTGTCACTCCCTCCATCCTGGCTGTCTAGCCAGGCTGCCATATATAGCAGTGCTCTTCATGTGATTTGTGGTCGCCGATCAGGAGCTGGGGCATGACTAAGGCAGCAGCATTGCCTCTTGTCTGTGGATGGTGAGTGTTCACAGCACAGATCTGTCTACCTATGTGGTTGCACTTCCTGGAGTGCCTGTCAGACACTGCCATGGAGCAGTGTCCAGGCAGCTTCTTGGGATCTGACCTTGGAAAGAATATTTCATGTTCCCACATGAAAATACTGCTTCTTACACTGCATAGACACTTTCTTTAAAATTCTGTTCTACTTTGGTTGTTTTTTCCTGATAAAAGTCAAGCCTTTTTCTGTAGCACTTAGGATACTTTATTTTTACAAAAAGAAACTAACACCCAAAAAAACCACCCAAACACTGTCCCTGTTCATGTACATGTTCATGTTTTAGAGAGGCTTCTTGTGGTACACTGTGGAAAAGAGAAATGTGATATAGAAAAATCTCAGTAAATGTCTTGTTGTTCTCTAATATTTGTAAAGCAGAGTTGCTCAAGAGGTGATTAGTTCAGGTAGATTATTACAGCCCTCTTTCCACTGCTGCTTGCAAAACATGAAGCTTCCAGCCTGCAGAGAGGTTTTGACTTGTCCTGTTGTACATAACTGAGCTGTAACCCTTTCCTGAGGGTGAAGGCTTCCTTAGAGCTGAGGGGCACCATTGGGAAATGGCTTCAGAGATAATGCAGGTATGCTGAGAGCTGTGAGTTTATTTCATTCCCTAGGCCTTGGGAGAAGGCTTTGCAAAGCTACTTCCCAAGCACAGTAAGCTTTGGTTTTCCCTGTTTCCTGGGAATTCCCATGGCTGGCTCTGCAGCTCATTCCAGAGCAAAGCTTGAACTGAGCTGACCTCATGCAAAGCTTATGTTTCCACATCTGAATTAATTAAAGCCAAGAAAAGAGGCCTGTGGACTATATACAGGGCACACATGGGAAAAAGTAGTGCGAGTGCTTTGTTTTCCAAGCTCTTCCATGCATGCTAAGAGAGAGTGCAGGCTGAATTTGCATCTGTTCCCTTCATTTTTTTGTACAGTTTTGGTCCAGACACGGGGTGGCAATTCCAATGGTGCTCTGTGCCACTTCCCCTTCCTGTACAACAACCGCAACTACACCGACTGCACTTCCGAGGGACGGAGGGACAACATGAAGTGGTGTGGAACCACAGAGAACTACGATGCTGACCAGAAGTTTGGCTTCTGCCCCATGGCTGGTAAGGCTGAGAGCCATAAAGGGCTCATGGAGCACCTGGTTCTTTGAGCTGGAAAGTGAAGATCTCTGTTGTGGTCAGATATTGATGACTTCTAATGAGTCTCAGCCCAAAGTCCTTTAAGGCATTTCTGAAGTTTTCTTTTGTCCTTTTTTTCCCCACTGACCACCGCTAGCAGAGATTTAGCAGTGCCAGGAGAAGTAAATTTTCATGACTTCTTTGCTACAAGCCAGTGGTAGGCATGCTCTTCAGCTGGTGTGAGTCCCTGATACTCCATGATACTAGTTAGTTTATTTTTCTTTTTTTAAATTAAACTATTTCTTTACTCCTCCATACTCTGTCACAAGTAATAGTTGTCAGTAGAGGTTATTTTTGAGAAATCTTCTGGTGAATTTAACTTACTTTTTTGTTGTGAGACTTGCTGGAGTTTACTGTTAATTTTTTTCTTGTCTTTCATCCACTTCTTCAGATAATGTTGGGTGCTTGGAGTTTTTCCTATAAGTTTCTCTGATACTCCCTGTAATTCTGATTTTGAGTCCTTCTACAAAGTTAAGAATAGAACCAGTTCATAAACTAATCCTTAATTTTGCACAGGATTTTGCAACAGTAGGTACTTCTACAGCTGAAAACTTCAGAAGTTTATACCATCAGATCTGCTGGTGTAGATCTGCTGGAGAACCTAAATTTGAGTGTGTGCCTAAAATTTCCTTGTTAAGATGCAGAAACCACTACCTGGTATGAAGGGGCATTGCAAATGGTCTCAGTCCTCAAAATCTTGTAAATTCTGGCCTCATAAATATCCTCTTGCTTTCTTCTCACCCAGCCCATGAAGAAATCTGCACAACCAACGATGGTGTCATGTACCGTGTTGGGGACCAGTGGGATAAGCAGCATGACATGGGCCACATGATGAGATGTACTTGTGTAGGAAATGGCCGTGGAGAATGGACCTGCATTGCCTATTCACAGCTCAGAGGTACTGAATTTCATGTTGGCATCACCACCTCACTCAAAGTGGGAGGTGGGAGAAGTTGGTATTCTTTTCTGTCATTGTGGGCTCGAGCCCACACTCAAGAACTGTTGTTTACTCCTTGGAGTAGTAAGGGGATTAGAGGAGCTGTGAAGTTCTTGTCTTGTTTATGTGCTGGAAAAGTATATTCCAGCCTTTACAGGCTCTGAAGCAGAAGCAAACCTTGATTGTCTTGATTGTGGTATCCCTCCCTCCTTTTGTCTAGTTTTAGGAATTGGCAGCACTGTGATTTTACATGGAGCTCAGTATAGGCACCTCCCCACCTCAAGAACAGACAAAACTCCAGACTACTCTGAAGTTTGAAAGCAGAGCTGTTGTGTTTTATTGTTCTGCAGTGAAATTTTCAATTCCTTTGTGCTGGATTAGCCTTTTGCTGGCTAATCTATATGAAAGGCTGGCAGGAAAGCATGGAGATTACTCTTATTTATTTACTCATTTGTGTGAGCGGTCCAAGTGGAGAAGTACTTAAGCAATACCAAAAAAAGAAGACTTAAAAGGACAGACATTTGATCATCCTACAGCTAGCTCACAGCATTGGCTTCATGTCTGGAAAAGGCAGGGGGGTTGCTGTCAAGAGGCCAAGAAAGGACTCTTTTAACACCACTGCTGAAGTGGGATATAATTTATAGGGAAAGGCTTGCTCAAGGGCCTTGGAAGGGGTTTTTTAAATGTGTTCCCTTCAGCCTGAAAGGCACTGCTCAAAATTCTGGGCTCTGCATGTCCTGTTTCCACTTACACAGCTAGTTCTCTGCAGTTCCATTCTGGAGTTGAAGTGGTCTTTCTTGCTGAGGAGAGGGTAGAGATACTTTGCTTTTTCAAAAGGCAAAGGTTATCTGAGTAGAGCTGTTTAAACACAGCAGCCAGACCTTGGCGCCTGCAGGAGAGTCTGAGCACTCCTTGGTTTATCCAGATGCTGTGCCCATGGTGTGGGAAAATATCATGGGGAATAAAATCATGGGAATCATGGACTCACTTCCCCAAGGACAGCTGGTCCAGGATTGACTCCAGACCTGAACTTGGGTCTCTTGGGTCCCACTTAACAAAACAACTTGCTTCTGGGCTTGTTTTCATGTTTATTTTGTCTTTCTGCTCCTTGCTGTGATTAGACTGGCTTTAGGAGTTCTGGGCCAGATCCCAGATGGACATTGGACCTAACAGTGATACCATTGTACTACAGCATGGGGTCTGGTTACTGTGTTATGAGGGAAGAGTAGGCACCAGCAGCATCTTCTGTGTGTAAAATATCAGCCTCTACCTTCAAATTACTACAGAGGGTAGCAGAGATACCCAGCAGAATAACATCATGAGGATGGCTGTACTTCTTCATTGTATCTTCATAAATTTGGAACAGCCCTTTTCTCCTTGTGTAGTTGCAGTGGTTTGAGGCTGAGGAGTTTCAGCTGAGATGTTCCTCAGAGGAGATGGTCAGAGTGTGGTGGTTTAGAGTTTTGTTCACACGTGGAATATGTCTAAATGAACAAAGAGGCAGTTCTGTAGCTGGATTGTGTCCTACAGACCTCTTTTCTGCAACTGTTTCTTATTTGTACAGTGCTGATAGATGAACTCAGGAGCAGGGCTGTGTGTGCAGCACTGTGAAGGTCACAGAGTACAGAAAGGAAAGCTCCTCTCTGCCTTGAGTGGAGCTGGTCATGGTCAGTCTGTGTGCTGATCCAGCAAGGGAATGATGTTCCAGGCAGAAGGGTTCTGTCTCAATGCTTAGACCCATTGCTGATGATCTCTACTCTCTTCCCCAGACCAGTGCATTGTGGATGGCATCACCTACGACGTGAACCAGACCTTCCACAAGCGCCATGATGAGGGGCACATGCTGAACTGCACCTGCTTTGGCCAGGGCCGGGGCAGATGGAAGTGTGATCCTGTTGGTGAGTCACTGGCTGTCCCCCCTTGCCAGACACACTTTGTGCCTCTGTACAAACTGGCTGTGGTATGGACAAACTGGTGTGGGAGTTTGGGCCCAGTCTTTGTCCACTTTCTGTCCTGAATTGTACAAAAGCAAAACTAGAAGCAACACTGCATTTGCTGGAGGGTAAGTGAGAGGACATTGGTTAATTTAAGGACATATGCCTGGGTTATCACACCTGCCACAGGAGAACCACGACTGTGGCAAGCATATGGTGTAAAATGTAGCAGCTGGTGGTAGCAGGGCAGTTAGCCTCAGGCTGTGGTCATTTGGCTGGATTCTGGTACCTCAGCTGTCAGCTTAGCAGGGCTCTCAGCCTGAACACTGATAAAACATGCAGCTGGGCCCTGATGCTAGGATCAGTTTTCTTGCCTTTCTCTATCCTAAAACCTTTCAAAGTTTTCTCCCTGAACTGAGGAAGGGGCACCAGATATATATTAACTTACCTTGGACTGAATTGATTTTTTGGCTGCCCTTTGTTCTAGCAAAGAGAGAAAGCTCAGGATGAGAACACATGTTAATAGTGCTCTGGAGGTTACCTAAAACCATCATGGTTCTCTGCAGGAAGGAGATTTCATGTCTTCTTCCTCCCTCCCCTTCTCTAGCAAACCTTGATTGGAAGATAAGACCTGGCTGTTTGATTTGCAGTTGCTAAGTCCAAGAGAGCTTCAAACTATTGCCAAGAAAATCTATTGACAATTGCTAGTTGTGAAGCTCTGCTTTATTAAGAGTAGTATCTGTACGTGTTTACTCAAGGAACATAGATTGTAAAGCTCCTGAAAATTACTAGTTTGAAGAAGGGGGTGGGGGGATGATTTCAGCTATCTGTATAAGTGCAATTAAAGTTTTAATTTTGTTGGCTCTCTCTAAACAAAGCTCTTATTTATCCAAGCAAACATAATGCTGGTTCTCACTGAAAATTTCTGTGGAGCCAGGCATACATGCAGTTGTTAGGGTAGAAAGTGTACTGAAGTGCTGTACTGTGCTGTATTTACCCTAATTCAGCTGATTTCAGGATCTGATCTGTTCCCCTTTGGTTTATACAATGGTAAATCTGGAAAGATTCTACTGAAAATAAAAACATTCTGGGGACTAGTAAAGCGTAAATGAATTCTGAAGGCAGGAGGAATTTTTGGCTTTGATCTCCTTGAGAGCAGCATGGTTTAGCTTTGGATGAGAGATGAAGTCAATTGGCCAGGGCAGAATTGAGGTCCAGAGTGGATGAAATTCTTTCTAGAAGGAACACCCCACTGAAATGCATCACAGCTGAATTAGCCCCCTAATACCCAACTTAAGACATGCAGTGCTATATTAAGAACCTTGATTTGAGACTCTAATTCTATTGCCACTTTATGTGCCTATATTTTCAGTGCTGCATTTCTTTGTGCAAAAAGGGGGGACTTTCTTTGCTTTTGGGACTTTTTTGTAGATAACCCACTGTGGTTTCAGTAACACCCAGTGTGAACTGTCCCTCTTGTGCCTCCAGACCAATGCCAGGACTCAGAAACGCGCACGTTCTACCAGATTGGAGACTCCTGGGAGAAGTATGTGCATGGGGTCAGATACCAGTGCTACTGCTATGGGCGTGGGATTGGAGAGTGGCATTGCCAACCTCTGCAGACCTACCCAGGTAAGAAACACAACAGAAAATGATCTCACCTGCTGAGTGAGACCTGAGGAAGAGCAGCTTCGCACCCCTCACCTGGTCAGGTTTCTGTACCTAATGCATTTTGGTTTCCTTTTAAAGCAGAACAGGTTCTCCCTATCCCTTGGCAGACACAAGCAGTGGTCAGGGGGTGATAAAGAGGGGCTCAGGCTGTTTGCAGCTATTCCTAAGGCCAGGGTTAGTTCAGAGAATGACTCTCAGTGCACACAACAGCTTGGGTTTATATTGCCTCCTGGTATTTAGTGATATCACACGTGTGATCTTCAGCTTATATTTCCTGAAACTCACATGTGTGATTCTTCCTTTTCCACTCATTGCAGAAGCAAAATCCATCATGGAACAAAATGTTTTTCCCGTTCAGTGCCCCAAAGACATTAAATATTTGAACTCTTGTTTGTCCAGGCAATTCCAGGAACTCTATAGGAATGGGCAATGCCTGTTTGTTGGTTGTTCAGCTTCAGTTCCCTGAACAGAACATGAGGGGAACTTCTCTACTTTCCTGTTCAAGGTTGCAACTGCCACTGTCTTAATCTGAATAAGATGAAGTATTAAGGCTTGCTGAGCTTCATTTACTCCTGTTGGACTGCTTAAACAAACATCTCCCTGAGCTATGTGAAATATGCATGCCTCCAGCCTGGAGACCAGGCTTGGGGCTGCTTTAGACACAAGAGTGACTGAAAATGTGTAAATAAACCAAATCTAATGTTTCTGAATGTAGGTTTGGGGTTAGGTGAGCTTCGAAATTTTCTGCCTGTGGGCACAAGTTTGTTTTTCTAGAAATCCTGTTAAATGGGGAACAGTTATATGTTACATGGTTGTCCAAATAAATTATTATTAGAAATGTTGGGAATGGGGTGAGGGTGCAGCTATTTAATGGCTTAAACACTTTTTTGCAGATTCCAGGGATCTCTTTGCTGAGATTTTCTGAGAACTAAGATGAGGACAGTGCTGCTGAGTGTTCAGTGACACCTCCCCAGTGAGCCCAGGTTCTCTGAAAAGAGAACCATAGGATCATAAAACCTGTCCTTCTCAATTGGAGAGCTTGTTGGAGGAAATAGGCCTGAGCTGACCTAGCTGCATGCAATCAATAGTCTTAAGCATTAGAGCACTGCAGAACTTGTCATTTTCATTGGTTCATGGGCCTCTTTTGTCTCAGGACTTCCACCTACCCTTCTGGTGGGGTTTGTGTGCAGAAGAAAAGTCTCACTTATCTGTGGAGTCCTCTGCAGAGTCAGGAAAATTCAGTGTTTCAAATGAACTGATTGAGAAATTTAGTAAAATAGTAGAAGATTAGTGTCTATTATGGTATATTCATTGTCAGACCAGAAATTTTCCCTCACCATGCTGCATGATTAGACCTGGATTTGGCAGATGGTTTTTATCAGCTTCCCTGCTCCATTTCAGAAGATATTAGTGAAGAAAACAGTTATTTGCTGAGAAGTTCCCCCTGTCTCTTTGAACAGCAAGGCTTTGCTTTGCAGACTTTTTCTGTACTAGACCTCTCCCATTTTCCATTTGATTGGTAGCTTACAGGAAATGGACCTAGAGGAGTGCACATTAGCTTCCCCACAGAATTTATTCTTACTCACTGGTTTTCTAGGTAGCAGTGAAGGATAGAAAGACAATAGAACTGATTTCCCATGTATAGAAATACCATGCCAGCCATGCAGCTTTCTTGCTTTTTGATGACTCCATAACATCCTCAGCAAGTTAAAACCAGCAACTCTTTTTTTTTTCAGGCTCAACTGGACCTGTTCAGGTGATCATCACAGAGAGTACCAATCAGCCAAACTCCCACCCCATCCAGTGGAATGCTCCTGAACGATCTCACATCACCCAGTACATCCTGCGCTGGAGACCTGTGAGTGCCACATCTGTCATAATTTGTTCCTCAAGAGAACTTTATTTGGCTTTTTCTGGTGTCTGAAAGAAGTGGCTGACACAACTTCAGCAAACTTGAGTTGCTTATTCAGTGTCTTTGGCCTCTTGAGGTCAACAGCTACTCTTGAGCATCAAGGAGAGCCAATGCTATATAAACACTTAATGTTTTCTTGCCCAAATTTCACTGGTTGCTGTGTTTATAAAGTATTTTATTAAACAAAGCACTAGTACAGCAAGCAGACAAGTTTATATCCTTAGGAATGTAAATCCTTGTGGAAGCTTCTTCATCCAAGGAAATGCTGTTTTAGTAATATGTGCATATCCAGAGACTACCAGGATACATTTTATTCTGTTAATGTGGAGGCAAAAATGACTAAGATATGAAGTCATAAACAGCTTGTGTAGGATTAAATAAACACTCACTCCCATCTTCTCCAACATCTAAACCCAAACTGGTTAACCACAGCTCATTGGCTGGTTCCTCTGTGAGGAATGATTTGGTTTAACCAATGCAGATGAGCTGTCTTCCAGCTCCCCTGAGTACAGCTTCACAAAAGACCACTTAATGATTAAGAGCATTAGTACCTCAATGCTGCCTGTTATTAAGAGAACAATAAAGGCCCTGATCCAAAGGCACTCAAGTCTTTTTACTGATTTCAGTGTATCTTGGATGAAGGCCTGAATGAAATGGACTTTAAAGCACTGGAGTACAAACCTCAGAGGATGGAGCATTATTTTAAAGCTTCCCATAGAGTTCAAACACAGGGTAGAAGGAAAGAACCTCTCTGTATATTGTTTTCAGATGATGGCTTAGAGTGTTATTATGAACAGGCTTCAAAAGTATCTTTTCCAGCCACTACTTCATGCTTTGCTGTGCTTTTGGTGAAGGAATGAGTTGAATTTATAACAAATAATGCTCCTTTTAAAGGGTAAAGTTCACAGCTAGGTTGTTTTTAGTTTACCCCTGTAAAACCTAATAACTCAATGCCATTGGTCCTGCTTCTTGGCATACTTTTCTCATCTCCTTTGACTTGATTCTGTCTGTGCACTAAAGGCATTCAAGTCACACCTGTGTTTGAATATCACAGTGAGTAGTAACCACACAGCAGGTTAGGACAGTAGATTGCCCTGCCTGCAGCCTAGGGAGTCTCTCACTATCTGAGTGTCCTTTTTCTTGCAGAAAAACTCAGGCAGGCAGTGGAAGGAAGCCACCATCCCTGGCCACAGGAACTCGTACACCATCTCAGGCCTGAAGCCTGGTGTGATTTATGAGGGACAGCTCATCAGTGTCCAGCAGTACGGCCACAAAGAAGTCACCCGCTTTGATTTCACCACAACTAGCACCACAGCAGTGACAAGTGAGCTGAGCAGGGGGGCACCCAGGAAAACCTGATCTCCTTCACCCACATCCTTGCTTTGTGCATCCCACTTAACACAAAAGTGTAGTGATGTTTAATGCAACCTCTCTCTCCTCTCTCTGGTAGGCAACACTGTTTCAGGAGAGACAACTCTTCTTCCTCCCGTGGTTGCTACTTCAGAATCCGTCACTGAAATCACATCCAACAGCTTTGTTGTCTCCTGGGTTTCTGCTTCTGACACCGTTTCTGGATTCCGTGTTGAGTATGAGCTGAGCGAGGAGGGTGACGAGCCCCAGTACCTTGGTGAGACAATGCTGTGTGTGCCAGGGCAAAGCACTGCTCACAGTCAGGGCACCACTGCTCTCTGGCACTCAGTAGAGCTGGTGTGAACATCACAGTGAGCACCTCCCTGTCTTTCAGTAGGATTCAGTTAGGATGTGAGAGTGGCAAGAGCAGCTTGGATTAAAAACTCAGTTCCTTGTCTTTTCTCCATTAATAGCTGTAAGAGAACAAGGCAAACAAATAGCAATATCCCCTCAGAATACTGTCCCAGAATTCTGCAGAGGAAAAACTGCCTGAGCCAGGAGTGGTGGATGAGTAATAACTCTGAGTAGATATAATTATTCTTTTCATCCCCATGAATCTTTGCTCCATTTCTTTTGCTCAGTTTTTTTTTTTTTCATTTTGCAATCATGTAAAGTTACTGGCTTCCACAGCATCCTAAAATGAGCAGCAGTTCAGATGAGAAGAGAACCAAATCCGTTTTTTTGAACCTGCCTCCTGGCTAATTTCCTTTGGCATACCTTTGTCCTTCCATTAGAATGGACAGAGAGAACTCCTTCCCAAATGCCCTCTCTTGGCTGCTTGTTACCTCATGGATATCTCATGTTCCAGTCTGCTCTGTCAGTTATTTTGTTTGGATCAGATCTTCCTCATCTTTGATAATGTGGCAATTTAGCTGAGCTGGGAAGCTGGTTAAAGGCACTGGACTCAGACACAGGAATTGAAACTGGTTTTCTAACATTTACTGTAGAGCCCATGGCACCACTACATGTAATTTCATTTTAATTTCTTTTTCCTGTCTAAACAGTGGTAATAGCAATACCTCACCCTCAAGCATTTGAAGTTATAATAGTTATTGGACATGAGTATGGTAGAAGAACATGACAAAAAGAATAGCAATCTCCTGACCTAATAATTCTCCCTGGACTGTTGCTCCCCTGAACTCACAGGCTTGGACACTGAGCAGAAGTGGCTCTTGTGGAGACTGCCAGGACTGTCACCACCTTTCTTTCTGCCCAGACAGCTGAGCTGAGCAGCAGCTCCTGAGCTTGTCTGTCAGACAAGAGGTTTACAGGCAGATTGAAAGGCAATTCCTAGTTTCCCCTAAGATGCTTGGCTTCAGTCTGGTCAGCAAGGAGCTGCTTCTTGGGGAGTTTTCTACATCTGGCACGTAGGTGGACATCTGGGAGAAGGGAAAAAGAAGTTCACCAGCCCTCATAATGTCATTCTTCTCACTCATGAGTCAGTGTTTCCACATAACCTACTCATGTGAAAGTTTTTCCATATATTTCTGTACTGAAAGTTCAACAGTCAGGGTATGAAATGAGTGTTCAGCTGAGATGGTTGTGCAGGGGGCTGCTGCTCAAGGTGCCCTGCAATATCCCTTGGTTGCTGGTCCCAACTCTCCACACAACTCTTCTGAGGTGAGCCAAACACAGTGCAGAGAAACTGCTGTTTTATTGCTGGAAGACTGTGCTTCAGCCCAGATTAGAACAGGCTTCTCAATTATTGAATTTGGAGAGAAAGCAAGAAGATGGAATTGTTAAACCAAACTTTTCTCTCCTGCCTTCCTCAGATCTTCCAAGCACAGCCACTTCTGTCAACATCCCTGACTTGCTTCCTGGTCGCAAGTACATTGTTAATGTCTACCAGATCTCTGAAGAGGGAGAGCAGAATCTCATCCTGTCTACTTCACAGACTACAGGTATGTGTGCTTGGCTGTTGCTGCACTTTGAAAGCTGTTGCTGCTGTTTGCTCAAGATTTTTTTGTTACCTCTGACCCTCACACTTGCTGTCCTCCTGTATTTATTGTCTTAAACAGCTCCTGATGCACCACCTGACCACACAGTGGAAAGTGTGGATGACACATCCATTGTCATCAGCTGGAGCAGACCACAGGCTCCAATCACAGGTTTGTCCTGCTGCAGTGCCCTTATTCTGCATTATTGGTAGAACCTAAAATGTAGGTGAAAAGGAAAATATAACTCTGGGACAAAGGTAGTGGAAGATTCTGCCTGGTCAGAGAGAGACCAGCTGGAAAGCACATGGGTAGTTCAGCATTTCCTTGGCTTCAGTGGCTGAACCAAGCAATGCAGAAGGCTGGATGTAAAACAATTCCTTCTGGATTTGTGTTAAATAAAAACAAGCCCTTATATTTGTATCTGTCATCCAGACCCATCCCATAGTGAGCATGAGAACAGTTCAGGCCTAAATCCACATGTCAGACCTCAGAGAGCTCCTAACCCAGGTCAGACTGTGCTTTGGAAGGTGGTGTGAGTGTGTGGTCTGTAGGTGAGACGTGAGCACAGGCCACAGGTCCTGCTGAAGTTCAGGACTATTTTTATCAAAGCTCAGCAGGGAGATCAGCTCAGCCCTCATTTCTAGCATTCTTTGTGCTTGCTGCTTGTGCTGAGGATTCCATATTTCTCTTGCTTCAGGCTACAGGATTGTCTACGTTCCCTCTGTGGAAGGCAGCAGTACAGAGCTCAACCTGCCCGACACTGCCACCTCTGTGACACTCAGTGACCTGATGCCGGGGGTTCAGTACAACATCAGCATCTATGCTGTGGAAGAAAACCAGGAGAGCACTCCTGTCTTCATCCAGCAGGAAACCACTGGGGTCCCACGCACAGGTAATGCTCATCTTCTGGGGTTCAGTCACTTAGGTTTCTGCTGCTAGCTAAGGGAGTGCTTAAATGAACTCAGTTATGGTTTTGTGGGTTCGAATTGTAAGTTTCACTGGTATTGAAGTTCTGGAGTAAAATCATACTTACTGACACAGTCAAAACACCACTCTGCATCAACAGGGTTGTAATTCCCAGAGATTGGGCTGCAGGCAGGTCTTGCATTGTCTGCAGAAGAGACCTCAGTTTCCCAAGTTATCTTAGGGGAATTCTGCTAAGAAATCCTCTGAAGTGCCTGGTGTATCATTTTGACCGAACACTTGGCTTGTGATGTTCAGGGTTATGTATCAGACACCACAACACAATGTTCAAACTGTTCACCTTACTTTTCCCTCTGCCTTCCAGTCCTACCCATTATTTTCCTTTGCAATCAGTGGGGATGGGAGATTGCTCAGCATTGACTGATGTGCCAAAACACCATAAGATCTAAATTTGAGGCACTCAGTATTTAAAAAACTTCTGGTTTCGGGGTTCTTTAAGTATCCAGTTGGACTGAATAACCAAATCAAAAGAAGGGATAGTGAAAGAATTGGGATTTGATGTGGTAAGCAGTGGAATTTCATGGTCCTGCAAGTTGCAAGCATGTGTTTGCAAATGGGAATTTACCAGGAATGAACTCAGCTCAATGACTTTATGGTTTGGCTTCTTCATCTTCCAAAAATGTGCACTGGTTAACCTTAGGACAGTATCAGTCCTAGTCTCAAGAAACTTAATTTAAACACAGGAATTCAAGGGTGCAGTACTGTGGCCCAGCACTGAGGGAACTGCATTTTGCATTTGACTGCAGTAAGGCCAGATCAGCCCCTGTACTTGTTTAATTATAAAAGATGGATTTCAAGTTAATCACAGACACTCAGAACATGCTGTGGGTTTTGAAAACCCTCCTTTTCATTTTAGAAGGAGGTTACCGTTTCCAACCCCCAGAGTACTTTGTTTCCCCTCAGGCTTTGTTTCTGCATATACTTGAAGTTCTGTAGCATATTGCATCTGGTCTTTCAGTTCTTTCTGTCACAGCAAGGTACCTTCTGAAGACATAATATACTTTAAAGTAGATAATGATGTTTAGAATTGTAGTCTGCTTGAATATTGTCTGGGAATGTGTGTAGGCATGTTTACAGTGAGGTTACCCTGACTTTTTAATTTGGTAAATATTCTTGGCCTAGGTAATATTCATCGTTCAAGGAAAATTCACTTTTATTTTCCTTCCATGGAAACCAATAACTTCTCCTCCTGCTAAAGACTCCCTCTGACAACTATTGTACCCCTGTGCTTTCAGATGAAGTGCCTTCTCCCAGAGACCTGCAGTTTGTGGAGGTTTCTGACATCAAGATCACCATCATGTGGACCCCTCCGCAGAGCCAAGTGTCCGGCTATCGGGTGGAGGTGATCCCTGTCAACCGGCCCGGCCAGCACGGCCAGAGGCTGCCCATCACCAGGAGCTCCTTTGCTGAAGTCATTGACCTGATCCCAGGAACAACCTATCTCTTCAAGATCTTTGCTGTAAACCAGGGCAGGGAGAGCAAACCTTTGACTGGAGAGCAAACCACCAGTAAGTGTCTTTTCTCTGTGCTCTTTTTCAGCCTTTTGAAGCGTGGATTTTTCTGTCACTTGGAGAAATGTATAAACAGAGCACTTGAAGTGCAACAGTTCTAGCCCAGGAGGTATCCCATCAGTAGGATGACAGGGCTGGGAATTCATTCATTCTAACAATGATCTCTTCAGCAGATTTATCCTCCTCCAGGGCTTTCCAATGGGAGTTCAAGTCTCATGGCACTTTAAAACAATTTTGTATGGCTGGAATTCAACTTTTTTATTACTGACTGAGAATTGATGGACCCTGCAGTTCTTTTACAGCACAGATCACAGCCTGTGACTTTTATAATTTTTTTTTTCTTTTGCTGGTACCTTAGGGCAGATTTCAGTATGACTTAGAAGGCTTGCTGAGGTTCCTCTGAAAATCCCCATCTCCCTTCTGACAGCTCCATACCTACCTGGCTCCCCTGGCAGCAGTAGCAGTTGTGCCTGCTCATGCAGAATCCCTCAGAACCTGATTGCTAATGATCTAGTGGCAGTGCAGCACCTCACCAGTGTGAGGGGAAATGCACTGTCAGGCACTTTTTTTGCTTTGCAGCAGTGCAGAGAAGAGAGAGGAGCAATGGCTGGGTAAGATGTAGGTTTTCAGATGGAAGAGTAAGAGTTTTATCTGGGTGGTTATCTCTGTTTTTGACCCAAGAGGAGGAGATCAGATGGAACATGGGAGATAGTTGGTTTGATCAGGTCCTGTTTATTGGGCAATAGAAGGGTGAGTGGGTATTTGTGTGCATCTGCTGCTCTTCTAATACTTTTCAGTAAATAAGAGCAATTTCTGAGAACCCAGCCTGACTCTTAGTAATATGAGAGGGAAGGAAAGGAAATGGGATAATCTGTGAATATAACCATGCTCTTTGAGGAATATCCTTACTTCCATCCATAAAGTTATGAGCAATGAATAGTGCCTGTCCCTTGACTGTGCAGGGAGAATGGGATCCTTATGTCCATCCTTTGCCATAGGTGTCTAATTTGAGCCCAGCACAGATGGTGTGAGCACCCTCCCTCCTCTTTCAAGTGAGGCTTTCAAAAGCAAGGATGCGACTTAGGAATCTGAGCCCTTTTGGAAGCATTTAGAACAAGAAGGGCTCAGTTCCCAGCCAGATCTGTAATTTTCTGTGGTTGTTTTGAGGAGCCTAGGCTAGGTGTAGGGTTCCTCTGAAACTGCACAGAGAGGTGTACATAGGAGTATAGACATTTAATTCAGACAGCACAGTCACAAATGTCTGGAATCGTTTTCCATAGGCTGTGATCATCTGCTTAACTGCTTGGCCTAAACCACATTGCAGAAACTATTCACATAAATTGCATCCTGTAATCGAAAGTCCTGGGAAACAGAAATCATTCAGGGTTCCCAAGGAAAACCCTGCAGCAAAAGTCTCTTCCCACGGTGTAAATGTGATTCTCTTTTTGGCCTTCCGTTAAAAAGCAGTCTACAAATAAACTCTGAGTGTGTGTGTGGCTTTTTAATCTTTCCCTTTTTCCTCTGCTATGGGGAGAGGAAGTGATAGAAGCCTAATAGAGCTGGCAAATTAAATTGTGCAGAAAGGAACTGACTTTAGGCTACACATTTTAGGAAGATACAGTCTTTATCAGATGAGACTTGGCCCAGATCTAAGTAGCAGCAAGGGATAAAGTTGACTTTCAGCCTGTGGGTTGGAGATGGGCTTAAGCCAGGTTACACTCATCCTTTTTGAGTTCTCCCCAGTTGTTTCCAGTGGTGGAAGAAGGAAGACCTCACTTCCTTTTTCCTCCCTCCTCAAAAATGGAGAAAACAACTGGGGAGAAAACAAAAAGGCGAAAAGCATCTTCCTGCTGAATCACTGGGAGAGTGATGAAAACATTAATTTTTTTGTCAAAATATTACTTCTCCAGGAGGAGAAAAAAACATTTGCCGGCAAAAAAGAGCATTGATGAAACCTCACTGCTATTAAGTTCAATATATGGTTAGAATATAGAAAAGTGGGGAGACTTGCCATGTGAACACTGTGAACTCTTTGCTGCAGCCAGTGCTACCCTGCCTGCTCTGGGGGCAAATTCCCCTGCAGAGCCTCACCTTGCCTCAGCTCAAGGCAGTGACATCTCTACCAGTCACTGTGGCTCCAGTGAAGGAGCTGTGCTGCCTCAGCCTCTTGTTTATGGAGTTATCTGGGTTATCAGCTTCAGCAGATTCCCAGGGGCACTGATAAAAAGGGGAGGAAGCCTGGTAAGAGCTGTTCCCTGAGTCCCAGGGGAGAGATGAGCATGCTTGGAATTGTTGGATGGTCGGTTCCATGGTGTGAATATTTTTAAGTAGATCTAGGAACTGGTTTTCTGCAGAAAGTCGCTGACTACTACTTATTTTGACATTCAAATGACAAAGTAGGGGTGGTTTATTTTGGGAAGGGATTTTGAGAGGACTGGGCAAGGATTTCAAAGAATAAATCTTTTTCATGGAAAAGGACTAAAATTAGGTTTCCGTGCTTATACTGACAAGTCTAAACCAAGCTGGTTTTTAAAAAATGCTCAGTGCTCATGAGAAACTGTTGAAATTCCTGAGTGTGTTGGGGTCAACCTTTAGGCTGCCTTCCCCATGGGATGCAGAGATGGCAGCGACCCAAATCAGTGCAGCCTGGAGCGCTCAGGTCTGCCTGTCTCGGTGTATTAATGGATGGCGCTGGGGCGTGGATGCAGAAGTGAAATAACTTCCCACCTTCTCTCCTCCCTTCTGTTGCCCTCCCACAATACATCAGGAATACAGGCCATGGTTTGGAAGTGGGGGTGAGGTGGAGATTCAGCTGGGAAGCTGATGGGTGTTCTGCTTTACCTCCCCAGAGCTCGACGCCCCCACCAACCTGCGGTTCGTCAACACCACGGAGCACTCAGTGCTGGTGATGTGGACGCGGCCCCGCGCCATCATCACGGGCTACAGGCTGACAGCAGGGCCCACCAGGGGAGGGCAGCCCCGCACCTACAACGTGGGACCCTCTGCCACCAAGTACCTCCTGAGGAACCTGCAGCCTGGCACCGAGTACACCGTGTACCTGGTGGCCGTGAAAGGCGACCAGCAGAGCAACAGAGAGACCGGCGTCTTCACCACTTGTGAGTGAGACACACACATGTGTCACATACTCCTCTTGTACCTTGCCCTTCTTCAAAACTTGTGCTGAAAGTGCCTATTGTGAGTTGATCTACAGGGGCAGCCTTTTGAAGTAGCATTCCAGCAGAACAGCTTGGGAAAAATGCTCCTTGTTGTTCTTTCTGAACTCATTGGCAGGAAAAAGCTATTTGCATCAAAAAGCTTTTAGTAAAATATATTTCAGCTTTTCCTGATGATTAAAAACAAGAGGGAGAACTTTACTATTGCTACCTTACTTTTTGCTTAGCTGGATGTCAGAGAAATTAAATTTTACTTGATCTTCCTAATTGCTTGGTTTTGGCATGACAAATGAAGGAAAGAATACAAACCCCTTTAAAATGGGCAAAGAATAATTAGTCTGGTACTTACATAAAGCTGAAAGCAGTCATTTCTCAAGCTCAGCCATACCATCTGAGGCAGCTCAACTGCAGTTACCCAAACTGACACAAACATTGTATTCTGTGGGGTTTTTTTTTGCATTTCAGTCATCTCTCTTTGTGATGCTGGTTTGGAAGAAATACTAAGCAGATTTTGGAAGGAAAGAGAGTTCTGTAACAACCCCCACACACTTCTAAAAAGAGCAAATAGATCCAGTATTTAAATAATGATGATGCCATCATATAAACTAGCAAAAGTCAAAGCCACCCAAGCCCAGAACCACATCCTCTTTTCAGAAGAGAATGTGGTTTCTTTTAGAACAATGTGAAACTAAAATAAGGGCTCAAACTTTCAATCAGAGTACCATTGTTGACATTGGCAAGGTGCTTTTTGCTGACAGTCTTATCTATAAATATTCCTCAAGTAGAATGTGATTTGATATCTTAGATTTAATATTGCCTTCAAGTTCTGGCTTGTCTGAATGTAACCAGTCCAGTTTGAGACTGTAGATTTGATTAACCAAGCCTCTTCATTAATGACATTACTAACAAGGCCATTTCAGATTAAACTCAGTGTTGTTATTTGGGCTGATCTGGCATGCACAAAGGCTTTGGCTTCTGTGTGATGCTTCTGACAGATGTCAGTGAGACCACAGATGCCTCAGACTGACGTTGGCTCCTTTCTGCTGACTTCACAAGATGTTGGTGAGGGATGAGATGGTCCTTGCTGGGACAGCTGGATGACAGACAGGGGTGTGGTATTCTGCTGGTTGGAAGGCATTTAGTGGGTGAATTAAAAAAAACAGCTGAGTTTTGAGGAACACTTTAAATATCATGCCAAAAACAGGATTCCCCAGATTCCTGAAGGTGGATGCATAGAGGATCATGCATCCACTTGAGTATTTTTGTTTGCCTCAGGAATAAAAGCTCTGGCTGTGATTAGACCACTTGCATACTGTGTCTGTCAAGCCCAGCAGCAGACAAAAATCATCTGTCAGATCCCTCCCAAATAACTGGATTTTTAGAAGTGATCTAGTTCAGCACTCATTTCATACCTCTGACTATTTGTGCTGCTGTAGGTCAGGTTTTCAAACTCTTTGGAGCCATCACAGCAGGTAGACTTGAACTCTGGTCAATTCACTCCACAGATCAGCCTGCTGGCTCTGTTCCTCCTTTTAACACAGAAGTGACTGAGACCTCTATTGTCATCACCTGGACACCTGCCCCAAGGATTGGTTTCAAGGTAGGAGGAGCAAAGTCCTGTGTTGGATTTTCTTCTTGCTTCACTGTGGTGGGGAGGGCAGATGGAAGCCATTTCCTATGGTGGTGAAGATGGCAGCACAAAGGGGAGAGGTGCAAAGGGCCTGTTGCTCACAGGGAGCAGGTTTAGGTGACAGAGGTCAGTGCAGACATGGCGTTTCATGTCAAGTGGGACATCTAGACCACAAGTTACAGGAGTAACATCTGGAGTTCAGCATGAGGGCCCCTAGTGCTGCTGTTGGATGGTCAGTCAGGGTACTGACAGCTTGTGACTGAAAAGCAAACCCCTGTGCCCTGCAGCTGGGAGTGCGCCCGAGCCAGGGCGGGGAGGCTCCCCGCGAGGTGATCTCCGACTCCGGCAGCATCGTCATCTCGGGCTCACCCCCGGCGTGGAGTACACCTACAGCCTGACAGTGCTGATGGATGGCCAGGAGAGAGAGACCCCCATCATCAGGAGAGTCACTACACGTATGGCACCTGCTCCTCCTCCTTCTTCCACTCCTTTCTGGGAGGCAGTTCTGGTCTTTCCTCCCTGTCGTGAGCTGGTTTTTCTTTTTGGTGCATAGGTGACAGCAGCACTGGCTCATGCAATGCAGGGTCACAGCTTTAGGGGAGTATTTCTGGCTAATTCAAAGGTTGAGGATATTGTGGGGAGAGGGGTGCTGAGGCAGCCAGCATGATTCTCAGTGCCATCAGTGACCCATTTGTCTGAACACTTGCAGCACTGGCCCCACCGACCAGACTGCGCCTGAGGTCCAATCCTGACACTGGCATCCTGATAGTCTCTTGGGAGAGAAGCACATCTCCAGGTAACCATGTGAACTCACTCTGTGCTCAAACCTCCCCTTGGAGCAGAATGCTAACTAACACTTCTTCTGTGGTGCCCTGCAGTTTGGTGGGAAATTAGCTGTTGATTAATTTAAAGGAAAATGTACGCGTTTCTAGATATATTTAAAGATATACTTCACAGCTGTGAATTATTGCCGTAGGACTCTTAATGATTTACATTCTATATAAAATGCTGTTTTGGAGCATGAATGTGTTAGAATATTTCAGCTGTTTTAAGGATTTGAAGGGTTTCTTTAAGTAATCTCCAGTGGTTGAAAAATGGTCTGAGGGAAGGAAAGCAGAATGGACCACGAAGATTTGTGGAAGTGACAAATGGAAAGTGCAAGTTCTGACCATGTTCAGGATGAACTCTTCTCCCACAATAGCTGATGGGAGCTACACAATTGACTCCCATAAAAAGTGGATTGAAAGTTTACAAAAACCTGTATTGGTAGCTGAATCTTTTTCTGACAGAGTCCTGAGAGAAGTTCCTCTCAAAACTCCTGAGATTTTCAGTTTGGTGAGGTCTCAAAGGGAGAGACCTCAGTTTGGTGAGGTCTCAAAGGGAGCAGAAATGCCATGAGGGTGGCATGGCTAGCTCCTGGGAAGCTCAATTAGGGGTGCTTGACAAAGCAGCTTCTTTCTTTCCTGCTGGGCCCAGGGTGGCCAAATCACTTATAAAATGTCACATGTTTGCTTCAGCTGTCACACTGAGGACTGATGTAAGCAGTCCAGGATCCATGAGGAGACTCCTGACACTGGCCTCTGTATTTCAGGCATCACTGGGTACCGTGTGACCACTGCTCCCACAGATGGGCAGCAGGGCTCTACCCTGGAGGAGGTGGTGGGTGCAGATCAGACCACCTGCACCTTTGAGAACCTCAACCCTGGTGTGGAGTACAACGTCAGTGTCTACTCTGTCAAGGATGACCAGGAGAGTGTGCCCATCTCAGAAACCATCACACCAGGTAACCAGAGCATGAGCAGCAATTTCAGCTGCCCAAGCTCAAATGGCTGAGCCTGAGAGCTCTATAGTGCAGAACTTGTATTAGTCTGCTAGTAGAGGGCTTAGACTTCACATTTAGTCTCAAGAAGCAGAACAGCCACGTTCCAGCCTGTGACAGAGCTTCTTACACCTATGTACTTCTCTGCATGGGGAGCCTGTGTTGTGCTTCACAGGCTGGTGGTCAGCCCATGGATCTGCTGTGTCAGTACTGAGCTGGGCAGCAGCAGCAGCAGGAATTTAATTTAGCCCTGAAGTGCTGGTGGCAACAGGAAGTAGGTGAGCAGAGGTATGAGTGGAAAGCAAGCACAGGAGAAATTCTGGCAGCACTGGTGGCAGAAGATCACTTGAGCACAATGGAGAGGAAAGCCAAGATGGAATGGTCCATCACTGTAGCACTTGAGGCACAGTGTGGAGTGTGCCACCTCACATGACATCTGTGGGGACTGCAGAAACTGCCTTTGTAGCCACAGTAGCAAAATTTATATGCATTTCCCCAAATGGTTGCATTTAGTTTTCCTTTGTGAAGGCTTTGTTTGTTTTTGTTTCTGCTCTGAGATGATGCCAGCTACTGTGTTTGCTTGCTCTTGTAACACTGCTTTAAAATTTCTGTGCTTCACTGAAGTGCTGTGTGCTCCCTGGGGTGAACTAATACTGTGATGCTGCATAGTCATGCAGGAATAGCTTTAGCCCTTCACCATCTTCTGGTGAGGGAAAGCTAAGAATGTATGTGTCTGGCTTTTACAACTCTTTAAAGGTGATATGGTACATGCATTCCATGTGGGTAAACAATTATTTTACAGAAAACTAGCCCCTTTTTTGGCACCTATTCTGTAAAATAAGTGTCTTCCAAGAAGGAGATCAAAATAGAACAAAACCACTATTATTAAAACAATATCTCTGTCCCTTAATTTCTTTTCAAACTAACTTGTAATGAACAGAATGGACACAGAGTCCTGAATCTTTGACTCACTGATGTCTGATCCTGAGTGAGGAAGAGCATCCATTAGTTCCCACTGGTTTCAGGATCACCCTGATAAAGTTACACAGCCAAATCTTGTGGCTTAAGTCAATACCAGTTTATTGACTTGAACAACTGAAGGTTTGGCCACTGTCAATTAAACATGCATCTAAAGTTCCCCATTCCCTGCCCAATTCTGCTGGTCCTAACATGCAGGAAATGAGCTCCTTTGCTAATGGAATAATATCAGTAGGGAAAACAGTCACAGCTGGCTTATTTTCCCTACAAAAATTTAGGCAGCATCTTAAAGGTCATTAAAGGGCATTCTCATGCAGGGGCTAAAACTTGAGATTTTGAACCATTTTAGCCACATATGTCAGGCTCTTGGGCACATCATATGCTGGGCATAACCTCTGGATTCGGGGATGTTGTCACTCTGACAAAATTAGTACCATCTAAAGGTCATTTTTAACCATTTCCATGTTTCCAAGGGAGTGTTCTGTTACTTGCTGTTTCACATCATCTGTTTTTAGCACATATATTGCAGCAGTTAGTTGGTAAGTAGAACTTGAGGAATTCTGGGCCAGGTCCTCAAGCCATTGCAGGGATCTGAGGCTTTTTTCCCAAGTGCAGTGTAAATAGTTCAGACAGTGGATGATCTACCCTGGAAGTTTGTGGAGGTTCTCAGCAGCTTGAGGGTCTGATTTAACCTCTTCAAGTGAGTTGATATTTTTATGATCCCAGTGATAAAAGATCCACCATTTGAACAAAGCAAGAATTGTAGAGGGTCAATCAACAAAGTAGTTGTTTTATTTAAACTTTGCTCTCTTGTCATTTACCTGTAGAAAGAAAAAAGGGCTGTGTTTTTTCTGCTTCTGTTTTTGTCAGAAAATGATGGGTCTTTGTGGCTCATCATTGCTCAGAGTAAATTTGTTGCAAGTTAAGTGCCTCTTGTTGAGCTCTTTGAAAATTTTATGTCTAAAGAGAACTGGGGTTTCAGCTTCTGAGGGAATTGGGGTTTCAGGTTCTGTCTGCCCAGGGAAGCAGCTGGAGACTGCGCTGAAGGGTAAATCTAAGAAAACAAAAGGAAAACAACAATAGCAAAAACACAACAAAAACCACCCCACCAAAATCCATCCTTTTCCCCCGAACCTCAACAGAAATTGTGCATATCACCGCAATTGCTTCAAGTTCTGTCAATGTTAATAGTGATGAACACTGCTTTTTTCTCCCTTGTCTTTCTTTTGCCTCCGTGTGTCTCTGCCTCTCCCATTTGCTCTTTACCTCATTAGAGGTGCCCCAGCTCACTGACCTAAGCTTTGTTGACATAACTGACTCGAGCATCGGCCTGAGGTGGACCCCGTTAAATGCCTCCGCCATTATTGGGTACCGCATCACAGTAGTTGCAGCAGGAGAAAGTGTCCCTATTTTTGAAGATTTTGTGGACTCCTCAGTAGGATACTACACAGTGACAGGCTTGGAGCCGGGCATTGATTACGACATCAGTGTAATCACACTCATTAATGGCGGAGAGAGCGCCCCTACCACTCTGACACAGCAAACGGGTGAATTTTGAAAACTTCTGTGTTTCGTGACGTGGACGGTGTCACCGGCTGTCACTGGCTGTCGGGGTGCTGGGGCTTTGTCCAAAGAGGAATTGAGCCCCTTGCTGCAGGGAAGCCAGGCAGATCCAGCTGGCTCCTTTCCCCATGTGGCAGCTGGGGATGGATATGGTGCTGCTCCTTTTTGAATTGGAGGCATTTTAATACCATGAATGACTGCAGACTTGCCAGGCTTATTCACCTTCTGCTGTTCAGATTTCCAGGATCCAGTTGGAATCAAGAGCCTGAAACATGAGCTGTGTGTTTGCCAGACTTTAAAACTGTGATTCCTCAAAATAGGAGTGCTGGAGGGTGGAGCAGATCAGTAGACACCCTCCAGCCTTGACAGCTGTTTGAGCTTCCAGCAGCCCATTTCCATGGTGGCCCTACTCTTTCCACAATGCCCCAAAGGATGCAGATGGACACCACTCCCTGAGTACATGCCAGTGACAGCCATGCCACACCGTCAGGGGTTTCTATAGTGCATGAGCTGAAGGAGAGCTGGAAACTGGTTCTTGCATGAAATCCTGTTGGGTTTGAAAGTCCTGAGGCTGTAAATCCTTCGACATGAGTAGAAGTAGAGTCAAAGGAAATTAGTGATATACCCTCTCCTTTCCTGTGTGTGCATGTATGGATTCTAGATGAGATTACTTTTCCATCTGTAGCTGCTGTATGGCAACTTTAAACCTCTCTTGGCACCACATCTGTAATACAAAATCCAGCTGCTAAAAGCACATTGGTGAAACTTGCTACCTTGTTTTTAAATTAGCCCCACGGGGTACATTTAACATATCAGGAATTGCCAAGAGGTTAAAGCAGCCTGACAGCAGTGCAGACACATTTTTCTCTTAACTGTAGTAGAACCAAATGTAGTTTAGAAGTCTGTTTGCATGAGTCTGATGCCGTAGTCAGTTGTGCATGAGATACTTTCTCTGGTGGTTGATTCCCTGAACAGACCCCTTGATCAGTATGAGTCTGAGAGCTGAGGTGGGTTTGTTCTTTGCTGTGTAGCTGTGCCTCCTCCCACTGACCTGCGCTTCACTAACGTGGGGCCTGACACCATGAGGGTGACTTGGACTGCCCCGACCTCCATCGTGCTGAGCGGATTCCTGGTGCGCTATTCCCCTGCCAAGAAGGAGGAAGATGTTGCAGAGGTGACAGTCTCACCCTCAGACAACATGGTCATCCTAACAAGTAAGTGGGTTACCTGCATAAATCAAACAAACATGAGAAGCCCTCCTCATAAAATCATAAGATTACTAAGAGCAAAGACCTCCAAGGTCTTTGAGTCATCAACCCTGCACCACCATGTTCATCACCAAGTGCCAATCCACACACACCACCTGAACCACTTCCAGAGATGGTGACTCCACTCCTGACCAACATTTCAGGGAAGAATTTTTTCCTGATATCCAACTTCAGTCTCCCCTAGTGCAGCTTGAGGTCTTGTTTTTTCTTGTTACCTGGGAGAAAAGACTGACCCCCACCTTGCTACAGGTTGTAGAGGGTGAGAAGGTCCACATAGCACAAGATGAGGCAAAAAAAAAGTTTGAGTGTGACTGGCCAAATTCTCAGCTGATGTAAAGTGATGTTGCAAGCAGCCTCATAGAAACTCACACCAAATGGGATTTGGCCTCTAGCTTTACCCAAGTTAAAGCCAAACCACAGGCAAGTTTTTTCCTATCAATCCAAGGACAGTGATGAATCAGGCTGTGAGGCAATTGCATTGATTTGCAGCCTGGTTAGGTATTAACAGTAAATACGTGTTGTTCGCCTGGTTTGCCAGTAATGTCAAGGACTTGCAGTGCAGAGGTTCAGGAGAGGATCAGAATATGCAAAAAGGCCATTGCTCCTTTGATACTTTGTATGCTCAGACCAGAAGGCACATCCTGTTTTGGAACCTTACAGGACATGGCAGCAAAATTTGGGCATTTTCCAAAAGCTGACATTAATTTTTGGAGCAAAAGCTGTGTTATATTTATAGTTGGGGTTGTGTTTTTTTTTTTTAATCTAAGAATCCAGTTGGTTGAGAGACAAGACCTGTTTTCAGAATAAAAAACTGAATCTAGAGCTTGTCTGACTTAGAGCAGCTGTGTTGGAAATCTTTGGCCCTATTTCAGCTTATATCAGCTAAAGCTTTGGCCTGGTGCATAGATAAACTAGTAGATGACTAGAATGGACCCTGTAAAAAGGTAATTGCTTCTAGTCAATCTCCACAAACTGATGAAGCAATGAGATAGGATATCATGCTCGTTGTGGCTAAAGCACTGCAAGGAACCATGATGCCACAAAAATAACTGATTTAAACTTTTGATTGTCCTGGAGGCCCAGATTTTCCATCAAGCAAAACTTGATTGTCTCCTAAGAAACACAGTTAAAATTGTGTAGTGTAGGTTGATTAACTTCTTGATGTTAGCAAAGAAACATTAGCCCAAATTGCTGTTCTTCAACTCCACAGACCTGCTCCCTGGCACTGAATATCTGGTGAGAGTCTACAGCGTTTCTGAGCAGCACGAGAGCGCACCTTTGTACGGCGTCCAGAAAACAGGTACTTGGATGCACATGTGGTTAATGCCAGCCTTTAAGAATTCATTAGTGGGACTTAATTACCTTTTTTTTTTTTCCTCTGATGATGCCAAGCAGTTTGATTGAGCTCACCCTTGTGTCTCTTGAAACACCCAGGCCTGGATTCCCCCACTGGCCTGGACTTCTCGGATATAACGGCGAACTCCTTCACGGTGCACTGGATCGCTCCCCGTGCCACCATCACGGGCTACAGGATCCGCTACCAGCCCGAGCAGGGCGGGGGCCGGCCCAAGGAGGAGAGGGTGCCCCCCTCCAGGAACTCCATCACCCTCACCAACCTGCTGCCAGGCACCGAGTACGTGGTCAGCATCATCGCTGTCAACGGCAGGGAGGAGAGCCTGCCCTTGGTTGGCCAGCAGACAACAGGTGAGGCTGCAGGGAGTGCTGCATTTGGGGTGTCTTCTAGCAAAGTCATTGCTGTTCATCCACATTTCCCCTGCCAGCTTCACTCATGAGGAAATGCCTGTGTTCTGAGGTAGGGCTTGATTTAGGACAAGGTGGGAGGACCCATGCTGCTTTCAGATGTTTCTAGGGCCAGCAGAATTGTTTTCATTAAATACAGTCCAATGCCATATGGTTTTAGCCAGATACATCTCTTTGGAGAGGAGTGTGCCCTGAGCCAAAGGACAGACAGCTGAGTAGCAGAGGAGCATGGTATAAGTAGAGTATGTAGCTGATGTACAGCTGTGTTTAAATTCCTTCTCTTTAAATTCCTTCTCAATTCCCTGTTTTTCTAGTGTCTGATGTTCCAAGGGACCTGGAAGTCACGCCTACCAGCCCAACCAGCCTCAAGATTTCCTGGGATGCTCCTGCAGTGACAGTCAGATACTACAGGATCACTTATGGTGAAACAGGTGAGGGCAGGCTGCTACAGCTGGTCACAGCCCAGAAACTCTGTTCTGAGGCCATTAGAAAGCAAACAGCAAAGGCACCTTGGGCTGTAGCAGACACATAGGTGCCTTTTTAAAAAAAAAAAACAAATCCTATTTTGTCTGCCTAAAAAGAGTATCAGAGTATTCCAGTAATTTTAGAAGTGGTTCTATGTATGTGTTTCGTTCTTTTCCTCAAAACAATTCTGACCCAACAACCACTGAAATCAACAGGGTCCTGTCTTCAGGTTGATGCATGTAGGACTGTCCTGGTTTTTGTAGAGATTTTAAATGTATGCTTTACAGGTTAATCACATTTCTTAACCTACTCTTGCTAGGTGGAAGCAGCCCAGTACAGGAGTTCACAGTGCCTGGCACAGTGTCCACTGCCACCATCACTGGCATCAAGCCTGGCGTTGAATACACCATCACTGTGTATGCTGTGACTGGCCGTGGAGACAGCCCTGCCAGCAGCAAGCCAGTCACTGTCACCTACAGGACAGGTGAGACATGATTAAACCAAACAAGGCAAAAACCCCACAGCTTTGTGTTGGCTTTTCCCCATAAATGTGTATTGCTGATTCCTGGGGTTTTTTAGAAGCCATGAGCTGTAGGGCCATCAGTTTGTAGAGCTGTGTAGCTTGGTGGTACAGAAGGGGTCTGTGGCCCTGGAGAAGGATAACCCTATGAAGTCCAGAGGGGGATAAAAGCAGTGCTCAACTGCTCACTGCAGAGTGGAAATCCTGTTGGGCTCTCATAATGTGGGGTCACTGCTGGCTTAACTCCAGTGCTTCACTGTCGGATTGTGATCCTGAGGAGTCTTGCCATTTTTTTCTAATGCCAAGACTGTTGTCTCACTCCTGATTTGGATATAGCTGAATCCTACTCCTGCTGTAGCTGCAGATAAAGGCATTAAGTAGCCTTTAAAGCAACAAAAATCCTCAGCTAACATTGATATGAAATAACTCACCCACACATCATGGTTCAGGTTTTTTTGCTCTGGATAAAATTCAGCCAGGACACAAAAGTGGAGGGAGGGTTTCCTCTACCAACATACTGAGAAAAATTATTTTTGTTGCCCAGAAATAGACACACCATCCCAGATGCAAGTCACTGATGTCCAGGACAACAGTATCAGCATCAGATGGCTCCCTTCAACATCCCCAGTCACAGGGTATCGGGTGACTGCTAATCCCAAGAATGGACATGGGCCCTCAAAAACAAAAAATGTCCCTGCAGGTAAGAGTCATGTCATCCTTCACTGGATCTGTAAGGAGTGCAAGATGTGACCACTAAAATCCTGCTGCTGGTTGTACCTTTTTTTTTTTTTCTTTTTTTATCTTGCTGATTTTCAGCTCTGTCTCATCCAGGACAGATGACCTCAGGCAGGTTTTTGTCCCAAAAGCTTCGTATTTCTTTGACACTATTGTACTGCAGAAGTTTGTTCTTGGCAGTGTGCATAAAAAGCACCTGCATTTCAAAGAAATACCATTGGATTTTCTAGCATCCAGCAAAACTTGCTCTGAAATCCTTCTGGAAGTCACATAACGTGACCCTTGGCCTCAGCATGGGTTCAGTCACGTACACTGCAGGTTTGTAGTGTAGTACCCATGGAACCTGCCAGGTCAGCTCTCAGGAAAACTGCATGTTGTGGGATCAGCAGAGCACTTGGGGATGTTGTGATGCAGCTGAGCTGGTGGTCAGTCTTATCCTAAAAAATGATGAAAGCTGGTCTCCCTGTACCTTTCTACCCACTGTGCTAACCTGCCCTTTTGGCTGTGGAGCTTTGGAGCAGGTACAAATGGCAGTTGTGCTCTGCCAGAGAAGCATGATGCAATTTAAAGGCAAATTTAATTTGTCAGTCCCACCTTGTTTTAATAACATGTATTCATGGTATGGCTTAGACAGGCCATTCATTCAAGGCTACTTTGAGGCCAGCTTTGTGCTGTTCTTTCTGACTGACAGTATTCTTTCCTGCCAGATCAAACTCAAGTCACTATTGAAGGTCTGCAGCCCACAGTGGAGTACTTGGTCAGTGTCTATGCTCAGAATCAGAACGGGGAGAGCCAGCCCTTGGTTCAGACAGCTGTCACCAGTACGTATTTCACTTCATGGCAACAAACACGTGTTTTCTATTGATCTCTGAACCTACCACCACATTCCCAGGGGAAACAAAAGCCAGGGGCCTGGTCTCCAGGAGAGAGTGAGGTGGTCTGCCCTGTGAGAAGTACCATGCACCTAAGCTGCAGATGCTGGCAAAAATGCAGTCCCTCTGCCTCAAACACTGCCAAAATGCAATTTCCCACTCCCTCAAAGTGCTGCGCTTCTTATTTTCTTTCACTAAAGCTACAAAAGCCTTTTGGGGTTTCCATCAACCAATTGGGTTTGCCATCAACCAATCAGTGGATAAAATGTGCCAAGATCTCCTTTGTGTGGAGCTAGGTGGCAAAGGTGATTGCTGTTAAGGGATTGGACTGGGCTTGGGAGCACTTGCCCTGTATAAGGGAGTAAGGGAAACCACATGGGTTATACTTGGGATGAAGCACTGCAAAAAAAAATAAAATTCCAGGACTGAGGTGCTGTGTAGAAAGCAGCAGTCCTGCTCAGGTCACAGGGGGGACAGAAGACCTTGTAATTCGGGGCTATGTTTGAGCTAAAGTGCTCCATATCCCTCTGGGGTAGGGATTTGTGTGATTCTTACTTCCCTCCTCAAACTTGTATTCAAAACCATGACTCAGCCCCAAACACTGCAGACAGCAGGAGCTTCTCCAGAGCTTTGCAGAGATGAGTGAAGAATCCACATTCAAACCAACAAAATCCTGGACAAAAATCACCTTTGCCAACTAGAAAATGCAGAAAAATGAGGACTAATACAACATGGCAAATTAAAAAGATGGAGCTTTCTAGAAAAGCATGGTTTTGATCCAATACAAAAATCACATGCTAGATCCTCCCATTTTGTGTAGCACATGGGTGTATTCCTGTGATAGCCACTCCAGGAGGAGCAAGGCTCACTTCCCCTGCTCTGAGCTCCCACCTTGCCAGGAAATCCTGTGAATTGGTTTAATTGGGAGGTGTGCATATCATCCAGTTTCACCTGTGGACATTCCCTGTGCACTCAATACCAAGCTGAAAAGTTTATTTCTAACTGATTCTACAATATAATATGCTGAGTAATTTTGCTTTCTTGATGAGTATGTTAATTGGATATTAATTTATGAAAGAAAATAGTGGGATGGATTCTCCTTGGACTGGCACTTAGCACAGCAGCTCCCAGTAGTGAACAGCAAGTGCAGCATGAACCCAAACTTACAGAGCCAGGTGGGTTCTCTGGCTGCCTTTGGCACCAGCAACCATTTACATGGCAGAAATGGGTCTTAGCACTCCCATTTCTTTTTTTTCCTTGTCCCCTTTTAAGGTAGCTTAATGCTACTGGAGTTGTGTGAAAGGGGTTTTGGTGTCAAGGGGACTCAAAAATAGGGGAGAACTGGTGTCCTGGCTGCTTTGAAGGTGGCAATGCAGGTCCTTTTGGTTTCAGCAAAGCCAAGATCACTTTCCTGCTGCCTGGCACCTGCAAACTTGGGCTTAGGGATGTAAGCATGTGTGCAAGGTGCAGCACAGAGGAGAATCCAGTGCCCCCCTTGCCACACCAGACTGAAAACCGCTTTGCATGTAATCGAAATGCTTTTTATTTTCCTCACCCACAACCTGCTTTTTATCACTTAACCTCTTACCGTTAATTTGCCTAACAGACATTGACCGCCCTAAAGGACTAACATTCACTGAGGTGGATGTTGATTCCATCAAAATTGCTTGGGAAAGCCCTCAGGGGCAAGTCACCAGGTACAGGGTGACCTACTCAAGCCCTGAGGATGGAATCCATGAGCTATTGCCGGCCCCAGGGGGCGAAGAAGACACTGCTGAGCTGCATGGCCTCAGGCCAGGTTCTGAGTACACTATCAATATCGTTGCCATTTACGATGACATGGAGAGCCTGCCCCTCACTGGGACCCAGTCCACAGGTACAGCTCCCACCACCCCCAGCAGGCCATGGCAGCAGTGGGTTCTGCCCCAAGGGGTAAAGTGTGCTTCCATGTGCAACTGGTGCTCCAAGTGGGGCAGCCCAGGGGATGGGATTGCTCCTGAGGGATGGCTTAGCTGGGGCCAGAGAGCTGCCTGGAGCAGAGTCAGCCTGCATACACATCAGGGAAGGCAGGCAAGAGAGCAGGATTGCACAAGCAGACCCTAGAGAAAGGAGGGAGGGGTGTCAAGTGGTTTTGTGTCCCTGGTCACAGAGCCTGATCCATGGTGAGTGCTCTCACAATGCTCTTGTCTTGCCTTCAAGGTATGTGACACCTCAAAGCACAGGTAGTGACCAACAAGAGAGATGAGGGCAGCTTTCATGGCCCAGGGACTTTGCTGTTGGAGCCAAAGATCAGCAGGAAGGGCTGGCAGATTGCTGAACCCTCAGGTGTCATAGAGCCTGCAGATCCCTCACTGGCACTGCCCTAGGAACCACAGCCCACTGCATGCCCACACCCTGCACCTCATCACCTCCACAGGAGAGTCCCTTCTGTGCCAGGCTGATCCAGCTGCAGTTCCATGCATTGAAAATTCCTTGATGGGAAAGGAAAATTACTGCAAGGAATTAGCTTAACGTTGCTTCCAGCAATATGGAATCCATTGCAAGCTTCCAGCACTACCAGATGTGACTTTATTACAAAGACAGGTAGCACCTGTGTAATAAAGGTCTCCCATTCATTTGTGGCTGAAAAGTTGGCACTTTAATTCCAGAGGTAGAATGAATTCTGTGGGTCCTAGTGTATGGATTTGCTGTGCTAAACTGAGGCAAAGTGATGTAATGATGGAACAGCTGGCTGACTACCTGCCAGAAATGCAAATATAATACTTTTTCAAACCCACCCTCCGTGGTTTACCTTTTGAGAGCTGTTCAATAGTGGATCTGAAGTCATTCAAGACTTTCCATTGACTCTCATGGCGTTTAGATTGAGCTCTGAGCTAAGCCAGAAGGAAGAATTATCCTGTATTTCCACTTTGTAAAACTGGAAAGCATTGATAGCAATGTGCCATAGTGGGCACTATGCTAAGGTGTATCTTTGCTCTGTTTACAGCTCCAGGCTTACCAACAGTAAGGCAAGAGACTGTTTCAATGGACATTCCTTTTTTTAGGCAGGAATTTGTTTGTAAGGATAGTGGATGTGTTTGCTCCTGAACAGGCTCTTGTGTGATGAGCCTCATGGCCACCACAGCTCTGCTTTTCCATTGCCTTGCTCGCTGTGTAAGTGGCTGTAAAATGCTTCCCCTCTCCATTTGCAGTATTTTTATATCTTCTCTGCAATTCCTGAGCCTGCTTCCTACTTACTTTTGTAAATCATCCATGGTATTTTGGAAATGAACAGACTGGGGCAAGTGGAGCAGGACAAAACCGTGAGCTGTGTGATGAAAAGCAGACACTGGTAGAATAATTAATACAGGCTGGCCTGCTAGAGATTTAATCACCTTCCCAAGCCTTTACCTTACATCACAGCAAGTGTCATTGCTCACTTAACTCCAGGATTGAAGCATTGATATCTCCTTATTTCTGCTGAAAAGTGTTTCTGTAGATTTGAACAACACATCCTCTCCCACGGTGTTTTATTGCCTGTGTTTGCACAAGGCTTTCCACTTTTCTGGCCTAAACCTGGCTCATGTTCAGGAGACAATACTGTCTTACCCAACTGTCTTTTTTTAAAGTAACCACGTGCCTGTCTGGATTTTTGCAGCAATTCCACCTCCAACAAACCTGAGGTTTACTCAGGTAACTCCCACCAGTCTCACCATCAACTGGAATGCGCCCAATGTTCGCCTCACTGGCTACAGAGTCAGAGTGAACCCCAAAGAAAAGACTGGTCCTATGAAAGAAATCAACCTTTCTCCAGACAGCACATCTGCAGTTGTGTCTGGCTTGATGGTAACTTTTTTCTTTGTGTTGTGGGAAGGAGATTTTTTGAAGACATTTCAGATTCCTGTGTCAGGAGCTTCAGGTGGAGTAGATCATTTCAGCTCCTGAGGGTCTGGCTCTGAAGCTCATGGCAAGTCAGCCTGCAGCTACTCAGCACTGTAGTTTTTTTAAAAGGCAATTAATTGGCTTGCTGAAGCTGCATTCTACCCCCTTCCTCATCTAGCACAGAGAGACTGGATGCCTAATCAAATGCAAATTACCAGGTTCACAATCAAAAGTAACCCAGCAAAATGCTTTTACTCATCTTTCACAAAAGAGGTCAGAAAGTGATCTGATGCAGAGATTTCAAGCTGTGATATAGGAGCTCTGGCAGTCTATTGCCTATTTTTAAGACATCTGCAAAATATACATTAAAATACAAGTCTTTTGTGACTTAGGCTTAAATTTGCTTTATAGCCATCTTCTCCACTGGAAGCATTTCAGGAGTTCCTGAACTGGAGAAGGCTGAAAATAACTGCTTTTATGGTTCCTGTGATCTTAAAAAGCTACTGATCTGTTTTTAAGGAGTTTTATGAATAATTTTCAAAAATGAGCCTTAAAAAACATTCTAATCTAAGTGGACCCATAGTCTGATGCAGCCAAGGACAAAACCCCCCCATGCTGTTACATTCACAGTTATCTTTTATTCACATTATTTTATTCTTTATCATAGCAAATGGCATCCATTAACCCTGGGAAAAATAGGAGGGAAATTAGAGTTCCTCTGAAGAATCAGCTTTAAAGCACAGATTCTAAAATGAGGGGTGATAAATAAGCTTCTTGCAGGATTTCTTGTGCTCCTGAGTGTGCACATGTGCACAGTGTGTCAGGGTCCATGCCTACTCTTTTATTCCAGCTGGGAATAATAAGAATTATCCCATCAGTCCTTCCCCAGTTTATTTTAAGGTTTCATATTTCAGTGAGTGGTGACTGTGAAATGTGGCTCCACCAAACACTGACTGAGGGCTGGAACATTTCCCCCCCTGTGCTGGGTCCTTCTCTTAACATGGCACAACTCTGTCCATTCTAGGTAGCAACCAAGTATGAAGTGAGTGTGTATGCCCTGAAGGACTCCCTGACCAGCAGACCAGCCCAGGGGGTGGTCACAACCCTTGAAAGTAAGTGATGACCCTCCCCAGATGACCACTTAGAGCTGTGTGGGTGCAGAGGAGCTGTGCCCAAAGTTGGGGCTCTGTCCAAAGTTCCATCCCAGGCTGCACCAACCCTTGCCTGGTAAGATTGCCAGTCCCCTGTACTGACAGGACGCTTGCCTTGTGTGCAGATGTGAGTCCCCCTCGCAGGCCCCGGGTGACAGATGTCACCTGAGACCACCATCACCATTACCTGGAGGACCAAGACCGAGACCATCACTGGCTTCCTGGTGGAAGCTGTCCCTGCAGGAGGCCAGAACCCCATTCAGAGGACCATCAGCCCTGAGCTCAGGAGTTACACCATCACTGGTAAGTGAGGGCTTCTGCAGCTCCTGGCTAGTATCAGAAAGTACACTGGGTTCTTGTTTTGGAATTGAATATCCTCGTTGAGAAATACTACAGGAACAAAAGGTGGGAAAAAGTATCTGAAGCATCAAGACTAGGCTCCAAGAAGAGGTTATTGAAAGACCTTCTGATGGCCATCTTAGGTGGCTTCCTCTCCTTAGCTAACATTTGTGTTTTATCTTCATTTTAGGCTTGCAGCCTGGCACTGACTACAAGATCTACCTGTACACTCTGAACGAGAACGCACGCAGCTCCCCGGTGGTACTGGATGCCTCCACTGGTAATGACCTTTCTGCTCATCTTAGCACACAGCAATCACATATGGCCAATTAGGAGTTGTCTGTATCTGATCTTGTCTAAAATACCATTTAATATTCCCTGGCAATGGGTTTGAGAAGGGTGTCAAGCAGCTCAGGTGAAGAATATGCTGGTCTTTTCTGTATTTGATGATTTAAACCCTTTTGTTTCCACCCAGCTATCGATGCTCCTTCTAACCTGCGCTTCCTCACAACCACGAGCACCTCCCTGCTGGCCACCTGGCAGCCCCCCCGAGCCAAGATCACGGGCTACATCATCAAATATGAGAAACCTGGCTCACCTGTCAAGGAGGTGCTGCCTCAGCCCCGGCCCGGCACCACCGAGGCGACCATTACTGGTAACTCTGTTCTGTCTGGGAGCTCTTCACCTGAAACACTTGAATTTTGAGAGAGGGAGGGGGAAGGCCTAATTATAAAATGCAATTATGATTGGTGATTAGCTAATAGGTAGAAAATTGTGTTCCTTTATTGTGGTTTCCAGCACTAGAGAGTGGTCCTGTAAGCACACCTGTCCTACAAACACATTGCACCTCACTGATCAGAACAACCACACATTTGAACAGTCTGGTGCTTGTTTCCACTGTCAGCACAATTGTTGTCCTTCCAAGGAAGAAAAGCCCCTGATTCTGGCACCCACCAGTCACATGTGCTAAAGATTCCTTCTTTTTGGGTCCATGATCCCAGCTGATGTGGTCAGACTGCAAACTTGCTCTGAGGAACAGGAGGCTGAACTCTGCACTGTCCTGAAAACCTCAGGAGTGAAATGCACATACCCAATACTGTAGCCATACCCACCTCCCATCCTGCCTTAGTTCTCACACATAATCATAAAGAAAAGCAACTCAGAAGTCTAAAATTGTCCTTCCTTCCTCCCTAGGTTTGGAACCTGGCACTGAATACATCATCTACATCATTGCTGTGAAGAACAGTCAGAAGAGTGAACCACTGGTTGGCAGAAAAAGGACAGGTAAAACAAAGCTCTGGATTGTTGTGTGCCAACAGGAGAGAGCTTTCACAGTGTGAAAGACATTGAAGGACACTTGTGGAGGACTGAAATAATAATGTTTTTAAAAACATCCTGTTCACACACACCTTTTCTTTGAGTCACATAGGCTTTGTAAGGAGGTTTTCTTTTCTAAGGATACAGGAGGTACACTTCTAAATTTATATTAATAACACTTACCTGTGTTTGAACACTAGCAACAGAACAGTGTGCTTGATGCTGAATTCTTGCTTGGTATACCTAATGGATAATTAAATCAGTGTCTAACACTTGATTGCATCAAATGCAGAATCCACTCAATTTGTTCCTTGTTGCATTCCTCTTACTTTGCAACTTTCACAGTACAAGACTGACCTATAGCAAGCAAAATACCAGCTGGACATCCAAATACGATCAAGGAGCCAGTTTCTTCCTGCTCACCAGTGATTCCTCTTAAAATGATAACCTGGAACTATCTCTTGCAATCATTCCTTCTCAGGTTGAGCAGTGGTGGTGGGTTGCAGTGTTCAGAAGTGTCGCTCAGCTGTATGAAAATTTCACACCAACAAAGGTGTGAAAGATGCAGAGAGGGAAATTACCTTACTATCAGGGCAGGGTCATAAAAAGTGTAATGGCTAATATTTGATGCTTGGAGTGGTGTAATGCAGCTTTTTTGTTGCTTTGCTTGACGGCCTCCAACCTTTCTTTGCCAGATGAGCTCCCCACACTGATCAGCAGACCACACCCCAACCAGCCCGACATCCTGGACGTGCCTTCCATTGACGAGGGGACCCCTTACCTCACCAACAACAGGTACGACAATGGCAATGGGATCCAACTTCCAGGCTCCTCTGGGCACCCTCAGACGGTGGGACACCAGGGCCAGCAAATCTTCTTTGAGGAGCACGGCTACCGGCGGCCCGGGCCCACCACAGCCACTCCCCTCAGGCCGGGCTCCAGGCTGCCCAGTGTGGATGAGGCCATCGAGGTGCCCGGCTACCAGGTGCCCATCGTGGTGGAGCCCTCGTACCCGCACAGGCCCCGGCGCAACGACAGCCAGGAGGCCCTGTCCCACACCACCATCTCCTGGAGGCCCCTGCTGGAGAGCTCCGAGTACATCATCTCCTGCCAGCCCGTCAGCCAGGATGAGGACACGCTGCAGGTAACGGGCTGTCTCAGAGCAGAGGTGGTGACACTTTACCTGGGGCTCTTGGGGCAACAGTGCCTTTGCTGTGCTAAGGGGTGTCAGAACCCAAAAAATTCCTCTGACTGCCCTGGAGGACTTAAGACCCTGCCAGGAGACCTTGGCCCAAGACCCCTGTGCCTTTGATCTTGACCCAAAAAATTACTGACCTTATATGAGGATTTACAAGCCACGAAAGTTTAAGTAGAATGATAGTGAATTTATCACAGGGTGAAAAATAGATTTTTTTGGGGTTTTTAGAATGAGGGTTCAGGAGGCAAGATAGACTGGACATGCCCAGATTCCTCCTTCTCCTTCTTCTTGGCCTCCATCTTCTCCTGTGATGGTGGCGCTTTTGGATTGGTTTGAGGCAGAAGCTCACTGTCTGACATAGGTGATAGGCATTGGGAAATTATGGTAAATAATGTACACGTAGTTTTTAGTATAAAAAGATAACACCAGTGTGCCTCAACCTGACCTGCCAGACAGACCTGGAGAAAAGAATTTTATAGATAAGAAACAATAAACAACCTTAAGAAGGAGAACAGAAGAATTCTGACTCCTCCTTTGACTGCCAGGCTGGGAAAAGAGGCTTGTACAGATCTCAGAGTCACTGACCAGCAGAGATTCTGAGAAAGGGAGTGGCAGGAATTAGCCTAAAGAATCTGTCTAACATGTAGCTGAGACCAGAGTGGATGAAAGCCTCCTCATCGCCTTTATAGAAAAGGCTACAGGATAAAACTGCGAAACCAGAAAGCTTGGAAATGCTGACAGCAGTGATGTTTCACCAGGGAAGGGGGCAGCAAGCTGAGTGGGAGTTTCAGAGATTGAGGTGCTGCTTCTCCAAGCTACAGCACTTTTCCTAGAAGTCTCCCTTGGTTTCCTCGAAATGGCAAAAGTAACCCCTCATGATCCATAGTCCAGAGTAGCTCTGCCTAACTTGGTATTATCTGAAGTTCTCAGAGTATCTAAGGGGAGTGGTCTGGCTCCATCATGGTACAGAGCATAGGCGTCATCCTAAACACCCTGCCTTTCCTGTGAGAGAGGTAACACCTACAGGGTGTTACCATCTTTCTGGTGACCTGGCATTGTCTCTTGTTGCAGTTCAGGGTTCCTGGCACTTCCTCTAGTGCCACGCTCAAGGGTCTCACAAGAGGGGCCACCTACAACATCATAGTGGAAGCTCTGAAGGACCACCGGAGACAGAAGGTGCTGGAGGAGATGGTCACAGTTGGCAATACTGGTAAGGAACAGCCTTAGGGAGCCTGGCTGGACCTGTGCAGCCCCTGCCTCATTCCCCTTACTCAAGGTCACCTGCCTGGTGCCCAAGCTTGACAACAGTTCAGAAAGGAAACTTCTGACAAGGACAGTTCATAGCAGGACACTGGGACAAGTGATTTGTGAGGTTTTGGACCATCAGCTCCTGACCCTGATCATCACCCCCTGAACTGGTGGCTGTAAAGCACCCACCAGCCAAGGCACACTCCTAAGGTGACCAATGACTCTGCCCAGCTACAGGGTCTGCTCTTCTTCTCCCACCCCCTGCCATGACACAGAACCCCAGCACCCCAAAAAGGTGCACATGCGGCTACCAACCCCCTGCTGTTCCTCAGCATCTTACAGCACATTTTCTCCTGAAGACAGGCAAGAATCAAGTTGTTCCTCACCAGCAGCAAATGCAGAAACTCACACTTGCTTGAAACTTGGCAAATCAAAATGAAAATAGCCTTCATGTCAGGTTTTTTATCATTCAACTGCTCTGACACATGCAAATGGAAAATAAATCACAGGGAGCTGGGCTGCTGACAACCATCAAGTATATGTCCATGGGGTAACTCCATTACTGCCAGGATATTACAAGAAGAAAAACGTGTGTGTTCACTGAAAATCAGTCTGTCTGTCAGCAGCTCCCATTGCTGTGTGTGATGCCTGTTTCTCCTCTTTCTGTTGCAGTGTCTGAAGGATTAAACCAGCCAGCTGAGGACACCTGCTTTGATACTTACACTGGCTCCTTCTATTCCATTGGCGAGGAATGGGAGCGCTTATCTGAAACTGGCTTTAAGCTCTGGTGCCAGTGTTTGGGCTTTGGCAGTGGCCATTTCAGATGTGACTCTTCTAGTGAGTAGCTTGCTGTTAACCATCCCCATCCCCACTCTCCCCCAGCAGCAGTGCCATGTTTGACAGACTCAGCCTGGTCCAAACATGATGCAAATGAAGGCAGGATCTTAAACCAAAGCGATGTTTTGCATCGTGAGAAGTGATGGAAAACTTTGGTTACCTCTGAGCTTTGCAGCTAATCTAGAATTGCCATCAGCAACAATCAGTATTGTATTGATAAGAGATGTTTTACCTTGCCAGACATGTCTAGCTAATATGGGAAAGTGTGGATTTCAGTGAGTGTTACAGCCAGTGCTGGTATTACAATAAATCTGGTTTGTGTTGCAGGCAGCCTTTGCAAAGCAGCTTGCAAAACCAGTTTTCTAACTAATTTTTCTAACACTTCTGCCCAGGGCATTAAGTTTTATTCTTTGCAGAACTGTGTGGTTTACATGGAAAAAAAAAATCCATCTGACACAAGGGAATGGAACAAAAGTCTGTCATTGAGCAGTTTAACACAAAACATACCCAGCTAATTGAAATGAGGCTTTTAAATTGTGGAATAAGCTCAGCAGAGAGAGTATTTCTGCAATTTGCATAGATTCAGAGGAGTCTATGTAGAGACACTTAATTTTACAGGAAAAGATGCTTATTTTACAGGATTAATATTTATATTTCAGTATTTGATACACATGGCTTGTCCATGGTGTCTTGTAAGATTGTGGTAAATTTTATGCTGGGTATTTGCACAAAAAAGAGCATTTAAATATTTTTCTCTCCTTTCCTACCCCACATCTATTAAATTCCTTTTCATTTCTTTTCATCTCCTGTGAACCAAACCTCCTCTCTCCACTCTTTGTCACATCCTACTTTTTCCCCAAGAGCCTCTACACATTTTCCAGAGCTGAAACAGCCTTCAGCGGTTAAAAACTGCAGGAGCTGAACCCATTTCCTCCTTGGGACTTAGATGAGCTGAGAAGATTCTTTCTCCTGCCTTTCCTGAGACAATGCCATGCTCTTTTCCTCCTGCTGCCTGTGGGATAACTCCTGATTCTTGTTCCCCTGCCTTCTCCAGAGTGGTGCCATGACAATGGAGTTAACTACAAGATTGGGGAGAAGTGGGACAGGCAAGGGGAGAATGGCCAGATGATGAGCTGCACCTGCCTTGGGAATGGAAAAGGAGAATTCAAGTGTGAACCTCGTAAGTGTCTTTGCTGTTAGTCTGAGCTCTCCTTCAGCAGGTCTCAGCATCCCAGCTCTGTCCTGCCAGGGGGACAAGCAGACTGTCAGTGTGCCTGGTTCAGGCTGAACTGGTGACAGCTTCAGTCTGTTCTCACAGGAGATGGAGGCATAAATCTCACATTCCTGGGCTTGAAAAGAAGAAAACCTTTAGTTAGCTCAGGTCACAGCACACTGAGCACCTGTGTGCCTCTGGCCCTGGAGCTGCACACCAGGGACATGTCGCTGTCTCAGAGGGGTGGATTGCCCCAGCTGGACATTCCTGCTGGGCCTGCTGCCTCAGGCTCCTCTGGCCTTCACACTGTCACTCAAACTGCATTGCTCATGTCAGGAGAATACCCCCTGCTGTAGGTTAAGTGTCTGGAGAGCTGTGAACATGTCTGATGTTCCCCTGCCAGGTAGGGAGCCTCTGCTCAGACAAGGGGAGCACACTTCCCCAGGGGCTCCCTGCTGATCACCAGGCTGCTTTGGGAATGCTTTGGGAATGCTTAAAGCCCAGCCCAGGCCCTGCAGCTGAGCTCTGCCTGTGCCCTCACAGATGAGACCACGTGCTATGACGATGGGAAGATGTACCACGTTGGGGAGCAGTGGCAGAAGGAATACTTTGGGGCCATCTGCTCCTGCACTTGCTATGGAGGACAGCAGGTAAGCAGCAGGGAGGTGTGATGTTGGACACAGGGGAGGCTGTGCTGGGCTGCACTTACCAGACTGCTGGGTTTCAGGTCATGCAAGGGCCCAAACAAGGAGAAAAGTAATTAGGAGAGCTGCAGTACTTGCATTGGTGCCTGTCTGGTGTAACACAGGAGCAGCCTCACCGGTGCTGGTGGCTCTAGCCTCATGTATGAATGATCATGGATTAATGGCTTTAAGCTGAAGGAGAGTAGATGTAGATTGGATATCAGGAAGAAATTCTTCCCTCTGGGGGTGCTGGGGCCCTGGCACAGGGTGCCCAGAGCAGCTGTGGCTGTCCCTGAATCCCTGGAAGTGTCCAGGGCCAGGTTGGATGGGGCTTGGAGCAGCCTGGGCTAGTGGAAGGTGTCTCTGCTCTCAGCAGGGGAGTGGAATGGGATGAGCTTTAGGGACTGGATTCTGAGCCCTGGCAGCTCCTTGGCCAGGCCACTGACAGTCTCGTTGTGTCCCCACAGGGCTGGCGCTGTGACAACTGCCGCAGGCCCAGCGTGGAGGTGGCTCCCGAGGGCTCTGCTGGCCACACCTACACCCAGTTCACACAGAGGTACCACCAGGCCACCAACACTGTGAGTACAGCTTTCCTTCTTTGCCCCTTCATGCTGCTGTGAGGCTGGCACAGGTGGCGGGGTGGCTGCAGGGCTGCAGCAGCTGCGGGTTGGTGCTCCCTTGGTAGTGCATGGCAGCCCCCAGGACACACACACCTGCTTGAGCTCATCCCCACACACACATGGGCAGTGCCACAGTCCCACAGGGCCTCGATGCATGCTCTGAGGCAGTAGTGCATGGAGTGGTTTCCAGCTGTGTGCTTTGTGCTGGGGAATGGCCCCAGCAGCTCCCAGCACAAAGCACACCCAGGACAGAGCTCTAACTGATTTCCTTCCCTCCCGACAGAACGTCAACTGCCCCATTGAGTGTTTCATGCCCCTAGATGTACAGGCAGACACACAACATCCACGGGGAAAGTAACATCCAGCGAGACTGCTTGCGGCCATGGCAACAGACAAACCAAAGTGTAAACCCCTATGTGCCACGAGTACCATCCAAACTGGAGTGATGCTAGCAAAAAAGTGCATCTAGTGACAATGGCTCCCTGCTCTGGAGCCATTTTCCCAGCTTAAGCTCAACTCACAGCTTCTCCAAGCGCCACTCTTGGAGTGTTTCAGACTTTTCTCATGATTGATAGCGATTGTCTTGGTTTTGCTCAAAGGGTTGAATTCCAGTCAATATTTTCAAATTTAAAGAGGGCAAGGAAAAAAAAAAAGGAGGGGAGGAGGGGGAGAGGTTCTAAATCACAAATTTGGTGGGGGATCAAAATACTGATGGGGAGGGTGGGTGCAGAAATTCAAGGATCCCGTGCTATGCAAGAACATTTGAGTACAGCAATACTGAGGTTTAGGGATAGGAAAGTCCACCAAACACTTCTGCTTTCACATAAGCGTGCAGCCAGCAATAAGATAGGAACAGCAAATCCAATCACTGTGATATTTAAAATATGCACAGTCCTAATTCTTTCTTGATGATCCTAGTATTTTTCTAGCTGTATCTTTGTATCTCATACTGTTATTTATCAGTTTTGTTCCCCTGACCTTCCAAGTGTTTTTATATGGGAATAAAATGTATGGAAGACACTTAGTATGCAGATGACAAAAGAGGAATTTGGTGTAATTATGATCAGTGATTATTTTTATACTGTAAGTGCCAAAGCTTTACTACTGTGGAAGAGGAAAAAAAAAACCAACTCTTTTAATAAAAAGATTTACAAACCAGACAAATAGTTTAAGTGATTCTCTTTGCTGCCGTGGAATTTAGGATGAAGATGATTATTCTCTGCTGGATTATTCTGAGGTGGATAATTCTGAGCGGGATGATTCAGAGCTGGAGTAACACAAGATGGAGCAAACATCCCCAAGAAGAGTGGAGTAAACCTGGAGAGAATATTGCTAGAGCAGTTTGTTAAAGAAAGGCTTCCAGCTGCACCCCTGCCCCCGTAGAGCACAGACAGTGGTAGGTATGGCATGGGCAGGAGGCACAGGCTTGCTTTGGGGCAACAGGGGAAGGGAGGGAAAGGCAAACAGCCCCTGCTTTGCACATGAACTGAGCTAGAGCTGGTTCCATAGCTAGCATTCAATAAGCTTCCCGTGGCTGAGGTGCCAGAATTAGCGAGACGGTCCAAACCTGTGAATTTCAATGTGTCCAAAGCTTCAAAACCCAGCAGGAGACAGGCACCAGCTGTGGGTCTAAGCCTGGCTGTTACAGGCACAGGCCCCTTTCTTGTCTCCTGTGCTTCTACCTCATGGCGGGGAGGGAGGTAACAAAATGCTCCTCACAACCCTTTGGATGAGAGTGAGCCAAGCCAGCAGTGAGTCCCTTTGCTTGCTCTGCCAGGACCTGTCCAGCCTTTGCAAATGCCAGGGAGGTCCTGTCAGGATTGCTGAGCCCCCTCCCCTGGGCTGCACACGCACTGTACTGCTCCAGGCACCGGCATTCTCTGCACCCAATAAAGCATCACATGAAAACTCCATTTGGCTTCTTGGCATATGGCAGCTGCCAGCAGGGATTGCTACCTACAGAGCTCCCCAAACCTCTGTAAAGAGCAGGATCATTGCAGCAGCACTCAGTTCTACCTCACCAGTGCTCCAAAGCCAAACACGTCCCTAAAAATCCTGAGAACTACAACTGGCCTAGACAGAGACACAGAGGAGTCATTTCCTATTAAACCAGATTGGTTTTCCCAAGTGAGGGCTACAGCTTTTGGACCAGAGAACAACTCTGCAATGATCCTTTCACTTTGTCACCAAATAATTCACCAACACACTGAAGGGAGTCAGAGCCCACCTCCTCTTTTCTGCCACATCTCTTGTAGCAGCAGCAAACACCTCCCCTGCCCACAGGGAGCATTTCAAGATAAAACCATTTAAACAGCACTTTCCCCCAAGCTCCCTGTAGAGGTTTGTCTGTGCCTTAAAGCACATGGTGCTCACAGCTATGCCAAGCCCTGCAGAATTTAAGCTCTTGGCAGTTCATTTCCAAAACAGGAGGCACATCTCCACAGGGCTTGTCTGCTCAGCTTTGGGTAGAGCCCAGGAACAACCAGAGTCAGGGCTCTCTACTCCAGGGCAAAGTGCCTTGGTGGCTGCAGAAGAAAATAAAACCCCTGTTACTGGCTGCCAGGGCCCAGAATGATTCCTCTCTGCTCACATCCACATTTTGGGAGCCACTGTCACCTGTGGCACCTTGTCCTGCCAGGGGTAAGGTGCCAGAGGTGACAGTGCAAATCCCAGCCTGGCAGCAGCTGCTCCTCAGGACACAGCAGCTGAAGGGACGTTCCCTACATTCCCTTCCCTCTGGGAAATGACACCAAGCAGAGCTCACAGTGTGCTGTTAATCCCTGCCAACATCCAAGGCAGAAGCAGAGCAGGAGGCTTCAGGAGGGACACCTTGAGACCACCACAGCCCTTTCCTACAACCACTCCCACAGCTTCAGGGGAAGCTTCCTTCAGGGGGAAGGTGCCAGGCTGGTTGGAGTTGTCACTGCAGCCCAGGGGACCAGCCATCCCCAGAGACATTCCTGTGAAGTCACCTCACACCTGGAACCAGACCAGAGATTTTTATCAACCTGTATCCACTCACCTGAGGCAGGATCGTCAAGAGCTGTGGTTTGGGACATTAAACAATCCAATTTTCCCCCTCTGACAACTCCTGCCTGTCCTTTAACCTTACCACAGGCGCAGCAGGAGGCAAAACCATCCCTCTGCAGGTGCTGAGATGTTGTGTACAAGTCATGCAAGAGAAGGGAGCAGGCAGGTCCTACAGAGCTATCAGCTGAGGCAGACATTTCCTATCTCCTGCAGATCTCAGCTGAAGATCAGTACCTATTAACTGCCCTCAGTAAAACAAACAGTGCCCCAAGGACAGCAAACAAGGATCAGGGGAATCCACAGAACAGGAGCTGCCAGGTTCTCACTGCCAGCCTCTGTTTCAGCCAATGCTGCAGAAGATGCAGGTAAAGAATGGACAGAGGAATTCCCAGGAGAACCTCACAGCAGGGTCTGTGCCAGCTGCAGCCACAACAGCAGGACACAGAAGACATGTAAGGAACATTGTGGACTCACCTCTGTCGAAGAGTCCCCAACCCCAACTTTTAAAGTAAAACTCCAAGCAATGATAATTTACTGGAAGCAACAGCACAGAGAACAGTCAGAGGCCAGGGTTGGGGTTAGCACAGCAAAGGGGCCAGCCAGGAAGAAATGGACATTTTTTAGTTTGGATTGCAGTCTTAATCTGTGCCAAAAAAGTAGAATGCTCTCTACCCTGTCCTGTCTCATCCAGTCACTTGGCAATGATCCATTGTAGAGATCAGAAATGACAAAATGATCCATTGCAGAGATCAGAAAAGAGAGGACTCTGCTCCCTTTCAGGCTGGAGCAAGGGCAGATGGAGTAACAGTGTTAAACAGTGTGTGGATTATGGTACCTTAAATAACTCACCTGGGAAGTGTCTCTGCTCTGCTCCATTTGAACCAGTCTGGTTCAGACAATCAGGTAAAACAAAAGCCATGGCCACAGTCACAGCCAGTGAGCAGCACATCCTCAGATTTCCCCTGTCCCAGGTCCATCTCCCACCTGGACAGCCCTGCTTGAGCCAAGGGCACACGTGCACACTCCCTGCTCTGCACCAGCTGAGAGCTGAGCCCACAGAAGTGTTCATTGAAAATCTCTGGGCTGCTCCTGGGCAAAACTGAACAGATTTTATGGAATGGAACCAAAAAAGAGAAAATCCCTTTGGAACAGGTGCAGCGATTGCCAGCAAAAATGTGTCTGGGCTCATCCTGCACTTCTCTCACTGTGCTCCACATTTTCACTCTGCTTTTTCCCAGAGTTAAGTTCAAATCTGCTTAATGCAAACTGCAGGCAGCAGAGAAAGGAAGTGTCTCCAGACACTCACCGCTTCCAGCCTGTGAACTCTGCTTCCAGTATGGGGACTATGGGGACAGGCCTGTCAATGGGTCTGCCTTGGAGAAAGCACTGCCAAAGCACAGAGTGCAGGGCAGGATTCAGAGCACCAAACCCCAGAGTGCCTCGTGCAAAGGAGCTGCTCCCTCTCCTCCCAGGGAAGAGCATAATGGATTAGAAGTACCTGCTGATCCAAAAAAAACCCACCAACCCAACTTAGGTCAGTTCCATGAGAAGCTGAGCAGAAGCCAGGCTTTCACATAATTCCCCAGGCCAGCTGTTGAATTCGTAGAGTCTGGACCATAAAACCTACCTCAAAAATAAACCTTTTTCCTGAGGACACAGAACTTGGGTGACAGGGACCACACAGACAGCAGGTAGCTAACAACTGTATGTTTATTTGCAAAAGATACGGATTTTCTACACTGGAAGCCAACTTGTACCTCTTCCTTCTCCCTGAACATGGGGAAAGGCTTCTTGCCAGGCTGCAGGAGCCTCCCAGTGACAGCAGTGCCACGTGGCTGCTGGTGAGGCTGTGCCCAGAGGGCTCAGTGGTGGAACAGACGGAGGTTGGTGTGGATGAGGGTGATCCCCAGCTCATTGCAGGCCTCGATCACGACGTCGTCGGCAGCCGAGCCCGACGGGGCGGCGATGAACTGCACTCCACTCTGCACACACAGGGAGCAGGGCAAAGATCAGAGGGTGGAAACACAAAATCCCCCTCAGGAGGAGCTGGCAGTCCCAATCCTTCATCCACATCCCACTGAACAAAGCCTTCCAGTCCCAAAGATGCTCCTTAAGGGAGCAGGAAGTTCCCTCTGCTGCTCAGAGAGAACCTAAAATGGTTCCTCTGGAAGCGACAGGTCTTGGCTTGATATTCCTAAACAGTTTAATAAACTTTAATCCTCTATTCATCCCAATCAACAAACTGAGCAATGACTGGATAATTACTGTCCATGTGAGAGCTGTGAGCACCAGGAACATCCTTCCCAGGATCTGCTATCCTAGTGCAGGGATTTTGCTCAGCAGTGCACACAGAATGAAAAGGACAAGCTTGGGCTGCACAGCCATTCCCCTGGAGCCAACCCCAGCTTCCTAGAGCCACCCCAGCCCCCTGGAGCCAACCCCAGCCCCCTGGAGCCAACCCAGCCCCCTGGCCCTGGCCCTGGCACAGCCTTACCCGCTTGGCTCTGTCGACGTTATCCCTAAAAGGGAAGAAGGCATCGGAGCTGAGGGACACAGCAGAGAGCTTGGCAATCCACTGCTTCTTCTCTGCTTCTGTCAGCTGCTTGGGCACCTCTTCAAACAGGGCCTGCCACTTCACCAGGTCCTCATCCTGCAGGCACGAGAAGCCAGCTCAGCCCCAGAGCACACAGCTCCCCCCCTGTTCCCTGCCAGGGAGATGAGTGATGGCCTCCCTCTGATCCCAGGATTTCTGCTCCATGACTCTGCTGCTGGGAACTTCATATCAGAGGGTTTAAACACATTACCACCATCAGTTATTTCTGCATCCTTTTAACTCCTTCCCTCTCCTCACCACAGGACCTGAGGGATTCCTTCTCTCCCTCCTGAATTCCAAGATGCTCTGCCTGCAGTGTGCTGCTCCATGAATGCCAGCAGGCATCTGGTAGATGACTTAACAGCAGCTCAGTTTATGATTCACCTTCTGAAACAGCAACTGATCCAGTTCTTACCCCTTTAAACAAGCAACTGCTCACAAGGTGATTCACAAGGTCCCTAATCCAGCTCTTGGCTTTTGATACTTAAAAAGGACATACTATTTTGTGGTATCACTATGGCCCGTAACGGGAAGGTCAGAATCTGGATTCTGAGAATCCAAAGTGCCACACAAACAAACAGCTCTGTGTGAGGAGAAGCCACTGACAGGCCAGGGAGAACTGGAACATCAGCTGGAGCTTTAACCCATCCTCACTGCTGGGAAGAAGCAGGAGGTGAAGCCAAGGTGCTCAGTGAGGCACAGGGCAGGCTGTGGGTGCAGTAAATGACCTTGGGGGATGGATCACCACCCTGGGCCTGGGATGCAGTAAATGACCTTGGGGGATGGATCACTGTTCTGGGCCCAGGATGCAGTAAATGACCTTGGGGGATGGACCACCACCCTGGGCCCAGGATGCCCCAGCCCTGGAGTCACCCATTCCAACCCACAGCAGGTACAACCCGCACAAGGGCTGGCGTGGCAGGAGCTGTGCTGCCCTCACCTCTCCGATGGTGTCGGTGACGTACTGGTCGATGGCGTTGGAGATCTCGGCCCTCTTGACGCCAGCCTTGAACCTCATGGCCAGCACGCGCGGGTGGTGCCGCAGCCACCAGTTGTTGGCCTTGTCCCCGGCCAGGCGCGTGCAGTGGATGCGGGACTGCTGCCCCGCGCCGATCCCGATCACCTGCAGCACAGCACGCACAGGTCAGAGCCACAGCTGCAGCTGCCCCGAGCAGGGAAGGTGTAGGTGATGAGTGGGGGAATGCCTGCGTTCCTGATCCTGTGAGTTGGTTACAGGGCCAGCTGTCGGCACCGCTAACTTCTCCAGCTCTTTGGAGCTGACAGTCACGCTCATGTTCAAACATCACAAACACTGATGTGCTTTCACCTTCTAAATAACACAGCCCCAGCCATCAGAGTCAAAGCTTTAACCTCAGGAGAGTGACACAATTATGGCTTCCTGCCTCTTCTGGTCAGAATGTTAATGCCTGAGCCCAGGTCACACAAACACCATCATCTCTCTGCTGAGTTAGGCACACACAGCTTAACCACATCAGCTGAGAGGTGCAGTTTGTGTGGCAAGGCTGCTAAGGAAGTAAACCCACTGCTCACTCAGGAATGCTGGTCAGTGGCACTGTTACATCCATGGATTCTCAAGGCCCTGGAGGTACCACACTTCTCCTGTGCTGCCATCTGCCAGAATCCAGGCTTTTTGAAATGGCTGCTGCTAACCCTATTTAACAGCACTTGTGCTTGATCTCTGACAGATAAGCAAAATCTACACAGTGGTTTTATCTCAAGGAAGCTGCTATGAAAATACAGCACTGGCTCAACTCCTGCAGCCAGACATCCCCACCAGGGATGTCAGACCTTCTGTCCATCCTGTGGGTCCTGCTTCCTATGGAGAACTCCTGCCATTCCACTCTGGAGATCTGACAGGAAACAAGTCTCTCCCATCATTTCCTGCTCAACCACAGCTGAGCTGTTCCCCAGACTGTTCTCCAGGGACAGTGCTGAGGCTTGAGGTGCTTGCCAGTGCCTCAGAGTTCCCAGCTCAGCCTGGGACAGATGGTAAAGCCATAAGCTGCAGGCTGCCCTCAAAGGAATGACTCATTTGTCTTCCCATTCATCAAGACACTGACTTCACCTCTTACCAGAACCATAAAACATTCTGCTGGATCCTGTTCCCCCAAGGAGCAAATGAAAGGCTTGGGAGGCTTGGGCTGCTATCAGATATCTGCTCAGCCATAACTGAAGTCACCAGTGTGTAATAAACCCACAGGGACATTGGTGGTACCACAAACACTGAACAGACATAGTTTCTTACAGTTCAGTGGCACCTTGCCCCTGACAAATGCTGCTGATGTCCAACCTCTGCTCTCAACCCACCCACTTCCACTTCCAAGGGACCCTGGAGCCAAAGGAGCTCGAGAGCAGCTGCACACGGGTGTGTTCTCACTTCCACAGAGGTTCATCCTCCCTCCCTGCACCAAGGAGAGAGCTGGCCCTGTCCCACAGCCCACCAGGAACTGCTGCTCAGCCCTGCAGAGTGGGACTAGCAAGGCCAGCCTAAGGCAGGCGTTTTTAGTTGGGCTGCAGATGCTGGAGCGTAGCCCAGACTGACTGCTGCTAGCAGGGGCCAAAATACCATGAAACATCCCCAGGTGTCTAATGCTTGGGATGTCCTGTGTCCTTTCCCAGCCAGAATTGTGTCTCAGTCTTCATCAGGTCCTTGTGAGCTGTGCCTGGCACTGCTGTGATGGAATGAGCAGGAATAACTGCTGCTACCTGTCAGCATCCCAGAACCTTTCTAAAAGAGCATTTTCCTTTCCTCTGTGAACCACTCAAAGTATCTCACTTTTTTTGTGACCTAAATTTTATCAAGAGATCAGTACCTAAATTTTGGCTTGTATTCAACAACTCCAAAATGGCAGAGACTTTGTACTTCAGTTGATCAAAGGGATGCAGCCTGTAAATTCCTCACAAGCATCCCCACATCTGCAGAGGTTTTTATCTGTAACACTGGTTCAAGCCATTGTTTTGCCTTTTTTAAAAGCACAGGTTTTGATGGAACAAATTCCTCAATTCCAGCCAGGAATGTCTGGTCTAAAGAAGAGAAATCAGTAGGTTTTAGCTTTTCTGCTTAATAACACAACCTCTATACTTGTACCTGCATCTCCCCTCACACTGGCCTGTACCTATTCCCTGCCTTTTTCACTTTATAAAATCCTTCTTCCTACACCTCATCACTCCCTGCCCCACATGGTGCCCTTCCCCCTCACAAAAGCACAGCCAAAACCTCAAAATCCTCCACTAAGGAGCCATTCCCCCCCTTTCCTACACAAAAATTAATTATGTTTCTTTCAGAGCCTAATCTCCTGGGAATCCAAAAGTGCTTAAGCAGAGCCTATTAAGTGTGAGCAGTGAAAGGAGACAGCAGCACAGGGTGAGTAGAAAAAAAAAATAAATCTATCACTTAATAGAAAAAAGATTGGGTGAAAATTAAGAATTACTTGACTAGAAACACTTTGGTTCATAGGAGAATCAAACACACTCCACAGCTGGAATGCTGTGCAACAGCACAGAGTGGATGAGATGGATAATGCCCAAAGGATTCTTGCAAAATGATCCAGGCTGGTCTGGGTTTACTCAGACTTACCCTGGATAATGAATGAAAACAAAAACCCTAAAGACACTTGGAAATATAAAAATCTAATAAAGGACTTGACCATTGGGAAGACAAACAAAACAGGGAAGTCACTGGGAAAGCATAAGGTAAATTACCAGGTTTGTTTAATGCTAGCGTACAGAGAATAAAGGAAGAATAACTTTAAATTGCTAATTTAAAACATGATGGTGTCATCAAAGCAAGTGTAAATCAACATGGTACAAGCTGAAAGGCAGCCAGAAGTGCAAGTGCAAGTGTTTATTGCAATTAGTGGCAGCTGGCTTCCTGCACATGAAGTGACACTCAGCTCCAGAAATGCTTCCCACTCCACACTTGGCTGCAATGTACTAACACAGCTACCTTGCTGGAGGGGCTGATGTCTCATACACCAGAGTTTTCCAAGGCATCCCCATTTCTTAGGGATGCTGTGAGGCTGAAATAACTCCTGGAAAACCAAAAGCAATGGGACTGAAAGCAAGCTGGACCTCCCAGGCTTGGCTCATGTAGCCCAAACCAGGCCCTGGAGGAGCAGATGAAGAGCAGCAATGTGGAAGGTGCTTTCCACATGAAAATCTGCAAGCCCCCTCTGCAGCCCAGCCAGCTGAATCTCTGCCTGCCCAGGGATTCCCTGTCCCTGCTCCCTTCCATATGGCACATCCATTACCACACATCCTCTGGTGCAGCTGCAGCACCAGACTTGCAAAAGCACTGGGGAAATTGGAAATTGCTGCTGTGATGAGGGGAAATGAGCAAACACAGGGACACCTTTGTTCTGGGGCTATGAGATCTAACACTGCTGAGTGCAGAGAATCATTTAAAAGTGAAAAAGAAGAAACCCAACATAAAGCAGAATAAAAGACAAATGCTGGATCTCCAGAGACATCTTCTGAGGAACCACAGAGCACAGGACCCCAGGAAGTCCTGTGAACCAGCACTGCAGCCTTTTCAGGCTGTACCAACAGCCTGACAAACACACATCAGTGCCAGTGCAGGGAGAGCACTGCAGCTCAGTCTCAGTCTCTACCTGTAGGCTTCACTCTTTCATCCATTTTGCTGATTTATGATGTACCAAAGCTCAAAAAGATTCTGTGTATTTTTCTTCTGTACTAATCCAGGCCTACTGAAAAACTTCCATGGAGAGCAAAGAGCCAGCTAAACAGCACCATTACAAGAATGATCTGCTGGATAACAATACAACTTTCAATACCTTTACACCAATTTTTAGAGAAATTATTTAGGCTGAACACCTGGTGATGACTTGGAAAGAACTGACTTTTTTTTAAAATTCAAGATTCAAACTGAAAGAGGAGAAGCTTAGGTTAGATATTAGAAAGAAATTCTTCCCTGTGAGGGTGGTGATGCCCTGACAGGGGTTGACCAGAGAAGTTGTGGCTGCCCCATTCCTGGAATTGTTCCAGGCCAGGCTGGATAGGGCTTGGAGCAACCTGGGACAGTGGAAGGTGTCCATGCCTGTGGCAGGGGGTGGAATGGGATGAGCTTTAAGGTCCTTTCTAGCCCAAAACCACTGTGTGACCATATGATTCATAATCTCAATTACACATTTGATAATGCCCCTATAAATTCCAACATCCATCATCAGCTTTTTAAAAAAACACAATCAGGGAGAACAGAAGATTTTTATTAACCCAGAGGGGCGAAAAGAAGAGAGCACATAGCATCTTTCTAAGGAAAAAGTGAAAACAAAGAAGCATTTGGGCAGTCAGAACCCAGCTGAGAAACCTACTGGGAAACCTACTGTATGGCTCTACATAGACTACAACACTCCCTGAGAAAAATGATGTGAAAGAAGAGAGTAGCCAGAAAGAAATGACTTAAAGCCACAGTGCAGAAGCCCAAAAGAGCTTTTCCAACCCCACCAACAAAAGAGCCAGCCCTGCCATGACCATGAAAAAACAGCAGCAAGGTTTTGAAGCAGCTTCTTGAGAAGCAACTGTTCTGCACAGGGCAGCTGCTCTGGCCCTGCTCAGCAGCTCCCCAGGTGCAGGAGGGTTTTCCTGTGGGCAGGGGGTGGGGAAGCCCTGCTGCAGCTCCTACCTGGCCATCCTTGGCGTAGCAGACCGAGTTGGACTGGGTGTACTTGACAGCGATGCTGGCCACGATCAGGTCCCGCACAGCGGCCTCGGGCAGCTGGAACAGAGCACCCCTGTCAGCAAGCCCTGACAGCCCAGCCAGCACAGCCACTGAACCACACCCAGGGAAAACAAGGCAGCTAGGAACACCCTGATTTGGTCAATTACCAGCTCATTTTGTTTGGATTAAAACTCAAATGTGATTGGTCTTCCAATTCTCAGGGTAAGACTCAATCTCAGTGGGTTCCATCACTTTCATGGACATATTTTATGAAAAATCTTTTCATTAAGATCTTTTCTCTTGAGAAGCTGAGAAGCTTCAGCTTCTCCATGTTTTGCTGCTTTGGAATGTGATTTAGAGAACTGTTTACCCAGCATGTGAATTGTTTTTACTTGATGACCTATGACAGCCACCTGTGTTGAGGCTGTGAGCAGTCACAAGATTTTATTATCATTCTATTCTTTCTATTCTTTTCAAGCCTTCTGATGAAATTCTTTCTTCTATTTCTTTAGTACAGTTTTGATATATATTTTTCTTTTAATATAATATGTATCATAAAAAAAATAATCAGCCTTCTGAAACACGGAGTCAAGATTCTCATCTCTTCCCTTGTCCTGAGACCCCTGTGAACGCCACCACACATCACTGGCCTTCAGCCTGAAAACTACTCTGCATTTATTGTCATCAGATGTGCTCACAGGCAGAAAACAGGACCACAACAATTAGAACAGCTCTCAAAATCTGTATTATTTTTAAGTTCCATTCCTAATTTAGGAAAGCGATTTTTATTACCTCAATATCTGAACTTGCTTCTGAGCCCATGACTAATTGTGTGCTCATTAATGTCTGATCTCATTCTCATTAAAAAAAACAGAGACAAAGAAATCACTGAGAACTTTCTGGTGATGTGGGCTCTAATTGCTGAGCAATTGCAGCCAGGCCAGAGTTTGGCACAAAAGGGTGAGGTAAACAATGAGTCAGGAGCTGTGACGGATCCTTAGCACATGGCTGTCTCACCATAAAAAATTGCACATGGTAGCTTCTTGTTTACAAAGAGTATTTACAAATATTGTGGTAGCCTGAGATAATGGGAAAAGTCCAGCTCCTCTTATTTATCCAAGGAATCAAAACAAAGGAAAGCTATCTTGATTTACTCAAGTATATTAGGTCCAGAAAGTCTGCTGCATTGTTTACTAAGAGCCAGTTAAACCTCATTAAAATAATTTAGGAGCTCTTGAAATTGCCCAGTGGTAAATTCCCTGATGAAGGCACAGCAGCTCATTCACTGCACGTGTCTTTAAGCTGATTTATCCCCCCACTCACGTTTTTGTTCTTGGTGACAATGTTCTTGAACAGCGAGCGGTCGATGACCGCGTTGTTCCTCTTCTGCATCAGGTTCAGGCCATAGAGGGTCCGGACCTCCAGGTCATCGGGCTCGTAGTGGGGATCCATCTGAAGGCCAAAGGCAGCCCAATAAAGCACTTTTACACCAAAACCTACACTCTCCCAGTCTTCACACAAAGGGGAAAAACATGCACATGCACACAGAGCCTTCCAGAGGAAGGCAGGAGTATTTGGAGCTGCTTCCTACATGCCTCAAGCTACAACTCCCAGCCCTCTGTGGCATCCAAGAACAGTGAATGTGATTCTTTCCAGAGCTGCACTCCTGGGGCACATCTCCATCCCAGCTGGAAGCACAATTATTAATTTACACCAGCCCAGGGATCAGGTTAACTGGAGCTGTGACACTGCACTCTGGTGCACCCATGCATGGCCTTACTCAGAATTTTGGGAGCCCTAGCTGAGGTTTCAGACAGGAAACAACCCAGACTAAGGTGACCAGCTCTAAATAGGAGGGTGCACATGCTTTATGTGGTTTTCCTAATCCACTGAAATGTTTCAGACCAACTTTCCTTAGCATTGCTCTGCCTTCAGCCCTGAAGATAAAGGCTTCACCAACATGACCTCATCCTTGAGAAGTTAATTGAATTCCAGGAGGTAATCAGTTGCCAAGACTGTCTGCAATTCCATTCCTTCTTGCCCTGAAGCTCCTGAGCCATCTTCTCCAACTCCCCTGACAGCTATGCTACAATTGCAACCTCAGCTAAGGCTTGGATTTTGTTTTTGTGATGCTATAGTGAAGTTCTCTGCTCATTTGTCTCTCAGAGGCAGCAGAAATAGGACCTGACAGCAATCTGTGATCCATGAGTCATGTTCACCAAACGTGGGTGATTTTGGAGTCCCAACAATCACTGCAGGAACCAGGAAGGCAACCTGACACTGACTGGAGCACAGAATATTAATACTGCTTGACAAGCATGCTGGCTGCAGCATGTGAAGCTGCATCATCTAAGGTCCAAAGTGTGTGTGCTTCCAGCTTCATCCCTGGCTGGAGCAGGGGTACAAACCTGGAGGACACAATAAGCACCATTCTTCTTTTTGGAAAGGATTTTGAGAGCTTCTTCCTCATAGCCAGGAGCCACCACGCCATCAGACACCTGCAACACAGAGATTTCAGCTTCCACAGGGGAAGAAATCAAACAGGGGCTAAGCTAAAGCTGCACCAGCCATTTCCTGTACTGAAGACACACCTCTCTTGGGGTCTGTGTGTATCCTACAACAGCAAAAGCACTGTTACAGTATGGGCTTAGGTGCTGGAAACACAAAGCAGCAGAGCACTGTGAGCTCTTGGCAAAGTTAGTAAAAAATACCTCACATCCCTCTAATCAGAATGGAGCTAATAATTAATATCCTTGACAGCTTGACCATGACATTCCACTTCTCAGCCCTAACAGTAAACGTGGCTTAAAATCTAATAAATCCTTATTTCAAGGGTGTCACTCCTGAGGAGGCAAAAACCCTGGAAAAAGAGCTGTTAAGAGCATGGAAACTGAGAGTTTACATTCATCAGTGCCATGAAGCAACACACAACTTGCACATTTGTGCCTTACAGTGTGGGTGAGGTTTTTTTCATTTTCAGCAGCACTGTACCTAAAGTTCCCCTCACAAACCAGCTGAATATGCTCTTTCATTTGTTTGGCATCATAAAATCACAGAATGGTTTGGTTTGGAAAAGGCCACCTCACTCCATCCTCCTGTTGTGGACAAGGACTAGGGCAGGCTGCTCCAAACCTAAAAGATTCTGTGATTCTAAGGAAAAAGCACAGCCTGGGAAGTGGCTGAGCTGCATGTAAGTGGCAGGTAGCAACCTATTTCCAAATTCCTGCCTTGGGCAAGGGGCTGGCCATCAGCATTCCAGCCCTTCTTTTCTGCCCTGACAGCTGCTCAGCCAGACATTTGTGACAGCTTAAGCAGGGCTCCTTTCCAGAGGTTTGCAATCATCTCCTGGAAAGCAGCATTGCCAGCTCTGCTGTTTCACAGGCTCCAGCACACAGCCAGGTGATAATTGGTAGGGAAAAAAACAAACATCAAAAGACTGGTGTAAATTCTGCACTCCAGCTCAGAGGATGACACAAATGGCCCAGTAAAATTCCTCCTGGTAAAATGGGTCAATTTCCAGCAAAAAGGCTGTCACAAAGCAATGGCTGCATCTGAAATGATTCTCCTGGATAGCCTGGAATGATGTGCTGCTGTCACTGACCTCTCTGGAGATGATCTTGGCAGTAGCCACATCACAGACATCAGACAGGGCAATGAAGTCACCAAAGGAGGACATCCGATCAGCACCTGAAAAATCCTCATTTTATTCATTTGTCAAACTTCAGCACCTGACAAAGAAAACTCTCCACTCCTACAGTCCAGTCAATTGCTGTGAGAGCTAAGAATTTAATCCCACAGCAAAAATAACCAAAAAAAGAGGCCATAAAAGCAACAAGGATGAAAAATCCTACCTCAAACACATGGACCTTTATATATTCCCATAGTTCAGATATTCTTCCTTCTTCACTGCCTCTGTCAAACTCTAACTCTGTAATGACTACCTCCAGCTGTACCCTTGGTGGCAGGAGGACAAGGAGAGGCAAGGATCACACAGAAAGATTTTAGATGGGAGACAGTTGGAAAAAGAGGAAAGCTTTTAGATGGCTATGCTCCCACCTGGCTTTTCCTGCAAGAAAGCAGATCCAGAAATGTGGCAAATTTTTTCTTCTTCTGTTTTAAAATAAGTATTTTCTATTTAATGGCATAGCTAAGGTGAAATCAACTCCCATCACAAATGCTCCACTACTCAGCAAGGTCACTTCTTCTGTCCCTGCCATTCTAAGGGTTTATTTTTCTAGCAATCATGCAATGGTTTTGTGAGAGCAACATTCAAAGGTGGTCTGTGAAAAATGAACCCAAGCCAACGTGCTCCTTATCAAGTCTGCCTTGTTTTTTGTAATCTCTGCAGAGTTTCTAGGAATGCCATGGAAAATGAGAGACATAGCAAAGTATCTCAGCTAAGCAGATGAAGCTGGTTTTGTTTACTTTTTTTAGCTTTTTATGGTGAGCTCTGCAGTACAAAAGCATTTTAAAAAACCCATCAAATACCAGACAGAAACATCTCTACTCAAGTTAAATATTCCTGAGCAGCCCAATGTTGAGTGTGCTACCAGCACTGCTGTTTATCCAGGTCCTTTAGCCAAAGCCCCATATATATACATACATATGTGTGTGTATGTACAAATTCAAATTTAAAAATACATCTTCTTACAGGTCTTTTATCTTTACCAAGGAACAGAATCTAAAGTGCTTTGAAACTGTATACAAGGGCTGCTCTCTTGGAAAGCAACTTCTGATAGGCAGTCAGGAAGACCCTTATGGAGAAAGCCCCTCTGGAGAAGGAGTGTGGTGCACAGGGAGGAGCAGGGCAAGAGCTGAGGATGCTGCTCAGGTTTGCTGTGCTTCTTTGGAGCCCTCACCTCTGCTGCGGGCGTAGGCAGAGGCCAGGGGCGTCAGGCTCTTGTGCAAGTCGTGCACCATGCACACTTGGGCCTCCTCCTCGCTGAGCGGAACTCCAACAGCAGCACCTAGTGGGAAACACGAGCCAGGGCACTCGGGCTGCCCGTGCCTGCCCCAGGGCCTGCCCACACGGCCGGGGGCGGGGAGCGGGGCCCAGCCTACCTGCGGGGCTGACGTGCTTGAAGGAGGCGGCGGCCGGGATGCCCAGCGCCTGCTTGAGCTCCTTCACCAGCTGCCAGGCGTTGAGGGCATCGCAGAGGTTGATGAAGCCCGGGGAGCCATTCACCACTGCAAACACAGCACATGGACACGTGTTAGAGCAGGCAAAGGCCTCTCCCCAGAGCCTGGAGAGCCAGCACAAAGGGTTTCCCCAGAGAGCACTCAAATCACTACAATCTGTTCTTGTTCAATGACCCTGGCTCCTCAGCAACTGGTGGAGTGCCCAGAAATCCACACCAAGAGTAAAGGCCATTTAAAAGTCTGCTCTCAAAACGTTTTGCTCTGGCCCTGAGAGAAGAACTGCTTGTACTGACATGGCAGCACTGTGAGCATTTCAGGAGACTGAAGGACAAAAGATCATCTCAACAATAATCCAGATTCAGGAGGAGTGAGCATAGCATTGCCCTGCTGCCATACTAGGAGGCAGGCTTGCAAGCAAATCAACCTCTCCAGTGCAGGAATGGAAAAGCTTCCTAAGAGGTCTCAGAGCTGAAATGGGGAAAATGCTGCAACACAAATCTTCCCTGCTTTTTCAGCAGGACAATCCTGCACACATTGAAAGCAGTTTCAAGAACAAAAGTAGCCAGACTTTCTTTCCAAAACAGGGTTTTCCCTCACTACAACAATGCTGTGGCAAGTGGCACATCCTTGTAAAATGGCACAGAGATACACCAGACCCGTCCCAAATTTTCAAGTGGAACGAGTATTCTACAAACCCAAGGTAATAACCCCTCTGCTCAAATCCATCAAAGAAAGAAAGACCAAAAAAAGAACAAAACAAATTCAAACCAGAGAAAAACAGCTTGGTTTCTAGGCAGAGTAAATAGTGACACCAAAAAAAAAAATTGGGGAAGATAATAAACAAAGAAATTTGCAAGTAGAAAAGCATCTTAAAAGGATAATGAGGTAATGAGGTTTTCCTTTGCAAAATCTGGATCTAATGTCATGTAGAAAGTACACTACCATAAATCTGTTCAAAGCATCTTGGACACACAATCCTACTGCAACAGAGAACAGGGAGCTACAATTGATCTTGTGGGGCTCAACAAAGCAGCTTTCCTGTCCCATACAGCTCAACTTTGAACTGCCAAGTTAGTGCCACTCAGTAATAAAGCAGCTGTGATGACACTGCTGGCCATCCCCTGGACTAAGGTACAAGATGGTGTTTCAGTTTCCAAGGCCTGTCCAAGCACCTCCATTCCCAGCTCTCCCAGAGCTCCCTCCAGGCCAGCAGAGGCCAGGCCTCACCTGTCAGGGGCAGTTTGGGGCTCGTGGTGTAGAGCTGTGCAGGACTCTGGTGAGGATTCATGCCGTACCTCAGGGGCAGCTGCGACACCCCCTTGCTGTACTCCTTCCTGAAGTAGTCAGAGATGGCTGCATCGTACTGAGCAGTGTGGGTGAAGGCCTGGGGACACAAATGGGGACACCTGTCAACTCAGAAACATCACCTTACAGAGGATTTGGTGTTTAAAGGGGTAAAGAATCTCTTTGTACATGAGCCCTTCAGGGCAGGAAAGCGTGACCAACCTTGAGTGCCAGCAGCCGCCGGGTTTCCATGGCAGTGTCTTTGTCCCTGGAGGCTGCCATCTCTTTAGCTACAGCAGCATAGTCTGCAGGGTCACACAGGACTGTCACACGGGCGTGGTTCTTGGCAGCTGCCCGAAGCAAGGCCACTCCCCCTGCAAGAGAGCGGCACGGCATGGAGCACTTCCCTCCTGGACAGCAGCACCATCAGCAGGTGAGGCCAGGCAGGGACAGGAAGGGACGTGCACCATGGCTCCTCTGTGCCAGATGAATGTGTCCCCTCCCTCCAGCACAGAGAGGGGTGAGAGTGCTCTTCAGAATGCTCAAAGCTGGTGGGTTTGACTCAACACTGACTGGGCTTGGCAGACCCAGAATGTGGGCTGTGATGAGCAACTGGGGCAAGAAAAAGAAGATGGCTGTCCCCACACATGGCTTAACCACCCTCCTCTGCACACTGGGTCTGCAGAAAGATTTGCTTCCACGCTGCCACACCACAGAAGCTCCCAAATGTCTCTGCAAATAATAATGAATCTTGCCCAGGTCCTCTGTGTGAGATAAAATGCCACGCTTCTCCCTGCGGTCTGAGTGCATTGCTATTGCAACTCTCTAAATCATACCAGATACTAGGCTGCTGCAAAGGAAAAGTAGAGGCTGGCATTGCTTCATGCAGAGCAAGTATTACTCCATAAAACATTTAATAGAGAGCTCTGCTGGGCATCATTTGGACTAAACTACTGCAAGAAAATCCAATCCCAACCCCAGCACAAGGCACAGAACTGTGCCTGTGCTGTTCACAGGCTGCCAAGCAGAGATGCTGCAGTGAAGGCACAGCAAGCCTTTGGGGTTCATAACTAGCAGCAGGAGAAAACATGCTAATGTCCAAAGCAGGTGTCCATGCTTCCCAGCTCAGGTCCTGAGCACTCTCCCACATACTCAGACCAACCCCTTCCCTTCTAATGGCTTCCTGCAGTGAAGTTCTCACTCATCCTCAGAGCACTTCCAGTGGCTCAGCTCTGCTCTCCAAAGCTCATATTTTTTTAAATTTCTATTGCACTGTCAGGCTGTAAAAGAGGTTTAGTCTGCTCCCCATGTTTCAGCAGGAAGCATGGTCCACCTGGCCTTTCCTAGCACAGCCCTCAGGCTCCTCCTTTAGGGCAGTGCATGGCTTGCCCCCCATGCAGCATGCCTTGCCAGCCTGTTATGGACACTTTTACTGCTTAAAAGCAATGAGGCTTACCCAACTATGCCTTCAGCCTGCTCCTTGCAGCTCCTGAGCAGACTCCCTTTACAGGTATGCAAAAACACCAAACAAAAAGACAAGAGCTGAGACCACTCAGAGTTCAGAAGCATAGAGTCTGTCTGGAAAGCAGACTTTCCCTTCTTTACTGTCCCTTCAACTTACCAATATCAATCTTTTCCACTGCATCCTGTACAGTCACACCAGGAGAAGACACGGTCTTCACAAAGGGGTACAGGTTGCACACTACAACTCTGAGAATTGAGGGGGGAAAACTGGGTTACTCAGCAAGAAATAAAAGTGCCAAACTGGGCTTGGCAAGCACAAGATATCACCAGTGATTTCATGGTCTTGTCTCTCAGATCAGGGACCAGCATAAAATGCTGTGGCCAAGAGTGATGCTCAGCCCAAGGGCAAGTGATAGTACAGTGCATTGTAACATTCAACTGAACTCTGTGTATCAAACAATGTCAGAGCCACAGCTTGCAGCAACCAGATTGAAGGAGGAGCTTTTTTAAATACATGTGCCTGAATATAAACATTTAGTTATTCTGGTGCCCAACCTGAGCCATTTCAAAGGACTTCAAAATGAGCTCTCAGCAATACTGAAAATGGGCATCCACCAATTCTCCAAAGAGCGTAAGCACCCAAGAAAGATCCACTGCAAACAAAGTACAATCTAATTTTCCACAACATTTCCAAGAGCAGAAAATGACCTACATGTCACCTTCTGGACTTTTAAAATACCAACAATATATGAAACCTGAGTGTGCAGCCCAAATGCCATAAAGCTTCTGTAGCACATGAAAGTGGGGGAGAAAATTGACTTTTCCCTCTCAAGCTAAGACTGGACCTTACTGGAATTAGTTTTTCCATCTGATCTAGAAGCAGGTCTGTATTCCAGCAAGCATGATGTAATAACTTGCCTGTCCCATCCTACCAGAGCCACAGGAACTGCACTGAGACGAGGGATTTGTTCTGACCTTCACAAGCAGGGTTTTTAAGCCAAGAGAATTAATTTACTCTCTTGATCTGAGCACATGAAGGTACAGAACTCCAAGGCGTGCTCAGCATGGCACAGAACTGCTTTGATGAGCACCCTTGTGTCCAACTCATAATATTCCTTTGTTCCCACTCCCTGTGAACTCCAGCAGAAGGGATGATAAGCTTCCAGTATGGCTGGAACCCCCCGTGTCTCTAAATTTCCTACAATGTCTTTTATTGCCGCTTGTGTTTCTGATGCCCCCTTCCCCCTGTTCCATTCGTGCTCCTGACCTGTTGCAAACCATCAGGAACCTGTGGACTTGAACACTGCTAACGCTTTTATTTGTGCAAACCAAGACAATCAATATCAGGCTTTCCTTCACTGACTTGGATATGCAAATTTTATGCAACTATGCAAAGGCAGTCCTGCTGAGGATCAGCTACTTCTGCTTTTTGCAAGAGAACCTGAATCCAAATTACCAGTCTGGATGCAAGTGCACCATAAGTCACTGATGTAAGGGCACGTTATTCCCCCTGTAATTCAGCAGAGCCTGCTTTAATATGCAGCATGCTCTGAAGAGCCACCACTGCTGAGCCCTCTAAGAGGATTCCTGCCGTTTTAAATTTCAGGTTTTCAAATTCAGCCCAGAAATTCATCCATCAGTTTCTGAAAGTAATTTTAAAACTCCAGATGCATTCTGGCCCACAGTCGTACTGTACCTCCCACCCTGGCTACACCTACAATTTGCTATGTCCAACTCAGCCATTTGCTTCTGAACCAGGAGCTACTCCCTGATGTACAACTGGTTATTCACAAGCAGTAGTTGGATGTTAACACCACTTAGTTACATACAGCCCCCAGCTGCTCTGCGTGACTGAACTAAGTAAACACATTCTAACAAAAACTGAAAAAAAACCTCTAAACTTTGCTACATTAGTGCACAAACTTTGTTACTTCAGCTTCTGGATGCAGTTCACTTGCTCCCAAGATGGCTCTCAAAGTTGAAGTTTTCTGTCTCTTATCTGTGTGTTTTCTGTCTGAACAAACGCAGTGTTCCTGACCCATTTTCCGTGTCTATTCTTTATTTATGTGTTGAAACTCAGTAAACATTATGCAAATATCAAAGGGTATATTTACTAAGCAAGCATTTCAAAATCAGGAATTGCCATCTGATCAGACACGTGGAACCAACCTGAGGGAAGATGAGCCAGCTTCAAAAGTACTGAGAACTCAACTCTGCAGCACGTGTAACATGGCCCTACACTGACTGAGTGTAACGTGTCAGATTTCCCAGGGAACCAGCAGGAATTCAGACCTCTGAGTTCCCTGTGGACCACAAGATAACTTTCTTGTTTCAGCTTTCTCTTACTACAAGTGGAGAAGATGATCCTGTAGAACATTATGTTTTTAAATACACAGCACATCCTGCCAGGGTAAAGAAAGGAGACTGCAGATCTGCTGGTGTGCAGAGGTCACAATTCCTACTGCTCCCCTTCCTTGGTGTTGACTGGGCTCTGCTGTTGATTTTTGGTTACTGATGGATTGCATCACATCCCCCAACATTTACCTTACAAGGCTGAAATCCTGTTTCTTCATATCAGCATTATCTTCTGGAATATTGCGAGCCAAGATGCCTGGTTGCAAAAAACAATGCATCTTCATTAAAAAAATAACTAAATAATAACCACCAGGTTTTTAATGCAACATCTCCCTTCACACTGTGCTTTTGTCCTGAGCCTTTCTAGCTTAACTTTTTCATTTTAGTTCAGACAGCACCTTCAGCCCCTGCTCTTCTATTCCACTTTACAGTCTTTGGCTGTTCAAATTCCATGCTAACAGGTGGAATGATAAATCTTAGAGTACTCCAAATACTGAGCAGCAACCTCAACAATGTACTTTCTAAGCACTCAGTTGCTACCCTTCAAACACTGAACCCATCATGAATGACTTCAGGAGAGAGAAAAAGGGCACCTGCCCCATGAGGCAAGGGAAGCAAGAGAGGATGAGCAGTGCAGGTGGCTGATGGGGTCTAGAACTCAGAGAAACATGAGGGTGACAGGCTGGCACAGTGTGAGGAGCAGCAGTCCTGTGTTCAGGGTCACAGGAGATTGTCTCCAGCCCTCAGTACAATGGGCAACAGGTTCCACTTGAGGTACCTCAAGCACAGCAACAGGAGAGGGAAGAGCAGATGGATTAATGTGCAGGCAGAGCAGATATCAGAGATCCTCCCTGCTGAAGAGGAGTCAGAGAATATCAGAGCATGCAGGAATCACCCCTAAAGCTCACACTGCTGTGTTCCTTGTGCTGCACACCAGACTCACACACAGTTAAACTCTGTGCAGCTGACTCTGCAGAGGCATTTACAGAGAAGCTCTGTTACGTATAGCCCCAGGGAGAGAGCTCTGCTAACTGCAGAGATGCCAGCATTGCAACAAGGAGCTAATTCAGCCTCTCACCCTGCACCTCTCCACCCCGTGGCTTTTCACCTCTTCTTCTGCTCCTGGAGCAAATCTGTTCCTGTTACTTGGTTCTTCCACACAACCCTTAAAAAGGCATCTGTCACCTCCTCTTCCCACCCTCCCTGCCCTCTTTTAGAGTGAAAGATGCATTAGCAGAAACTTACCAGCATGGACTGCAGGATGAAGGGTTTTCACACGCCCACCCAGCATCTCAGGGAAGCCTGTCAGGTCTGAGACATCTCTGCCCAAGAAGAAAACAGCACATGTGCCATTCTGACTTTATCTGGAGGCTGAATGACCCAAACCAAAGAAAATGTATAGATTTCACTACAAAACCCCCCTATGGCAAAGGGTCAACAACTGCTTTTCCCATGGATGGAAATGGAGTTCATGGCTCACACCCAACTAAGCAGTACAGCTATTTCTTGAACACACTGGAATCACCAAGATAAGCAAACCCCAAATCAGAATGGTTTACAGAGAAAATGGAAGGCCATGTGGAGGTGCTCTTCCTTCCAGCTGAGTTTCACCACTCCTTGTGAATGTTTAGGGTGGTAATAACAATAATGAGGGAAGGGGAAATGTCAGCATGCTTTGCTCCAGGCGTCACTGACAGCACAGCCAAGGAAATAAGTTGGAGAGACACAACCAAGGGCTGGGTAACAGTGAGCTCTGGAGGTGATGTAGATTTGTGCTGATGTGTCCCAGATGCCAGCCACTGTGTTCACAGGGAGCAAAAACAAGGGAACCAAATAATTGACTTTTTTTTCATCACTGCACTAAACCCCATTTTTATTTGGCCAGAACTGTTTTGTTTGTTTTTTTTTTTTAATCACAGCATGGAATAAACCAGAACAAATTTCCCCAGAATCATGGGCTAAAACAGCCAGTGACCCTACGTGACCTTTTTCCAAGGGTGGATGTGCAACACAGAGCCTTTAGGCTCTGTCTACATTAAGTGAATTGTGCTGGGAAAATTATTTGTGACCAGTGAACTCCAGTGAGCTTCAACACATTCTTAACACATCAGTGCTGTCCCAGGACCAGCTTTCAACTGGCTGTGAGGAGCAGCACTCAGGGCAGATCATGAACATCAAGATAACTGATTGTCCCATGGAAATAAAGTTGGTTCAAGGCACACAAGGAATCCCAACAAAAAGCTCCTCACAGTTATCTGCCTCAGCCAACAGATACGTAGACACAAAGGTTCTGAAGCTTGCTTTGGGGCAGGGTTTTCTTTTTTTTTTGTTGTTGTTGTTTTGGAAGGGAAGACTTCTTTCAAACCAGTTTTCACTCATCTTTGTTCACAGAGAAAACAATTTAAGCAGCCTCAGGGCCTAAAAGAGCATTTTTGGCGGTGATGTACAGGGGAGTGTGTGTACCTGACCGGCAAGCCAGCATCCCTCAGGGACTTGGCCGTTCCTCCGGAGGCAATTAAACCCAGGCCGAGCGCGTTCAGGCTCTTCGCAAACTCCACCAGGTTGGTCTTGTCAGAGACGCTGAGTAAAGCTGGCAGGCGGGAAGAGCGCGAGTGGTTGAGTTTTAACGGCGGAACAGAGAAAACGGCAGGATTAAGCCAGTAAAGCTTTTACAAGTTAGGTAGTTTAATGTTTACGCGGTGCCAGGTGCCTGGGGAGGGGAAGGGGAGCAGCACCAAAGCCTCGCGGTTCCCCTCAGGGGAAGAAGCCGCCCCTCAGGGAGGCCACGGCCGCAGAGTGCGGGCCCGATGGCCTCAGCGCCTTCCCTTCGCCGAGCCGTGCACCGGGAACGAGGGACGGCCGGCCCGGGGACACCAGCAAACACCGCCTGCCCGCCCTCGGCACCCCGCGCGGGAAGCAGCGCTGAGGCGCCTTCCGGGGCCGCGCTGCCGAGCGCTGCCGAGCCGGCGGCCATTGCGGCGGCGGCAGGGCACCCCCCACACCCCGCAGGGACACCCTCCCGCGGCCATCGCCCGCCCCGCGTTACCGAGCTGCTGCCGCGCGGCCATGGCGCCGTCAGTGGGTGCAGGAGGGCGCGGAGGAAAGGAAAGGACGAGCGGCGGCGGCCCGGCGGGATTTGGGCTCACGGGGGCGGGAGGCGGAGGGGGCGGCCCGGGCGGGGCGGGGAATGGAGGGAGGCGGCGGTGGCGGGGTCGGGTGGCGGGCGTGTGTGTTTTGGGACACACGCGTGTCCTGGGGGTGAGGTGCCCTGGAGGGTGAGGATGTTCCGTGGTCTTGTGTGGGCCACGTGTGGGCAAGCGGGTGTTCCCGCTGCACATGTGCTCAGGGCGTGTGTGTGCACGACATGAGACACACAGACACTGGTATATCTGCGTGCATTGACACGGCTGCACCGCCCCCACACAGAGGTACTTGTATGTATGTGCACACACACATATACAGAATGTTCGGTGCTGGGAAACCCAGCTTGGTACACAGGTGAAAAGTGAGGGGCAGGTGAGGCAATCCCTCTTCACAGTGGAAGGTGATGCAGTAAGGACCATTAATTGTTTCCAGGAGTGCTGACAGGAGTTTCATCTATAGAAAGTCCTCTTGCAGAGCTTCCACACGGGCAGAGGCAAAACACTCGTTTGCCAAGTCTGAGGTAAAAAATCATTTGCAAATAGCAAAATGATGCTTTTCTGTCTTTATTTTCTATTTGTCTCCCTAAGGGGAGCTTTTTTCCCTTCAGTGGGCCTCCAAGTTTCCTGATACTCCTTGCAAAGGAGCTTTGTTTGTTTTCCCTGTGGTTCACAGGTGACACTGACTGAACATGTTGGCTTTATCTGGTTAAAATCTCTGCTGTGCCCTGTACACTCCAGCAGGGTTTAGCTGCAGCACTGGGACAGCACATAGAGAGCTCTGCAGTTAATTTGCAGCACAAGCCCTGGCCCCACCTGGTAATATTGAATGGGGAATTACGTCAGCACGGGCAGGCCCCCAAGGCATCCCTGCCAACTTCTGTCACATTTTCATCGGCCACAGAGGGGTTCACTGCACACCTACAGCTCCCAGAGCACTCAGGCTGCACTAGGCTCTCCACTCACATTACAAAAGAAGGGATAAATGGGAATTTTTAGCTCTTGCAGGCAAAAAGGTGGGAGGTACAAGGCAAAGTGCAGCTGGAAGGCCCAGACACTTGGCTGTTGTGATTTGTGAGTCTCTGGGCTTGGGCAGTATTGTCTGTGTGAGGAAGAGTCAAGCCAGAAATACCAAATATACTGAATAAACCCAGTGTGTGTATTACTCTCAGTAGCAGCTAGTGACAAGCAGCAATAAATTACTGCTCGGAGGGTGGCTGGGGCCAAATGAAAATATACTGTTAAGTAAAATATACTGTTAAGAGCACTATCATTATGAAAATACACACCTTGGAGAGAATAAAAGTTGTGCACAGAGTACAGCTGAGGCAGGCTTTAGTGATAAATGTATGGGCAAATGCACAATTTGACAGAGCACTGCATTTTTATCCAACATTGGAGAGTAACTGAATTCCAGCAGGGTGCCTGGTGGCCCTGTCAGCCTGTGCACGAGGACAGGGACACTGCTGCCTTCAGACAAACAGTGGGAGGGACATTATCAGGGTCAATAATGGCATTGGCTCCATGGCCTGTCCAGCAGTTCGTTGTCCCTTGGCACCTGAGATGAGGTTTCTGTTTGTGCAGGAGTGGCAGGGGGTGGTTTGGGCTTAATCCCTGTCCCAGCACAGGAAGGACACTTCAGAGCAGGTCACCAATATGATTGAGGGATGGAGCACCTCTGCTGTGAGGAAAGGCTGGGACAATTGGGATCCTTCGTTCTGGGGAAGAAAAGGATTGGGAATGACCTAATTGTGGCCTTCCAGTGCTAAGGAGCTGAAAAGAAAGGTGGAGACTCTTTACAAGGGCCAGGAGTGACAGGACAATGGGAGATGGGGTCAAAGTGAAAGAGAGCAGGGTTAGATTGGACATTGGGAAAAAATTCTTCCCTGTGAGGGTGGTGAGGCCCTGGCACAGGCTGCCCACGGAAGCTGTGGCTGCCCCTGGATCCCTGGAAGTGTCCAAGGCCAGGTTGGATGCAAGCTGGAATAGTGGAAGATGTCCCTGCCCATGGCAGGGAGTTGGAACTGGATGATCTTTAAGGTCCCTTCCAACCCAAACCATTCTGTGATTCTGCATCTAAGAAGGGTCATTCTGGCTGTGTGCTGAAGGGGTGTCTGGATTTGGATGTGATTGATATCTCCTGGTTTGGGGATGGCTTTGCAGGGAAATCAGACAGTCTGCCTCCCCAGAGGTTTAGTTTTGCTTTATCGAGCTTAATTTTAATTGGTTTTGGTGATGTTTAAAGGATATTCAAATATCCTGTGCTCTGCTCATGTCCCATCATTTATTCAATAGGAATGAGGTCTCATTGGAGCTTTTTCCTGGTGTTTTAAAGCATTACAGAAGCTCATCCTGAGCCAAGAATGCAGTAACATCATATTGGAAATAATGGCAAGAGGTAAATGCTAGAATTACAAATACCACATTAAGGTTATTTCTAAATCATACTAGGGCCTACATCCAAGAAAGAAAAATCAGCCTTAATAAGCACTGTGCTCTGCTGTGTTAGTAAGGAGAAGTAAAAAGAGGTTGAAGCTGAATAGAGGCATACAAAAGGAATGGTGTTGCTGGTGTTAGGACAATACCCTAGATTCCCTTCTCTTTAGGCTGTAGGGACCAAGTGATGCTTTTTAGCTTGGCTCTGAGTCTCTGTTTTCTATTGTTGGGGTTTTTTTCAGGTAGCAGACCAAGAAGGGTGTAGATAAACAGGTCAGTTTGGCTGTTGGTTAGTTTGTTAGGCAAGGAAGCAAACACAGCAGGGTTCTGCAGCTGCCTGCCGCTGCCTGTGGGCCAGCAGAGGGTGGGCTGGGCCTGCCAGTGGACAAGGAAAACCCAGCCAAAAAGGAGGATTCCATTCAAAGTGCATTTCTGTGGCTGGCCTGGCTTGGGGCTTCAGAGGTGAAGCGTCATGAGTGGTGAGCATTACACCAGTGGTCTGATCTGGATCTGTCCTAGCCCAGGGAAGGTCTCTCAACATCACAAGGCTGCTTTGGAAAAACATGTTATTGTGGGCATCTGTGCCTGTGTGAACACAGTCCTCAGCTTTGAAATTCCCCATCGTGCCAAGCTTAACTTCCTTAACCAGGCCCTGCTTTCATTTACATCCCTCCCCACGCCTTTCCTCAAGAACCCCTAGCCTGTGCTGTGCTCTGTGGTGCCCTCAAACAAAGGCTGTGCTATTCAGCATGATGTAAGACAAACACACCTCTGTGCTGCTCAAAATCCTCTTTTCTTCCCTTGCCACAAGGGGAAGCAAGGAATTGTTCTGATATCTGTTATCTCCCTTGAGGGTGCTGTTTGCCAGGCACTGGGCCTCAGTTTCTCCCATCTCCCAGAGACCACAATCTTGCAAGCACTTATCTATGCCCCTTACTGAGTATTATGGGATTGCTTACTGCTAAAGTCTCCTGGAGGCTTCACTGTCCTGTGTCGGATGCTGCACAACAGTAGAGGTGAGAGTGGGATTGAATCCAGGCTGCTTCTCAAGGGTTACTGCTGCATGCAGACTTTTGGTTTGTCTGCCTTTTGCTCTCAGGGTTCATGAGAACTTCAGGGTAAAATCTTCTTGGTGTATTCCAGGAGAAGAAGAGCTGCTAAGTATTGCTCTGCTGAGCCTTGTTCAAGAGCTGCATCACACAGCCCGTGCCTCTCGCTGTGGGTTAGCTCTGGGGTAGCTCCAGCACTGAGCTGATGAACAGGCTGGCCAGGAGTGTTCCACAATAACAGAGAGGCTCAAGAGCCCTGATGCATTTGGAGTTTCTTTTTCAGCCCTTATCAGCTCGGAGCAGCTTTTGTTTCACTGTGCTCCTCGGAGGTCCCGGTTAAATCACATCCGTGCCGTGCCGGCTGTCGGCTCTCGTTGTAAATCCCTGCTCAGGGTCCCATGGAGCTGCTGAGGTGACAGGAGCCTTTAGCTGAAGTTCAGACACACCAAAGAGCTCTGCACATTCAGTTTGACCTGGGCTGTGAAGGGTACATCCCCTCTTCACTCACCAACACCAGTGGTTGCTTTTCCCAAACCTGTGATATCAATGCCTGATGCTTTTCCTGCAAAAGAACCATTTCATTTTCCTTGTAATAGAATAAATATTGCAGATTTCAGCCTGAGTTATTCTCCTAATGCTGTGGGTTATGAATGAGACCCAAAGGTGCATAAACTGAAGGACGATTTATTTTCTGAACACTTCCATTCCTTTCCTCCCAGAGGCTGGTTCCTATCCAAGCATAGAAGGAAAAATAATACCAAAAAAAAAAAAAGAAAAAAGAAATAGTTTCTCTTGTTGGCAACTCAGTGCCTACTCTATGATCTGAACCCCACATACAGGCTGTCAGGCTGTGGGTGAACAGGTCTGTTTGCAATTGCAAATATGGGGTTTGCAGCATAAAAAAAATCCCATCCACTTTGAGGTTCCTTGCCTTGTCAGGCTGTTTGTCTGAAAGGAAGAATTCCCAGAGGAAAGGAAAGAAGAGGAAATATTTTATTTGGGTGCTTTTGCCGTAGGTGCAAAGAAATAACTTTATCCACAAATAACAGGCTGCTTTACCTTTTCACAGCACCATGGAATCCCAGAATGGTTTGGGTTGGAAGGGACCTCAAACTCATCTCATTCCACCCCCTGCCCTGGGCAGGGACACCTTCCATTATCCCAGGCTGCTCCAAGCCCTGTCCAGCCTGGCCTTGGACACTTCCAGGGATGCAGCCACAGCTTCTGTGGGAAATTGAAATCACTGATTCATCGGTGTCTCCCTTGCCCCCAGCTCTTTGGACACCAGTGTTTGTGTCCCTGGGTGAGAGAGCTGCTGCCGGGAGAGCTGTCCTGCCGCGAGATCTGTCCTGCCGGGAGATCTGTCCTGCTTGATCCTGCCGGGATGCTGCCAAATGTGCAGGGAACCGGCTCCCACTAGAGCGCGCTAGGACAGTTAAAATGGAGCTGGTTTTCCGCTGGCATCGAGGTGGAACCATCGAAGATCCTATGTAAGGAACGGCACTTCTGGTTTTCAGCAGGGATTTTGGCCGAGTTCCCCATCTTTTGAGTACATTTCCCTGGATGAGTGTGCAGCAAAGCCAGCTGTGTAGCTGCCTTAGAGCACTGAGGTATGGGCTGGGACAAGTGCTGGCAAAAACCTGTTGGAAAGCCCTGGCCTGGACAGAGGGCAGGGAGAAGCTTTGTCCTCAAGGCTGTCTCATGCCACAGTCCCTTTGTTTGCTGCTCTGTAAGGCAGAGGAAGTGGAAATCTGTGCAGTACTTGGACATGGACAGGAGTCCACCTCGAAGTCCCCTTGTTCTGCTGTTGTCATTTGTGCATTTTGAAGCTACCCCTAACAAACTTGCCCATCTTCACAGGAGAATTTCCTGCCTCCACCCAGGCCCTTGGACCCCTGTCTGCTACCCTGGTTTGCTTCATGTTTACTTAATTAGCCAGCTGGAGCATAATTCCTTTCATGATCCACGGTCTAATACATAAAGATGACAGTGACATGAATCTTGGCTTAGGTTTCAATTTGCATGTTAATTCACTGTGGTTCCCCAGATAGCTGGAATTTGCTCCAACAGGATCTGGGAGATGATGAAATGGGCGGGTGTGCTCTCCTGGGACAGCCTGGAGCGATAGGTGACATAGTTTTACTGTCCACCAGGCACCATCTCTGCTAGATCTCCAGCAAAAAACAAAGCAAAAATCCTAAATGAGGAACTTTCTTAGTACAGAATCAAACAGAGTCATGGCTCTGGTAGTTGAGAAGCATCTGGAAAGCAGTGAAGCTGGATTAGGAAGGAACAGAGTGATTTTACATAGCAACCCAGCCCCAGTCATCACTTATCTAGAGAAGAGGGAGACTCCAGGCAGGGAGAAAACAGTGATTTCCCTGAGTGGCAGACAAGCCTGTGTTGGCTGTGAAGGGTTTAGGCACAAACCCCATCACTCCATGGGACTCATCTTTCTGTGTGACATCCAGGAGCTGGCTTGCAGGGAAGGAAATGCTGCGAGCCTGTGCTCAGTTCCAGCACTCTGGGGCACCACAGGAGCCTGACAGCAGACACAGGCAGAGCTGCCATTTTCCTGAAATGCCTGAAAAAGCAGCACCTTGCCAAAAGTGGCACGAGCTCTCTGGGATAGACAGCCATAGGTGGTTATTTATCTGTTCCATTAGAGCTGACTGAGATCCAGGCCCTGGAGAGCCGGGATCCAGGATGAAAACAGGGCTTGCCGCAAGACCCTGTGAGCTGAATAGAAATCATGGCTAAACAGGAGGATGGGAAGAGAGACAGAGTTGTGGGAAGAGGCATGGGCAGCATCACACAGCAGGCAGTGCCACAGCCAGCGAGGCTTGGAGCAGTCTCTAGCTGGCAGATGGATTTAGTTGCAGCAAATCATCCATTTTCAGATTTTGCTGATTTTACACAGTCTAATTTTAATAACAGAAGCAAAGAGTGAGACATTTTTTCAGAAATCACTTGTTCCTTTCCTTTCCTTTGTTTTTCCTCCCAAGTAACTGCACCAGGTATTTGTATTTTGGCCTTAGAAACATGAATAACATTTTAATGAAGAATTGTGGGGACAAAAAATTGAAAAGAAATGTTGTCTCTTCTCTGTGTTCAAAACCCAATGGCTTTGGATTCTCCAGGAGTCTCTTGTGTTTTCTGAAAACTCTGTTATCTTGTATGCCCTGCATTCATAATCTGTTGTGCTTCCTTCTTTCTGTTCTGACCTTCCTAGCTCAGAGTCTCAAGTCACAACAGGACAAATTCTGGCTTTTCAAAATCATCTTCCTGATGCTTTATGGCTAGAAAAAGAAGCCTTAAATCAAGCCTTTTCATTTTTCACCTCAAACAAAGCCAAGTTTCTCAGCTTTTCATTAAAACCAAGTATCTGAAGTTGTTCAGGAGGCCTTAAAATGAACATTTCCACGTTCTAGAATAAACACTGTCATTTTCCAGATACTGCTTTTCAGGAAAGCAGGATTTAATCATGTAGCTTCTGTTCCATTAACTAGATTCCATTAATATTTTGAGCTAGCTTAGTACAGCTGTTTGGGAATTGGAAAATGCAAGGTTATGATAAGCCAGTGCAAATTCAGTGAGGGGTGTTGGTGTTTGCCTGCATGAAACAGTGTCTGGGGGAAAAGCCTGTTCACAGCTGAAATCTCTTGGTGCAAAGCCCTGGGCAGGACTGAGTTCCATCAATCCTGGGCACAGAGCACCCGTGTTCATGTGGCAAATCTACCTGGAAGCAGCAGGGAGCCTTCAGGATGGGGAGGACAAACACCACCCCTCATTAGGCAGAGCTGAGGCAGGTACTAATTATACTAATTAACCTGGAGCTGCAGTGGTGCTGCTCATGCCTCGTGTCCCGATGGTTCCTGACTCTCTTGGGGCAAGGGCAGGATCAGCCTTGTCTCTGCTTGTGGTGCAGCTTTTCTCCACCTTTTCCATGCATTTCAGGCATGGAAACTGTGTCCCTGTGCCCATCTGTGCTCAGTGGCTCTGGAGCCACTGGAGCTTTAATTGAGTGGAGCTGTTTTCCTGAGCTAAATTAGCAGACACATGGGGGTGACAATTTGGGCCCTGTATGAGTTTGGTGGTAAAAACTGAGCCTGGGACTCAGGCCAAGGCAGCAGGGCCAGAGGGAATTTAATGGGTCTTCCTGCAAAACACAGCTACACACTTTCAATTGACTTTCTTCAATTTGTCTAACTAATGTCTTCTCCAGCCCTGCTTTTTAATTTGTGATACTATCATCAATCACATAATTATGACCTCATCTCATTCTCTGTTAAGACTTGGGTGACAAATAAGGACAGGGTCACACTTCAGTTTGTGTTGCTGTGTTTTATTGCCTAGATGAAAAGAAGCAAACATGCTGGGGACAGAATTCCCAAAACATAAAATTCTGCTGACAATATGCAACATTTAGCTATTTCTGGAGAGCTGGAAAGCAGGACTTTTGTTTGGTTGGTTGGTTGGTTGGTTTTATTTACCCTGTTTTCCACATAAATACACACCTTGCCAGAGCTGGGAACAGACTCCTTTTAACTCATCTCAGGAGCACACATCAGCATCATAACAAACACATGGGGAGAAGAACTATTTCTCCAGGAAAGAGGCAGCTTAATCCAGTGGGTCAGATAAAAATCCTTCAAATAGAATATGGGAAGTTCTTTTATAGATTGACCACTGCAAGGGACTGAAACCCCAGTGTTAGGCAGCCTCAAATTCCACTGATGCCATAAGCCATGGCAAGGAGCACACTGAGAGTAGGAATTAATTAATTAATCACATGATTGAATCATGTAAAAGGGTTTTTACTCCTGAATTAATGTTAGAGATTTGGGTTTAAAGTTATGGTTAATTCTTCACATCCTGTATTTTTGTTCAGCTTTGACATTTCCTTGCCAAAACCTCCCTTTGCTGACCCACTGTTCATAATTTTACTTGGTTATCAGCATCATCCCATCTGGAAAGAGGCTGGTTCTGTTCTTCACAGACATTTTAGCCTAAAGAGATCCTCTTCTAAGCATCTTGGGAAGACCCTGAATGCTGAATTCCATGGGGTTCCTTGGATTCCCAAGGGGGGATAAACCACAAGGCTGTGGGAAGTCTGGTGTTTGAAATCTGATCTGTGGCTTTGTTGCAGACACTTGGAGCAGACTCTACCCTTGCACAACAGAAGTAAACCATGAAGGTTGAAAACTAGAAGAGAAACATTTACAATGTATGGAGTGTTTTTATAAACCCATCCATTTTCAAGCCACCTTCACAGTTTCCTGGGCCTAACTTGAAAGTTATGAGTGTTTGGGGTAGGCAGTACCACACAAACAATATCCACTTCCAACCCATGTGCATTCACAAGCTTCTCACTGTTTCTCCTGCAGATGATGCCATGCAATACTCTTCATAATGGTTTGATGGCGTAATGCACAGCCAGTTTGAGCTGTGCCATGCCATGCAGCAGTTTTACTGCTCACCTCTTGTATTCACACTTGGTAGCTGAAATACTGCAGCCCTCTGAACTTGCTTTCCTGTTTCCCCCTGATTTTCACTCATGCTCAGATTAGCACTTAGTCATCTTTACAGTCCTTGCCTTTGCTTGTGTTCTCTACAGCATGACCAAAATTTCTTAGCACAGGATTTTTATGAGCTCCTGCCCTCACTAAAAAAGGGCCAACTTGTCTTGGGAAGTTTCCCCCATCAGTTTTGACGTCTTCTGCAGCTTGCCATTCCTTAGCATTAATTTCTATCGCTTCCCCCGATTTCCCTGGAAGAAATTCTGATTAGGCGATAAGTGCTGGGCTATCCATCATCTCCTGCCAGTCACAAGTCACAGGGTTCTTCTCAGCCCCATCGTTCTTAATCAAGCCGAGAGTGCCACGGGTAACAGAGCTAAAGACCCGATTTCCGTGGCCATCCCCTGGGATCCTGTGTGAGCATGGCTGTAAGGCAGAGCCATTGTCAGAGCCCTGTAACACAGCCCTGCAGCACAGCCGATTAAACCCCTGCAGAGCTCGGAGGGCTTCACAAAAGTCCTGTCAGTCAGCTTGCATTTGATTTCAGGTCTGATTTTCATTTGTTTACAGGATCGCCCATTATGTGTGGAGTGTTTGCTAAACACTGAAGAATAATGGTCCTGTCCCAGGTAGCTGACAGCAGAAGGGCTGACAAAGGGAAGGAAGGCAGTAAAAGAGGTAATTTATGTATGAATCATGCTTCGCAGCCAGCTGTGCTGATAAAAAATGGCCACTTTTATGGGGAGGCTGGAAAAGAGCAACGAAATTACCTTTCTGAAAGAAAACCAACCCAAACCAAACAAAATATTTGGACCGGCAGTTTGATTAAAGGTGACTTATTGCCAACAGCAAGGGGAATGGAGTCTTGGGGAGGCATTTGGGTTTATCAGGGAAAGATGTTTCTGGCACAGACACCTGCACCTAAAACAATATGGAGACAGCAGCAGGAGGTCCTGCCTAGGGCACAGAAAAACCTGATTAGGAGGCAGGAAAACAGAGGATACCAAGTGTGAGAGATGAGAATTGAGTGGAGTGGAGTCGGGAGGGGGGAGCAGTCGCTGAGGCAGGGGAGGAAATCATTGGATGTGGTGTTTGTGAGGTCCCCAGGACGAGGTGAGAGATGAGAATTTGACTCCATGTTCTCTGAAGGCTGATTTATTATTTTATGATATTATATTAAAATAAATGCTATACTAAAACTATACTAAAGAAAAAGAAAGGAGACATCAGAAGGCCAAACAAGAATGATAATGAAAACTCGTGACTGACTCCTCAGTCTGACCCAGCTGATGGTGATTGGTCATTAATTAATAACAGTTCACATGGAACCAATCAAAGATGCACCTGTTGGTAAATGATCTCCAGACCACATTCCCAAGCAATCAGATAATTATTGCTTTCATTCTTTTCTGAGGCTTCCCAGGAGAAAAAATCCTGGCAAAGGGATTTTTCATAAAATATCATGGTGACAATTGGAGGCACTTTTTCAGCAAATTGCTGAACTGTCCTGTATCCACCTAATGCACAGAGCTCTGCAGGAAGATTTGTGTTGTCATCCAGCCATGTGACTGGGGGCCTGACTTTGCTCCACTTAGAGGCAATGACAGACTCCTATTGATTCATGGGAACCATAGAGATCAAAGCAAACTTGCTGTGGCAACTGGCTAATTCAATAAAAGCATTGATTTTTCCAACTGGACAATTAGAGAGCATGAATGCAGTGTAGCTGATTTCTATCTCTGAATTAATGTAACAAATGATCATTGATTCAAGTGAGAGGAAACTGTACCCCAAAGGAAAGGAGCTTCCATAGTAAAAATCCCCCAGCCTATGTGGGCTGGTCTTTAATGTGCCAGAGACAGAGCTGGTTATGATTCTGTGTCTCTCTTGGTTAGCACACTTAGGAGTGAGTTGACTGTCACCTCACAGAGCAGCCAAGGTAAAGGCAGACACACAGGGCCAGGGAGAGCCCTGGAAAGGTGATGCAGGAGACCATGGAGTTCCAAACAGGTAGTGGGAGCACCTCATAGCATCACTTCAGATGAATGGCTCTAGTTTTGCCCTGGGTTTGAGATGGAATCATGACATGGTTTGAGTTGGAAGGGACCTTAAAGATCATCCAGTTGCACCCCCTGCCATGGGCAGGGACATCTTCCAGTCTCCCAGGCTGCTCCAAGCCCTGTCCAACCTGGCCTTGGACAGGGATGAGGCAGCCACAGCTTCTCTGGGCAACCCTCACCACCCTCACAGGGGAGAATTTCTTCCTAACATCTGATCTAAGCCTACTGTCTGCCAGTGGGAAGCCATTCCTCCTTGTCCAGTCACTCCAGGCCCTTGTAAATAATCTCTTCATTTTTGTTGTCAGCTCCTTCAGGCACTGGAAGGCTCCAATTAAGTCACCCCAAAGCCTTCTCCTGTCCAGGATGAACAATCCCAATTCTCCCAGCCTTTCCCCACAGCAGAGGTTCTCCATCCCTCAGTCATGTTGCTGTTTCCTCTGGACTGGATCAAACATCTCCACATCCTTCCTGTCCTGGGCCCCCAGGACTGGAGGCAGCTCTAGAGGTGAGGTCTCACCACATTGGAGCACACAGCTCTCCACAGTGGGGAAGATACTTTGGGCACCCCCTCAAAGCCTTAAAAGAGGAACTTTACTTAAACCACATGCAGTAGCTGTGAACTGGCCCCAAGATTTTCGGGGCTGCTGGGTATTTGCAAACCTAAATTATGGCTCATAGGTTATGGTTACTTTAGCTTATGGCTTAGGATATTGCTGCCCTGGCTCAGGAGTCAGTGTTCCAGGCAGTGTGAGGGTTTCTGTAGGAAACTGGTGTGTGCCACGTGTCCATTGTCAGAACCCAGGACATTCCTCTGGCTGCCCTGGAGGACTCGAGACCCTGGCAGAGGGTTCAGAGACTTTGGCATGGAGTGAAAGACACCTGTGCCTTCAATTTTAACCCACAGAAACAATTACCTGCTTTGTGTGAGGATTTACAAGCCACAAGAGTTTGAGTAAAATATTAGTAAATTGATCACAGGGTGAAAATGTAGAATTTTGAAGATTTAGAATGAAAGTTCAAAAGGCAAAATAGAAAAATCTAAGCACGTCCTGTCTTTCTTCTTCTTCTTCTTCTTCTTCTTCTTCTTCTTCTTCTTCTTCTTCTTCTTCTTCTTCTTCTTCTTCTTCTTCTTCTTCTTCTTCTTCTTCTCCTCCATCCTCTGCTGTGATGGTGACACTTCTAAATTGGTTTAAGGTCGAGACAAACTGTCTAACATAAGTGATAGGTATTGGAAAATTATTGTAAATAAAGTACATGTAGCTTTTAGTAGAAAAAGGTAACACCTCCCTGAGGGCGGTCAGTGTGCCTGGACAGACCTCAGCAGGTCCGAAAAAGAATATATTAAATAAGAGAAAATAAACAACCCTGAGAACCAAAGCCAAAGAATCCCAACTTCTTCTTCCAGTGCAGGGCTGGGAAAAAAACTTTTTAATACCTCAAAAGACATTTCAGCAACAACAAACCCAAGAGTCCATTTGCACACCCCCTTTGCTGTTGAGATTCGTTCTAATGGTGTTGAAGCATCTTGAACTCGCTGCACCATGGAAACCCCCCAGCCTAGGCTGAGCAGTCCCAGCTGCTGCCCAGGCCCCCCCCAGGGCTGACCCTGGTTGCAGCAGGGCACACACCCCAGTGTGCCCAGCCCCTGGCTGCTGGCTGTGTGCGAGGTGCCACGGGTGTGCTGCAGTGCTGGCACGGGGCTGTTCCCTGCCGGGTGTCACCGGGGCAGGACAGGCAGTGACATTTTAACAGCTGCCGTGTTTGCGTCAGTGCCTGTGAGTCAGGGCCCTGACCTGGCGGATGTTTCACCTTGGTCCCTGGGCTTTGACCTGGATGGGCCATCCCAGCAGCCCTGACCTGCCAGAGACACCTCCTCTGTGGTGGTGTTTGTAGGGGTTTTAGGATGAGGGAAGGGATGAGGATCTGACTCCATGTTTCAGAAGGCTGATTTATTGTTTTATGATATATGTTACATTAAAACTATACTAAAAGAATAGAAGGAAGGATTTCATCAGAAGGCTGGCTAAGAATAGAAAAGAATGATAACAAAGGCTTGTGACTGACTGAGACAGTCCGGACAGCTGGACTGTGATTGGCCATTAATTAGAAACAACCACATGAGACCAATCACAGATCCACCTGTTGCATTCCACAGCAGCAGATAATCATTGGTTACATTTTGTTCCTGAGGCCTCTCAGCTTCTCAGGAGAAAAAATCCCAAGGAAAGGATTTTTCATAAAACCTGTCTGTGACACTGACCTGCCAGAGACAACACCTCCTCTCCTCTCCCCACTGCTTCTGCTCTGGGTGCTTTTTTTGTTCCATTTCTAATGGCCTGTACCTGCAATAGAGATGTTCTGAGAGGGCCCAGCAGACACAGTGCACCTCCTGCCCTTCATCACAGCAGCAGCAGTGAGGAGGTGTGATAAGAGTTGTGGAGCATTAATGGAGCAGGATGTTCAGGGCTGGAGGGGAGGAGGGATATTTCCATCAAAGCTAAGCTGCTTTACAGCACAGCCTGCTAGGAAGTGCTGGTTAGAAAAACGTGTCTATTAAAAGGTCAGGTGTGGTCCTGAGTTCTGGGCTGACACTTGCACAAGCTGGTAAATGATACATAATGAATGCCTTATTAGATTAATTTTGTCTATTTGGGGTCGCTGTGAACAGCCCAGTAGAAAATAGTAGGTTTCTCAGAGGCTGCCAAATGCTGGTTGTTATTATTTCTGCAGATAATACTGAATCTGTAACTTGTTTGAGAGCAGCTTATGCAATATTTGGTGATCAGATTTGGAGCATTAACTGGATAGCTCAACTACTTTGTGTGCTTCTCTTCACTGACCACGGGAGTGTAACTCTTAGAATCAGATTTCCCATGTGCAACAATCAGAGGGACAGCCACAATTAAAGTTTCACTACCCCAAACCACTCAAAAATTGAGGTGGCCTCTCTGATTACCATGTCTTTTTACAGTCTATGGTTTTCAGCTTTTCTTTTCAGTTGTGAGAGCTGAAAATTAATCTTTTGCTTCAAGTAAGGGAGTACTCTCACTTATATCCCAGATGCCAGCACCAGAAACACCAGGGAGAAAAATGAAATATCTGAGAGCATAAAACTGCAAATGTACTTTCAGAATACAGCACAGGATTTGCTCCCAGTAAACTGTCAGAGCTCCTGCTGGTAGTGGAGAGTGCTTGCTGAAAAACAACGTGAAAGGTGCCAGACTTATTTAAAAATTCACAGACACATTTTCATACTCAGAATTCTCTCCCAGTGTAGTAAGAGAGCTGCACTCCTGGAATGGCTGGTAGCTGTCATGGAAGCTTTTTGTTTCCTAGCAAAAGGTACAGAGGCAACAGTAGCACAGGCAAGAGAGCTTTGATGCAGAATGTTCAAAAGCCTGATTTCTATTTCCTCTCCAAAGAGAAGCCCTCCAGAAACCTTCCTTAACCTCTTCCAGGTATGAAATAGCCCAGGATGGGCTTTGGTGCTCTTCTATGTAAGATTCTTCCATGTCCTCCCTACAGGCATCTTGCCAAACAGCCAAGGAAGAGCTGCTAGCACTGCTTTCTTCTGTGGATGGATTTTGATTATTAATAACTTGGTGAGGATGAATGGAACTAGTTCACATCTTGTCAAAGCAGCACAAGCAGGATGCTGCTTTTATGAGACTTGCCACTGCCACTGCCCCTTCCTCCTCCGGATCATCCCTTTCGTGTGCCTGAGCAGCACTGAGGTGACTGCCTGCTTCATTAAGAGCTGCTGCAGCACAGGAACCAGCTCAGGAAGTGGTTTACAAACAGCAAAGAGAAAACTCAGAGGCAGAGTGAAAAACAGGGGAAGAAAGAACTAAATGCAGTTTTAAGTTGAATTTCCATGACCTTCCAAGCAGGCATTCCAGTATGAGTACATTAAATTCATGTATTTCTCAACAGCAAGGGCTGTTTAGCAATAAAGACCTTTAGCACTGAAAGAGGCTCAAAACAAATCTTTGCAGCCAGCAATAAAACACAAGGAGTGCCATGCTGAACATCACTGGGTCGCATAGCTTGTGAAGGCAAGAGGCTGGAGGCTTGTTTGTGCAATCCCTGCAAGAAATGTTGTCCTGTGACACACTCACTGTCAGAGATAACTGCCTTGGAGATTAAAAAAGAAAAAAATTTAATGTAGCCCTTCCAATGCAGTGCTGTAGCCACACTAAAGGAAAATGTGCACACCCACAGACAGAACATGAAAGCTTTTTGAAACTTGAACCAAACTGCATTTGGAATTGGGTTCAGAGCTGTTGATTGTTGTCTGTGGAAAAAAAAAAAAATAACTGCAAGAGATGCTTGCTGTGCATCCTCTGAACAACCTGATCTAGGGAAGTGGGGAAGTGGTCCCCACCCTTGGCAGGGACTTAGACTGAAGGATCTTTAAGATTCCTTCCAACCCAGGCCATTCTATGATTCTGTGATTCTAGAAATTGAGAAAAAAAAAGTCTCAAAGCCAATGCATAATACAGGGTCTTGTCTGGAAGTTCCAAACATATAGTCCAGGAAAAAGGCAGTGTGGGATTTTCACATTTTCTCCTGTAAAAAAGGAGATGTTTGACTCCCCAGCTTTCCTGAGATCTGAATAATGAAATAGTTCTAAGCAGTGTTTGTAGGAAGGTTTGACTTTGGTGGTGCTTTGGATTGCACCTGCAGCATGCCAAGAGCCTTCCTGCCATCCAGGAGAGGCCTCTGGCTCCCACAGCCTGGTGCCCCAATCCTGCAGGGATTTTTTCCACAGGCTTTTCTTCCTGTTTGTGGGGAGCTGTTCCACTTTTCAGTTGTCTTGTGGAGATAAGCATGTGTATAAATGATTGTACAAGTGGGTTATTTAAACTTTGGGTTATGTAAGGGCTATACATTTTAAGATGGTTTCTACCAGGTATTTTGCAGGCAGATTTGAGTTTGCTCTGCTCATACTCCAAGGAAAACTGAGGAAATGTGGAAATTTGTCTGTGGTTAGCTGACACACCATTCCAGCTCAGCTCGTAGTGAACTCCAAGCATTGCAGCCCCAGCTCTGTATGCCTTTAAGAATCAAAGCAAATATAGAAATTCTTCAAGATTCAAGGCAAGGTGATGCTGAAACCCTCTGTGCTCTCACACCACAGTGTGTAGATATGTGTGTGTGTATGGGAGTTACTCCATCTTCTTACGTGCAGGAGAGTTTTTTTCCCCAAATCTCTTTTTTTCCCAAAGTCTCTCTCCCTTCCCAAACCCACTGTTTAACCAATGCTTGATAAGGATGTTTTAAATTATTGTTTTCATCAGCTTTCCCATGGAATTTAAGATAACTTCACTGTCACAAAATAGCCAGTTGTATCCAAGTGGCATTAACATAGGGAACTGGGGGAGAGTCCATAAGTACCAGTGGTGTAGGAGCCCAGTGTTTTACATTTACATTTACATCCTGCCTGTCTCCAAGTGATGAGCTCCTGGGCAGCCTTTGTGCCCAAAATAATCTGAAAATAGTCCTGCAGCACAGAATTGCTTGCAGTATTTTGTCCCATTGCTAGCCCACCCTTGTTTCAAATTAATCTGTGTCTAATTTTCCTCATGTAAATGCAGGAGATAAATTGTTGATTCTACAATAGCTGGATTAGTCAAATGAAGATCGTGTCTGGGTGTCATGGAGTCCCCAATTTTCTGTTCAAGGGCTGAGAGGAAAAATGTTTCCAAAAGGAGACAATCATCTGTTTGCTGATTTCTGCTATTACTTGTTATGTTATTTGTGCACCTCAGGTCTCTTCACCCAAGTCAAACAGCCTGAACTGGTGAGGAGGTTCATGCCTTGCTGTGTCATCTCCCTGATGTGGATATTACATCCACATTTATCCTTTGGTTTAGCTTCTAGGAAGAAGTTATATCCCAGATAAATACACAATCCCATCATCAGTTCTTAATATTGTCTTTCAGCTGTCAGGATGGCAGAACTGAGCCTTGCTCAGCCACTTCTAGTGAGATACAGGCATACAACTATCACAGTCTGTCCTGGAATTAGTTTTGGAAAGGCAGGCATCAGTTAGCTCCTTCCCAGGGGTTTACATGGATTAGTGTCTACAGAGGGCACCCTCTTCCATGGCATTTTTTCCTCAAGCACACATCTGATGCTGCTTCTGTTTTCTTGGAGGCAATGAATGTTGCTTCCAGTGCATCATCAAGTGTCTCATTATTAAATAATTAGAAAAGGTTTTTTAGAAGCATTTTGACTGTAAAGAGCACCAATTACTGCTGTTACCACTACCTTCTGGCAATGCAGAGGAAGACACTGGTGAATCTTCCTTTGATCTTTGTTGAAACAAGCTGGAGAAAATGGGCAGACCTTTGGACTCTAAATAATGATGCTATCCATAAATAATAAAGCTCTTTGAGGCCCTTTGAAAACAGACTGTAACTTCCTGCCCAAAGGTGCTCATCTTCACCCACAGGCACAGTGTCTGTCCTGTGCTGTCTTATCACTGGTCCTGCTGCCTACCTTTCTGATTGTGGTAGTTGTAATGGCATCCAAAAGGACACTCATCCTTTGGCATGGGTTTGAGGAGTAATTTATAAGGGGTTTTTATAAAGTAAAAGCTTTTCTGGACAGAAAATTTTGGGGGGCAAGGAAAAGAAACCAAAAGGTTACAAAAAATGTCACTTTTTGGAGATTTTCAGACATCCAGATTGGCCATGAGGGGAACTCTGGCCAGAAGCTGCAAAACCCAGGAAGATATTTGGGATATCTTGGACTGCAGACCAAGGAATCCAGAATACAGTGACCAAAGAACCTTGCTAATAATCAGAGGGATCTGCCAGGCCTGCCAGACAGGCAGAGGTCCTGGAGTTGTGGCTGTAGACAACTTGCCTTTCAGCTTTCCAGTGCCCATGGAGTGGGACCAGCACAAAGAGGACCTGTCTGACCTGCTGAGGAGGTCCTGCATGGTGCATCACTCTGTGCCCACCAAGCATGGCTTGGTTTGGGTGTGATTGACCATCTGTGCTATCCAGAAGCTGCTGGACTGGCTGTGCAAATCCATCCAGCAGCACTGGAGTTTAATTTCTCCTCTTTCTCTGTTCCATGCCCAGGATAACTTCCATGTGACAGCAAAGTCCCAGTATCAACTCAAGATTTCATTTCTCTTTGAAAAATGAAACTACAGCATGAATCAACTCTCTGAGGTGTAAATCTAGATGCTTGGGCATCCAGGGATGTGCATCTCCCAGGACACCTCCCAAGGTAAGGACACATCATGGAAGCCCCAGTGAGGGCGTGCAGGTGGCAGGGTGTGCAAGTGAGGCCCGGGTGGGTGGCAGCACATCTTCCAGCCCATCCTCCAGCCCCTCCCAAGGTGCTGCCTCTCCCAGCACGAGTCCCACACCTGCTCCCCAGCTCTCCAGGGATCAGCCTGTGTGCCCTGTGCTCAGGCACACATGGGCTTTGACATGCAGGCCACAAGCTCAGGGCATGCCTTATAATGAGCCCTTCTCTGTGCACTGCACTTCCTGAAGGACCTGGCTGATTCCTCCCAGGAAAGGTGCCTGCTGCTACAGTCATTAGGGAAAGGAGGGGTGAGCACTCTCTCCCAGGCTGATTGCAGAGCCACCTTCCTTCCTTGCCCATCCAGTGAAGATTGCCCATCTCCACCCTGGGAGTGAGAGAATCAAACCCTCTTTTGGGACAGCTGCCTTTTATCAATGACCTAAGAGATCTTTAACCTTTCCTTTGCTGGGAGTGAAGGAGCTCTCAGAAATATTCTGTAGGTAAGCAGCCCTTCTGTGCTCCTCCATCACTGTGGTGCTTGTGAGGGATTATTACAACACCTATTTTTCTCTACAGCAAGCAAGTTCCCAGCTCCAGGAGGCTGACAGGCCTTGTGTAACTTGTCATTACTCATCAGCACTCCCTATGCTCGTTTAGATCCCAGGGTGTGGTTTTAATTAGCTGATTTTGTAATAACACCCAGGTGACTTGGTGATGGATAGTCACCCTAGAAACCTATTAAGCAGGAGTGTGGTGGCTGCATATCCTTAGAGTATGCTCTCAGATTGCTGTTTGCTTTTAGATTTTGAGCTTGTGGGGTTGCCTGTCAGCCCTTCCCCATAGCTTCCAAGGCTGTTGGTGGATAAATCCCACAGAAATGATCTGTAGGTTCTTCACTACAAAATGTGCTGCCTTCACTGAAGTGTGCAACCAGGTAGTAGAGAAAGAATATGGTAAGTGCCTGGGCAGGAAGTCCTGTGCTTGTTTTAGAGAGTCCATGTGAGAAGGAACATGTGTGAATGCACTCCAGCTATGGGGGGAATAAATATTGCTCACAACTCAGTTGCTAAATCTGAGCAAGCCTTTAAGTAGGTGTTTTATTATCCCATAATATAATAAAAAATAATGTTTTTTCCTGTATTTTGCATGATTATGTATATATTGGGTCAAATAACTGCATTATGGAATGTAGAAAAAAGCCTTTACTAAATCCACATGGCTGAGGATTTAGCTTCCTTTGATGTGCAAATATTGTTAATTTTTAATTTGATACTATTTTAATCTTTCAGGAAATATGGTTCCCTTGCATACAGAACAGCCCACCCATGATACAGCTGTTGTCCCAAGCACATCCTGCCTCTGTTTCCTTATCCTTACAGTCTGTTCCTAGGCCTCTTAACTTGGAAGCTGTTTTGTTGGTGTTTTTTTGGGCAGCTTTGCTGACACTTTGGCTTGGAAAGCACAAGTTGTGCCCAGCCTTGGAAATACCAATTGTTCTTCACAAAGTCAAATCTATTTTTCACTGTGACCTTGCTTTGGCCTTGTTATCAGCCTTGCCATGAATAGTGTGATGCCTAATTAGTCCATCTGTCAGCTGTCCAGGCCCACGTGATGGGACAGGAGCATTGCTGGCAGATTGGAAACCAGCTGAAAGCACAAAGAATGATAAATGAGAAATGTCAGGATTTGGGCACTGGCATCAGATCTGGGTTTAACATTGTTAAAGATCTGAAGGAAGGGTTAAAGGACATCCTAAGAAAACTCCCATATCACCCACTTGCTCCAGCCTTGGATTCAGTGGGTTTGTGCAGACTGGGAGTTGGGCCCTGGCCCCAAGAATAAGGCTTTTGAGAAAGAGTTTGAATGAATCAGGCCCACCCATAACTGTGTGAGCACAACAAACCCCAAGTTAGTGGCTTCACTGCATACTCTGGAGAGCTGTACATTGCTGAGCAGGAATAGAGTGGGGGTGGCTCTGTTGCTGTACCAGGGAGAGACTAAACTGGGGTTGTTGGTGCCTGCCAGGATCTCCCAGCAGCTGCTGCCTTTCACTGCTCATGTTGTGCCCACAAGTCTTTGCTGACTAACTTCTGATCCTGATCCAGGCTTGCGTGTCGATGGGATCACAGGAGTTTGTAACCACTGGAAAAGGGGCAGTGTGGAGCCTGCAAGCAGCCCTGTGGCAAGGTAGGGGTGTGTGTGTGTGTGTGTGTGGGAGGGAGCCTCACAAATCCAGCCCTCAGTGCTGGGTGTGGTGGGAAATGATTCATGCACCTGTAGGTTTGCTAGGACCAGATGTGGCTGAAGGTGACCTTGGGAGCAAAGGAGTAGGGTGAAAGACTGGCTGGGAACAGGGCACCGTGGCTTTAAAACCAAAAGTTGCATTTTCCTGCCTTTTCCTAAATCTGCTCCAGCAGAACATTGTTGACCTAAGAGGAAAAACCCTAATGGTGAGCTCTTCTGCAAATCCTGTCCCAAATGTTTCAGCTTGTCATGCCTCTAATTCATTTGCAGGAAGCTTGGACTTAAGCACAAAAATAAATTTTATTTTAGCCTATCTGCTCTGCTATCAGAATATCTCAAAGCTCTACTTGGTCTGGGGACTTGTTCCTGGAAACAAGGCTGCCTTGCAGGAATAAGGAGTTAATATCCAAGAACTTTGAGCCAAAAATCAGCTGCACAGTTCTCCTTGACCTCTTTAGAGCAGGCCCTGTGTGATACAATCCTTGTATTGATGACAGTGACAGACCATCTGAGGGAAAAGTGCTTTCAGGAGGGGCTGCTTTGCAAATACATTTTAATAGGGGGGAAAAAATCACCAATAAATAGTGGGAATGTGTTTGGTGGCAGAGTGGGACCATGGTGGTGCCATATCACCTGCAGTTTCATAGGGACTGAAAACAGTGCTGCCCATTGAATTTTTTGGAGTGTTCTGAATGTTTTTTAAAAATGCTGAGTGAGTATCTCTCTCAAAACCATGTCTTGTGCCTGAACTGAGGTATCCAGGAAGTGTGTTGGAATTTGCATTTCCAGGCTCCTGCCATGCCATTGGAAGGAATTAAGAGCAATTCCCAGAGAGTGTGTGCAGCCTGTCCTGGGGAATGCCATGGGCTGCTCAACAAAATCCTTTTTTTACCATTTCTCAAGGGATGTTCCAGTTTTGTCTTACACCACTGCAGCATCATCCAGTGCTGTGCACTGTGTTGCCTAATCTGGCAAATCCTCAGGCAACTGCTGCTCCACCTGTGAGGGAGGCAGGGCTTTAAATTGGTTATAGACTTTTAAATGTTACCTTCCTTGGTGTGCTGCAAGGGCATGTGATGTTAGAATCGTGGAATTGGTGAGGTTGCAAAAGATTTCAAAATCCAAACATCCATGCAGCCACCACTGTGTTCACCTCAGAACCACATCCCAGGGATAGAGGCTGGCACTGACTTCAAGGGGCACTGTCAGGTTTGATCCCCTTGTATTTCACAGCCAAGCCAGGAGTGTTCATGAGCACACTGCTGCATTTTGTGGTGCTGCCGTGTGGACCTGTCATTTTGGCCAAGAAACCAGTGAAATATGAATGATAAGTGTGGCCATTTTTCTCATTCCCCTGCTGTGTTAGGGCTGGAGAGAGCCCCCAGCACCCTCTGAGTGACCCTGTGCAGCAGCTCCTCCACAGCACTTTGCTCTGTTCATGGATCCCTGCCTTGCTGCCTGTGGCACTCTCAGCAGCCAGCCCTGGCACGTTGCACCTGTAAAGACATGTCCTGCAAGAATGTTTCCAGCATCTGGCAGATCACTCACTCATGGGCTTTATTCTGTCTTGCATCACTTGCAAGATTTCATTTCTCATAGAAGTAACTGGGAACACTTGGGAAGCACAAATGCGTTCATTGCTGCTGAAATAAAAACTCCTCTATTTGACAAAGCATCCCAAGGAAAGATCTGGCTCTGTGGGGTGATTCTTCCTGCCCTGGAAGCTGCAGCCCCTGCAGGGTGATGTGAGCTGCAGTACAGGGGATGAATCATGGCTCTAATCATTTGCATTGGATAAAAATCACAGTTCAGAGCTCCCCTGAGAGCTTCCACAGCTCCATGGGCACAGAAACAGATGCTGCTTTTCTTCTCAGTGATCTGAACCACCCCTCAGTGGGTTTGCCCTTCAGCCCAGAAGAGTCCTGGTTGTTCAACCAGAGGAATAAACCAACTGAGGATGTATTAGGAGAGGGAAGAATTTGGCTTTTCCCTCCTTTCCCCCTCTGGCTGTTTGCACATTGGCACACTGGGACATGTTCCTGCTCTGGTCACTTTGTCCACAGCTTCCTGTGCCATCTGCAGGAATTATTAAGTACAGGAATTAAAAAGCAGAAGAGTATAATGGTTTAATAAAGTCCTCATCCTGTCTTCTGGAATGGGAATGCTGTGGTGTTTGGGGAGATGAATGCAGGTGCTCTGAGAGCCAACTGACATTGAGTTATTCTGATTTTACAGTGATGATCTTGAACAAATTATCCTTTGGGTACTTCCCAAGGGGAATGTTTGTTGACTCAATTCACAAAGGAAGTAAGGATGTGCATTTGCTTGGGAAAATTATTATCCAAATCATAGTGCTCTTTTGAAACAGTTGTTTGACTGAATACCAAAAAGAAGCAATCAGACACTTGCCTTAGAAGACCTTGGCAAGGCAGTGAATGGTGAAATTATAAATTTCTTCTCTCTTACCCCTCAGAGCCGAATTATCTATATTTGGATTTCTTTTTTCAGCCCCAGAGAGGAAGTGAATGAAGTTTGCAATGTGTTTGGACCAAATGCAGTGAATCCAGCTGTGCTTCCTATGTGGAGTTGAACTAAAACAGTGTCCCAAGGAGCAGTGATTGTTCTCAGCTCCCAGACCCAAATGAGATCCCTCTCCCTCCTAAGGATATTTGGTAGAGAAATAAAAAGGAAATGTAGAGCTGGAAGATTAGACATTTAGGTTTCTTCCCATTGCTATTAAAACTATATCAGGGAAGCCTTTTAGGTTAATTTTAGCTCCAGCTTCACTCCCACTGCTGGAATGTCCAATCTATTTAGGCTGAAGGTATGTGGGGCAGGGACTGTTCTGGATCTGTTGCCATTCCCACCTTTGCAGTGCTTCCTCACCAATCCAGAGAAGCTGTTTCCTTTCACTAACTACCACATCTCTCTCATCCTCTTGGTGCTTTCAGCAACCCTTGGATCAAAATTCCTCTGCTGCCACCTCCACTCCGGTCCCTGGGTGGAGTTTGGCAAGGACTCCTTCAAGATGGTTTTCATTTTTGAGGCCTGAAGTTAGTTTGTGGCTGAGAGAAATGCCATGGACAGGAATGTTTATGATGTCTTTTGTGGAATATGCTGAGAACAGTGGTATGTGGATATGTGATTTTGTGGATATGTTGAGAACATTGCTTACAAGCTCTTCAAGGGTGGTCTCAGTGTTAGCACACACCCAAGGGGGACCACAGCTCTTCCAGCTGACCAGAGCCCATCAGACAAATCCATATTTCAGATTTATGCTGCTCCTTTTGTGCAATGAGCAGATCTCTGTGCTGTCATTGCTTTCCTCTGTACCTGCCTCTTTCCTCTCATCTTTGGCTGTTCTTTTTAGGTACCACTACCTTGGGAAATTCAATGATTAGTTGAATAATGAGTATTAAAGCCACACTAATGCTCTGAAATCTTGTGAAATCTGACCCATTCTCAGGGGACTTGGTGTGTTTCATGGAAACCAGTCAGTGAGAACCCTAGCACTTGGTTTCCTGGAGGAAAGGGAAGATGCAGGAAGCCAAGCAGTTGGATCAGTCCCTGAGATGCAGGCTGTGGCTGTGGATGCTTTCTCCCCAGGCATTCCCTGTGAACTCAGGGAAGTCAGACTGGCCTGGCAAGTGGCCTAAGTCTGCTGCTGCTGATGACACCTCTCCAGCAGAAGCGGTGTGTGGGCAGACAGGGAGTTTCATCATGGGGAGGAGGAGGAGGCATGCATCACCTTTTGTTTAAGCAGAAGCATCTTTTTGGAATGCTATCCATTTTATCTGTGAGGGCTTGGACAGGGAGCATCCAGGAGAGGCTGGATATTGTAATTAACACAAGTGGAGGCAGGCTGCTGCATCTGCCCGCCCGCCCAGAGAGGAAGAACCTGTTGAATTTGCTAGGAGCTATTGCTGTGAGGACAAGAGCCACAGTTCCTGGGAGTACAGCAGCCACAAGTGGATGGAGTAGCTGCTTCAGAGCTATGCTGTGGGGAAGAGGCAGAGGCCTGGATTTTGGACACTGGTTGCCCTTTTGGGTTAGAGCCTCCACTTTTGCCTCCTAAGTGTGGGGAGGAGGAACCCGCAGCCCCCTCGCTCTCGACTGGGTGAGCCAAGCATGGCTGCACTCTCCCAGCACCTCAGGATCCTGCTCTGGAAGAACTGGCTGAGTGTCAAGAGGCAGCTGGTGAGTGTGGGAACAGCGGAGTGCAGGAGGGAGAACCTGGAAACACCAGGAGCTGAGGAGCAAGGGGGACCCTGCAGAGAGGGAGGTTGGGCTGGTAGAATGGGAAGGTGGTGGTAGAAGCAGAAGGAAGGGAATGGCACAGAAGTGAAGATGTCTTGTGTGAAGTCAGGAAGTGAAGATGGGTCTTGTGTAAAGCTCAGGAGTCCAGACTGAGTACCATGGATGCCTCTCTTGTTCTCTCATGACAATGTCTGTGCAAGCAAAACCATGCACAGACTTGTGGGCAGACCTGAGTTAGGGCTGCAGTTCTGTACCTGCTGCCATGTGAGCAGACCCTGTGCCTGGTGCACAGCCTCTGAGGAACCCCTGGGATTTGGGGGTGATGGGGCTGCCCTTACACAGAGCCATTTGTAAAGGATGGATAACAAAAAAGTAGCTCAGATGATACTTTTGTTATCCAAGAGAGATGCAGGTAGGACAGGTTTCCAGTGCAGTCCAGTGTGCTGCAAACCAAACAGCCCAATGATGTTTCTGTCTGAAAGATAAACCACTGCCAGCAATATCCAGAGAGGGATCTGAGCTGCAGCAGCATCAGGGAGCACACATTCCTTTGGGAGGTATTGTGTGGCCAGGCAGAGTAGTTGTGTCCCAGTCCAGTTTTGGTCCAGCTGTGTGTGGCATTTTCAGCAGAAGCCTGGGCAGTTCAGGGGGCTGCACCATAAGCTGTGCTCCAGAAACCCAAACGTGGTGGGGTTTAAACTTGCCCTGGTGGAATGGAGGCCTTGGCAGGCACAGGAAGCGCTGGCCAAAGAGAAATGTCCATGGAGGGTGTGATATGAGGGTGAAGTGAAAGGCCTTGTATGACTGTGTGCTTCTGCAAGGTCTGTTCCAGCCTACCCTGCCCTATCTCCTGGTTGTGGAGCCTGACTCAGAGAGGTGCTGGGTGCCTCTGACTCCTGTGTGGATATGCTGTGTGCCTCAGAGCCTTCTTCACTGCTGCAAAAGAGACCTTTCCTGAGATGCAGAAGAATCCCCATAAATTACCTCTAATTTCTCAAGAGAAATTGTAACAGCCTCGTTAAAAGCAGAAGGCTTGGGTCCCTTTTAGCTCTTGTGTACCCTGAGTAAATGCCACCTAAGCCCTACCTGTGCTTCTGACCACTGTCTGACTTACTGTAATTCTGGTTTCCTGTGGAGTTGAAATATCAACTCTGTAGAACTGAAATGTCAATTAAAATAAAAATCTGGCCGCTGCTGACTATTTTAAGGCAGGCATGCCTTGTAACCCTCCTTCATTTCCCTCTCTTGCTCCATATTAGAGAGCTTGCTCGGGCTGAGGAGGGTGTGAGGAGGTAAACTCAGATCTTTTTGGGAGCAAAGTTAGGCCTGAGTGCCAAAGGGAACTGGAGATATTGGTGCCTCTTGTGTCTTGCCCTTCATTAGTTAAACAGAGGCAGAAGGGGAGAGAAAATGTACACTCAACCAGAGATCCTAAGTAAGCTCTGAGAGATTAAATCAACTTTTAGCAGTGAAATAATCCAGCAACTAAGAGATTATGCAACCTACATCACAGTTCTTCATGTCCCAAGAGCCAGATTGAGGTTGGTTGTGGTTCCATTGGAGTCAACATGTTCCACCTGCAAACAGTTTGGCCAGGGTGGTTGTCTTGTTTTTGTTTATTAGAAATGCCTGGGACAGTGGGAATGCTGTGATGTTGCAACTGATGTGCCCAGCTACTATTAAATCCAATTAAGTCACAGGACAGAGATACTGAGAGAAGACATGTCTGGAAAGTGGGGAGTGTAAGCTCAGAATGGGGAGGGACAATGATTTTCCTGAGTAGGAGCAATCAGTATTCATTTATTGTCCCAAGAATGTGACAGATGTCCAGCCCTCCCTTTAGGCAGCTTCTGACTAATATCAGTTTCTGTGCTGTTACCCCATAATTTTACTTTAGCCTGTGTGGTGCTAAACAAGGAGGACACATTAATAATACCATTTGCATGAGAATTAATCACAGTTAAACTGCATGTTTGGGGACTGATTATAGGGAAAGCATCTGATATAAAAAAATTACTAAAATATGTCAGTGCCACTGATGGATCTTGTTACAGGTTGGCAGTGTATACATAAAAAGCAGGAAGGGTATTGTCTTTCTAAGCTAAAATGTGGCTGAATGCTAAAATTATAGGAGCACCCTCTGAAGGGGTGTGTGGGGAGGTGCCTTGTGGTTTGATATCTGTCACTTACCTATTTTGGGGCATGAATTTGCTGCTGCTTTCAAGCCTGAGTCACCTCATCAGGGACGATAGGGATGGAGTTGCTGTAGAGCAACCACCTTTAAGCTGAATTGCTCTCCAGGATTTGTTTGTCTGTCTGTTTGGCTTTATGTTCCAGTGAGTGTTACAGGAAATGAAAACATGGTTATGGGCTTGGAATTACTTTGGAAAAACAGCTTTGGGTAGGATGTACTGATCTGAAAAAAAAAAAATAGCAATGCAACGATGAAAAATGGGATTATTTTGAAGAAAGACATCTTTGCAGTTCCAAAAATGGGCATGAAGGTAGAACAGCAATTTTGTAGCACAGAGTAGTTTCAATTTAACTGCTGATGGATGGAAAACTCTTAATCTAGTAAACATGGGAGCCAGCTCTCTGCTAGTGCAAAAGCAAGGGATTATTTGAATAATTACAATTTCCTAGCTCACAGAACTCCAAGGTTTGTATTTTAAGATTTTGGGCATCCTCCCTAGATTGGTTTACTAGACTAGATGATTAATTCTAGAATTCTAAATGATTAATTTACTATACTAGATGATTAATTCTAGTGTTTTCTTAATTCTTGTCCATTGAAAGGTGCAACCCTCATGTCAGAGGCAAGAGTTCTATACATATTGATGTACATTAGGGCAATATTACATTATTTCTCTTCCACCTTAAGTTAGATATGTGGAAGAAATTCTTCCCTGTGAGGGTGGGGAGGCCCTGGCACAGATTGCCCAGAGAAGCTGTGGCTGCCCCATCCCTGGCAGTGTCCAGTGCCAGGTTGGATGGGTTTGGGGCACCCTGGGAGAGTGGAAGGTGTCCCTGCCCATGGCAGGGAGTGGGACTGTGTCAGCTTTAAGGTTCCTTTAGCCAAAACCATTCTAGGAATCATCTTAGCTCATGTGTATGGACTGCTACAGTCTGGAGATGGAGAGGTACCAGGGATTTGGGATGCTGGGGTCAGAAGTTCTTATAAGAGGTTTGTTTTTTTTTTTGATGATGGATGTTCATATGTGTGTTCTGTAGGCTGGTTGCACAACTCCATAAATCCCTTCCTCTACCATGCTTGAGCTCCACATCTTGTGAATGACCACTGTGCAAATCCTTTCTTCCAGCTCTACCATGAGGATCCACTACTTGTGAAAAACAGCTAAATTTTTGGGGGAAAACTGCTGTAGGCTTGTCAAACACTAATTTTGGGGTGTAGGTCAGTTGAAGTCCTATTTGTCCATCATTTCACTGAAAGTGAAACCAAGCTTTCACACTGCAGCTCCTTTATCTTCTGGTTGGTGCTTCCCAGCATGCCTTTACTGTGACATAGCAGTGTCTCAAAGCTGGGTAAACACAGTCCCCCATAATTATCAGCCAAACTGAAACCTTGTGCTGCTCTCAGCCTTGTTATTTGCTCTTAAAATCTTCGCTAGTTTTTCTTCCTGAATAGATAATGCTTGGATTTTAATTGTATGCATGCCAAGACAGGTGTGATTTACAATGCACCTCATAACTCACTTAGGGCACTGCTTGTACATTCCAGACAGGCTCTGGGTGACATCAATGCCACAAACATAACCGATTTCTTTTCATTGCTCTTTTATAGGTATGGTCGTTTGTTTTAATTTCCTGGCCCGTGGTTGTTTTCATAATCTTGGCCATTATCCGTCTCAAATTCCCTCCAGAGCCACAGCAAAACTGTAAGTAACTGGTTTGTTTTTATGTCTGTGGGGTTTAGTTCTCATTTCAGTGACTGATGTGTTCATTTGATGTGTTTTGTTACTTTTACAAATTTGGCTCCATGTAGTTTCCAGTGGAGATTTCCTGGGATGCATCATGCTGTAAATAAAATGTGTGTGCTCCTCTGAGGTTGTTTTTGCTCATGTGTTTTGGTTTTTTTTTTCCAAATTAGCTTTATAATTAGAAAACAACCTTAAAGAACTGTCTCATCAAGAGTTATTTGGATACTGCAATATAATTTTCCAGGATAAACTGAGGGAGAAGAGGCAAACTGGGGGAGAGCTTACTCAGTTAAATGAGGGCAGAGGCTGCAAGTGTGATTATGCAGGTGAGGTGGCAAACACGAGAGGTTTTACCTTGTGCATGCCACAGGCAAAATGTGCACATTAAAGTATCTCACTGCTAAGGCTCAGCTGAAGAGTGATAACTTGCTTGGCTCCTGGGACCTGATGGTGCATGTGAGCCCCTTGTAATGAAAACAGCAGCTCCCTGGGTGGCTCAGGAATTGTTGGGGGTCAAATGGGTGACAGTTTGCACAAGCTGGTCTTGCTTGCAAGCCTTGCTCCTTGGGTCAGGAAGTGTCCACCTCAGAGCAGGGATGCACTTGGGTCTGCTCTAAAGCACTTCTGCTGATCAGTGAGTCCTCACCACCATCCAGAAGCATGTCCCAGCCCTGAGCACATTTGTTCATGAAGTAGAGTAAACCAGGAAGGAGTTCATCCAGCTGGGAGCTTTATCTTTGAATTGAATCAAATGATAAAGCCATAGAATGGTTTGGCTTGGAAGGGACCTTAAAGCACCTGGTTGATAGCAGAGACACCATCCTGGGTGACCCATGTGGGGCTGCCATGGGCCTGCAGGAGCAGAGCCCTGACATGGGCAAGGCTGGGGGTTTGTATTTGGGGCAGGAGGACAGGAGACAGCAGAGGAGACAAGCCCTGGCAGCAGAGGAGACAAGCAGTTGGCTCCCAGTGTTTGTAGCTGTCCCCTGTGTGAGATGTGGCTGGGAGGGATCTGCCTCTGAACACTGGAATCTTCACCCTGGTGTGATTCTCTGGTTAGAAACTCCATGTTCCTCTGTGAGGTGTAAGACAGGAGCACACTGTGACAAGTATCAGACATGCAATTAGGATAGTCCTCTTGCAGAGAGCTTACAGCCTAATCCCATTGAAGCATTGTGTACCTCCTTCCATAGGCAGGGATGTAGGCAAGTTCTTCCTGAAAGTATTCTTCAATGGGAAAGGACATTCTTGAAGTGTTGGGATCATTTTTGAACCCCAAGTGCATCTGCTGTCAGCAGAAGACCTCTTTAGGCATGTTATATATTCCAAATTCTCCCAAATTCCCTGGAACAAGCTGGAGCAGGCAAGACAGGACACGTTGTACTTTGTGAAAACCCTGGATTTTGCCAAGTGTGGAAATGGCAGACCTCCCATGCTGCCCCACCAGTTGTACTTCCTGTCCCCAATAAATCAGATAAGTTGGATGTCAAAGGAGCCATCTGGATGGGGAAGTATTTATTCTTTTATTTGACACGGTTATTAGTTTGAATCTATATTTATTTGGAGCATTTTTGCTCTGGATGATCACATCTCTGCCTTAATGAATTAACAGCAATAATCTTATGAACTGCAAGTAGCACCAGCAGTTGTGCTTTGCAGGAAAGGGGAAAGTTGGGCAGTGTCTTTGGATGAGATTAATTGTGGAGATTAATTTTATTTTAGTACAAGTCTCAGTAAGTGTGTGAGTGGAGATTAATTTTATTTTAGTACAAGTCTCAGTAAGTGTGTGAGTAGGCATCTGTCTCTCTTAGAAGTGGATGATAGGAACTCTCAATTGCAAGAGAGGTTTTTTGCTGGAAAATAATGGTTTTGGTGTATTCTTGTGATCCAGATGTTCAGAGACCATCTAAGAATCCTGAGGGAATAGAGAAGGATGCTAACCAGAGCCAGTTTCTGCTGCTATTATAGTTAAATAAGAACAGTTGCTTGACAATTACACTTTTTTTTTTTTTGACAACTGGAAAAAATGCATCAAACTTTTTGCTTGAAAAGCAAAAGATAAATCACTTGGGAACTTTCCTTTTTGATAGAAAAGCAGGCGTGGGTGGACACATGTAGGAAAACTATTATAGGAGGGGATTTTATTCATTTTATTCATAAAATTCACCTTATGCTGAGTTCCAGTGCCTGCCTTAAGACAGAATCGTTAAGTAGTGACAAGAAATTGTTTCCAGTTCTGCTGTCAAGAGATTATTGCAGGTAGACAAAAGTCAGGAAGCACAGAATCAATGGCACAGAGATGGAATAAGCTACTCAGATGCTGAGGTTTGGAGCCTTAGAGATAACCCCACAGAAAATCCCACTCTGTGCTTATCTTGTGTATTCAGGGCCACAGAAATATCATGAAATCTATTAATTTTATTTCAATTAAAACAGTTCAAATTGAAGACAGTAATTTCTTCTGAAGGGCAACTAATACACATTGAATAGATGGAGGATTATGTAGAGAAATTACCTGGCAAATATCAGTGAAGGGTGAACAAATGGCAAGGGTTTCCTGCAGGAGCAAGTTGCTTGTGCTGAATTATATTGTGTAGCACTTAATGCAAAGGGAGCTTGTGCCAGGCTGAGCTTCAGAGGGAAATGACATGCCAAATAAATGTCATCACTCAAGAGCAGCTCACAGGAGAACTAAGAACTGAGGAAAACAAGGAGCTGAGGTCTGATAAATAATTTTCTTCACAACTAAAGTATCTTGTACCTAGGAGGTAAAAAAACCCCTATCTCTCGTCTTTATTCAGGGATTCTGTTTGATGATGTGTTTCCAGGTCAGCAGAGATTGTTGTCAGGAGAAGTGAAAAAGAGATTTCACTGTCTGCATACCCAGTTTCTGTGATGATCCCAGAGTCTTACAAACAAAATCCCCATCCAATTTACTACTCACATTGCAGTTGTGACTTCTGATCCTTTTATTCCAGCCTTTGTCTTTGCTAGGAGACATTGGGATGTGTCTGTGTAGAATAGGAAACTCTGGACTGGAAGCCTGCAGGTGAAAGCCACCGGGTTTGATGGTATCACCCAGACTTTTGTGCCTGTATCACCTGTTTTCTAGAGCAGGGACACAAATGCCTTCCCATCCTCCAGGTTTTAGCCAGGTATGGGAATTGTGTACGAGATACAATCTGTCCCTCAGGGCTCAGCCCACTCAGTCTGCAGAGGAGCCCAATTACGCTCCTTGCTTTAACGAGCTGTCGCACCCTGTCACACCCTCCCCGCCCGATTCCTTCCTTTCCTGCTGGCCTCCTCTCCCCTGCTGTCAGTAGTTGAAGCTCGTCAGTATTCCCGGTAGGAGCTCTCTTGGGTGTGGTTACAGAACTCTGCTCAGAACCTTGGGCTGTGGGGAGGATGTGGGACAAACCTCACCCTTGTTAGACCCTGGGTCAGCTCCTATGGCACTCCCAGGGCTGTCAAACCCGTGCCTCATTCACAGACAGTTCTTCTTCATGGAAGGTAGCTGTGCTCTTGGCTCTGCTCTTAAATCCACCAAATTCTGCCAGGGAATTCCTTGGCAGAACTTTTCCCAGTGAAGCACTTTCTACCCTTCACCTCTGCCCAGAATTTCCCCCCAGATTTCCCCAGCGTTGTGGAGATGGCTGCGAGGGTGCATTGCATTCACTCAGAGATGTTTGTCAGAGACTCAGCAGCAGAGTCCTCCACGAGGCTGCTCTTTGCAGCCAATATTCTGGGGGAATATCATCAGAATTGGTCAGTACCAGCACCAGCTTAGAGCCAGAGCTGTGTGGCACAGCACTGTGGAGGAACAGACTCTGCTCTCATTCTTGTCTTCAGTGCTCCTGAGAAGGAGAGAAGGAAGGGAGGATAGGAAGAAGGGAGAAGGAAGGCCCAGGATAGGCTCTGCCTCTGAGCTGCATCCCATTCAGTCTTGCTGCGATGGTTAGCTAGGATTTGAACAGGTCCAGAACCAGCTGGAAAAGTCAGAACAGGCCCCTGAGCAGAGCTCTCTGATGCCTTAGAAGGTATCTCACTTGGAGGTGAGAAAACTCAGAAAATATGCTGTACTTGATAGGAATTTTCCTCTTAGTTGGAGGCACCTGTATTCATCTCTTTTCCCAATAATGTGGAAAAATTAATAGGTTCCCATGCTAATTACAGGGAGTTGGGATGATGGCTCAGCTGCACAGGCCACTCCATTCATTTGGATAAGTCATGGATATTTATGCAAGTCATAATCCACCCCCAGGGTTCAGCCTATTCTGCACACAGACAAGCACACAGCAGACTGCAGGCTCTCCTTCACCACTTGCCTGTGGTGGAGCAGCCCCACTCCTTGTGTTCCTTTACACTGCTTCATTTTCCTCCCCTTCTTTTCTGTCACTTTCCCCCCTTTTCTGCACATCAGATTTTTTTTATCTGATGGAGTCTGCACTGATTAGGAAAATACCTCACCAAGTGCCTGGTTATGGCATGAATGTTTTGTTTCATTCTGTTGTGCTAGGGAGCAGCCTGCCATATAACCCTCTGTTTCATTAAACCAGAGCTGAAGGGGGTATGAATTATATTAATTAACCCCACATTTGCTGGAATAGACATCTGCACTGATCTCCTTGCATGCAGAAGCAGTGCCCAGCCATACAGTTCTTTGTCTTCCCCTTGGCTTGGGGATCAACTGCGTAAAGACAGCGCTGTGATGTTTGTAATGCCTCCCTTGTCATAAATCTCCACACTTCCTTTTCTTTCCACAGACTCTTCTGCCTTCTGGGGTGTGACTGAAGGATGTTCAGGGTTGGAGCTGAGAACTCCTGACTGTGATTTTTCCTTCCTCATTGAAGCAGGGCCTTGGGGTGATCATTTAATTCTAATTGACTTCTTGAAACATCTCAGTCCAGGTGCTGGGATCTAAAAGGGCAGAGGTATTTTTCCAAAGGTGCTGAGCAGCTTGGCTTAGACTGAAATTAGCAGCTGTTGATGCCTGTGTTTCTGGAAAAGAGGTTGCTTTTGGTTAAAGAACCCAAACCTGGGCTCTGGAGGCACTCAGCATTGAAAGATGTTGGTTGGGTAAACATAGTTTTTGTGCAGGTCTTTTTGCAAGAGTCTAGATATGGATTTAAGCTTTTAGGTTCCAATTTCTTGCTGGGAGATGTCCTCTCTTCTTAGGTCCTGTTTGGGTAGGACTCATACAGACAAGATCAGCCTGGCTGTGTTACAAGACCAGGTTAGCCTTGTCTGCATTAAATATCGCTTTACAAGAGCCCTCTAGGAAAAGGGCTTGTGTGCACCTACTGCTTTCTCCTGGTGTGTTTGTGATTCAGGCAGTGCAGCATCCCTTCCTAGCACTGTGAGCCTCCTCAGCTCTGCCCCGTGGTGCAGACAGCAGCTCTGTCATTTCCCCACCTTGCCCTGAGTTTGCAATACCTCTTTGAAGGCTTCCTGGTTCCTCCTCCTCTCCTTCGCTCCTGCCTTTGGTGTGGAGGCTCTTTCTCCTCCCTTTACACCTGCTGCTCTTTGGCTCCTTTGTGATTTTTATGCTCTCTGCTCTTTATGATCAGTCCATGAACCCGATGTGATCAGATTGCAGTGCTGATTTTTAATTTATTAAATAAGGAGGTGGAAGTGGAAGGTCTGTGGTTGAGCAAAACCAGCTTGCCCAGTCTTAATAAGCATGGAAGTGGATTCTGTCTGCTCTGGGCTGGTCTTATTGCAGAGCCTGAGGTGCTTGGGGGAAGAATTGGGCAACAAAATGAAATATTTCTTCTGTGGAGGCCACAGAGGGAGGGAGGAGCGTGGCTGTGAGGTGTCTGCTGCTTTGATTGCAGTGTCCTAGGCAGGCAGCTGAGGACATCATGAAAAAACAAGGGTCCTGTTGCTGTAAAGATAAAAAAATGCAAGGCTTTAAATCTCACCCAGCCACACTGGGTGTCCAGGGGGCTTGGATGGATTTATCTGAGGTCCTGCTGTGCTTTCATTTCAAAAATCAGGAGATGCAAAAGGAGGCTGTAGTGAAGTGGGGATCAGTCTGTTCTGCCATGTCTCAAGTGAAAAGATGAGAGGAAATGGCCTTAAATTGTGCCAGGAGAGGGTCAGATTAGATATTAGTAAAAAAATTGCACTGAAATGTCACAGCAATAGAAGTGCCAGGACAATTAAATATTCTGTTTTAATAGGTAAGGCATAAGCCAACTGGGTATTCATGTATAAAAAGTGTCCTGCTTAAAAGTTAATCTCATCCCATAGATTTGATGATTTGGTTTAGTTTTTGGAGAGAGATTCAAAGTCCTAGCATTAGCATAAAGCTTTGTACAATAAAAAAATAAAAATGGGCAGCTTCAGTTGTTACTGATAAATAGATGTGAACAAAGCTGGAAATGGAAAGTTGCATGTGGTTGAGGGGAACAGGATCTTTGTCGTATCATGAAACAGGCACTTTTGTCTTTTTGGCTGTTGAAAAAAGCAGAAATTAAAATTTAAAGTGAAGCTGTGTGACAATGAGAAAGACTAGAAGGGAAGGCAGGAGGTTGTGTGTGCACAAACACAGCCAAACATTTGGCATAGGAAGTTGGGAGGAGGTGACCAGAGCAGGGCATATTCTCACTGGGAGTTGTTGTGACTCTTGAGATAAATATGGATCCCAGCTGATAAACAGTTTGGGGTCTTTTTACTGCTCAGGGGGGAGGTTTAAGAGAGTGTGTAGGAACACAGCACAGAGTGTTCCCTGCACTACAAAAATCCTGAAAGTTTTAAGCTTTCTTCAGCCAGAGCTGAAGGGGTTTGATCCTTGTGATCATTTTAGTAGCTGCTGACAATTCTATTTTTGTGAATTTGTCTAATTCTTTTGAAATCAATGTCTTACCATGGCAGTAAGTTCTAGAACATTTTGATATTTGTTACAAAAAATGTGTTTTCAGTCCTGTTTGCTGGTTATGTCCTGATCTATGTTTTGAGGGGTGACCATTTTTCACCCTTTTACTCACTGATTCCTAACTTTATTCATTTCTTTATCAAACTACTTTTTGGCTACCTTTTCCCTAGCTGAAAAGTCCCAGTTATGATGTTGCCTTGTATGATTTGGCAATGATTGAATGCATTTCCAATTACACACAATACTTTCTAATGAAACCATTGGCTCATTAGTGCCTCCAATTCACCAGAGCTGAGATTTGTATGGATTTTTTATGAACTATGGGAGGAATCTGGAAGGACTTAGAGCATAGGTAGTGTCAGTGTGTGTGAATTTTGAAGGCAAGAGAAGCTTTTTATGCCCAAGTAGTGGTGATACAACCCTAAACTAGAGGTGGGTAGAAACCAGAAAAACTCAGCTGGGGGCTGCTGTGGTCATGGTGCTGTGCCTCTGATTTGCTGAATTCCTGGCTGGATCAGCAAATGGCTGGACTCAGCTATAATGCAAATACCACAAACCTCAGTGCAGTGGAAGCAGCAAAATCAATGTGGCAACGTGAAACATGGTCCATTTAGGTTGAAACATTTGGGTCAGTTTCAATTAATCTTCTAGACCATAGTGAAATAGTCATTTTCATCCCTCTTGTATGACATTTAGAACCACCCTGACATTTCTCATTGGTATTATACCAAGCACCTTTACCTGAAGAAAACAAAATGTTTTGCTCGTGTTGAAGGGAAGTGTGCTGGAATTTACAACATTCAGAAAAATGGGAGAAATTAATTTTCTTTTTTTTGTTCTGAATGAGAGCAAATGGGGAAAATCCAGAATTGCCAGTGGCATGCATGCATTAATTGGTATCTTATGTTTGTTGTTACTGCTCTGCATGCCTTGTTTCTTTCCAGCTCTTGGAGATGTGGCTGGCCTGGTTAGATGCTACTGAACAGGGAGAACCAGCCCATGCAGCTCTGAGCCCTTGGCCTCCTCTGCCCCTTGGGATGCTTCTTTCCTTCAGTTTCTGAGCAATTCTTTCAGTGGGGTTAGGAAATCAAAACTCTCTGTCTGAACACACAGTAAAAGCCTCAGCACTTGGGATTCTGCTGCTGGCAGACCCAAAGTCAGCCTTTGCTAACAGGATACAGATCTGGGCTTGGATTTTGGTTGCAGAGGTGTCAATTTGGCCAGAAATATGAGAGGGTGATCTCTCAGCTCAGACATGTGGCAGCAGGGGGTGCAGTGATCTCTCCCCCTTGGCTCATTGGCACTGCTAGTGGGACCCTTCAAGGGAAATTGGAGTTTTAGCAAATTAGGAGGTTTAAAGCTAAAGGTAGTGGGGAGATTGAAAAAAAAAATTGTTATGTGTTGTGGGTCTGCTCTAGTGTATGATGTGGGATCATAAAGCTGAGGCTTGGATATGGCATTGCCATAGGTTTGAGTGGGAGAAGGAGCTGCCTGTGGAAAACAAAGGAATTCCCAGCAGTAGAAATACTGCAAAAGTCTCTAGTGGGGGTGTTACACTTCAGACTGGGAAACTATCACTGTGGAAAGACTGTCCATTAAAATTTACAGAGCAGGTACAACTCTCCTTGTGTCACATTTGCTAGCTGGTGCTTATGTTGAGCACTGGTGTCACTGGTGTGCTGGATAAACCTCAGCCAAGGCAGGGACAGGTCAGCATGGAGATCTCCTGGAGCAGCTTCCTCCCTGGCCATCCATGCAGGGGTTACAGGGCCAGCAGGGAATTCATCTGGCCCTGGGAATTTGGCTCTGCAATAAGACCAGCCCAGAGCAGACAGAATCCACTTCCATGCTTATTAAGACTGGGCAAGCTGGTTTTGCTCAACCACAGACCTTCCACTTCCACCTCCTTATTTAATAAATTAAAAATCAGCACTGCAATGTGATCACATCGGGTTCATGGACTGATCAGGGAGAACAGAAAGAGCAGAGAGCATAAAAATCACAAAGGAGCCAAAGAGCAGCAGGTGTAGAGGGAGGAGAAAGAACCTCCACACCAAAGACTGGAGCAAAGGAGAGGAGGAGGAACCTGGAAGCCTTCAAAGAGGTATTGCAAACTCAGGGCAAGGAGGGGGATTCATCTGGGTGGGCAGGACAGCCCCTGTGGCTCTGTGGGGTCACATCTCCTCACCACCAGCAAGGGGATGGAGGGCAGGAGCATGGAGCAGGGAGAGCATTAATCTCACGGCTCATCTTGGCATCAGTGAATTCCTTCTTTGCAGGATGCAGGGCTGGAAACCAGCTTGGGTCCAACTCACACCACATGGGAATCTGGCCCAGACATTTTTGATTTTTCTGTGTCATGGTCTTTCTCAAAAATCTTCCTTATTTCTCTAACTGCTGTCAGAGCCCAGGCCTCTTCCAGAAGAGTCCTCCCTGACATTGCCACTGCTCCTGTGCCAAGAGCATAGTGGGATGACACTGGTTTGTGACTCAGGGATGGATCAGGTCCCATGGCTGCATCCAGCTGCCAGCAAATGCTCAGCATCTGCTGAGAGTTGGCAGAGCCTCACCGAGTGCCTCAACCTCATGAGCCAACAATGTCCTCACAGGTATTGTGCCACCACCACCAGTGGCAGCACTTCCAAACTTCAGGTCACAAATTCCTGGCTCTTTATATCTGGGGCTGCTGTTTCAAAAGAGAAGAAAGAATCTTTTGTATGATACCATTGCTGTGTTCTGATGCTGAACACTTCACTGTGATAGAGCAGCTGATTGTTTAATTGCCCACTTAGTTCAAAGTGTGCCACCTTTCAGTCCAATTCTTTGAGTCCAGTTAGGGTTGTATCACCACTACTTGGGCATGAAAAAAATTCTCTTGCCTTCAAAATCCACACACTGACACTGCCTATGCTCTAAGTCCTTCCAAATTCCTCCCATAGTTCATAATTCTAGAATTTGTTATTGCTATACTTGTACCTCAAGGAAGAGTCTTCCTCTGATCTGGATACATCAGGATCTCTTGCGTTATCACCTCTGTAAACATCTGGCATGTCTCTGGAGAAGACCAGTGCTCCCCAGACCCATCCTTGTGTTCTCCTTTCAGCCTTCCTCTGAGGAGTTACACAGCTTTGGCTGCTCCTGGTCTGCTAAGAGACATGAGCTGTGTGGGTGTTGGTAGGTGTGGAGGGCAGTGAAGGGTGCAGCTCCTACACATCCTTGTGGCTGTGCCCTCCATCCCAGTCCCCATGGCTTCCAGCGTCTTTGAAGCTTCATCTTGGTAGGCACAGTGATCCAGTGAGGTCTGTGGTGTGCATTTTTGGATTGGTGTGCAAGTCAATGTCCTGCATGGCAATGAGGGTGTGGGAGATGAGAAGGAAGATGAGAGGAAAGTGCCCATGTGTGCAGAACGCTGGGCAGAGCTGTAATTGGTGATCCCAAAGGGCAAACACTACAGACACAGCAGGGATATTCACACAAGGATGCTTCCAGATTAAAGTGCCCTGCTCTAAGGTTTCCCACATGGGCAGCAGATTAATTACCCTGCAACACCTTTAGAGTGGTGGATGCTTGGTCTTGTGGCCCCAACACCAGAAGTTCTGCCTGGAGGGATAAGGGAGCTCTTTTGCTGCCCTTGGTGCTCTGAGGTTCCTGGGAGATGGTTCAGCCTAACTCCTGAGGGAGGGAGGGAGGGGTGTAATTCCTCAGGTGGCTTGAGGGATGCAGGGAGTGTTGGGGGAAGCTTCCCAGAGCAGGGAGCCTTCTCCTCTGGCAGCTATCCATGTCCTTTAATTTTCTCTTGTACTCCTAACTCTCCACTGAGGTGTACACCACCATCAAAGTGGGTGCCTGTATCTCTGCAGGTCTCAGGGGCCTCTGTGCTGGTTGCTGTTTTGGCCAAAGCAACAGGAACTCCTGTGCTAAACCATGAACTCTTGTGTTCTGACCCAAAAATGCAGTGACCAACTGTGCTGAGGAAAGCTCAGGAAAATCCAGTCTCCATCATGGAGACCAACAGCCCTGGAGTCCACCTACCCCTGCTAAGCCCTCTGGGAGCATCTGGGGTTTGACCACTGCTATAATGAGTAGATGTTGTACCAATGCAGTGCTGTGTCCTTGTTGGAGGGGTGAGAGATAAAGCCGTGCCTGAGTGAGAGTCTCAGGTCATCTTTGAAGACTAAAGAGCAAGGTAATCAATTACCACAAGCCTGCCCGCAGGCCTTCAGCAAATCTGGCTCCCTTCCATAGCAGAAATAATAGCAATGTCCTTTGCCAGGTAATTTTCCAAATGATTATTTTAAATAATATGTTGCTGTGATCCAGCAAAAGAGTGTGGAGATTTATGAGAGCGTTTGTCTGCGAGAGGAAGAGCAGCCGTGAACTCTGCGGGCTGGCAGCGAGCAGCACGGGGCAAGAGGCACATCAAACACTCCCCGAGTGTCTCATTGCTCAGGTCCACTCTGTGTCTGGAGAAATGGAGACAGGGACACACATCTCATCCCTCAGCACTGGCTGCCAGCATCCCAGGTCACCAGGCAGATGGTGCTGGAGCTGCTCTGAGCTGGGAGGACACACTGGGGATGGTGGTGATGGATTGCTCCTCTGCCTTCCCAGGACAGCTCTGCTCAAAAGACAAAGGATGCTTGTTGGTCCTGGATCCATTGCCCCTTCCTGTGGTAAAAGCTGAGACAAAGGCTTGTTTTAACAGCAGCAGTGGGTGCAGTGTTTGGCAATACATTTTATTTCCTGGCTTGGAAATGAAGATTGTGGTGTTGTGTAGAAAGCAATCCAACAAGTCTTGGAGAGCATGTTCTCATGGGTGCTTCAGGTTACTCTGGCCACGTGCCTGCTTTCACTTTATTTTATTTTTTAAAGGCAGAATTAGGATACCTTAATCTAAGGGGGTTTTTTGTCATTTCTTGCCTGTTGTTGGATTTGGGAGAGAAGGGAGGACATGTGCAGTTGTTTCAGGATCAACAGGTATCCTGTGAACAAATAGTTTGGCTCTTCTTCCTATTAACTGGGACCCTGAGCAACTGGGTCTAGTGGGACATGTCCCTGCCCATGGCAGGCATGTTGGAACTGGACAACCTTCAAGATTTCTTCCAAGCCAAACCATGCTATGATTAAATAGCCTGTGATGACTTTGTCAGTGTTGAGGAGGTGCTTGTAGTGGGATTTGGCAGATGATACTGCCAGGGTGGAGTCAGTGAAAGGAGCCTCAGTGAAACTGAGACTCTGTCCTGTTGTTTAGGAAGGGAAAACAGCACATCCTGACAGAAACATATGGCCAAAAGATGCATGTCCTCATCATCATAATGGCGTTTTCTCTCTCTTTTTCCCTCCAGGTTACCTTGCACCCCGAAACCTTCCCAGTGCAGGCTTCTTCCCGTTCCTGCAGACGGTGCTGTGTGATTCTGATGCCAGGTGTAAGGGCACACCATACACACCAGAAGATCTGCTGCCAAGACTTAATGACATCTCACCCCTCAGACTGTAAGGGAATCTGAATATTTCCTGGTGTTAGGAGGTGTAAAACAAAGCCTGTCTTGAGGGGGAGGGAGCATCCATGCATGTCTGCGTGTATGTACAAATTCATCCACAACAGATGTACCTCAGCTACCTGTTCTAACAGATGTCTGGCACTTAGAAAAGAGAATATCAGCTGCAACTGGACACTTCAGAAGAAAATCACATTAGACATAGATCTTAGGAATGTGTCCACTGATTCAGGCTGGAATCTTCTGCTGAAGGGAATTTTACTCCCTGAGAAAAACTCTTCAGCTCACCCAGACCAAAGCAAAGGAACATGTTTTTGCACGGCTGTGGGTCAGATCTGTGATAAGACTTGCCCCCAGAGCAGCCCAGAATGTTGATCTGCCACTGAGAGGGATCAGCTCAGGATGCTTTGGCTGGAAGTTTGGATGTTAGTTCTGGAGCAACTGCTCTTTGAGCGTGTCCTCCAGGTGCCAGCCAGAACAGGTGTCCTCTCTGCAGGCCATCAAACATGTTAGGAAACACATGAAAATGCAGAAACAATTTTTGCCCGCAAAAGCACAGAGATTTGCAGCATGGAGCTGGCTGGGCATGTTTTGTTGGAATGTCCATTTGCTGAAATGGAAATGTTCAGTGGGATCATTTCAACTTCTTGATGTTCCAGTTGAAGTGAAGTAGGATTTGCCTTGAGGCTTGCCAGCCAGGGTGGTTTCTACATCCTGGCTGCCCAGTTCTGACAGACCCCTGGGGAACATGCCATGCTGAGGCCTGGCTGGTTCACGGAGAGCTAAAAATCTCTCCAGGGCATCTCACAATGGCCCTGGTTACTCATCTTTGCTTTTAGGTGAGAGGCTGCTCCATAGTCAGAGTCTCAAAATCCCCCTTGGCCAGAGGTTGAGATTCTGAAGAACTAAAATAGGCCCCACCATCAGGCAGTCCTGGGGTTGGTGGCTCCTTAAGGATCCTCCTTAGTGCAGAGGGAGTCGTTTCCTAGGCCAATTCAGTGGTCAGAATCTCTCCATGGGTGGGAAGGATGACTAAGGATGTGGGCAACTGAAGTTGCACAAGGTGAATCCTAATTAATTTCAAGGTCATGCAGCAGAAGAGAGGAGGGAAGGCAAAGCCACATGGAGACTGGATGCCTGGATTCACAGCTCTGTTCCTCAGTGTCATTGTTTTTCCCTGAGCATGTTAAACAATGGCTCATTTGGAGTATTGAAATGAAGAAATGGGAGCTTCTAGTGCCAAAGCTGGAGGTCTTCCATGGGTTTGAATAGCTACAAATCCTCCTTGCTTTCTGCTTTTGGTTTCTGAAAAGCTGTTTAGGAAATAAGTGTTTTTTCCTGCCAAATGAAAACCAAAGGATTTGGCCAAATTTTATATCAAGAGCATGAGTTATTACCAAGCATCTTGACCACTCTTGATCCTTGAGATTGTGTGTGGGGAGTATCATTATAGATACGTGGCCATACCTCCCATGCATGGTCAGGTCAGCCTTGCTGTGTTCTACAAAGAAAAATGCCAACTATGAAGTAGCCACAGCAAAACTAGCAGGATGCAGCAGAGTCTAAAACCTCAGGAAAAGATTCCTTGGGAAGGGGGAGGCTCCAGATGAATAGGTGGAGCTCTGCCTCAGGGGTGCTGGATCCCCACTGGGGAGTTTTTCACAAAGTGTTTGAGCTGTGGCCCTTCACTACCTGGATCTATTGTTTTGTAATATTCAGCTAATCCAGGCTGTTTTTCTCCTCTCCCATTGTGCAACTCACTGAAGCTCTTGTTAAGCTGTTTTATAACTTGCCCTAAAACTATGTATAACCAGAGGTCAGCAGAGAAAATGGGCAAGGTTCTCCCCTTTGATTCTGTTTCTTAGAGGCATTTACCAAGGTGTGCATGGTAAGGTTGCTTGAAATTTCCCTTAATAAAAGGAAACCAAGTCCAAAAACCAAGCTCAGCAATCTTTTCTCCTGTAGTGGAATGTTTGGGAAGGAGTGGAATGTTAAGGTCTTGTTGTCTGGAAGGATTTCTTGGTAAGGCCATACACTTTATAGCCTTGGAGTTCTGGACTTTTGCTTGCCCAAGATACGTGCCAGGCCTTCAGAAGGAACCAGGCTTTTGCATAATCCAGATTTCAACACACCTGCCATGAAATCCAGTTAAAGCAGTAAGTTAATTATAAGAAATTCTGGCAGTTGTTACAGTTGTCTCTTCTTTTTTTTTTTTTTTCCTTTTTTCTTCTTTTCTTTTTCCCCCCAGCAAACACAGGAGCTCATCCAGTGTAGCCAAGGACAGGCAGCCATCACCATGGAGTGCAGAGGTTCCTGAAAGCAGGAATGCTTCACTGGGTAGGTCACTCACTGCTCCAGGAAGTTCTGCTCTTTGAAGGCTGATCTTTTGAAGATCTCTGGACAGAGCTGCAGTTCTTAAAGCGCTGCTGAAATGATTTATGTGTTTCATAGAGGCACGTGACAATGGCCCTGACATTAGTGTAAATTCTTGGGGACAAGTACAAGTAGCTGTAGAGAAGACTTTGAAATTTGGCCAAGAAACCAAGATTAAATGGTTGTGTTTCACAGGAGCAATGCAAGATCACAGACTGATTGGACATTAATTAGAGACCTGGCTATTTATGGAATATTGCCCTTTTACTACCCACAAATTCTCCATAAACAGCTTATGATTTTTTTTTCAAATGGGTTTTTATCCACAGTTATCCAGCAAATAAGTTGTCTTCTGTGCCAGAGTGGATATTTATTGTTGGTGATGTTCTCCTCTGATGTGATTCTCTTTCCTGAAGGAACTTTCACTCTGAAAGTTTCCATAAAATCATTACAATTATTATTTGTTGATGGTAATGGCTGGTGCAATCTGCAAGCCATCATGATGGATAGTCCTTTCTGCAGGGAGCTCACGATGAAATGAATGATTACAGATTTGCATTTGCCTGTTCTGCTCCAGCCGTTCACTGTTCCAATTAGCATTCCTGCCAGCACCCTCTGTGGTGCACAGACAGAAAAAGGCAGAATGCAAAAGGGACCAAGTGCAGAGGCGTGGGGAGGGGAAAAGCAAATCAATGAACAGTTATGGGAACTATTGACTCATGCTGATGGTCAGGGAGGAACTCAGTTCTACATTTTATTTAAAAATAAAATTTAAAATGATAGGTCGTGGCCCCATATAACAAGTTACAGTGTCATCCAGAATTTCATTATATCAGAAAAAACCCTAAAATACTTACAGGTTGCCATTGGCTGTACCTTTGGAGACAGTTTGATAATGCACCCAAAGCTGTAGGTAGCTGTCCTGTGTCCTGATTTTATGTAGCAAAGAGGTTTGAAAAGCCATAAGTAAAATACAGTGTTTCAAACTGTTATTGCAGCTTTTGGGGATTTGGTATCTCATGGAGAGAAAAACCTTCAGAATGTTTCATCACCATCCAACTTGACTTCCAGCAACCACACGCTCAACAAGATCTTCAATTTTGGGAAGGTAAGTCTGTATTTGCATAATAGCTGAGTATGAACATTTATGTATTCTCATATTTAAGGAATTAGAAGCTCAAAGTACCAAGACACAGCTTTTATTGCTTTAGGATTTCCCCTATTATGTGAATGAGCTTTATTTTAGAAACACAGTGATTGTGGGTGGATTTTTAAGCTTTGTGGTGAGTTTTTTGTCCTCTAGGCAGAAACCAGGGAAACCTTGAGACATAATATCATGAAATACAAAATATATATAAATACTCTGAGATGCTTTGTTCAGAACTTGTGTGAGTTAAGATGTTTGCAGTATATTTTCTCTCTTATGAAATTAAAGATACAATGTCACAAGCTTTGACATTCAAATATTTATTTACTCGTGCTAGTCCTGCAGTGGCATCAGAGGCACTGTGTGTTTATTGTATAGGTATTTAATATTTATAGAATCTATTGCTTTGTAATAAAAATTTGTTACAATGCAGTGGACACTGCTTTTGTGGTTTGGTGTCCAGGCCTACAAACACTTAAGCACACTTTTCTCTTTGTAATAGATGAGGAATTTGAAGGGTTTTAGTGAAACCATTCAGCTGTTAGAATTCTGTCTACGCTGTAACCACAATGCTTTTCATTTACGGCTATCCCTTAGAAAAAGTCTCATCACTGTGTTTAGCACCATCCCAAACACGATATTGCTTTACAGCCACCCTGAATGTTTGCTGTTCTTTCAGAGGCAGCCCCAACACTCCACTGCAGGGAACCTCAGGGCCCTGCTGTGCCAGCTCCTGTCGCGGTACCTGGCACATCCCGGTGCCTCGGGAGGGAGCATGGCAGCCAACATCCACCACACCTTCTGCTTCACCAACTCCTCGCTTCTGGAGTCCTTTGCCCAGGAGTTCAGGACCCAGCTCTCCCAGGTGAGTGCCTGGGACCTTCCCTGGGGGCTGCAGCTGGGAGCTGTGGCAGTTCAGACAGGTCAGGCAGGGTTTGGAGCCACAACACAGCCCCTCGTGGGCAGGAGTTGCTCATCTCTGCACCAAGTGCAAGTTGGGCACGGTGAGGATGAGTGAATTCTTGTGCATAGGGTTAGCCCAGAGACCTTGGAAAGCCAAGGGTCATCCACTATCAGCTCATGGCTACTAAGGGTTCTCACCACATCTGGGCCTTGCTTCTCTTTGTTTGCCCCACTGTAGTGGCAGGTCAATAGAACAGCATGAGGATGTGGTGTAAATAAGAATGTTTAAACCTTGGGAAGGCAATAAATTTGTGTATTACCTCAGCAGTATAACTTCATCCAGTTACCCCTGCATCTGATCCAACAATTCATGATTGAAGCAGTACTTGTCTTTGGGAAAGCAATATAATTAAAGCAAATGAATCCTTTAAAGATAAAGCCTTCTTTTTTTTTTTTTTTTTTTTCTTTGCCAAGGTTAGAATTGATATTAATTTTCTTCTATTCCTAGTCTTTGGACTCTTTAGGATATTGTGAATCGTAGGGCTTGTCTGAACAGAGAATTTATTGTACAACCTGGGGTGTGAAGGTAAAACACAGTCACACTCTCAGTTATTACCTGTCCTTTGAATGTATTGTTTTGCAGACTTGCATGCAAGTGCAGTGCCAGCTGAAAAACATAGAAGTACCCCCCAGCAGCAAGGCTTCTGGTTATTGAATAATTTCTTGTGGTTATTAAATAATTTCTCCTGGTTCTTAAATAATTTCTTACATTTTTGTTTGTTAAGGTGCAGCACAACCCAGAGTACCAGGAGACTTTTGTCAATGAAATGGTCTCATTTCTGACACTCATCTCCCAAGTGCAGAATGACACCTCCCTGTGGCACCTGCTTTTGCTGGCCCCAGATGTGTTTCAGGACAACATGCAGCTGCAAGACATCATTGATTTCCTTCAGAATCCAAGCAGGTAAAACAGAGAAAATGGCAGGAGAAGCATTGAAAGCTGCTGGGTTTGTGTGCTGACCTCTAAGGGCATCACCTCTCCTCTTGAAAGAAAGGTGTTACCTTAAAAGCATGATTTGTTTGGGGGATGATGCAGCTCCATGCTAATGCATCTCTAAAGGTGTCTGTGCACTGTGAGCAGTGTGTTGTTTTTCAGTGACTCTTGTGTCATTCTTTTAATGGGAACTTGATATAAACTCTTGAGTTTTCTCCCAGCCTGCTTAGAGGCACTGTCATGCCCTTGTGCAGATAGAAAAGCTGGTGAGTTACAGGCACTGCCTTTGGTGGAAGAAAAACCCTCCTGGCTGGATAAAGAAAGCAGCCAGCTGCTTCTTTGCAGAAAAGCACAGAGCCAAGTTCAGCTTGCTTTGGAACACCTCAAGCACTTGTAGGGGAGCCATAATGTTTTTTAAAACTGATTTCCTAATCTACTGCTGGGTTAATCTTTCAAGGCTGGTCCCAAGAAAGCAGAGAAGAGAGGGAGCCTGGTTTTCTACCATATGGGCTTTAACACATCTGACTTGAAGGAAGTACCAGTTATGTACTTGCTCAGTGGTTATATGAAAAACAGAGCTGGCTTAACTGCATTATTTAACTGTACTGAAATATTTGATGCAGTTTGCACCTAGGGCAAGACAAATTTCTAAAATGGGCTTTGCCTTGAAATCCTTTTCCTGGGCTGTAGTTTGGCTAAACCCTCCCTGATCTCCAGAAGACACAAGTTACTCAAGATTAAGGGACTGTGTTCCAAGTCATCTTCTGGATGTGTGACTGACCCTGCTATAAAATATTCTGGATGGTCCAGTTGTTACAGTACATGGAGGACACCAAGAAACTGAGTGTCTTCAGACTGACTGCTTTTTGTTTTTATCTTGCATACCTGAGCAATTGGGTTAAGATGCCAAAAGAAGTTGTAGAAGCTTTGGCACTTTGATTGCACCCAGGCTTAGAGGGACTCACTTTTGATCACTGGTGTGTTGCTGAGGCACTTAGAAACCTGTACATTTCATATCAAGGTGATTTTCCATGCTGCATTGTGAGACCCATGTGTAAGCTGTAATGTACTTATCCTTAAAGGAGTCAGCAGCAGTGTGGCAGGAATTGTAATTTTATTCAGAAGCATTTTGTTCATGCTGCTGTTTCAGTCACAGAATTATTACATTTGGTTGCATTTACTGGCTTGCAGAACCCAACCTGAGAACCAGCCCTGTTGGAGTGCCCAGGGAGAATTAATATTTACTGTGCTGCTCTGCTTTGCTCTCCAGCTGCAGAGCTGGGGGAGGTTATCATAGGCACAACAAAGAGGCACATAGAATTTCATCACCAGAACTGTGCAGTGCTTTTATGCCTGGCATCTGGCACTGTAAATGCATGAGTAAAGAGTTATTGCAAAGAGATTGCACAAATAGTACTTTTAATGATGCTTACAAAAGCACATCTTAGCGAGCCTGCCCACGTCTCTTACTCAGGCAGGACTGAACTCCTAAAAAAGTGCTGTACAGAGAGGTTTTTTTGGTGGTTGAAATATGAAGGTATAGAAGAAAAGAACTTTTGCTCATTGTTACATCTGTATGAACCGAGTGATAAACACCACCAGTGTGAAACAGTAACTTCCAAGTCATGAATCCTATAGAAAGTTTAGCAGCAAATTTTATTACCCACAAAAACCTGGTTTGCAGACTGATTTCACAAATGTTCCTGTTTGTTGCTGTAAGATAGTTTTTCAGCTAAGCATATAAGCTGAGCTTTTTCTCCACAGCCAAAGTCTGCAGAAACCCTGCAAGACTGAAATAAAAGGGCAGCAACAACACTTGTTTCCATGTTTGCTGCCTTCTGATCTGTGTGATGTGCATCCATTTTTGGCAAGTCTGTGCCTGCCTCTTCCTTAGCTCTGCCATTGCTCAGCTAAATATGTCATTTATAACTGGGTTTCTTCCCCTCTAAGACTCTTACAAGCACATCTGCAGAATGAAAATGATGAGCACCAAGCCCAGGAAGCCTGCATGGAGACATTATGTTAAATTAGGACAGAAGAGATCCCTGGTGCTCTGCTCTCAGTAGCAGTCTGTTCCCACAGATCAGTATGCATTTATTCATGCCACTGAGATCTTTGTGTATCACCTGCAGAACTTGAGGCAGGTGAGAGAGAGACAGAGATGGTGCATTTCAGTGACCCCACAGCTACAGTAAAGGCTGCTCTTTATACAGGAGAAGAAGGGACTAATAATCACAGTGAAGTTTTCAGTAACCTGCACACCTGAGCAGGCAGTCCTTTAAATTAGTTCCTCTGTGGTACAATATGCCTGATTATCAGCTTGTTCCTTCCTATGACTGGAAAACATTCCTTGCTTCCCTGGCAGCCTGGCTATTACAGCATGAAAGAGGAAAGAAGGAGAATTGGAAATGGCAGCAGTTATTTGTGATCACTTCTTCCTTCCACAGACGTTTTCCCCCCTGGGATCCCTGCTCTCCCTGGCGCCTTGTCTCCTTGGTTCTTGGGGTTTTTTAGGAGGAAATTCCCCTGCAGCAGTGAATCACATGGCTAGTGTGTTACCTGGGTGTTTTCTGAGACCTGCTGGCTGGATTTTAGTGGCCTGTAGATTTTACATAACTCTGAAAAAGTGCACCTAATGGGTGCCACACGTGTGTTTGTGCTAATACACCACCATGGCTTTCCCACCAAAGCCCCTGGTGTTTGTATCTTGTGCATGATCAAACAAATCATTAAAAATAGGGGTGATGTCTTGTCTGTCAGACATTTCAAGAATGATAGATTGTATTCCAGCTGTTTCCTATTAGAGCATATAAACATGTAACCACAATTTATTTTCTTTTTTTCCCCCCTCCTTCAGTGTTGTGCTGGGAGCTCAGAATGTCTCTGCATCTCTGGTGAGCAATGATAGATTCAAAACTGTTCAGAATGAGGTTACAGATTCTCCACTTTCCCTGAACTGCTTGGAGCAAGGTAAGACTCCTCCTCTGAGTCATATCTCTGCTGAAAACCTGTGGTGCTGAGGAGAAGCAAACTACAGGCTAATAAGTAACCATACAGATTGCACACTGTTCAGGGCTCAGCATAATGGGTTCTTCCTTCAGCTTTTTACAAATGTGAATAAAATGCCTCATTTCAAATGGAAAAGTAAAAAAGGCTTGGGTTTGTCAGTAGACAATGGATTAACATGAGTTTGCAGGCTCAGTGGAAATGGGGAGCAGTAATGTTTCACTTTGATTTGCTTTTTTTGGGGGGTGATGTCAAAATCTGCCTCTGGTTGTAGACTCTAACTCAGCTTGGTGCAGCAAGGCAGGGGCTGCACAATGAGCTGTTTACATCCACACGAGCCATTCCTTCAAATCCCTGTCCCTTCCAGCAGAGATATCCCCCTCTAACTGGGGATCTGGGAACAGGCAAGGGAAAGGAACTAAATGCTACAAGGGACAGATGGGGATTGCTGTCCCTTCTCTACTTGTTTTGTGGAGATTGTGGGAGTTAAGGTGGGTAACAAGAAAGATGAGGTGTGCAAGAAGGGAAGACATGCAAAGTGGCTGATGAGAGGATTGGACACATGGGGATATCAAGATGAGTGTAAATGGCTGTGGGAGACATGAATGATGCTGCAGACAGAGCTTATGTGTGAGCTGTAAAAAAGCAACCCTAAATGAAGGGAAAGAAACCATAATAAATACTTGGCCACCTTACTCTGCATTACTGACAGCAAAGTGCTCCTGAAGCAGGAGGAGACCTCTGTTAGCATCCAGATCACAGCAGCATTGAATTGTTCCTGCATGATTTCAGCACAGAAAGTCACTTCTAGGATGCCATTCTCACTTCCCTTGAAAGGCCAGGAAGAGTTACACCCCAAAAGAACACTCAGATTTGTAACCAGGATATTGTGGCTTGTGGTAGGAGCCTGACTTCATATGTGCATGTTATCCTGAATAGACTTGCCATTATAGCACCTCTCAGATTCCAGAATTACATGATCTTTACTAATATTCCCTTCACATTTTTGTTGTAGATAAAGAAAGAAATTGGGTGACCAGATCTATTTGTAATTCCTTTGTTCACTGGAAAGACAATCACACTTCAGTATCTGAATTGGAGGAAGTTCTAAGGTGAGACATTAGCTAAAGGGATATTACTAACAGTGTAATTCAAATCTATGATCTTTGCTCTAAATCACCTTACATTTCCACTTGCATTGATTTCATATTCACTAAAACACTTTTTTGTTCCCCTCCAGAAAAATAAAGTCACCAGAGATTGGTGGAAAGCATTCCAAGAGGTCCATTAATTCAGATGATTTAGAAGCCATACAAAAGCATCTACATCGTTTAAAAGGCTTTGAGGAAAAAATGAATAGAAGTGAATTAAAAAGCTTAAATCTATTCAGAAATTTGAAGAATGAAACATTACAGAAATTGTATGCATTTCTTGAACTGGGAATGAATCCACACCATGATTATAAATTAAAGGAACCATATAATAAGGAAATAATTGATGAAATCTATAACTTCACATCACTGCAATTACAGAGTGACTTTAATGGGACTTCCATTTTCAATACAATGACCCAGTGGAAAGAAATTCAGAGGGCTTTAAAATTAGCTACAATGCTTTGGAATCCAGCTCTCCTAAGTAATTCCAATTTTAGTACATTGAAAACTAAGGATGCTCTCAAAATGTTGCTCTCCACAAGCATGCCATCACTTCTGGAAGGTCTCAGAGACCGTTTGAGTGGATTGCAAGAAATCCCATCTGTGTTTTCTGATGATCTGCTCGAGCCTGAGTCCTACAGAAACTTCCCAGAGCAGCTCCTAGCTCTTGAGGAGATGTTTTTTAGAATGATGGGCACAAATGTAGGTTATCAGTACCTCCTGCTGCCTGTGTTCGAGCTGATGAGGGCTGTAGAGAAGTCCATGGGGGAGGCCTGGTGGGATGAGTTGAACGTCTACTGGCGCATTGGGGAGAAGCTGAGATCCATGAGGTGGAATAACACAGCCATCGTCGCCTATGGGCAGTTCTTGGAGGTGTTAAACAGCCATTTGCAAAAGCTGAATAATAAATCAAGTGGTGTCTTCAGTGAGGAGTTGGATCAGGTGTCAGAGTTCATAACAGCTGTGTTTAAAGAGTTTGGGGAAAGCTCTGGAGTAGCCAATATCTCACAAGTCACTCAAGCCATCCAGAAGACGTTAAACATCTTAAAAGACTTACAGCTGAATTATAATGTCAGTGCATTAAAATCTATAGATCTTTTCTTTAATTTTAACAATAAAACCTTGGAGAGCTTGTCTGAACTTCTGAGAACAGGAATGAAAATCCTTCATTATTCAAGTGCCAGTGAAGGTTCCAGTGAAGACATAATTAACCCCATCTATAATTTAACACATCTTCTACTGCAGGAGTTCAGCCAGTCTCCCTCACAGCACAATTCCTCACTACAGGCAAAAGTTTGGGAGTTCTTGCGATCAGCCTTGGATCCTTTCCTTGAGCCCAGCAGCAATGGCCATAGGACACTCCAGAACTGCTCCTTTGAGGATCTGCTTGACATAGGCCTTGAGGTGCTGTTTGAAAATGCCACTCTAAGGGACTCCTCAGCCAGGAGCCCCTGCAAGCCCCTCCTGGATTCCTTGGGCATGGAGGGTGGGACAGGCAGCAATGAGACCTTTCCCAGGCTGTTCCAGCTGGCCATAAGCAACCTGCAGCTGTCCCCAGAGTTTGCTGCTGCCTACAACAACAGCAGGGAGAGCTTTGCCAAGGAGCTGTCGTGCCTCACCCGAGCTCTGCGTTTGTCCCTGAGTTTCCTGTCCAAGTTAAACCTTGTCTCTGGGCTGGGAAACTCGTGGCTCCAGGAGAAGGTGAGAGCTCTGAGTGCAGCCACAGAGGGGCTGGTGCAGGGTGATGCCTCGTGCCCCATCCCAGCCCAGGATGTGGGTGATGTGTCCCCATCCCAGCTTCTGAACATGCTCCTTCCTGCCCTGCTGAATGAAACAGTGCTGAGCTCCCTGAATTCCTCTGGCAGCTCAGCAGCCTGGGATGGGCTGCCTGTGTTTTCCCTCCTGTCAGCAGCTGCTTCCACGAAGAACAGCAGTCTCGATGAGCTGCTGCAGGTGGGCAGAGCTGCCTCCAGCCAGCCCGAGTGGGGACACTTCTCCCGGCTGTGGCACGCCACTGGCAGCCTGCTGACCTCCAAATGGAGCCTGACAAAAGTGGGTGAATATGTGGAGCTCCTGCAAATGATGAAGAAAGCTCTAATCCTTGTGGACTTTGGGGTAGCTCCTGGAAAAGCATTGGTGCATCAGATCTTTCAGAATTCTACTGAAGCAATGGAATCCTCAGATCTGAGTGATTTGTATAGTGCATTAAAACTCCTTTTCAGTTCAACTTCTGCCACAGACAACACACTGGACTTGGAAAGAATATTTCAAGAAATACTTCCTCTGTATGAAGGGGGTGGTGAAGGACTGTTCTACTCTAATCCCTATGGAAAAGAAAATCAAGATGTTCTGACTATGGCTGCAGTGATTTGGAATGAGATAATTTTAAACAGGACTCATTTTAATGCAGAGAATGCATGGGAGCTTGTCAAAATGCTTGCACTCGATGCAATCTCGCTCGAAGACATTGAAAATTATCTCAGCACAAATGAAAAAGTGTCATCATTATTTTCTGACTTCTTGTTGACCCCTGAAATTTCTGAAAATTTTGCAGAACACCTTCTGTCCCTTGAGAAACTTCTTGGCGCCATGGCAAAGGTGAATACCAGTGATCATTATCTGCTGATCTCTTCTTTGTCTAAGCTAATGGAGAAGCTCCTTCCTGGAGGGCAGGAAAATGAACTTGATGCTTTCTGGCACATTGCTGAAGGTCTCCAGTCCTTGAACTGGAGTAATACAGACAATTTCACTGCCCAGTTACTTCTAGACATGCTGCAAAATCTGCTAAATACACTGGAAAATTACTCCAGTCTTCCTTTCTGTGATGAACTGAAGCAGCTGCTAAACTTTGCATCCTCCATCTTTGAGCTGTACGATGAAGAAGACTCCAGGGGAAACAACATCTCCATGTACTTGCAGGCCATGCAGAGAGGTATCTTAACTTTGAAAGGCTTGCAGAAGAGGTATAACATCAGTGAGCTTGAATCCCTCAGCCTGTTACTTGATTCTTACAGTAACTATACCCAGAGACTGATGGAAATGTGGGGAGCAGGAATGAAAGTTCTTCATGACACCAACTTAAACAAAACATTGGAGGAGAAAATGGACACTGTCTATAATTTCTCACGTTTGCTGCTGCAGGAGTTCAGCCAGTCTCCCTCACAGCACAATTCCTCACTACAGGCAAAAGTTTGGGAGTTCTTGCGATCAGCCTTGGATCCTTTCCTTGAGCCCAGCAGCAATGGCCATAGGACACTCCAGAACTGCTCCTTTGAGGATCTGCTTGACATAGGCCTTGAGGTGCTGTTTGAAAATGCCACTCTAAGGGACTCCTCAGCCAGGAGCCCCTGCAAGCCCCTCCTGGATTCCTTGGGCATGGAGGGTGGGACAGGCAGCAATGAGACCTTTCCCAGGCTGTTCCAGCTGGCCATAAGCAACCTGCAGCTGTCCCCAGAGTTTGCTGCTGCCTACAACAACAGCAGGGAGAGCTTTGCCAAGGAGCTGTCGTGCCTCACCCGAGCTCTGCGTTTGTCCCTGAGTTTCCTGTCCAAGTTAAACCTTGTCTCTGGGCTGGGAAACTCGTGGCTCCAGGAGAAGGTGAGAGCTCTGAGTGCAGCCACAGAGGGGCTGGTGCAGGGTGATGCCTCGTGCCCCATCCCAGCCCAGGATGTGGGTGATGCGTCCCCATCCCAGCTTCTGAACGTGCTCCTTCCTGCCCTGCTGAATGAAACAGTGCTGAGCTCCCTGAATTCCTCTGGCAGTGCCACAGGCTGGAATAACCTGACCACGCTCTCCAGTGTGGCACAGGATGAGCTCCACAACCTGCTGCAGAGGCTCCAGCAGAGCCTCACCATAGGCAGCTACTACACAAGTGTCTGGGGTGTGTTTGACAGCTTCCTCAGCACCAACAGGAACCCAGCTGCAGGAGCTCCCCTTGCAAGGCTGTTGGAAGCAGTGGCAAGTGACTCTGCCAGTGACCTGTCAGCTCTAGAAATCACAGAAGCCACCCTCTACATTCTCAACGGGCTGAACATCCCTGGCCTGCTAAATGAATTCAATATAAGTTCCAGCTCAGCTTCTCTCTCCAACAAAACCAGTTTTGACACTGTGATTGATATTGTTGCTCATCACTTCACTGTCGTGGCAGAAACCCTTTACAACAAGACTGTGCCTTGGACTCTGAGTGACCACACTCTGTCCCCAACCAGCTTGATCACACAGTGAGTTTGGGCTTTGGGTATTGTAATTCCATGCATGGGTTGTGACCACCATTCTCATTCCAGCATGAGAAGTATGGAACTTTCTTCCAGTGGAACAACCTAAGCCTGCAATCACTGTAATTCAGGACACAATGTATAATGTGGGTTAAATTGAAGCAGAGGAAACTTCTCCTTGAGCTGAAAGTACAGCTGAAAGTCAGACATACAAAAAATTTTGTGTGTTGGCACACGTATCAATGCACAGGAACAGAGTCCTGAAGGAGTCTCACCACCAGTGGTAGGCTCTTGGGAAAACCTTCCTTTTGTGGGATGACTCTCTAATTTTTGATCCTCAGTCTCCCTTAGGTGTGCCTTTCCATCTATGTAATGCATCCATCACATAGATGTGAACTTTTCAAGTGTGTTTTCTTATTTGGAGAGTGAATGACAGCTTTGGGAAATAACAGCAGAAAGAATTGATGGAATAAAACTGGGGGGGTACCCACTTAGGAGAGATGGCTTTCATCTGGAATTCTTATTTACTCTGCTGAGGAGCAGCATCCACAGATGACAGGTCGCTCACTAATACATACCTTGTTTTTGAAAGAGAAGCTGATTTAAATTCCTATCTTATTTTTCAGATTTCTGTTTTTAGAATTTCAAAACACCGTCTTGCAGATGACAGCGAACAACAGCTATAACCCTTACCTGATGTGTTTAATAAATTCTGCAGAAGCTGAGGATGGGGAATTGACAGGTGATCATGATTTCATTAATGCTCAGGGGCCTCAGCTGCAATGTGTTTTGTCTAATGGTGGGAAGGAATGGTGCTGCATGGTTTTATCTGCTGGCAATTAACTGGAGCTGTGAGACCTGGGGAAGCCAGACTGGGATTTTATTTATGTCACATTGGATTGTGAGTTTCCATCCCAGTCTCTCCAGAAGGCACCTCTCTTCTTCTCAGTGTGATGACAGGTTGCTGACACTCAGACAAAGCAATCTTACAAATAGAAACCTCTTTCCCTTCACAGCTTAATGCAGCTGTAATATGACAGCAGTTATTTCTGAGAGCTAACATGGTGTTTCACATAGATACTCATCTTGTGTGCTTATTGTAACACCCAAGAGGTTTCACCTGTGTACTTATTACCAGGATGGGCTGGATTTCACTAGGAACAGAGCATCTACTTGAACTCAATCCCTTATAACCCAGATTACAATTTAGGCCTTGCTCTGTGATTTCAGAGGTCCTCAGCCATGGGAGTTTGGTGGAAAATAGCAATGCTCAGTTGGCCTCAGAATAAAAGTGCTGATATTCCCATCTGTGAAGTTTCTGGCATTTTTGTCTGGAGTAACTATTGTTTTTTTCCCCTGCACAGAAAACATCACACTGCTTTTGAAGCGAATTCATCTGAAAAAGAACTATTTTATGCAAAATAATACCTCTGAGAAACATTCATCCATACCAGAGCTCCTGAAGCTAAAAGTGAGTCTGCTTAAAATGCTGACTTGAAGGACATCCTGCAGTGATACATGGATGTGCAATGGTGGTTTTGAAAAACAGAATATGGAAAAAAGTTTTCTTAAGAGAACAGCTGATAAAAACTAGGACTAAAACTCTGTGTTCTGCATGCTGCCTGTATTTGAAGGTCAACTGTAAACTGGGTTGAGGAAGTTGTTCTTTTATCTGTCCCTACCAAGTGTACACCCATTTTTCAGAGAAGGTAGAGGTGTTCCTGTCCTCCCATGTGCTGGATAGGATGGCTCTGTTTTCCACCAGCTTTCCCAGGAGGATAAGCACTGCAGAGATGGCCAGTGGCAGCATATTCCTCAGTGCACCACTAGTTTTAAAATTCAGTATATTGAGACTTCCTGAAGCACCTTGCAGAGCTGCAATCATTCTAGGATGCCTCAGCTTCACTTGAGGAGGAGGTAGGGAGGAGTTCTGAAAGGCACAGATATAGAGATTAGATACCTCTGCCCTGCTGAAAATCCATGGAATTGTGCACTCCTAATTGGCAGTTAGCAGCATGACTAACTGGGTTACTGCATGAGGAGCTGTACCAACAGCAGTGTGGCTGGAGTCAAGTCCCCACGTGCTCCTCTGGCCCCAGATGTCACACAACACCAGAATGGCTTCTGAGATGAAGCACCAGCATTGATTCATAGAGTTCCCTCACCAGCTTTGGGTTTGGCAGTGCCTCATTTGAATAAAATGCTTCTTCATGACTGCACTAATATCATGCATGCACTTCAGTCTATTACTCCATATGAGAAACAGCATTTAAAAGTCCTTTTAAAAAATACAGCAGTGTGCAATGTTGTTGCTGTGTAATATATCTGTAACAATAATATGATGAGCTCAGTGTGACAGGTACTTAAGAGCATAAAGCTGGAAATAATTCTTCCCATAAGAGCCTGATAATGTAAATAATGATGTCAGACAAGAGGGAAGCCCATAATAGCAAAGGACTATAATTTTACACGGGTTGGCAGATGAGGAAGCTCTGACTTGTGGCCAAGTCCCTTTCCTGTGCTGCAGTAGATGACCAGGTGGTGTCTGAAAGGCTAAACCTGTTGTGCAAGGTAGATTTATTTGGTCTCTAAGAAGATTAATTAGTAAACAGGTAAGTCCAATGGAGTACTGCTGTCTTAAGTGTGTTGGCCAGGGGAAATGACATGTTAAGGTTTGCAAGGTTTCTTAGATCCAGCCAGGTCTGCCAGAAGCTCACACAATGATTGTCACAAGCTGTTCTTTTGGAGACCTTTTGAATGAACTAAATCTATATATATATTTCAAAATCCTAGTCCTGAGGAGAGACAGAAAGGGACAGCTAGACTCTTTAAAGCTTGCCTTTTATAATTCTGTCATCTAACTGGTGTTTGTGCATTTTTCTTCCTTTTTTTCAAAATGTCCTTTGAAGATCTCTCGCCTCCGGGATCTGACAGCACTTCTGTGTGACTATGAGAGCTTTCAGTCCATCCAGCAGCTCTGCCACCTCCCTGAGGCTCCCTTTGGGGAGCTGTGTGAGCAGGGCCAGTCTCAGGAGCAGCTCCTTCGTGCTGCTGAGCTGAGCAGCCAGCTGGTGACCAGCGTGCTGAGTCACAGGAGGATCTCCCAGGAGCTCCAGAATGTCCTCATTGGGGATGCCACAGACATCCAGGCACAGATCAAGTGGTGAGGCTCTCTCTCTGAGCTAGACTGTTTTACTATTCTGTTTATGAAATGACTTCTTGCCTTCTCTTTATATTCTCAGTTTTGTTTGTTGTTTTGTTTTTCCAATTCAGGCTTCAAGAAAACGTACCAGAAATTGCATTCTTTCAAGAGATTCCTCAGTATGTGGCTACTTTGAATTCCATGTTGAACGTCACTGAGAGTTTAACAGACTCCAGCAAGCAAGGTACTCTTCTGTATTTTTTACTGCACTGTATTTTCTTTACAGTGTTGGTAAACATCACCACTGTTACCACACTTGCTGCTGGGAATCCCAGAACTGCCCAGCTGCCAGGAAGAACTGGTATTAAAGAACTAACCACACACCATGACCTTGGGATCCTTTATCTGGGGTATTTCTAGAGCCTGCTCAAGACCACACAAGAAAGCACCAAGTCTTTCCATCTAAGCAAATTTTGCTGTCCTGAGATGTGATAACTTCAGCCCACAAACCAGACTGTAAAATGTAGGAAGTAATGACTATATGTCCCAAGTTTTTTTTTTTTTTAATTTTTTTCATATCAGCAGTGAGGTACCACACTCCCATACTCCACATAAAGTCTTCTCCATGTGCTTGAGATTTGCTGTGTGTCTGGAGAAAGCTGTAATACCAATTGTTCTTTGTTCATTCCAGAAAAGTTAAGAGACGTGTTTAAAAATGTGGACCAGCTCAAAGAGGACCTCAGAAACACAACAGGAATGTCCACAGCCAGCATTGATGCTCTTCTGGAAGCATCTTTCCCAGAAAACAGCAGTCAGGTAAGTTTGCTGTTATCCTTTAGGGAGGTCTTGCTGCTTTCTACTGCTCAGACCATTAAAACTTAGAATTTGTTAGTGAATGCAGCTGAGCAGGTCAGTGGGTGTGTGACAGCACAGATGACCCCACAGAGACAGACAGAGGATAGCAGAGCATGTTATGGGCTGGGATAGCCACCAGAAATGCAGCAGGAGCATCACTGTTGTCAGCCCAGCCACTGGAGACTGGGAGCCACGTGGTCCCTTGGGCTGTGACCAGGAGCTGGGCAGCAGCCAGGCACTGCCTGGAGAGGGATGGCTCTGATCTGGAGCAAGGCACAACTCTCTGGGACACACTAATGGGGGCTGAGCAGGGTCTTCAGTCAGTCCTGGTCACTGAGAAGTTGTCCCAGTCCAGGTGGAAAAGTACATTTATAACCACAACGTGTGAGAGCACTCAGGGTCCAAAAATACCCTCCCAGAATGAGAGATGAGCTCCCTTCCTCAGCCTCCTGCTCCTGCAAGCAGAGCTCCAGATGCTTTTCCCCTTCCCAGCCATCTTGTCTGGACTGGGCCCCAAAGAGTGTGCTCTCTTCCAAACTTCACATGCATCAGTCAATGAGAAATTGAAGCCACAAAAGCTTTTACTACTGTGCAAGCTGGGGAGTAAAACACAGTCCTTAGGATTTGTCCCTGGGAGCAGGAGTAATGGGCAGGCATTTTCTGGTTCTTGGGTGGTTGAAATATGGCTCTGTGGAAAGAACACCAGGCAGGCAAGATTAACTCAGGCATGGTGGAGTGTGCAGTGCACCCCTAACAATTCTCCTTTTCCTTTGTGCTCACCCAGCTCCTCTCTCAGGTGCTGCAGCTGGAGTCCTGCAGTGCCCATGCCACTGACCCACAGCTGCAAGTGGTGCTGCAGGAGCTGTGCAGCCTCCCTGTGCCAGAGAGGACTCGCAGGACCTACCTCCTTGGGGTCACCCTGCTCAGACACTTGGACATTTACAATTTCTTATACAAGGTTAGTGCTGGATTTTTGGAGTGCTTTCTGCATGCCCTGGCTGAAGGGTTATAAAATATCATTGCAGTGGCCAGAAGCTACACTGATTTACACAAGCCAAAGATCAGGCTTTGCTCATGCAGCAAGTTTTATTGCATATCCATGCTGTGACAGAGTGGATATAAATGAGAATCCCAGCTGGTGTAAAGCAGCAAACCTCATTTAAAGGCACTGGACCTACTCTAAATGCCTCCCTATCTGCTAGTATCCTTTATGTGCTGTCACAACCTCTTGAACACTCCCAGCTGACCCAAAAATGAGCTAAATTTTGATTCCTTGAAAAGGGAAGCCCTGGAAAAAGTCCTGTAAAATATCTTTTCCCTTTCTGTTTGGAACGACAAAGTTATTAAATGGTTCAAATTTCTCCTACCCCAGCTATAGAAACAGCATCTAAGAAAACATTCACAAAGAAATGAATAGTGAGCATGTATTTAAAAATGCAGGAGTGATCCTGGGCAAAAAAAAAGTTGTTAAGTGACAATGCCAATGAATTTGGGCTCAGGTCAAAAGTCACTTGTAGTGTTTGACACGTGTACGTGAAATGAGAGATCTGATCATATCCCAGCCAGTACATGACACATGTTTCCCAACTGTAGGTGTTTGGAAACACACTGTTAGATTATGTAATGTTCAGGTGAATGGTTTGCAAAAGTGCTTGGGGATTTAGGCATACTAATCCCATTCATTTCCCATGGGACACCCACTCTGTAAAGCCTCCTTGCAGTTTTGAAAATCCCACAGTGCTCATGTTTGAGTTAACACAATATGGGTGTGTGCATGCCTGTGCACGCAGATTCCTGATCATCATAATTGATTTCCTTCCTGCCTCCTGCAGATGTTTTTCCCCAAGGAACTTCAGAGACCCATGGACAAGATGTTAGGCCTTCTGACAAAAATGAAATATTTCAGACACCAGGTTGAATCTGGCATTGATCCATTGCTACAAGCTATTCATTCCCTGAAAAAGCTCCGACAGTCCAGGAAAATGCCACTGACTAAGGTATGTGTAGTCTGCATGTGCTTTTGAGGCAAAATACCACTGAAATGGTTTCCACAGTAACTTCCTACCCTAGAAGCCACAGGTGCATTAAACCATAGATTCTGTTCAAAGCAACAGTGTTCTGAGGAAAAGCTCTGTCAAACTTATCTCTGGAAGTGCTCAAGGCCAGGCTGGATGGGGCTTCTGGCAGGTGTCCCTGCCCATGGCAGGAGGTTGGAATGAGATGAGCTTTGTGCTCTCTTCCAACCCAATCCATTCTGTGAGTCTCCATTGCCTTCCTGGGGGAGTTTTGATTTGGAGCAGTGGGACCATCAAGTGCTCATGAGTGGGGAGGAACACTTGGAGCAAGAATGTCTTAAAGGAGAGAGGATTTCCAGCAAAATACTGGAAGGATCAGCTGGTGAAAACAGCTGGAGGACTGCCCACTAAAGGCAAACCCACCAAAGTCAGCAGCAAAATCTGCCTTAGCTTTAGTGTGCATTAGATCACACCCAAAGCCTCAGACTGCCCAAAACATTCAGTACAGACCCATTACTGCTCTGACAGCTGCAGTAACTCCAGGGTGCTCTGCCTTCATCCAGTACAGTGCCCAATCCATCTCTGATCCGTAGTCCAGGAGAGCACAAGTGACAGGAATTGTTCCTGGTCATCATTCTGCCTGCACATTGCAGAGCCATGTGCAGCCATGGGCTGGATGGGGACAGTGCTGTGCACATCCCTGTGACAAATGTGTGTTGTAACCCAGGTGTGTGAATGTCACCAGGCACACATTATAGGGGATTTCTCTGCACACATTGTAGGCACTTCCCACATTGGCTGACATACCATGGAAATAAATGTGCCACATCTGTCATAACAAAAAAATGGATGATTTCCATGGGAAGTTCCTATTTTTGTAAATGCAAACCTCTCATAAGAAAGCAGTATAAAAATGTTCAGTCCTTTCCTTCTCATTCTGTTATTTCTCTCCAAGTGGGGTGCTTTCAGTGTGCAGGATTTATTTGTGTTTTGTCTTTTCTGCAGGCGTTATTTAAACCAAACAACTCTGGGATAACACATGGCACTTTTAAATCCATGTCAAAAGTCCTCTGCAACCAGGAGATCACACCCCTGTTTTTTGAGTCTTTGCTTCCAGACTTTGGAGACCCTGTAAGCAACAGTTCTCATGCAGAGGATGTCTATGTCCAAAAGCTGATGAGGAAATATGGAATTCCTCAGGATTCCAGTAAGTCTGGCTTTTCCCTAGGGCACAAACGTTTCAAAGCTGAACTCTGCTATTTCCAGACAGATCTAGTGCTGAGCTATTCTCCATATGTCTCTGAGGGCTGTAAGTGCTCATTATTTATGGTAGCTGAAGATCTGCACTGCCCTAATTATAGGTGGTTTATTGCCATAAATGTTCAAAGGGAAAACTGCCTGTGCAGCAGAGCAGTGCTTGACACTGCACTGTCTCCCATTTGTGGATGATCTGGTCCTAGGGCTCGACAGGTCACTGCTTTTTCTTGATGTGTAGTTTTTCTGACTGTACTGACATTATTAGCTCCTCTGAGTTCACAAAACTGCATTTAACCTTCAAGCAGATAATGTTGGCTCCAACAGAGAGACTCTTGTTGTCTTGAGTTCAGCAACAGGAGATCTTGGGGGTGGATTGCTTTTGTCAAGATACATTAGATCACTCAGTGAAGAGGGCCCTGAAGTCATTCACTGGCCACAGCAATAAACTGGGCAGATGGGAGAAAAAACACGCTGGCAGCTTTCTTGTGTCTGGTCTGTTTGTTCTCTGTGCAATTTGTTTGCTTTTCTCCCCTTGCAGCCCCCTTTTGCTTATCCTTTTACCTGGACCTGGTCAAGACCCCCACCGGAGCTTTGATTTGGTCCTTCTTAAAACCAATGGTGCTTGGGAAGATCCTTTTCACCCCAGATACCCCAGAAACTCGAGCAATCATGGGAAAGGTATGGCTCTGCTCCAGGACATCAGGATACACCCACTGCACAGGGCTGTAATTTATCTAGCACAGGCTTGTTTCCCTGGGAAGCAGAAGGCTTCTTTCTCACTGTTTGGAGTATTCATCAAATTATCTTTTCCTACTTGCCTTGCTGGCCATATGAGTCATCTTTTGTCTTTGGTTGAATCTTCCTTCCAGAAGCTGCTGTCGGTCTAATATTTATAGGACAATTGTTTAAGGCCTTCAGCTTATCGAGTTTCACCCCCATATTTTCAGCCAGTAGGAGAGATGTGTCTCCCAGGACAAATGCTGTAACCAGTGCTTGTTCACAGGCAGACCAGAGGCAGAAGGAAAGCAGACATTCAAGACATGCTCTAATGCATAAATACAGTGTGTTAAGGGGTATTTTGCCAAACAATGAGAGGATGCTAGGAAAAATCCTAAGGAAAACAAATTTGGTCTCAGCTGTTTTATTGTTTTATTTAGTGGTTAAAATCTGTAAGGTAATGAATAAATTAATCCTTTTATGCTGTGGGCTTCTTTTGTAGTCAAATGCAACCCTGGAGCAGATGGCTGAGTTAGCCCTGAAGTCCCAGGAGTGGCTGGACCAGTCTCCTGTCATCCTGAATTCACTGACCAGGTTAAACCAGACAGTTCCAATGATCAAGGTATGACTTCCTACCTCCCCTCTGCCTCTTGCCAGGAGGGACCTGAGAGGATGGATTTGTCCACTGAAGTAAACTGGGGTTCCAGGGACATCTTGGGTCAGCTGGGGAGACCCCTCTCAGGGTGTTCTGGACTTCACAGTTTCTGCCTGTTCCTTAACAGAGATGCTCCTGACTCACCTTTCCCTGCAAATTCTCTTTCTCAAATGAACTGTTTGTAATATGCTCCCTGACCCTGGCTGTGCTGGGGCCTGCTGGAGGGCTAAGATGAGCAGGGAATACTCTTCAGTTTGTAAATTAACTTTCTGCTTGATGGACTGATCCAGCCAGCCAAGACCAGGCAAGAAATGAATTTTTCAGAAAATGAAACAGTATCTATAATAAGCATGTGGTTCTGGGTACACACATAAGAGCTAGAAGATGTTTTGTACCTCAGTGAATGTAAATAAAATTTCTTTTTCCCCCTCCTAAGAAGCCTAGCCTTGCTTGGATACAGAAAGCAGTAGACTGTAATGTTACACACACTTGTTTCCCATTCTCTGTAGTAAAAATTGTCTCCTTTTCTTACAAAAATGAGATCCCTGGAAGCCAAAAGCATTAGCAGTTAATTTTAGGGGTTGGAATTCATTCTAATTTCCGTGGCAGCAAGAGAAAATCCAGAGTGGAATATGCAAAAGTGAAATGAAATGTTCTCTGCTGATTGCAGTCATTGGTGGAATATTGAAATACTCAGCCAAACAAAAACCTGTGCTGATCTCCAAGTGAAGTTTTGGTTGCCTATGCATTGTGCACTGGCTGTGTTCACAGGACTTAAAACAGACACAAGGGAAATTTACTTCTAGAATAACTAAAATCATCCATGATTTTTTTGATGGGACTCTAGTGCCTGGTGGAGACTCAGTGGGCATCTTTTCTTGACTCAAAGAAGCACTGACTTGGATTTAGGGAGCTTTCTATGCCATTCCCATTGCTGGCATTTCCCCATCGTGATGCAGAGTGAAGGGATTAGGGAGGGGGCAGTGCAAATACCCAGTGAAGGCAGCTGCTCTGTGCTAGTTTGGAATTACACAGTGAGTGAGCTCAAGAAGCTTCTGGTCAAACTGATGCTTTGTCTTTGTCTGCTTGTTGATAGAACGCCCTGCAGAATCCCTTTGTGCAGGTTTTTATCAAGCTGATGGTGGATTTGGACGCAGCTGAGCTCCTGAGTCAGATAAATGAGCTGGGTAAGTGTGTCCATGATGTGCTGCCCTCTTCCTTACTTGTACTTTAGATCTGGGAGCTCCAGGTTCAGCCAGCTGCAGCCATCCCATAGTCTGCTCTTCTCTGGCCCGCGTTGGAAGCTCCAGGGCAAGGCAATCCCAGCTGTGATGCAGAAATCTTCCAGGGAAAAGGCTCTTAGAGAGCAAAGTGCTGGCGTGGAGAGGTGTTTCTCCTGGGTGTTCGGGGGTGCAGGGACGGGAGCTTTGCCGCTGCGTGTGGCCACTGGAGGACACTGTTTAGCCGTAATTATGGCTTCAAATGAGCTACCTGGGACTGGGCTGGAAAATGTTGTGGAGAGCTCCCTTGCATCGCAGCGAGGTTCAGATCCGAACTTCTCCAGAGCAGAAGAGCCAGGGATCAGATAAATGTACCCAGGCTGATGGAGCCAGAGGCTTCAATGCAGGAGATGCTCTGCTGCAGTTTGGTGGGTCTGCAGTGCCCTCCAAGGTGACATTTGGTGCTGTGCACTGTGAGAATCACCAGTAACAGTGGTGGTGGTACATCCCCTGTGAGTGCACAGCATGGGGATCACAGTCCCTTCCTGCCAGCCTTGCTGTCCCTACCTGCTTTGGCAGTGAGTGACCAGGCATGTCACCATAAATCTGAACTGTGCCAGCAAACCCAGCAGCAGCCCAGAGTGATTATGCTCTGTTGGAGTCATTTACATGCAGTTGGTGATGACCCCTGTGTTATTCATGAGCAACAACTCCTGCCTTAACTCCCCATAAAGCCACGGAGCCTGCAGCAGCTGTTCCATATTAGTTACCTTGCATTATGCAGCCACCTTTGAAACCTGCCAGCAAACAGCAGCATCTTTATTAACTGCAGCATCAGGTTCAGTCCACACATCAGCACAGCACTCACAGCTCTGCCTTGATGTGCCTGGATAAAGCGTGTCCTCCCCTGAGACACAGCAGCTCAAAAGGAGAGTTGATTACCTCCTAAACCAGAGGGTGTGGAAGGACTGGGGAGCACCACGTGCATGTCTAAAGCCCCAGCAGGTCAGTGGGGACTTCTGATTTGGGATGGCTGTCACATCCCATTGCTGGCATCCTCCCAAAGGCAAGCTCACGAGCATATTACAAATGATTAACATAAAAACTGGGTCAACAGCATGCCTCCATTGCATTGCTGAGTGCAGAAATGTATTTCACGCTGCATATTTAGCAGGATGGGTTCTGGTTTGTTTTCTTTCCTCCTTTCTGGTGTCATCAGCAGCGTGAAGGAGTGGAAAGATGGAGTGGGGTTTTTGCTGGGTGTAGTGATGCTGGAGGGATTGGTTGTGGGGTTTTTTCCTAGATGATATCCGGCTGGAACTGCAGAACAACGCTGATGTTGTTGAGCAGCTGAACACTTTGGCTGTCCTGGCTGTGAACGTCTCCTCCTGCGTCTCCTTCAACCGCATCCGGCCAGTGCAGAACCTGGACGAGCTAGAAGCGGTGGCTAAGGAGCTCTTCCTGAAGAACGAGCTGTTTGCAAGTATGTGACAGTCCCAAATCCCCCTGACAGTTAAATTCTGCCTGACAGAGTGTGGGAATGCAGCATAAAATATTTGGTTTTTCACCAGCAACTGTTGTGGTCACAGCTCCCACCACGCTGCAGTTGATTTGGAGCAAGTGTGTGTGGGACCTGCACATTGAAACCTCCTTTTCATACCTCCTCTTCCCTTACACCTCCCCTGTCTCTGGTCAGCTGGTGATTTCTCTTGGTTAATTCTCAATTTGAATAAAATCCCACTGCCCCAAGGTGATCTTTGTGCAGCCATTTCCTTTCAAGCTGCTCTGGGAAAAGGTGCTTTTAATCAAGAAATGTATCACAGAATCATTCAGGTTGGAAAAGACCTTTAAGATCCTCAAGTCCAAATATGAGACAATTCAATTTATTAGAAGGTCATAAATCACTTGAGGTATTCCAGCCAAGCACCACAATGGTGTACTGGGTCTTCTAAGTCACACTTTTCACATTTGTGGGATCAGACTGCAGAGAGGTGTGGAGGGAGCAGGAAATAGGAACTTATATTTGTATCATTAATACATCTTAATATTTAAAGATTAGATCCACTCATAAATCCTGTGACCTGTTTGGTTTGATACTTCATAATTGAGGTGCAGATAGAAACTTCTGCTTCTCTTGGAACTTCAAACCCTGGTAATATTTGTCCTTTCCCATAGTAGCAGTTTTCTTCTCTGTTTATCCCCATTTCTATCACATGTTTTATATATGGAATAATCAGGAAAAATGTTCTGGCTAGAAAAATTTCTGTGAAGAAGCCCTGGTAAAAATGAGGAGCTCCTACATATCTCTGTGTGCTGTCGACTCCAAAGGAAATCCTTTTCCCTTTCTTTTCCCAGGTATCATTTTCAAGCTGCCTTCAAGGCCTGGCCACTCAGTTGCTGGGGGCCTGTCCCTCCCTCCTGTGCTCAACTACACCATCAGGATGAGCAGCAGGATCACCCAAACCACCAACAGGATCCGCGAGCGCATCTGGACCGTGGGCCCGCACAACTCCACCTCCCAGAGCCAGATTTACAGTAGGGCCTTCATCTACATCCAGGACAGCATTGAAAGGGCCATCATTGAACTGCAGACTGGCAAGAAACCAGAGGAAATAGCTGTTCAGGTCCAGGCCATGCCCTACCCCTGCTACAACAAGGATATGTAAGTTTGGGTGGCTTTTGCCTTCATGTTTTGTGTCAACTCATCTTGTGTGAGTTTACCATTCCTTAATATCATACTCACATGGCATAAAAATAATTTATTTCTGTTCAGTTGGGTTTTTTTCTCAAGAAAATTCCCAAAAGAGGGAATTTTTGAGTCTAAGATTGTCTGTTTAGTTTGCCTAATCTTTAGTTTTTGGTGCTCTTTTTATACCTGGATTGTGGTGGTAACTGTAGGTTTTCCAGCAGGTAAAACTCCCTGTCCCTGTTTTACTACACATAGTAGGGTTGAGAGTTGGCAGAACTTGGTTAAACATGAGTCTTGGCTTGTTCTGCAGGTGTTCACATGCAGACAATGCAGCAGAACTTAGAAAATAGATTTTTTTTGGGGGGGGAAAAAAGGGTGCCTAGGTTTATCAGCTTTACAGTGGCCAAACTGAGTGGAAAACCCACAGGGAAGGGATTTCAGTGTCCATCAGGGATCACTGGAGGATGTTCAGCAGAAGTATTGATAGATGTGAGGATCTCTGTGCCCTGACTGAGGGTCTCCCTTGGAGCAAAGGGATAGGCTGGACCTAGGAGCTTTTCCTACTGAAAAACCTCCTTGCCAACTGCGTGAGCCAGAAGATTTTTTGGGAGCTATAAAATATCATTTAGGAGCCACAGCAGAGCTGTTCTTCTCCTGTGTCAGCTGGCACTGAAGAGAGCTGGGCACCTATAACCCCTCCTCAGGACATGTGAGGTGCCCAGGAAGCAGGAAGGAAGCATCCAAACCCAATTCTGCAGCAAATCCTGGGTTATTGCTGAGAGAGAGTTTTGTGCAGGTGATTAACTTCCTGCTGGAAGCACTGACTCCAGTGTTCTCTGCTCCTTTTTGTTCTTGGCCTGCTGGGAAAACCACTTGCCTTTGGGTTTCCCTCTCCCCAGCCCAGGTTCAGAGGGATGTGTTTGCTCAATTATTAAAATACCTCAAGGCTTTGGATTTGCATCCAGCAGAAGTCATCACAAAATGCCTGCTTATTGATTGTTATCATCCTGGAGAGAAAAGGGGGGAGAATATGAATTATACATATATATATATTATACATACATATATATATATATATTATATATATATATAATATATATAACATATATAATACATATATATATAATGTATATATAATGTATATATATATATATATAAAATGTGTATATATATATATAAAATGCATATATATGTGTGTATATATATACACACACACACATATGCACACACCAGTACACAAGAGGTGTTGTGCTATGCTGAATTTTTAGGAGAGCCTTTCCTGGTTCTTTATAAATAAGGCTTCATTTGCATGGAAGCATTTCTTAAAATGCTGGTTTATAGGAAATTTTCAGCTTTACAGGTAAAAAAAAAAAGTTTGAAAACAAATGTAATGTTCATTTCTCACTGTTATTGTACATTATTCCAGGAATAACACAGGTTGTGGGTTTCAAACCAGGTTTAGAAATTAAGGAGGAAAACATAAGCCCTGCAGGTACAATGAAGGGGATCCCCTGCTATAAAAACTTGCTTTCCATGGCAAAAGGAGAAATTTATTTTTGGCCATTGTATTTGGGGATTTTTTTCCTTCACACATTTGGCACTGGAAGAAGGTTTTAACTAAAATGAGGAGCCAAGAAATGTGCCCTGGGTCTGCCAGTCCTGTGGGATGGTAGCACAGGCAACCTATAGGAAAGCACCCACATCCAAACTCCCAACAGCAGGAAATATGGCCTGATCATGGAATTTGGCCATGATATCTGGGAAGAGAGCTGGGAATTATGTGATGTTTCCAAATGGAATGCAGCCCATCAGAGAGCCAGGAGATGCCACTGCCCATGGTGCTTCCTGCTCCTGCCAGTGGTGCTGCTGAGCAAGGAAATCCCTCTGCAACATTAAAAAAAAAATATTCTGAGCAGTCAGAAGTTTGATGAATAGAAAATCTAATGCAATGGCAAAGGAGTCTTTTTTGGGTAATTATTAATTTTACTCCACATTTTGAAATATAAGCATGTCTTTTCCTGTGCCAGAGTATTGTTCTGAAAAATATATTCTTGTATAAAGCCTTAATCCCCAGAACATTTTGTATTCAGCTAAAGCTTGCTTTTGCCTTTTACAGGTTCTTAACCAGCGTGACCTACTCTCTTCCATTTGCTCTGATGGCTGCCTGGGTGCTGTTTATAGCTGATTTTGTTAAAACACTTGTTCAGGAGAAAGATCTGAGGCTTTATGAGGTATGGGGAAACTTTCTGGGGCGTGCAGAATTACAAACAGATTTTCCTTATTCGCGGTTAGTGTGTCTGATGTTCAATATTAAATGGAGCAAAACAAGCATTAAGGAAAATATTCCAGATACCTATTGTTTGACCTGCAGTGTGTGAATTCTGACATTATAACCAAGCTCAAAGCCATGGAAGTGCAGGGTGTTTGCCCTTCAAGTGGAGGGAATATTGCTTTGCAGTGCTGAACACAGGAAACATGGGCACCTCACAAAATTACAGGGTTTCTGAAGATTTAAAGCTCTCTAAAAATTGACTTTGAGTCATACCTACTGGGGACAAAGACATGAAAAGTGACTTATTTCCTATCCTTGAAGTTATTATACTTAATATTTCAGAAGGTGCTACATATTACATCAGCTCCTCTGAAATGAAGTTCTTCATTCAGGTTGCCTGTTGGAAAAGAAATGACATTGAGACATTGGGAATTTAGGAAATTAACTCAGGTTTTCAGTGTGATCACTGTCAACAGAGATGAATAGCAAAGAACTTTTGTCAAACTGAGCTTCAGCAAGCAACAAAAGCTTTGAGCAGATTTGTTTTTTATCCAACACCATGGAAAAAAATACTGATTCACCAAAAACACTTCCAAGAAAGGACACTCTGACCTGTGATGAGATGGAAAATGAATGAACCCCGGTGTGTGCTCCCTGGCAGCCCCCTACTCTCATTTAGGCAACCATTTTCACTGTCTCTAAGGACCAGGGCATCACTAATCTTTTTAGCTGTGTAATAATCCACAAGAAAACACCAGCACATGTAGTTTCTTCTGGGTTTATCAATACAAATTTGCAGTTTTATGCAAGGGGAATTAATTATCAGCTAATATAAATGAATATTTTTTCCTTCTGACCATAGTAATTTAGCTGTTATTTTTTTGTCTTGAGGTCTGCCTTTGAGAAAGGTCTGGTTTCAAAGACATTTGAGAGCTTTTAGGCTTAAACTACTGGATCAATTATTATTTTAAAAAACAACCAAAAGGCTTTACAAAACTTACAAATCTAAGGCCAGAAGCTGCTTTGGAGCTTTTGGGCTAAGACATTTGGTCCTGGCAGGTCATGTCTGGGCTGTTCTTTTCCAACAGAGTGCTTTGCAAACCTTGGGCATTCCTGAAATGGGAGTGCATGGTTTGTCCCTGGATAGAATAAGCATGGTCTGGTTGCAGGCCCTGTCCAGAAGCTGGAAAAAGAAATAATTCTTCATTTCTCTGAAATGCCACTTGTGGTTGTTATTTTAACCTTCCTCTGTGCAGTACATGAAGATGATGGGTGTCAATGCCAGCAGCCATTTCATCGCCTGGTTCATCGAGTGCGCCATCTTCCTCCTGATTACCGTCACCTTCCTCATCGTTGTTCTGAAAGTGGGTGAGATCCTTCCCAAAACAGACACAGCACTCCTGTTCCTGTACCTGATGGACTACAGCCTGTCCATCATAGCCATGAGCTACTTCATCAGTGTTTTCTTCAACAACACCAACATCGCTGCCTTGGTGGGCAGCCTGGTCTACATCCTCACCTTCTTCCCCTTCATCGTGCTGCTCGTCATCGAGAACCACCTGAGCTTCTCTGTCAAGAGCCTCCTGGTGAGTTCTGCTTCTCCATATTCCCAGACATTGTGTGGAGGCAGGGACCTCACAACATTCCAGCTCTTACTGTACCTTGTGCCTTTCTGAATTCCATCAGCGGGTGGTGACAGGCACGCTAGGAGAGTTGGCCATGGACCTTTTGAGGGACACCTGGAATTAGCTGTGTCCCTGACTGAAGGCACTCCTTGTGGAATTTTAGTGAGTTCCCACCTGCCAGCTGAATCACAGTCGTTTGAGCTATGTATTTTCATTGCAAAGGAAAATGGGCTACTTCCACCCACTCTGAAAAACCAGGCTGTCTCAGTGAGGGGTTTGGGTAGCAGGGCTGGCTCTGCTCATTGCTGCCTCAGATCATCCTCTGGCTTCCTGTGTCTCAAATTCCTACACATGGGAGTAGATGCAAAGCCTTGTTTCTTACCAAGGGGCAGAGTAGGTAGGTGTTAGGTTCCAGAAGCCAGACTCATCACCAGATTCAGGAAATGACATCTATTAATGCAAGTGGTAAAAGAATTAACCACATGGCTCCATGAGGTAATTCTCAAGCACTGCTGTATTTCAAAAGCCTAAAATAAAGCCCTGTATGAGGGAGGAAGCTGTGTCCAGGGTGTGGAAGCAAAAGAAAGTCAAGCTCCAAGGAGACATTTCAGCCTGTCACCAGGTAGCACTTCCCATCACAGGCCTGGTCCAGTGCTCCTTGTGACTGTTGGGGGAAAAAACAAACCCAACTCTCATTTTTCTGGCTATTGGAATAACCCAGTGAGGTACCTGATTGCTTGACTGACCTGACTTCTCGTTGAGACTAATTCAAATGTTTCTTGTTTTCAATTTTGTTTTTTCCTCAGAGTCTGTTGTCTCCAACTGCCTTCAGTTATGCAAGTCAATACATTGCTCGCTACGAGGCACAGGGCATAGGTGAGTTTGTGGCTGACAAAGCCAGGCTTTGAGCTCTCCTGGGGGTGGTATTTCACTGGCTGGGAGGGGTTCTGATTGTATTTCTCAATTCCTCTCTGCAGGACTGCAGTGGGACAACATGTACAAGTCCCCAATGATTGGAGACAACACTTCCTTTGGCTGGATGTGCTGGCTCATTCTGATAGACTCCTTCATTTACTTCATCCTGGGGTGGTACATAAGGAATGTTTTCCCAGGTAAGGGTGCAAAGCATTCTCTCTTTTGGAGAACAGTGAGCACAGAGCTGGCTGAGGCAGTGAGACAGTGCCCACACACTGTCCCAGACCAAAGGGAGCACAACTTTGTGGATGTCTGAGCCTGTTAATGGCACTGACAGAGAGCTCAGCAAGGGAGAATTAGGGTTTCTCAGCCTGTCACTTGGCTAGGTGGGTCTCCTGAAGAAGCTGAAGCCAAGGACACAGGGAGGGTGGGACTGCAGTCTGGTGGGTGAGAGTGGAGCATGTTAGACTGCATTTGTCAGCTGAGTGATTTTGAGCTGTGTTACTTACATCATTTGGTTTCAAAAAGTAATTCCTGCCTTGGGCAAGAGCCAGTACATTTGTCTTTTGCTTTTCTTCCCCACCTAATGAAGCAGTCCACTAGCATATGGAAATCTACCCAGTGGAAAATATAAAGTTCTCCTGCCCTCCAGCTATGGAGTTACTCAGAATAACAAATTACTGAGTGCTTCCTATTGTGCCAATCAGAAAAAGTCTCTACAAAGTCCTGGTGGTGCATGAACATATCAAGAAATCTCTGTGTAGTTAATTTTTGCTATTTTGAGTGCACCCCAACAGTGGCACTCCCTGAGGAACAGATAGCTGAATGAGACTCCTGTTCCTGCAGGTAGATATGGCATGGCTGCTCCCTGGTACTTCCCCCTGCTTCCATCTTACTGGATTGAGTACAACAGCTACCTGCCCTTCTGGAATGAGAAACAAAGATGCCTGCTCTTCTCCAAGCTGATGTTAAGGAAAGAAGTCACCCTCCCCAACAAGATATGTATGTGGATACTAGAAGGGGTAGCAATAATAACTTATAGTTTGGGTAAACAAAGCCAAATTTGTAAAGGGGCACCATACTCAGAAAACAGCATTGATTGTTATTTTGAAGCACAGGAAATATTGAAAGCTGGTACTCACATGAATGGAGATCTGGCCAGCCCTTAAATTATATTTGTTCTTTCTGTTGTGAAGAGTCAAGTAGTGATTTTCACACTCATACTCACGTGTGTTGTAGTTGGGCAGTTATCTTCCATGCCTGTCTCTCTGTAGAAATACACTTTTGTCTGGGCAAGCAAATACAGGTTTCCACTTGGCAAAGGGCACGTGTTCTTTGCTTATCTCTTTAAATATTTAGCCTGTAGAATATTGAGATCACATATAAAAGCTTGCTGGTTCCACCTAACTGAAAATAACTCCGTAGTTTTGCTTCATGTCCTCTAATTTTCTGTGCTTGTTTAGTATAAATAAAGTTAGGTGCTCTGAAACACCTAAATATGAGACCTTTTCAGAAGTGATTAATGCCTGTTGTCAGGAGTTATTAGAAACTTCAGAAATAAAAAGGAAAAATCCCAGAGAGTTCAAAATGATACACATCTGGTGGCATGTTCTCAATGCTCCTGGCTGAAAGGCGCCTGCCTCTGCTGTATTTTGGTTTGCTCTGAGATGAGAAAAGTAGCACAACACCTGCTGCACTGCAGTAGCTGTCCCTGACCCTTCTCTTTGTTGTCAAAGGTGCCCCCCACCCTCACGTGGAACCAGAGCCCACCGACCTCCCCTTGGGAGTCTCCCTCCACGGCATAACAAAGGTTTACGGATCCAAAGCTGCAGTGGACAACCTCAGCCTCAACTTCTATGAAGGGAATATCACTTCCCTGCTGGGACACAATGGAGCTGGGAAAACTACAACCATGTGTGTATCCTTTAAAGCAGCTCTTTTTTAGCCTGTGGGGTGTGGTTGGGTGAGCAAGAGGGCAAGTTGGGCTGTGCAGCAGTGGGAGACTGAGGAAGGTGCTTCACTAGGCCAAATCCCTCCTGTAGTTTCATCTTGGTCATGGATGACCTCAGGAGTGCCTTCATCTATTAGAATTCTTTAGGTTCTAAAAGGTCCTTTTCTGCTTAGGAACATGCTTTTTAATCTGCTGAGATACCTGGGATACACAGCACAGCAGCTGTTCAGGTGTTTTGTTCCATGGCCTGGGGTTAGGTTGTTCTGGAACCCGTGGGGAGCTCATGCACACACCAAAGCTGAAGTGATGCTAGCAAGAAAACTTAATAAAGATACACTTCAGCTGTACAGAGTCACGTGTTGGCTGGGCTGGAATGGCAGGGGATTAATGCATTGGCCTTTCAGCCTTGCTGTTTATAAATGATTATTTGACTTGTTAGATAACAGTACTAAAACAGACCTGTAGAACTTGATTTCTCCACTGATATATATGTGCATATCTCTGAAAGGACCATGAAGCTGATAAATAGAAGCCTCAGAAGAGCCAAAATCAGTAAGACAGATGTGTGCTTCACCTCAGCTTATTATCAATTCACCTCATATTCTGTTTGCAAAATGTAGCAAAGGTGATGTGCAGAAAAGTATAAAACCTTCCTGAAACTTAGCAGAGGCTTCAAATCCTGAATAAGGTCACAAATTGCTGCCTTTAAATGATGGTTTAAAGTCCCAGGAGAGAAGAAAAACTCAGTGAAGGGTGGTCTGAGATGCATCTTCTCCCTTTAGTCCCTGCAGGACAGCACCAAAAATGAGCTGTAATGTGCAGGTAGTTATTCTGAGCAGAGGGAGTTTGACTCAGCTCCTGCTTGGTGGTGATTATTTGCTTGAAGTAGATGAAAGTGCTGCCACTGTGAGGTGTCTCATTGAGAAGTCCTCTCCCATTTCTCATGAATAATGGCAGTGAAATCAGGTCTGCATGCTCTGCTGGGATTAGTCAGATGAAAAGGTGGTTTTCAGTCTCAGCTGTGGTTACAATATGAGGGCCTGTGGGCACTCCAGGCAAACCTCAGAGAATAAGGAGTAACTGCATTCTGGGAATTCCCAGTAATTAAACTGGAAGTCAAGGGCATTCCTGAGTGTGTGGCATATGGGTCTGACCTAGGGAGAGAGGGAGGCTGCAGCAGGTAAAAGCCAAGGGGAGGAGTAGCCAGGGTGAGCTTGGAGCTTGGCCCTGCAATCCCACAGAGGGGAACAAGGGTGTTAATTTGCCTCTGCTCTGCCAGAGCATGGCACACAGTGGGCAGTGGTGTCTGGCTGGAAGGAGTGGGAGGGGGATACAAGAAAACCTTGGAAGTGGTGACAGCTCCAAAGCCACATGAAAAAAATTACCCATGACTTCCTCCTTTTTCTAACTTCCCCTTTCTGTTTTTTTTTCCTTCAGATCTATTTTGACTGGGTTGTTCCCTACATCATCAGGCACAATCTTTGTGTATGGCAAAGACATCAGGACTGACCAGGAGGTGATCAGGAAGAACATGGGGGTGTGCATGCAGCACAACGTGCTCTTCAACTACCTCACCACCAAGGAGCACCTGCTGCTCTATGGCTACATCAAAGTCCCTCACTGCAGCAAACAAGAGCTCTACCAAGAAGTGAAGAGGTATAAAAGTAGCAGGGGGTGGGAGAAGGGAGAGAGGACTGTCAAAATAGTTGTGTGGTGGTGCCAGTGCCCCTGCAAAGCTCAAAATCATGGATTGGAGGTCGTGCTGCAGCTCCAGCTTAGGGTTCAAATGGTGCCTTGCTCTGACTAGAGGAATATATTGATACCTGTGCTGTAAGAAAACCATATCTCTTCTCAGGGGATTTACAGGCTGCTGTGGCAATTATTTGGAGATGAATTTATAGGCCTAAGGGGCTACTCCTTGCTGCTTTACAGTTTGCCCTGGGAAGAGATTTAATCAACCAGTCAGAAAGATGATGTTGGCTTTATTGGTTCTGCAGAGAAATGAAGCAGCCAGAACATCCCAGGGAGTTTGGATCTTGGTGTCTCACTTGATGGGGTTGAGCCTTTAACCTTGACTTGTCAGATGAAAACTTTGAAAACATCTTCAGAAATGTTTTAAATGAAAGTCCCAATGACTGAGCTGTGGGGTGACTCTACAATGTGACCACTCAGCAGAGTGGTCCATACTTGAGCAGGTTTTCATTTCCAGTTACAGTTTTTTCAGGTATTTTCAGATTCCCTGCTTGAAGGACAACTTTTGGGGGTTGTTTTCCCTCTGTTTTGCAGGACTTTGAAGGAGACTGGGCTGTACAGCCATCGTCACAAGCTGGCTGGCACCTTGTCAGGGGGGATGAAGAGGAAGTTATCCATAGCCATTGCTCTCCTGGGGGGATCCAGGGTGGTGATTCTGGATGAACCAACCACGGGCGTGGATCCGTGCTCCCGGAGGAGCATTTGGGAAATCATCTCCAAGAATAAGAAAGGTACTGTGATGAGAGGAGATGTTGCCCTCCAAAGAGGGACAAAGGTGATGTGTGTCACTTTACAAAGACGGTACCAGTGGATTTGAATTGTGGGTTTTGGAGGCCAGAGAGAGAAAAAAATTTGGGAGACTGGAATTTTGCAGTTCTGGAGGGTGCATCCTGGTTGGTTTCTGTAAATTCACAGTGTCATTTAAAAAATAACTTCCCCATAGAACACAGCTTATGATACTGTAAAATTTGTCTCTCTTGTTTCCTTTCATCCAATTTCACTAATAATTACCCAAAAATGCAGTTGATTTTCACCTGATACTCTGTGTTCCCTCATCCAGTGAGGCTTTCAGCTGTCTCACTGTTGAGATAAGGGCAGATCTGATCAGAATGTGATAAAATTGCTATTAACATTCATTGTATTGGTTCAACAATGTGGACTTACTTGCCATGGGCTGATCCAGAGCAAGGGAGGCTCTGGAACCCCTGCCACTATATTGATGATACCATTGTGTAGGGAAACACAGAAATTTTTGAGGAAGAAAAGAAAATAACCCAAATCCTTCTAAAATCCAGCTTTGCCATAAAACCAGGTGTCCATTCTGTGGTGACTGTGTTTTCCAGGCAGAACCATCATTCTCTCCACACATCACCTGGATGAAGCAGAAGTGCTGAGCGACCGGATCGCCTTCCTAGAGCATGGAGGGCTCAAATGTTGTGGCTCACCTTTCTACCTGAAGGAAACCTTTGGGGATGGCTACCACCTGACCCTCACCAAAAAGAAGGTTTGTGTCTGAGCTGGTCCTAGAGCTCCTGGCAGCTCTGTCTCCAAGGGAGTCATCAGGGATGCATGGGCAGGAGCTGAGTGATCTCCATGGCCTTGGGAAAACAGCAATGTCAGTGCTCTGCTTTGGTGAAAAAGAACAGGGTCTCCTTGAAGGTTAAAGGCAAGGGTGCAGAATGTGAGGAATAAAGCAGATGGAAAGAGCCCATCCATAGTCTCTGGCCTGGGGCAAAGTGTTCTGCTTGAAAGGAGTGGGGAATTCTGCTCTTGCTAGCATTTATTACAGTGCTGTTGGTAGCCCCAGCACACACAGGTACCATGAGAGACCAGCCCCTCTTCCAGACTGCTGGCACTGGAGACAGAGCAAATCAAAAAAGACCCTTGAGCAAGCCCCATTTTTCATGGGAAAAAGAGTGAGTTTGGGCTGGCAGCCACGTTCAGCTCTGTTGTACTACAAACTCTAGCACTGCAAAGTAGTTGATTCAGCCCAACCTGGTGAGGTTATGGATGGACCAAGATGGGAGACTGTCACACATCCCTTTTTCAAAGGCCAGAAACCCACTTTCATCTGCTTTTGATATTTATCCTGACATGTTGGATAGCTGGACTGAGATCACTGACCAGTTATGCTGTGGGACAGGATTTGGGCTACATCCTGCAGGAGGAAGGTTGACCTTGCAGCCTTCTCAGTAACCCCAGAGTGTTTTCCTCCTTTTTCAGAACATGATAGAGGAATGTGACACCGCAGCAGTGACCTCCTTGATCCAGTCCTATCTCCCAGAGGCTTATCTCAAGGAGGATATTGGTGGAGAGCTGGTGTATGTGCTTCCCCCCTTCAAGTCCACAGTGTCAGGGGCCTACCAGGCCCTTCTCAGAGCCCTGGACACCAGCTTGAATGATCTCCACCTGGGCTGCTATGGGATTTCCAACACAACTGTGGAAGAGGTATGAGCTCAGGAGCTGCTGGATTTGCTGGAATGTCATGGAGATTCATTTCACAGCACTGTGTGGCTCTGCTCTCTGGGCATGTTGGGAATTCCATGAGGGTTTCAGGCAGGGAGGAAGGGGTTACACTGAGGTACACATGAGTGTGTAGGTGCATCTATAAATCTATACATATACTAATACACTGTCTCACCTGGCTGTGACAGCCTTTTGATGTTTTCCCCAAAAAATGAGGCACTGGAGTTTGACTGAGGAGAGAGTAACACAGGCACCTTTCTGCCCATGGGAAATCTCTGGTCAAATAAACACATTTAATTGCATCAGAAATAAAAAGTAAATGATGAGCAGTGATGACCCATGTCTTGCAGAAGGGAAGGAGGGAGATTGTTATCTTCCTGCTCAGAATTCCTTGCTTTCTTTTAAGATGTTTTCCTAAGGCAGCAAGAATCAGTTGTACATCATGTCCCATGTGCCATGACTGCACACTGCCAGCATGGAGGCAGTGGGATTGTCAGGAGCTAGAGGGTGAATAATCCAGGGAAACCACTTTGAGTTTCCACTGCTGCAGCAGAACAGAGCCAGGAACTGACAAGGAGTTGTCAACAATTTTCTATGGAAAAAAAAAGTTAATTTCTCTCACTGAGCACAAAGGGAATAGAAAGAGGATTATTGTACATAACTGCTGCACCAACTACAGCTACAAAGCAGGAGAGTGGATTCTGGTAATTGTTTTGGTAAATGGAGTCATTTGGACAAATTTTCCTTCATATTTTCTTGCTCTATAGGTGTTCCTCAATCTGACAAAAGAGCTGGTGAAGGACCAGCAAGAAGATGCTGTGCTGCCCCATCAGCTGCCTGGAGTCAGTGGTCACACTGGTGGTGACGAAATGTCTGTGAGCACAGACACCTTCACAGAAAGAGATGGTACTCAATCACCTACAGGGTTTATTCCAGATTTACTGCAGATGCAAACACTGACAGATGGACTGATTGAGCTCCCTGTCCTCTTTCTTTGTTGAAAACCACATTTCACTCAGCCAGGAATCACAAAACTTAAAAATCACTGGAAGTACAGCACTCATCAGTCCTTTAGATCCCCTGCTTTGGAATAGTCTGAATCACAGAGTAAATTACTAAAGGGGTTTTGTTTGCATCTGCCTTCCTTTAAATTGATCCAGGTTTTAATCTAATCAATACAGCATGTGGGTGAAAGAGTAAATGTGTACCTCTGAAAGTAATTGTTGTAATAGATGCAGAGGATTATTTCCTTATAACTAGTAGAATTGGAAAGAAACTTAGTGGAAATCCTTTAGTCTGTTGGAAAAGCAGCACAGCTCTGAGATGGGTCCTCCTTGCTGCTTTTTGCTGTGACCCACACGTTGCAGTTTGGTAAAGGAGCCCACGGGAGCAGACAGTGGGGTAAATTCAGAAGAGACCCAAGCTACAGCACTATCCCTGGGTGTCTGAGACCTCCTAAAGGTGGCCCAACCCAAAAATGAGACATACCTGGCTGCAAGGCTTTCTTGGGTTAGAAACACTGTTTTGTACTTATAAATACACTATTTATAGTCAGGAAGGCATCCAAGGGACAACACAGAGGTATTTTTGTCCTTCTCAAAGCTGACCTGCGCTGTAAATGTTACTGTAAACAGTCACTCATGTAGAAAAGTGTTTGTTTCACCCTTAAAAAAGGCTAAGAAGGATTTGCTTCATGGTGTATTATACAGGTAAATATTTCATAAAGAAGAATAGCTGGCACAGGATTTGGCTCTGCTTTTAGTATGCCACAAAACCTGTCCATAAAAGAGGCCCAGTGGCTTGTCCTTGTTTTCTTATTTCAGGTCTAATTCTATTACTTATTTTTCTGAGGACCTGCTTTTTAAACGATGAAAAATTTCAACTTGCAAATCTAAAAGAAAAATATGTTTCCTCTGTAAGCTGCAGCTGGGTAGGTAGGATGTAGATAACCTATCTCACCTGGAAGCCTGTGTTCCTCTTGCAAGGTCTCACACTGAAGGTCACTACATGTACACATTTCACATTTAACAAAATACTGGTGTTACATGAGCTTATGACTGGAACCCTGTCCCACACCTGATCCTGTGTTTGCTCCACCTTGGTAGTTTGGATTTGCCATCTGTAAAACTGTACAAGAAGCTAAATACCCTCCCAGAGTGCCCTACCCAATCACTTCCCTGCATTTCACAAATGCAGATCCATGGCCCAGTGCCATCCTTTGTGCCCAGACCAGCTGCTGATCAGGTCCCATCTACCCATCATTTCCCTGCATTTCACAAATGCAGAGCCATGACCCAGTGCCATCCTTTGTGCCCAGACCAGCTGCTGATCAGGTCCCACCTACCCATCACTTCCTTCCCTGCATTTCACAAATGCAGAGCCATGACCCAGTGCCATCCTTTGTGCCCAGACCAGCTGCTGATCAGGTCCAAGAGCCTGCGGGGTTTGCCGCTGCTGCTGAAGAGAACCTCAGCACTGTTCATCAAGAGGTTCCACCACACCCGGCGGGATGTGCGCGGCTTCATCGCCCAGGTCATCCTCCCCGTGCTCTTTGTGATGGCTGCCATGGGCCTGGGGACACTGAGGACCAAGGAGACCGAGTACCCTGAGCTGCCTCTGTCCCCCTCCCTGTATGGCACAGCTGACCAGGCAGACTTCTTTGGGTGAGTGCTGCTCCTTGGGGCCCAGTGATGCCCTGTGAAGGCTGACCTGGAACAGAGGCCAGACAGAGTTAAAGAATAAAGGAGGGATTTATTAAAAGGCCTCAATGGATCCACCTTGGGCAGCACAAGAGCCCAGCCAGGGCTGCACCCAAGATGGATTCAAAATGGTCACAAAATAGATGACCAGTCACAGGGTCTCTCACTTTTATAAGTTCTGGTCCATTTGCATATTGGAGTCAAATTAGAGTTCCAGCCCATTAAGTCCCATCCTTCTGGTTTTTCTCTCTTTATTCCATATCGTTTATGCTCTTGGGCCTGAGATTTGGATCATTTGTCCTTGGTCCCCAGCTAGAAAAGGAATTGTTTTGTCTCCCTACTCTGTGAAGAGAGCTTACTATCCCTTAATATAAAGCTCAGTACTACACACTAAAGCAGCACAGAATCTGAAAAATATAAAAGCTAAAACCAGAGGCATCAGTTCAGAATGAGCTCTTCAGGGTTAGTTCTGAGCACAGCCAGTGTCCTGCACATAGGACACGTGGTTATGTTGTGCAGACAACACAGAGAAACCCTGTTCCCAAGGGATCTCTGAGGACATGGCTTGGCTCAGACCAGAAAGCTTCAGAAAAACAACCTGTCAATTGGATTTAACTATGAAATGTCTGAGGAATGTTCTTGGTGTTTCCCATTGGAGTCTTTCAGCCCCATAGCAGCCACAGAGTTTTTCTTAATGTATCCATATATGCTCCTCCTCCAGTGTGAAATGAGGTACCCACATCAGTTGCCTCCAACATTGCAATTCTGGGATCAAATTCTATCCCTCTTGTGAGCATTCCCCTCCTCTCTATTAGCACAGGATGTTCTTTCCTGGTCAGGCCCTGCTGGTCCAAGGCCCACAGACAATTGGAAGAGCATGTGCTTTTCCAGGGTTGTTGGGATGCCACCACTGAATGATTTCATTTCCTCAAAAATCCTGTTACCAAAACAACTATAATTGGTATCATTTGGTTTTCATGCTGTGAACCTCCTTCCTTCTCAGCTCTAAGTCAGAATTACAGAATTTAGCTCTAAAGCCATCTGCTCTAGGTGTTCTTCCCAGGATTCCTCACACCTTTCCACTTCAGTCCTGCTAGATGGGGGAATGAGTCAGAATTGCATGTCTGAAACCTCTGTTCCTAATTTCTCTGCTTCTCCTTTTGGATTGTTGCTGGAGAGCTGGGGCAGAACCAAGGACAATCTTCTTGAATGGTCTGAACCAAGTGGATGTCACAGATGAGAGACCTGATTGATCCAGGGCTGCAAGCAGTGCCTGGAAATTGCAGTAGATTTTTTTTTTTCCCCATAAAGAGAAATTTGATTGTCCAAAAGTATCTTGCTTGGATCTAGAGGCAGCAAATCCCTGGAGTGGCTGAGGTGATGAGGGCTCCTTTTAAACCTTGTGTGACTGTCCTCACGTACCGCATGTCCTTCAGCTCTACTTCCACAAATACTCAATTATTCAACATCTTAAATCCTGTTTCATTCAAACACACTTTTTACTCTGGTAGTGGAAATTCTTTGAACCTTCTCCTGTTTTCTGTTTTTCTTTGTTAATTCTTAGGAATTTTAATGAAACCACAGCTGCCTTAGTTTCTTCGATGCTGGCTTTCCCTGGGACGGATAACACGTGCATGAACGAAAGCAATTCGTAAGTACTTCTTGGGGTTTTTTTCCACTTAAACTCCAAACCTGCAAGAGAATTGGCATGACACTATTAGCCATTAGACCTTAATAACCATCTTTGATCATGGGCAGAATTCTCATGCATCGGACTCCTGCATTATTAGGAGTGATAGGGAAGCAGCTTTGGTGGTGGCAGGATGCCAGGAGGAAAATGAGCAATTCTCCTCTCTGGGAAGTGGTCCTTGCCGCCCCAATAATTCCAATTATAACATGAGCCCACACAGCAAGTCCTCAGCACAGTGTTTGTTACCTCTATCTAGAAGCTGTGCCATGAGGGCTGGTTTGTTTCGGGCTTTGCAGATAAATTCTCAGGATGGTAAAGTCCTGGGCAGATTTGAATGCTCGTGTAGGCAAATATTTACCCTGAGTGTTTGCAGTGACTGCCCAGGCAATACAGCCCATCACAGGAGTGCCCAGGGATTGCCACAACAATAGCCCTTATTTCTGGGCAGGTTTCAGATGCTTTTGGCCTCTGAGTGCCAATTCCTTGCACTGTCTACTGTAGGAATGAAGTGGTGCCTGGATTCCATCTGATGGCTGAGCGAATCCAGGCACAGGGAGCAGCAGGGAGGGCTCTCTGCCAAGGGGACACAGGAGGCAGCAGCAGGCTGGGGATTCCCTGAACCACCCAGAGCTGACAAGAAGCTCTGCTTTTCTGCTGGAGCTGCCCAACTGCCAGCCTTGGTGTCATTAAACATGACAGCAATTAGCTTCGTTTGCACACCTGAGCCCAGAGAGCCTCAGAGGAAAATGTGTTCCTTTTCAGGCAGTGTTTAACAGAGGACATGCTTGGCCAGTGGATTACCAGTGGAAACCAGAGAACTAAATATTCTGCCTGCAACTGTACAGATGGCATCCAGGTAACTTGGATAAACCCAAAAGTGAGGGGGCTTGGGTGATAATTAGGGGCCTTGTTTGCTGGGAGTGGTTTTCTGGGCTGGCGTGATGCTAAGGGAGACTCAGCCTTCCGAGTCCTCCTATCTCTCTTTGGCCTTGTTGAACTTGCACACTGGAAAACCACTGTCTGCACCAGTTTGGGGATAGGAAAAGAGACAGCATCCTCAGAATATTCACATCCTAACATCCCTGCTTTGCTCCTCGTGGTGGGAAAAGGTTTAATGGTGGTTTTGAGTGTTGTGTGATTGTCCCTTTTGACAGAGGGGAGCATGTGTTCAAGAGGAAGACTTCATCTTATACAAACACTCTCAGTATATAAAATCAAGCTATTTTTGCTGCTTGCTCTTCAGAATTTAACTTTATGCAAAGTCTAGATCTGCTCCTTGTTCTAAAAATTAATTATTAATAATAATAATTTGCATTACAGTGGTACCTACAGAGCCAGATATGGGCACTGCTGGGATTTGCCTGCACATGGGGAAAAAGCAGATCCTAGCCCAAGGATGTTACAATTTTACAGTTTAGTTTCGGGTTGAGCTCTCCTCCTTCCAGTGCTGCTCACCAGTCCTCAGCTTTTTGCCATAGCAAATAAACTCATGGCACCATGTGACGCCTTTTAACATAAAGGATGTACTTAGCTGAATGTTTCTAGTCATTCTTTAAAATGCAGCTATTTGGTGCAGTTTTCTGGACATACACCTAATTTCACATCATTAAAAGTATTGGCATAATTTCTCCAGCAAGTTGGGAAAATGTTCAAAGCTGATTCTCACCTCTAGCAGGCACAGGCAGGTGTTCCTCAGCATGGAGGAAGCTATTTTGTGTATTCAGATGAACAGATGCACAATGGGGGAGTCCAGGGCTTTTGTTATGGATGAGCTGAAGGAAGAAGCCAACATGCTGTCTGGGAGGGCACTTCAACCTCATGAAACACTGATGTGACTTTGGCCCTCAGCATGTTAAATTATATATTCAGGACTAATTCAAGGTTTCTCTGAAGCCCAGGAAAACATTTCCAGTGACTGACAGTAAAGCAGAAATGTGGAGTGTAGCTGCTGAGAAATGGAAGTTGAGAGTTTGAGGCCACCACAGAGTTTTCTGCTCTGTGAGTTGTTTTGCCCTCTGCAGTTGTCTGTGCAGTCACTCTGCTAAGTGGGATCAGCCTTAATTCAGCCAAAATCTTCCTCCATAGCATGAAGCACATTTCAAGGTCTCACTGATGCCAGGAGAACTGAAGGGTAGATTGAAGCAGAGGTTGTTTTTAAGCACCTCCCTGAATGTGTTGGGGACAGTGTGCAGGGATATGTGCTGTGTGTTCCTGCACCCTGGCTTGGGAAGGAGCAGCCTCTGCAGGAATGCTGCCATGGCAGGCTCTCAGTCTTGTCCTAATGTGGTGATTTTTAGTTAAAACACAAACACTAAAGTTTTTCTTTGTCTCCCCTCAGACTTGTCCACAGACAAACTACACTCCCCCTCACAGGAGGACCTTCTCCACAAGGACCCTTTACAACGTGACAGGGCACAATGTGGAGAGCTACATCCTGGCAACCACCAAAGATTTCCTGCAGAAAAGGTACAAACCCCTCCCTCTGTGCTGAAAGGCACTGGGAGCAAGGCAGGACATCCCACATCCCCTCTGCATGAAGTGGTGGCAGGGCAGCGGGGGTTTAGAGTCTGCTGAAAGGAGCTGAAGTGTCCTGCAATCATGGATAAAATAAAAAAAAAGAAAAAAAAGAAAAAAAAAAGAAAAAATAAAATAAAAAATATAAAAAATAAAATAAAAAAGCTAAAGGCTCGTGCAAGTGCTGTGCTTGACACAGCAGATCATAGCCTGGGGATAACGTGTCAATCAGCTGGCATGTTGGGGCTGCATCTGCAGACAAGCCTTTGTATGAATCAAATCTTTAAAAAGAGGAAAATCTGACACAGTCTGTCATGAAGTAAACCCTGGGGAGAGATTTTCCTCCAGATTTGACTCTCTGAAGAGTCTCATTGAGAGCTTCACTCGGAGGAGTGCATCCATTCCAGTGAGAGCAGAGTCTGAGCATTTCCTTGTGCTGTGGGGTGTGTCTGAGCTCTCTGCCAGGCAGCTGCACAGCAGGGCTTGGGGCAGAGGTCACCTGCCACTAAAGCTGGCAAGAAATGTGTCCATCTGCCACTGATAAACTGAGCTGCTCATCTCCTGGGTCAGAAGCAGCATCTCAGCCCAGAGTGGCAGGCACACAGCTCAGGAGTCCACTGGGCTCCAGGATCTGCCTCAAAGGGAGCCTTTCAGCAGCTTTGTGACAAGGTTGCCAAGCTTCTGGGGGGGCTTTCCCCCAAAGAAAGGCTCCCAGGGGAGAGGTGGCTTGGCTCCACACTGGGATAAGTTGGCATGGCCCATCCAAGGCAATCAGAGCTTTGGGATGAGGGCAGCAATGCATTTCCCTCTGGTTTTCTTTCAGGTATGGTGGCTGGAGCTTTGGGCTGCCTTTGACACCAGATCTGCAGTTTGACATCAAGCCAGTGCCCCCCAACAGAACACTGACTAAGGTAACCAACCTCCACCTGCTCATCCTGGCATGGGAAGTGTGGGACTCAGGAGAAGGAACGTCAAGTTCATGGATATTCCAAAAAAAAAAAGGCAAAACCCTCTGAAATCTGCAGCTTGACATGACAAAGATGACTTCCAGTTCATTTTCTTTCCTCTCCCCATTCTTCTAGATTGGTCTCACTTCTCTTGCTAGCAGAGGCAATTTTTCTACTGTCATAATTTTATTATACAGAGGTGAAAAGATCAATTAGTAACACTTTTATCTCATGAGGGGATGTATGTACCATAACAAGGGCTGGCTGGTACATTCTGATATGCCCATTTCTCTGGTTCAGCTCAGTGAAAATGTTGTAAAGCACCAGGGCTAAAATATGAGGTGGTTTGCACAAGTGAAACAGGACAAACCAACATGTTGTCAGTAATAACTCCCAAACTGTTTCAATTTCTCAATTGTGTGCAGGTGTGGTACAATCCTGAGGGTTATCACAGCCTCCCAGCCTATCTCAACAGCTTGAACAACTTCATTCTTCGAGCCAACTTGCCAAAAAATGAGACTTCCAGATATGGTAAGTGTCCCTTTACAGGAGCAGATAACTTCTCCCCTTTGGAGGGATATCCTCCTTCTGCTGAAATCAATGATAACACTTACCTTGACTTCAGTGAGGCCTTTTCTTTATTCACTGTTCTGCAATTCCTTCCAAAACAGAATTCAAGAGCATGAATAAATCACAAAGTTCATTTGTCTTAGAGGCTCAGGGGAGCTGGACAGGGAGCCCCAGCTCCTACATAAAACAGTTCATCTGAGACATGGCAGTGGTTGCTGATTGATTTATTGCCTCTCATGTGCCACTGCAAGGGCTCTCTCTGATAGGTGCCCATCAGTTATGCAGAGAAAAGCTCCTCTAGGTCATCTCCAGGGATGGGTTAGACTGGGAAATTTGAATATGTCACCCTTGTGCTGAGAGCAGCCCAGGGTGTGTGGGCATCTGAGGGAGAGATTAAAGGAGAAACAGAATTTTCAGCTGTGTTGTTCCTATGACACCTGACATACACAGATCCATTTGGGGTCCTTGTAGCTTCTCCTCCACACCACACTGCAGCCACCCAAATTCCTGCTGGTAAACCAGGGCACCTTGCCTTTCCCTTTGCAGTTTAGTCCCTTTCAATGTGCAGTGTGGGCACAAACCTGTCTGCAGGTGTGTCTGCCTCCAGAGGGTGCAGAGACAAGAGAGAGATTTATCTTGAAAAATCTTGCCCAGAGGTGTTTGGGCTCTGCTCTGCCAAGAGCAGCAATTGTGTGCAGAAACACCCTCCTGACTGACTTTCTTGGAGCAGCAGTGCCCTTCCAGCCACGTCCTGGCCAGGCCTAGCCCTGCTCACCTCAGAGGGCTGCTGTCCCTGCTGACACAGGGACAGGTGGCAGTGTCTCTTGGCTCACAGGACATGTCTGAATTGAGCTGTAATGGATCCAGGCACCTGGCCTGAAGCTTTGAGTGTGACACCCTAAATTCCAGCAGCAGCAGATGCTGATCACAAGTGGCCCCCAGTGCTTCCCAGTGAGACTGGGACTCCCTCCCAGCCAGCTCAGCTCACAGGGAGCGACACCAGAGCCTTGTCCTGGCTGTCCCCTGTGGGGTTTGCAGTGTGCCCTCAGCTCACACATGACAGAGCTGCCAGAGAGGAGACCCCAGCCAGGCACTTCCAGCAGCAGCAACATCCCAGAGCAGCTGAATTATTGAGCAGTGAAGCTCCTTGTTCAGCCTCTCTATTCCCAACACATGCTGTGTTGGGAAAGAGCAAAGAGCAAAGGCAGGAAGCTCTTGTGAACAGCCAGAAAGTTTCACAGGGAAAGTTTTCTACCAGCAAAATAGCAATTCTCAGTTCTTTCAGGGGGAAAGAATAGCAGCAGGTATTTTTTTTTCCATCTGTCCTGCTGCTTAGGTGTTTTTGGAAAGAAATGCTTAGTAGTAAATGACCAGACAGACAATTCTGTGCTTCCCACTCATCACCCAAGCCAGAGAAGGGGAGAAATAAAGTGAGTGGATGAGGCTGGTTCCCCTGAGGTGGAGTAAATCCAGTCTGAGACACAGCTGAAGGCACGTTCTGTGGGGTATGCTCCTGGCAGCTCAATGGAGTTGTTGTTGTGACAAATAAATGATGGTTTAAGAGCCATTGAAATGGCCAGATAAAAGTGTGTTGTCACTTCAGCAGTCAGAAAGAGGTGCCAGTCCTGCTTTAGAGGTTTGACTTAGACTGGGTATATTTAAAAAAAATACATAAAAAGCTTTTTACCCTGTCACTAAGCAAGTCATAATAGCTTTTGACTTCTGTATATTGTGCTTTCTCTTCTCTCAATCCCAGCTAACAAAAAAGGAGGAAGCATTGAAATGGAAATTTTGACTTCTAGCCTAAGCTGCAGTAAAGGAAAATGGCTTTATAGTGAAGTATTAACAGATTAGACAGACAATATCTTTCTTTCTCTCTCTCCCTTTTGGAGAAGGGAAACATTTCCTGGCTGTTTGTATGGCTTTATCAGCAGTCCAGGATTTTAATCCCATTTCTCTCATTGATGACAAGACTGAGGTTTGGGCAGGATTTTTTATTTTTTCCTCCAAAATTAATTTCTAATTAAATCCTCCCTTTCAAATTCATTTGCTCAGTATGGCATTTGGTCAGCTAAACCCTCAGGCTCCTCCCTTCTGGTCCCCCCTGTCAGTGGGCCCATTCTTAGGGAAAATTACCCAGGATAATTCTTCATCACATCATTCCTAAGGTCTGCCACCTGGCTGTGAGGAGTTTAAATTCCACAGGTGGCGTGGTATAGAAAATCTCTGAATTTTAGAGCAGCTGGAAGTCCCCCAGCACTCCCTGAGGCATTTTCTTAGGTGTCAAAATATGAGTTGAGAGCCTCATTTTTAGGCACATAAACATGGGAGCCTTTCTTAGGCTCTGGAGTCTTAGGGACTGGGCTGCCATCCTGGTGGGGCCAAGGCAGAGACCTGCACTGGAGGTTGGGACTGGCCCACCAGAGCCCCTCCATGCTCTGCCTTTTGCTTTTGTGGGCACAAAATGCCTCCAGACATGGCAGAAGCACTGTGATGAACAATGCTAGTGGCTTCTGGGCTAGGAGAAGGAGTGCTGAAACCTCATCTGAAGATACCTGCACATAAGCAGAAAATTTCTCAGTTGAAGTTTGGGCCTGATACAAACCCATTTTAAAACATCATAGGGACTTATCAGTGTGATAATTAAATTTTTGCTAGTGACTTTGATCAAAACACTCTTTATTTTATTCTTTTTCCTAGCTTTTTAAGACAGAACAGTTCAGAATTAACTCACTGCCACACTGGGGGCAAAAGTAGCTTACCTGGGTTTCTGCTCTCACCTCCAGAGATCCCATATGGAGAAAGACATCTATCACAGGCAGGTAGCAGTTGTGGAGGAGGGCAGCAGGGAAGGACTTGTTGCTGGTGATAAGAGAACAAATGGAACAAGGTGGGATCAGCAGACAGCAGCTCTGAAGCAGAACACATCCATCAGTTTGGAAGGTGGCAGTGTTGAGGGGTCTGAGCTGGAATGCACAGCCCCACAGTGCCTGATTTGAGTGTGGGGAGGGAATGGGGCTGGCAGCCACACAGCTGGAGGAACAGGCCCAGGGTTTGAATTTCAGATCTGCTCTGCAGCCAAGTGAAATCCTAGGAAAAAGGAGGAGGCTCAAAATCCTGCCCAAGATCACACAGAGATGACAGAGCAGAAACACTTTTGATCTGCTTTTCTTCTCTTTTCTCTCAGTTTTCTATATTGTTATCAATAGCAGGAGCTGGTGAAGGAAGCTTTAATTTGGACACATTTTCAATTTCTTTTTTTCTTTTTTTCCTCCCATAGGTATTTTCCTATCAGCTCACCCATATCCTGGAGGACAGAGTCAAGAACAAGTAATGTAAGAAGATTCATTTGGCTGCTGCCTGAAATTTTTTAGCTTTAAAAGGAGCAAACCAGCTTATTGCAAACCATAAACCAGCCTAAATTACTAGATATCCTTCTCTAAGTGATGAAACTGTTCTCACTTGTGTTCATTCCCCCTATTCATGAATAGTGTCCTACTTGCCACCAGAGCTGGGGATTCCTGTGGGGGTTTTTTTGCAGGATCTCATGGAGATCTGGAAGTCACAGCTACAGCCTCACACTTTTGTGTGTTTGGGCATATAAATAAATAAATAAATAAATAAATAATAATAATAATAATAATAATAATAATAATAATAATAATGGCATTATTTTCCTTCTGGCCCTTCCACTCCAGCACTCCAGTTCAGTCCTGTGAGTCCCTTTTGCTGGAAATCATTGCCATCAGCACAGGGAGCAAAGAAAGGAGGACATTCTCCTCTGTGAGGGTGGTGAGTGAGGCCATCCCTGGAAGTCTCCAAGGCCAAGTTGGACAGGCTTAGAGCAGCCTGGGGTAGTGGAACGTGTCCCTGCCCATAGCAGGGGGTGGAATGGGATAAGCTTTGAGGTCCCTTCCAGCCCCAAACCATTCCAGGATTATAAAAGATCTGTCCCAGAATCAGGACCTTATTCCTTCTGAGCCTCAACAGTGAGGGGAATCTGCCACTTTCACTCACCAAATTCATCTTTCTCTCCTTTTTTTCCTAGGCTCAACAGCTTACTGGACATCATAGTGTCCATGTCTGTTTTGGTGGGCTACTCCATCACCACAGCAAGCTTTGTGCTCTACATGGTCAAGGAGCACCAAACCAAAGCCAAGCAGCTGCAGCACATTTCAGGCATTGGGATGACAACCTACTGGGTGACCAACTTGGTTTATGATCTGGTAAATAATTCACATTCCTAAATGCACCAGGGGGAGCATTACACACCATGGGGGGAAAAAAAGTTCTTTATTTAAAGTTCTTCTTATTGCTACCAAGAGTGTTGTGTAGTAATTGTTCTCCAAGGCACTGGGGAGGATTAAATGTGAGCTGCAGCACTGGAGTCTGCCAAGCAAAGGCATTCCTGCTCTCTGGAGTGTGTGTAAAACACCCAGCACATTTATATGGGAGCAGCAGGGAGCAGGCTGCAGCCTGATTTCCATCCCAGCACCCAGCTGCTGCTCTGACAGCTTGCAGGGCTGGATCTGCTGTCACTCAGGCTCCACACATCTGGGGTGAGGCTTTGGGGCTCGAGGCTACAGCCACTGCAGCCACTCTGGGATCCTACAGCAGCAGGCATCCCTCAGCTGACACAGCCCTGCTGGGCAAAACCCCACCTCTGGCTGGAATGCTGTCTGTGTTATAAAGTTTTTAAGCCAGGAAAAGCTACAAATGCAGCCTTGCAGGACCTGAGCAGTTCTTTTTCACAGTGCTGCGTGGATGTGCCTTGCTGAGCTCCCAGCACTATTCCCTGGCATAGGTGTGCCCTTGTTCCTCCTGAAGTTGTTTCCTCCTGGTGCAGAGGGTTCATGGCACTGTTGGAAAACATTGCTGGGCCAAGGGGAAAAATGTTTGGAGTGTCTGTAGGCTGAAGTGCTTTGTGTGTTCTGCATTCCCTGTGGTGCAGGTGTCAGACCCTCACACAGGGAATGGGCAGTGCAGCCAAGCTCAGCTGCTGAGCCTGGGCACTGCCAGCTGGGCTGCAGTGGTGACCAGCTCCACTTATCCAACACATTGCTGCTGCTGCAGATCTGCAAGTGCCAAAAATCCCAGTGATTCCATTGCTGCCCAAACCAGGAAATCCTCAAGGGCATTTGGGTGATTGACTCTCTTTGGTGCAGGGAGAACCAACAGCTGGAATCCCAAGGGGAATGTGAGCCACAAGTGCCTGCCTGGAGGGGCTGATGAGTGCAGGCAGCAGCACAGGATGCCCTGCCCTGCAGGAGGAATGGGAGGGATCCCAAAGCAGCAGCACAGGATCCCCTGCCCTGCAGGAGGAATGGAAGGGATCCCAAAGCAGCAGCACAGGATCCCCTGCCCTGCAGGAGGGCTGGATGGGGGTCCCAAAGCAGCAGCACAGGATCCCCTGCCCTGCAGGAGGGCTGGATGGGGGTCCCAAAGCAGCAGCACAGCATCCCCTGCCCTGCAGGAGGAATGGAAGGGATCCCAAAGCAGCAGCACAGGATCTCCTGCCCTTGCCCTGCAGGAGGAATGGAAGGGATCCCAAAGCAGCAGCACAAGGATGCCCTGCCCTGCAGGAGGAATGGAAGGGATCCCAAAGCAGCAGCACAGGGATGCCCTGCCCTGCAGGAGGAATGGAAGGGATCCCAAAGCAGCAGCACAGGATCCCCTGCCCTGCAGGAGGAATGGAAGGGATCCCAAGGCAGCAGCACAGGGATGCCCTGCCCTGCAGGAGGAATGGAAGGGGTCCCAGAGAAGCAGCATAAGGATGCCCTGCACTGCAGGAGGGCTGGATGGGGGTCCCAGAGCAGCAGCACAGGATCCCCTGCCCTTGCCCTGCAGGAGGAATGGAAAGGGTCCCAAAGCAGCAGCACAGGATGCCCTTGCCCTGCAGGAGGAATGGAAGGGGTCCCAAAGCAGCAGCACAAGGATGCCCTGCCCTGCAGGAGGAATGGAAGGGATCCCAAAGCAGCAGCACAAGGATGCCCTGCCCTGCAGGAGGAATGGATGGGGTCCCAGGGCAGCGTGGCCCCAGCCTGGCTCGGCAGTGCACTGCAGGGAGGGTGGAGCCGCTCTGTGCCTGCCTGCCCGCTCCGGGCCCTCCCTCCAGCCCTGCATATTTGTAAATCAGCCTGTGGCAAAATCCCCGGAGCCCTTGCACAGTCGGTATTCAGCGGGCTGAAACTAATCCAGAGCTCTCGGCAACTTGATATTTCTCAGTGAATCCCTGCCAGTAAATTCTGCTAAATCCCAGAGCTGGGGAGGGGAGGGAGCTCTCCAGGCAGACTTTGGTAACTCTCTGGCTTGACTCAACCCTATAAAGACTAGATTTACAGGGCACAGTGAAGTGGTCTGACTGCAAGGCTAACAGAAAACCCAGAGGGGTATTTTTCATTCACAACCTTTTTTTTTTAAGGTACTTTCTGCCCACTCTCCTCAGTGCTGAGGCTTTGCCTATTCAAAGAGGCTTTGTGGGAATTCATCTGCAGTTCATCTTGGGGGAATTGAGAGCCCACCTGTGTTTGGTTTCCCTAGAAAAACCAAACCAAGCTGCATTTGTGGGACCAGATTCAGTCCTGGCATTGTTTCTGCTGTATGGTTGTAGGAAGGTGTTTCAGAACTGTTGTCCTAGTAACACTTTTTAAATATCATTTTGCAGGTACTTTTTATGGTCCCTACTGGACTCTCAGTAGGAGTTATTTCAGCCTTCCAGATCCCAGCTTTTTGCAACAACAGTAACTTAGTGGCAGTATTTCTTCTGCTGTTGCTCTTTGGGTAAGTGTGGAGCTTAGTTATTTAAATATCACTGCACAGGGTAAGGAACTGGCTCTTGCAGGCTGCTGCAGTCTGAGATCCAAGGGGGAATATGTGGGCTTTTCTCTTCAACTTGCCCTTCCCAAACAGTGACTGAGTTGCTCCTTCCAGGAGCAGGGATGTGAAGCATTGTTGTCATGCCTGCCTTATTCAAAGCAATCCCTACGTGAGGATATAGAAATCTCCAAGGTCCCAGAAACAGCCCAAGCTATATGCAAATGCTTGCTGACCTCTTGCAAAGTTCAAGAGCATTCTAATAGCAGAGAGCAAAATAAACAGCAGTAGCACAATTCTGGAAAACTTAGACTGGAATCCTCCAGGCCCAGTATCTCTGTTTTCAGGTGGGGTTCCATGTTCAAAGTACATCTCATAAACCTTTTCTCCAAATTCTAACAGACACAAAGGTGTTTTTCCTTTCTTTAAGCTCTATCATGTGGAAATGTAATTACATGCCAAAACAGAACTGTTGTGTTCCAACTCTGGGAGTGTTCAAAGCCAGGTTGGACAGGGCTTGGAGCAACATGATCTAGTGGCAGGTGTCCCTGCCCATGGCAGGGGGTGGAACTGGATGGGCTTTAAGCTCTCTTCCAACTCAAACCATCCAATGATTCTGTGTTGTCTGATGTCTTCAGTGGTTTGTTTTCAAATTAGCCTTTGAGTTGCCATGGTTTTCTCTGCTCTGTTGGTATTTATAGATATGCATCATTTTCCTGGATGTACCTGCTGGCTGGGCTTTTCAAGGAAACAGGGATGGCCTTCATTGTTTATGTCTGTGTCAACCTGTTCTTTGGCATCAACACCATTATCACGCACTCTGTTGTGTTCCTGCTCTCCCAGGAAAAGGCCACAGACCAGGTAGGTACTGACCCTGTGGTGACCCAGCAGGAGGCTTCCTCTGGGCTTGGTGGCTTTGATCAGGTCTGTAGCAGCTGGACACAGCCACAGGATTTCATGGGGCTCCCTACAGACAGGACACGAGTCACAAATGGATCTTGCTGGTCTGTAAATCTGCACCCCCAGCAGAGAAAGAAATGATGGTGACAGAGGGGAGAACATGAAAAGAGAGGGAGAAAACTGAGGACAGTTTATAACCACCCTGGTGATGGAAGATGGGGAGGGCAGGAGGTGGTGGAGATGCTTGATAAGAAGTTGTTGATGGACACTTCAAACCATTGCTGAGTTCTTGAGCGTGAGCTGTGGGGAGTGACAGCTGAATGTCACTGCCCTGAGTCTGACATGTGCTGCAGTTAACCCAGCACCAGCTGTCTGTCATTCCAGTCTGTAATGCAGTCATCTTCTCCCTGCAAGGATGAAAAACAACCCAGAGACAGTGATGATTCCCTAAAGTAAAGCCCTCTCTTAAACTGAGATCTGCCTGAGAATGGCTGGGATAAAATGCACACCTTACACTTAGATTTCTTTTTTTCTGGAGAGCCATTACAATAGCTGGGTTGGATTTTTCTCTCTGTCTGGGCAGAGTTTGTTCAGCAACCCCTTGGATTTTAGGAATATGCAATTATGATCACCTTTCATCCTTCTGTGCCCTAGTGGCAGGGAGTCAGTTCTCTTCCATGCTAATTTAGTGCCTCTCCAGTTTGCTTTGTGCACTAATCCTTTCTTCTGCTAGAAATGTACCAGAGTTCTTTACTGTGAGACTGCACTGGGCTGTTCTGCTGTGAATTAGCTGGAAAAGCCCTTCTATGTCTAGAAAAGCCAAATCTTTTGTTTTATGGAGATGTTTGTCCAAGGAAAACAGCCAGGGCAGTGCTCCAGGGGAGCAGGCTGTGCTGGACAGATTAGGGGGGCACAGTGGCAGGACTCAGCTCTGGCTCCTGAGTGGGTTCAGGGTGCTGGAGCAGCAGCAGGGACCATGCTGGGAACTGGCTGCTGTTTACTATGGGTGATCACAACCTCAGAGCTGCCTGTTGACTTTTATGACCTTGTGCCTGTGAAACGAGCTGTCTGCAGAGCTCTTTGCTCTCAATTTATCTCTGCTGAGACACAGGCAAATCCCAATGTAATTGTTACACTTCAGTCCCACAGTAAAACCTATGAATTTATTCCATGAATAAAAGCTGTGACTGACTGTGCTGCTCTTTGTTGTTTTTTTTTTTTTCCAGGGCTTGCATGATCTTGCTGAAAATTTAAGGCATGTGTTCCTCCTGTTCCCACAATTTTGCTTTGGCTATGGCTTGATTGAACTGTCTCAGGATCAGGCACTGCTGGGCTTCTTAAGAGCCTATGGAGTGGACTACCCTGACAAAACCTTTGAGCTGGACAAGACCACATCCAAGCTGCTGGCCATGTTCATCCAGGGCACTGTGTTCTTTGCCATTCGACTCACAGTGCATGACAGGATGGTCCAGAGAGTCTGGAACAAGGTCCTGGAGTAAGTAACATCTGGAGCCTAAGTCCTAAGTAACATCTGGAGCCTAAGTCCTAAGTTGTGACCGTGTTCACAGGGGTCCTAGGATGAGGGAAGAGACGAGGATCTGACTCCATGTTTCAGAAGGCTGATTTATTATTTTATGATATATATTATATTTAAACTATCCTAAAAGAATAGAAGAAAGGATTTCATCAGAAGGCTGGCTAAGAATAGAAAAAGAAAAAATGATAACAAAGGCTTGTGGCTCAGACTCTCTGTCCGAGCCAGCTGGGCTGTGATTGGCCATTAATTAGAAACAACCCACATGGGCCAGTCACAGATCCACCTGTTCCATTCCACAGCAGCAGATAATCATTGTTTACATTTTGTTCCTGAGGCCTCTCTGCTTCTCAGGAGAAAAAATCCTAAGGAAAGGATTTTCCATAAGAGATGTCTGTGACACTAAGTAACATCTGGAGCCTCACTGGGAACAGCCCCAGGCACAGCTCCATGGTCTCATTCTGGGCTCATGCACCATCCCTGGCAATTATGCAGCACATAATTTCCAGGACAATTTGTGAATGTGGAGTGAGTTTTCTCTCAGTTAATATTAGAATATTAACAAGCAGAGGTGTAGTTTGCAGAGTGCCCTGGTAGTTGGTGCTGGCTGGCACTGCAGCCCTGGATTTGGGGCTTGGTGGGTGGATGCTCAGCTGTTGATGAGGGCAGTCATTCTACTGACAGCCTCCTCTGTTTGGCTCTCCCCATCTCCTCTGCCCTGGGTGCACACAGAGAGGAGTGAGAACATCCCTGTCACCTGCATTAGGAGCTGTCCACAAGGCAGGACCTGCTCCAGCCCAGAATATCTACTGAAAAAGAGGGGAAAAAAACAGGCAGGAAGAGAACACTGGGTGGAACAAATACCAGGAGAGAATAGAAACTGTATATCTGAGTATTGTGTGCATGCCCTGGGGTCTCACAGGGAGGCTCCCTGGGATCTATCCCGGCTGGTACCGGAGGCTGAGTCCCTCTCTGCCCTGCCCCAGGTTCCTGTTTGACAGAGTCCATGGCAAAGCCTCCCTTCTGCCCCCTGCGGCCGTGGAGGATGGGGATGTCCAGGCAGAGAGGAGCCGGGTGGAGTCTGGCAAAGCTGATTTCGACGTGGTGCAGCTCCAGAACCTCACCAAGATCTACCACCTCCCTCACAAACGCATCACAGCAGTGAAGAACATCAGCCTTGGCATCCCTGCTGGGGAGGTGAGTGAGGGGAAAAGGATGCAGGCACCTTCCCCTGTCACTGCCACCTTCTGTAATTGTTTGTTCTGCTCTGGTCTTTTCCTTTCTTTGCCTCATTTATTGATTCTTGGGGTTACAGCAGTGACAAAAGTCTCCTGGTGCATTTGGGACATCAAGTGACAGTTTAAAGGCCCTAGAAGGAGGGAAAGTGGATGGGGATTGATGGAGCTCTACATTCAGAGCAAAATGTCTGCATGCTCTGTTTGTACAGTGCAGTCTTGGGGGGGGTCACTGGGGATCACCAGGTGGTAAATGAAGACAGCAGAACATGTCCAGCTGGAATTATTCACCTGAACTGCATGGGAGATGGTGAGTCAGGCTTATCTGCTTGTGTTTTCCCATCAGGGGAAGACAAATCACTCCAGCTGAACACACATTTTCATGAATCAGGACCTAAAATTAGCTCCAAGAAAACAACATTCTTTGGTCATGTCAGTGCAGTTGCCTCCCTGAGAAATGAAAAGACAGGAGTACACAGAGCACCTCTGATATCCAGAGGAAACTGGAGACCAGATTGTACCTCAGGCTGTGCACCTTGTGGGGAAGCTTGGAATTAATCCTTGGCACCTGGTTTATTTTAATTGCCTGGGTCCCACGGAGATGAAAGGACAGCATCCTCACATGGACATTGTGCTAGTCTTTATGGCTGAGGATGTTTTATAAGCCAGGACTGCCACTGAGGTCTCTGACTTCTAGCAAAATTCACCCTGATGCTGGTGGGATTCAGGGCACCATTCCCCACCTGTAAGCAGGAGCTGTGGCCCTGCACTGCAGACTGTGCACAGATCCTGTTCCTGTATGGACCAAGGTGGGGAAGAGCCATGGATTGCTGTGCATCCCCAGCACAGGAGGGCTTTCCCATCAGCTGGTCTGTACTAATGATGGCAAAATAACAGTAATTATCAGCACAAGGGAGATGGCTGATGCAACACACAACTGCCTATCTCCAACCTTAGCTATAAAATGTGGATTTTACCGTGACATGCTGGAACTACACTACAGGGAGACAATTCTTCATCTTATTAAGGTAGTGCTTTGGTGATACAATGTGACAAAACCATTGTGTTGATCAAGGTTTTAACCAGTGGCAAACCTCACTCACCCCATTCCCAGGAGCAGCTCTGTCCCTGTCAAGGGGAGGCTTGGCACAGATGAGCTGATGGGGATTTGGGCCTGAGCTCCTGCAGAAATGCAGCTCACAGTAAAAGGATTGACTCTACTGGAGACACATCCTTGGTTCTTCACCACATTAAACAAATGATGCTAATATAAGCTGGAGTCTATTGCACCATAAACAACCTCCATTATAACACTGGCATGCTCTGAGTTCCTCTGGCAGTTCATCTTGCTCAAGGGGCTGGAAAAAGAAGGGCCAAGGTGCACTGAGCACCCATCTCAGAGCAATGTTTCTGCATTCCAAATACAGCATGTTTACATTTTGACTTTTCTTTCCCAGTGCTTTGGCTTGCTTGGTGTGAATGGAGCTGGAAAGACAACAATCTTTAAGATGCTGACAGGGGATATTGGAGCATCCAGCGGAAGGCTGCGGGTCCAGGATCACTCTGGGTATGGAAGATATGATTTCTGGGGAAGCAAATCAACCTGAGAGCAGTTTTTAAGGCTGGGTGGGAAAGGAAAAGAAATGTAAAAGCCTGAAATAAAACACTCAAACCAGAGCAAAAGTAAATAAACCAGGGAAATCATCCTTTGAATGTCACATCGTTGCTTCCTAGGGGTTTGCAATTTGCTGCTTAGAGGTGTTTGTTCCACTTCAGCCCATTGCAGATGGGATCAGGCTCAGATCCTCAGCAGTGTGATCCCACTTCTAAGCCAGACCTGGAGCCCAGCAGGGCTCACCTCAAAGCTTTCCTTACCAGGTGTAGGCTTGGTGGCAGCTGTGCTGGCAGTAACTGGAGAGCTACATACTGGACATGCAGCCTCTGCAGAACTGGGGGGCTGAAAGCTGGAGCTCTGCAGATCCACTGCATTTTCCTTCAAGGGTTGGGGAGGTGGGTAGGGAGTTGGAGAAAGGGATTTTCTCCCTCCTGTTTGATTCCAGAGCGCACTGGCAATTCAGTGAGGTTCCAGTGATGTGCCAACCTCCTTCCACAGGTCCTTGAATGACATCAGTGAGGCCCACTGGCAATTCAGTGAGGTTACAGTGACGTGTCACCTCCTTCCACAGGTCCTTGAATGACATCAGTGAGGCCCACTGGTCACTCTTTGGCTACTGTCCTCAGGAGGATGCCTTGGATGACCTGCTGACTGTGGAGGAGCACATGTACTACTACGCTCGGCTGCACGGCATCCCAGAGGGGGACATCAAGGGAGTGAGTAACAAAGGCTTTGACTTGCAGCATTTCTGTCATTTGGAGCCTTTAAATCAGTCCTTCAGTAGATCCATGTGTGGTAATCCATGGGCTGGGCATGTTGTGGAAGCAGAACTCTTGTTCCCTAGGTTGTACTGCAGCTCCTGCACCGGCTGAACCTGATGGCCTACAAGGACAGAGTCACCTCTATGTGCAGCTATGGCACCAACAGGAAACTGTCAACTGCTCTGGCTCTCATTGGCAACCCATCCATTCTGCTGCTGGTGAGAAATGGGGTCTTGTTGAGAGGGAAGAGGAGCAGGTCCTTGGGCAGGCAGGAGAGCTTGGACAGTCTCACAAAACCTCCTCAGGCACACCTTAAGGGACACTCCCCACGTGCCCATACTTGGCCTGACAACAGAAACCATCACAGGAAAGTTCAGATTCCAGCAAACAGTCATCTTTTCTTTGAGGGCATAAGAGAGTGGCAAGTCTTTCAGTTTCTCTGGCAGCATCTTCCAGAAGTCAAAATTAGACCAAAGTCAAAATTGCCAATTAAACTCTGCTCTGTCTTGTCTTTTATTTCTATCAACTTACCTGCACAGCCTTGCAAGAAAAGCAGCAGCCAAGGCTCCAAAACTGTAGGAGAGCAAAGGGGGCACTTTCCTCAGGATTAGAACATGACTGCTTTTCTAGGTTTGGCTTCCTGTCTTGTCTTTCACTCTGAATTTCTAGTTCTTCCATGGGCTTACCCCATTGGTAAAACCTACCTTTTTGTGCAGTTTTCCCACTTGCTGTGCACTCAATGTGTGCAGACCTCTGTGAGCAGGATTTCCAATATTAAGTTGGATACCTAGTGGAAATAATTATCCCTTATCCCAACTTCTATTGAGCCCAGCAGTGCTGCCTTTACTTCTGACCACCTGCCAGTTCTCCTGCTGCTTTGGGAGATAAAAAAATCTCAATACAAATAGGAGGGGGGAATTCTCTCTATACTAAACTGCTGCCTGAGCCCAGGCTTGTTTACTTTTTGAGTGCAAATTTCCATCCAGTCCTGTCTTTCCCAACAGGATGAGCCAAGCTCTGGAATGGACCCGAACGCCAAACGCCACCTTTGGAAAATCATCAGTGAGGAAGTGCAGAACAAATGCTCAGTGATACTCACATCCCACAGGTAGGGCTGTGCTGCTCTGCCTCCCTTTTTGGGGTCAGCAGAAGTGTGGAGAGACCCATCCCTCCCTGGTCCTTGCACAGTTTCAGGGCACCAAGCTGTGACAGGTTTGGGGTTTGTTGTGGCTGAATGTGGTGTCCACAGAGACCCACTTTAGGGAAGATCCATGGTGTTCTCCAGGTATTAACCATATTTTTATACTTTCTCAATGACTAACTAGAGTTTCTTTTTGGTTTGGCAGCATGGAGGAGTGTGAAGCCCTGTGTACCAGGCTGGCCATCATGGTGAATGGGAGTTTCCAGTGCATTGGCTCTTTGCAGCACATCAAGAGCAGGTCAGTAAAGTGAACCTATTTCACTTTCACTGAACAGCCTCTGGAGTTACTGACCTACAGCTCTGAGTGCTCTGAACATGAGACCTGTGTTATCAAAGCAATGACTTTTCCTGGTTCATGTCCCTCATACACTGCTGACATTCTGTGTTAACTAATGCACTTTCTACTCCCTCACAGCCTGTCTTCCTAGAATGCGTCCCCCAAAGCATTTTGTTCACTGCTACAAATGAGAAATGTGTATTAGGGCTGAGCTTTGGTTTTATTAGTTATAACAATAGCTCAGCTTCTTACTAAGTTTCACTGCAGGTTAACAACCCTGACCCCATTCAAGCTGCACCATGCCTGGATTAGATTTCCCTAAAGAGGCTGTGCAGCACTCTCAAAGGAGTTTCTTCATCTGTTTTTCTCTTTTCTGCAGCGTTAATTGTGATTTTCTTTTCCCCCTAGATTTGGAAGAGGATTCACTGTGAAGATGCACTTAAACAGCAGCACAGTTTGCACTGAGAAGCTGACAGAGTTCATGAAGTCACACTTCCCAAATACATGCCTGAAGGTAAGCCAGGCAAATGCTTTCAGGAGAGGCTTTCAAAATCCCTTCAAAGTGACCAAGAAGATCCTTGCAAGGTGGACATCTTGTGTCATACTGTGCACATAGATCTGAGCTCTCAGAGCCACACTTGTCACTGCTTTCAGCTACATTTTCTGAGGGCTGGAGCACTCCAGTTCCTGGTGGCTGAAGTAGCATCAGCCAAACTGCTGCAGTGACCCTGGAAGGCAGCTGTTAGGTGACCCTCTGCCTTGGGAATGCCCTTCCCACTGAAGCCTGGAATGGATGGAAAGCCCCTTTAGGTTCAGTGGGTAGAGATGCTTCCAGTACTTCCAGTAACTGAGTCATCGTAAAACCAGAGTAACTGAGTCACAAATCCCATCCATTGTCTGTAACCCAATCTCTGCATGGATCAAAACTGCACACCTGGAGCTGCAAAATGCCATGGGCACCCTGCAGCTTCCAGCCTTGCAGTTTAGTTGTGCTCCCCCAGTCACAAACCCCACGAGAACTCCCAGTGGGGAAACACTGGTCACTCCTAGACAATAACATTCAGGAGACACCACAGCCCCTGCCCCTTCATCCTGCCATGGTCCAGCTGTTGGATCTGTTGGCTCTGGGCTTTGCCCCACCACTCCTGTCCCCACAGGATCAGCATTTCAAGATGGTGGAGTACCATGTCCCAGTCTCTGCAGGAGGGGTAGCGAATATATTTGATCTCCTGGAAGGCAACAAAGCAGCCTTCAACATCAGGCACTTCTCTGTGAGTCAGACAACGTTGGAGGAGGTAAGGAATTAAAATGTGAGGCCATCCATTTAAAACTGCTAACAGGGGAGCAGAATGATGGTTACACATAATGGACTGCTGCACACAATAGACTACAGTTTGAAAGGGATTTCCATCTATATTCCTCCTGGGGGTACTTTGTCAGCATTGCTGCCTCCAGGTACCTCTGCTGGTGCTAGGGAAACACACACAGAAAGCTGCCTGGAGCATAAAGGATCTATTCTTGCCTCTGTCACTGCTGATTTCAGGAGCCTCATGGGTGTGGGTGAAGGGCAGGACTATGAATCACCCCCAAGTCCAGAGCTAGGCTTTCCACCAGTACTGAAAATATGCTTAATTTCACTTTTCAAGTTGTAAGTTCACTTAGCATTACTCCAAACTTTAGGGTTCATTCCATTTTCCCTGGGAAGAACATTTCCAATGGGCAACAAAATCTCATAGGGAGCACATCAGCTGAAGGGATTGCCAGAAGGACTATCCAGCAGAAATCACCCTGTTGAGCATCAGCACCTGGAATATTAGGTTTGTCCCAGACAGAGCAGCAGAGCTGCAGCCCTGCAGTGGCATGGACTGTGACACAGCAGTCTGGGAGGGGATTTCCTCAGTGCTGCTCCAGTAAGGGGTGGTGGCTATGAGAGAAACAGGCAGGCAAAGCACAGGAAGCCCCAGCTCAAATTTTGTGGGAGGACAGCTTGACTCTGTGAATATGCAAATGTGATTGCAGGGAGTGTTCTGGTGAGAGTCCTTTCTGTATTCATTAGCTGCTGTTGAAAGGAAGGCTGTTACCTGTGATTTCACACACCTCTCTGTACACTCTGCAGTTGTGTGTGCACAGATGTCAATTACACAGGGACAGATGGGTTTATGAAGTAATCATGGGACTGTATTACAGTGTGATTGAAAGGAGCACTGCATGGGCAGTGCCTTGCTGGCTCCTGAGGAGCCTGAGCTGCAGGACAATGAGGTTCCATGCAGGAACATTTATGCACATCTATTTATTTACATGAGTCCACAGAAGCCCAACAATTTGCAATTCTCAAATTCAGCGTGAATCCATCCCTGAGTGAGCTCTCCAGGCTCACAGTCAAATGAACAGCCATGCCTTTTTTATATTCATTCATGTCATAAATTATTTATGCTGTCACACACTGACTGTTTTCCTTTAAACTTGCAGGTTTTCATCAACTTTGCTAAAGATCAAGCAGATCCTGATGGAGCGGACGTGGGTCCTGATGTGACGCTGGACAGCTCTGACACAAGTAGCCAGGCTAGCACCATAAGCTCCATTTATTGAAGGGATCCACCCACACGGGATCATAGAAGCTGGGAAAAAGACCTGACAGCCCCTCCAACCCTGTTTTAAGTGATTTTAGGGTGATGGGGATAAGCAGTCCCACTTTCTTAAAGTACTTTGTTTTATTGATACGCGCTTAATTAATGTCACTAGGAACGTGGTAGGTGTTTGAGACTGGCACTTGGTTACAAATCAAATTGGGCTTTCCACAGGTTCTTTCCCCTCCACCCCCAATTCTTGTTTTATGATCACTGTAATGGCTGTGAGGATTTAAACACCACCTGCTGCTTGTGGCTGTGATGGAGCAGAGGAGCTGTGGGCTGTGCAGGGTGTCTGATCACAAAGCAGCCCCAGAGCCACAGAGAAAAGCCCACCTCCTCTCCCTGCTCAGCAGCAGACTTCCTGGGTGAAAGTGGCTCAGTTTTGACAGGCTCCCCCTGGGGAAATGGGGCTCATGGCCTTGCCCCTGCTCACAGGGGCGTTGTGAGGATGCAGGTGTTAAATACTGACAGTGGCAAAGGCCACTGGTGGGGGCCACCTTTGGTAATGACACAGAGCTTCTCTGGTTATGTCAGCACAAATATAACTATTTTATAAGTTAGTGCTTCCAGTGGTTTTGGTTTGTTCCTGTAGCTTATTCCTGCTCTGTGTAACTCCTCGAGTGAGTCCTTGGGTCCCAGGCAGTTCTGGCTCTTGGTACCCAGTGGAAGATGATTCCCCAGGAGCCCCTTTCTCCTTCTGGCTGGAGTTCAGGGCTGCTCTGGAACAGCCAAGGAGTGGAACAGGGCAGGTCTGTTGGCTGAATGCTCTGACAAGAAGAAACTCTTTGCTTCATAAGATTGTATTTCCCTGAGCACAGCAGAAGCAAGGAGCACCCCCCTTGCTCATAAAGCCTCCATCTCCAGCAGCTTTGCCTCTCTGTGTCCTCTCCAGTGACCTTCCTCCTCAGCCCCACATGCTGGCTGCCCCCTGACTCTGGAGCTGTGTTTTCCCACATAATAAGGCATCATTAGCTCCTGCTTCAAAGACTCTGCCTGCTGGCTTGGAGGGAGTGCTCTGCCCACTTCTGAGAGCAGCCCCCAGCAGCTGAGTTCAGCACACCACCACACACACCCTGCTCTCTTCCCCCAGAATGATTAATAGATAGGGTAGTTTAATATGATTCTTTATTAGATGTATCAGCATAAGGCCCCAGAGACTCGGGTTTGGGTCAGGGCATTGATGTACCTTCAAGCACAAAATGAACTTCAACTCTGAGCTCAATAAACTTGCTGTTGCTGGTAAAACAGATTGCAGATAAAGCCTTACCTTGTGAGACCTGGGGTGGCCCATACAACTTACCTGGGTTCACCCACACAGTTCCAGCCAGGTGGTTTCTTTTTCCTTTTTTTTTTTTTTCCCTTCCTCCAAACTAACTTGACTCAAAGGAACCTTTGATGAAAGCTGCAATGACACATCCTCGTTACCCTGACCACGAGTTTGACTAGTTCAGCTCCTCTGTGATGCCAGGGTTTGCTGTGAGAATTGTGCAAGGAGTAGGCACTTTGTAAAACCCCAAACACCCTTGGTATTCAGTGGGATGCTGAAGTTCAAGGTTTAGCTGCTACAAGGAGGTCACGTCCTCTCCTTGGTCTTGGTGTAAACTTCTTACTGATAGTAGGAGGAGTTTTATTATGGATTGAAATTATTATAGAGCTTTGAATTATGCCTCAACCTGCTGACTGTAATTAAAACTGGGATTCAGCTTCTTTCCAGAATGCATTTGACACCTGCAGTTTATAAGTGACTGAAAAAGCTGCCCAGACATCCATTGTAGCTTCTATTATTATGTCTCCAGCTCTGCAAAAGCTCTTTTTTCTCATTTTCATTGCACATCTTACACAGATCACAGTATAAAATTAAGCTTTTCTCTAATGGAGGGCTTGTGCTCCCTGCAAAGGACTCAGAGCATGAATGCCAATGATCTAAATGCAGCCTTGTAATACCAATCAGAGTATTATTTTATTATGTCGATGGCTTTGCAACTGCCAGTGAAAGATGGATCTTCAGACTCTGTCCAGATGTATTTTACATGTAATTGAGGGAGACTGATACAAAACTATTCTTTTGTCCCTTTAGAGCCTACTAATCAAACAGGGAGAAAAAAAAAAAAAAAAAGGAAGTGATTCATTGGAATACTTCAGCAAGTTGCAATTTAATTGTGTAAAATAGAGTTTTGAGGAGAAAAAAAGCCAAAAGCATCCTTTGAATTCCCACCCAATTCTGGCATTAATAGAAACATCTGCTCCGTGTGAAATGTGTCACGGCCATGATCTACAATCCCCGCTCTCACTCGCAGGTAAAAATAAACCATCTGCTCTTGCAATCAAGGCTGTGGGTATTGGTCCAAGCAAGGCAGAGTTTATATACTGGGGGAATTGAACTGAGGCCCGTGGAGAAGCAGCTACATCCGTTTGGGGGCTGGAAGCATCTGGCAGGGAGCTTGTATATAACGTCACCAGGGGCTGAATTACCATTCCTGCCGCTTTCCAAACATCCCCGTTCCCTGCAGAGCCTCAGATCCATCCTGTCCCTTTTGGAAGAAGGACATGTTCCAAGCTCAATTCGAGGCAAAGCTCTTGGAAGCCAGCACTCTCCTGCCTCTGACCATCAGCTCCATGCCTCCCATCACCTCCTTGTCTCCCTGAGAAGGTCCCAGGGGTGGCCAGGAATGTGGAGCACTGACTGAGAAACCATTGATGAGAATGTGAAAGGTTTTGAGCAGGGTCTACAGGACAGGGGTGTCATACTGGGTGCCCCCCACTGGCAGCCCTCTCCGAATCCCCTCAGAAATTTTGGCTTTACATGACTCTGCTTCCCAAATGAGCCACCAAGCTGCCTCCTTCCTCTGGCCTGAGCAGGGAGCTGGGATTGCTGCGTACCACGGCACATCACCTCTCCAGGAGCCAGAGATGAGTGTGTCTTCCAGGGGAAACAAGCTTTTCATCTTCCTCCTTTAAAGCAGCGTCACCTCAGTCACCCCAATATCCCCCGAGGGGGCAGCAGTGCCAGGGCGAGCCCGCCCAGCGTGGTCACACAGCCCCGGGGCGTTAATTGGCACCGGCCTCATTTAAAATGCATTTAACAGCAGGGACAGGCAGTGCAGTCGCTGAGCAGGGCCAGGGAGTCAAGGAGGAATTGCAGAATCGGTTGTGTGCATTGGCAGGCTGATTGAAGTCAGGTTTGTAATTGGAGTTGTGGACTTGGAGACAGTGATTCCAATCTCCATCGTGGCTCTCCTGCGTTTATCACTTTGTGCTGCCGATGGGAGCACGGTGCTCCTCCCTTAGCTCTGCTCTCGGGGCAAATGGCACTGAGGGCTGGTTTGGCAGGGTCAGAAAGGGTCTGGCAGGGCTGGGGAAAACTCTTCAGAGGAGCCAGTGTTAAGTAAAATATTGTAAATATAAATTCAAGGTCTCTAATAGGATCTTTTGGTCCTTTCATGAGAGCTGCAGGAGTGGTTTTGTTACTGGGTCAGTTCAGTAAACATGTTTACAGCTCAAACACATCCAGGTAAACAAAATTCAGTGACTGCTGGAGCTTAGGGGCTGGTGGTGCCCAAAGACCTGCAGCCTGTGAGGAGGCACTCCTTGGATCCAGAATCTGAGGGATCCATCCTCATAAAGGCTCATGATGGGGCTTAGCCTGTTGGAGGAACTTCAGCTTTCTTCCATTGCTACAGCTTCACTGAAGTTGCTGTGAGGCTTTTTGGCTTTTTACAAGCCAAAAAAAATCTGTCTCTTCAGTTAATAGTGGAAGGGTTATTTTGTGAGCTGGTGGAGAAAGAAAAATGGGTTTTGGATGGCAACAGCACATAGCATGATTTTACTCTTTTTTTTTTTGTGGACAACAGCTGTGATCTTGCATAGCTCTAACAAAGTATCAACAGCATATTAAAAGTGAGCACAACACAGAAAAGCAGCAGTGGGAAATGACAAAAAAATTGAATTCACCAGAATTATTATTCCATGGCAGTATTTAAAGAAAAAAAATCACTCTAATTAATTTAGTTGTTCAGGGAGAGGATGGAAAGAAGGAAGATGGCACTGAAATAATAAGAAGAACATTAGTAAGGGGCACAGCCAGCTCTTGCTGTTGGCTCTGCTCCTCATGCTGCTCACATACACAACACTGGGAAGGAGGAAGCACAATGGGGAGCAGAATGGTGAGTGCAGCCCATTTTGGGCTAGACCTGACTCCTCAAAATATCTGTAGAATGCACGAGATCACCCCAGGGAGTATCAGAGTTTTGGGGCTGGGGGCTGCCCCATGTCACAGTGCAATCCTGCAGCAGCTGGATGGTGGCACGTGCCAGAATGGAAGAGTCCCACTGGGATGAAGGACACAGATCCTTGTGCCTGCAACCCATGGAGCAACACTTGGAACCAGTTCTGTCTCCCAGGTGCTCATCCTGGGAGGTGCAGCCCCCACTCCACTGCTCATTGCTGCTGGAAGGCCCTTCTGGAAACAAGGAATCCACCAGGGAGAGCACTGAGAACACTGAGGGCCCTGTGCTGGGGGCGAGACAAGGACATGGCAGCGCTCCCATGTAAGGCTCAAAGCAGCAACCCCACCATCTCCCCAGCCTCAAGAGTCATGGAGGTGCTTTGTTTTAAGCAATGAGGCTTTCACTAGACCTGCAAGGTGAGTAGAAATGAAGCTTCTTTTGGAAAGAGTTCAGGTCTTCACTGACAAAGAAAAAAAACAAAGGACAGCCACGGCAATTTATGGTAACGCACATGAGATGAAATCCAGGTGAAGACAGGGTAATGTTTGAGGCTCTTATCTCCATGAGCAGGTCAAGGGGAGCTCTCAGCCCTCTACTCTCCATGTCCTGGTTGTTAGGGGAAGGGTTTTTGCCCAGCCCTCTGCTTGAGTGTGCACTGCCTCTTTCCCAGCCAGACACAAACAAAGTGAAGCACATCCAGCCTGTGACAGGGAGGAGGAAGCAGGATGATCTGCCTCTCCATAACCAGACCCAGCTGGGTTATTCCTGCACAAGACAGCAATGAATCTAAGTTAAAATGATACCAACCAGATTGAAATGCAATTAAAGGAGTCCCCTTAGGGTTGTGCATCCAATTAGTGGCGTACCTTTAATTACACCAGTGCAGTTCCAAGCAGACACGTGCTGAGAGGGCCAGCAGCCCAGAGCTGAAGCCTGTCTGGTGACCCATATCCATGAGGTCCCAGGGGAAGTACATGAGGGTTTGCATTGCCAACAGTGGCCTGCTTCTCCCCTGGGAAAGGGCTCCCAGAGGAGAAACACAGGAACCTTTTCCAGCTTTGTAAAAGCAATTTTCTCCAACAGACAGTTGCTGGATAACAATTAAGATCCAGGTGCTTCTAAAAGGTAAGAGCTTTTCACACTTTTTTGTACATGACATTTCCCTCTTGCAGTGCCAGAATGTACCCTGCCTCCAGGAACTGTGAAAGTTAAAGCAACAGAGTTGACTTTATTAAGAAAACTCATTAAAAATTAGCAATGCAAACATCAGGAATTGCTAGAAACACTAGAGCACTTCTAGGTGTCCGTCAGCCATCTCTGTGGAGTTACATGAGGTAAAAGAAGTTTAACCTTGAGCATAATGCCATATCCAAAGCAGCCAGCTGTGAGTCTGGAGTATGGTCCTTGCTCTGGAGCCTTAGCTGAAGTCCCTGTCAAAGCCTGCAGTCAGGCTGCTCTGGACAGCAGCAGGCTGTGCAACCACACCTTGCTCCCCCAGATTCTTATTTAAAATCCTGTCAAAGAGAGAAAATAAAGCTGAAGGAGACTCTCCTTTGCCCATTGTACCATGAAGCCTGAGGGCTGGCATGTGTTGATAACCCAGGTACCCCGTTTTAAGGCAAACTCACATCACCTTGCACCACATGGAGCCCTGGGATCAATTCTGAGAGGTGCACGGAAGCAAATGCTTCATCCATCTTCACATACTCCTCCCCAGGTGTTTCTTTAAGTACCTTCAATGTCAGTAAAACAAGCAAAAGTTGAGAGCATAGCCTTAATCAGATTAACAATTATAACCATTCTCATCCATCACTGCAAAGCAGGTGCGGTGCTGCTGAATCTGTTCTGCTCCAGGGACCTGGGCAATCAGAGCCATACCTGATCAGCCAGGCAAGGGCAGCTCCAGGCTTGCCATAAAGAGAAGAGAGCTGTCAGGGCCTCTAGCTGCTCAGAGTGACCCTGAGAATGTTCAAAGTCTCTTTTCCCAGTCTGGCACTTGAAGAAGGAGTCAGGGCTCTTCATTTCTCGCTCTCAAGGTTGTTTATTGTATCTTATCTATAAAATTCTTTCTCCTGCCCTGCAGAGGCCTGCTCAGCAGGACAGTTCCAGGCACTCTGCCTGCCCCCAGGGCAGTTATGTCTTTATACTAAAAACTACATCTACAATGTTTACAATTACTTCCCAATACCTATCACCTATGTTAGACAGTGAGCTTCTACTCTAAACCAACTAAAGTGCCAACATCACAGCAGAAGATGGAGGGCAAGAAGAAGAAGAAGGAGAAAGGCTGGACAAGCCCAGATCCCTCCATCTTGCCCCCTGAACCTCCATTCTAAAAAACCCCAAAATCTACTTTTCACCTCGTGATAACTTCACTATCATTCTACTTAATTTGTCATGGCTTGCAGATCTTCATCTAAGGCTGGTAACTTGCTCCACAGGTCATAATGAAAACCACAGGCATTTTGGGCTCTGTGCCAGGGTCTCTGAGACCCCTGGCAGGGGTCTTGGCTGCTCAGGACAGCCAGAGGGATGTCCTGGGTCCTGACAGAGAGCCATTGCTCAGCCTGACTCCTTTATTCATTTTTTATGAGCCTCCAGAGGCTCCCCAGAAGTTACCAAAGCCTCTCTGAGGAGCACAGCAGCGCAAAGGGAGCAATCCCTCCTGGGCTGGTGCTCACTCTGCAATAACACCCTGTAAGAACATTCCAGAGCATGGGCAGTGAGGCCTCTCCTCCCCTCTGCCTTCTGCCATTCAGCATTTGACCATCCTCATCACAGACTCAGCAAGGGCCTTTCTCCCCCACAATCAGCTCTTTGCCACGCATGGGTGGATGGCAGCAAAGGCAAAGCTGGGGTGTTGGTTATAAACCACCCTGGCTGCCTGTTTGAGGGACCCTCCTGCTCCTCAGGGCTGGGTTAGAAACTGGGTTGGGTGAAATCAGGCAGGATTAGGGAACACCATGCCATTGCAGCAGTGGGGACTTTCGCTGGGAGGATTTGGGCTGAAGACCAGGCAGTGTACAAGCATGTGCAAGCTTTAAAGGTCCTACAGCTAGGGCTGGGCCCCCAGATGCCTGCAGGGGATGGAGATGCTCCAGGAGGAATGGGATGGTTTGCTCCATGCCTGCTGCCCTGCCTTTCCTGACAGTGGAGGCAGCACAGCAGGGGGATGCAGCTTCAGACCGAGTTAATATTTCAACCATTCTGGGAATCCCATGTGCCAGAACCACATAATTCTGTCAGCCTGCAGGAAAATGTCATTCCTGGGTGAATGTCAGTGACCTGTGGGAGCAAGAAACCTTCACAGCTCCCGTGGAGAGTCTTGATGTTGTAAGGGGTCATTTTTCCACTGTGAATTTTTCCACCCCTGCATGGGGTGATTTCAGGCTTGAAATCAGCTCATATGTGATGCTAATAGAGTGCCCCTGTGAATAGTAGAGCACCACTTCTCCCAGCAAGTGAAATGGTAAAGGAAAGTGTCCCCTCCTGGACTGCTAAATTCCTGTATTATCTCACCAGCCTCATCCTGATAAATCAAAGCTGCTGTGTCCCACTTCCCTCCCAGCCCCTTTGGCATTCCTGGCTTGGGCTGTGTAAGGGAGCACTCCAGCCTAGGAGGTTATAAAGTCCTTGAAATCACCTTAGGATGTGGGAAGCAGTTTTCCCAGCCACCCAGGCTGGGACATGCAGAGGTGCTCAGCACCCACCTAGTGCAAACAGGAGGGTCTGTGCCAGAGCTTTCCCATCCCCATGGGCCTGCTTGCAGAGTGGGGCAGGAAAAAGGAGCCTGTGCAAAGGGTTTGGATGGTTCAGGGCTGGGGAATCCCAGCATGGGCCACTGTGGGCACAGGGTTGGGGATGTGCACTGGCTCTGGGAGGGCAGAGGAGCTCACAAACCATTCTGCTTCCCTCAGGTGGATCAAGAGGAGGGATTGCAGCAAAACTAGAGCACAGAAATAGGGGTTGTACTTGCAGCATGGTACATTTGAGTGGCAGACCCTGATAACCCAGAGGGGAGGGTGTGATGGTGTCATCCACTGTCACAGTTTGGCTCTCTTCCCTGCAGAGGCTGGAGAAGCCAGACCTGCTCCCAGGGGTTCCCAGAGGGAAACAGCCCCCGTGGCTCACAGGTCAGACCACTGTTTCTTCTGGAAGTTTATGGCAATCCTATTTGTGGATTAAAATGCAGCTGCCGAGGCTGCTGGCACAGGATTTACAACACGGCCTCAAAATACAGGAGAGAAGGAAAGCTGAACTCTCCTTTGATGCTTGCAAGTGTAAACTGCAGACCTGGGCTGAACGCACTGTAAATAAGGATCATTAATCATCAGCTAAGTGCCGTGCAGTCGCTGTTATTTACTATAACAACATAAATCACCAGGAGCCACTATCATGTTAATTTGGATTTAGTATGGATTAGTATGGAAAAAATAATATCCTCACCTATTTGCAGAATACATAACTTTACTTGTAAACACATACAGATGTGGCTTTTGTTCCTTGGTTGCCTCCAGGCAGGATGCAAGTCAGGAAAACGCTCTGGGAGCTCTCCACGTGAGGGATTGCCAACAGTTCAGGCCAAGCTGCAGCCCAACAAAATCTCTCTTGTGCTGACACAGTTAATCAGCACCGAGGGCAAAGCAAGACCAGGGCGTCTTGGACCTGTTCTGCCACCCCCAGCCCTCCCTCCAGCCCCAGTGCAGGGCACAGTGCTGGCACTTGCCAGCTGCTGCATTGCACCCATGGATCTCTGCAGTAACTCCACAGGTTTCCTTATTTTTTAATCTGCAGCTCAGCTCTGGCTTTCACATTTAAAAAGCACCAGGCATGGGTTTTGTGGGATGCTGGAGCCTGCTGCTCCTCCCTTTGGAAGGAAGGCTTAGCAGGGAAGGAGCATGTCATTTTAAGTTAAGGGAGCATTACCCCCATACTTCATCTTCTCCAGAAATGCCATCTGCACTCCTTGCTGATTTATTATTTTTTCCCCCTGATTTGACTTCATTCAAGCTAAAAGGTGGGGCTGAGACACTCATGCACCAGAGCGAGGCTGGCAGGGCACCAACATGACAATACTTGGTGTTTTGGGTGTGGAGCTCATGCCAGATTGGCTCCATCCCTCTCCACAGATCATTTCTAAATGTGGTGGTGACACAGCTTCACTGCCCAGGGATCCTCAATCTTGGTGCTTGGGCACAGCATCTGTCTTTGCCCTCAAGCACTCAGGCAAAGTGGGGATGTCTTCTCTACCCCCCAAAATAACTTGAATTTTTTAAAGTGAGGCAGGTTCGTTGTTAAGAAACCACAGCACGTTTCTTCCCAAAGTCAGTCCAGCACTCACAGTCCTGGTTTCTGCTTTATCCTGGTGGAACTGGAGGTGCTGAGCCCTGACTGAAGGTGTGGAGATCCCTGACCAACCTCATGGAGGTCACCAGTGCTGCTTTAGCTGCAGGTTAGTCCTGATTAAGAAATAGGCCTTGATATCTGGGAAACAATTATGGTTTGCATTTTTAAAATGTAACTGGAAGGGAAATAAAACAAATTTTATTTTTTAGGGGGTGTCACAAAGATCTCCCTTAGGCTTGAAGCTGCAATGCTACTTTTAAAAACAGTCACAGGTGAAAAGAACAAAAGCAGTGTTGCACCTGCACTTTGACTCCACTGGGTCTAAAAATGCAAGTAATTGCCTTTAATGGTCTCTGTCATTTTTAACCTGTGTTCTGTGTGTGCCAGATGAACAGACATCAAACCAGGGTGAATCTCTCCAAGCGTTGAGCCAGAGCTGAGGTTTGCATAAATTAAAACGGGGTTAATTATAATAATTCTACTGCAATAGGGATAGTATAATAAGATTAATTAGAGGGGGACTAATAAGAGGGTTCAAGCCACAGCAGTACAAAAACTGCACCCAGGTTCTTCAGTGGTTTCCTTGGACTTGTGTCCCACGCAGCTCAAGGGCAATCCAACATCTAAAAGCTGCAGCAGAGCCTTGCCTGTGCTTTCCTCAGCATCCAGGCTCGCCTCGCTCCGACCATATGTCTGTCTCTGTCTGCTAGCAGCTTGCACCAAATATTTTCCTTTTTCATGGTGGCTGAGCAAACAAACACCATCTGTGGGGCTCACTGAGGGAAATCCTGGCCCCCTGGTGCCAAAGGGAAGGCAGCCACACGTGTCCATGGGGCTGACATTTCTGTCCACAGCCCCAGACAAGAACTTCCCTCTGCTCCTCAGCTCTGCCAATCCGCCCAGCTGAGTCAGGACCTGGCATCTCCCAGATTTAAATTCAGATTTTATTGAAGAAAGGCTGGGTCCCACCAAAGCAGACTGCCTAGCCTGACCCAGGTTAGTGGGACTGCCTTGGGGTGGTGGTAGGTGGAAGAGGACAAGAAGGCTGTTTTTGGGGTAACTCTGTCTTGGATGTACCCACCCTGCTGGGGGCTTTGGGCATTTTCCAGCCATGCTGAAGTCCCTCATATCCCAGCACTGATGGGGATTTTTGGTCTTGCTTGACCTTGCTTAGAACCAGAGTTCTTGGAGGGCAGCTGATGTGGGATGCAAATTATTCCCTGTTCAGACTTTTTTCCTTTAGAAGTTAAAACTCTGGGGGGCACCACCTGGTAGGGAGGGTCTGTGCCATCTCTCCATGCACCCCAGCACTGGAGCAGGGGAGCATCAGCAATTATGCAGCAAAAGTGTGAACGTGGTCCCCAGCTGGGCACAGGGTTTTCTCATGCTTTGCTGCTCTCTGTTACTTGCCTTTCTGCAGGAAATCCCTTTTCTGGTCAAATCAGAAGGGTAATTTAAATTTTGTAAAACCCCCCACAGCTTTTGACCCACGTGAGCATTGACACAGATCTCCTGCCAGGCAATGGGCAGGTGGAAATTACCTGTCACCTCTGGTGCTTTTCTGCAGTGCTGGGCCCAGAGCTTGTGCTCTGACCAAATCTTTTGTACAAGTGCCCTTTGGATTTAGCAATTCACATGGTGAAAGCAGAACCAATGAACCACAGGCTTCTCTGCTGCTGCCTTTAATTAAAAATGCCATGTCTAACACCAGCAGATGTTCCTGCTATCGAGACTCGAGGAATAATTTAATGCCGTGCAATGCAATGCTGACTGTGCTGCTTAGTCTGAAAGTGTAATAGACTTTTTATTATTATTTTTATTATTATTATTATTTCCTTTGAGGGATCAAATCCCTCAGTATTTGAAATCTTAAAACTTGGTGCCCTAATCAATTCCTGCACTGAACGATCTCAGCATGTCTGTCAAATGAGCACTGCAGCCCAGGATGCTTCTGCGACCACAGTGAGCTCACAGGGCTTTGGCCCCAGAGGGGTGGCCTGAGGAGCAAAGTAAGCCTGTTAAAGCCTGTGATTCAGATATTTGGGAAGAGAGGGAATTCAAAGATGAGGCTGCAGCTCCTCCAGTTTTTTCAGCAGTCTTCTGATGAAGAGGTTCCATCCTATTGCTTGCTGTGGGTGTGCAGCACGTCGAGCTGAGCACCCTTTCCTGGCAGGGTGCAGAGGTTTCAGGATGTGCTCTGTAATCAGGTGGATGAGAGCAGAGGGATCCCCTCTTCAGGGAGCTTTGGCTCTTTTAACCCCTAGGAAAACGACAGATTTACAAAACTCAATGGAACTGCTTCCCTCTGCTCCTTCCCGTTACACGATGCATCACATAATAATTGTATATTTGTTGAGAAACAGCTGGGGAGCTCCATAAATAAATAAAATATCAGGTAGCAGTGTATTTCCATAAAAAGGTCTTTACCAGATGGGCAATGCTTTGAAATGAAGCACGAGGTAGGTGAGGATTTTTTCCCTCCCTTGTCAGCCAGGGAGCTGAGCCATCCTTCAGCATGGCTTTGGCTCTGGAGCTCAGCATCGTTTGGAAATCCCATTTCCATTCCAGCACGGTGAGGATGAGCACTGCCTCAGCAGGGTGATGAGGATGCCTCAGCGGGGTGCAGAGCTGCTGATTCATGCATGCACCAAACGCTGCTGCCTCACTATATCACACCACTGCTGAAACCCCTTCACTGGCTTTCTGTCATGCAACAAATTTATTTGAAAGTGTGTGGGCCCTTTACTGCCTGGAATGGCTTGACTTGTACTTTAAATACTGCATAAACCAAATTTAGAGATATATTTCTTGCTTCCCTCTGTTCCCCCCATCACATTTTTTTGCTTCTGACTGTCCAATTGGTTGCAGTAATTCACTGCTGAAGAAGACATTTCTTAGATTTCCAAGAGCGCCAGCTCCTTAACCTTTATAAAATTAAGGAGAATGAATCATTCGTGACTTTTACATCTTTCTGGAACGCAAGTATTTGTTAGCTGCAGGCTGCCCAGGGCAGTGCTTTGCCTCAGTTTAACTTAGTTGTAAATGTTTGTAAATTCCCACATAATGTCTCAGCACAATGGAAACTATTGCATCTGTGGATTTATTGAGAGAGGCACTAAACATATTTCAGCTGGAGGAAAGGAAGAGGAGGCACTTATCTGCTTTACTGTGCTATACAGTATATATCGGCATCTCATATTTTGTGAACATAAATGCCAGGTTGACTCAAGAGATCTGTGGATCAAGTGTTGTTTGTAACCTGCTCCAAATGCTTCAAACTGCCTTGAAGTTTCATCTCAGCTGTGAGGCCTTTTGCCATCTTTCAGGATCCCTGGTGCACAGGGAGATGCTGGGAGCTGAGATTTTGGAGCACAGGATGAACCAAGTAACAGGAAGTAGGTTAAGGTTAAGGTTTAGGTTGCACTTGGCAATTCTTCATTCTTAAGGGAAAAATGACAGGTTTAGCTTATTTTCTTAAGCCTTATTCTTATTTTCTTAAGCCTTTTTCTTCTTATTATTTTCTTGAGCCTTATTCTTATTTTCTTACCTTATTTTCTTAAGGGACTTAAGTCCCCTGGCTTGCAGGGCTTGGGGACAAACTCCTCTTTGAGCAGCACACCCAGGGCACCTCTGCCTGCCCCTTTCCCTCTGCCAAGACAGGAAAGGAGGATGCTGTGCCCTGCAGCAGCTCACTGCACCCAGATGACAGCAGGAAACGTTCTCCAAAGTGCTGAGAGATTTCACAATTCCACATCCTGTGTGGAGCCTACTTCCCTGCACCTCTGGCTCATCTTAGTAAAAAAGATAAATATTTAGCCTTCTCTAAAGAAAGAAAAAAAATAGGAAATTCACAATTTCAAGCTACAAAAGCAGAGGAGCGTGACTCTTGAAAACTGTAGAACCTCCCTCTTGGAAGACATTAATAACTTATTAAGAAATACTTTCAGCCCTGATTTAACACCCATTTAAGTAGAACTCCTTCTGTCTAGATAGGGTAAGGCTGGGACACCCCTCTGACGGCTGTTTTCTATGATTGTCACAAACCAAATTTTGCAGCCATGTCCTTTTATGATGAAGTTCCCTCAAAGAATAACTTGCTCACTTTAATCACGTTTTCTCCGAGATTTATGGCTTGATGCTTATTCACTGGCGGAGCTTCTCCACGTGAAATGTCAGTAAGCCCGTTATAAATTGCTCCTGGCATTCCTGCTCTATCTTTTACTTGGCCAGGAGTATTTCTACCTGAAAGTGATAAATTCCTGCTATAACTACTTCATGTGCTCCAGTAATTACGCTGTAGAGGGATGGTGGGGGCTGCGTCTCTGTGCAGGTACCACCTAAAAAACATCAAGCTGCAAAAGTGGGAGATTGGGCTGTGGCTGGGGTGCTGCAAGACCCACAGACGGAGGGAAAAACCACCCTGGAAATCTGAAATAACTGACTGGTGAGGTATCTCTGCCTGATATTTATATTTATGCTGTGTTAGACATGTGAAAAACGCCAATCACTTGTTTTTAAAATTTTAAAAGTTTAATAGTAATAAAATGGTTATAAAAATAGTAATATAATTAGAGTAATAATAAGTTGGACAATTTGAATTAGGACAATATGAGACAATAGAAACAAAGATTTACAGTTAAGAGACAGTCCGGGTACCTTTTTCTGGGCAGCATAAGCCCGAAAAAGGACCCACGTTAACAGAGGATTAACCCTTAAAAGCAATAGCCTGTTGCATATTCATACACCTTGTACATGATGCATAAATTCCATTCAAACACAGGACTCTGTCTGTGCAGTGTCAACTTCTTCCTCTTAATTCTGATGGTGTCTTCATACATGAGCGAGGCAGGAAGAAGTTTGTTTCTCCTGATAATGGGGCAATAAATTGTTTTTCTCTGAAAGATTCAGGTGTCCTATGGCTGCTATCTCACTGCAAGTCCTTTCTTTAAAAAAAGTATCCTACGTAGCATAGTTTCTATTTTAACATTTTGTTATAACCTAAAACTATATTTAACACAATACTTAAGAGAATTAATACAGCATAATTTTGTAACACAACACATATAATATCCATTTTAATGTTTGCAAAAAGTCAATCATAAAATACACATTTTTCACAGACATATTTGTTATAGATACAGAGACACTGGGAAGACGTACATAGGAGCATCAGGTTTGGGTAGGAGCTCAATTTGGATGCTGTTGTGGTATCTAGATGGGCTGAGACCAACAGCATGAGGTTCAAGAAGGACAAGTGTGTCCTGCACTTTGGCCAGGATAACCCCCTGCAGCTCCAGGCTGGGGCAGAGGGGCTGGAAAGCTGGGAAAGTGCCAGAGTCAGTGATGAACATGAGCCCAGGTAGGCAAGAAGGCCAATGGCACCCGGGCTGTATCAGGAATAGTGCAGCCACGGGAGCAGGGAGATGATTCTTCCCCAGTGCTGGGCACTGGTGAGGCCACACCTCGGGTGTTGTGTCCAGCTCTGGGCACTTCAGGACACCACGGACGTCGAGGGGCTGGAGCAGGTCAGAAGGGCAGCGGAGCTGGGGAAGGGACTGGAGCAGCGGGAGCAGCTGAGGGAGCTGGGAAGGGGCTCAGTCTGAGGCAAAGGAGGCTCAGGGGGGCCCTTGTGGCTCTGCACAGCTCCCGACAGGAGGGGACAGCCGGGGAGTCAGGCTGTGCCCCCAGGTGTGAAAAAGGCGTATTTTATGATTGGCTTTTCGCAAATATTCAAATGAATATTATATGTGTTGTGTTAGAAAGTAATGCTGTATTAATTATCTTAGTAGCGTGTTAAATATAGTTTTAGGTTATAACAAAATGTTGAAATAGAAACTATGCTATGTAGGATACATTTTTTTGAAAGAAAGGACTCGCACTGAGATAGCAGCCACAGGACACCTAATCTTTCAGAGAAAGAGAATTTATTGCTGCATTATCAGAAGGAACAAACTTCTTCTCGCCTCGCTCAGCCATGAAGACTCTGTTGGGCTTAAGAGGCAGAAGTTGACACTGCCCAGACAGAATCCTGTGTTTGAATGGAATTTATGCATCATGTACAAGGTGTATGAATATGCAACAGGTTATTGTTTTTAAGGGTTAATCCTCTGTTAACGTGGGTCCTTTTTCGGGCTTATGCTGCCCAGAAAAAGGTACCCGGACATCTGCAACTCTTTGTTTCTATTGTCTCCTATTGTCCTAATTCAAATTGTTCAAATTATTATTACTCTAATTGTATTACTATTTTTCTAACCACTTTATTACTATTAAACTTTTAAAATTTTAAAAACAAGTGATTGGCATTTTTCACACAGGGAACGGGGATGGGACATGAGGAAATGGCTTCGAGCTGCTTGAACTTGTATCGTCATTTGCCACTAAAGTTCGGAAGTTCAGACACTCTGGGTTCTGCAATAGACTTGGAGACTCGTGCGGAGGCATTTCTGCCATTACCCTAAAGTTCAGAACTTTAAACTGTAACAAGCTCCCGCAGTTTGATGATCGTAGAGACAAAAAGACTGTCATGACTGTCGAGCTATTCTTTCAGACCTAGTCGTTCCTGAAGACATTAACAGCCTATTTTCTCTAATTACTGCAGACTCCCACCCATGGGGTCGCAGGTGAAAACATTAACACCCAATTTTCCTGCCACACCCTGACTGACCCCGTGCTCCTGGCTCTCCGCCCCGAGTTTCGCCCTGCCCGCCATTTCCCCGGCGCTCCCCTCACGGGCGGCCCCGCCCCGCTCCCGGCGCGCGGGAAACGCTGAGGGCGGGCAGCGCGCGCGCGGCCCCCGCGCCTGCGCAGAAGGGGCGGGCGGGGGATTCGGAGCGGCGGCGGGAAACGCTGAGGGAAGGAAGGGCTCAGGTCGGAGCTGATGAGGGAACCGCTGTGAGGGAAGCGATGAGGGAGGCGCTGCGCGGACGCTCGGGCAACCAGCCGGCCCCAGGCAGCCCCCTCCGCCCTGCTGCCCCCTCCATGGCGCCGCCCGGGCACACCTGGTCCCACACCCGCGCCGCGCTGGGGCGGCTGGAGAAGTTACTGAGCTGCTCCCGCTGGTAATGGATGCCCTTCTTCCCCCTTCCCCCCCACCCTGTCTTCCTCCACGGCCCCTGCCGTGTGTGTTAAAAGTGCCGCGTTTCTCCTTGCTTTGCCCACAGCGCCGGTGTCCTGCGGGAGCCCGTGTCCCTGGGGCAGTGCGAACACGTCTTCTGCCTGTAAGTACCGGGGCCCGCCGCCGTGCTGTGGAGAAAGGACGGGGAGCGGGCGCCGCTGGGGCCTGCTGCTGCTCCCGGGGAGCTGAGGGGAGAGGAGAGCGGCAGCTGCTGTTCCCCTGCGGGTCCCATGCCGGAGTGCTGCTTTAGGCTTCAGGATGCTGGCCAGGTGTGAAGGGAGTTTTCAGTGTGGTGGAGGGAATTGTCCGCTTGTAGTGAGGTAAAAATCCAAAACAACCTGCAGATCGCATCACCCTCAACTCCTATCTCTTTCTCCTCACATTAAGAAAAAGAGCAGCTTGGGAAGGTGTTTCCTGTTTCCGAGGGGTTTTCCTCTGCCCCTGAGGGCTGGGTGGTGCTTGTTGTTGGTTTGGCCTTCTACCAAGACTTTGCTCCTTCAGTTCTGCCGCTGTTCTCACACGCATCCAAACGCGGTGGCATAGGCAGGCTTACCTCTGCTTAGAGTTGGTCAAATAATCTGAGTGCTTCAAAAAACTGAACTTAACTTAAAGTTAACTTTTAACTTAAACTGACTTTAATTAGAAGCGTTCTGCCAGCAAAGCGCTTCTGAGGTGGTGGTGGTTGCGTCGCCCGTCGTGGGACAACTCACTGCATTGTCAATACAGGCAGAGGCTGAAATGTTTGTGTCCCAGAGCCGCCTTTGGGTGAGGTGGGGGAACCTTTTGGCCATCTTTGGGTGAGGTTGGAGAACCTTTTTGTGTGTCACTGCTCTTCATGGCATGCACATGCAAGCACCGGGAGTTAAAAGGTCTGCTGTGTATCTTAATGAGTCTCTCTGCACAGCGCAGGTGTAAGCAGTCTGATAAAACCCTACCTTTGTTAGGGTGAAGAAGAAAGATACTGTCTAACCTCTACTTGTAAACCTGCTGATACTCAGCTTTATATCCTGTTATAGTCAGTATGTCAGTAAAAGCTGAAGAAACCCTCCCTCCCTCATGGATGTGTGTCCACTCTCTATCTTCAGCTCCACTTTTGTAATAGGAGTTTTCAGTGTTGAAGGCCTGAAAGGTAGAATACATGTAAAATATTTACTGGCTTTTTAAGGAGTAACTGATTATGGGACAGGTGCCCTCAGCATCTCTTCCCCCAGTATGCATGTACTAAAAGGCACACAGGTGATTTATTTCTCTCCACACACGTGTTCTTTCCCAGCTGATAGTGGCCACTAATTGCTGTAGAAGGTTCTTGAAGAGGGAGGGACCTTTTACAAGGGCGCATAGGGACAGGATTAAGGGAATGGCTGCACTCTGAAAGAGAGCAGGTTTAGTTTGGATATTGGGAAGAAATTCTTCCCTTTGAGGGCAGAGAGGCACAGGGTGCCCAGAGAAGCTCTGGCTGCCCCCGGATCCCTGGGAAGTGTCCAGGGCCAGGCTGGACAGGGCTTGGAGCAGCCTGGGATAGTGGAAAGTCCCTGCCCATGGCAGGAGGTGGAATGAGATGGGCTTTAAGGTCCCTCCCAGCTGGAACCATTCTATGATTCTGCTGTTTGAAGGAATTATTTAAATTATTTATTTCATTGATATGATCTGCCTGCAGATCATTTTATAAAATAACCCCCAGAAACTTGTAAAAAATTTTTATAAACATGAACATGTGGTTCAATAAATGTAATTGTTCAGCTGTTGGGCATCTAAGGCCTTGTGGTTTTATTTTGGATAACCCATGTGTATTCTAGGTGATAGATTTAAATCACCCACTGTTCATTAAAGTTTTGTGGGGTTTTTCAAGAAGAATTTTCCAAACATCAGGAGAACAATGCAGTTTGTATTGATGAGGCTGGAAAAATCAGCTAACAGGAGTTTTAAGCATTCATTAGCAGCTATTTCTTGCGCCAGAAAAATGAGTTTATTTGCTATTACCTGAGTTATTGTTGTGCTTGATCTTTTTGCTCTTGTATGCCTGACCTTTTAGCAGCAGTTCCATCTGTCCTTTGATGACTGAGTCTTGGGCAGTGGCTGTTTTTTAAAATAAACCTAAGGAAATTCAGATTAATTTCTTTAGAAGCAAACTAGGTATTTTCAATAATAGTTACAGCTACTATGAACTATTCTCAAAACTAAATTACATAAAACCACAACATGTGTATTTGCCACACCTTTATAATCCCTCCAGTATGTCCAGGTTGCTGCTATTTCAGTTACAACTCAGCTGTTTGCCTGCATATTGTCCATTGATGTTTAACTATTGAAAGACAAATTTCCATTTGTAACCCTGGAGTAAAAATGAGTTAAATCCTGTTGTAGCTGCAGCTTTTAAAGAAGCACTCTCAAGTCTGCCTTTAGTTTTGTGACATTTACGCGATGTTAGGTTTACGTTCTGTTAAATGGAGGTTCTGTTACATTGAAGTTCTGCCGGGTTTAGGTTCTGTTAAGATTAATTTCTGTCAAGTTTGGGTGTTGAGAGCTGATTCTGGCTCACTGCTGAGGACAGGCTTTTTTTTGTTTATTAACACACCTGGGGAGGATTGGGACGAGTGGTTGGAGCTGGCTCCTGGAATCTGGAGTGGAAGATCTGAAAGGAACGTGCTGCAGTACTCAGGTCACACCTAAAACACCCGGTTCTCCCTCACCATGGGTTTGTCACGGACAGGGGAGTTTATCAAGAGCAGTTTCTGCAGTTTTGGTGGGGTAGCTGTGCTAGGTTCCCTGCAGTCATTACCAGCTGACTACAAAACCCCAACCAAACAGGTGATTAAGAGATGTTGTGGTATGAAGGTCATTCTGCATTTCCTTTGCAGTGCCATTTACAGGGGTGGGAAGCCTGAGGCCAGCTTCCCTAGAGAAGGACACCTGTTTGGCCCTTCCCTTTGCTCCCAAGGCATTTGTCAGATATCACCTAGGATATGTTGGAGCCAAGAGCTGTGCTTCAGTCTGCCAAACACAGCAGTGCCTCAGCCACAAGGGCCTCTCCCTGTTTAAAGCACAAAACACGCCTAACAGCAATTTTTCCATGAGCAATGGTCAGGTAACTTACACCATTCAAATTGATTCAGTTTTGGTTGTGTGGAACTGTAACCTCTATTTAATAGGATAGATGGGGGGTGAGATGTAAGTGGCCCTTGAATGTTGCAGTTCAGATGACAAATCATAAGGTCTTCTCACTGGCCTAATCAAAGAATAAAAGATTTTAGGCTGATTTGGGGAGAGTAGTATTAGTGAGTAAATCTGTGTCCCCACCTATCCCACCGTGATCATCTGATATAAATGCTGTGAAAGAGAGCAGTGATAAGATACTCTGAGCACCTGGAGATCCTCGTGGGACTTCATACAGAGAAATGTTCACACAGGTGAAAGTTCTTCACAGCAAGCAAGTCCCTCACCTCCCATCGATGCTATTTACATTAAGTTCTGCCTTGAACTTAACGTATAGAAAGAGAAACATGTTTGGGTTTGGAGAAATTGCTTCACCAAGAAGAATTTGCTTCACCAAGCAAATTTTAACTAGGAGAAAGTGGAAATTTTAGTTTACTATGGGTTGGCTATTTGGCACTTGTTTAAAAATGGAAGGCTGCAGAATAGCAGGTGTAAAAGAATTTGTAGTTTTAACAGTGAAGCCTAAATGTTACCTGGAGTCAAACAGCAGTGGAGCATTTGAAAATTTGGGTCAGCTTGTGAGGCACTGTGTTTTTCATGATTGTCCTGACAAGGCTTGGGAAGTGGGTTGCCTAATTTTCTGTTTAGCTTGTCACTTGCCATGATAAATCTGTGCTGTGTTTGTGACTACAGTGCCAAATAAGAGGTTGTGGCTGGGCTGTGAAACGGTTGATGGTGCTGCAGTGGATAACTTCCTCTGGATGATGGGTGTTCCCTCTGCCTTGCAGGTCCTGTGTGGGTGACTGTGTTGGGACCGAGTGCCCCGTGTGCCACATGCCAGCCTGGGTGCAGGACGCACAGATCAACCGGCAGCTGGATAACATGATCCAGCTCTGCAGCAAGCTGCGGCAGCTCCTGAGCACCGACACCTCCGGTGAGACTCGCCCCCTGGCGGCTGCAGAGTCCAGGCCACCCCGTTTCACTTCCCAGCAAATGAGCAGTGCAGCCTTGCTTCAAATTCCAAGAGGCTGTTCCAAATCATGTTTGGAAAATGTGATTTGAAGAGAGCTGTCGGTGTGGATTGCTCGCTCTTGGAATCTGTTTTACTGAGCAATCCGCGTGAGCGGGTTAGTCCATAATTCATTGGAATCCGTTTGCCAGAATTAGACAAAAGTGGGAGAGGTTGCTGAGTCACGTGGCACAAAGCAGGGGCACAGGTTGTCATATCCTAGGGGAGCCCCAGAGTGTAAAGTTCCCCTATGAAAGAATTAATGCATGTCTTCTCCTGCCTCTGGCTTTCTGTGCACTGACTGAGTCGTGCCTGCTGTCCCAGTCATTTTCAGTTCAGGTTTTTGCACATGGGAAAAATGATCGATGTTCTTTGCCTAAAAAGGGGGAAGAAGCAAGTCTTAACTCATTTGTTTTCTGGTCCATAACAATCAGCTAATCTGCTGCAGTGAAGTTTTGTCCTTGCTGACTGCTAGGAGATTGCAGAGAACGTACTCTGGGATGAATCTCTATGAAATTTTAGGTTGTTTGTCAAAGTGGGAAAAAGTGTAGTGAAATCAACATAGGTGATTGTGTGTTTCTTCTGCAAGCTCACAGAGGAGCATTTATGTAATACCAAGTTTTAGAAAACATTAATTTAGTTGTCAGATACAGAATAGGTAATTCTTCCTTCATTGTTGCTTCCTAATATGTTTGTCTAAGTTAAAGATTCCTTTTCTACGTGCAATCCCATCAGCACCTTCACTCATTTATGGAATATCTCTTTATTGACACCAAAATGGATTTTAAGTGATGAGGCTGGAAGCCTGTGTCCAGGTGTAAAGAATACATTTTATATAGGTATAAAATCCTATGGTGATTAAATCTTCTGGAGCATAGAAAACAGATGATGGCTTAAATAGGATTTCAGGGAAACATTTTAAGTGATGAAGGCTTTTAAAAGCACACTTGGAAGAGAATCATTCTGTGAGGAACTGTTTGTGATGCTATAAATAAAGCATTTAAAATACAACATGGTAGCATTATTGATACTGTTTAGATGTTTTAGAGAGCTCTTAGAGATGGATTAACTCTTAAAAATTGGTCTGTTTAACTGTACTAAAAATTGAATAGTACATTTAATCCCATAGATCTTCTAAAATGAAGTGTGTGTGGTGTGGCTAGGCCACAGAACAAAATGAGGTTCTTTTTATCATCATCCCTTGTTCTGACTTAAAAACAGACACAAAATAGAAGTTTACAAGAGTGTCTTATATGAGCTGACATGGGAGATGCCCTTCTGTCACTTGTGATCTTTGCAGTGTGCTAAGGATCAGCACAGTGGCCTTTTGGATGTGTGATACTGAGCTTAGGAGCAAATCCTCCCCAGCTGGTAATAGTTCACTGTCAGGAATGGCTTCAATTCCTAAGTAAATCAGCACACCTCTAAGAACAACCAATTACATACTGGAGAAAAAAAAATATATATGGTTGAAAATCAGAGGATATTGTAGCTTTAGAGATTTTTGAGAGCAAATTCTTCAGGATGTTTTGTCCCTCTTCTCCAGCAAGTCCCTCGCCTCCCATTGATGCTGTTTACATTAAGTTCTGCCTTGAACTTAATGTATGGAAAGAGAAACATGTTTGGGTTTGGAGAATCATAGGTTCTCTTCTCTTGTTAAGGACTTGCTTTCATGTCCTTACAGCACTGTACTTCTGTCAACAATATTTCTTCTCTTTTGTGTTAGAAGGTCAGAAATTGTACTTCATGTTCCAGTAAAGGAAGTAGACCGAAAAATCAATCTTGCAGTGCAGGAAAGAGAGAAGCAGTTGAAAAGAAGAATATTTCCATACATTTGTTTTATGTCCCTTTTGCATATTTGCTTGTTTTGAGACAGTTGTGGCTTCTCTTGAATCTTGTTGGAGATCCTTGTTGACACTGAAATTTCTAAGTGCATCCTACTAGTAATTTTTTTTGTCTCTGACAGAGCTAGTGCATGCAGTAAGTTGTGTGTTTTTCTTTTAAAAAATGCCATGGAACTGCTGTGACTGAAAAAGATAGGGTTAAGCTCACACTGAATATTTCAAATACAAAAATCTCTGTACCCTGAGGTTCCACAGTAGACGTGAGAGGGATCTTACTTTGTATTCCATTGGGACAAAAATAGCTTCTGCCAAGCAGCATGTGCTTTGTAAGGAGCAGCAGCAAATAATTCAGGAAGGACTGCACAAAACAGCTAATACTTCCCTTTTAAATTAGAGGGAAACACAGCCAATGACACTCCTGGGGTGACTGAAGATGAATTGACAAACAAACCTGAAACTGGCTGCAAAATGCAAATTATAAGTGGAAAATTCAAGCTATAGGTAGGAAATGCTGAGCCTCCAAATTAATTCACTTGTTGGAGGTTTTCTATGCTTAGTCCATGGAGAGGTGCCTGACGTTCTGGCTGCCCTGTGCTGTACCTTCCCAAGGGTAAAGGGAAGCTGCCTGGCAGGCCCCACAGGGAGGATGTCTGCACTCTAACCCTTTAGCTCTGGTGGTGCAGAGTCCAGGGCATCTTGGGAACAGTTGACATTGCTGGGATGATGGGCTTCGTGGGTGGGTAATTCCTGAGCACCTGTGGAACCATGGGCATAGTGCACATAAAGCACTTGATTTGTTGATTTACAGTAATGATTTTGAAAGAGAAATTCTAAAGAATTTTCTGTGTAATGTTCTTTAAAAAGAAGGGATTGTTTTAAATTTTCTGAACCATCACCAAGCATTTATAGTTGATTTTACCTTGTTCTTTGTAGCAATCAGCTTCACTCTTATACATCAAACAGAAAGCCTTCCCCCCTCTTTTCCTGCAGAGCTACACCTTGCAGGAGTTGGTGCAAGCTTCCCAAGCTGGTGCTGGTGGACAGTCAGTGAGATCAAGCAGCCTTTATAGTATCATGAGTCTGTTTCACATTTACTGGGTGTGGAACTCCTGTTGTAACAGATTACATTGCATTTCATGGCTGCTGTGACATTTTTCATGACATCTAAAGATTAAGTTTTGAATCACTGGAATTTCTCCCTTTCCCCTTTGGTGTTGAATACTTAACTTGTAAAATAATCACTCTTCAGTGAAGGCACTAATGTTGCACAGATGGTACCAAAGCTCTTCCCTTTGATTTTTAATAAGGGACTAGTTTGTCAAAGAGATTTCTCAACTTCTCTTCTGAAACCCGTAATAGAGAATAATTTGAAAGGCACACAATGTGCATCATTATATTCCTTTGATGCAGATTAATGATAGCTAAACTACATTTTTCTAATTGCTCTTTTTTCCCCCCTGCACCAGCCTGCTATTGCACTGCAGCAGAACTTGGAGCTCTAGTTGCAAGGCACTGACCATCTCCTGGTATTTTTGTGTACTCTCAACCCTTTTAACACTTAAGAAATACAACTCTATTAAATGTCAGCATCGAGAATCTTGTGCTTATTATGTGCAAATAACTCTAAATTAGAAATAATTCTGTTGCCACATTGTGTATCTGAATGTTACATTTAATAGGTAATGGAGACTAAATTTACTGCATTTATTATAGGCTGATTCTAATACTGGTATTGTGGATGCTCTTTATGCTATTGCAGATGCTTAAAATCTAGAATTAGTAAGGAATGCTCTACTGATTGACCTTGTCTAAATGCCTCTCTGAAAATTTTTTTAGGACACTTATGTATTAAAAAGACAATTAAATCAAAATCATAATAGTAATTTTTTTCAGTACTGTTGAGATCCAAGCTCTGGCTTCAAACTCTGAGACAGCAGAGAATTCATTGGGATTGATTTTATTGTGAGCAATTTTCTCTGAAGGTACTTTAACTGACTGAACTTAGCTACCAGATAATACCCTCTTTATATAAATTAACATTTACTTATTAAATCATAACTTCCTTTCAGCTTCTTGGCTCTGCATCTCCCCTCTTTATTTCTCTCTCTCACAGCTCTGGGTCCATCAGAAGATTCTATTTTCAGGGAAGTAGATTGGCCATTTGTCCAAGTTGCTTGGGCTCCCTACCCTGTACACTTTGGAAATGGAGGAAGGGGTAGCAGAAAATGCAGTTTCCTGCCCTGGGTGTGCAAGGCTGGCCTCTGGATGCAGTGGATCTCCTTGTCAGGATATGGGCATCTTTTAATCATGTCCCCTGAGTGCCTCCCTGGTCTAGAACATGCAGCATACTCCATTACACCTCAGGTCATTGCAGGTGAGGAAGAGCACTCCTTGGGAAGTATTTATTTAGCATATTATTACATTTCCAGCAGGTTTTTAATAACCTGCCTAGTAAATCCCTGCTGAGCACCCAGCAATGAGCAGATCAGTTCAGGAAGCCTCGTGGTGGATTTTCCACAGGCTTTCCTGCTACCAGAAGTGGTACAGCCAGTGTAAATGCTTCATTGTGTTCTGCTGCTTTAGATCATACTTCTGAAGGACAGTGCCTTTGATTGAATTTGTCACTTGGACTTTAAAGTCTTGCTGTGCTATACACATCAAAAAGAATTCTGGCCATCATAAAATTGTTGCACAAATTACTTCTGCAAGCTGATTTTATTATTTCTCTTTACTTGGGGATGACTGATACTTTGAGCAAGATAAATATTTGACAAGGAGATCTGCTAGTTTGTGTAAACACTGGCAAGATGAGAAAATAGTAACTTGTGGTTTATATTTTGCATCTGTTTGCAATCAAGCTCTTCCTTTTTTTAGATGTTATTGTAGGAATGAGATGGGATATGTTCTCAAGGCTAGCTAGTTCTGAGATTTCAGTCTCAATTTCAGTGCACCAAGCCCAGCCTCAGAGGAAAACCAAATAGCTGCAGTTCTGTACTTGATGATTATCTTTAGGTGCCTAAATGATTGATTAACTAGCCTCCAGCTGTATTCTTAATGACACTTTTGGTCTGATGCCTTACAAATTCCTCTAGCTGAATCTAACATGTAACAGATTTAATTCCAGGGGTAAGTAAGGTAATTGATATCAAGATGAAAGAAACATTGAACTTTGCAATATTGCTTTAAAAGACAACTGGGAATGTCTGTTTTAGTGTTGAATTACTAGCTGCACAGTTCTCTTTTAAGTGGAGTTTCTAAAGCACTTTTTTTGTGACTAAGGGATTGGAACCAGTGTGTTTGTTGCTGTGAGTTTATCCCAGCTTGCTCTGAAAAACTGGCTGTAGTTACTAACACCAAAAATAGAAGGTGTGGAGATAATAAATTAGCCAGAGAAACTTAATGCACTGAAGTGAAAGTGATAGATGGTTGCAGTGAGTGTCTGTCACTTCTAATAATTGAAACTTTATATGGCTTTTTTAAGAATACTTAAAGCCCTCCCCTCCCTTCTAATCCTGGTCTTAGTGCTGCTTTAAAACAAAATTCATACTGGTTTTGTGTTTGATTGTTATAAATCACCGAGACTTTTGTGAGTGGTAGTCCCTGAAGTTTGAGGCAACAGGAAGAATGAGTTGTGCATTCACTTTGGAGGACTTGTCCAAATAACCTAAAATAACTCCAGTTCAGAATGAAGGAATTGGTAAAAAAATCTGCTGTGGTTCTTTAGTGTCAAAAAAACCTGTGAAATTAAATTAGTGTCTAACTTTGAGGTGACTTTATAGTCCTTAATTTATTCTGAGGCCATTGAAGACAGTATTTATGTGCTCAGTCCTTGTTCTCAGCTGTTATTTCATGTGCTGGGAGTACAGGATATTCCTGCATCATCCTGGCCATTGATTTGTAATGTGCTGTACAGTGTGATTTATAAAATTGCTCCACTGCATGTTTTTAAAGAAGTGTTTGAGATCATCAAGATGCTTAGCTTCCTTGAAGTTATTTACTACCCAGGGGTAAAGGATCAAATGACAGGACACAATTGCTTACAGATTTTCTATATATATTCCTCTGGTTCATCTGCTATATCTGTGGAATCAGTCAAAATTTTTCAGGAATGTTTGACATTTTTATAAGGATATTGTTTTTGCTTGCTTACAGCTATTTTTCCTTTCCATCTTCAGATGAACTGTAATACCTGTTTAGAAAATTGTTTCTTTGCTCTTTTGTGTATGCACATGCCTCTTTGTTAACCCTATTTCCAAGGAAAACTCAGTGAGAAAACCAACTTCTGTCCTTCTCTGACCTGGTCAGAACTCTGCTGTGCTGTGAACCCAGACTACTGAAGGAACTTCTCTGCCAGGATGCTCACTTGCCTGATGGATAGCTGTCACTGCTCTGGGATTGCTGAGCTCCAGAGTGCCATGTGGCCTGGCCAGGGCTTTTAAAGTCACTCTATGTGCCTTCTCAGAGGGGTCACCTTGCCAGGGCTTTTAAAGTCACTCTGTGTGTCCTAAAAGGGTGACCTTGCCAGGGCTTTTATAGTCATTCTATGTGCCTTCTCAGAAGGGTCACCTTGCCAAGGTTTTTAAAGTCACTCTATGTGTCTTAGAAGGGTGACCTTGCCAGGGCTTTTATAGTCATTCTATGTGCCTTCTCAGAAGGGTCACCTTGCCAAGGTTTTTAAAGTCACTCTATGTGTCTTAGAAGGGTGACCTTGCCAGGGCTTTTATAGTCATTCTATGTGCCTTCTCAGAGGGGTCACCTTGCCAGGGCTTTTAAAGTCACCACCTGTGCCTTCTCAGAAGGGCCACCTTGCCAGGGCTTTTAAAGTCACTCTATGTGTCCTAAAAGGGTGACCTTGCCAGGGCTTTTAAAGTCACCACCTGTGCTTTCTCAGAAGAAATGAAGGTGCTCATAGATTGTATTTAGTAACACTTCATCGATTCTTGCAGTTGTTGTTTATGATTTTTTTTTTGCTTTGTGAGGTTCTGAAGAGTACTCCATAATTATTTTTCCCCTTTCCTCATGCACTTAGATTCAGCAGAGAATACATCCACACCACCTGAGTCAGAGTTGGAAAAGAAGAGCAAGAAGGAGCAGATAAAAATGTGGTTCAGCCCAAGAAGCAGGAAGATTCGATGTGTTGTGAGCAGGAATCAGGCTGACACTAAAAGCAATGACCTTGGTCAAGACACATCTTCAGTTTATGATTTCTTCCCTTCCCCTCCTCATGAAAAGCCCTCTAAGCCAACAAAAAGACCAACTCGGAGACAGATTAAGAAGATGAAGAAGAAACATCTAGCAGACATTAACAAAGTGTGGAGCTTAGAGAAACCTGAGCAGCAAAAAGCTGAGAAGGCTCCCAAGGACAAGTGTGTGACCATCTGCAGTCAGCCAGTAGTGCTGTGCACTCAGGAAGCAGAGAGTCCTGAGGACAGACCTCAGCAGGAGTCTGTCAAGGAAGCTGACTCCAGCAGTAATAATAATACAGAGGATATGGAAGTTCTGCCCCAGGTAGAATCTCCAGAGAAGAAGGGTAACAGTGAGGCTGTGTGCTCTGCACGGGACAGCAAGGAAAACAACGGTGCTGCAGAGGCATTGCTGTCAATAGCCAGTGAAGTTACACCCTTGAAACGTGCAAGGGGGCACTCCAGACTTCAGGGGACTCCTCAGTCTAAAAGAGCAAGGAGAGCTGAGAGGGGCATTCCTGGGAAGGCAGGCAGGCAGGCTGATGGCTTAGAGGAGTCTCTGCAGGGCTCCCCCATCTCCCCAGCCACTGAACTGACACCAGTCCAGATTTCTTCCTCTGCACCCAAACTCACTGCCACTGGAATGAAGACAAGAAGATCTGCAGCCCTTCAAGCCATTAACAGTCCTTCACTTTCAGAATCTCCCTCTACCCCATCCACTTCCAAGAGTTGCAGCCAAGTAGCAACACCACTCAGTCCTTCTGTGGTGAAATCCCCTGGTGTCAACTCAATTGCCAGAAGAAATTACAAGGGAGAGACTTTGCTCCATGTTGCTTCCATCAAGGTAGGACCATTCATCTTCTAGTTCAGCTTTAGGCAGAGGTTTAAAAAGACAAGGTTAATTTAAAAATATTCTGGGAACCAGTTACTTCAGAACATCCTGTTTCAGGGAGGGAAATCTCATTCTAGGTTTATTGGGAAGTTTCCAACCTGATTCTCTGATTTCATAAAGAAATGACTGTTTGAATGATCAAAGATGGTTGTACTTGGAAACTCAAAGCATTACAGTGTCAGTTATACCTGTGATAGTTAGCTCAGCCTTAAGCAGAGGTTTAAAAAGACAAGATTGTTTTAAAAATATTCTGGAAACCAGTAACTTCAGACATTCTATTTCAGGGAGGGAAATCTCATTTTGTGATCTTTTTCTTCTGCGTTTATTGGGAAGTTTCCAACCTGATTCTCTGATTTCATGAAGAAATGACTGTTTGAATGATCAAAGATGGTTGTACTTGGAAACTCAAAGCATTACAGTGTCAGTTATGCCTGTGAGTTGTAGGAAGTGATAAGCATTTAAATGTTTTGGCCTTGCGTGGCAGGCAGCTGTCTCTGATTTGTCCCAAGGAGTTCAGGAAGTATTTCAGATCTCACTGAGTGACCTTGATCAGTTCAGTCTGAGCTGGTAGCTCAGCCAGGACAAGATCTGAGTTATGTACATGAAGATAACCAATGTTTCACAGAGTTAACATTATATAAGTGTTGAGATCCACCACCTGATGCAAGTGTGATTCCCTGTACTCTGAAGGGAAGGGACAGAGTTGGAGTGTTCTCAGTTTTATGTAAGCTCAATACTGTTCTTGGAATGACAGCTCTCACTCCTTCTGCTGCTCATATCTGAAGCAGTTCCTGGTGTGGTAGAACTTCATGGCTTTGCTCTCTGCAGGGGCTGTCCTTGCCCATTACTTTGTACAAGCTGGGTAAAACGTGTCCCACTCATCAGATGCTCTCATGGCAGCTCCCTCCCTTCTGAGAGGTCATTTCAAAGAGTTTGTGCTCTGGCAATTTAAATGTGCTTTGTGCTAAATCATATAATACAAGTGCTGTGTGATTAATAAACTGCATATACTGGAAGAATTGATTCCTCTATAAGCACCTGACATTTATACAGCACTTCTGTCTGGTGAGACGGGGGCTGTTCTTGATGAATAACTCTGTCCTCTTCCAAAGGTGTTCTAATAAGCCACTCCTGCTGCATGAGACCTTTTTAAATGGAAGTGTCAGCTGAGCTGAGTTCAAACCTCATATTTGATGTCATTAATATGGAATTAGGGGGGGGAAAAATGAAATGCTGTCCTCACAGGACTCAAGAGCTTTGAAGGAGAGATCTCTTGTTACCTCTTGTCAAAGTCCTGCATATTCCTCTTTATTAAAACACTGTTTACAAATTAGCCTTCCCTGATTTTCTGAGAATTTGTAATGAATGCAGTCATGACTGACTGCTTCTGAAAAAAATGGATGTGCCCTGACAAGTTTTCACAGAGGTATGGTTTCCAGCAATATGCCTGATGCTTCTTTAGAAAACACAGGTATTTCATCTAAGGAAACAGCATCCTTGCAGCTTGTTGAGGCTTGGAGTCCTGGCATATTTGTGACATGCCAGTAAGGTTTCATTGTAAAGCATTCTGATGCTAAATGAAAAATTAAGCAGTTCGTGCTGTAGACAAAAAGGATGATAAACATGTTTTGATTATTGAAGTTCAGTGGTGTTGCTGGCACTCCTTACTGGCACTGGTACAGCCACAAAAAAGCTGACTTCCAGCTGGAGTGTGGGCAGTGGGATGGGCTTCTTCAGTCCTGTGTGTGAGTTCCTGTCACTGTTGTCTTTTGATGTTTGTAATTATTGAGCTAAAGTGGGAAATGGCTTCTGTTCCTCATTAGTTCTGCTGTGGTTTTTATCCAGAGCTCCATACTCATTGAGGTGCTCATTAGCAAAGGCTTGTGTAGCTAGGTAGGGCTGCAGGGTGATCCCAACGTTTGCTTTGAAAAGGAACTAAAAGAACACAAGGCAAGTGATCCCTTGGTTATGAGCTTTTAACTTGCAGGAGCCCTCTGTGAACTGATAAAAGTATTTTGTCAAACTGGTCTTGAAAATACCAGGCTTTATCCTCTCTGTGTATTTTCAGTGTGGGGTTTAGATTTCTTGGTTTGGGTTTGGTTGGTGTTTGGGGTTTTTTTCCCTTCTAGCTAGTTCTGAATTTTTTTTTTCCTGAAAGAAGCATTTTTCTTCCAGTTTCATTTTATAGGCAATTTTTTTTTCTTGTTGTTTTCACAGCCACTAATGTTTTTCCATGTGTGTAAAAGGAAACTGACTTGTAGCTGCCACCCTACCCCAAAGTAAAATGAAGTCAAATTCTCTGGGACTTCATTAGTTATAAAAACAAATCTGTATAATTTTCATTAGCTGTTAGGGTCTAATACCCAGAATTTAATTAAAGCTAATTGAATTATCCCTTTTTTTCTTATTTAAAAGAGATCATAAACAAGGTTAGCAGGCATGAAAACGAAGAGTGTTGTACTGTTTATAATGATTCTGAAGGATTGTCCCCGTTTACTACTAGTAGTTATTTTTTTCACTGAAATCAAAATGGTTCTCAAAAAAGGTTCTAGTGTGGATGAACTTAATGTTGAGTTAAACTAATAAATGAAAATAAAAATGAAAATAAATGTGACTCTTCTTGTAGCAACCAGCAGTCACGTTTATCTTCATAGTCATTAAAGAGGCAAATCCAATTAGTTAAAATACAAAATGTGACCTATTCAACTCTGAATATTCTAAACTAATGGGAAATTGCCCCAGCACAACAGCCCTTCCACATGGGACTATGTTTTACAGTAAGAGCAAATTGTTCCAGGACCAGCTCTTCCATGGCAATTAAATCACAGCACCACTCAAGGAGTCAGTGCTGCAGAGTCCTAAATCTGCTGTGGAGAGAGGACCCCCTGTAGGGGGGTAGAATATAAGAAAAGAAAGGTAGTGTAGAAAATAATCTTACCCCTAAGGGGTTGCAGCTGGGTTAATGATCAGAAATTAGGAGCAGGCCTGACTTTGCCAGGCCACAGCTGTAAGAATGAGCAGAAGAGGGCTGTAAAAGAGTGGGGTGGCTGGGTGAGAGGGGAACTGGAGTCAGTGGCTGCTTTGTGAAGAAGAGAGAGTCAGTGCTCTGAGGAGCAGCTCAGGAGAAACACCAAGGGGGTATGGAACTTCAGTGATCAGGAGACAGCAGCGTGGAACCCCTGTGATGATAACAACAACCCCCCAGTGCCTGGGCTGCTTCTGCTTCGCTGAGGGAAGGGATGGGGCACATGGTGCCACTCAGGGACAGGGACAGTGAACTGCCACACAAGAGGGTGACAGGGACCTTGGCAGCTGCCACACTGTTGCAAGGGCTGGATGGGAAATAGCTGGGAGAAGGCTTGTGGTGCTTCAAGTGAGGAGGAAATAAGGAGTTGTCCCTCCTCTGAGGAAAGAAGAATTTGCCTCTATGCAGAGCATCTGCTGAGTTTGCAGAGAGAGGTGGTGAGTTTGGACCAGTTTTAGTTATCTCCTGTTCCAGAAGCCCTTTAGTTTTCTCAGCTCATGACAGCTTTCCCTCCTTGCACTCTCAGGAGGGCTCCCAGAAAGCCTTCACCCATGGCTAGCCTGCTGTGCTGGACTCTTCATGGTGATTATAATTAACACAGTAAAATAACGAAGATAATTCCTTCTGAGCCTGGGAGAGTGCTCCTTTTATTGCTTTGTTACCAGTTAATGACACATCAGGAAGGAGAGCAGGGAAGATGGTGTGGTTGTGTGAGCTTGTGATGGCAAACATCAGGATGGCTTTTCAATCTTATTTTCAGGTGTCTGACCTAGTCAGCTGTGCACTTCCTTGCTTTTGGGGCTGAATCTGTGTGCCATGGTTGAGAGATGGATCACAGATGAGCATCTCCCTTCCTTTAAGGGAGGAGATCAAGGCAAATATAAAATAATGCCAAGGTTTCAAATGCAGGACTGGAGAATGTGGAAACTGGCCACAAGTCAAAGCAATCCATCTTCCCAAGTGCTGATTTGGAAACCTGGAAACAAATTACCATTTCTTTTTCACTAATGCTTGGTTGTCACTTGTCTTCTTTCTGAGGCTGGGTAACTTCCTGCATGTTTTCTCTTTATTAAAGGTTAAGCACAGCTTCTTGTATGTTTGTTATTAGGGAATGGTCTGCTGTGTAGGGAATCCATTTGGAGGATTTTGAGGTGAGAAACTTGCAGGATCCAGGAAAGAGTTCACAATTCATAGAAGCTCTTTCATGCATATTTGTCCTCCTTGACCATTTATGTGTTGTAGATCATCTAGTTCCAGTTATGATAATCCATAGTTCCATTTATTATAACCATTTAACCATTTTATTATAACCATGATAATCTAGTTCTGTTTATGATAATCCAGTTCCCTCCCAGCTCAAACAAGAAAATGGCATTGTGTTTAAAAGGGTGTCTTTTTGGTTCACTTGTTTGACCTAAAGATTGAAGTTGCTTGATTAAATTTGAAAGTAAAAGAAGAAATATTTGGTTGAAGGAGTGCAGCTTTTTAGCTTCACCTTCATGTACTGTCCAATTTGTTGGATCTCTCATTAACTGGTAGAATATATGTATGTTTTAATTTATTTAGTAATTTTACTTTTTGGTGACGAATACCTTGGTTAATGGAAGTTGTAAAGGGCAAAATGGGGAAAAAACCCCAGTAAAATAGGACAATAGGACACTTGCAGTTCTTAACCATATGTATTAAATTCAGGACTTGAGGCAAAAGGAAAAAAACGCCTCCAACAACCTTGTGTAAGCCAAGTAGAGATGGTTTTCTGCTCTTAGGGCAGCCGTGGCTGCAGGAAGTAAATTCCCCTTGGGAGGAGGAAGTGCTAAAGCCTGTCAAGGCTCCTGTGTCGGATGTGCTGCGGGCTCCGGCTCTGCCGACAGATGGCCCCAGTGCCTTTCGTGCTTCCCCGGCAGCTGCGGCGCCGAGGAGGAGCCAGGCCGTGCCTCCGCTGCCTTGGCACTACCGCCGAGCCTTGCTGTGAGCGTGGAACGTCCCGAGCCTTGTTTGTTCCGAATGGATAATTCTGCATGCTGCACTAGCTCCTGCCTTTTCAAGAGCTGGATGTAATCCTTCATTGAGAGTTAGATTTCAAAATAAACACATGCCTGTGAATTCTTAATGCTAGGAGCGTTTTTCTACCTGCTGTTTGCCTTGTTCTCCTTTTCTCAACAAGAAGTGTCTCCACTTAACGTTTCCCCTCTGCTAAGAGGGTCTCTCCTTGTGTCCCCTGGTTCTGGCTTCTTGCTGCAGCCTGGTGATTTTCCTGCTGCATCAAATATACTCAAGGAACTAAATGTGCCAAATTAATTTCAGCATTAGTCAAAGCACATCTTTATGCAGCATGTTGGAATTAGTCATTCCATACTAATAGGTGTAATTTCTTCTGCTCTCTTGTGGAGGGAAGACCTGGAATGGACAGATTTGTGTCTGGGATTTGCTCCTCTGCGCTCCTTACTCTTGTTTAAAGAGTTTAGCAAAGCATTTATTAGCTTAGTAATGTTAGTAATTCCATCAATTTGGATAGAATTGTGTTTTTGTAAAAAATACCAAGCTGCTTTTTTTAACTCTTTGATCACAGTTATTTGGCTTGACTTGTCATCTCAACCTGGTGTCAGCCTCTGGAAGATCCAGGCAAATGTCAGAGGCACCTGTGGTTGGATTTGATGATCTTGTAGGTCTTTTCCAACCAAAATGATTCTGTGCTTGTGGTTCTGCTTGCAGGAGGGACTTGATAACATGTCTGTTAATGATCTGCCGCTTGAAATTTCCTCTTCTGCTTTTTTAAGCTAAGTGTTCACCTGATGGTGGCTGCCTGAAGAGCCTCTGAGGACACAAAAGGCACATTCTCCTGGCTCTGTTTGGTTAACATCTCTCTTGTAATCCTGACTGGCAGCCCCCATCCAGTCACTGCACAGCTCATGACAGCTTTCCCTCCTTGCTGTCACTCTCAGTGCTCCGTGCTGGTTGGAGGGAGCAGGTTCCATTTACAGATGACATGATGACAATATTTATCTTCTGGAAGCAGCAAAACAGCAATTTTCTAATTTTGACATGGGCCTGGATTTAAGTCAGGGTATGTTGTCAGTCCTGGTGTCCACACCAGCAGCATTTCCTTTGATGTTTTACAAATCAATGCTCACATAACTGATGTGAAAAGCTGTGATAGTATCTGATGCCCACACAAATTATTAGCTGTGCTTCCTGCTTTCAAGCAGTACTCCTGAAATGTCAAACCCTTTGCAGTACATGTTTGCAAACTGAACTTTAAATGATAAGCTCAGCTCTCGCTCATTATAGATAATTGTGTGTTCTCTGTGTCGGGAGGGATCTTAATGCTGAGCTGCCTCTGAATAACTGCTCAGGTTTGATCTATGTCTGTTACCTTGCAACCATAAAGAATATGCTGCTGCTACAATCCTTTAATTGCTTTGAAAGGTAACATTTTGCTGGGACATCCAGATTGTGAATATAATGCATGAAATTTATCTCTGATGTGTTAATTTGCTTGATGGTTGTAAAGCCAGCGAGTCTCAGCATTTATATTTCGGTGAGTTTTGAGTTTACAGTTGTTGCTTGCTGGATTTATTTTTGCAGAGCAGTCTGTCTTAATGCTTTTTCTAACTTGAAGAGTAAAGATTAAAGCTGTTTTGTTTTTTCAAAGAGTTTCTTGGTAACAGAATTGGATTAAGTTTGTTTTTATTGTATTTAAAGCTTAATATAATATTCTCTCACCTTTTCCAAGGCTTGCTGTGAGTAGCACCTTGAAATTCCTTGACTTTCCACTACTTAAAGGCACTGAACTTGGTGTATATCATGGATTAAATTTCTGTCTTTCAGATCTTTTTTTATATTGTATATTGGGCCCTGGCAAGAGCTCCATACCAGTTTGTATATTAATAGTATCTTCATCTGGAATCTCAGTACCCCAGTCTAGGCAAAGTGTCTGCAGTTCTCTTGAAATGCTTTATTTTGCCTAAAATAATAAGAAGTTAGGCCTGCACTGCAGAGATCTCCTTGCCTCAGCTTCCACAGGCACCTTCTCCTCACCTATTTATAGCTGCATCTGGATATGCTCCAATCTTATTACCAGCTTTGCTTTTCAGGGTGTCAAAACCTCTGATTCACTAATTCTGCCCTTTTGCTTGCTTTGCCTCATCTCTATTCAGCCTCTTTTCCTGAGGCTCTGCATCAGTTTCCACCCTTTCCACACCTCCTTGCTTACAGTGAAAGCTGAGTGTAGCATTTTTCCAAAAAGCAAATTAAAACTATTTTGGTAGATCACTGTCAGGGAAAGTGTCAATGAGATTCAACATAAAGTAGTAATTGCAGTGTTAAATAAAACTCTTTTCCTTTTGTGGAAAACCAATTTCTAGAAGCTTGTCAGGCTTATTAATTTATTTCACCTGTGTTTTCAGACAGTTACTTTGATTAACTTGAAAAAAAATGCATTCTGAAGGACGAGGAATTTCTCAATAAACGTTCCTGACTTTAATTCTTGCAGTTTGACTGTAGTGGATAGATTGCAATTTGTGCAAACTTTTCCATTTATTTTGAATTAACTCTGTTACATGCATAGTTTTTATCTAGAACTATGTATTTGTGTAAAATGTGTGGGTGGTTCTAAATGAACAGCAATGATTAACTGTGATCTCCAGGTCAGTTGAGCTTTTGTTATCCTGACAATATCTACATGGAAGGCTTATATTATAACATTTTTATTGCAGCTGAATTTATAATTGTGTTGTATCTCTGTATTTTCTTCATTACTTTTTCAGAACTCTGTTTTCTTTCCTGTGTAGGGTGACTTAGCAGCTGTGGAGGAGCTGCTGAAAAATGGGGCAGATCCCAATGTCAAAGATAATGCTGGCTGGACACCACTGGTGAGTGTTGAAGGCTTCTTTCTGTCATCAGATCACATTTCACTTCATCCCTCCTTTCCTCTCTGATATTTTAGTTCCCTTCACACACACTTAGGTGACAGAGAATTATGCAAAGTGAAGAAGTGATGATAAACAAGGTTAAAAGAATTCATCAGCAGCCACTGACCTGCCCAAGTGTCATTCTCCTTTGCTTGGGGTGTAGGGCAGGCCACGAAGTTGATCAGCTGGTGACTCTGCAAATGCAGACAATACAGCTGGGCTAACTCAAAAATTATCAATTCAAAACAATGCTTGCATTTAATGGGTTCCTAATGTCCTCAGTGGTTTGGAAATATATCAAGTAGTGGAGTGAAAAAATTGCTCGATTGAATTACAGAAAATAAACAAAAGGTTCTCATCAACCATGACTTCTTCCTCTCCTGCAGAATACTCCTGGTAGCCTGGAATCTGGAGGGGTTTGTTCCCTGTGGTCTGACTTGCACACAGTTGGCCTTTGTTCAGTTCTTCTGGGGGCTTTTTGGCAGTGTTGGGCTGTCACAGACACATTTGATGAAAAATCTTTTTGCTAAGATCTTTTCTCTTATGAAGCTGAGGCCTCAGAAGAAACATGTAAACAATAATCTGCTGCTGTAGAATGCAACAGGTGCATCTTGGATTGCTCTCAGGTAGTTGTTTTTAATTAATGGCCAATCACAGTCCAGCTGGCTCGGATTGTCTGGTCAGTCACAAGATTTTATTTCCTCTTCCCCTTTCCTCTTCCCCTTTCCTCTTCCCCTTTCCTCTTCCCCTTTCCTCTTCCCCTTTCCTCTTCCCCTTTCCTCTTCCCCTTTCCTCTTCCCCTTTCCTCTTCCCCCTTCCTCTTCCCCCTTCCTCTTCCCCTTTCCTCTTCTTTTGATGAAATCCTTTTCTTCTATTCTTTTAGTATAGTTTTAGTATATAATTTTCTTTAATAATATATATCATAAAATAATAAATCAGCCTTCTGAAACATGGAATCAAGATTCTCATCTCTTCCCTCATCCTAAGACCCCTGCAAACACCATCACATTTGTTGACCCCTAGGGAAGAACATTCCCCCATTGGCTTACCAGGTAAATTCCCATCAGGAATCTGACACAGCACCCTTGTATCATCTTCCCTGCCCATCTGTGGAGTGCTGCCATGAGAGGAGTCCCCCTGTGGGTTCTGCTTCACCTGAGTCCCTGTCACAATCCGTCCTTACGAATGGGGTTCATGGGTTTGATCTCAGGGTGCCAAAACAACCGACATGGCACAGAGGATTTGCAGTAACAATCAAAACAAATGCACCTTTATTGAGTGACCACAGCAAAATGTGATAGAGGGATTAAGGGAGACAAAAAGAGAGAGAGAAAGAGGGGGATATAGCTACCAAACATAGAGATGGAGTTCTTTGGTCCAGTCCAGTCGAGCCTGTTACATCAGGGAGATCTCAAAATCTCTAACTCGGAGGTTTTTATTATATAACTCTATTGGAAATGTTAGGGGGGGAAACAGATACAATAAAGAATAGTTATAACAGGTAGTCAGTGTTCTCAGCAGAGCCATTGTCTTCTTGGTCCAGTGGTCACACCTGCAGGCAAACATCTGGCTTTGGTCAGCTTGCCTCCCCCACACACCTCCCTCGGGTTAGGGGTTTCAGTCCCAGTCCTTGGAAGGAGCAGAGGGGCCTTTTCACCTGGGGGTTCCATGTCTTGGTCTTTGATGGAGAGGCATCTTACATCTCAGTCTGTCTGTCACGGTGTTGTAAAACAGGTGAGGGTCTTCTGTGGGAGACCTCCTGAAACTCAGGAGAAGCCCAGCCAGGCTGAGAGGTAGGACAGCTTCCAAGGCTGTTGTTACAGAAAGCACACAGTGCCCTCTTCTTCTTCTCATTGGTCTCAGTGCAGCATCCAGCAAACACACCTGTGAACAACAGCTTAGCACTGTGCTCAGGTCTCGAGCCCCGTGGCATGTGTAACTTTCTCCTACAGAGGAGACAGGAGGGGGCTTCTCTTCAGTGGTCCTCAAACGAGTATGGTGAGGCAGATGAGGGAAACTTGGGCCAGACTCTCACAGTCCCCCCTGTGGCTTTCCCCCGCAGCACGAGGCGTGTAACCACGGGCACACGGAGGTGGTGGAGCTGCTGCTGCAGCACCGGGCGCTGGTGAACACCACGGGCTACCAGAACGACTCGCCGCTGCACGACGCCGCCAGGAACGGCCACCTGGCCGTGGTGGAGCTGCTGCTGCTGCACGGCGCCTCCCGGCACGCCGTGTGAGTACAGCCAGAGCGCTCCTGCCTTTAACCACGGCGGCAGCGCCCGCAGGGGATGGCAGTGAATGGGAAGCGCTGCTAGCGATAAATGTGCTTTGTGTGAAGTGAGGGGGTGGGTGTTAAGTGTGTGCTCTGCTCTGCGTACCAGGTGGGTGTTTCCTTTCCTTTTGGTTTTGTCCTAAGCTTTTCTGAGGATGCCTGAGTCATAGATAGCTGGAGTACTGGAGAGGAAAGTAACAACATATGCTCACCCTAATCTTACACTTTTCTGTTGGCATCTTGTTATAGCTGCTGTCAGCTCTGAGATGCTGAGCTAGATGAGTTTTGAACTGCTACAGCTGGTTTTTGTCTCTTTACTTTTACTACACTACTTGCTAGCAGAAGGCATTTTGCTCCAGTCTCTTCTGTTTTCACAAATGACACAGACACAGGCTGAGATTTGGTAATTTTCATTTTTGCCTTTCTGGATCAAAGCACTAATCCTTGGTACACCTTTTAATTAAAAAAAAAAAAAAAAGCTAAGTAATATTTTCAGTTGACTCTTCTATACAGTTAGTCTCCTGAAGATTTTGGCATTTGTGTATAGGAGGTGCTAAAGAATCTTTCAGTCTATGAGTAACACTGTTAGCATTCCAGTCACTAATATAATTTTAGGGGTTGTACTGTTGTGCCAGGGCCTGTGTGTATAAATTTGAGTCCAGTACAAGTTATCAATAGGGGGGTGTGTGTGTATAGAAACACAACAGGATGAAGTTTCTGTGGCAGCCACGTGAAGAAGCATAAACAAGTTCAGCTTAATCACTTCAGCTCTCAGCATTCACAGTCTTGAAGCTTACAGAATTAAGGTGCTTTGTGGAAGAGCAGAGGGGTTCTCATAAAGTCCTAATCTTGAATATATTAGAGTTTAGAAAACAAGACAAAGCCAAAACAAAGCAACAAGACTTTTGACTCAAGACTTCAGCATGAAAGAGTAGAACAAAGATCAGTTGTTCATCTTCACTTTGTTCTTGAGCAGCAAGGACTGGTGCACCTGGAGAAGCTTCAGAGATTTTCAAGCCCCTTGAATATGAGGAGCTGGTTGTGTGCCACACCACGTGTTTGTCTGGTGTTTGAAAGCACAGCCAGCAGCTTTGCTTTGAGATTGTGGCAGGGTTTCAGCTCTGCTGGCTTTGCACAGCCCAGGTTCCAAATGCCAGCCATGGACTCTGCAGGGCTCCTGTTAGCCTTGGTCTCTGCTGCATGTGCTCACACAAACAGAGGTCAAGCTGAACCTCTTTCAGCTCACCCTACATGAGCAAACATGACTCTGTTGAAGCAGCAGCTTTTTAATCAGGGAAGGGGAGATTTATGTAAACCTTAAGCCCTGCTTTAACTTTTCACTGAATGTAGATAACATTCAGTTAAAATCTCTTGAGAACAAATGTAGCTGCCATTAATCTTTGTGTGATTTGTCTGGCACAAATTCAGTTCTGTCCATCCTTCCTGGAATAACTGAGGCTTCCAGATCTTCTATAGGCTCTTTGGCTGAAATGCCACTGTGTGTGTTGCATGGAAGGGGCTTGGGGTTTCCCCTCCCCTATTTTTACACCTAGCATTAGAGCCACAGAGAAACAGATGTACAAGCCAAGTGTTCAGGCTTGCTCTGCTGACCTCCTCCAAACACTGTCAAGAAACAACAGAAACAAGAGCAGTGTGTCTGAGGCTCCTGAGAATGCCTCCTCCTCCCTTCCCTCCTGTGCCCCCATAGCTTCCAGCAGTGAATGGTGCTGTGATCTTCCCCTGGACCATGACTTTGCAAATCTCACAGGGTGTTTTGCAGCCTCTGCCAGTTGTGGTCCTAATTAAGCAGTGGCTGGATTTGGCTAGGTAAGTGGAACCTTCTTGCATCTAGAAGGTTCAGTTAATTCTTTTTTCCTAGTGGATGCAGGTATCCTTATAATGGAGTCACATCTGACAAGAAGCTTGTTTTTCTTCAGTGACTTTTTTTCCTAGATCTCTCAAAGCAGCTGGCCACAGTTCTGAAAACAGGAGATGAGAACAGGCTGATCACCTAAAATGGTGCAATTACAGTTCATTTCATTATGGCTAGTTATAATTGGTCTCTTTGTACTTAATGCTCACCTTCACATTATTATTTTAGGTTCTTTACAGTAGAAATCGAAGCAGTGATGAGTAGAGCTTGCATCTCCAAGGCTGATTTTCTTGAGGAGTGCCTTAACTTGAGAGGTGTGCAGTGTGTGAGCTAAGGCTACACCAAACCAATTTTGTCAAACGGATAAATTGGTCTAATTTTAGTTCACTTTGTTTTTCTCTTTGGTGTATAAAACCCTTTCTAGTCCTTCTGTAGGCTCTTCAGGCTCACAATGAATTAACTTTCAGCCAAGAGAGGACTCTCCTTAATGTGGTGGGATAAAGTGATCCTTTATCTCACAGGAGCAGGGAGGAAAGTTTGATTAGTTCACTGTGGTTACGTAAGTGTTTTACTTTAGCTAAACTAAGTAAAATGTGAACATGACAAATGCATTCAAATGTTACTTGGGACACCATGAAATATATAGCATGAAACCTCACAGGAGTGACTGATGTCTTGCTGCTGTCTTAACAGTAGAATTAACTCAGTTTGGTGTCTTAATGTCCCTTGTGTGTTGAAGAGTTAATCTACTGGAACAAAAACAGAGCTTGCATCCAACAGCCTGCTTAGAGCAGTAGTTTGGAAATTTAGCATGCTACTCAGTTGTGCCAGGTGAAATTGATTTTAAAGGTGTGCAGTGATGACTGACAGCAGGTCCAAAGGCAGGTAAGACTCACTGGAGGGATGTAGGATTTATCTGAGAAATCTCAGTGGCTGAGGTACAGCCCTATCCAGAGAGCTGAGACTTTGCCATTTCAGATTTACATGTCAGATATTCACAAACCCATCCAGTGGGCACATTCCAAGTGCCTTTCAGGCTGGGTTTTTCTCCTTTCATGTTAACTTGCAGTGCATTTAGAAATAGCTCTGTATAACAGGAAGCAGCCACATATCTTTTGGACCAAGCAAGAGCAGATGAGGGCTTCCTTTTTTGCCAGAAATTAATCCTGGGATTTCCTTATTCCTTGGCAAAATTTCTTTTTGGAAATCTCTGAGATTTAATAGTTGTGGCACTTCACTTGTCCACAACTTCACTGAAGTTTTCACTGACTGGGAGAGACACAAACTGCAAATGAAAAATATTATATGGACCAGTGGACCTATTAATTGTCCTACTGGTCTTGTTAATTTTTTTACGTTAATCTCCTACACATAACTAATTTTTATTTTTAGGGCTTTTTTCAACATGCTTGAATTCTTCTTTCTTTACTTCACAGCAAGCCAAGTGATTTGAAAAATTAGATCTGTGCATTTGCAATTTCACAGTGCTTCCTAAATGCTTTCACTCAAATGGGCTGTCTTTGCAGTTCTTCATGCACAGTAAGTTTAGCATTAGCAGAAACTGTCATCCTGCTCTGCTTTTTTAGGTGTAGTGGTTGTGAGCCTGACTCTGAACAAACCTGTGGGAATGCTAAGGGGAAGACCATGGTCCTCAATTAGGAATGGCAGAGGGACAAAAATGATTATAACCTGCAGTCATTCCAGGAGGCATTAGACCCATGGCACTGATACCATTTTGTCTCCTTATTCTGAGTCAAGAGAGTGCAGGTCTTTGCTGCCCAAGTGCAAGACAGTGTGTTGAAGTTCCTGCTGACAGTAGGTTAATTAAAATCCTGGCTCTGTTTGGATATCTCAGATGGTCTTTCTGGCTACACAGATGAAGTTTTCTTCCCTCTGTCAGGTTCAGGAAAGGTTTCTATTTAGCACATTCTCAAAATCCAGGTGCTGCCTGGAGAGCTGGTCAGATTTCCACCTGGGAGTTACTGGGTAATGCACGGAGACCTGGCTGCAGGATTTCCATTCACTGCTGAGCTCTTCTGTGCTGCTGGGGCAAAACTTGGTTTGTGGAGCTGCTTAAAAGTCCTGATTACAAAGAATTACAGAGTATTATGTCATTTCGTGGAAAGTCATACTCAGATTTGGGTGAGTTGCTCCTCACTGGGCTCCTCTTTGTTCTCAGCACAGCCATCCTACTCTTGGACTGGATTTGTTCCAGCTGTAACAGCCCCCTACTGATTATTCAGTACCTGGATGACTGGCTAACAGGAGGCTGCTTGCACCCAAGGGTACATCTGACACTGGGATGTTTAAAAACAACTTCCAGACAGGCCACCTGTCTTCTGGTAGAAAGAGGGATGCCTTGGGGACCTTGTATTCCAGCTTAGGCACCTCACTAATTTCTCTCCAGCAGAAGCCATTGTGTCTTCCTGCTGAATGTGGAACTCATCACGTGCACTGGACCCATTCCCAACAATCCCAGATTTGTAGGAGGAGCACACAGAGTTATTGGTATTTCTGAAAACACTGTTTGTGTGTTAGGGTGGCTGTAATTTGCATGTCTAGTTTGGTTTTGAATATTGGATAACAATTCATCTTAGAACAAGGTGGATGATATCCTTTGTTCAGGTGGGTTGGATAAAGATGGATGTGAGCACCATTTCCCTAAAGCTTCTGCTCCCCATTGCCCTGCCTTACTAAAAAAGTACAAATGTACTTTTCATCCTTTCTCTTTGAAAAGTAAAATACAACACTATCCTACTTGAAAATCTGTTTTTAGGATGTGTTCCTTGTATTGGTTTTTATTATGTAAACCCTCTTTTCTCCTGTTTCAGCTACATTTTCACACTCTCTTCAAGCTCAACAATCTGTTTAGTTGCAAATATTATAAACTCTTAAACCATTTCTTGTGCTGGTGTTCCTTTTTCAGACCTCAGCTCCAAAGTTTGTCACAATTTAACTATGCCACCTTAACATGCAATAAATAGCCTTTAATTCTTCAATGCTGAATAATGATGGGACAGCATGTCACAATACTCTAGTAAGAAGCAACTAAAACAAGCTTAAAACTGTAGGAGAAAATTGTAAATGAATACAGAAGGAGGAGCAGGAGCTTGTATTTGTACAGTTCAATTGGCAAAAAATGTTCTGTATTTAAGTGGGGTGGTCTGTGTCTTTTTCTATGGTAAACATTGATGAGGGGTTTTTTTCTGTGGTAAACATTGATGAGTTTTTTCCAACAGTCAAGAGCCTTACTGTGCCTTTGGAGGGAAAAGCACTCCCAAATCTGTGCTACTGGCATGCAGGGATTTCCTCCCTCTGCTTAGCTCACAGTGCAGGGTCAGCCAGCTAGTCTAAAGGTGACTTTTGGGGTGTTTGATATATATGTATATATTTCCCCCCCTCTCTGGATGCATTGTTCAAAGGAGCTTTATCTTGCAGCAGTTTGAGTTGAATATTGGCCTTATTTAAGGAAAGGGCAAGAGCTACCCTGATGATGCATGACAAAGCAGGAACAGCATGACAATATTTAATGGGCTGCAACTCCCAGGCCTGGGCAGAGATTTAACCAATTATCTTTCAGTCTGCAGAGTTTGTATTATGCCTGCCCTGTGCTCATTAGTAGCACACAAGAGCTTGGGGTTGGTAATAGTGTAAAATACTATCCTGGACTCTTCTGTGGGGGATTTTTGTGGATTGTTGTTTTCCCCAGGGGCTGTGTTAGTGAGCAGGGCTACAGAAGGGTGCTAAGGTCAGACTTATCTTTCAGCTTAGCACTGGCCAAAGCCTCCTAGTTAAGTCAGAGTGGAGACTTAATAATTTGAGCTGCTCTTTGGGCTGGATTGGGTTATGGCCTTAGGTGGAATTCCCTGTAAAGCTTCCTGGATTCCTACTGCACAGAAATGTGTGGCCAAGAGAGAGCTCTTCAAAGCTGCAGTGGTCCTGTGACCTCTTCAAATGTTTCATTGTTTGATGACTAAGCTTGCCAGGTTTCAGACACTGAGTCAGGGCTTTGTTCTCATTACAAGCTTCCCCTCCATAACGAGCTCCTATCGTGCCTTTGGAGAGCCAGAGCTGTGTGAGGTGGGCAGAAGAGGATCAGCTGCAGCAGCCATTATTCTCACAAAGGGCAAAGGCAAGCAGAATATTTCCCCAGAGTGCTGGCACAGGCTCCTGTTTGCTAATGGCAATGATACCTGTTCTGCAATTTCAGGCTTTCCTCCCCTCACTACTGTCCTGCAGCAGCAAAGTTGTGTGAAGAAGAAATTGAAGCCATGGCTGAGTTTGATGTGTTTATAGCAATCACCTCTGTCTGAGGAGTGCTGAAAGAGGAAATCAGTCTGGAAGCACAACTGATAACTATGAGGTGCCACCTGCAATCAATAGCTTTGAACAAAATTGGCAAACCGACTAAAATCTGACTGAATTGGCTCTAATGTGTTCTGTGGAACAGCACACTGAGGGAAAATGAGATGCACGCTCAGATTTTGGAAGTGCAAGGGAGCTGTGGCTCCCAAGTAGGAAGCAGATAGCTTTTCCCATAAAAGCACTACCACATCAAGCTCCCATGTTTAATACACTATGGAGAGTCTTCTGACATGTCTTTTATGGCAAATGGATGAGCCAAAAATACATTTCTTGGTTCTATGACTGCAATGAAAGATTAAAGCTGAAATTTCTGGGTCTTGCAAATGATATCAAAGTGCATCTTGAGACAGTTTAACAGGGACTGTGGTTTATTTAACTGAACATTCTGCTCTGAGCATCCCTTACTCCTCAGCCGAATGCAACAGCTTGTAATTCAGTATCCATCTGTCTGGGATGCAATTCTTACTTGAAGCTTTGTGCTTTTAGCCGGAATTACATATTAATAAGAAAGTGGGAGGGAAAGCTACCCAGCTAATATGCCTGGTTAGTTAAGAATCAAGTCACATTTTATTTACTTAAACCCATCTGTGCTTGTTTTGCCAGTAATATATTTGGTCTGCGGCCTGTGGACTACGCAGAAAGCAAAAAGATGAAATCTCTGCTAATGTTACCAGTGAAGAATGAATCATTTTCACTTACCCAGCCCTCTGAGGTAAATGGCTGTGTGGGTTTGTTTTTGTGTTTTGCTTTTTAACAGAACAAGAAGCCATGAGTTCTTCCTTTAAATATTGAAGGCTCAGATGTAAGTACAGTACATCACCTCCTTTACAAGGAGATTTAAAATAGGCTGGGAAGCTGTCTTGGACAGTGTTTCTAGGATGTATGTGGAACACTGACAAGCTCTGAAGTTCTGTGTTAGAGCTTTATGTGGGAAGACAAAAGATGTTTCTTGTCATGTGGTTCTATTACAGGAAAACGAGCCTGTGGTATTCCTCAAGTATCAGCGCTTGAACTTTGCTGTTGATGTTGTTTTTCTGCATATCTAAATTTGTTCTGCTTTCCAAACTGTCTGCAAACAGCAGCAGTCTTTGTTCCAGGTGCTTTTTGTGTGCCTTTAAAAGGCTGTTGCACTGTCATCCTTTGTCCAGCAATGGAAATATCAACTCAGCAGTAGAAATAGCTTTTGGGAGATTGTGCTGGGGTTTTTGTTTTTCTCCTCCTTTGGACAAAGACTTCCCAGGACTTGTAACCAGAATCAGGTACTCAGACCTAACAAATGGCTGCATTATGAAATGCTTTGTGCCTCCCAGTGGAGGAGAATGAAGCTGACCTGGCTGATATAAGCAGCCCATATCTACTCCAGCCTTTACAGCCTGCAAAGATCCCTCCTCATTGAGGACACAGGGTGTACCCAGTGGCCAAAAGTAAACTGTTGCAGCTAAACCAGGACTAATGTGGCTGCTCCTTCCACCTGCAGCAGATGTAGCTCTTCTGTGCCAAACAAACCATTTTGGTATTTGCATTTGCTTTGGGGTGAGTGTGTGCCATGGGATAGCTGCTGGCTCACATGGATGCCTTGATGCAGAGCCTGAGGCTGTGGGCTAACTGGATCTCAAAGGTCTGTCTGTGCCATGGAATCTGGAGTATTTAGGAAAATCCAGGAGCTGAAGTATCCTACTGTATCAGCATAAAGCTCCTCTTACTTTGCATTAACACTACCCACATCTAAAATCCCACTTAAGCATTGGCTGCTTACAGGGTAAACTATTAGGGGCTTCTACTAAAAGGAAATGCAGATATTAATTATATAGGTTACTCAATAATACTCTGTTAATACTTTGCTAATAATACTCTGTTAATACTTTGCTAAAAGAGGTTTTACTACTTAATTGGGATTTTTATTCTCTTTCAACACTGCCAGGCTGTTTACACAGTGTTCAACCAGCTCTATGTGTGCACCCCAGTGTCTTTAAAGAGCACCAAAGAGGGCAAGGGAGGAAAAACTGATCCATGTTTTGGTACCTTGCATAAGCTAAATGAAATATCTCTAATGTGAAGCTTTTTGCTGTGGAGCTGATTTGTTACATGGACATTTATTCAAGACCCTGTCCACTAAGCTTGCCATGAATTGTTTCAAAATGCTTATTCTTGAAAAAGAAAACTGTCCAGTAAGTTGCTTTCTTTATGTTCCCAAATATTGAGCTTATTGCAGAATTTTGTGTTCACATAGGTGCTGAGCTCCAGCCAGCCAAGAAATGGACCCCTTGGTATACTGGGGAGCAGTCTTAGTGTGGAGCAGCAGAAATTGCTGAACAAATTAGCAGCAGTCCTGAAGGCCCAGAGGTGCACTGAATTTAACAGCAGAGGTATGGAGTCTTGTTGAAGTGTCTCTGTCCAAATAGAAGTAACTGCAGTCCTGCACTTTATGCTTTAAGGTACTACCTGCAAGAGGCTTTTTATCACTGCTGGGAAGGGCAGTTTCTGAAATCCCTGAGCTGTAGCTGCAGTGCTGTGATGGTTTGTTTTGCATGTAAACACATAGAAAGCTTGTCTGGCTATCAGGGCAGGAAGTTTCTGGGGGAGCCACAGTTTGGCAGTTTATTTTCTGTGTAAAATCCCAGAGTCTCCTCAGAGGCCTCTTCTCTTTACACCCCTTTTACCAACTTTAAGGTCTCTGCTTGTGAGACATCCTGTAAAGTTTTTACTCTCCAGAAGTGAGCCTTGAGAAAAGAGCATGGCATTGACTGAAAGTTCTCACATGCTGCCTGCCTTCAGATCTTGTTCTTCATTAAGATTGGTGAACCCAAATTATGGGGTTTGGTGGAGTTCTTTTCCCCTCATTGAGGACAGGAATATTATCTTAATCCCTCCTGTGCTTGTGAGCAAAATGCTAAGGTAATTTCCCCCTTCCATCTTTCACTTCTGGATTACTATTCCAGAATGTTGAATGGAGTTCTGTTAGCTTTGTATTAAAGCAGTGAGATCCCTTAGTAAGATTCCTGTCAGAGTTAAATATAACTCTAAAAGGATTGGAAAAAAAAAATGCTGTCCTATAAACTGGAGCCTCATCTGAAGATTTAAGTGTTAGTGTAGAACTATAAAACCATGAGTTCCCTTTTTCACAGCAAGTGTATGTTGAAACCCACAAAATTTCTAATAGCTCTCCTACTAACTCAGATTATAGTCTCAAAAATCACCTCCTTGTGCTGGAAAGAGTGGCTGATAAATTATTATAGTCTGCTTATTCTTTAAATAATGATTGATTGCTTTTCAGCCAGGCATGGTTCTGATTTTTCTGTGCTTTTAGTTTTACTGATGTAATCTTTCTCCTAGTAACTCACCTTGTTATCCCTGATGTTCCAATGCCAACCACTGTCAAATGCATGATGGCTGTTCTGACTGGATGTTGGGTCCTCAAGTTTGAATGTAAGTATTAAATATGTGGCACTCCTTGGGGTTTTTAAGCAGAAATTGTAGATGGGATTCCAGAGAAACTTTCTTTTTCAACAAGTGTCCTAATATCAATGCCATCTTGACACAAAGTGCAAGGGATTGTTTTCAGTTCTCAGGAGTGACTAGCAATTTAATTGAGTATATTTGATTGAATATAACTACTACTTCCTAGGTAAGAGTGCATTTCATGGCTAGGTGTGTTGGATAGATCATAGCCTAAGTATCAGTAGGGAGTGAATTTTTTCATTGCTACATTAAGACTGATTTGGAACATTATGCAAGATACCCTGGGAGAGAAGGAAGGGTTTTATTGAATTCCAGGATTTGTTATGAGCAGTTTGCATTGAAGTTGAGAGGAGACTTTGGTTTGTTTGGGATATGTGCTCAAGGCCTGTGGGAAGGGAGCTGATGTTTACATACAAGCTCAGATCTGTTGGAGGTTGGAACTTCTATCCCAAGTTAGCATGCAAGTCATGTTTCAAGCAGTCTGTCATTTGTGTTTATACAGTGCATGCTTTTTCTTATAGCTGTTCTGTGGACTTAAACCCTAAATTTTGAGTTTAGTTATTTATTCTGATGTATTTCTTAGTATCTGCCTTCACAGTAGTTGCAAAACCCATCTTCTTCCCCTTGACCTTTATGACTAAGTCCCTTTAGCTAATAAGTACATTACAAATGAGTTAATTACCCATGGAAAACTTACAGATTTCATTCCAGTTTTCTACTGTGTGACTAAATGCCAGAACATAAGGATTCTTTAATGGCCTGGACACTAATGTTTATGAAAACACTGTGCAAAGCCTCAGAAGCTGCAAACTAAAGCACAGCATCAGGTTGGACACTGGACTCAGGGTGTTCATTTGGCTTCCAGACAGTTTGTTCCATGCTTTTTTTTTCCCCCAAGACAGAAGACCCTATTTCTGTGTGAATCCCTTGGCAGGTTCTTGGCTTCACTCAGCCCAGAAGGTTTGCATACATTCTATCCTCTGTGCTTCCTTTACTTCATTTCATCTTCCTGCTAGTCAGATGCTTAGAAAACTTCTGAATGGTAGGGAGATGTCATTAGTGAGACCTGAATTTAAATCTTTATGGAAGAACTTTCATATTTAGAAGTGATTGGGAAAAAAAAAAAAATAAATAGTCCAGGGGTTATTCAGGGAATATTTTTATGGTTTTTTTTCACAGTTGAGTTTTATTTTATGCTCTTGGTACTGATTAATACAATCCTGCCTGCTAATGCTCCCAGCTTAGTAAGCAACATCCTACTTAAAAGCAAGTGATTCTCCTCCCTAGTGGGAAATGTTAGCAATAACTCATGGGGTCTGATGCAGCTAAGTGCCTATAATTAACAGCACCACTCCATCTGTTCCCACCAGTCTGTTATCAGTCTTCTTCAGAGTCATTACAAGTTAAAGATTGTTATAACAAATAATGGGACTCCTGCTGGTGGAACATTTGTCTAGGAAAAAGAGGTCCTTGCTTTTCCTTTTCATTTCCATTTATCGTGGCTTTTTGACTTCTATTTGGATAAGTTTCCTTAAATGTGATGCAAATAAACTTCCAAAAGTATGTGCATTTCCTGGTTATATAATAAATATAAGTTGTTGTTTATGGTTCACTGTTCTAAACTATTCACTTAAAGTGAATTCATGTTGAAAAAATTCACTAAAATATTTGAAAAAACAAAGCTCAGTGAAGCACTTAATGAAATGCTGACTATGCATAAGGGAATGTTTGAATTTTTTTTTACTACAAGGTAAGCTGCATTTGACTGCTATCCCTAAAATTATATTTATAGCCTACACATTATCCCTCTTCTTAAAAAACATCAGAAGCTTGCAAAAACAGTATTTTATTTGAGAATCTCTTATGTTAACTCTTCTGTTACAGCAGGCTGTGAATCTTTGTCTCATAAACAGCAGTTTCCTTCTCTTGGTGACTCTGTGATACTCCTGTTTCCATGTGTCCATGCACACAGGTCCAGCATCCATTCATATTGGCAGAGAGGTAATGTGGAATTTTCCAGCAGAGTTTGAGCTGTTGGAGAACCAAGATTTAAGTGTGTATCCCTAGTTTTGGGGTTACCTTTTGTCTTCAGGGAGGAGATTAGGATGAAAGGATGTCACCACTGAGCATGATTAGATCTTCACAGAAGAACAATTTCATGTTACCAGTTGCTTTCCCACCTTTTCTGTATGTAGCACACTGTCAGCAGTGCATCCACTTGCAAGGCAGCACAGAATTGAATTGAGGCAGCGTTGCCACAGTGCTCCTTGCCCATAACTTTCACTGGTTTCATTATTTCATTGCCTTTATTATTTCTGGGTTGGTAATAGGGCACAAAGTGGCCAGTCATTATCCTTCTGCAAGTGGGCTGAGACAAAGATTCAAGTAGCACTGGATTTCCTCTAAGCTTTATGTGGAGCACAGAACAGTGTAATTAAAACCAGCAGAAGTCTTTAATAGCTTTTCAGCTTGTTTTTTTTTTTCTTTAAGTTATTGTCATCTGTTAAAGCAGGGAATGAAAAATGATCTCAGTAATGATATGCATTGAAACAAGCTCGTGTCAGTCCTGGCAGTGAAGTGTCTGGCAGAATTCTAAGCATCTGATTGCTCATTCCTTCCCCTGCTTTGCTTACCTGAAAGCAGCAGCAATGATTTAGTTCTGATCATTAGAAGGAGGCAGAAAAAACTGCTTTTCCTGTAAGGACTCACAACAACAGGGAGTTGACTGGAAGAGCTAGAGGACTGCATGACTGACATTTCAAGGTGAAAACATCTTTCTGAATTTTCTATGCCCATCCTTGTTTAGGCTGGTAGAGCAGAGGAGTGCAAAGCTGCTTGAGCTGACTGCTCTTCAGGCTGGACTGTCTCTCTTTCATGCAAAAACATTTTTAGGTAACTGACTGATTCTCAGCAAAGCCCTCCCTCCTTGAAACACCCAAAACTTTTGATCACTGGAGCTTCATGCTCTTTTTGTACTTGGAAACTTCCTTCAGCAACCTCCTACAAAAGGACTCCTAGCTCTGAGAGGCTTTAGAACTCTCCCAAGTGCAGGTTCTGGTTGTATGGGGTGTGCAGTTGAGGGCAGTGCTTCAAACCAGCAGGGGCTGAACTTGTGCACTCCCTCAGTGCCTGCACCTGCTGGGAAGGAGCTCACAGTTTTACCCTGTGAAGCTGCTGGGGTTTGCAGAGGAGAAAATGGGAGTGAGAATATCTTCAGTGTGATGTCTGCAGAGATTGGAGGTGGGTTGGTTTGAAATAAAGTCTAGAAGAAAAGGAAACTTCGGTGTTTCCAAAGCTCCCTCTGTTCTGTGTGATCCAGGTACTGTTCTGTGTCATCCAGGTACTGTTCTGTGTCATCCAGGTACTCAGTTAGCCATATTTGTGGGGTCCTTTGTTCTAGCTGCCTTCTGGTTTGAAGAAAACATGGCATTAAGGAAGATGGTGATAGGAAATACAACCTCATTCATTAAAAAGCCTGTGATGGGATCCAGAGGAGGAACACCCCTGGGGGAATTTAAATTTAACCTGACCTGAGGAAGGGCTACCTCCATTCACTTTGATCACTCTAGAAAGCAGCTGTGACCAGCAGTGTTTCTTTCCAAAGAAGACAGGACACCTGGGGCTCCAAGTGAAGGAATAATTTTTAAATCACATGCTCCCAGCTGCTGGGAATGTTTCAGGACTTGCTAAGCACCTGTTCCATTGTGTTCAATCAATACCACCTGGATTCACTTGTAAGCTCCCATTCTTAAGCAGATGCACTTCAGTCTCTGCAGATCTTGTGTCGTTTGCATGTGATGAGAAAACAGACTGCTCTTGTTTCACCGGTGAGATCTCTACCTCACTCCATGGAAATCTGCCTGTCTGAAGTCACTTTATGAGCATATAAGAGACTGTGTAAAAGTTCTTTGCTGTAGCAGAGGCCAATAATGGCTGTTTATGAAAACAAATTGAAGCCAGCCATGCCAAATTCCCCTAAAGCTTTCTCTCAGTCCAGATTTCTTCCTTTTCTTCTTCCTTTCTTCCTTTTCAATGCATATCATTACTGAGATCACCAGGCTTTACTCAATCTGCATGTAAGTTGTAAAACCTATTGCAGACTGAGCTAAGGAAGTATCAGGTGCACTCTCTATTAGATCTTGGATGTGTAGTATTTCATCTTCTTTGTTGCTATCATGTATTCCTAAATTACCTTTAGCTATTCTAAGAGATTTTTGGGACTAACCCCTGCTCTTTGCCTTATTAATGCAAATCCAACAAAACTCCACTAAGGCTAATTGAGTTACTGAGAGATACCCTTGGGTATCTGTGGGTGATTACAACTTGTTCTTGGCAACCAGGTTTTTTTTGTACTTCATTCTCTTCAAATTGTTTTTGCTGATGCAGTTAGTTTCATTGCAAACCAATAAGACTTACATGAATAAGGATTAGAGGGCTCTGATCTTAAATTTTGCAAATAATGACTTCTTTTATTTCCAGTGCTAGCAGCTGCACTTGTATCAAAGGTCAATTAGAGTGGGCACCCTGTTAACCTGCTTGCTCCTTAGATCTCAAAGGTGAGAAGGCAGGGGCAGCTGCTCAGTGAGGTAATCAGGATCAGTGTAAGTAGTGATGCTTTACTGATCTTGTTAGTCAGGGGAGAAAATGAGCAGTTCTCTGTGTGCCAAATGTGGTGGCACCAAGCTCAATGTGGATGCATTAAGCTAAAACTTCTTCCTGCCATGTTTTCTAGGGACTGTAGTGCAGGCTTGGGTTTTGCTGCAAAATTTGGTGCAAATGACCTTGTTTATACTAAAACTTGCAGCTGTGAAATCAGCTCTTTAAGAGGCTCTGGAGCTTGGGATGTTCTGTATTTCCAGGGCAGAGCTCTGCAGGACCCCTGTGCCCATGGGAGCTGTCCCCACAGTGGTGTTGGGTCAGGCCAGCTTTATCCATCAGGGCTTGCACACTGACCTTGGCACTGCAGGGCAGCTCTGCTCCATGAGGATTGAAATCCCACTTGCATTCACACAAGTCTTGCCCTTCCATGGGTGATGGATCCAGCTGCTGAGGTTAAACCTAAAGGGCCACTAACACCTTGCTGCAATCATCACCCTCTTCTCTCCAAGAACAGGGATAAACCTGAACAAACTCAAACTTAGATGGTCCACAGCTCCTACTGGCACTAGTGTTAGGGAATAAATCAAGAGTGGCTGAGACCCTGTGCAAGTTGAACGGTCTTATGTTAGACCAGAACAGATTAGATTTTTAGTCAGGCTTGCTGGTCAAGAGTGCACAGACTGTCAGTGTGTGGAGGAAAACAGCACAACCCTGATCTCTGCTTCCTCCTAAAATGACAGGTGTCTTCTCAAAGTCTAAGGTTCTCTTCCATTTTCAGAAACCTTCTTCAGGGCTGTCCTTTCCTTCTGAGATTCAGTCCTATTTTGAACGTTTTTTGCATAAGTATTCAAGGTGTCCATCTCAGTTTCAGAAGGGAGATGGCATCCTGGTCACTTTTGAAATTAGGATAATAGCAATTCTTTTTTTCAGTCCATTCATGTAACCAGTGCCTTGGCATCAGGTTCTCACTGGTGGCTTTTCAGTGTAGTGCTAAAGAAATGAGAGTCTGATCTCAGGAGTTTTGGGGAGTCAATTTAACCATGGTTTCTGTTTGAAATCAAAGGGACATTTTGACTTAAGTGATGTAAGGTCAAAAGAGCTTCTGGAAAAGTAGCAGACTGATCTACCTGTGAGTAAAGTATGGAGTTTTATCTCCTTTTATATGTCCTGATCAGGATGATACTGAATTGGACCATTAAAAGGGAACTGTCTTGTTATCCAGCCATTTATATATGTTAGCAGTATTAAAATTAATGCCTACTGAAAGAAAAGACCTGGCCTATACTGAATGGACTCAACTTAGCACTCAATTTTCACAGAAAATAAAATCTCTAGCAGTAAAAAAAAACCCAAAAAACCAAACAAAAAACAACTGACTGGAAAGGTCTGCAATGTGCTGGAACCTTCTGTTTGCATCCCTACTCTCAAGTGTGAAATTGAGATATTATTGTTTTTAGCACAAGATCATCTTGTGGTTGGTCCAGCTGTCTCCTGGAAGAACGGTAAAACTTGTACATTGCTGCTGCTTCCAAGTGACACCATAACACAGCCAGAGCTGCTTATTCTGTCTTTGAGAACCTCACTTGGACTATTGCATCCAACAGGGTTCACTGCTCCTGAAAATGATAATGGAGATTTAGAGATCTAGAAGCAAGTTTTGTGGGAGAGGGGGTAAAAAAGAACAGGAGAATCAATAACCTTTTGTTTAGACAAATTAATATGGAATTAGTTATAAAAACAGCTTGAGCCCTCTGTCATTTTATCTCAAATATGAGAACCAGGGCATGTTTCCCTTTTGTTTCTTTTTTTTTTTTTGTTCTGATATTTGACTTCCTTAGTTCTTTAATACAAACTCTGTAGCATGCAGGAGTCATTGAGGAGAAAGGAGCCACTTGGCAACAAATCAGTCTGAACAAACTCTGAGGTTTAAGGCCATACTGGTCTCCATCACTTGAGATTATTTTGATTTCCTTCTTCTAGTCAGGAATTCTTCCTCCATGGATAAATAATCCTTGACTGTTCCCCTCAGTGTTGTAAGCACCTTTCTCAAAACCTGTGACATCCATATGTCAGAGCAAGTTATCCTTCTAGGTCTTGTATGAAAAATATGTTCACTAATTGAAAATGTACTGTTTTTCCATCACCAAAAAAGAACAAACCCTGAGAGTTTTTTTGCTCCATGAAGGTGTGTGTGTGTAGATCTAGCTGTTGCCTCTTGAAATATTTATATCAAAGGAAAATACCTGGGCACTGAGAATTTATGCTCTTGGCTCTTTATGCTATGTGGAAAACACATCCTTTGTGTCACAACCATGTTAAGACACAGATCTGGCCCGTTTCTAGCTGGGAAAGGAAAGTTGCAATGAATGAGAATGCTGCTCATGCAGACACTTGGCTGTTTGCATGTCTCCAGTTTGTCCAGGTAACAGGTGTGTGTCTGGTGGCTCTTGTGGGCACAGGGAGAACAGGAGGCAGGTGGATGAGTCTCTTGTGGCCCTCTTGGAGGATTGTAATTAGGTGTGACAAGGAACTCGGAGGCTTTCAGCTCCTCACAGGAGCTGGCAGTGTGAAATGGATGATGTGTGTAGGCAAGACAGACCTCACTGATTTTGCTTTCTGTGACCTCAGCTCTCCACTGACATTAGTCACTTCCCTGACTTCGTTTGTTTTTTTTTCCAGGCAAGCAGCAGTTCAAAAAGACATTGTAGTCTTTTGTATTCATTCAATCTTTTATTACTTTTGTATCCCATTTGCTTCATTTACTGATGCTGGCACTGGATGCTCAATTTGCGATGCACTTATTGTATAAAAACCTCATTTCTGTAGTGAAAGTCCTTGAAATTGAGCTTTTGATGGTGGATTGAAATAAAACATGCTCTTAATGAATGGACAGTTCCATTCTTAAGATTAGATGAGAGTTCTTCCTTTATGGTAAGTGGCACCCATTAGTATCTGTATTTCCTTGGAGGGAAAGAACAGCAGTGTAAGTTAGAGGCACATTGACACAGGAAGTCTTGTTGAATTGTGGTGATTTAAAATAAATAAATAAAATGTGAAATAGCTTTTAGATTTATTTCTGAGTTATGAGTACTGAAATTAAGTTATCAGTATTCATTGCTGTTATCAATAATGAATATGTAAGTTGCCTTTCTGGAAAATCCATGACTAGGTTTGCCCTTCTAGTTCACGTTAATTTTCCTTGAAGGAATGAACAAGTGCAAATAATCAATCTGATACTTGTACAGGGAGGCAGATATTTGCTGCAATGTTCAGCCAGTTGTAATTTTCTGTAGGGGTTTATCTTTTTTGATGTAAGCACATTGAAGAACTTCTCCCTAAAATGTGAATTCCCGTTTCATTTTGTGAATTTGTATGAACTGACTGCAAATTACTGTGAGTTTCTTTCAAGATCTCTCCAGATTAGATATTCCTGTCCATTGGCTACTTACTGCCATGGCATGCAAGTGCCTTTGTCAGTGATATTTCTCTTCATAGCCTCGGGCTTTCTTCCTTTTTAGGGTCAACCCTCCACAGTTCTCTTTTGATTTGGTTCAGTTTATAGTTTTTATATACTGTGGCTTTCCTGTTTTCCCGGTGCAAAGAAGTTGCCTGAATTAGAAACACGGTGGAAGGAGTGAGGTGCTATAAAAGTTACAGCCTCAGCCACATTGTAAATCCTCGTGGAACCCTTTGCAAAATCAGCTTTGCAAACTTTTTCCTGGGTAATTCTTATTAGTGGCTGCAATGTACATGCAGGCAAAATGTTCCATCCTTGAATGGGTGACCACAGCAATTCCTCTCCCCGGAGTGAGGTCAGGCAGTACATTTTATGGACGTTAGCAATGCATTACCATCAGTGCTTTCTCCATTGGAAAAAATAACTGCTCTTAAAACAAGGTAAAAACATGTTGACTCTAAAAGACAATCTCATTATGCAGCAGTGCTAACAGAAACAAATGCCACTGTTAAACCCCAGATAAATCTCTAGTTTGTGCTGATCCTGGAGACCTTGAAATCCCATCTGATTTGTTATTTGAGGCCGTGGCTGCTCAGAAGCAGCTTTGTGCTTGCCTTGTAATTGCTCTTTATCAGGCAATTGTGTCCATTCCGTAACTGCCGTGCTGGCTCCAGGCACTGCCTTCGAGCTCCCATTGATCAGCAGTTTGACATTTGACATTAAGTGCTTGACCTTTAGAGGGTAAGAGGAAGAGCTAATAATTCCTGGTGTTTATAGCACTGATTTTAGTGTGATATTACTTCTCACCATCTCACTTGCATCTTTCAGGCGCTGTTGTAAATTTTTTCAGGTTTTAAAAGCAAATTGCTAAAGCACACCAAATGTAATGTCTTGCATTGTAATAATTTTAGCTTAGTCCCTAAAATGACATGCAAGCCTCTCTTAAAGCCTGGGTTGTCTAATTTCTGCCTCCCTTATGTGGTTTTTGTAGGGGTACAGGCCTGTCTGCAGAGCTCAGCTCGAGAACAAGAGGAGGAGTACGAAGTGCAAGGTGGCCCCCGGCGCGGGCGGCTCAACCGGGAGCAGCTGGTGGGTTTTAGTGCTCCACACAGCCTGGATTAATGACCTGGGGCTGGGCAGCTCTGCCCTTTGCCACACACAGAGGTGCAGGAGATGTAAAATTTTAATGTGCTCTTGGACAGAAGATTTGATTATGTGCAAGGTGATCCAAAGAGCCGTGAACACCCATAAAGCTGTCATTTTTCTCCATTAGTGGAGATGTTGCTGTAACCTTGTCAGGGGAACACTGTGTTGCACTCTCTGTAGTATCACACCTGATGGGACAAGAAGTGATGTGCTCTGGTCTTCTCTGCTCAGCTTTAGAGCATAGTTCTGAAAAAAAAATGGTTTTATTACTATTTATTTCCATTTAAGGCCTTTTTTATATTTAACTGGGTTCACTCCTGGTTATTTGCTGGATTACACTGGAGGATTTACTAACTGCATTGTAACAGTATCTGTAAACACTCCTAACTCACAGTTCAAACCCTGTTGTGCTGGAAAGTATTTAAACAGAAGCAAGAATTTACCACATAAACAAGCTTTTCTTGGTTGCATACTTACCCTGAGAACCTTGCATGTTAAGTTACTGTTCTGCTTATAAATTGTAGGGGTTTAGTATGCTCTGCTTTTTCCTTTCCACTTTTTTCCTCTCTGTTCAGTTGTCAAGTCCTGTATTCATGCTGGTTTCTTTTTTCTTCCACGCAGCTGCCTAAGTTATTTGATGGATGCTACTTCTATTTTTTGGGACCTTTCAAACAGCACAAGAAGAGTGACCTGCTGGAGCTGGTGAAGGCAGCAGGTGGCCAGGTGCTGGTTAGGCAGCCCAAACCAGACAGTGACGTGACACAGGCCATCAACACGGTGTCCTACCACGCAGAGCCCACCTCTGACCAGAGGCTCTGCACTCACTATGTCATCTATGACGTGGCTTCCAAGTTCCAGCCGGAGAAAATCCGGCAGGGCAAGGTGTGGATGGCCCCCTCCAGCTGGCTCATAGACTGTGTGATGTCATTTCAGCTCCTGCCTGTCAAGTGAATATCAAACAGCAGCAGCAAGGCTTTCAAATGGGCTGAGTCTTGGGCAGCTGGGATGCTCTGACAAGCTGCTGTGAAGCTGGGATTTCTGGTTTGGATTCAGGAGAGCTTTGAGCATTTAAGTGAGTTACTAAGGTGACTGATATGCTGGAATAAATGAACATACAATGGAGGAAAGGATTGAAAAATGTGCCTTGGCTTATTTAATATGCTTTATTTTTACATTGAACTTAATAAATGCTTAATAATAATCACTGACATTTCGTAACTGGGATTTTGCAAAATGAAACCTTTTGCTTTCTTGATTTGTACCAGCCCTTTGTAGGCAATTGAGCTTCACTCCATTTATGTTGTGTTTAACATCCATTGATAAGGATCTGCTGTAATTATCAAGATTTCCCAGGCCAGAAATTGGTTTTTTTTAAAAAAAAAAGACTCAATGCATTTGAACCCGTGCAGACATGTCAGGTGACATTTATTAATAAAACTTCTTAAAACTGAATTTTGCTGGAAATTCTTGGCATGGGATAAGTCTTGTGGAAATCAGAGTTAAATAAATGACCTGAATTCATCTGGAAGCAGACACTTTTGAGAACACTGTATTTAAATATCTTGGTCTAAAATTTACTTCTTTGTAAAAAGATTCATGCTTTACTCACTTCTGTCCTCATTCATGCTTGTAAACATGTAACTAGAATTCAGTTCTATTTTCTGAAAGCTTTTAAGCATTGAGATCCTTATTTAATTATTATAGTAAATATTTTTGTAAATTTACATGGTTGCTCTCATGGCTACTTTAAAGAAAAAAAACAGTGATCACAAAAGAATTGCTTCACTTTGCACTGTTGTACCTAAACAGCTGGCTACACTGGATCAATCTTGGATTATTTCGTATTTGTTACAGTATTTCTCATAATGGCTCTTAAGTTACTGTCAGAATCTTGTGCCCTCACTCTGTGCTCCCATGTAATGTTTTGTATCTTAGCCTGTGAATTTGTAATTGAGAAATGGTGTCTTGCAATAATACACAAGAAGAATGATGGTTGTGGGCTAGTACACGAGTTTTCTGTGTTTGTTTTTGTATTGTTTGTAATAATCAAACTTTTTTGTGTGCAGTAAGTTTGGAGCATGTGTTGCATGAGCTTGGCTGCAGAATAAGTGCATATCCCATACGTATCTCAACAGGAAAATGAAAACACTTTTCTGTGAGCTCAGTACAGCTGTGAAGATGGTGTGTGATGCCAACAGCTGCTTTTGCAGAGGAGGAGAGCTGTTCTCTGTTTCCATTGCTGCTGGAGGCCCTGTGCTCTGTAGAACCATTAGAACTGTTCACTGCAGGTAGAACAGGTACAGTTTTCAGTAGCATCTGCTAGATTTGAGTAGCTGGAGTATCTTATCACTGATGTTAGACTGAGTCATTGCTGTTCACTAAAAGCAGGGCTCATGAATAAGTGGAACAGCCCATGGGATTAATGGGGTTTGGGGTTTTGTGCAGATGAACACTGACAGAGAATGAGGTACCCAGTCAATACTGTGGGCTTGGGCATTTGTCTTTACAGTTATAGCACATTTTAATTTGGCATTTCATAGCACGTCAATATACCTAATGCAGTGTTCTTTGCAAAAGTAGCAGTGAGTCTCTGCAAAATTCTTTAGAATGGAGCTTTTCTGCCCTATATCAGGAAGAAATTTGACTCATCAGTAATCCTGCTCTATGTTCTAAAGTGGAGGCAGCACTTTTACAGATTTCAAGAGCTGTTGTTCCTTGGCAGATGCAAAGAAACTCAGTTGGGAAGTTGCCATGGATGTTTTGGGTTTTTTTAAGCCATGCTCTGAACCTCAGCCTTGTTCCCTTGAAGACAGTTGTGTTACCAAGCAGTGTTTCTCTCCAGTTCCATTAAGAATCACCCCATGTCACACTGAGGAGAGCCCCTTACCCCAGATTAACTCTGGCCCATCTGCTTCAGGTCTCTGCAGGAATTCAGAGTGTGATCAGCTTATGTACAGGTAGCCTTGAAGAGCCTCACAGTAGATTTGATGCCAGAGCTACAGCAGGTGCCAAACACTGCTGAATGGAGCACTGCAAGTACACAGAATTTAAGGTCAGTGACACAGTAATTACACAGTAATTTGCTCTTTCTCATTGTTGGAAACAAAGGGATAGCACTTGATAGAAGAGCCCTGTAGTAAGCATAGATCAAGTCCCTTCATCCATTGGGTGCAGTTTGGCTCCTGAAAGCAAGGCTCTGAACTCCTGAAGCAGGGTAAGGAGCGTGTAGGGATCATTTCTCACTGTCTCTTCTAGTCTAAAACCCAGGGTGCACTAAAGGACAGGACTAGGAAGCAGGCTGTAAATGGAAAAGGGATTTCAGGAAGTGGGAGAGACTTGTGGTCCTGATGGCCATAGTAGCTTGGCTTAGAAGCATTGAGTAAATGAGTTTATCAAAGAAAATCTGTATTAGAGGTTAATGAAGAACTTAAGCTGTAACATGAATTTTTGTTGGTGTTCTGCTAACCTGCATATACTTAATGTGCACTCATGATTGGGGCATTTCACAGAAGCAGAGAATGGGTTGGAAGTGACCATAAAGATCATCTAGTGATCATTACCTCACCTGAAGAGATAGAAGTTCAAGGCTTGCATTCAGGATTGTAGATATTTTTATTGATCTTGATCAAAACCACTGTGCATCACAGAATGGCTTGGGCTGGAGGGGACCCCAAAGCTCATCTCATCCCACCCCCTGCCATGGCCAGGGACACCTTCCACTGTGCCAGGCTGCTCCAAGCCCCAGTGTCCAAGCTGGCCTTGGACACTTCCAGGGATCCAGGGGCAGCCACAGCCTCTCTGGGCACCCTGTGCCAGGTCCTGCCCACCCTCACAGGCAAGAAGTTCTTTCTCAGTTAATGATTTTAAAGCATCTTTTCTTGAAAATTATCTGCTCCTCTTAATTAATTAGTTGATCTGGCACACGTGATAACACCTTCAATAGCAGTGTCTGGGGTTCAGTGGCAACATCAGTTTAACACCCCTAATAGTTAACAGAAGATAACATTTTTAGTAACTACTATGAAATCTTTTTGAGAGTTGTTTCAATATTTCTGCAAATGGTTCAGGGAAACAACAGGCAACCAAGCAGAACCAAACAGCAGTAGCTGCTTTTGCTCTCAAATCAGAAATGGCTCACCTGGGAGGTGCTGTTCCTCTGTTTCTCACAGCCCTCTTGAAATGATAACAAGCATGGGAGTGTCCAAAGATACAGCTCTGGTAAAAAAGATGTCAGCAAGTGCTTCACCCAGCTGGCACCTACACAGCCTTTAGGGGGATAAAGCCCCTTTCTTGTGCTCTGTGCCAAGCTGTGAGCTGAGGTTGAACCTGACCCAGCATGGTTAGCCCTGATCAGCCTGGGCGAGGCTCACTGCAGGGAATTAATTCAAGGAAGGGAGTAATTCTAGGCAGGAGGTTGAAGCTGGTTCTATTTCCTCCACAGCCCTAGTGTCTAAAGACCAGACTTACTCTGGAGCAGTTATTTTGTGTGGCAGTCTTCCAGGAGGACTGCATCTTGGCTGCTGCAGTCTCTGCATTCTGCTCAGGACAAAGCTCATGGAAGCTGTGGCCTGGTGTAAAACTGCATGTTGGTGTGGGTTCTTTGGGGGAAGTGTATACACACAGGGATCCTCTGGTGCCCCTGCCTGTGTTTGCTGTACTGCCTGCAGCTCCTGAAGGCTGGCTTGGCTGCCAGGGTGGCACAGGGCAGGCAAGCACCAGCTCCTCAGTGCCAGCCCTGCAGTGCTGACAGAGCTGCTGGGCAGGAGCACTTCTGGCCTGGCCTGGCCTGTCCTTTGGCTGAGCTGCCAGCAAAGCCTGGGCAGCAGCATCTTGGCATCTTGTTGAGGACAAGTCTGTGAAACACAGCAGAACAAAGCTTTTCCTTTTTCCTCTTTAGGCTATTCTGTCCTTCAGTGCTGGAAGATCACCTGGAAATGGGGCAGATGTGATGTCACATTAATTGCTATTAATCAGTTTGGCCCCATGTCCTTTTTCTGCCTTGACTTTGATAGAAAGGTTTGAATCTTTGAATCTAAGGGGGCTGCTTTGTGTTTAAAGAGCCAACAAAGCAGGCTTAAATGCCAGCTTAAAAACAACAGCAAGGGGTCTTTGGACAGCTGGATAGTACTGGCTTGGAAATGGGCAGCAGTGTCTCAGTGGAACAAATGAAGATTCAGTTGTTTTTAATAGCAGTGCAGCATGTTCTGTCTTTTCAGACTTGTTTGATTTAAATTAATGGTAGTTTAACTAGTGTTAAATTGCCCTTAAAAGCAGAAGAACATTTTGTGTGTAATCAGATGGAAGAAGGGGAGGAAGCCTCCCCACCTTTATTTATTTTTTTTTCCCTTTTTTCCTACGGAGAAGATGCACTTTGTGTGCTTCAATTTAATTCCCGGCAGGAGGGCCGGGCTGATGAAGGAGCAGAGAGCCGTCAGCTCCCGCTGCGCGTGTGTGAGACCCCGCTGTCATTCCCTGCTCCGAGATGCCCAGGGCCGCGGGGAGGCGGCTCCCCAGGGCCCGCGGTGCAGCAGGGGTCGGCACTCGTGCCTCCAGCGGGGTGGGGACAGCTCTGCTGCGCGCCTGGGAGGAGCTACGGGGCAGCTCCGCCCTCGGCTGCCTTACAGAGCCTGCCCTGGATGTGCAGGGGTGTTCCGAGGCGGGAGGCTCCTTCCCTGAGAGGGGTGAGCTGCCCTCGGGGCTGTGCCTGCCCAGTGCCGCTCACTGCAGCAGGAGGGGCTCTGCCGGCAGGGCAGGGCTCCCCTTCTCAAGGCCTGCAGCAAAGCAGGTACACAGTGACAACAGGGTTAAAATAGGGATTAAAAAACAGAATGTGAAGCAGCAGCTAAGCTGGCTGTCTTGCTCAGCTTGCTGAACTGATAAAAATGTACTTATTTCTTCAGCTGGTGTGGGGCTGGGTTAATTTCCTGCTAGTTTAGCGAACTGCTAATTCTCAGACTCTTTGGTGGGGGAGCAGGTGGGAGGCTGCTGCTTCTGGGGGCTCAGTTGCAACAGAAGGCCTCTGAACTGAGGGTTTTACATTGCCATACACAGCTGTGTGCTTCCCAATCCCCTGAGGGGGGTCCCAGTCTCTCTGCAGAGTTTGTGCTGGGTGCTGCTGGCAGCCTGACCTGGGAGATGGTTCTTCCTGCTCTGCTGCAAGTGTCAGCTTTCAACAGCTGGTGCCAGGAGAAACCCAGATCAGCTATAGTTTGAGTCTAGCTGAATTCATGGTCTAGCAAAATTTAATTCTGCAGCATAAAGGAGCTGAAGGAACATTTAAAAAAATTGTGAGCCTTTTAATTGAATTAAATATTAATATGGATAATGCAATCAATGCTTTATTGATTGCATTAGCCACAATAATGTTTAATTCAATAAGTCTGCAGTGCTGGATCTTTTTCTTCCTTTGTGCAGCAAGGGAAGGCCATATGCTCTGCCTGGCTGTGTCCCCCAGGCTTGTTTCAGGAGAGCAGGAGGTGATAGGATTGGGAGAGGGCAAAGGGGCCAGGCTGTGCTCTGGGTTGAACTCCTTCATGTGCCCTCAGGTTGGCTGTGTAAAGCCAGGGTCACCGGCATGGCTGGATTCAAACCAGCTACACTTAGCAGCATGCATCTTTCCTAAAGCCCTCTTACAAACAATATTGTTATTAATGCCATTCTGCCCCTGACCCCCGTGTGCTTTGCTTCTGGAGCCCCTGCCCCGTGCAGTGCTTCATTCCTGCCCTCAGCAATTGAGCTCCAGCAGCTGTGTCTGTCAGAATGGGAAGATTTTCTACCCTAAGCTCACTAACGTGCTTCTGAAGAGGTGCCAGGTTCTGGTTTTAAACCCAGCCAAGCTTGAACAATTTTATCTGTGGTGGTAGGCAGAAGGCTTTTATTAAATTAAAGTCACAGTTTTGTTTAACTGCAAAATCAGAGGCAGATGTTCTCCCCAGCTCAGTCACTCACACTACAAGGTCTCTGGCCTCTGGTTCTCTGCTGGCTGTGTACCTGTTGCACAAGGTGTGGCAAAACCATCTGGGAAGAGCCTGGAATAAACATTGGGTGTTTTCCAGTGATGTCTTTCAGTGGCCTCTTAGAGTGCTTGATGAAAGCAGCCTTGACTCAGTAAGCAGGATGGAGGAACTGCCCATACAGAATTGGCAGCTGCTGCTGCAGTGTCTGGGGCTCAGAGTAGCCTGTCCCTCCCTAGGCTTGGGTCCTGGAAGCTGCACATGTGGTGTCCCAGCCATCAGCAGGACAGCAGGCTTGCCAAGGAGCTGGCTGGGTGTCTGTGCCACCCTGCACCCTGGGCCAGCCTGGGACACTCAGGCTTTTGCCAGTCTCTGGGGCCCCTGAGGAGATTCTCACCAACAGGCAGAGAAAGTTGGGGGGAGAAAAGGGTCAGGATTTGATTGGGTCTTGTTGCATTCCATTTATATTTATCAAATCCAAGGAAAAGCCCATAACCTTGCTTTGATTTCCTCCTTACAGGGCCCATGCGTTTCAGCAGGAAGCCTTATTAGTGTGCAGGGAATCTGGGTGCACAAAGGATGGGCACAGTGAGCTCAGCTGCTGTCAGCTATCCATCAGGACCAGGTTTGGACACAGTCTCATGTTTTCCCTTCATTTTGGGAGCATGCAGTCAGGTACTTTAGGCAGGATTTGGACTGAAAGACAGGCTGTGAATGTGAAATGCAGTAGAAGCTCCCAAATTCACACATAAATGAGTGAGTGAGTGATCAGGTGCAGCAACTCCTGCTGTGGTTGTTGCACACTATGATCCACAAGTTGGAAGGAGCCAGGAAAGGCTTTGGATCAGTGTCTGGATGGCACCACCGTGAGCTGTTAAGTTGGGGGTGGCACTTGCACTGCAGGCATGAGCAGTAATATTTGACCATGGTAGGTAAACACACCTGAGTGCAGCAGGGAGAGAGGCTCTAACCTGGCCTGGAGATGTGCTGCATAGTTCCACACTTCATTAGTGCCCATTAATCTAAGTGTTTCAACTCTCTTTGTGTATTATATATTCACTTCTGGTCTCATACTCTCCCCTTTCTCTTCACATCACTGAAAGAAAAGCACTTAAGTCTTACCATTTCAAAGCAGAGCACACAGCAAGTGAAAAACCCCTCAAATAAAGGCATTAGAGGCTGTTCTGTCTCTTCATTGCCATGGTCACTTTCACCTCTTCTGTTCCTTCTTCACTCTGTGTCCAGGCTGCTCCTGGTATTTCTTTCATCTTCAAAGAGATGATATTAAAGATAATTTTGTACCTGCTGGAGGAGGGAAATCACTGTTTTGGTGCTGCCCAGCCCAGCACAAGAACTTGGGAAGGAGCTCGTGTTGCACTGCCCATCAGCATTCGTGTGGCAATGGAAGAGGTTTTATACAGGGGCTTCAAGGCTCTGCTCTTGGCATGAGCAACAAAATTCCCCTGCTAAAGGGGCACTGCAAAGCTCACCTTGTGAATCCTCACCTCCCCAGAGCCTGTTTTGCAAAGTTTCTCTGCCCAAAGCAGATGGGAGAGCTCTCTTTGATCATCTTGCACTTGTAACCACCTTTGCATGGGTCCCTGCTGTGCCCACTCCAGAATTTTAGCCTCATTCCCTGCATCAGAGCAGTTCCACACTCTGCTTCCCAGGTGTTTCCCTCTAATGCATTTTGCATTAGCAGCTAGTATCAGGAAATCTAGTACCAAAAGGTTAATGTACATCCATTAGTCCTCTTCCCCCCTTCTTCTTTAGGTGCTAGTAGAAGACAACCAGTTTCATTAAATACATTAGGTCTGGAAAGGCTCTGGAAGCACTTGAAATTCTGTATGTGCAGAGCTCTGGGGCTGTTAATGTTGTCCTGTCCAAGCACTGCAGGTAAAGTGGGATTTGTGGATGTTGAATGAAACCTTTCAGGTGTTTTCCAGTCTCCACAACCTTTCTCTTCCTCTTAAAAAGAGTTGGGGCTTTTGGAGACCTGCTCAGGATTACTTGCTTGGCATCTCCTCCTTCTGTGTGGTCTCTCAGCTATGGGCAGGGTAAAGGAGGAGGGATTTTAGGGAAGTTGGGATGGTTGTGTGGGCAGCTGAGCTGGCTTTGACAGCCAGACTATTCCTCCAGCTGCAGCAAGTGGTTTTCTTCCTTCCTCTCCCTGAAGCTAGCATGACAATTTCTGTCCCACTAATTAGAGAAAAGCTGAACCCTGTGAGTATCTCATTGCATTCTCTGACCTGCATTTTAGACAAGGTCAAGCTATTTCAGTGAAAAAAAATCTATTACTCTAACAGTCCCAAGTGGCAAGTGGGAAGGCTGGAGGGGGGCTGTTTGTTTTGCCTCCTGATGTGTTTATGATTTGAGGAGTGTGCCACATGCTAGTCTAACTAAACCTTGTGTTTTAGCACAGCAGACCTTGGAAAGTCAGGAATTTGGGTGGTGCTGGTGCTGTAAGGCCTCCTGTCTCTGTGTGTGTTGGCTTTGCACAGCAAGGTTTTGGCAGCAGGAGAAGCTGCTGGAAGCCCCCACAGGAAGGAGTGGCAGGGACAGCCCAGCCTGTGATGCTCTGACCCTAACCCTGTCTCCCTTTGCCACTGGGGTAGAGGAGGTAGACCAAAAAAAAAAAAAAATCTGTATTTTTAGGTGAAATGGGGACATACAAAGCAGGGTGCATGAGCAGCAAGTTCAAACGCAGCAGAATCGTGGCCAAAAGAAAAGAAAAAAGTTCCCACGGGCTTTAATTTCACTTAATGAGAAACCATTCACAGTGTTCCATTTCTGATCCATATCTTTCCATTCCTATTCTAATGGTAATTATTGTAGCAGTTTATTAACAAAGAAATCATTTGATAGCTTTCACATGATCCCATACTTCAAGTATCTAACAACCTATTGATTCGATAGCTTGGCAGCCTTCCTGATTGAGGAGCTGGAGTTTGATTTTTTTAATCACTTTGATCGTCTCACATGCAAAGGATAATTATTTTTCTGGTTGAAACATGGGCTGGATTGCAGAATGATGGAATCTAAGCACGTCCTTGTGTAGGATCCCTGCTGCACCCACAGTCAGAGTGAGCAGTGTCTGTGCTTTTACAGAGGGCTGAGTTACTGCAACACACCTGCTCAGAGGTGATTGCAATGTTTGTCACTACTGGGTGTAATGGTGCTGCCCAGAGAGCTGTGGATTCCCCATCCCTGGGAGTGTCCAAGGCCAGCTTGCATGAGGCTTGGAGCAACCTGGGGTAGGAGAAGGTGTCCCTGCCCGTGGCAGGGGGTGGAACAAGACAGTCTTTAAGGTCTCTTTCAACCCAAACAATTCTGTGGTAATTCTTGAATGTCTTCATGGAGGGTTTTGTGTTTGCACCTGTGTGCCCTGCTCTGCTGAGCCCCACCTGCTGCATGGAACAGGTTTTGCAGTGGCATTTTGGCAGCCCTCCCTCGTGCTGCAGACTCATGGCACTGCTGGTTGATTCTCCTCCCCTGCTCTCACTTTCTCAAGGGGATTGGGGAAGTTTCCCTGGACAGCAGTTCCCACTGGGACAGAAGACCAGGACCCTGCAGGAGCTCTTGGGGGCTGTGCAGTTTGTGAGGGGGGACTCTGCCAGAGCCCACGAGCCCAGAATTGTGGAGACAACCAGCAGGCAGTCTGCACTGTCCTGAGATGGCAGTTTGTGTTTCCACTGGGAGCAGTGTGTGGCATAGGCTGCTTGTGCACGTTGCTTTCATACTTCTTGAGAACTTCTATGAGATTGTTCTCAGTTTTATTGGAGGCCAGTGTGGGAATTGAGTTTCTGCTGTTTGATTGGGAAGCTTGCCTAGAATTGAGCAGTTAGACTTGGACCAAACAGCTTTTGTCACATCATGAGCCCTTCTGAAAGGAATGACGGGAACAAAATGGATGGAAGCAATTTGCTGGAAGTTTTCTCATGCAGGTTTGGAAAGAACAGAAACATCTGAACCTTCATGAGGAAAACCTGCCACCTGTGTCCTCTCAGGGCATTCTATGCACAGGCCCCAGATGGGTCCCTGAACTGGTTGGTTAACAATTCATACGCTTCTGGAACAGCCTGGATTGATCATGCATTGCCCAGGTGACCCTACACCCTGTTGGGAATAAGGTGCTGGGAGAACTTGAATTACATGTTGGTCATTTTCTCATCTCATATATCACAGACTGAAAGCTTTATGACTTCAGAGCTTACTGTATTAATTTTATGCATGAGTGCTTTATTTTTTGCCATATGAGATATATCACTGGCTTACTAGAGCAAAATATCATTAGACCTGGAGAAGGATTTGGTCACTTAAACTTTGTCACCAAGGATCATTGCCCACAGATTATGGAGGGCTGCACTGTGCCATTTCTCATGTGTTTATTAAGTGATTATAAATATCGAACCGCCTGCCTTCAGGGGACACTAGAGATCCGGGGCTGCAGCAACATTTCATTTAAAAGGTGGCACACACACAGTGATTTGTGCCTCAGCAGGGCCCATCCCAGGGTTTGCCTGCTGGGAAGGCAGAGGTCTGTTCCACCTGAAGGAGCTCTCCACTGTTTTTAGGGATTGCTCTCAGAGGTCCTTTCCAGCCAAAATGGTTCTGTGGTTGTGTTACTGTGCATTTTCTGACATCCTGCTGGCTGCCATTGAGGTCAGGATCCTGTGGCACCCAGGCTCCAGCCCATGCCTGAGCCCTCGAGTGAATCAAAGCACCCTTCAGCTGCTTTGGTTTCCTCCATCTCAGTTCAGGATGTCAGTCTTGGAAACACCACAAACCTTTCAGAAGTGCTGAGCCTACAGTGTTTATTGTTTCAATAATAACAAATGGAATTTTTATATGAACCCATAAAATGCAGCTGTTCACCCTGAACATTCCAACTCCTTCTGCACAAGCCATTTCCTTGCATCAGGTGATAGGACAAGGGGTGATGGCTTCAAACTGACCGAGGGCAGGTTTCGATTAGAGTCAGGAATAAATTCTTTTCTGGTGAGGGCCTGGCCACCTCCAGGTTGCCCACAGAAGCTGTGGCTGCCCCTGGATCCCTGGAAGTGTTCCTGGCCAGGCTGGCCAGGGCTTGGAGCAGCCTGGGATAGTGGAAGGTGTCCCTGGCCATGGCAGGGGGTGGGATGAGATGGGCTTTAAGGTCCAAGCTAAGCCATTCCATTTCCCAGAGTCTGAAGCTGTGCAGGACCATGGCTGCTCACCCCAGAGCTCTTCCACTCCTCAATCACCAAGACCAAAGAGCAGCTCCCATCTCCAGATTTTCCTTTCCATTTGCTGCCAAGACTGCCAGCAACCTGATCCCTTCAGTCAGGTTTTCCAAAGCACTGTGTTCCTCTTCAGTCACTACAGTAGGTTTTATTTTCCACAGAAAATTAGCTTGTAAAGCATCTGCAAGAGAGCTGGTAAAGGCTGGGCCTGTTCTGGAAATGGATGCTTCTTTAGGTCCCTTCTTTTCATGTAAAATTTTATATTAAAATCCTTCCTGCTGGATAAAGCACAAGCTGGAATTGTAGCTGTTCTCCATTTTTGGATTTCCACTTATAACTGAACAACTCAGGCCCACCTTTGATTCAGTGATCCACAGAAGAAAAAACAAACCTACTGTCTGCCTCTTAAAAGTTAATTAATGCTTCTGTGATTCACTAATGAAAAAGACCAAGATGAGAAATAGGTGAGCAGTAAAGAGCTGCATAAATTCACCCACAAAGCTGACAGAAGCCTGCAGTTGTGTTCTGAGCCTGAGAACACCAAGAAACGGGGTTAAAATGATTTGTGACCAGGAGAAGGAAGAATTTCCTTCTGTTACATGACTGCATGTAACTTTTATTAGTTTGATGATGTACACAGGGACTATTTGTCTTGGAAATGGCTTTTTGGTTAACATTTCATTTTCCTCCCCAAAGTTAGCTCTCTTGCAGTGATAGGAAACACAGCTCCCTGCAATTTCCTAGCCCCCAACTTTATTAATGGCACTTGTTGTCATTGCAAATGATCTATTTCAGGCCAGGCCACAAAGCTCTTGTTTTGCAGGTGAGTGAGCCCTCTGCCCTTTATTGCACAGCATCTCCACAGCAGGGCAAGGCTGAAAAATTCCTTAATAAAAAATAGCAAGAATAAAACTCTTTATGGGTTGCATTGATAGTTTTGTATCAGCTGCTGCTCTTTAGGAATTGGAGTCTGTGCACTAATCTGATGTCACTAAATTGTCCTGGGTTTTGGTGTGACCCATCCCAATATTGCATTTCCAGCCTTTGGTACTGCCCAGTGCATCCAAATAACACCTGCAAAAGTACCAAGGTCACTCCTGCCTGCAAAAGGCACAGGTTTCCAGGGCTTGAGAGGTAATGCAGATGACCTGGCAGTGGATTAGATGCATTTATCACCAAATAGATATGAGAAAATCAGATGGAGAGATGGAGTGGCCTCTTGCCATGGGAATAGCTTCCTGTGAGGGATGGAGCTTTTAAGATCCTGTCTTGGGAGTGGGGAGAGATTCCTGCTCCTGATGGTGCTGGATGTAGCATCTTCTCATGAGGCCAGTTTTTACCCCTGCATCTTCTCCAGGAACAAGTTCTGGTCCAAATTTCTGTTTGTTTGGAGGGAATGTGGCTCAGTTGTTTTCATGTTTCTTTTTTTTTCACATTTTCTAACCTGTTTGGTTTCTCTTTTCTCTTCATAGGTAACAGAAAGGCTTTGGCTTCAAGGCTTCCCTCCAGCACTGGTGGCCCCTGCACATGGAGGTAGCAGAATCTCTGCTATGTGTTATGTTCTGTAGGTGTTTCTATTCTCAAAAGAGTGGTTTTAGTCTCAAATTTAAGGTCAAATGCCATGGTTGGGTAACACTACCGGGAGAGTGTGCCTGACAGAATGACAGAACAAGTCTGTGGTGGATGTGGGTGGATTTCTCAAAGCCTCCCTGTGCCCTGCTCGAGATTAGAGGTGCAACAGGCCAGCCCTGGGTAGAGACACTTCCCTTGCTGGGGTAATTCCTTCAGAGGATGCTTCAGTGGTCAGCAATTCAGGTGTGCATCCACCTAAACTTCTGTTTCTATGCTGACCTAACCTGCAGGATCTTGTCTCCTATCTGGGAATTTCTTATTTCTGCTCTTAACATGATTTCATAGAAGCAAATTCCTGTATTTCTGCCAGAAGGCATCACACTCCTGGGTAGCATACAAACATGGGCAGTTTTGGCCTAGAAAATGATGGCTTTGGTTTGGGATCCACCTTCTCAAATCCAGAAGTGTAGGGGGATAGAATATAAGAAAATAAAGGTAGTGTAGAAAGTAATCTTACCCCTAAGGAGCTGCAGCTGGGCCAATTATCAAAGATTAGGAGCAGGCCTGACTTTGCCAGGCCACAGCTGTAAGCAGTGAGCAGAAGAGGGCTGTAAAAGAGTGGGGTGGCTGGGTGAGAAGGGAACTGGAGTCAGTGCTCTGAGGAGCAGCTCAGGAGAAAACACCAAGAAGGGGAGGGTGAAACTTTAGTGATAAGGAGACAGCAGTGTGGAACCCCTGTGATAAGATGATAACACAGAAGGATGCAGAGAGGTGGGACTGCAGATGGTGATTTGGTCCCCATGCTCCAGCTGGATGGAGACCAGCCTTGGATCTTCTCAGAAGCAGGCAGGGAACCCCCATGGTCTCATGGCACTTGTGCTGTGGTTTTAGGGATTGTCTTTCCCTGAGTGTCTCCTGCTCCCTTGCCTGAGGCACCTGCACCTCCTTCCATTTAATGTTTTTCAGCTGCTGACAAAAGCAGTGGGATTTAGGATGTCTTTTAGGAGAGCTTAAACATCCCCTGGAGCGTCCCTGCAGGATAACAACCACACTTTATTATCCAGGCACGGCTCCATTTGCTTTCCCTTCCTGCTGGGGGGCAGGGAGGGGCAGTGCTGTTTGTTTGGAAATGCAATTAGCCCAAGTGCTCGGCCCCTGGCCAGCCAGGGGGATAACCTTGAATCCAGGGAAGTTAGGGGAAATTTAAAGCCATCTGCAGCTCCAATGGGTCCCCACACACCCCTTTGGCTCTCAGCTTCTATTCCTGACAATAAAGTGCCAGAAGATTCGCACTACAATGGGAAATTGCTTCTTTGGGTATCACAGTATCTTGACTTAGCAGTGCTTTAACCTTGGCCTCATGCTTCCTGTGGGGCCTGTTTGCTGGGCTGCACAAGTGCCCACAGCAGCCAGCAATGTATAGGATTTTCCATCTGAGGAAAATTAAACCCCAGAACCTTTACCATCCTCTCGATGCCAGACATGCTCTACCTGCATTAACTTGAGCTTAATGGACTGCAAAACGAGCCTTTCAGCCTGTATGGGAGTGGATTATTTGCAGCAGAGCAAGTTCCTCACATTTTTATCTCTTCCCTTTCCCGAAGCTTTTGTCCTTTGGAAAAAAAAAAAAAAAAACCAGAGAGAGAAAAGGCAAACGCAGCCAAATTGCAGGAAGAAAGTGGGGCCCTAGGAAGTCCAGAGAATTGTTTGGGCGAGGCAGAGGGTGCATCCACCAAGCCAGGTAAGTAATGAAAAGAGCAGTGACCATTGCTCCCTGTCTTTGAAACCAAACTGATGTTTGTTAGCCAAGATCTTGGTGGCAGTGTTGGGGATGGTGCAAACTCCCCAGGCCACACTTTTCAGCACACCAGCTGAACTCCTCACCCTGGCTTTATTGCAGCCTTTGCCAAAGTCCTCCAGGTAGGACCTGAGGCTGCAAAAGACAGAGCCTGCTGCTGGTGGGCTGCTCCTCTCTGCGGTGTGCACTCATCACCTCCCCTGTGGCACAAGGGGTGATGGTTTTACAGTTTATTCTGGATAGAAGGAAGATGGTTTTTGTGGTGAGGGTGGTCAGGCCCTGGCACGGGCTCTCCAGAGGTGGTGGCTGCTCCATCCCTGGACACATTCAAGGCCAGGTTGGATGGAGCTGTGAGCAACTTGGGCTAATGGGAGGTGTCCCTGCTCATTGCAGGGGGTTGGATTAGATGGACTTTAAAGGTCCCTTTCAAGCCAAACTATTCTGTGAGTCTGTGCTCATCACACATTGTTTGGAAAGGCAATTTAAAGCCTGGTGAGCTGCCTTTTTCACCTGCTTCCTTGGAGTTCTGCCTTCCAGATTCACAAGATTTTTTTTCATGAACGCCATAGGCTTGGATTTGGCTGTTCCTCCAAACACAGAGCCAAGGCAGCACTGGAATCCCTGAAGAGACAATCCATATGGGTAACAGGATTGTCCCTGTGCAGACTGGGAGGGAGAATGGGCTGGTGGTTTCTCTTCAAGCTCTCATGGGTTATCACTGTCAAGACAAGCAGCATGGAACATTGTGTGTGTTTAATGACCAAAAGTACCTTCACTGTGTCCTTCCCAGTGCCAGATGCCTTACAGTCTAAATGAGGATCTTTAATAGAGGCATTAATTATTACTGAAACCCTGCTTTGTCCCACTGAAACAAGTCTAATAGCTCACACTCGCTCTGCCTCTCTCCTCCTTTCCCCAGATCCCCATCTCCTGTATCTGATGCCAGCATCAGGAAGGCTCCTTTCACCTGGCTGCTTGGGTCACCAGCATGGGGTGCTGTCCAGAAAAGGTCAGGCACAGCTCCAGGGCTGCTCCATGAGCTGAGGATTGGGAAGGATGCCCTGAAACTGTCAGAGAGAATCACTTGGGGCTGCTGTACCCACACCATTGCCTTCTTTTGTGGGAAGCCCAGTACCAAGAAAACATCAACTCCCAGCTCACAGGGATGCGGATAACTAATTGAAATAATTAATTAATTAAATGCAGATATCTCTTCCCTGTGAGGGTGCTGAGGCCCTGGCACAGGGTGCCCAGAGAAGCTGTGGCTGCCCCTGGATCCCTGGAAGTGCCCAAGGCCAGGCTGGCCAGGGCTTGGAGCAGCCTGGGATAGTGGAAGGTGTCCCTGCCCATGGCAGGGGGTGGGATGGGATGATTTCTGAGGCCCCTTCCAACCCACAGCATTCCCTGATTCTTTGAAATAGTGGCTCCAGGGGAGCCAGCACAGTCAGAGGACATGAACTCCTGAGAAAGGAGAGGCTTTGTCTGTCTGGAGCAGCCATGGATAAGACCCAGCTGTCTGTCTGTCCAAAAGATGAGGGCATCTCTGCCCCCAGGGATGAGACCAGGCAGTGCTGGCTGGTGTGGAGGGATAAAGTGTAAGAGAATAGTGCAGAAGGTCATCTCACACCTGAGGAGTTGCAGCTGTACTAATCACCAGAGATTAGGAACAGGCCTGCCCTTAACTGGGCACAGCTGTGTCCAATGAGGGTGAGTGCTATAAAAGAGTGGGTAAGGAATAGGAACAGGCCTGCCCTTAACAGGGCACAGCTGTGTCCAATAATGATGAGTGCTATAAAAGAGGGGGTTAGGATTAGGAACAGGCCTGCCCTTAACTGGGCACAGCTGTGTCCAATGAGGGTGAGTGCTATAAAAGAGTGGGTAAGGAATAGGAACAGGCCTGCCCTTAACTGGGCACAGCTGTATCCAATGAGGATGAGTGCTGTAAAAGAGTGGGTAAGGAATAGGAACAGGCCTGCCCTTAACTGGGCACAGCTGTGTCCAATGAGGATGAGTGCTATAAAAGAGCAGGTTGGCTGGGTGAGGAGGGAGATGGAGTTTGTTGGCTGTGCTGTGAGGAGCTGCCCATGAGAAATCACCAAGAAGGTACAGGAGCTTTGCAATAAGATGGCAACAGGCAGAGGCACCATCTTGTTCTGTGCCACCCTAAAGGAGCCTGGCTTAGCTTTTGTGTTGGGTTCTGTCTTTCTTTCCAATTTCCTAGTGCTTTATTATCCCTTTGTCTGTGTGGGGCTGAGTGGGGGCATTAGCTGGCATCTTCTGAGAGCAGAGCTTTTTTAGGTACTGGCCTTAGTCATTGTAAAAAGATACTTTCCCTTAAAAAAAAAGGAAAAGTAATCTATCTGCAAGTAGAAATGGTATATTATGGTATATAAGTTACCATATGGTATATTAGATGGCCCTTGAAAGGTTCCAACCCAAACCATTCTATGATCCTAAGTATATAAATACAGGCAATTCCTTTCCATGCCTTCCATCCCCTGTGTTTTAAAAGCTAAGCTTCCACACCACAAGGAAGCTGGATTCTTGATAAATTTTTCATTTTCTCTATTGACTTGCTGTTGCAACCCCATGTCCTTTTGCTGTGTAAAGGGCATTCATTTGCTCTGTATCCACATGGGCCCTCTTTCCCCTTTAACAACCACCAAAGAGAAACACTTTATTGCTCTTGCTGTGCTGGAATCCTGGGATTTGCTCTTTGCTTTTACCTCTAGCAGAGCTGTGGCTGCACAGGCGTTGCTGCAGTGGTTCTGTTCTCCAGGGCATGGTCACTAGGGCACTCAGCTCAGTGTGTGCCACTGAAGCCACCGTGTGCTGCTGTCTCAGGAGCCCTGGCAGGATGGAGAGGACCCAAAGGTGGGGATTTTCCCAGCCTCAGCCTGGTTTGGAGTGTGCTTTGCAGCTTCCTGGGGGAGAAAGACATTGCCCTGCTGTGCTCCGGAGCTGAGTCATTCCCCCTGGGGTGTGCAGGAAATAATTCTGTAATTATAAAACAATCTTGACTAATGGCATATTAATGAGGACAGGGAAAGGTGATGCTCCTGGGATGGGCTTTTCCACTGCTAGGAGGAGGAGGAGGGAACTGTACACAGCTGCTGCATTTGGGGGGCAAAAATGGTATCACATCAGCAGGGTTTGGCTGTGAGAACCCTAAGGAAGGACTTTTCCTGACTCTGGGTCTGTTTCTTCTGCAAAATTCACTGTTGCTCCTGCTGAAGGTGTTGCCTCTGAGCTGTCCACTCTCTGACCTGCTCCTTTGCTCCAGTTGGAGTCTTGGCTCCCTGTTCCAGCCACATCTGCTAGGCTTTGTACCATTTCTATCTCCCCTCATTTTTCCAACCCATCAACTCTACCTTCCCCTACTTTCTGCCCTACCAAGCCCTCTGCTCTTCTTCACCCCTCAGCATCTTCCCTCACCTTTATCCACCTTCTCTCCTCCATCTGCCACAAATAAATACCTGATGTATTTTCAGGAGTGTCAGCCTGGGGGCACAGGGAGGATGGTGCCCCCTGAGGGGGTTGTGCTCTCCCATCTGATAACATATGTACCAGGCACCTTTCCCTTCAGCTGGCAGCCCAAGATGAACCTTTCAACAAGATTAAAGAGATGGTATTAATTGCTATCGATCACGGGTCAGCAAATTAAATTGCATCTGCAACTGCATCTCTGAAAGGTCTAAATGAGAAGAGTAGTTAATGGCTCTGGCTGGCCCAGAGCTGTGATTAATTAAAGAAAGAAATGAACTACAACATAGAAAAAAAAAAAGAAAAAGGAAGGAGGTTGGGATGAGGATGACATTCTGTGGTGTATTTGGAGAGTGGCTGTTGGGAATTCAGTTCTTGTTCCACCCTGGCAATGGTTTTTGGGGCTCCTGGCACCCCAGTGCTGTGGGGACGCTGCCCACCTGTGACTGGCAACTCTTCCACATTAACATTGGAAGGTTTCCTAGAAAATGATCAGTGCCCTTCCCTTCTCCCTGTGGTCCCAGAGCTGTGGGATCCCTCAGTGGGACTGTGTCTAACACTGCTGGATTTGGGGGAATCAGTTTCCCTTCTACAGCCTGAGCCATGGAGACCTTGCAGACACATCCAGCATGGGACCTGCAGGGCTTTCCCTCCTGTGACCCAGAGCATGCTCCTGCTCCCTGTGTGGTGTCCTTGGGGTCAAGGGGTCCCCCTCCATCTGCTGCCTCTTCCCATTTTTTCTTTCCACAGTGCTGTGCAAGAGTGAAGGGCAAAATCCTGAGCATTGCCCTGTTCCTTAGCAATGCCCCTGCTCTTGCCATGCCAATCAGCACTGCAGCATCCCCCTGGCAGCTGGGACAAAAGTACTCCTGGGTGTGGGAATAAGGGTGCTACTGTGACTCCTTGGGAAATAATGAAGTAGCACAGCATGGAATGGAGATGGTGCCTAATTAATAATGAAGAAAATAATAATATGTGGCACGTATAGTGCTGTACTTGTTCCAAGCACTGTACAAACATTAACTACAGTAATTAAGCTGTAATTAATTAGAGTAACTACTAATCAGAGTAAATAATGATGCATCTGGAGGTACCAAAAGGAGTTTGTGAACTGAAAGCAAATTTCCATGTTCCGGAAATGGCATCAAATATAAAATGGCAGTAAAAGTAATAAAAAAGCAGATAGAGGTTGAAGTGAGAGCTGGGGATCTGTGTTGGTCCATGGGAGCTCCACAAATGGGAATCCTGGTTTGGCAAAGCAAAACTGGTTTAGTGGGTTACTGCTGAGACACTCCCTGAGCAACCCATCCCAGCCATGGCTGCTTCCAGGCTCCCCACCTGCTCTTCCCACCCCAGCTGCACTCACCAATATTGTGAAGAGGCAGGAACTGGAGCAAGGAGTGAGATGGGGAATTGGGAGCTTGAGGGGCTGATGAGCAGCAGAGTAAAATACACCACAAATATATAATTCTGGGGGTTTTTTGCTGGTTCACACACTTTATATTTAACAAAATAATTTTTTAATAATATAGTCTTTTACACATCAAATATTGTTTCTAGGACCCCTCCCTCCCATTTGTACAGATTTTTTTTTTCTCACTAGTTTCAGGCACACTATTGTTTGTAAGTTTTGAGACTGGATAGTCATTGACAGGCAACAGCTTACAAAGAGATGTGGTGGTGATGATGTCTGGAATGGTACCAGCTCGGCCTGCAGGGAGCCAGTGCTCAGCCACAGGACAGCACTGCTCTGCTAAGAGCTCCTCCCACCCCTGCCCTCCAGGAAAACACCAAAATGGGGAAGAAATGAAAGTATAAAGGCATTAGTGTGTATCAACTGAACCTGATGTGCTGATCTGCTTCGGTGAGGAGGCTGTGGGGAGGATTTGCTGCCATCACTGAGAGCAGCTGCTGGACTGGAGCCTGAACTGTGAACAAAAGGAGCAGCACCACCCCCATGGATGGCACTGAGCAAAAAGCAGGGAACCAAGCATGGACAGAGATGGGAAAGGCCCCTGTGCTCGCCTGGCCAGGCAGGCAGGGAGGTGACGTTGGTGGCTTTTCTTTCACAGTATCACCTGGGAGCTGCAGCCTGAGAAAGGAGGAGGTGCCAGTGCTGGGGAGCCTGTGGGGACCCTTGGCTGCTGGGGACTCTGCTCCTGGCAGGCAGGCACAGAAAGCAGCTGCTTTCGAGGGACAGCCCTCACAGGAGCCCAGCCCAGCCCTGCTGCTCCATGGCTTTGTCCCCAGCTGTGTGGATGCTCCCAGGGAGAGCCAGGGCAGCTCCCTCCCACTGCAGGAAAGGGTCTCACCTGCCAGCTGAGCCCGTTTAGTGCTGCCACAGCCATGGGACATTCCTGGAAACCTCCAGAGCGGGGTGATCCCATGTTTTAATTGTCACCTGCTGTCACTGAAGGCAATGAAACTCTGCCCTTGGCTCTGGTGAGAGCAGCCTGGGGATGGGACAAGGCAGGTGAGCAAGTGCTCAGGCCAGGAACCAGGGACAGACTGGGCCCTCTTCCCTCTACTCCACCACTGATGCCCCAGCCAGGCATCACACACAAACAAGCCAGGTAAGATGTTGCTTTCATGGAGCAGCTGGATGGCTCCCCCAGCCTGCCCATGCAGCTGCTGTGGGCTCTGCTCCCATCAAGGTCACATTGACTGTGTAGGTGTCTTCAACTTTATTGTCCCCACTCAGTGGAGAAAGTGTAACACAGATACAGCTTTGTGTCATGGCTGTCCAGTCTATACCTGTGCATCTACCTCAGTCCTGCTGCAGGTTACATTCCAGTTGGGATTTTTTTAACCCCCCCATCCCTTGTAATTTCTACCACCCTCCTGTCCTTAGTGCCACCTGCACTTACAGACACAATCCAAATGCTCCACCTATTGCTCCACTCGTAGCTGTATTGTCCCGATGATCCCAGCTTAGGAAGAGACTTAAAAAAAAATAAATCACAATAGCAAAAAGCCTTCAATTAAATAACTGTGAAAAACCCCAGGGTCCACACTGCAGAAAGTGAGAGCAGTGACTCCATCGGTGCCTCGGGCGTCTCCAGGCCAGGAAGGTGCATGGGCCGTTTTCCTGCTGTCCTGCCCTGCCAGCTCCAGTGACTCCCACAGCAGAGCAGGAACAGAGTGTGTACAGCAGGACAGGAGCTGCAGGGGCACGGGGACACCCTGCCCCACAGGGACCGAGCTCTGCTCACGTGCCACCCACACAGGGCTGGCAGGAGGCCGGACACGTGGGCAGCATCGAGGCCGTTCCTTCATCATCACCATCATCACCATCACTGTGAGCGGGCTGCTGGCCAGGGGCTGCTACAGAGCCTGCTTGCCCTGGCACTCGCGCTTGGAGCACTGTGCTGGCTTCCACCAGTCCCCGTTGTGGCAGTGGCAGATGTTGCAGTCGTCCACCTTCACCTCGATGCCTGCAGGAATGATGGTGGTGCCTGCAAAGCAGTTGGGACCTGTGGAAACACACGGGGGAACAGGATAAATACTCTGTGTTTGGATGGAGCAGTGCTCTGCCCTAGGCCTGGGACAGGCAGGGACCCAAGAGGTTAACAGGATAAATACTCTGTGTTTGGATGGAGCAGTGCTCTGCCCTAAGCCTGGGACAGGCAGGGACCCAAGAGGTTAACAGGATAAATACTCTGTGTTTGGATGGAGCAGCACTCTGCCCTAGGCCTGGGACAGGCAGGGATCCATGGGGTTAACAGGATAAATTCTCTGTGTTTGGATGGATCAGCACTCTGCCCTAGGCCTGGGACAGGCAGGGATCCGTGGGGTTAACAGGATAAATACTCTGTGTTTGGATGGAGCAGCACTCTGCCCTAGGCCTGGGACAGGCAGGGACCCAAGAGGTTAACAGGATAAATTCTCTGTGTTTGGATGGAGCAGCGCTCTGCCCCAAGCCTGGGACAGGCAGGGAGCCATGGGGTTAACAGGATAAATTCTCTGTGTTTGGATGGAGCAGCGCTCTGCCCCAAGCCTGGGACAGGCAGGGAGCCAGTGCCAGCCCCTTGCTGTGCTCTGGCCATGCCACCAGCACTGCTGATATCTGCAGCAGTGCTCCCACCTTGCTCAGTGCCCAGCCCTGGACCCACAGCAATCCCTTCTCATTTTTTGGTTGCACTCAGGCACTAAAAGGGAAACTAAAGGCCTTGAAACTTTCCTCTCTGTTTCTGCACCCAGCCCCTAGAACAAATGGCATTGGCAGTCAGCTTTTTCTACTTGGCTTACCACTAATCTAGTACCTCTTTCTCCTTAAATTTTGGCTGCAGGATGGACAAGCATGAGGACACAGCCCAGCCTTCACTGCCCCAGTCTGGAAAGGCTGCAGGGACGAGAGCCAGTCCATCCCCTAGGGCCATTGGCAGCCATGCTCCAACACCAGGTAACCCCAAGGACCTCCACCAGCTTGGAGCTATTAACCAAAAATTATTTCTTGCATCACCTCTCAAATTAGCTTTCTGATAAAATCTTGGTTATTCTCCTCAAGGGTAATTCCTTTAATCTGCTTATTATTGCTTTGGATATTTTTTTTTTATTCCTTATTATACAATATCAAAGCTGAGCAGCAAGTCAGCAAGGATCTTATTTCCCAGTCACAGAATGGCTGGGCTGGAAGGAATCTTAATGCCCTTTCCTCCTCCTCATAAAAGCCCCACAAATATCCACTGCCCATCTCTCCCTCTGCAAGATCTCTCCTCTTCCCCTCTTACTCCTCCACTGCTTAGTGCCAGGAATTAATGTCAGAGCCACACAAAAAATTCGAGGCAGTCACACTGGTGGCATGGGAGGAGCATAAACACATTTGAAAAGTGTTTTGTGACTCGAGTGCTGCTCTGAAATGTCACCCCTTGACTGGCCACCAGTTTTAATCCATGCCTCTAGTGCATGAGGTGCATTCCAAAGGTGAGAGTGTGTACAGACATGGAATTACAGGCAAGTTGTTCCTTAAGACTTGGGCTTAAGGCTGGGAAAGGGAAATGGGGTCCCTTATGAGGCTGTAGCCAGCCCAGTGCCAGGGTGCCAGAGAGCTGTTTATGAGTGCCCTGGGTCAGGAAGGTGCTCCTCAGGACCCTTTGTTGAGGGTCCATGAGTCTGGCAGGGCTGGGCTTAACCAGACAATTCAGGGTGCCTGAGTGTTACTTGTGTTTCAACAGCCTCCTGCCTTCATTAGAGCCCCTTCAAACATGGCCTGCTCTGCACTCCCACTGAAAAACCCCTCCTTTTCACTGTAATGGAAACAAAACAGCTTCCTCTGGAGATTAGGGTGGCAAGGAAAGGGGAAGATCATCTTCCCTCTTGTTGCCCTGCCTGCTAAGCAACTCATTTGAGAGGCCAGTGCTGCCTCCACACTCACACATGTCCCCAGACACAGCTTTGTCTGGATTTCCAGCGCTGCCAGCCCGTTCTGGGGGCTGGGAGCAGATGGGAGGCTGGCACTGAGGGAGCCAGCAGGGTTTGCTCACTCACAGGTGAGTCAGCCTTGCCTCCCAGACAGGCTTTGGGGGCCCAACACCTCCCTCATGGGACTTTGGCACCTCAGTGGTACAGGGATCATGGTCAGCCAAGGGTGATGGCAGTGGGACTGGCTGATGGGGTGCAGCCAACTGGGAAAAGGTTATTTTTCCTTCATCCTGCTTATCTGTCCATTCTTTGGCTGCTCTTCATCCTCCCAGCAGCCCCAGGTCTCCTCTCCCTCCTGAGCTTCTGCAGCAGCTCATACAGAAATAAAATAATTAATAAATACCATTCATTAATGCCCAAGGACAGGGAGGAGCAGAAAGCAGACGCTGAAGAAAAGAGGAGATGGATGAGGGGGACCTGCACCTCTGAGGTCCCCACTGGAGAGGGATCCCTTACTCTGGGGACAGCAGCACAGCAACATCCCTCTCCCAGCCAGGGACATGGGGCAGCTCTGCAAATCTGTAATGAAACACTAATGATCTGCCCCTCTGTAATTAAACACTAATGATCTGCCCCTCTGATCTCTGTTGAGCCTGGAAGGACGTGGCAAACATCTCTGTGTCTAGCAGAAGATCCTTGGGATACTGCCCCCATCCCAAAGGGGCTGGGTAGGGCAAAGGGGGAAAAGGACAGCTCTGGTGGGTAAATCCCAGGGACTGCCAAAGCAGCCCCCACTGCAGCAGCACTGAGCATCCCTGGAGCTGCAGCCAGAGGCTGAACTGAGGGAAAAATCACAGCAATTTGGTTTGTTTTCTTTCTTCTTGGCTTTTAGCAAAATGGAGGAAAACATGACCCAGGGCTCTGCTGACATCTGTCCTCCTGTGGGACGTTCTGCCTCACTCCAGACAGACTTTAGTACTTTAATTTGGGCCAGCACTGCCACTGCTCTGGGCCTTTTCTTTCCCAGCACTCTCAAAATAGCCCCTTCTGCATTGCCTGAGTGAAATGGTTTCTTTTGCTCACCACAGTGAGCTGGACAGAGCTTTACTGCATTCTCCCTCTCCCACTGCTATCCCACATCCCTACAGCAACATGGATTTCTAACAGAAGGCAAAATTTCCACACTGCATGTGTGATAATTCAACTTAAATTCCCACTGCCTGAAATCCAGTTTTCCAGCACAATCACTACCAGCCAGCCTCTCCCCCTCTGCTTTTCTTTTCTCCCCCATTTAAACTTCTCCCACCTTCCCATGGAAAACTGGATCCTGTTTGTCCAAACTGGGATGCAGCGAGCATTGCACCCGCGGTGAAGGTGTGAGGATGAGGCACTCAGAGAGGGAGCCTGCACTGCTGGAATTCAGGTGCAAATGTGCCATGGCACAGAAAATGCTGCTTGGCAGGAGCATACGTCACCAGGGAATTTTCCAGAAACTTTGGGATTTACAGAGCTGGCAGCTACTGGTGGAGATAACCTCCAGCACCTGGGGATCTGCAAGGCTGTCCCGTGTGCCCTGGAGGGGCTGCAGCCCTTAAAGCCACAGCCAGAGCCCACAGCAAGAAATCAAGTCCTGTTTGTTTTCTTTTTTCCCTGTGGAGTAGAGCTCAACAGACTGTTTAAAATTCTCTAATATTTTTCCCTCCCAACATTTCAAAAGCTCATAGCCCCACCCCAGCACTGCTGAGCACTGGCCTGAGCTTTTCCCACTGTGACTGCTTGAAGGAACTGGATGAGACCAAGATCTGCCAAATCAATGCCAAAACAAACCCCCAAGGAATGACACAGAACAGCAGCATGGGTTTTTTTAATTATCATTCAAAGGAGGACACTGCTCAGAAATATTTGATGACATGTCAAGCACATCAGGTTACTTAGGATAATAGCAGCAGGAACAAGAAGCTGCTTTGGGCAAGGGCTCTTGTCCTGCTCTCAATAAAAGCATCTTAAACCACGACTGTGATGATAACAGGACACTAATCACCCTTTTCCTTGCTCAGGGAGACTGATGGGAGAAGTTTGCTGCTCCCACAGACAGTGTAATAGTGAGATTTGCTTTGCTTAACATAGTTAATACTCATAAAAGCCAGCAGCACTCCAGGCTGTTTGCTAGAACAGCTGTGAAGATTTTTATGGAGATGTATTAGGGACATTCAGATGCTGGTTTGATGGGAGAGATGTAAAAGAAAATCATATTTGGTTTGTGGTTTGGGGAGAATGATGGAAAATTCTGCAACCATCTGCTGAAGATCAGGTACTTGGGTGATGACCCTGCTCCACTCCCTGTTCCAGAGGGGATTCAGGGTTCAGGCTCTCTCCAACACCATGAGCTGATGCCTTGGAGCCACTCAGTGCAGATCAGCAGGGTCCCCCCAGCTCCCTGGGACTCCTCAGATGGGTTTTACTGAACTCAGCAGCTCTGCCCGTGGCTCTCAGCAGCTCTGAATTTAGCTTTGTGTGTGCAGAGAAGCAATAAAAGGAAATCAAATGTTAATCAAACAGCAAGCACGGATCACTTCAGGCCAACTGTGATATTCAGATGTGCCCTGAATAGCATCTTGCCCCAGACAAAGCTCACAATCTCCACCAGAACTTCTCATTGTGCAACCTCAGATTCCAGCAAGAGCAGAAGCTTCCCCTCAGTCTCCTGCCACTTTGAGAGCCTCCCTATCCCTTTAGGAAATATTAAAGCTGACTCCAGGAGAATGTAGCTGATTCAGTCAATGGATTCCATCAAGGAGAGAGAGGTGCTGATGGCTATGCTTATCTGCCCAGTTAAGACAGCTGCTAAACAGCAGCTCAATTCAGCAGCCGTCCCTCAGGCTCCCAAGTGGTGTGCCCCACAAGTGAAGCTGCAAGGGCTAAGTGCAAAACTGTGGTGTTTCCTGACAGTGTTTAGGAATGGATACATCCTGGAACATCCCCCTGGACGCTCACTCAGCTGAATGAGGCTCAATGATTTTGCTTTTTGAGCTCAACCATGAACACAACTGGGCATGGGGCTTTGCTGCTGGCAGTGTGTTCTGCCTGGGGGAGGTGTTTCTACTGAGCATGGCCAAGTGTCCTCCCAGTGGGAAGGCAGATGTTCCTCTGCATGTCTCCACAAAACAGGCCTCTCCCAGCCTTCACCATGACCATCCCACATCACAAGCCATGCAGTCTCCAGCAGTGGTGTCTGGTGCTGAAACAACCCCTTGCAAAACAGGGACCAAGTGAGGATGACACTTGGAATCCACACAAGGATGCTCATGGATCTCTAACAGAAAGAGGAAAAACACAGCAGAATCCCCAGGCTCTGTCACAGAGGCAAGAAATTGCCTGTGCCTGCATCTTGGGGCCTTTTCCATGTCTGGGCTGAACTCTGTGCTCAGAAGGGAAGGAACATCATCTTGTTTTTAATGATGGCTGCCATTTCTGGAGGTGAACACTGCTCCTCTCTGCTGATCCTGCAGGATCTTTTCAAGTGTTCATTTAGCTCTGGCAATGCTATTTATGTGATCAGATTGCAAGAAAAGAGCTCAATTTGTGGCTTTAATTAAGGAGTTGGGGACGGAAGAAGTCCTGTTTTCACTCTGTTATGGAGAGTGCCAGTCCCCCTCTCCCTGGGGAAAGGAGGAGGCAGCAGGAGAAGCAGGAGTGAGACATAAAGAAATCAGCTGGTGATGCTGAGCTCTGCCCTGCTGAAAATTAAATTTGGTGACACTCTGCAGGGGCAGCTGAGAACCCCACCCAAAGAAAACAACCCTTGACTTTCTTGTGTTAGAAGGAGGCCAGAGCTGGAGATCTGGCTCAGAGCATGGCTGAAGCCTGAGGGTGCGTTGGGAATGGGGCTGCCATGATCCCAGGATGTGGGGCAGTGAGTTCTCACCCCAGGAACCCCTGGCTCTGACCCACGTCTGCCCCTCCTCAGTGGTGGCAGGAGGGACAGCACTGTGCTGTGGCTCTGCCTGCTCCCTGCTCCTGCAGGTGATGGCCATGTCCTCCAGGCTGCAGAGGACACAGCTCCTCCCAGCACAAACACCAGGAGAAAAGAACCCCCTGGACTCCAAGTCCATCATCACCCAACCAGCCAACCTCCACAGAGACTCCTGCAGGGCTGCAGATGGGACTGCTTCAGGTCAGTGTCCCCATCCCCATCAGGTCTGGAAGCTGCTTCTCAGCCTGCTCACACTCTCAGGCAGCAGTGAGCTCTCCTGTGATGCACAGACTGCATCAATGCATCAGCTGCCCCCTCAATAAAATCTGTATGCTGCTCCATTTGCAGGAGGCACTAAGAACTGAATCTACCAACCCATGCCAGCCTGAGTGCCACAAATTAAACCTCCCTCCCTCCAGTGGGCCACTGGTGGCTCCAGCACCCTTCCAACCCCCTGCCATTTGAAAGCTCAGGAATTGCTCTGTTCCCCTTTTTTGGCTTGCTGTTGACATTTTAAAATACCAAAAGAAAGTCCTGGCCTCTGTCAGTTTAACCCCATTCCCCCTTGTCCTGTCACCCTGTGGCTCCCATCTCTGGTAACAAGTGTCTCTTCCTTGAGGTGACCCCAGGATGGAAAGTTCACTCTTCCCCTGCCACCCTGTCCAGCCACCCAGGGAGAGCTGGCTCTGGCTAACAGCTCCTGGAGTCATCTGGTGGTGCTTCCTAGATGTCCAGGAGCTTTCAGTCGTGTGCACCACTGCCCCAAAGAATTCCTCTCCTCTGAGGCTGATCTGCAGCTCTTTTCCATCCTTCCTGCATTTTTCACTGCTCAGAAGTCAATATTAACAGCCCTTTGCAAGTACTGCCTATTTACAGGAGAGATTTTTCCAGCCACAATTCACATTATTGGGTGCCTGAAGATGCCTAAAAGTTATGTAATCTCTGCATTAAAAAATATATATATATCTGCAGTATGCTTGTCCAAATTAAATCCAAGTTGCTCACTCCAAGCCAGCCCTCCATCATTAGAAGGAATGCATTAAGAAGGCGAGGGGGAGGTGAAAAGCTCAGTTCAGGTCAATGAGAGCTGTTCCACTGACTTTTGCCAGCTATGCAGCCACACAATAAAGAAAATATAACACAGCAGCAGCTCCCAGCCAGCCCAGGGGGACAGGGACCTCCTGGAGGCCCCACATCCCCTCCTGGCACTCTGCACACCGAGAGGGTCACATCATCCAGCTTTGCTCAGACAATCCCAAGTCTCTGCTGCCTTGGAGTTTAATGAATGCAGGGCCCCACTCGAGTTCCCTAAATTGTGAGCTGGCACCAGTGACAGAGACTGATTTAGGCCTTTGCACTGCAGTTAGAGAAATACTGATGGCTCCTTATCTGTCTTAATCAGCAGCAGCAAACAAATGAGGGACAGGGAGACATCCAGAAGGGAACACACGGCATTACTCCTCCTTATTGATAGCACAGTTACTTAATTTGATGTGGAGACATAACTTCAGGCATCACTAAGTAGTGGAGCAGGGCTGTTTTGGTGCAGGGAAGATCTATGGGTGCAATTTAAAATCCGTCCGTTTGGCAGCGGTGACGTCCGTGGGCGCCCACACTGATCCCAGCTCTGCGGACAGCTGGACACCATCCCTCACCAAGACAAATGGGGACACTGTCCCTTCCACAGATAAAATGCAGCAGCTGAAAAGGGTGGAGCCCCACCCCACTCTTCACCTTCTGTGCTTGTGGGATGAGCTGGATAACAGGGAACCAAGCCAAGACTGAGCACAGAATCCCAGAATGGTCTGGGTAGGAAAGGACCTTAAAGCTCATCCACCTCCACCCTCTGCCATGGGCAGGGGTAACTTCTGCTGGACCAGGCTGCTCCAAGCCCCATCCAGCCTGTCCTTAGACACTTCCAGGGATGGAGCAGCCACAGCTTCCAGTGTCTGATGCCTTCTGGTCATGCCCATGCTGGGGCAGCAGAGCTCTGGGTCAGACCTTTGGCACAGCTCACTCTGGGAAGGCGGCGTGGAGATGGTGGAGCAAAGCTCATATCTGGGCACACCAAAGAAAATAATGCAAGCAGTACACTGCCCACTGCTTTAGATGATGGTATCTGCCTCCCTCCCCATATGGACATTTCCCCCAGTCCTGTGCACCCAGCCCCTCTGTTTCTGACCCCAAGGGCACCAAAATCAGAGCAGGGAGGATATCCAAGTGCACTTTGAGCTCCCTGCAAAACCTGCAGCCCCAGTCTGCCCATTTGACTGGGTTTCTAACCCAGCTGTGGCTTAGGGACTGCTGGCCAGCAGGGTTAGGCATTACTGCAGTGGGAATAAACAGGTATCAAACTCATGACCCTTTATTCACTCTGCTGACTCATTCACCTGAACGGGGCAGCCTTGAAGTGACCTGGCTGGAGGAGCCAGCACGTGGATCAGCTCCCAGACAGCACAAGAGCAACTCCCAGTGCTTCAGACTCATCTGTAAATCCAGGGCTTTTCCCCCTCCTTTTAGTGTAAAATGCAGGTTGGTATTTTCAAAGTCACCTATGGGATTTACATACCAAATTCCTCTTCATTTTAAAAGGATCTGTGTCTGCAAATACCTTGATCAGCACTGAAAAATGGTAAAAAACCTGCAAAGGCAAAAGGCCCAGCATTGCATAGGCATGAACTGTGCATCCAAAGCAGATTTTCTGAACCAGGTATTACTGTGCCCACTCTGGGTTGGAGGAGGGAAACTGTAACACCTCAAAGCCAGCAGTAACCACCTATTAAAGGAGAAATCTGTGTTTATTTAATTTTGCTCAAATTTACTTGAGCAAACAAACAGGATTAGCTCTTAAAAATCTTTTTGTAGACAGCATAAAGTTTTGGGAAAATAGCATAGATTTCTTTTTTAAATACAGGTAGATTGTAATTGTGGGCAATGAAAGCTATTCTGAGGTAATTGTAACCTTTCAGGTAAGTAGCAGGCTTTCAAAAATTTATCTAAATGGGTACTTCCCAAAATGAATTCAAACAGCACCGAAGGTACATTCATTCTTTTAATGCTTCGAACATTAAAAGGTGAGGTGGGGTTTTTTTGAGCTGGTATCAAATAGATTAATTTAAAAGAAATTAATTAATAGAACTACCATTAAACTACTGCATCAGCTAACACTGTTACCTGTAAAATCAACAACCAAAGGGAGGAAAAGTTGGACCTTCCAGAGACTAAAGTTTTAAGTGAAGGAAGAAAATATATAAATGCATGCATAATGTGCTGTAGTGTTTGTGCTGCCTTCACCTCAGTGGCTCAGGTGCCAGGAGCATCCATGGAACAGGCTCAGGCCCAGGGACTGTGCCCTTGCAGCCAGTATTGTCCAAGACAGGAACTGGGATGCAGAGAAGCAAACTCATCCAAGGATGCATGCTCACCCTGCAGTGCTCTGGGACACCAGGACACTGTCAGGGAGCAGCAGCAGCTCCCACAGGCAGCTGCAGCTTTTGGTCCCTGCAGGCGTGGGAGGACACCCTGATGTAGGGAGATAAGGGCCCAGATAGCCCCTGATGCCAAAGCACCAGGCCTGTGGAAGCCTGCCCAGGGATCTCCACTCAAAGACAAAGGTTAACAACAAAAGAATAACAAGCAGGACTTTTTCCCTGGGTCTTGTGAGATTTTAGCCAACTTATTCGCCTCTTGGTTGCGCTTTGTGTGAAAATATAATGATTTTTATGGGCCACTTTAACATTTTTATGTCTTTTTTTCTTCAGAAAAAAAAAAATCCACATTTGGTGTAAGAATTAAAACAGTATTTCATGCTTAACTGCAATCACAGATGATGTATGGAAGAGAGCTGGCTTCATGTCAACTCAATATAAAGCCAGAATTGAATCTAACTTGGTCACTACAGCTGTGCGATGTTTTATGGGGTGAAGGGAGATTTTCAGATCAGTCATAAATGAAATGGAAACTTTGACTGGGCTCATTTTGTATCAAATAGGAGCAAAAAAATGTAGGGAAGAACCAGGATTGCTACACATTTGTCTGAGTTGTTCCTTTAGAGGTGGAGCGTGCTGCAAAGCCAGCCCAGCACCAGGCCATGCTGCAGTGGCCATCGGTGCCTGTTGGCACAAAGGCCCTGCCAGGACAGCGGGGCTTTCCTGAGCTGTGGGGACCACATGTGGGGAACACATGGCATCAGCCTCCAGCTCCTGTCTGGAAAACAGCAGCACTGCAGCCCAGATCCCTGTGGGATGGGGTCAACTGATGGAAAAATGCCCTCAGGCCTTTCTGCCATCATGGCATGAGTGTGATGCTTTGAGGGCACCAGCACAGTCCCACTTGTGTTTCTCACCTGGTGACAGATTTTTCTGATGGTGGTTTTAAATGTGGGGTTGTGTTACAGCCATTTCTTCCTGCTCTTGGCTTGTGTTTGAGTTGTTGGGTTTTCTGCTGCTGACTTTGAGCAGAACCCATCTCCTGCTGCCTTCACCACCATTCCCATCTCCCTGACCTCCACAGTCTCCACCACTATTCCCAGCTTTCTGGCCTCTGCGATGATGGACACAGAAATGATGGTCATGGGCAGGTAAGACCCATGTGAAAGGGGAATTTAATGGTAAAAATTAAAAGTCAGTCAGCAAAGGTTCCCCTTCCAGTCAAAGGATCAATCTTCTGGGGGGTGTTTAACAGTATCAGCCTTTGGATCTGCCTGTTTTCATCCCTATAAATTTAGGATGGGCTGCAGTGGCAAAGCTCCCATTTCTATGCAAATCCATACAAATGATTGATTACTTGTAGAAACAGAATAACCACAATGGCAGAAACAGCATTTCTTCGTTTATGTGGGGAAGTTAATTACTTGCCTGTGGCACAGGAAAGGAAAATCAGGAGAACATCTTCCCTGACCCCAACCATTAAGCCTGGTGGTAGAGAGACAGGACATGGCACTGCTGTGCCAAAATCTGCATCCTCTGAGGAAACAGGAGGGAATGGAAGGGGCGGGGCAGGATAGGTGGATGGTCTTGAGGACACACATGGGGAGACCAAAGCACTGCAAGGATGGGCACACCTTGGTCTGATGGACAGAAGAGACAAGCAGAGGTTGGTGCTTCTGGAATAAACAGGCCCCTCAACACTTCTGCTGGCACCTGCCCTGGTTTCTCCAGCAGCTGCAGAAGCTGCTGTAATCCATGTTTTGTCCCAGGTTTTGCCCTTCCCGTGCTGTTCCACTCCCTGAATTTAACAGTGTCCATGGCATTTCCAGGATGCTTTCAGATGGTTTAGAAAGAGTCCAGCTGGTGAGAGAAATAAAATGAGCAGTGCTGGTTTTGCATGGGAACAGCTGCATTTAATGAAATCACCCAGTGAAAAAAGGAAGGTCCTTTCCTTTGCTCATAACCCTGGGTGTCACCACAGATGGCATAACCACAGTGCACGAGGGCCTTTGCACTCTGCAGGGTGGTGTTGTGCTGATGTGCTGGGACAGGACAGCTGTTCTGTGAGCTAACAGCTGGCAATGATGAAAGGCTGTGAAAAAATGATGGTGCATACACGTGGTTCTGCATCCCTCCTGCCCAAAGCTCCCAAATGCTTTGTTACCCTCCTCTGCAGTCTGTTTTTATTAATTCCCAGATGAAATTCTTGCTCATCCTCTGGTCTCAGTGGCACCACAGCATCTGAAACGCTCACAACCTGCTATCCTCCCACCTTCCCCTGGGACAGGGAAGTGCACTGGGCAAACTGAGGCACAGAGGCAGTGGGGGCTCATGAGGGGATGCAGGTTATTCAAACTAAACCCAGCAGGAAAATGGATTTGACTTGCAGCAACAGGAAGCTTTGAGGCTGCCTTCTCAAGTGTGATGGGAATTGGTTCACCTTATTGGCAGAGGGAAGGAACTGTGGGACAGGCTGGCAGAGTGAGGGACAATGACATCCAGAAATTCCCCATTTCTGAGTGTTCCCACACTCTTCAGCTAGTATTCCTTGCCTTGTTTTTCCTGCATTTATTTTGTGCCTTTTAGAATTTTTTTTTAAAGCCAGAAGAGGGATTTAGACATTAGAACAGCTACTGACCTGATATGAGTTAATGATTTTATAAAACCCCTGAAAAATGCTTTACTTTAAAAGATTGATGTTTCCTATTGTATTTTTTCAATGCCAATTAATTACTTAATTCATTAGCAATGTAACACAGGAATAGTCTTTGAAAATCTGCTGCTTTGTGTAGATGCCTTTAATTATGGATAATTAAATACTGTGGAAGGACCTGATTATACCTCTGAGCATTTTCTAATCTGGAAAATGAAACACACTCCTGTACTCCTGAACACATAAAACAAAAGCTGAGCTCAACAGCCACAGGAAGTAAAAAAAGATGGGAAAACAAACACCCCAAAAGCCAGAACCACTCCAAACCCTGCACCTAAGAGGGGGGGGATTCCTAGGGAGGCTTGAAGGCTTGGTGATGCCCTGACACAGGCTTGGACCCACACCCTGCCTTGTTGGGGTACAAGGGGGAGCCCAAGCGTGCTCAAGGTGGAGCTGCTGCAAACATGGGCCCAGTGAACACAACTGGAATCATACAAACTGGTCCCTGTTAGCACTTGCTAAAGCTGGGAACAGATTTCCAAATGGTCCCTTGTAACATATGGCAGCAGTAGCCAAAACTGCCACAAAGAGCAAAGCACTCTCCAAACATAACCACAGGTGACCTTGGAAGAGAACCTGCAGAAGTTACTCTCTTGGTTTCTTTCTGTCTCAGAGTTTTAGCCCCAGAAGAAAGCCAGGGAAATGCTTGTTTTCAAGACAGCATTGCCCCAGAGCCTCCAAGACAGATCCCATCCCTGACTCTTCTTTGCATCCTTCCTCCCTGGGCCATGAAGTGATTGCCAAACCCAGAGAACAAACTCTCTTGTCTTTATTTGTTTCTCAGCTGGCAAATTTTTGGAGAAAACTTAGGACAGGTCTTGTGAAACGTTATAGGGGCAGGATGACATGAGGGGCACAAATACATGTCTGGCACAGACTGAGCTGGAGACACTAAAAGAAGGAAAATGTCACCCCTAACATGGGGGCTGCCTGCCTGCCTGCCCTAAGTCAAAGCAGCAATGTGGCACACTGCTACTGCAGGGGATGGAACTGGATGATCTTTAAGGCCCTTTCCTGCCCAAACTCTTCTGTGATGATTTCTGGGTGCTGATGTGTGTGGGATGTTGCCCTGCCCCAGAGATCCCCTCCTGGGTGCACTGCCAAAATCCTTGACAGAGCAGCTGATTTCAGCTGAGAGATGCAGAAACTCAGCCACCATGGGGTGAAATGCACAAGGAGACACTGCAGCACATGGGACACATTGCTGGGCTGCAGTGCCCATGGCACCTGTCAGGATTCCTACTGGATGCTGCCAGGTGCCAGGCCTGCCAGCAGTGCCAGCCCCACTGCTGCTCCCACCTCAGCTGCTGGTGAAGTTTTGACATGATGAGCTTATGTGGGGGATTTTATGGAATTATTTTTGCCCAACAGATCAGTGGAAAACAGAAAGTCAATGATGTTTTGCTGACCCTCACAGCTGTGCCCTATTAATGCACACAGTGATGAGAACCATTGGGTTGGCCCCACCTTGGAGCCAACATTGAACAAGCCCATGCAGTCCCTGGCTTCCCACAGATTCCCTGTGCCAGCACCTCCTGTGCCAGGGCACGTTGTGTCTAGAAAGCCCAGACCTCAGTCAGGAGAACAAAAGGCACACATTTTCTTGATGCATCTTGAGCCTCACCTTCATGTCTGGCAATCCAGCAAGGTGAAGCTTTCACACAACCTCACTCTTCAACTGAGCCTTAGCAACAAGATAGTTTAATGTGCACATTTTGCCTGTGGCATGCACAACTTTTCATATTGACCAGGCTCATGTTTGCTTTGGAAGGCTGGTGCATCCATAGATGCATCCAGCCTGTTGGACACAGCTTCTCCTGGCAGACTGATGGTACCTGTCAGCATCCCACAAGAACCTGTCAAGCACTGCTCTTAATTAGCTGATCCTCTCCCTCTCCCTCTCCTCTGTGGCTACTTTAACCCTTGGTTAGAAGAGGAGCTTGGGCACATGAAGCCAAGAGGGAGAGCACAGGCAGCACTCCCCTGAGAGGGAGAAAACAAGCACAGGAGAAGGGGCAGTGCAAGCTACAAAAATGCTGTGCACACAACAGAGGAGTGAGGAAAGTCCTGGGTGTTCTTTGCTGGGGGCTTGTAATGCCTTCTGTGGAGGCCACTCCTGTCTCAGCAGCTCCCCTCTAGCCTTTGGATCCATAGATATGAGTTAGGCTAAATCTGTAAAGAAAAGTAGGCACCTGTATTTCAGGGGTTAACCCAGCTAGGAAAACCACATAACCATTTGGGCAGGGGTGTCTCTCACGTCTGGGTGAAGCTGTCCAAGGAGGGGCTTATGCAGGCCCAGGAACTGGCCCTGATTAATTTTTTTGCATGTGAAACCTTCACTGTCCAGCTGTTAGGATGAATGAGAGAAGAGGAAGATCTCTAGCTGCACACAAAACCTGGATGTTTCCCTTGGAGAAAGGCAGCCAGGCTGGTTTACACCAGCCTCAGGGACTGGATCACAGCATATTTACTCTCTGGGGGGGCTTGATGTAGCCAAGACAAAAAGTGGTTTCTGTACAAAACCAGCAAATGTATCTAATTGTTACTGTCATGGGCAGGTTTTCATTCTTTAACGCAGTTTCCAATTTAATTTCCAATTTAATAATTACAGTTTGATGCTGCCTGTAATAATACATTTCTTTTTTGTTTGGCACAGCTTAAAAAGTAACCAGAAATTCCCTCTTGCTACTTTCCTTGTAGCACAGGCAGTTTTTGGGGGAGCAGTCACTGCCTGGGTGTTGTAGCCCTTTCTGTATGTGGTGAGAGCTTCCAGGGATCCAGGGGCAGCCACAGCTTCTCTGGGCACTCTGTGCCAGGCCTCACCACCCTCACAGGGAAGAATTTCTCCCAAAGGCCTAAACTCTGTCAGTGGGAAGCCATCCCCCCTTGTCCTGTCACTCCAGCCTTTTGTAAATAGTCCCTTTCCATTTTCCTTGTCAGCTTCCATCAATCCTGGACCTGGTTACTTACCCAGGTGAGAGGGAGAGCCAAGCAGGAAGGACATTTCCCATCAGACAGAGCTATTTCTCCTATTCCTCTCCCACTCACCTGGGGAGGGAAAGTCAAAGGTGCCAACACTTTCAGCTTTCAGTAAAAACCAGAGCAGGCTGTCTGAAATAATAGGACAAAAAGCCCCTTTGTTTCTGTCTTTTCCATTGAAATATTCCAAAGTATAAAACAAAGATCTACATCTAAAACTATATCACCCCTTTTATCCTCCCAGATTTGAGGGAGTTTGTTCTGAAAGCATTAAATGGGGCATCTCATCACTTCCAGTTTTTCTCCCAAACCTTTCTAAGGTACAAACAGCAAGTTTGCTGTAATTGGCCCTTTTCCCAGGGAGGTTTCAGTGAGTCAGCATTTTCTGACCAACATATTCCCATCTTCTTCAAATACTTTCAGGCAGCTGCAGTGAAAAAAGTCAGAACTTTGACAGCCTGGGGAGAACTTTGTGTGCTCTTCTTCACACAGATCCACTGCTCCCAACAGATCCTTGGCCAGGACACCAGCACTCCTCTTTTTGGAGCATCAGCTCCTGCTCCATTTATTCTAACAGACTGCTTCCCTGCCAGCACTACCTGGGCACAAAACATTTGTAACTGGGACAGATTGTGCTTAGCTGATGTAAAATGAGTTACACCAGTTTGCATCAGTGGTGGTACTGCTCTGTAATGACTCCTTTTTCTTTGAACTCCTCGGTGAATTCCTTGAGGGGATTATGATTCCAGAAGTGGGCACAAGTGGAATATGGACATCCTGGAGTCCACCTCCCATTACAAAATGCTGATAGGGTCCCATGGCTGACTCCTCTATCCTTGAGCTGCATCAACACAGGCAGAGCTGCATAGAACTGACCCAGGCCACCCCCGCCAGCCCCAGCAAAGAAAGCAACATCCTCTCCTTGTTCCCACCAGGATTTTATTTGCTCATCACCAAGCCTAAGCTCTTCAGTCTTGGGCAGCAATTCAGATCAACACTGCAGAAAACACGACCAAGGAGAGCAAGAAAGGAAGCCCTGCACCAGCCAAGCTGTTTTGCAGCCTGTGCTGCAGGGCTGGAGCCAAGGGAGGCCTGGTGCTGCAGGAGCAGTGGTGCTGGGCCTGGTGCCCTGCGTTGACACTGAAGGCACCTGTGCAAAGGCAGAGCACGAAGCAAGGCAGCTGGCAGTGAGGGCTGCGGGAAGGAAATGGATGCTGACGCTGGTGGGCAGCAGAGCACCTCGCCCAGCAGGGCGTTATGTGAGAGCTGGCACTGTCCCAGCCCCTCCCTGTCCTACAGGAACCTCCCACAGGCAGCACAGCTCCACCCACCCCTGTCACACAGCAGCAGCCCCGCTGCCACCCACACACGGTGTCCTTGCACCCTCACCTGGCTGTGCTGCAAATTGAGGGTCCCTCTGGCAAACAGCTCCACCAAAACTGCACTTATTTTTGTTCTGCCCAGGTGAGGCTCTTCACCAGCAAATCAGGGAGAGAGATGAAGAGAAACACACCTTCAACCCAATTTTTAGTCTCTCCCGCCAAAGTGATGGGTGAGTTGGCAAGTGACAGGCTTGTGTATGGCCACACAGTAACAGCCAGGTTGAAATTACTGCCCTGCTGTCCTTCACCCAGCTGTGCCCTGTGGGATGGACAGAGGGCTGCCCTGGAATGCAGCACCCTGCCAAAGGAGAGGGGATGGAGATGTAGGAAAAGTGGAGAGAAGGAAAGGAAGCAGGAGGAGAAAACTTGTAAGCACCTTTCTTAATTCTAAGTGTTCTCAGACTTGCTTAGCTCTAATCTTTAATTCATATTTTCATTACAGTCTCTTTGCTCTGTAAAGTCTGCATTTCATGTAAAAGGAGCAGCTCAGACATAAATTATTTGAAATAAGTCAGCCCCTTCTTAAAGACCTCTACTCTACATATGTGTAGGCTCCAATAAAGAAGCATTAAACATTCATCAAATTAGAAATACATGAAGACAGTGTCTGCCACTGTTCTCACACAGACATGCTTCACAATCCCAACCTTCTAGAGCAGCCAAAGCAAACCCTCTCTAATCCTTTCAGAACCCTGACCATGCAAAACACCCCAGCCTCCTGCAGTGTGCCTCTGAGCCACCCAGAGGTATCAGCAGGTCAGATCCTCAGCTGGAGGAAATCAGAGTAAAAAATGCTGTGTTTTACACCAAGTGACACCGACACAGGATTTGGCTTTCAGCTTCTCTTGCAGCAAAATGGTTTACAGCAGTGTCATTGGGTCATAAAGAAAGTCACTTCTGGTATTTTAACGTCACACCAAGAACCAGGTGGGCAACAGCAACACAATGCCTGCTTTAATTTCAGTACTGCCCAGGCTCCTTGTTCAGGTTCTGCAAAGGAACCTGGCTTCCCAACAGGAATCTAGGAACTCTTCCCTCCAAAAAACCCCTAACCCAGCCCTTCTCTACAAGACACAATCATGATGAGAGTGAACCTTCAACTACCACTCTCACAGCCCAGTGCACACAAACTTCAGCAACATCTCCCCAAGGGGGAACAATCATGATGAGCAAAAGCTTCTTCATAAATATTTCTGAGTTTGAAGAGTAATGCAGAGCAGGTAACGTGTTTCCCGCATCTGTGAGAGCTGAAAGAGAGCTTTGGAGCTGCTCCTGTCCCACAAATGGCTCCTCATGATCCTCCCTGACCCTTCTCTTCAGGGTGCCTGTAACATTCATCTGAACTCTGCTGTGGTGGAGGCACAGAGGCATGGTTAGGACCTGGGGTACCAATTCAGGCTAGCAGCTTTCAGCTCCTGCCTGGCCTTCAGCAGTCAGGCAGAGCCTTTTCCTGCCGTGTTTAATTTGTGAATTATCCCTTTCTTGCTTGCAGGGCAGAGGCAGAGAGCACAGAGGCTTGGGAAGCAGCAGGTGACCCGTGCAGGTGAACACACCAGGTTCAGGGGCTGCTGTCCTGCTGGCTCCAGGCTGCAGCTCCCTGGGAATGGAGCTCTTCCAGCAGCATCCCTGTCACTGCACAGCCCAGCAGCCCGGCTTTGTGTGAGCACTGAGCTGTGGGATGGACTTAATCACATTAAATGCTGCTCAGTTCAGGGCTTTTTTGTTCTCTAAAGGCTTTTCCTCTCCCTCGTCGCTCTCAGTCTCACTTCCTCTGAACCTTCACAAGGTGGCAGATTCAACTCAGCCCTCCCTGATGCTGTCTAACTAACATCAGGATGGCTAATTTTGGAGGTTTCAACTTTTCCAAAGCTTTTCACCGTTATAGAGGCCTCTTCCAACAACTGTGACCCATCTTGAGTCAGCTGGGCATTTGAGCATCTGGAGAATCCAAGTGCTGGAGATTTCCAAAGCAATGGAGGATCTAGGTCTTGACAGATGCTTTTGTGCCTAATTCTCATCAGCAAGTTCAGCACCTACATGCCTTTAACCCCTTGGCCTGAAGTGATCAGATGGATGAGCTCCACTGAAAATCAGTTTCAGGGAAATGACTTCTCAAGGAACAGTAAAGCAAGCACAGGAGTATTTTGTTAGGTTGGTGTCTGCCTGCCCAAATACACCTCTTCATTTTTCAGTTTTGATCTTCTACCAGCTTTCAAAACAATCCTTTATTTCCTCTGTTGGCAATCGAATCACTGCTGCAGCTGAGCTAAGAGGGCTCCACAGTTCACACTCCTGCTGGTCATCACCAAGAGCATCATCCAGTCCTTCCTGTGGTCCCTTGGGCTGACACCTGAAGGGGGTGGTGGCTGTGGGGGTGACCAAGTGCCCCAAAAGTTGGCTGCCATCAGTAATTCCCAACCATGCAGGGTGATGAGGCTATGCTATGCTACTGCCTTCAGCTGCCAGGACCTGGGGAGAGGACGGTGGAGTCCAGCAAAATCCGGCGTGGGGAGCACTTCTTCTCCTTGGCTGGGCACATTGCCTCGCATCTGCACAACCAACCAGCACATTGCATAGACTGGGACTGAAGGGGGTTTAAGTGCAATCTTAAAATCTGGCCATTTCAGGAATTCCTGAAATAAATTAGAAGAGGAATTTTATTTAGTTGTTGTTGGTTTTTTTTTTCTCTAAAGGGATCTCCCCATGGCTCCAAATCACTGTTTTCCACAAAGTAAATGAACATGAAGTCTTCTCTCATCCTCTTGCCACAATTTCTGTGTCGCCTTTATCCTCCAACAGTTGTATTTAATCAAATGGCAGACAAAACATCCTGTGCCCAAATCCTTCCCTCTTTTTTCCTCAAATTTTAGTAATTTTTTTCCATGCTTCCTTGATTTTTTTTTTTTTTGTCACTAATCAAGTTGGAAGCAGAAGCTTTCCAAAACAATGACCTGGAGCTTCAGCGATCCACATCTTGCAGATAAATAACAAGCTACATTTATGCACTGGATTATTCCATATTAAAACCTTGGCACTTTTCAAGCAGTGATAATTTGGAACAACAGAGGCCATGTGGGGAAGGGTTTTTGTCAGTCCTGGTTACCAACATGCACTGTTAATCCATCACCTACAAGAACTAATATTGAGATGGAGCCTTTTGTCCTACAAAATCCCAAAGGGTTTTGCAAAGTGAACAGCTGCCATTGCCCTGCCAGGGCAATCCCTGGGCAGGGGTTTGGCTGTCCCTGGTTGGGAAGGAAGAGCCCTGCTCCCTGCCTGTCCTGCCAGTGCCTCTTCCTGTGGCATCCAGGCATTCCTGCCCTGCTTACTATGGGAATGGAAATGAAGTTCATGAACCACCTCTGAACTGGCTGGGCAGGACAGGAACAGCCTGGCCCATCCACAAAGTGCCCCAGTGCCTACAGCTCAGCTTTTCCAAAGGGACACCCCCTGGGCACTCCCAAACATCTCCCACTGAGAAAAAATGCATTTCTTCATAGCACTTGCTAAGAAAAGGCAGCATCAAAGGTCTGGCCCCAGGTGTTATTCCACACAGAGACATGCAAAGCTCACCCAGGGACACGTGGAACATGGATTTGTTTGCTAAAGGAGAGGCTTCAACAGGCTGGGAGAATCCCTGGGGGTGTTCCTGAGCAAGACACACTGTGTTACAGCAGGATCAGGCTGGGGTGCAGAATGCTTATTTCAAATTAACTCCAACAGAGAAATAATGAGCACTGAGTTTATATTTCAGTAAATTAAGAGAGAAGCTTAGGTAAAATGTGGGTTTATATGCACGGAAATAAATTGTTATTTACTCACGTTTGTGCTCATGCCCTCAAATATGAAGGTATTTGTAGGGATTTATTAATATTTATACCACATTATAATAAATTCCCACAAGAGCTTTGCATGAAGACATGCTATTTTACCAATGTAAAATCTGTTGAAGGTCAAAGGGATCTTTTGCTTGTGTGTGGATGGCAGGATCAGCCTCTTTACTTGGAAATCTGTATCAAGTGTGATAATTTAAAACTTTAATTAAAGACTCAGTGACACATTATCTACAAAATGTCTTCCTGCTGCCCAGTATTCCATCACAAATGTCTTCAGAAGCCCAGGCTGAGTAAGCACACTTGCCAGGAAATATTTCACTGTGGACATGTTAGCTTTTATCTGGCTTGTTGGGCAACAAATTCTTTTGTTGAGGATTGGTGACAACAAAACTTAAATTAGAGGCAAAACCAGACCCCGACCCAAAAATGTATAATATTTGTTTTGTTCATCCCTCAAGAAAATGAAGCCCAGGGAATTTCTCCTTTTGTGCACTGCAGTAGGTGAGAGTTGCTTGGAGCTGGCAAAGCAAAGGAACCCATTTAATCTGGATCACAGATTAAAGCAGATGAAGGGATGTGAGGGATGATACAGTGGGGATTCCCCCCATCCCCTGCTCCCAGACCACATCCAAAGGGTTGAAGGAAATGGGAAGAGCAACCTCCAAGTGATGCACAGAAAGGGAGTTAAAACACACACACCCCAATACCAGGGCTCACCCCAGAGCAGTGGATGGGTTTATGGGGAGGGACAAGCAGAGGTCTGGGAATCAAGAGCACAGGGTGAGGAGAGAAGGGCCCAGGAGCACCACACAGGCACCTGTGCAGCCCTGGCCATGCAGACCTCGCTGGGAATTTTGGCTCTGGCACAGGCGGCGTGGGGGGATGTTCTCACAGAACTGCAGCAGAAGCTGGGGCAGGAGGGACAGAGGTGGTGGCACCACGAGCTGGACTCTCACAGTGCCAGGCCACTTGGAGATCCCACACAGGAGAGAGTTAACAGCAGTGACACACTTTTGTCTGGAGGAGTCACAGGGACTGGAAAGAACAACTCGAGGCCATAATTCTGCGGTCTGTCACTACCAGGAAACGTGAAATCCAGTGACCTTTCATCTCTGTGACAGAAATGCTGCACAGCACCTGGAGCCATCGCCCTTAAAATCCACTCTGACAAATTGGATGATAGGACATGAAGGAGAAAACGTCCTCTGCCTCCTTCACCCCCAAACTGGAGCCTCCCAGTGAATCTGCATGCTCGGTGTGGAATGTGGGATCCCTTGCCAGGAACAGCCAGCCTTGAATGAGCTGCTGTGATTAGTGAGGCACAAGATAACAATTTCATTTCTTTGGCCAAGAAGGAACAAATCTTCAAAGCCATTTGTTCAGACTGCTCTTAAATGATGGGAGAGAAATTGGTATTGGCTTTCTATGAATTTTCAGGCCAGGAATGTTAGAATCAACAGATTTTTGCATTATCACAGAATCACAGAATTCCAGACTGGTTTGGGTTGGAAGGCATCTTAAAGATCATCCCCTTCCACCCCCTGCCATGGGCAGGACACCTTCCACTATCCCAGCTTGCTCCAAGTCCCGTCCAACCTGGCCTTGGGCACTTCCTGGGATGGGGCAGCCACAGCTTCTGTGGGCAGCCTGTGCCAGTGCTCACTGAATCACAGCACTTCTGCCCTTGGCAGAACATCATGAATAAGGTTATGAAAATCTGACTGTATGAAAAGAGAATTATTCTCTCATTAATAGCAGCAACAGCTAAACAAGCAGGCAAGCCATGCTCCCAGGGTTGTGGTTAACCTAAAATGAGGATTTTCCTTACCAAAATTTTAAGGGGTAGGTTTTGAATTGAGGATTTGCACCACAGAGATTACTCCCCCCCCCCAACAACTGTACCCCTTGAGCTCTTCTGTTTGTCAGTCTGAAATTACAACCACAGGGACTAAAATCTTTTCATCACACCAGAACATGGCACTGTGTCTTCACCACTTTGGCAGAAGACAAAAGCTACTGGATGGAAGGAAAAAAATAAATTTAAAAGGGGGTGTTTCAGTCATTTAAGTGGGTCTGTCAGCTTGTGTTATCTTCATGCATTTGTGAAACTGAGCTTTAATTGACTGGCTGAAGTGGAGAGCTGAAAGACAAAATTTTGGTCTCAAGATGAACACAGAGCTGAAAACACTGTGCTCCTCATTCATTAGGATGTGTCAGAGGGATTCAGATGGGAAGGGACACAGAAATGGCTGCTACTTCCATTTTAATCTCCCAGACTGTAAGAGAAAGGTGAATGGTGTGTGCCACGCTCAGCCACGTCCAGGAGCAGTAACAAACTCTGATCATCAGATTCCCCACGACACAGGAACTGCCCTGGTGCCTACCAATTTCTGTCACTGTGGGAATCACTGCATTACACGGGGAAGGACACAGCCAAAACTGCCAGCTTGGGCCAACTCTAAGCCAGTCAGCCCCAGCAGCAGCAGGAGGGGCAGGAAGCCCTTCCAGCTGAGGGGTCTCCATCCCTACAGCCAGGCTGGGCCACCAGGAGGGGTGCAGCTCCCCCCACAGCACTGCCTTGCAGACATGCTCCTCCATCCCAAGGAGCAGCCACGACCCTCCCCTGGCTGAGCTGTGCTGCAAGCCCCAGAGACCAGGATTCCCAAGGCATCCAGGCTGCCCTGAAGGGGATGGTGGGAAATACATCCCTGCCTAAAACAGGTCTCAGATGTAGAGCTTTATGTGTATCCCCAAGAGATGAGCAAAGAAAGGAGTGGGGAGATTTAGTAAAACCATGGATGAAGCCTCCTGGTTTCCCTGTGAGGGTTCCAATCACTTCCCTGTGTCCCACAGTCCCTTCAGCACACAGCTGATCTTCCTCCTGTCCTTGTCCTACCAGCAGGAGCTGCTCTTTCCCTTTCCCCCTGGCTGTTTTGGGAAGAAAGATGTGTCTCACCCCTGGTCACCATCACAGAAAGCCACCAACCCCCAAAGGGGCCACGTGGTCCAGGGGGAAATGGCCATGGTGGGGAAATGCAGCAGCCCCTGGAGCTGTGAAAGCCCCTCTGAGCCTGCACTCCTGGGAAGCTCAGGGATGCTCACAGGTGAGATTGATGTGACACAGACTGGGTGGGATGTGCTGCCACTGGAAATGAGGGGATTTGGGATTTGGGATGGTGAGAGAGGAACACAGAGGCCACACAGGCTCCAGAGGTGTTTGTTGGGGTGTCAGTGGGTCTGAGCTCGGTGACAGGCCTGGGGACAGCCAGGGGTACCCCTGAGTCACCAACCAGGACACCAATGTTGGTGAGTGTGATGAGAAACCTCACACCCAAACACAGCTGTACGCAAAGGTGGTGCACAGAGCTGGGTAACAAACCTCTCCTCTGCACTTCAGCAATAAAAACAAACCAATGAGATTTCCTACAAACATTTTCTGCTTTCCAACAAAAACACAAAACTCAATGAAAATCTGACAAAATATTTTTGAACAAAACTACAGATACAAACCTCAGGATTTCAAGTAATATTTATGGCGTAATTTTCCAAACATTTTTTAATTTTTCAAGTTCCTTCAGTAAAAGTATTTTATATTTCCAACTCCTTGCCTTTACTCTGTCTTACAGAGCAGAAAATGTGTTGAAAATGTTATTTCTTTACCAACATTTTCATTTAGGTACAAAAGCAACCATTGCTCTTATCCAGCAGCAGTGATGTATGTAAGAGCAAATATATACAGATAGTGAATTCTAAACACAAGGAGATGAATCCAAGTAGCCATTTCTTACATGTTTAGGAAGCTGTGAAAAGGTTTATGTGCAGCTGCCTTACCTTTTAATCTGTCTTCATATCTACTTTAGGAGAAAGGTGCTGTTTCAGAGATGTATGTGAGTACAGGCTGTGGTACAAGACCCGGGAGACCTTTTTGGAAACAGATTTCTTTTCCAAAGAGGTACTTTCAGTCATTCCAAAACATTCCTTGAAAGTATTGATGAATCTAATCCATGAAATCACTTCAGCAGGACAATGAGGGCCAGTGCTACACAGAGACTCCAGCACACAACTAACAACGGGGTTCTTCTGGGGTTGGGGGGTGTCTTACTGGCCACAGGAAAAGTTCTGCCACTGATTTTGGTGAGTCTTCCCTTGGCCTTAGGCAATAACCATTGGTTTGTTAATGCAGGGACAAAGGCCCTCTCTTTTCTCATGTATTTGGTTCTCCATTAGACTAATTTTGAGACAATAAAAAAGAAATGAAACAACAATCACTGACATCAGGACTCAATCCCATCTTTGCCAAGCCAGCCACTCCATCTGCTTCAAGGAGAAGACACAGGCCAGGAAGGGCAGCTTAAATGTTGACCCCACAACCCAAGCACCAGGAGAAGGACCTGCCCATGCCAAAGGAAGCAAACCTCAGTAACAGCATTTCAATCAGAAGTTTCCTTTGTATCTCCGTTGAAGCCAACACGGTTCTTTCTTACCATTTTTGCAGACAGGACAGCACTGCTCTGGCTCATAGACCGGGTTGACACACTCGGGGACTGCGCAGTCTGCTACAACACAGTGAACTTCATTGCTGGGCTCGCAGCGACACCATTCGCATGGCGAGGGCTAGGAACAAATCTCAAATTAGCCCGTGGCCTCCCGCAGCTCACAAGTTTGCAACATTCCCATCTTGGCACAAGACAAACACATCAGCGTTCAATACCCCTTGACTGAGCCATTCATCATGGCTGATACAAGTTAACCTCTGGAACAAAAGAGCAACAGCTGAAATAGGAAACCACCCCATCAGGAAAACCAGCCAGCCTTGTTTTCCCATGCAGAGTGCCAGGTCTTTTAGGATTTTGGGTCCCTTTGCCAAAAAACCTGAGCTGCAGCCTCTAGGTTGTACCTTGCTGTACCCATCTGTGTTACCTTACACGTGTGGCCAGAAGAAGAGCAGGATTTGTGGCAGGTCCTGAGTGGTGGTGTGTTCCAGGAAGGGAGGACAGGATTTTCCAGGCCATGCCCATCTCTCACATAGACCACCCGTGCCAGGCACCCCCAAGCTGCTGGAAGGGTGCTGCTGGGACAGCCTGTCCATCCCCCAGCCTCCTGGGCTGTTTTCATTCCCACTTTTCAGAGCAGAGGTGAACAGAGTTGCTCTTGGAGGGACAAACTCATTTTATTCTGTGTTTGTGCAGCACCTGCCTCAGGGGTCTGTGAGCACTCCTGTAACACAACCATGAGATCTCAGCCTGGCCCCTCTCCTGCTTGCTTCAACAAGGTTTGTGAGCAACTGGCTCACGTAAAATACAAAAATAATTAAGAGACTGAGTAATTCTGCTGAGTCAGGGAATTCAGGATTAAAGCACCCAGCTAAATGGTTTTGTTTCAGCACCATCAATTTGGCCAGGAAACTCTACCCACCTCCAAATTGCACAGAGTTGTTACTGTCTCGATCTTTAAAAAGCTGTGAAACTCTGCTGAAAACATAGAAAGGTCAGTGTTTTAAGGCTCCCAGTGACTTATGTGTGTGCTAGTGTCATGAAAGCATGGCAGCAGAGCTAAGGAAGGAGAAAAAGAGGAGAATTGAAAGGAAAATAACTTCCTTTCAGTGCCAGTAGGTTTGATATGTAACTCCCAGTTTCTCAGCATCCATCACTAACATTTCAGTGAGTAAATGTGGGTATTGGGAAAAATTCTGGCTTTATGTGAATCTGCAACTGTGGGAATTCCTCAATATTAAAAAATATTACTCAATATTAGAAAATAAAGTGGGATGCAAAGAAAGAAGGATTCATCCTGATGTATTTCAGACCTCAGTGCTGGGTCACTCATTTCAACAGATAGATATAACCTGTGAGCCCTGTTTGTGGCTTGTAAGAAGCTCTTCAGTTCACCTCTAAGAAGCTCCATGTGTCTTGAGTCGAATAATTTATTCCCAGGAAATTTATTTCTACCTTAAAATGCACTAATTAAAGCTTCCCTTGCTTTGTCTCAGCATCTGCAGTCTATAATTCGCATCACCTCTCATTTGCTCATGGCTTTGGCAATTTAGATAAAATCAGCACTCCTTGAGCAAGGGAAGAAGTGTGTGGAGGTGGAATTCCTCTCTCTAATTATCGTTCCTCTTTCAATCCTGCTTTGATTTCTGTCTGAAGCACCAGGAATCTAAATTCATTTGACTGACATTTCTTATTCAAGGCTATTTAATAGGAAGAAACAATACAGAAGAAAACAGACAGAGCTATTTGCTGAGGGATCAATAAGAAAATTGCTGCTTTGTTTTTACTCATTTTAATCACTAATTATAAGGAGCAGTAGAACTGGATCTTGTGATTTGTGGAAGCTTTCACTGACGTCTCCTCCAGGGCTTGTACCCATCCTCACCACTCCAGTGGCTGCAATGCTGAGGAATAAGTGATGCTTTTCCAGGGCTGCAGCCCAATCCACGGCTCAAAGAGGATCAGCACAAGCAGAAGCTGCCCCTGAACGACTCTGCAGCTGAGCAGATGAGACATGACACACACATCTCCTGCCTCAGCCTTGGTGGTGCAGCCTGAAAATGACACTGTGACAAAGCAGGATGTTGCCTGATGCTCAGAGTCGCTTTCCAAGCAGCAAGAGCTGCACACAATTAGAGAAGGAAAGCACACCCTGGCAGAACACAGTGAACTGATGCTTTGAGAAGGCTGACCTAGAACAGAGTTAAAGAATAAAGTAGGGATTCATTAAAAGGCCTCAATGGATCCACCTTGGGCAGCACAAGAGCCCAGCCAGGGCTACACCCAAGATGCACCAAAATGGTCACAAAATGGACAACTGGTCATGAGGTCTCTCACTTTTTAAGTTCTGGTCTATTTGCATATTGGAGTTAATTGTCCAATTACAGCTTTAGGCTATAAAGTCCCATCCTCCTTGTTTTTCTCTCTTCAGTCCAGTGTTGTTTGTACTTTTTGGGCCTGGAGCTTGTAACAGCTGTCCTTGGACAAACTGGAAAAGGATTGTTGTTCACCTACCCTGTGAAGAGAACTTGCTAACACTTAATATGAAGCTCAGAGTTACACACTAAAGCAGCACAGAATCTGAAAAATATAAAAACTCAAACTTAAGGCATCATTCTCCCCTTTAGAGGCTTGACCTAAGCTACCAGATGAAAAGGCTGCTTTGGCATGAACCAGACCTTTCCCTGCCACCTCCTCCTCCTCACTGTATTGAGGTCAAGCCACTTGGTCTTGTCACCAGGATCTTCCATTATCTGAGTGCTTTGGTCACTTGTCAGTGCCACTCACCATGGGAGACTCCTGCCCTCCTGTCCACTTGGTTTATCAGAGCCGTGGCACTTTCTTCCATGGGATGTGCTTTGGGATCTGATCTGCAAATCCCTGCCCATTCAGAAAGGACTTTGCCCCAGGCCCACTGACTGAGCATTTTGAAACTGTTGTCTGCAGGCTCTGCATCCAAGCTATTACTTTCCCTGGTCCTACCCTTCTTGTGGAGCAATTCTGGGACACTGGCCAAAAAGTCCTCTGTCTACTGGTACAGGCAGCAGGAAGCCTAAGCAGCAAAAGGACAAACTGGGAGCCAGTGAAGAACAGGGAACCAGCAGAAGATGTCCTTAAGTTTTGTTTCCTGTTTCCTAATTTAAAGATTATCCCCTGTGAAAGAGGGGTGGTTTACACTTTTGTAGCCACTGAAGTTCAAAGAACAATTCCAGAAAAGGAACTCTCATCCCTGCTGAAGAAGGACACTGAAGAAACACAGGGGGTTTTCTGGAGTAGGAAGGAGAGAGGACGCTGTCCCACATGAACAGTGCAAATGCTTTATTTGCATCCCTTAAAATGATATTCTGGAAAGAATGTTAAGACTAAAGGATCACAAAAAGGTGGTAATTTACTCACTCCTGTGTCCAAGGCAGAATAATCTCTTAGAAAACGCTCTAGGGAAGGATTTATTAGGCAGCATTTCAAGAGCTGTTGGTGAAGAAACGTTCTGACCCCTGCCCAAAGGGAAAGAGTGCTCCCGATGTCCAGCCACAGCATGGATACAACATCCACACCATTCCATGGTCCTGCACTGCTCAATATGATTTCAGAAATGGCCCTATCAGGAACAAGCTGGGCCCTTCTGTAGAAGGTATCAGTCAGTAGAGCAGCTTGACTTGGCCAAACCAGTGCAGCACTGAAATTCTTTTTAGCCCATCTCCACTCCTCATGGGGGTGAGAGCAGTGACCCTCAGAGCCAGTGGGGTGATACATTCTCGGATGCTGTTGTCAGGGTAGGGGCCAAGTCAAGCCAAGCTGGTGGGAAGCAGACATGGCCAACATCTATCCAATATTCAGGGCCTTTTAACAGCAGCTGAAATGGGGCACACAGGGCACAAGGGACCTTCTCAGTTCTGCACTGACCCTAATCTCTCCTTCAGCCAGTCACTCAAAAAGACTGGAGCAGCAGAACCCATTCATAATCACCCCTAAGATCACAGCCCAATTTCTAGTTCTCTTCTGTTCTACTGATCTCAAGGAGGACTGTGAGCCCAGGTTTGGCTGGCAGGGCAGGTTCAGTCCCTGGGCAATCCTCTGTGGGATGGCCCCATCACACACCTCAGGATGGCCGGAGGAAGGAGCCAGCACTCCCTCTGTTGTGTGTCTGGAAAACCTGAGTCTCAGGTGCTGTCAAATGGGAAACATCTGCAATCAGCAGAGTTTGTTAACAATGCAAGAAGGAAGGGAAATTAGAACAGAGAATAGAAAATACACACGGCTAATAAAGATTTTATGTGCACGGGCACATAATGATAAACTTGATAGAGGATATAAACAAACACATGAAAAAGGCAGCAAAGCCAACAGAATGAAAAGCAAGATACACCCTGAGCAGGGGAAATTGGGAAACCAACCAGGACTGGGTGCCCCACCTCCTGACCTTCACTCTTGCACCCATAGACACCAGCTCCCCACTGCTTTCACCCTCTTTTTGGAAGCAAATGCCAGCACAGGTAGGAATTATGACTGCTAACATCCTCCAGCTACTCCTCTCTTACAGGGTTGGGCACCACCTGGGTCCTTCTTCAGTCAGCTACAAGGTTTCAAAAACCCATAGAAATTTCACATTTCAGACCTCTGATAGGTCTATTTTGTGAGCAGGCCCTCTAAAAGTCCTCTAAAAGGTGGGCATCCAGAGAGATCACATGATCAAACGATTCTTTAAGCAATAGCCTACAAAACTGATTATTTCCAAATATAAGAAGAACATGGAAATCTGAATTCAGAACTCAGAATGTTTAAATCTACTCCTTTATGTTTTTCTACAGCTGAAGAGATCTGAATCAAACTTTTTTTTAGACCACAGCAGCTGGTATAATCACTGGTACAATAACTGACACACAAAACTTCAAGATTTTAGGCAAGACCTTGCAAGAAGCACTTCAGTCATGCCATTTAGTCATAGGAATTCTCTTGTTGCAAGTACTTACTGAACCTCATCTCTGTATTTCTCCCTTACCTCATTTCTTGGCCATAGCCACAGCACCTAAGCCCACCCCTCTGCTGCCCCAAACATGGGAAAGGCTTTTCTATGTCCTCACTTTTCTATATCCTCACCAAGTAGGGAATACTATCCCCTGAGTGAATGAAGGAAGCATATCTGTATTTGTGAAACATCATTTTGCAGCCCTCCTCCTGCCTGCCTGCAATCAGGATTTCTCTGTCTGTCTGCTTGTCCATCACTCTTAGCTGCTTCTACAGCAACAGCTCTGGAGAGGTGGAGAGGGAGTGATTTACCTAAGACAAACTAAAAACCCTGAAGATGACATCTAACTGATACTTTTTGTTCACCTGTTTGTTCTGTCAGTCAATAAGAAGCCATTTCCCTCACTTTTTGCTCTGCTGCCACATTCACCAGGCTAACTGGTTTCCAAGTCACCCAGCTCAGGAGATGTCTCAGACCAAGTTTTCAGGCTGCAGTTCCCTGTGATCAGTTGGGATTCTCCCAGCTGGTTTTGCTCAGACTTGGGGTTTGAGGCTCATACCCCTCCAGGAGCTGGGAAAATGCTGCTCATTTTCCAAGCAGCCTTCCAAGACTAAAATGCTATTTGGCACCTGAGGATTTCAAGAGCCAGTAGATCTTGTGTCATTAAAACTGTTACTGCTGGAGACCTTCCACTCCATGAACTTAGACACCAGCTCCTCCAGGCAGGTTTAGCACAGCCATTTCCTGACACTTAGGACCTCTCCTCACTTTTCCAAGAAATGGCCTTGAACATGGTGGCATTTTCTCTGTACCTGGGTTTTCAGCCTCATGGAAGAAGATTTACATCTTTGCTGGAGCCAGGCTGCTCAAAGCCTGCGATGCAGTAATCAGGATTTGTTGTGCTGCTCTCTTCCCCTCCTTCCTACAGCTAAGCCTGAAGAGTTTTTGTACAAGGATGTGCCCTAATCCCATCCTGGAAGGCTTTATCTCATTGCCAAGGTCCCATGAAGTGGTGCATAAGGACCAGGCTCTCGTGCTGCCTGACACACAGCAGCCCTTCACCGAGCAGACTGTGCAGAGCAACACAGACTCCACAGCCATTGTATCAGGAATACTTCACTTTTCTTTTGGGGAACAAAATAAGTGTTCACAACCATCTAATCATGTTACAATGCACCTACTGATCATCGTGCAGGGGCTGCATTGGAAGACAATCCAAGTATTTTCACTGAATACTGTTATTGAGGCTGTGGTGTTCTTCAGAGTCAAACAGGTGAATTTACAACATGGCCTGAATGACTGGAGCAATCTGCTTGGTTGACTGGAACACAAAAAGGGGTATAAACACAAAACTAAGCCAGTAGGCTTGACTCTGAGCTCTGGGGAAATCCAAGGAGTCATCACATCAGAGCAAAGGCAGAGGAGATACCAGGACTCTCAGTACCACGGCAAACCAAAATCATTTCAGCTCCCAGTTCCTTCAAACACCAAAAAGGACATTGTGTGTAAGGATGTTCCTCTTCTAGGTGATATTGCAAAGGGAAAAAATGCTTTTCTTGCCAGTTTTACTGATTATGGAGTTGAAATGCTTTCTCCCCCTTTGAGAACACTTTAGAAGAAGAAGTGCCATCCTCTGCATTTCTGCTGATGCCAAGGTGGTTTGGGATGCAATGGATCTCAGCTGGCAGCTCTGCACACTTAAGGCATCACTGCCATAGATTCAGATCCATGAGCTGTACCCACACTCACCTCCTGCCCACACTCCGGATGTGTCCCACCCCCTGCAAGTGCTGGGCTCCAAGAAAAGGAAGACTGAAAACCAGGGCTGCTGACAATCCCTCCCTCTTTAGGTTTTCAAGACACTCCCAGAGAGAATCTCTCAGACAGGCTGGACTGAAGGCATCCTGCTCCATGCAGACAAAACAGCAGGAAAAGCAGAGTGATGCAGAGTGACGTCTGTCAAATTGGGCACTTACATCTTAAGAGGAGCTGTAACTTTTAATGACACTAAGGACAATGGCAATCCTGATGGAAATGATCTCTGTAGCTACAGTTTCAGGTGGGGAATTTATTGGCAGGAAGCAAGAAAGGGAAGAAAGTTTGAAAGGACCTGATGAATAAATTTGGAGGCAAAAATGGCTTCCATATTATGGCTGAGGTAGGAAGTCATAAACCAGGGGAGAGGAATAAAAGAGGAACTGGGATAGCATTCATCAGAGATACTTCTGGAGGAGAAATTAGAATCATTTTCATTGTTATTGAAATTGCCTGTGATCTCAGACAGATTAGCAGAAGATTGCAGGAAAATTCAGAGAGCTTTCAGCTGAGAAATTTTGCAGGTGCCAAACTTGTGGAGAAGGAGCTGGTGAACAAGTTCCACCTGAAGGTGGGACTGAAACCTGCCCACTTCTCTTTTGAGCTGCTCACTTGGCTTTTACTATAAGCAGTGCACAAATAACCATCTAATTTATGTTTAAAATTGGTAAATGGCTCTTTTGTATGTGCCAATACAAAAACCCTCAAAGTGCAAAAATTTCTCTCATTTTTGTCACTTACTTAATAAAATAAAAATCATCCAGCCAGCTAGTAGAGATACAATATCAATTATACTAAAAAAACTGTAACCACCTGGATTTTCCATAGGTGGAAAGTTGCTCAAATCAACAATATGTTGAGTAATTATAGACAAGCACACTCAGTGAAAACACCATCAGGTTGCAAATGACTTTGCAACAGGAAAAAACTATTAAGTCATTAGATAATTTATCTGCAGTGAAAAAATTGGAGCTCTATCCTACTTATGTGGAGGCCTAGCAATACAAATCAACTTTGCCATCCAAAAATTGAAAAATGCTTGCACCACACTGCAGATTGGCTAAACCAAGCACCTGGCTTCCAAGAAGCAGCAGAAGCAGATGCTGAGATCCTGCTTTTAAGGGAGCCCTCAAATCACACACAAACATTGTGAACACAAGAGTCTTTCCAGTGTGCTGGTGGACCAGGCTTGGATTCTGGAGCTAGAAAAGCACAAGGATGCTCTAATCCCTCCAGGTTGTGTATTCCTCTCCTCCCCTCATTCCTCATTCCCATGCCTGTCCATGATCACAAACAACATTATCCTTGCCATTCTTTTGTGAACATTCCTGGGGAGCCCTACAGATGAGTAAAGGGAGATGAGGGGCACAGAAGATGCACCTCATCCTGAGCATCCTGGGCCCACATCTGATGAGTCAGGCTTCTGATGGCTTTAGGAGCTTTGTGCTCATGGATTTGCTCTGTGCCACACAATTTGATGAGTTTAAAAGGCTCCTGGAAGCCTGTCTGGATCTGCAGAGTGACTCCTCCATTAGCTGATGAGAGAGACAACCTTGAGCCGAGTCCTGGCCCCTTTTCCACCAGAGCTGTGTGTCTGCAGTCTCGTGGTTGCTTCTCCCTCCCGAGAGCAGTAGCAAAGCTTTCTGTAAAAACATGACTTTGCACTTCTTCCGTGAGAACGCTCTCTTTGCTCTGATATATGTCTCCTTTTATTCCTTACAATAGTTGCACCTCGCCTACCCTGGGGCTCTGTCACTTTGCTGATAATTTTTATGACTGGATTACAATGGTTTTTTAGTTCAGACATGCCCGGTGCCCAGGGAAGGGGACTCCATCTGAAAGGTTACAGATATGACAGATGGCTCCAACATGTGAAGCGCAGCCCCATTCGGACACAGACAAAATGTCTGTGTGTGCTTCACCTTTGTTAAGCTCCTTTTAATGTCAGCAAGGAAAGTGAGCCCAGCTGGCAGCTTTCTGCTCTCCATTCCCTCCTGGTTGGCTTTTGCAATGAAGGAGCCCTATCTAGGAGAAAGCCTCCTGGAGCAGGGAGACAGGAACAGAGGTCCTCGTCAGAAAGGTGATCCCTTTTACCCGTGTTTTCCCTATAGCCAAGTCTGTTGTTTCCTTCTCTGTCCACACTGAGAGATGGGAGCAGGTGGTGAGATCAGCTCCATGTACTGATAAAACACTATTTCTATATTCTAGTTTCTATTATGGAGGAAGGTATAATACAACCAGACAATCACTGGGGAGGAGATGTGGACCTTGGTCCTGCTCCTTCTGCAGCTGCCAGGGAGGTTCCTGCCCCTCAGGGGATGTCATCATTTGGTTAAGAGCACAGGCTGGGAAGGATGTGAACTGAGAACAGGTTTGAATGGGTTATCTGTGATGAGAGAATACACTGGGCTCTGCTTACACAGGGAGCACACTGGGCTAACTCTCAGTCAGAAAGTTTTGCTGACTGGGATGACCACAGTCAACAGATGGAGAGATTCCCTGCTTTCAGGAGCTCTTTCAGCCCTACTGCTTCTCCAAGTACACTGATTTTACTGTAATTCCCAAAGAATTACCTCTGCTATTACCACAGGACAGTAAGGAAGCCTCACATATCCTTATTTTGCAACTAGGCTGAGCATTGTCACCACATAATTTATCTAATTACAGCTTTTAAAACAGTAACTAGAACAATTGGCTGATTGAGCATTTTTTTAATGAATGCAATTCTGCATAGAGCACATTCCAGTGGCAACAAACACATACCTGCACTTCCCCTCCCTCTAGCAGGAAACAGTTTCCTAAAAAACCTTCTCACCAGTGAGCTGTGAATGTTTCTAAGGATGACATCCTTCTTCCTAAGCTGATGACCCCAGGACCTCCTGCTCAGCAGCCCCACAGAAACAGCCTGGGTGACAGAGACAAGCAGCTTGGGAGAGCCAAGGGATGAGCAGGTCTCTCCTTGGCCCCACTGAGCATTGTCTGCCACAACAATAAAGCCTCAGACTTGATTTTACCACTCTTGGAAGGAGCTGGTAACACCTGCAGGTACTACATATTCCATTTGCTTAACAGTAAGGCTCCAGCAGCCATGGAGGGAGGGCAGGGCAGTGCCAGAGCTTCTCCACTGGCTGTGCAGAGATATCCCCTCTCCTTCAGCAGCTCCCTGGACAGCCCCCATTCTGGAAGCCAGCAGAGCTGATGGGCTGTTTGCTGGAGTGGATCACTGAAAGCCCAGCCTCAGCTCTGGCAGTACCAATGCTGGGCACACATTAATTCCTGTGTCATATTTACTGGGGAAATACCAATCCCTTGGGATTGCATGTACAGGCTGAGCTCTGCACTGGGACTAAAACCAGGGGCCTGTGCTCAGTTCCTGCTGATTCTGAATTGTGCGGATTCAGGTTTTAGGTCTCATCCCTTCAGTGGGGAGCTCTGAGACAGTTTGTGTGTGGCACAGCCAGCACCACTGAGCTCTGAGCTTTTGAGGCCTCCCATGTATTACTGTGCTGTAGGGAAGAAAATTCCATGGATTTTTTTAGCCAAATTCTGAATAAAGCCCACCTTCTTTCACCTATTGTAACAATATATTTGTGCATAATGTGATATATATGTTACAGAATCAGTAGCTAAATTCATAGCATAATTTTAAAAATAGGTTTCACAATAGATCAATATGTGACAGGCCTATCTATTTTAGTATGTTTTCTTGGTACAAATTATGACAGAAATACAGTAAGTCAGTAATTTTAGATTCCTTTGCATAGACATTGTCACTGTAATTTTGCCAGGAGGGAGATAATAAATCATACTTTTCCATCTGACTGATGTTCTGTTTCCCCTGTCTGATTTCAATGGCTGTATGCTATCTTCAGAGCTGGCATTGTTCATGAAAGCACAGGCACGTTATTGAAATTTCTTTTGTATTATGATTTTCTAGCCATATGTGAAATTGCAGAACACACAAGAAGGGAAAAAAAAAAGCCCCACTTGTTTGAGTCATAGTAGAAAAAAAAAGCCTGCTGCACACATCTTGGAGAGAAAAATGCCAATATTAAAAGGGGGGCCCTCTCCACCCAGGGCTGGCACACTCTTGTTTCTCAGAGAAATGCTCTCTAAGAGCACCACCCCACCAGTAACACTCTGCACCATCCCAAGTGCTCCATTCATATTTCATAAACTTGCACTCCAAGGCTGGATACCTGGTGGCCTGAGCCAGGCTGTTGTTTACACCACTTAATTTCTATTTCTGTTCAGAAATTTCTATTTCTGGCACACTTCTGGGGGGTGGGGAATCCCTTTTTGGTTTCACTGCCTCCTTTTCTCCAGCATCAGGATGGACACACTGTGTTTCAGGGGCTGAGAGCTGCAAACCTGCCTGCATGTGCCTTTTGATGAGAGGCCTTGCTTTGCTCAGTTAAATTCAGGTAATTGCATTAATAAAACATTTTAAAGAGCATTACCAAAGGAGAAGGAGGTGCCACTTTTCGGAAGTAAAGTTTTCCATAATGAGCTGAGGATCAGTGCATGATAATGCTATGCTTACACAGTCCCTCATATATTTTGGGCTCTGATTACACCCTGAAGAACCCTGCTAGAGCTGTGTCCCTACTGTGCAAAGCACTGTTCAAGAAGACATAAAGTCAGCAAGATACAAAAACCTTCACTGAAGGATTACAGGTGATTTGTGGACAAAACAAAGCAATGAACTTAAGATATAGTGGCAGGGAACAGGGGAGAGAAAAATAAAGTAGAATTTTAGCAATGAAATCCTGGCTCTTTTCAAGTCAGCAAAAACTTTGCCCTGGAAGGAAAAATTTCACCTTTCCTGCTTTTTTTTTATTTTTTTTATTTTTTTTTAACAGTGTGGAGGAAAAGGGCAAGAGCAAGGTTTGTTTTCCCACCTCTCCACACTTGTGCTGATGCAGGAGACAAATACTTGGGCATCACCTAGGGACTATTTCAGTGAGGATAGGTCTGGGAGGAGCCAAGGTGGAAGGGGAGAGGACAAGGAAGTGGAGAAGTCATTGGGAAGGGCAGGCAAATCAAGGTAGCAGCAGAGGATAAGCACTGGCAGAGCCAATGGCTAGAAGAAAATGCAGCTCTGTGCTTGGAAGAAAGAAGACAGCCACTGAAGAGCACCCCAAAAATGTCCAGATTGAATTTTCCAAATTCAAGTTCACAACTGCAGGTTGGAGCTGCCCTTCTCACTTGAACATCATCAGGAAGGCCCAAACCTCTGGTGTTCCCACCCAAAGGATAACTCACCCAACGTTCTGCCAGGCTAACACAGATATTTCAATGTCTGTGCTTAGGAAATTGCTGCCACTGCCTGGAGGAGGATGGCACCGTGCCCACCCTCCTGCAGGGACAGGGAGCAGTCCCCGCCTGTCAGTCTGAAATGGAGAGAATATTTCAAGATGTCAGCTTGACAATCTCTTGTGAACTGACCATTTATCTCCCAGCAATGGCATTTTGCTACACATCCAGAGGTCTGCAGGAGGTTATTCTGGATGTGCCTCTGCTGGGTGATGAGAAACCCAGGAAGTTCAGAGCTGATAATGGACTTTCCAACCTGACAACCCAATCCTCTTCCAGTGGCTACAAATACACTGCATCCACGCCATAATTCCATTTCTCAAAGGTGTGTGCTTTTCTGCCAGTAAGTCATGCAAGAGAGCAAAAGCCAATCAGCACTTAGGGACACTGCAGCCTCGGTGACATTTGCAGAGCTCTCCATCAGCTGCCAAGGACCATCGGTCACGCTGCAGAACGCTGTCTGCTTAGCTTCCCATCAGCTGCTGCCTGGGGACACTCATTGCAAACACAGCCATGGGGACTTGCAATAACCAACACCAATCCCCATTTGCTTCTTTTCTGTCTCTCAGAGATCTCTGCTCCTACAGGTGAGTGCAGAGCACTTGGGCTCAGACCGTAACCTCCAGGACTGAAATCAAAGCAAGGATGATGTGTGAGAGAAAAGGCAGCTGCCAAGTGACCCTGAGAGTCCCAACCAGATCCCTCTAGAGAAAACAGCCTGAGATTTCCAGCATCCCTCACACCTTCCCTGCAGCCACCACAGCTGCCTTCACCCCTGCTCTGAGAGGGGGACATTGAGGACCTGAGATACCACACTCCAGTGCACCAAAGAGAAAAGCAGAAAACAAGATGGGAAAGAGAGAGATGGATCCCAGTAAAACCCACCAGACCTGCCCTCTCTCCTGCTCCACAGGTATCACAATCATGACCACCAGGCATCAATCTGTATTTCTGTCACATTTGAATCAGATCATGGTTAGCATTACAGAGACTGTGCTGGCCTTCTCTGCAGGGGTTTCAGCTGGAACCCCAGCCTCAGCCAAATCCCCCTGCAACCAGGGAATGAGGCAGGCTCTGTATGGGCAGCTGGGGCCCCAAACCCACCAACATCTCCCAAGACCCATAAGAGATGAAGATGCTATGAAGATGCTGCCTGGGGTTAACTAAGCCATCTGTCAAAGACACAAAATTTTACAGAAGGATACAAGAAAAATTCTCAATGGGTTTGGATTTGTAATTGAACTTTAGTTCAGCATTTCAGTTGTACATGTTAATGATTGAGGGGCACAAGCATAAATATTTGGACAGCTGTCTAAGCTACATGGCTTGTTGGCATGTTTGTATTTTGTGCTTATGGCTGTTATGACTCAAAAAATCAGATGTACAAGATCTGTTCACTAGAAGAAAGCTAAATATTCAAGAAATGGGCCTTTGTAACTACTCCTTTACTCTGACAGCATCACAGTTACTGCCAGTGGTAAGAAAAAAAGATTGAATCATATTTGGATTTCTCACCCCAAACCTGAGAAAAAAAATGTAGAAACAATACAGGAAAATTCACCCAACTGGAAACCTCTCATAGATATTGATATCCTAGGGAAAAAAAAATCTGGGAGAAAAAAAATTAATCCCAATTTGTGAAAGATCAGGCAGCTGAAATTTCTACAAGATGAGTCAGTCCTGGCACACACACACAGACACACACTTGCAAAAGATTTTTAAATAGAGGCTAATTTCAGCTGAAACTCAGCAGCGACAAGCACTTCTATAGATGACGATTTGGAATCTACATACCAGCAAAAGTAAATCAAGTGGGTGAAAGGGTTCTGAGACCACATAAAACAGTGCCTCTGTTTCCACTGAAAGCAGCCTGGGCTCGAGTCAGAACAGCCTCTCGTCTTTGACTTCAGTGTGTGTGCAATGGATGGGAGAAAGTTTGCAGTCATTATCAATTCAACAGGATGAGGGAAGAGCAGAGCTCAGAGCCTGTAAAACCTATGAACTGTTCGAGATTTCATCTGCAGAGATAGCAGGTATAATCTTTATTCTGCTGAAATAAACAACAAAATGCTTGGATGCCTCATAAAGTCAAGACTTCAGAGCAGCAGCTTCCTGAATCTCAAAGTTCTGCCTTTCCTATAGAATTTATAAAGTCATAGTTCACAGGTGCTTCTTTTTTCCCCACAAAACAGTGATCTTCCATTGTCTGACTCTCCTACAGAACTTTGAGGAAAAAAGCAATCCACTGTTTATTCTAGGTAAACACAGAGACTTTCAAAACATTGGTTTCTGCCCTGTCCCACAACATATTGAGCTTTCAGCAAAACACAAGTCCAGGTCAAGAGTTTGACTGTCAGCTAAATTAAGTGTGAAGGATCTCCCATTAGTTCTGGACAGAGGGTTACTGTGTGTCACAGTGGTGTGACACTGTCTACTTTGTGCTTCTCAGAGGGTGCTGCAACTTTGCTTTCCACACAACACCCCAAGTGTTTGAATACAGCAAGCAGGGAACCAGATGGCTCCTAACTCTCTCCAACAGCTTTTCTCTCCTGTATTCTGTTTTCCTAGAGTTTAAGCTGTTATCAGGATGAAATTATTTCTTTCATGAAAAGAGATCACTACTTTTCCACTTAATTCATGCACAAAAGATACTTTAATGACAAGATCTATCTCTCCCACTGAAATCTCTTCAGAGTCCTTACAAATTTCTGCTTCCTGAAAATGAGACCTGATAGCTCTAACATGTAAACCTGATCACCTGGGTGGGATATCTCACCACTTGACAACACAGATGTCAAAATGCAACCACTGAAGTGTGGTCATGGGATGAACTTGGGCCTTCCCAGGGCAAGAAGAAACTGTTATCTGAGCAGTTATATCCAGATCAGCATCTTCATATCCTTCAGCAAAGCACAGTAGGTTGATCAGGGTGGCCCTCAAGGAGATGCTCCTCATACATTTGCTTTATCTTGTGCTTGTGACATTAAACTTGGGCAGACTCAGTGACTGCAGTTCCAGATGGACAGAGAAAGAGAAACACACACCACACATGATAGAAGAAAGGAACTACTAACTGCTACCTTCCCTGAAAATGCCCATTTCTGTGAAAAAGAGAACTGCCATCTATGTTACTGAGAACTGGTGAAGTACTCAGACCTATATGCAATTATTTTCCTTGCAGGAAAGACAATGAACTGGCCAAGTGTATGATAAGATCTGGCACTCAGCCAGGAAGAGTTACAGGCTGTTGTTAATTATGGAGGTTCAACTCTTAAAGCCACATGACCTGGAAGAACAAACTTGTGCACGTACAGCTTTTACAGCCCCTGTTCTTCACTGTGAAATGCTCTTTTCAGAATTGAATAGCACAATTGAAAGCTCGTGATCAGACTCATTAGAATGAGAATTGCAGGTTGTGGAGCGGTTTTGGAAAACACGACTTGTTTTTAAGATATATTTCAGGATTTCTTTATGACATTCCTTACAATAACTCAACCATTACAATGAAACCCCACGCTTCTCATTGCTTGAGATGCTCATCTGCCTAGGCTTTCATCTTCTCCATTCTGGACAGCCTTATCACAGTTGAAATGAAAAAATTAAATAGAGTTTACCATCTACTTATTTGCATGCTCATACAGTTATGAGTAACAACTCTCAGCACCATCCCATCAATTTTTTGCTATCCAAATTGCAAAAGGGGTTCTTAAAAAGCACTCAGTACTGGGTTACACAGCCTTGGTAGTCCAGCATGAGCCACGCTATGAGCAAAGGAGGCAGATGCAGAGGGCTGGCAATTCCACAGGGGCTTTTCACTGACCCCTGGCCCTAAGGGGTGCACAGAAGGGGGAGGTGACAGTTTTTACATGAGTCAGACCTGATCACAGCTAAAAATGACTTCAGCATTCATCAATGGCAGTAAGCAAATACTGAGTGCCTTTGAGAGCTCCCAACAAAAAATACAATTCCTAAAGCATACTAGTAGGAAATACTGAAGAAAGGATTCCATACCTTAAATTCCTCCAAGATCTTGTAATTTTTCCCATGATATTCACAAAAGTTTTTTACTTCTTTGCATTCTGGACAGCATCCATTGTGTTCCACTTTTGTGCACTTTGGGTGGATTTTAGGGCATTCTGGTTGATCACAAACAGGTCCATCCTCAGTACAGACACAGGGACAGTTGGAATGTCCTGGGAAAAAACGTTCTCCCAGTTTGTACACAAAGCCACTGTCATCCACACAGCCCTTCCCCCGGTAGTCATCAAAGATCAGATTGTCATTACTGGAGGTCTGGTCCCCTTCATCAGCAGGGTAATCTTCATGATTGATGGCAGCTGGAGTGACCAAACCAGGGAGCACAAACAGAAGTATCCAGGCTTCATGGATGTGAAGAGCCATCCCCCTCCTCAGCTTCTCCATGGGACCTCAAAGCCAGATACAAACAGTTGCTTCCATAGGGAGACCAGTGTTGTGGTCTGAAAACAAACAGTTTCAAGTGAGAAAAAAACTCAAAATTCAAGGAATACTGACTTATAAAAGTCATTGTTTCAACCAGTACCGAAGAATAAATCAAAGTTTTTAACTATCACTGTTTCATTTGAATTAAACCTCTTCTTAACTATCGGCAAAAAGAACAAAGCATGTGAAATACCTAAAATTAGACACACATGCCTGGAAGCATATGACCATAAAATATCTCTGAAGGAATGGTGGTTCACAGAATCATCTAATTTTTACCTTCCTCATTTTTGCAGTTGAGTTTTTGGATGCACCAGAAATTAAACCAGCTGCCTGAAATCTCATGGTGATGGGCAGCTCAAAGGGTTTTGAAGCCAAGTTTAAGAATGGTCTAAACCTCCTGTGGGGGCCATGTCCCTTGGCGCTATGTATGGAGCACAGCCCACTTCATTAAACCGAGGTGGGAAACCTGAGCTGAAAAAGGAGTTAAACATAATCTGCTGTCAGATCTGTGTCTGAGCTGAAAGATGGTGCTGGGTTAAATTTGGGGTGCGAGAGGTGGAATAGTACAGAGCCTTATTTACAGCATTTCTGAAGAGGGACTTCCTGGGCTACCAACACAGCCCAGCCCGCAGCAGGTACGTTTAACCCTGCCAAAGATGCAATTCACCATCTCCGTTATTCAGCATTTCAGTGATTCCCAGCAAAGACCGCGGAGTGCAGGACGTTAAATGCCTGCATAATGCATGGAGCCGCTGAAACGTGTCGGCCTGATTAAGCTGGAGCCTTTCTAAAACTTCGGGAGCGACGCAGCACGGCCCGACCTGCGGTGAGCTGTGCTCAAGCGGTGGAGCGAGCACGGAGCCCGGCAGGGACAGGGGCTTTCAGCGACCCCCGGAGAAGGCTCCGCGCCGGTGCCTTGGGAACGCTTCTGGCTGCCCACGGTGCCACATCACTGCCACCAACCTGCCCACGCACCAGCCTGCAGCCAGAGCAACCCTGGCAGCAAACTGGTTTCTAACCCCTCTTTAAAAAGCTGGGCAAAGTATTACAGGAAACTTTTAAATGAGATGAAATATCAGCATTACATGGACTGCAGAACTACGGAGGCAGATGCTGGCACAAACCAAAACAAGAAGGGCTGTTGGGGTGTGTGTGTCATCATCCCTTCTTTTCCTCCATTCCCAGAGCATGCACACACAGGCACACGGAGTCTACACAAACATGCATTAACCTACACACACGGGCAAACACGTACTCCCCCCACCCCTCGGGGTGACATTTTTATAGACTGGCTTTTTTGGTGGACTGCAGATGTTCGGCAATTAATTCTCCCTTAATTGAAGCAAAAAAGGAGCAGCAGGAGGAGAAAGCTTTAATCCCAGAGAAGCAGCTAAAGCATCCTGTTGACCAAGCAGTTTTTCCGAAGCCACAACAGAGGGAGACACCGGATATTACACAAGATTTATCAAATTCGAAAAGATATCTTCTTAATTAAAGTACTAGCTGTGTTTCCATCACAAGGACTATGCACCCTCTTGTTACTCCTATCAGCAGTATCTACTGTAACATGCTGCTTGGAAATCCAGCGATTCATGCAGATACGGCTGCTTTACATATCTACAGAGCAGAGCATCTCCCCACCTAACGCTACAGGTAGGTTGCAACACTGCAGATTTGTGGGCATTTAGGGGAAAAAAAAAGAGCAGCAAACAGAGTCATTCATATCTGAGGAAATGTGAAACACTTGTGAGAATTTGTGGGAGTTTTATGAGGAAGCTCTCAAAACAAATGTGTGCGTATACATATATGTATATAAAAGTTCTCCCCAGATATTTTGCTACAGCAGCTGAGATGTCCCACAGCAACTCACAGGCACTCGGCTCGATCCTGGAAATCAGACAGACTGCAGACGTCTTGTACGGACACATTTCAACAAGTAAACAAATGCTGCTTGGCTCAGAATTAGTTTACAGCTTGAACTTTCTCATCATTTCTCATCCTGAGAGAGGCCAGGATCGTAGGTAAGTCTCTGAAACGTTTCCATCCGCCTTCCCTCACCCCAAGTAAATAATTCACACCTACCTGATCAGGATGGATGTGAAAGCTGAGAGGGGTCACAGGCCAAGATGGACTGAAAGGTTAGAAACAGATTAGTGAAAGCAGTTCATCCTAATCACGTTTTCGGTGTTGACTCACGGACAATCCCTTTTCCTCCACCTCCCATCGCAAAACGGGAGCGCGGCAGCCCAGCAACCACAACATGAGAACTGAGCTTTAACCCGGCGCCGACGATTCAGAGGGAGCAGGATTCCGGCGGTCCGGAGGCTGCGATGCCGCGGAGAAACCCCGGTGCCAGCAGCAGAGTCATCGCGGCGAACTTGGGCTGCATCTCCTCAGGTCTCGGGGCGGGCGGGGGAGAGAAAACAACCCATCCCTGTCCCCTCCCTGTGCCCGGCGGATCTCCTGCGGCTCCAGCTTCGCCTCGGCGGGGGAAGGGGGGGAGCGATCGCGGGTTAGGCGGGAGGCAGGCGGGGGAGGGCGGGCGCAGGAGCCCCGCGCCCGGCGGGCGGGCGGCCCCCGCGCCCCTCCGGGGACTCCCCGGCCCGGACGCCGGCCATGCCCGCGCCGCGCAGCTCCGCGCTCCCTGCCTGCCCTTATTAGGATTAATTTTGCTTTTAGGAGGGTGGTGGTAAAAAAAAAAAAAAAAAAAAAAAAAAAAAAAAAAGAAAAAAAAAAAAAGAAAAAAAAAAGAAAAAAAGAAGAAGAAGAGAGAAGAGCCGGGGGGGGTAAAACCCAAAAAATAATGCAGGGGCGGGGCGCCTCCGCCCCGGCCGCTGCTCCGCCTGCCGCCGGCTGGGGCGACAGCTCTGCCCAGACCTGCCGGTCCCCCTCAGATCCACCGGCTCCCGTCAGATCCGCCGGCTGGAGCTCCCCTCAGCCCGGTTCCCTCAGCTGCACCGGCTGGAGCTCCCCTCAGCCCGGTTCCCCTCAGAACCACCGGCTGGGGCTCCCCTCAGCCCGGCTGCCCTCGGATCCGCGGGTTGGGGGTTCTCTCAGCCCCTCCGCTCTCTCCAGCTCCGGCTCAGCGCCGCTGCCCCGGCGGTGTCCGGGAAAACATCCCCCATGGCCGCATTGTGGAAACTTCGCCTCATCTTCCCACAGGCGGCTGCGCCGGGGAAGGGGCGCCCCGGCTCCTGTGGCTCGTGCTGCGCTACATTAAAAATCAATCTCCTTGCAATTCGGCTGCGCCGGCATTAGGCGTCATTGTAAAGCTGTTTCTCCAGAAACCACCAAAAGAGAGATTCTTGGCATTGGGGAAAACGCGGTGACAGCAGGAAGAGGGAGAACTAGAGGGGTTTATTTGGATAAAACGCTAAATAATGCTCCGTTTGGGCGAACATTCCCCGAATAGCGCAAAGACGAGCTAGGAAGCTATAAGCGCGCAGTGCTGCTGTCAGACCGCTCTCGTGGAAGGCGATGTCACTGTGTGTCACTGTGTGTCACTGTGCCCAGCTCCAGAGGCAAACCCTGCCATCGGCACCCGCGGACAGCAGGGAATCCTGGCTGTGGAAGCGCACGCAGCGCACCTCGACCCCGGGGCCGCGCAGGATGGAGAGCTGGCCCACGGCCAGGGACAGCACCTTCACGGAGCCCTCGCTGCTGGCCAGAGCCACCAGGTCACCTGAAACACACGGCAAAGGCATCATCGAGGTTGGCAAAGGCTGCACAAGAGAGCGGCACAGGAAGTTTTGAGATGTTGGCTTTAAAGAGACTCACATGTACTCCTGTTTTCTGAGATAAATTAACAGAAAGTTGGACGGATCAATAACAATGAGATTGGATTTTGCAGCAATTAGGTCAGTCTGGAGACCTCATGTTCTCCTCACAAGGAGCCTGGCTACTTAGACAGAATGACAGAATCTGCTGAGTTGGAAGGGACTCACATGGATCATGGAGTCCAACTCCTGGCCCTGCACAGGACACTGCAAGGGATCACACCATGTGCCCAAGAGCGTTGTCCAAACCTTTTTTGAACTCTGTCAGGTTTGGAGCTGTGACCATCCCTGGGGAGCCTGTGCCAGTGCCCCACCACCCTCTGGAGGAAGAACCTTTCCCTAATATCCAACTAACCCTCTCCTGATACAGCTGCAGGCCATTCCCTCAGGTCCTGTCACTGGTCCCCCCAGAGCAGAGATCAGTGTCTGCCCCTCCACTCCCCCTCACAAACCCTGGTGAGTCCCCCCTCAGTCTTCTCCAGCTGATCAGACCAAGTGCCCTCAGTCATTCCTCACACAGCTTCCCCTCAAGGCCCTTCACCATCTTTGCTGCCCTTTGGATGCTCTCTGATAGCTTAATAATTTTTTTTTGTTACAGTGATGAGAACTGCACACAATACTCAAGGTGGAGCAGACCAGAGCAGGACAATCACTTATATTTGAATACAGTTATTCAGGGACAGATTCTGAAACACAGACTGAGCACCAGAGGAGTAGATGCTCTCCTAATACCTGGAGGCATCAATATGAGACCATGCTTTTGACACTCCTTTTCTTGTACTTCCTCTTAAGATAGGAGGATATGAGTTTTCAGCTGAATTTCCAGAAGGTCAGGCATCTAACTGCACTGAGTGCTTGCTCCTTTATATCCTTATGGAAAAAATGATAATTAAATCCTTAGTATAGAACAGGGTTTAACAGTAGAAAAAATAAAAGAAAACCTAAAAAAGGTTCTAAGGAGTTCTCAGTTTCCATGTGCTTTTTTGCAAATCAAATGGACTCGGTTTTGAACACTTTTAAGGAAGCAGAATGTGTTTATTATCGTCCTGCTTAAATAAAAGCAGAGGTAATAGCTGGTAAGTGATATGTTGGAAGTGCCTCTTATCCAGCCTCCAGATAAAGATTCTGCTTTAGAAATTAACTATAATAATAATGAGTTTCACGTACAAAAAAACCCAGAAATCAATACATTCATTTCAAATCTGATGTGGCCCTAACAACAATGGGATCACTGTACTGTCAGTCATGATCTTGGTCAAACACTTTTTTCTATTTAGAGCGAGTTCAATACACCCTGCGAGTGATTACAGCTCTTCTTATGTATTGAGATTTTCTCTCTGAAAGCAAAGACATCACCAGCAGAAGAATAATTGAAATTGACATAGACCAAGTCCATCTGGCACCAAGGTCATAATTTTTGGGAAGATTATGAAAAACAGGAGATATTTTTCTATTTTTAGTAACTCAGGTTATTCACCAAATAGCCAATAGGAACATACTGTCCAACAGACGTGAGCATGGAGGAATTTATCCCAGTTTTAACACTTTAGGGGCCTGGGTGTGCCTATGTGATGTACAGTTTATGCAGGGAATATATTGTCCCTCTAAGTCATAACAATGATGCTGTCTGTTCTGCTCATGAAGATCTGATGGCTTCATTTCACCATTTATCAAAAGAAACACATGGCCTCAAACAGCTTACAAATGCACTGAGAATATTTAGCCACAACTTATGCTTAGTGTGGTCATGGATATTTGTGCAAGAAAGGGAACTAGCAAGTAGAGCTAACCATGATAAATATGCCCTATTTGCAAACCTTTACAACTACCCGGCTTCTTCATCTAGAACAAAGCCTGACACAGCAAAGATCTGTAGGATGGATTAGAGTGTCCAAAGCAGCAGATGTGAATATTTATTATAAACTCTCCTCCAGCAAGTCTTTGCTGACAGAAGCATTGCATATGGATCGCACTTGCAGCGAGACTCTCCAGGCAATCGCTGGATGACTTCTCCAGGAGCCAAACAAATGCCATTTTGCCTGCAGCCCTGACACCACAACAGCTGGGCAGGGGGTTAATGTCACTTCCAGCTTCTCAAAACCACTAATGAACCCAGTTGTTACAGAGAGGGACAGGCAGGAGAAAAGATCTGGACAGCTGCAGTCCACTTCCAGAAAGCAAGGGCAGGACAGAGTGACAACTGAGACAAAGCTTCAGCTCATTCACTCCTTGGGTTGAGCAGGGCAGGGGCAGGCCCCAACCCTGCATTTTTCTGCATGCTTGGCTAGGTAAGCCACATGCCTGAAGCAAAACCATAGCACTCGTCCTGTCAGTCCATGCTGCATTCTGACAGTCCTGGGAAAAGACAAAGCCAAGAGGAAAATAGAGAGGGTCAGTAAAACGCAGCCAGCTCAGAGGTGCAGTAGTACCCTGCACTGCCTCCATCGCTGCCACTCACTGGGGGAAGGATGGAGCTGCACCTGGCAGCCCTGGTGGAGGATTATTCATTCCACAGGAGTTTCTCCCTGAGTTAGGATGTGTTACTATCACTGACCATGACACAGCCACCTCCTGGCTCAGCAGCAGCAGGATGCACAGGCAGATGCATGTGAGGGGAAATGCACAAAATGACAACATCTCATTTCCCTCACCCTTTATGTCACCACTGATCTACAGGCTCATAACAATTTGCTCATTATAATGTAAATTTACTCCCTCCTTCCTTCCAAAAGGAGATGTTTCATTTTGGGAAGAGGGAACAAATTGTGTTTTATTGCTCTTTCAAAATTTTTTCCAATTAGGAAAGCAAACAAAAACTACCACATAATTGTGATGCAAAGCTGTATTTTAATGAAGGATACTTACTTGTCACTAACAAAGGCACTTTGATATAACACTGGAGGAAGGAAGATGAAAGCCTGAAGAGAGGTAGTTCTTCATACCTTTGACCCAGCTGTCAGGTGGGGCTGGTCTGTGCAAACTCACTGAACTGAGCAGTTAGGCTGATTTGCATTGAAATGAATAGATTCTGCTTAGAAGATGCAAAGTCTCCAAGACTCTGACCTCTGGATCTCACAGCCTCTAGATCTCCAGCTCACAAGGCTTCCAGAACCTGCTCTGGATCTGTTGATGCACTTGGCAACATGGGGAGATAAAGTGAAGCTTTGCTCTGGCTGGCCCCACGCCAATCCTGAGCTCACCTTCTTCCTCAACCTGGCACACAAGGAGTGATGACAAAGCACATTGCCACCACAAAGAGACCCTACAGCAGCAGCCTTTGTGCCAGTCACAGCTGATTTGCTGTTGCCCATTGCTAAACACAAGTTCTAATTTTTCTGATGTACCCCTATTATGTCCTTAGAATAACATAAGCTCTGACCATCTGGACACTTGCTTCAAGAGGGATGCAGTGAGTTGGAAAAGGTAAAGAAAGGTAGCAAAGCCAATTAAAGGTACAAATAATTTCTGTGCAAGAGATCCTTGAGGGGATGACAGCTTAGCCAAGAAAATGGCTAAGCTGTGCATTAAAATGTACTTGGCTGATGGTGCTTACTCCACGGGTAAACCTCAGGCTTCAGGCCTTTCTTGGGGATCCACAGAGAAATGTGGAGCCAAGCCAGACCCAGATCACCCCCAGGGATGGTGAAACACAGGATTTCCATGAAAAATGTCTGTATCCCTCCTCACCTGGGAGCTGCAGGGCAGCCAGGATCTGGAATCTCTGGACAGTCACCTTTCTGCTTGGACCAGATTGAGTTTTCTCTGGGGAATCAAGGCAATTTCAGCTCTCATTTTCCCCCCAGCACTGGAGTTAAGTACTGCTGTAGGTTTCCAGTCCCAGTGTCCTACAGAGAAAAGCTCTGTTCTTGTCTCTGGACTGGCAGTGCTCTTTGTTTTAGGCATTGATTAATTACCATGCAGTGCTGTTGTTTGGGCTGGAAATACATTTGTACTTAAAACAATAAAAATCATCCATGCCCTTCTAGAAGAACTATACCTGCTACTAAAACTGTATATCTACATTGTTTTGAGACAAGAGCTGAACCCTAAAATCATTTAGTACTTCAGAGACAGTAATATTTTAGTAATTTTTTTTTTTTTACTTTTAGGATCATACCCCACTCTGGAAAAGGGGCTAGTTAAGATTAATTCTGTTGTATGCAAATCTGTTCTTGTACATTTTCCAAATGTACATAAAGTTATGGGTTTGATAAAGACCTTAGCCATAAAGTGCCAAAAGCAGGAATCTGGCAAAAATCCCACCAAATTTACTAGAGTGTCCATATTGACCTAAACATATGAACTTAAAAGCAAAGTTACTGCATTCAGTGAGGCTCAGTTGTGTTAGATATAAGTAGGCAACCTGCTTTTTCTCATCTGCAAGGAACTTTGCATACCTAAGGAAAGGAATCCTAAGGAACTAAAGCCCCTCCTGAGAAATCAGTATGAAATCCATCTCCTAATTTGAACTGGTGGATAAATTTAAAATAGGGCAGGCGTGTTGAAGCAATCTAATTTGTTACTGCATTTCTTCAGAAGACAGAACTAGACAAGATTAATTTGCTGGGTTGATGGTTCCAAATTACTTGGGGTAAAAGGAACAAAACCTGTACCTGTCAAAAGATAGTTTGACAATTTATATTTCATAAGAGCCTAACAGAAATCACAGCCATGATTACTGTCTTCCTCGTACAATGATTTTGAGTGAAACCTTGCCAGGACCACACTACATACTGCTTTACATGTCCAAAAAGCTGCAAACTGGGACAGGTTTGGAGCAAACCATCACCACTGCTCACTGGTGAGCCTTTTTATATGCCCATTAAACATTGATTTTTTCTTTGGGCAAATTCATTTACTAATTCTGTAACATCTCATTATCAAATACTCTAAAAAGTTCTGTTTTAGCCCACCAGTACTTCATGTTTCTGGAGCAGCCTAGCAGCTTCAATGCTAATAAAATAGTGTTGTAACAAAAGTCACAAAGTCCACAGCTCCCCAGGCACATCAGGCTGCGACATTCCTCGTGATGACTGGCACTGTTTGCTCACTCCCAGTGATGTTTTCCATAGATCAGCAGCTCAGGTGAAGTCATCTGCTCAAAAATGGGGCAGAACAAGGACAGTGACAGATCCAACCCTCTCCTCTCTGCTCCAGCAGAACCTCTCCTCTTCTCAGAGACAACAGAGCAGTCGAGAGCAGGATTTGGGCAGTTGTTTCTAGTCAAAGTACAGCAGTTACTTTAGACTTCCTTGCAAATAATTCTGATGTGATAACTTCCCCAATTTAAAAATTACTTGCACTGCCTAACTATAAGCAAAACATCCACCTTCAAAGACAAACCCAGCTATTTCTGGGTTTAAATTAAAAATAAAAAATCTTGCATGGATTGAAGAAATTCTGTTTATCATAACTGCATACAGAAGCCTGAGACCATTCCTGATGGCATAGATGAAATAACATATCAAAGAAAGAAAGCAAGAAAAGCTTTGATCAATAGGGAAATGGTTTTTATACACATCAGAACCAATTTAAAGAATTCTCTAGGATCAATTTAGATAGACAGAAATGCTTCTCAGCATTTATTACCTGTGGAGGGAATATTGATCCCATCCATTGATTTCTCCTGTGCATGTAGAGCAGCATCTGGTTTTGTTGTGTGGGTTTTTTCCCAAAGAAAGATGACCCAAAGTGGAAGGTATCAAGAAACTACTTATATTTTAAGGATTTACATTAATGGTTCAACCAATGTCATTACTCAGAACTTTTAAACTCTGTTCAAGAATAGTCAGAATGGAATTTTGCTTAATTTTGGCACATGATTGTTAGTCAATGGAATATATTTTAAGATAAGTGGGGTTTTTTGAACCTTACTTACCAAAGGCTACCACTTCTTACATTACACATTGCATCAAACATATTTTCTTTCCTGTTCCCTTTTTAAAAGGAATGTCTCTTCATGATAATGTTACAAATTGCACAGCCCTAATGGATTATATTCCCTCTGAATTTAGGTATTTTGTCATTATTGGAGCTGCAACCATTTGCATCTTCATCAGGATCCCTCAGCCTGGAGTCTCCTAGGAACTGGGCACCTCTCAAGTGAGGTGTGAAAGGTAGAAATACCCAGTCCCTCCCTTTAGTCATCTGGCTAACAGTTAATGTGCCTGCCTACATAAAAGTAAATGGAATATTTACAAGGGCTGCAAACTATGATTGCAGTGGCTGTAGATAAAATTCTTCATTACTGTCACACTAAGCAGAATGTTATTTACCAGGCAACTGATTTCAACATATGATAGATGGTGGACAATTTTTTTTGTTCTATAAACAGCTTTCAACAAATTTAACAACTATTTCTTGTACGCTATGTTTTGCTTAGGAATGCACTTTTTAGACATTATAATAAAGTCCTCCATTCTCAAATGTGAGTAAAACCTCATAAATATTCTTGTGGAAATAATCATGACTTCCTTCCTCCCTTTGTATTCACACTCTGTTTAGAGCTTTCAAGGGTCAGGGCGTAGAAGAATAATCTTGAGCAGTTTGTAATTCACTTGCAGAAATTAAACATTCTCAGTAATGAAGACCAAAAGGAAAACTGGGAAAGAGAGAAGACATCCAAGAATCTGCTGATACAGGTGTTTAATACACTGGTACCAAAATAAAATCCTTTTGTCATTCTCTCCAGAAACATTTTTCTCCCCCTTTCTCAGAAGTATTTAAATAGACATAGATTTGGCAAAGCATATTAGGGAAAATCAGCTCATCTCAGAGTGCACTTAAGCTCGTGACTCACCGTGTGCATGTGAAGTCACTCAAGTCAGTGCAATCACGTTCCCAAATGAGGCAGGATCAGGACACCACAAACAGAGCCAGCACTGCTACAAGGATTAACAGCACTCTAAGGTCTTAGAGTGACCAAACTCACTCCTTGTCTGGCTTTCAGCAGGACAGCAACAGTCAGGCCTCCTAAACAAAAAGGCAGCTTTTTATGCTGAGAAGGGCCATATGGTGCCGGTGTCCTAGACCCAAGGATCATATAAAGGTAATAACAGGGAAGTCAGCACAGAGGAGTTTCTCAGACAAATTATTCAGTAGAAATTTACAAAGGTGGAAAAGGATTCCCCTGGAACACAGAAAGACCTCAAATTACCCAAGCAGTGTGTTAGCAGAAATTCAATTCACATCTTTAAAAATCTGCATGTGAAGATTGGCTGATAAATGAGTGTGGAGTGGGATGATGTGGCCTGATCCATTTTCCTCCAAAGAGTAAAGGCATGGAGTGATGTTTGGCTGGTGGAAAAAGGGGACTTCTCTTAACTTCTTACTCTGTGAACTGTGACCTAGATGAAGGAGCATTATTTCTGGAGCTTAAACAGATCTCAGAACTTGACAAATCTTTTTCAAGCAAGAAATCACCAGAAAGTTACTCAGAGCAAAGAAAGCATTTATCTGATAGAAGAAAATCCTTTACATAAAAGAACTTAAAGCCTTTTTATAAGGATTTCTAGACCCAGACCATTACTGTAAAGCTCCCTTTCAGCTGGACTTGAGCTTGTTTATATTACATTTTAGTTGGCCTTTTTGGTAGCAGTTAGGATTTTTAAAGTAGCTTCAAAACTAAGCAAAAAGTATTAAAGCAGAAACTTTGAAGCAGAGTCTTCAAGATGTCAAAACCTTTCTGGATGTGTTAATGAGGCATGTTGAATATATTAAAAAAAATATCTTGGGAATAAAAGGAAAATACCTTCTTGTCTAGGACTGGGTTTTTTAAATGAAAATCCCTGTCAGAGCAGAATATTTTTATGCATATAATAGAAAGGCACTTGTCTAGCTTTCAGTTACCTAGAATACCTGTATGTGGGCACATGTGTAGGTCTGTGTTTCCAGAGGAATCTACCTTGAGTGGAAAAAACCAATGAGGAAGGACCAAGCTATCCTGGCAAAAATCCTTGGATCACTACCAAGTGCAGGACCTCAGGCTCACCAAGCTGCTGTGAAATCAAAAATTCCAAAAGGCAGCATCTGGTTTTTTAGTCACCACTAAAGGGGAGGTGTTGAGTGACACTGCATCCACAGGGAGCTGCAGTAACAGGTTGGCTGAGAAACTCCTGAGAAGGTGACATCAGTCCTGGTGCTGCTGCAGTTGTGCTTGTGCTGCTCAGGGCAACAACATGACAAAAATGTCACATTTTAAGAGAGCAACAGAGGAAAAGAGGAAAGATCAGTATCATTTGATGCTCTTCAAAAAGGAATAAATCACCATAAAATTATCTGCAGGAGTTGCCAAGCTGAACCTCTGCTTGCAAAGAAACTTTTTATGTGATAGCAAATGCTGCAGAGCATGGTTACAGTTCACATTCTGATCTTGTTCTGAAGAACAAGCTTTTCTCTTCTGTTAAACTTATGTATTGGAAGCAGCCATGCCAAGTACTGTACTGCAAGTAACACTATCTCCAGAACACATTAGCTCTTTTCTTGGTGTTTCAAGAGTTGCACTTATATTAACTAAAAACTTTCATTAAGAAAAATAATACTTACTGATGAGCTAACTGAGAAAAATTAGGTCACAGCAAAATTTCTGTACCACAAACTGAAAATTATTCTAGTTTCTGCTACAAGTGAGGTCCTGAATACAGATTTGGATGCACAAAACCAAACTTCTTACTTGGCTGCAGCTGTATGTGTTTTAGGCACTGGTATGTCTCACTTTTAAGAATTCAGTGAAGTTGAGTGGTGTATAAAGAGATAAAAAATTCCAGGTGTGTAGGAACATAGCTCTGCCTAATGGAAACACTGCTTTAAAAGCATTCAGAGAATGGAAGATAACCTTTGTATTAATCCTCTGCTCCTTCTCCTTCCCCTACTTTGAGATGCCTGCAGTCATTCAGGTAAAGCCTCCCTGATCCTCCTTCCCTTCTCAAGTGATAAGATGGATATGCTTGTGTTACAGAAAATGAGACTGGTATATGAACACTGATTTATTATTCCCTTGGACAGCATATGCATCATCCTTTCCATTAACTCCAAGGGAATGACCAGATGTGTAATCTCTTTCTGGATTCATCTCATCTGACCTTGCCATCCCACAGTGAGTTCAGTTCATCCAGGCTCCCTCTGCAGCTACCAGGGAGGAAAACTCCCTTTCCCCAGGAGCTCCCTGCCTCTCTGGGACAGCAGGTGGCTGCCTCTGTGTGCTGACTACAGAAGGACCTCCACAGCTCCTCCTCAGACAGCTCAGGCAGGGTGACACTAAATCCCATGCAGGAGTTCCAAACAGGCACCTCAAAGGCATTTTAAAAGAGAATTCCCTAACTTGCACTGCTGGCAGATGTGTAAACCGGAGCATCTGCAAATGTACCTAGGCACCTGCATCCATCCAGGGGTTTAAATACCATCGAAAGCCAGACTTCCAGAGGCAATGACCTCAATTAAACACAAGTCTTAATCATTTGGTGCAACTCCCGTGCTTGGCAACAATCCATAATTTCAGTAGCATTTGATAGCAAAGCAGATCATGTGCATTGTCAACATTTTGTAACCCTATTAACTCTGAGACAATGGACTTGTCTCTGCTATATTTCTAAGCTTATTGGAGTGGACTGTAATTAGCACTTCCTTTTTTTTACACAAATCTCTTGACCCCCAGAGCCAGTTCTTACACCACAGCTAATAACCACTGCAGGTGATCAAAGCCTGAGGTGGAGGTGGGACACAGACCTAGAAGCCAAACTTCAGTTTACTTCCAGAGTCTAAGCAAGAGTCATGAAAACTACTGCTTCAGAGAAAAAGCACTTTTAAGGGATGGTAATATTTATTTTGCTTTGCCTCAAAATTTTCTGCTTAAATGTTTTACCTCTGAATACGCCCCTTAAAGAGAGGTTCAGTGTCCTTAGGAGCCCAGACCAGAGCAGCTCTGGATAAACACTGTGGATTCCTAATGCTTTTTGCACTTATCAGTCTTTCCTAGCAAATAAACAGGAAACGCTTCTGTTTTGTCCTTAGAGCTACTTTCTTGTTATCATTATTATTTCAAGCTTAGAGGATGATCTAATGTATGTGGACTCTGGTTTCTGTCAAGCCAAGTCCTTTGTTACACGATGCTCCTGGGACATGGAGGCTCATGTGGGGAAGGTTAAAGCCCTGCTGAGGTGGCTGGGAAAGCCAGGCTTGGCTTCTGCCTCCAGCTTAGCCTGAGGTTCCCCTCCTAACTGTTCAGTGTCCCATCTGTAGTAGCTGTCTGGGCACCTTCTCTGGTGACTGGAGAGAGATGAGTGGCATGAAATGTGCTCTGCACATCCGCACTCTCCATTCACCCCATGGCTAGGTTGAGCAAATGATCTCATTTTTAGGTGGTCAGATAGATGGGGCTCAATGCCACCCTTCATCTCAAACTTCAGCTCTCCCAAATCAAGTTGGGTTTTTTTTGTCTGTTTGTAAAACTTGCAGGAGAAAAAAAATTGGAGATTTTAAATCTTAATCAGTGCAGCCTTCAGATGTTGCCTACACTATGACAATGATACAGGTGAAGCAGCATTGCAGAGTGGCTTTTATCTTTCTTCCACATTACAACTAAATAGTATTTCACCATGGTAGTAAAACCAGACAGACAAACACACAGGAAGACTCTGAAAACAAAACAAAAACACCGAAGTAGAAAACTGGGCTTAATAATATCCTCTCCAAGTACAAGCTCCAAGAGCCTCCCTTTAACTTAAGCATGTTATTGTCAACAGTGGCATCTTTGTTCAGCTGTTCCCTTAAAAACATTCCTATTACTGTCATTCCTCAGGTTGTCACATTCACTGCCTTGACAGCACAAACACTGTGCTGTAAAATCTGTCAGAGAGGCCACTTGATTTCCTACATCTTCTGACACTTGCAGGTCTTTAATATCAGGCTGTCAGAACACCTGAGAGAAAGGCGGGTGCTCCCCTGTTCAGGCTGTTCCTGTGACTACCATCACACACACTTTAATCATTAGTCTCACACTACTGGGAGATCCTGACTTTTATGCCCTCAGAGTCCCATGCCAGAAAATGCTGCTGGCATAAATCTATTGCAGAGGTTAGCTGGCTCACTAACCCATGGAGTTCTACACCAAGTAAAATGAAGCCTTTATGTCTTTATGTTTTACACAGCTTATACAGTGTTTTCTTAAACTTTCTTCTGTGACTTCTTCTTTTTTTTCCCCAGAGGGGAGCTGGAGTAGGTGTGACAATTACTCAGTGACAGGCGTAGGTGAAAGTCATCTGCTTAAAATAAACCCCTCTGTGCCAGGACCCTTTTGTCTTTGGGTGTACTCATGGAGCAGATGAGCTTGGTGGGCAGTGAGTTTTCTGTAATGCAAAACTCCTTTAATTCAATATTAAAATGAAACTGAGAGAAGCAGAACAAGAGTAAATCAGACCAGAACAGTCCCTGGTCTTTAACTGTTTATGGCACTCCCTTTACAGAGATGAGAGCACCTGTAATCCTGCTCCTGCTCAGCTGTTGTCCCCCAAGTGACAGTGAACTAAGTGTTCCTGGGCAAATAATTGTCCTGGGATACTTGGATACAGAGAAAAAGAAATGAAGAGCTGTTAAAAAAGATTTTATAGCCCCCAGATCTGAGTGCTGCTGCTACCAACAGCCCAGTTGATCTCACGGTGTGACACAGTGCCACAGGGGCCACGGATTTAGGAAATCCCATTCCAAGAACAAAGAGTTTGATAAGCAAAGCATGTACTTCCAGGTGGTATGAGTCAGATAAGCCACCAGGAATGATGGATGAATGTTGTGTAGCTTTAAGTGACTGTATTGATGCTCCAAGAGTTTCTGCTCACAGAGAGGAGAACAAAAATTTAGATCTTTAGTGCTTTAATTGCTAAAGAACATGTGATGCAGAACCTAATAACCTTTTTTTGTGTGAATCCACGAACACCCCACAAGAGCATTACTGGAGAATCAACAGAGCTGTGGCTGAGGCAGAGGTAGAACAAGTTTGGAGATCAGTTCCGATAAATGCCTTGCCCAACAGCACAGTTCATTAATTTCCCTGGGCCTCAGCTCTCCATCTGCATCAGAAACCTGAATCACCACTTGTCAGCTCATCTCTTTAGGCTGACTGGGGTAGGAACTCCTACAGCTTGTCCAGTGGAACCTCTGGGAATTCTTGAAAAACATCATAAATAATCACAGAATGGGTTGGAAGAGACTTGAGAAGTGGTGTAAGGCAGCAGCAGATCCCCTGGCTGTGTGAACACAAGGCATTGAGTGAACCTTGGGGGATAACACAATATTACCCCTTGGGCTGCCAAATGCCCCTGACCTCTCCTCAGGGCATGGCCAAGGCTGGGCAGGGAGTGTGGGCTGGCTGCTCCTGCCTGGAATGATGGTGCTGTGGGGGTAACAAACACTGTCTGTCACCACGGCATTCATGACACTAATGCTGAACTGCTGGACAGCATCCAACAGAAACCTGTGGTGAGGTAATGGGACACAGCTAGAGAGTGCTGAAAAGGAATCCCCAGCTAACATAGCTCTGATGGTTTTGAGTGTACACAGAATATCTTGTAATACTACAGCTAAGTGATAGTTAAATAAACAACAAAGGTACTTGTAGGGTACTTCAGTCCCTTTGCAGATTTATGGTGCTCTGAAGGCAGCTCCCTGCCAAGGTTTTCAGCAGGGTTAACGCTTTTGACTCCTATGCTTTAAGTGTCTCAAAGATATGAATTGTGTTTCACTCGCTGGCCTGGACTGACTGGGACATTGCTACTTCTATTCACAGCGAAAAAATATTTTTAATTCTTTATGGATTATTCATCCCTTGACTGAAAGGCAGCATAGGTCAAGTCTGAATGAGTTTGTCTCAGACCCTGCAGACCAGCTGCTCTTTCAAGCCTAAGTCCATGATGTGCAATGGTTTCCAAAATTCAAATGTCCTGCTAGACCCAAGTAGTTTCTGATATATCCGCTTAAGCTATAAAATCTAACTGTGAACCCCTTGAACTGTGTTCCTTTTCCTTGAACTTGCCATTTGCAATCCTACTGATTGCTTAGAGATGTTAGTTGCTCTTTCCTGTGCTCACAGAGCCAGTTACACACAAAAATTGTGGTGGTAGGGCTTTGTAAGTCCAATCCATCCCCTTCCTAGGACTGCATAAGCATGAGTAGTTTAAATTATTTTCATTGAAATCCAGGTTACCAAAGCAACCCTGTCAGATAGAGGCATTCACCTTTCTCATATGCTGGATGACTCTGGCTAATACTTAGGCTGTCATGGTCTCCAAAAGAAGGAAGACTGCAATTCTGCTCCACCACCATATTATCTTTTCTCATTGCTTTTATATTTTGGCAAACCTGCAATGATAGGAGGTAATTCTAGCTTGTAAGATCTGAGGAGAATTGAATGCAAATCCCAATGCATAGCTTTCATATCTAAATATGCAATCTTCTGCAAAACCTCCCTGTCTCCTCCTGATTTACCCAAAAAGCTGGTGAATACTTTGCTATTTTCCCTTTCTTTGGAAACACAGGCTTTGCTCTAATAGCTCTTTTCCAGCAATAATTTTCCTTCCTCTTGTACTGAAGCTCAGCACCTACCTGCAGATGTTGTTCTCAGTCTAGCCTGGTTCTTCTATATTCTCTTCTACACCTGTCCAGTTCTTTACTCCACACTCCTTATTCTTCCACACTTGTGCCTCAGGTGGTTCCATGGCCATCCATCCATGGCATCCATCCATCCATCCATCCATCCATCCATCCATCCATCCATCCATCCATCCATCCATCCATCCATCCATCCATCCATCCATCCATCCATCCATCCATCCATCCATCCCCACTTCCAACTCTGCACTAAATCTGCTCTTCTCCTGACACATTTCCAACTTGAAGCACTGGTTTGAACTTTGTTTTGGCAACTTACATCTTCTTTTGATGATTTCCAAATAAAATCTTTGCAATTTAGCTTTCTAACCAGCATATCAACACAGCCAGGCTCCTGGAACTCCTGGATTACTAAATCATGTATGTGACTATCCTGATGAGTCAAAAAAGGATGGTATGGAAAATCACTTAGAAATTCCATCCTCCACAAAATTTTAAATACCTTCTGAATTATTCTTAATTAGTAAGTTGCTTAATAATACTGTCCTGACACAGTCCTGTGAGGAATTATAGGAATTAACCTGAGCTGTTACTAGGCACAATTTTCCTTGTCAGACCATGAGTCTTACTCTCACAGTGCCACGTGTTTTGGGCCAGCAGGGGCCCAGGCCCTGGCCAAGAAAAGCTTTGGCCCAGTGGTGGGACAGAATTATCAGCCACATCTCACCAAAGAAACTTCAGCTTTGTCTTTCTTCTTCATTTATACACAAAGAATTCAAACAATGATGTTAGGGCAGAATCCCAGATCTTATTTTGTGTACAGGGAAAGCTGGGGTTATGTTGTGTTCCTCCACACTGGGAGAGTTTTTGCTTTAAGTATGACCTTGTCCTCCTGTGATTCTATCCCCATGGATACAGATCTCTTTCATCTGTACACTCAGGTGAATGGATGATTCCCTAATATTGTTAATGTTATTAACTTTTAATAACCTCCATGATTCAATTAATTTGAAATTTCCATTAGACAATTGTGTCTGTTCTTTCTTTCCACTCTGAGTCCAGATCTTTGAGTTAAAGCTGCAAATAGATGCGGCTTCAATAAATGACATTTGTTTTAAAATGGGGCTCCTGTCTGGTCCTAGAATTTCTCAAAAGCTGGAAATGCTCAACTGAATTTCCAATTGCAGCAGCTACTGAAGGGAAAAGCCAGGCTCCAGTTTCATATCCAAGCTCTCTCTGAGTCTCATTATCCATCTATCTGTCTGTCCATGTATATGTATCTCCACAGGTTTGATTCAGACTCAGTCCCTGATTTCTTTATGTAATACATTTGCCAGGGAGTTGGTCTGGTTTCACAAGAGCTTTAGCCACAAAACCAAAACAACCATGCCAGGCTGCATAAATGGAATTTCAGCAAGTACTTCTGAACAGAACCTCTTCACCAAATTGTTTTTCTGTAATTGAAAAATGTCTTTCAAATGGAACCACTTAGCATAGCTCCGAACTCCATCCAGAATGGTCATAAACTGCTGCTCACTGGCTAAGGCCCAAGATTTTAACATCAGATACAAATGCAGTAGCAGATGCCCATACTGCCAACACCAAAAGCTGGCCTGATGAGCTCCATTTAAAGGGTTTGTTTCTTTGTTCTCATTTCTGCTTGTAAAATCAAGGAATGCATGACAGCAGAGCTCAAATGAAATATTCTTTGGGAAAACCCAGCATGAAAACTCTCTCCAAAGCCAGGCTTCTGGTCTGCCTCAGTCTTATTCCAAATAACCCAAATAGCTTGTGATGGAGCCTTCTCCAGAATTCCATATTCTTTATGAGCAATAAAAGAAATATATACTGAGGTCAAAATACTGAGGTGAAGAACCGTACCAGCTTCAATTATTTTCACCAAAGCATCCCAGATAAACAATTTCAGCACTTCTTCCCTGATGTCTGTAGAGAATCACCTTTAGCTTCTCACTGCACCCCTTTCAGTGGCTTTCCATTTCCCAGTTACACCAATTCAAACTTCTTTCTCTCAAGACATCTTACTCTTTCAGGTATTTCATCCTCTCCACTCTACCTGTTTAGCTTTCAATGCCTCATTTCCTGATTCACCCAGCAGTTTTTGCACCCAAAAGCTCTACAACCCAAATACTGATGCTTTCTGCAAAACACAGAAGACTCGAATGAGACCAATTGAAACCCTGATGTCAAATATAATGTTCAATGTTCTTCATGCTCTTGGTAACGGCTGTTGAGAGAACAGCCTTTCATGGGACTTGCTGCAAATTCAGACATTTGAACAGCACAGACACTGCAGTGGATTCACAGATAGAGATGTGTCAGCAATGAATTAAGAAGGCAAGAGAGAGGGGAAAAATTCCTCTTGTATCAAACTGATTCTTCTTGGTTTAGCCCAACACCTCTGCAGGCAGCTGCTGTGCCACCACCTTTACCTTCAGTCCATGCTCATTCCTGGAGTACAACTCAGGCTTTCAGAATTACTTGGGGCACCAAAGTCTGAGCTTCTGCTGAAAGCTCTTTCCATTTGGCATCCAACCCTCAATTATATTTCTAGTTAATACCCCTGGGGCACTAAGAACTGCCCCAGTCCCATTCCATGAGCAATGCTGCCTTGGAAAGATGAACCACTGGCCTGTCCTAGACAACAAACAATCAAACAAAGGACTTTGATGCCTTGAAGCTGGTAACCAAGTAGGAAAGAAATGGAAATTCCAAAAAGGGATCCAGCCTAAGGAAAATCCTAGTTCCTGTATTTACTGCAGCTGTTCCTGAGCTAGTATATCTGGGATAACAAGGATGAGAATTCCAACAGACAGATGATAATGACTAGAAATAATTTGATATTATCTGTTTCTCTGTCCCTACTGTTGGAGTAGTCTGTTTCTTACAATTTTGATTTTTCACCACAATAGATCACTGGAAAATTACTGATTAAATCTGAGGTCTTACAGACATGAAGTATTTGTAATATCTAGTATGAGAAAATAATTTAACTCTTAGAATCTACTGATTAACATATAATTTATGTGATTCCTTTTATTGTTAGAAATACAGTTTAATTTAAAGATAATCTTCTAATCCACTGTATTAAAAAGCAATTATGGCAAGAGTGCATTAACTAAGAATCAGTTGCCAGAGACAAAACAGCTCCAGGACTTTATTAAAACATACTCATGTGGAGGTGACTCAACAACTGGGGAGGGCATCACTTAATCCACTTAATTATTTAATGCAACAGGATTTAATTTGCTAATGAAATTAATGAAATTGTTGGATACTGAAAACAGGCTGGTTTATGCACACCCACTATGGCATCACAGATACTCCTCCCTCTGTTTGCAGGCACTGGGGGTGAGGGGCTTGTGAGCAGCATCAACACTGGGAAAGGCTTCCCAGAAACCTTTGAATGGAATTTAGAAACTGAGATGCAGGAGAAAGAAGCATTTGTAATCAACCCATCCTGTGCACAACACCACAGAGCTTCTGCACACGCCTCTGGCCTGTATGGGATGCATTCATACATTTAAGGAAAGGTGGAATCCTTAAGTGTAAAGTTTTAGACAGAAGGGTAGAATCTCTTCTCAATTAAGGAAACCAGGGAAAAAAACAAGAGAAGCCCACACAGACTGAACTCCATTGTTTTGGATGCTAAAGAGAGATTCTACTTAAAAATTAAAATCACATTTTCCCTTAGTACCAAATATCAATAATTCAAATACTTAAGTCAGCAAAAATGGTAGAGTATTGGATCTGCATGAACAGAAGAAGTCAATGGCACATTCAGGATTGAACTTGAATCTGTTTCTCAGAACATCTCCTTTTGAAATTCTCTTTGTGCTACATGGATCAGTTCCCATCACTCCAGCTGCCTCAATAGGATGTGTAGAGTAAGACTTTAATTCCCCTGAAAGACCCAGGCATATTACAAATTATTAGCATCCTCCACTGCCTGTATATGAAATTCATATACCTATTTGTCTTCTGCACAATTGGATTTCAATCTTGATTTCATTGGAAACTTGTTCTGTATTTGGATTAATTATTTAGTGAAAATGAACATCACTATTTGTGGCAAAGATGAAAAGCTTACCAATGGAGAAGTAGAATTCCCTTTTAGAAGGAATTGTACTCACTGCCTCTGAGTGTATTATGAATGCACACATGATTAACTGAAGTGCCTCACCTCTATCTGAAGGAAACCAATGTCCCCTTTTTGCTGCCCTCAAGTTGCAAGCTTTAGGTGCTCTGAAAACAGATTGTGGCCCCTGCAGCTTTATATTATTTATTGATATTACCTGCATCTTGCTAATCTGCCCCACACAAAGAGAGAAGCTTCCTTGTTTTAAAGTCACATTTATCTGGAGAACTGATTCCATATTGTTTAAAAGTCTTGCTAACTTTGAAATTTGATTATTTCTATAATTAACAGAAATGCAGCCTGAGTAGAGATTTGTTCATCTACAGCAATGATTGTTTCTTAAACTTCAGCTCACTGAGGTTTTATAGCAAAGGCAAGCACAGAAACCTGAAACCGTCTCATATGAACCTGGTTTTAATTGGGCTTGCTCTTTCACTACTGAAAAAAAATGCAGGCAATATTAAAAAAATAAACCATGATTAAGTGAGTTGAGGCTGCATGGGGGCTGAGCAGGACACAGCAACAAGAGAGGCAGGACTGCAATAGGAAAAATCCCTTACTGGATGAAACCAGCTATTTTTTTTTCTTGGTGGATGCCCCACAACATTGTGGCTGTGAGCACCTAACACCTAAGGATGTCAAAAAAATTTAAGCAATTAAACAAGCAAAAAGAGAAAGAGTAGTTGATGATAAGTGCTTGTAGGAGGAGGAACTGATTGGTTCAAAATAACCAGGTGGGAAGTGGAGGGGGAACAGGGCAAGCTCTGTGTAGGTGGACCCAAAATGGACCCCAAATTCTTGGTACAGTCTCTTTTGCTGCCTCTGGGACTCACTGGGCAGGGAGCACAGTCAGTGAAAATAGGAATGTCATTGCTCACTGGTTTTGTATTTTTTATGGTGTAGCTGCTGTCCATGGTGTGATCACCTATCCCATCTCTTCCCTCCTTTCTCCCTCTGTCTGCTGTGTGAAAATCACCAGCATGGAAGAAGATTTGGAGTGAGCAGCAGCAGCAGAGGAATTATGGAATGTCTGAGCTATTGGGGTGGTGTCAGACTGAAATGTTACAGGTTCAAGGCTCACACAATCAGCCACTTGCAGAAGCAGAGAGTGCTTTGCTGACCATGTGCCTGGGAACAGCCCAGGGAATGTGCCACAGGGAAAGGGAGAAGAAAGAACCAAATCACAGTCCCTGGAATCACCCATGGATGACAGAGCACTGGGAATCCTCCAGAGACAATGGGTAATTCCCACTGCCTTGCATTTCTGGAGTGGAATTAGAAAGTGCTTTTCTGCTGACAGGTACTAAGCATTAGAAAAGCAGCTAAGCAGAATTTCCAGAGTTGGGCAAAGCAGCTTCCCAAGTAAGCACAATGATACCCTGAGATGAACTGTGGATGGGTTTGCCATATGTTCTTGCCATCACTTCACGTGTCAGCATTCCATTTCCCTCCCATCTCTTCTGTGATTTCAAGGCAAAACAAAAGCCAAGGCAATGTTGTGAACACATCCAACTAGCTTAACGAATAGTGAATAGTGATTTTATCATCCTTTTTGTGTGTGACTGAATTTGAGCTGCATTTCTGTTGCCGGGTTTGCAGTCTGGGGCCAGCCTGGGAAGTTACCAACACTTCCAAGGAAGAGTTACTCGTTTAGCAGAACAGGTAATTCACTGCCAAGCTGAACTGGTCAGGCAAATTCCCTGCACTAGCCAAGCTTTTGCTTCTCATATACTTATGCAGTTTATCTGTTACTCTCTGAAATCCACACATGAATCTTTCCCTGCACTCTCACCTAGGGCTGCATTCCAAAATTTTGACATCAGAGGCAAATACCAAAATCAAGTCCTCCAAGTCAGCTCTCTCTGTTCCCACTACTGTTGAACTCCAGATTTCTGATCTTAGAACCTGAAGGAGAATAAATATATGGCTCGTATTTGATTTATTTCTATGTTATAAAATCTTGCTTGAGCTTCACCCAGGTACAAGCAACAGTGGGAACTTATTTCATGCCACAATGGATCATGTCATCAAAAGTCATCATTCCCACTGGAAATACTGCAGTTGCTTGCAGCCTTGGGAGCATATGATACTCCTGACTCCAGATTCTGTGATGGGAATGAAATTCATTGTAAGCTGGTAATTACATCTGGTCCTATCTGTGAAGATACAGGTGCTCAGAGACAAGCATGCCAATACTCTGTGTTTATATTTTTGCAAGATAGGAGAAATTCAATTTTATTCAGCTGGTTCCCAGTTTCTGCAACTATGTATCAGCAGAACTTTTTTCACTTTTTATTTTAAAGATAAATTGCTTGGTGCACTATCAAGGATACTTATAATTTAAGAATAGAACCTATTAGGCTGTCACTCTTCCAGAGACACAGACCTTCAAGAGTCTGAAGGAGCAGTCTTTATATGACAGTATAATAAGGATGTCAGGCCCCCTCCCTCCTCCCCCAGTCTTCCTGAATGACACTTTCCCCAGCAGGGAAAATTAAAACACTTCAAAAAGTTACAGCAGGCCAGGAAACACACATCAGCCATCAGCATGATTTTCTAAAATGAAGCAGTATAGAAACCACATTCTTAATCAACTTTCATAAACCAGCTCTCTTCCTTCTGCTAAAAAAAAAAAAAAGTTAAATAAAAAAAAATTGCTTCATAATGCTTTCAGTGTGTAGCATTAGATTTGCTAGTGAAGTGTGGAATATTTTTCTTCTTATGTTATTAAATTTCCAAGCCACGCTCCTTAGGGCTTGTCTTAAGTCTGTCATCTGTGCTGCAAGTTAAGACTCTTAACAGCTGGACAGCCCCATCCTCCCCTTGGATCCCAGCAGCAAATCCATCCAAATGGCAGCCCCTGTCCTGGATGCAGGCTTTCAGCAGCCTGCCAGGACTGCTCCCATTTCATCGCACTCAGCTGGCCCCTGTCACCCCTGGGAGGTGTCACTGTCACACGGGGGTCCCTCCGTGGGGCTGGGTCACAGCCAGGAGTGGCTGGTGCCTCACAAGGGAGGAAAACAGAAGAAAAGTCAGGGAATTGAACTATGGCAAAATAATCAGAGGAAGGGAACGAGAACAAATACAGAGAAAAGGGAGATGAATATAAATAAGAGGAAGATGACAAAGGATTAAGGAATCTGAATCAAGAAAATATTATGTCAACTGGAAAAGCAAACATGCTAGGAAAATAAATTCAGATAAGAGGAAACAATATGAAACAAACCCAGCAGATTCAACTATAAAATAAGAAGTGAGGTATCATCATTGATGTTCTCTTCCCTGCCAGAACCTTTTGTACCTATTTTCTAAGGCTGTGCAGAGAGCTGTATATGCAGTGCTGCCCATCAGGAGGGAACAAGACAAACATGAGTTCAGGGACAAAAGGGTATGACTTTGTGAAGGTGAGCAGCTTCACTTTCTGGTACTTCCTACAACCTCAATAGAAGTTCAAGGTACAGAGCAAGCTGAAAACATTGGCAAGTCCTTGCCAATGATTCGTGGCAACAAAAAGGGAACACATGCAAAGCCCCCTGAAGTTCATCTCACCGACCTGCCTGTGATCAGGGAAATATTAAAGCTTTACCTGGCAAACCATTTCCCCCATTAGCATCAGGCATGTGATGGAGAATAAAAAATGAGTCAGGAAATCCATGACCAATGCAAGGGTCCAGAACTAAATCCAGGACATGCCATGAAAGAGCTGAACGCACGCTGTGAGTCTGGCAAGTGAAATGGGAAGATCTATGTCACCATCATATTTTCTGAAAAATTCCTTTGCCAGGATTTCTCTCCTGGGAAGCTGAGAAGCCTCAGAGAAAAATGAAAACAATAATTATCTGATTGCTTCTCCTGTGTTTTGCTGCTTTGGAATGTGGTTTGGAGATTGTTTATCCAATATGTGAAGTGTTTTTATTTAATGACCAATCACAGCCAGCTGTGTCGGTACTCTGGAAGAGGTCATGAATTTTTCATTATTATCTTGTTAAGCCTTCTGTATCTTTTCTCTATTCTTTAGTATAGTTTAGTATACCATTCTGTAATATAATATCATAAAATAATAAATTAGCTTTCTAAGAACATGGAGGCAGATTCACCATTTCTTTCCTGCCATGGGGGACCCCGAAAATACCACAGGTCTAGAATAGTGCTCAAATAAATAAACCTGAGTTACAACATCCCAGAGCCAACCCAGTGGAACAAGACAGCTGCAGCATCCTCTAAGGGCTTTAAAATCCCTCTGACTGAAGCAAGGCTGTCACTTGCAGACATTTCAGAGGAACTGATCAGTCACAGGGAAAACAAACACTGGCTCTGCACCGTGTTTGCCACTGAGGAGGCAACTGGTGGTCGGTGGCAGTTTACAGCACTGCCAGTTTCCTGATTAGCTCCCTTAGAAACAAAACAAGCAGAGATGACAGATGATGATGTCCCTATCACTGAGCAATAGTTTTTGCTATACAAATCATGTTATTTTCTGTTTAGAGGAGGCAGTGTGGTTATATCATTAAAGGAATTGCTGACAGCTTCTGCTATTAATGGTCCCAAATGTGCCTCCTGCCATCTGTGATGGGCAAACCACAGAAGCAGGCAATGATTGGCTTCCTGAACTACACTTAATGAAAGAGCAGGTTTGTTTTGAAGCACAGATCTGTTTCTTAGTGGCCCTTAAGAAAGCTCTTGATCTGAGTCATCTGCTTTGTAAAATGCGGTAATTTCACAGGGAAGAACCACGAATTTAAGGAGTACCTAAGTTTGCACTTAATGAATGTACTTTCATTATAAGAAAGTTTGGTGGGAACTGCCTTTGCTGGCAGGACAGTAAACCAGGAGCAGGGGGGTTTGGCAACCTGACTCTGAGGCAATGCTGTGTCATTTTGTGATGGGGGACAGTCTCTTTTCATTTTGCTATAACTGCAGCTATGGGGGTTAAACACTGCTGGGGTTAAACATTTTGCTGCACTGCTGGAGTTAAACGTTTTGAATAATTTTCTTTTCTTTTGCAACTTCAGTGTGCTATTTTTTTTCCTAGAAGGGTATGTTAGTCAACCAAGCTGGGGCTACAATGGCAGTCCTATATTTCTCGCCTCAACTGTTCAAAAACTTCAAAGAATCATCTTGAAAAACAGAGCAAGCTGAAAAATGGCTGGGCTGGTTTGTGGGTTTTTTAATAAATCAACAGAAACCAACTGACTTAGTGCTTGATGATTGCTCTGAGGATTTCTGCAAGCACAATGGAAGGAAAAAAACCACACAAGACTGAATTTCACCAACTGGTCAAGTGCCAGCAAAGGTGGCTTTGCTGGCAGGCAAGTTAGATCTCCAATTTATCCAACATAATGAACACATTTTCCCTTTTATTTTAAAGTGAAATTATAATCTATTTCTGAATAGAAACGTTTCTCAGCCCTCTAATATACAGTCCACTAAATATACAGACCTTATAAAGCTGTAAAAGGGCTGTAATGAGGTTCTAGTCATGCTAAAAATTGTCTTTATTGAAATTTTCAGGTGCAGCATTGCAAGATGGATTTGCATCTGCTTTGACTGTCCTCAGAACAAGCATTAAAACTTGCTCTGGAATAGAAACAGGTGAATGCCAAACTTTTCTTAAATAAGAAGAAAGGGAGTCCTTGAAAGTGAAAATGAAGAAAGCTGTCCATTGTCGCAGACATCTTTTCACTAAAAATCCTTTCTTTAGGATTTTTCCTTCTGAGAAGCTGAGAGGGCTCAGAGAAAGAATGTAAACAATGGTTACCTGCTGCTATGGAATGCAACAGGTGGATCTGTGATTGGCCCATGTTGGTTTTGTATAATTTATGGCCAATCAAGGACTGGGTTATCTCGGACAGAGTCCGAGAGAGCTGCCTTTGTTATCATTCTTTTCTTTTCTATTCTTAGCTTAGCCAGCTTCTGAGGAAACCTTTTCCTTTCCTATTTCTTTTTAGTATAGTTATAATGTAATATAGATACATCATAAAATAATAAATCAAGCCTTCTGATCATGGAGTCAACATTCTTGTCTCTTCCTTCACCTGAAAACCCCTGTGACCACTGTCACAGTCGATTTTTCCCCTTCTCAAGCAAACAAGACAAATAGAAATATTTTTCTCTGCTTATGATGGAAAGATAAAAACATCCCTTTAGGGTCAGGTACAGGACACAAAAGTGAAGTGCTGATGTTGCAGGAAGTCCTGCCATCAGTTGGAGCAGCCAGCACACGAAAGACAGACCTTTTCTTGAATTACATTATGCTATTCAGTTTTCAAAGAAAAGTTAGGGGGGGCAAGACTTGCTATGAAAAAAAACCCCATAAACTGTAAACAGTTTTTGTTGACCCAGGAAAGAGCAGCAAACAAGGTGGGTGAGGGACAGGAAGGGCAGCATAGCTGGAAATGTTGCCTGAAAGAAGCTCAATCTACTCTTCTACCACAGCATTTGCATACCATGTTATTTCCATCGTGAGTAATTAGTGAGAAACAAAAGCTACTCATGGCAGGATAAGAACTGTCATAAAGAAATCAGTGAAAGCATCAGGTGATGTCTATTAAGACCAGATTTAAGAGGGTCATTATTTTAATTTTAGTATTGCCAGCATAAAACATAATTTAATGCAACAGAACCCAGTTTTTATTTAGGCAGTTACCCCACTGGATTAGTATCATAATGAAAAAAAAAGCAGGTCAATATCTGTATTAAGCACTTCTAGTGATGTATTAATTTAAAAGTGCTCATGCTTAGTCCATCCTGGGAGAGGAGAGGAATCTTTGGGGTGGATCTTTGATTTGAGGAAGGAGTCATAGGGTCCCAGAAAGGTTTGGGTTGGAAAGGACCTTAAAGCTCATCTCATTCTGCCTGCTGCCATTGCCAGGGACACCTCACCCTGTACCAGGTTGCTCCAAACCCTGTCCAAGCTGGCAGCAGATAAAATGTCTTGTCTCTGAAGGATCCCTGGGCTTGGAACCTCATCCCAGGGACTCAGCGATGAGCAGTTGTGATCCCATCCCATGTCCATGTGCAGGGACTCAGTTCTCCATCAGCACACTGATCTTCAGCAGGGTACAGCAGGGGAATGAAGAGGAGAACGCAACCCTGATCCCTCTCTTGTGTGTCTCAGCTCTCATCTGGAGCCTCACAGACACGGATCAGAAAGCCAAGGCTTTCCTGCCAAGGGGAAAAGGCCAAGTGCTGCTGCACAGCCAGTGCTTTGCCATGAGACCCTCCTTACAAGCACCACAAGGGGCAGAGTACCACTACATGTTGGATTTTGGCTGCTTTTTTTTACTTCTGTTAAGATTAGGATTGAAGGTACTCGACATGCTATTTTGCATTTAGGCTTAGATGTTTATTTTCTATTAGCTATCTTATAGTCTTACAGTAGTGAGTTCTGCAGTATTTCACTAATAAGGTACAAAATGGTTACTACCCTTTGCTACAAGGCTTTTTAAGGTTAAACTATCTAATTAAAGAAATGACACTAATTATTTTTACTTTTAATCTATAACTAATCACTCAAAGTCCACAATGTGGACTTGTCTGTCTAATTACAAAATACCACCCATACCCATGAAGGAGGAAGAAGGTGAAGAAGAAGGACTAGCTTCTGTCTTAAAACTTCTATCTTGTTTTATATATATTACTATGTTCTACAAGTTTAAATTTTCTACCTTGTGATATTATACACTTCTAATCAACGATATACTTGTAATCTTAGTGCTATCAATCAATTTTGGAAGCCTATTCTATGGCTTCAGGTCAAATGTAGTGGTTTTTTTGGGGTCAGAGTCTGTCAGCACAGAAAGTCTAGAATTTTTAGCACCTAGAATTCTAACAGCAGAGGAGATAAGGGAGAGATCAAGTTTGTGCATTTTCTCCTTCATTTACATAAAGTAACTTCAGATCTGAGCAGAAAGCTGGCTGCAGAATACTTCGGGAAGAAAAATCACTGAAAGGCAGATTTGCTCACAGTTCTCATCTTGGTGTCCTTTTGCAAACAAAATTCTCACTAATTCGTGTATTTGAAACAGGATTCTACACAAATTTGCTCAGCATCCTCAATGTATATTTATTTAGCTACCAGAATAAAAGCCAGTCAGTCACTGCATTACCGCTCTGTGAAGACATCTCAAAAGCAGAACCCAAATTGTCTTTTGATATTTGAAATTTTGTGTCCACACTGGGACAGTGGGAGGTTTCACAGGGAATTGTGAACTATTACTACTTCCAGGTAGATAGGGGGTGAGTCTATGTGAAAAATGAGTATTTTATGATTGGCTTTTCACAAATATTAAAATGAATATTGTATGTGTTGTGTTAGAAAGTGATGCTGTATTAATTCTCTTAAGTATTGTGTCAAATATACTTTTAGGTTGTAAAAAAATATTAAAATAGGAACTATGCTACGTAGGATACTTTTTTTAAAGATAGCAGCCACAGGACACCTGAATCTTTCAGAGAAAGAGAATTTATTGCTCCATTATCAGGAGAAACGAACTTCTTCCCACCTTGAAGGTGCTGTCAGGATTCAGAGGCAGAAGTTGGCACTGCCCAGACAGAATCCTGTGTTTGAATGGAATTTATGCATCATTGATGAGCTGTATGAATATGCAACAGGTTATTGCTTTTAAGGGTTAATCCTCTGTTAACATGGGTCGTTTTTCAGGCTTGTGCTGCCCAGAAAAAGGTACCTGGACGTCTGTAACTCTTTGTCTCTATTGTCTCCTATTGTCCTAATTCAGAATGTCCAAATTATTATTACTCTAATTGTATTACTATTTTTATAACCATTTTATTACTATTAAACTTTTAAAATTTTAAAACCAAGTGATTGGTGTTTTTCACAGTCTAGATGATGTTTAAGGTCCCTTCCAACACAAAGCATTCTGTGATCCAGCCATCCATCCAAATATGACAGGGAGAGCTGGGTCTGGGATAGCTGGAGATCACAGAGGCTGTGCAAGAGCTGTCATTTCCAAGGGATTTGTGTCCTGTAGTGTCCTGGCAGCAGCTGCTGTGGTTGCTGACAGGATCTTCTGGGGAGGGATGTGAGTGCCTTTCCCTTCTGGGGCACTGCAGAGCCTTGTCAGGTGCTCCAAAGCCTCTGCAGGAAGCTGCCAGACAGGAGAGTCTTATTCAAATGGGCAGGAACCCCACGTGGAGACAGAGAGAAAAACAAGGCCAGGGAAGACATGTGTGGGGTAAATAACTAAGAAAGCACAATGCTGAGAAAACGAGGGATCAGAGAAAGCAGCAGAAATCTGTGTGCTCATTGGAATGAGAAGTGTGACATTTAAATGACCCAGGAAGTTTGTAGGAGCAGTCAATCAGGCGTGCTGTTACAGCATTTAAGGGATTTCAGGCCATAAGGCAGTGGCACCTGCCTGAGGTTGGCCAGAACCATGCTCCCCCCCTGCCACATTATTGCTGAATTGTCCATTATAGGGGTTTTAAACCATTTTCTGAAGCATCTGCTCTTGGCTCCTGTCAGAGACAAGGCACCTTTGCAGCTCCAGATGAACCATTGCTCTGATGTGTTATGACAATTCCTCTGTTCCTACAAATGTCTAGATTAAACTCCATTTTCATTCCAGCTAAATGGTCCACTTTACAAAAATAGCTCCTGGAAATACTTGGTGGAAAAAAGAGAGGACAGTAAGCTGAATATCTTGCCACTACAATAATTAAACTATCATCTCAAGGGCTTTGCCTAGAAATGATTTTAATTGGAATTGTATTATGCTGCACAGTGTAATGGCAGGCCATAGGCATTCCCAGTCAATTGACAACCCACCACACCAGATGCAGGAGATTAGTTCGATGCCTGTTTAGTTACTCTGGTGGCCTGCTGTGACAAACCCTCTGAAGGTGAACCTGGATTGCAGCAGTCCTTGAAAGTAAAGAAAACATTAACTCAGAAGCTGGGACAAATTTAGCAAGGCTGACAGTGCCAAAAGAGCTCCTTGCAAGAACAATGAAAAATTTTCCCTGGGGTTTAAGCTAAAAAAGGGCACTGAATGATTTTAGAGAAAGTGGAAACTCTTTTGATTTTAAATCCTTGTAAAGCAAAGTCAAGTTGAAGCTGTCACCGTAATCTGAATGGAAGTTTCATTTCAAATCCCTCACAGCCTATAATGTTCTGATTTTAAAGGTTAAACAAGCAGCCAAAGCACAAGTTTATTAACCCTTGTATTCTTTTTCCCAAACCCCAAACCATCTAAACATAAACCAGCTAAACTAGCTGGAGGCCAAATATAACTTTGTAGCTGACAGCTGGTGGAAACAGTGATGGAGGAGAAGGAAGAGCAAGAAAACAGGAGCTCTACCAAAGTAAAAAATGATGTCTTAGAAGATTTTGTTCATCTTAAACTCCTGGCATCAGCGGCTTCACAAAGGAGAGTGAAGGAGAAGGAAAAGTTCTCCTTGGAGCACTTTAACAGACACAAACATAAGGAAAATGTCTTGCTCCTCTTTGCCAGTCTGATCTGTCAGAATGAACAATTCCCAGTCCAAATCAATCTCCTCCTCCTACTTTATCAAATTTCTTTGTTTTACATCATGCTGGCCAAGATTCTTTACAGCTCTCCTGAGTCCTTTTTTTTCCCCCCTGCAAAACCTGGGAGATACAGCTCTCTTCCCTCCAGAAGAGGGAGGACTTATGCTAATTAAATTGATTTCCCTTTAGGAAGGGGGAATGTTCTTCTCTTCTGGTGTTTTCATTACAGTATTACAAGCTCTCCTCTTCTACAGAAAGCAAGAAACACAAATGACCTTTTCCAGGTACGAAAGAATTGCCAGGCAGCAGGAATAAAGATCCACAGGGTTGGAAAGACACACACAACATACAGAGAGGGAGAGGAGATATTTCACTATAAATAAGAGTATAAAAATTCTCAGAGCATGGATGTTTTTATGGACTCCCAGTGAAGGAATGGCTTCCAAGAAGCTATCCATAAGTGAAAAATCAAGCATCACCACATTGAGATAGACCTGTTATTGCTCTGGGTTTATTATTTACTTCCCTGACAGCTGCCACTCTCTCTTTTATCAAGGCAGCCACTTACTGGCATGCAGCCTCTCTCTTGATTTACATCTCTAAATCTGTCACAAGAAGCTGAATGACTGTGTGGCAAAGTCTTGGAGATCTGATGGCTTCACATCTCTTATCAACCTGACCCATTTCCCTCTTCTGCAGAGGAACACCACAAACCCACTGCTCTTCAGCCCTGAGAAAGGAATGAAGCTTTTCTCAGAGAGCTGAGGGTTAACATGGCATCCATCCCAAATCTCCTGCTCAGGGAGATTCATGGGTTTGCCATCAATAAAGAAAGACAAATTGACTTGCTCTGGTCACAGTCTTTCCTCCAGGTGCTCTCCCTAAGGAATGCACCAGGAATCACTACATGAAGAGGAATGGACTCTGCAAGATACCTCAGTTTTGGGTAAGAAAATGCTGGGTGGTTCTGCATGACCCAGTTTGCTCAAGTTGCTTATCTAAAGCTCTGAGCACCGTCAGCATCCCAGTCTAAATAACCAGAAACCACAGCCACAACAGAAGGGCCAACAGCACAGAAATACTTCCCAGAAGACTTCAACACCCTTCATTCCAGCAGAGAATTCTGAGAAATATGCTGGTTTAAGCTGGCTAACATCAGCAAGTCAAATCCTAAGGATTAAATGTTGATATATGATGTCTCAGGAAGGTTTCAGGTCGAAAACTGAACTTTTGAGTGCATTTGTGCTGGGCCAGGAAACAGGGTGATACATGGGAGAGTCTGCACTCTTGTTGCAGATATGTAGCAAGAGGCAGAATACAGAATTATCAACACTACCTTGCAAGTAAGACTTTGTTGGAAATCTGATCACAGCCTTTAAGATCCTCTAATATATCCATAGTTAAGCTCCATGTTTGCACTGGGGAAGCACAGCTCCAGCACTGAGGGTTTCTGTGTCTGTAACCATTTGTAATTAGGGAGCTTTTGTACAGAACAGAGATTTTCTGGATTTCGTGACCAAGCTGACCAGAACAGCAGCGGGCGTAAGAGAAGGGAGTACAACTTCCATGAAGTGATGCCAACAGTCATAACCTGACCTAAAGGAACAATCACAGGGCCCTGGAGGCAAGAGAGAAGCCTCAGGATGTGCCAGGAGGTCTGGAACCAACTGCTCTGGGAGCAGGGTGCCCTGGCATCTGCCCAATGCATTCCCCTCATGTGAATCTGCTCCACAATGTCCTCCAGCTGCAGTAACTTATCTGTCACTGAGGACACCCTTTCACTCTCACTGCTGAAAAAACCATTTCCATCAGAAATGCAAAGCCAAGAGTCAAATGTCAGAAAAGGATTATTTACATCACAAGAAGCAGTTCCACATCATTGGAAATTTTCTGTCTGCATTTCGTCTTATGTTCTGGAACTGGAGCTGTTAAATTAGGTTCAAATCCTGTCCATTGACTGCAGAACTACTCAATTTCATCTCCCTAATAACATTAAGAGTGCAGTAGGATCCTTCCAAACTAAGGGTAGGACGATCTATTAGCATTTCAAGTGTATTTTCATGCAGGATGACTGATACTAATATAAACAAATTCTGTAGAATATGAGTAGTTTCAATACATTATTTACTGAAACCTGAAAATAGAACCACTGCTTCACCAAAGGTACAATTTAGGCTTTTTAGGAGACTCCTACAGGATTTATTAGAGATGAAATTAAAAATATTATATAAGGAAATATAAACTCTTGGGAACACACTCTTCTGAAATAGAAGGATACAATTCTTCCAAAGGATGTCTGAAGTGCCTTTTTTTTTTGGGTACACTGTTTGTAAGGTTCTTGCATAAGTAATAAAAACAGAAGAACTTTTTCTGCCTTTTAAGATGTTTCTATGTCAGACTAAGCCCACAGGTGAAGTCATGTGCATTTAAAAGGCAGCTGTGTGTTGGAATCAATGTGCACAAGTAAATATTAAAGAACAGTGAAATTGAGTCAGGAGTTAGCATGAGATACAGGTAGAAGGTTTTAAATTAGTTGGTTCCAGGAAATGGCCCATCAAGAAAAAAATAAGCAGAAGAGTTAGATTAGTTAGATATAATTAGATTTAGGATGAGGACTAAAGCACAGGTTTTACTTTACATGTGGTTTCAAACAGTGATATTTGAAGTACATGAAAAAAATCTGTCCAGAAAACAAAATCCACAGCTCTGCTTCATGATGGAAATTACCTAAGTGAAAATGTATTTTTCCATAAATGAGTCCTGAAATGTTTGAAACTATAAATGATCTCCCTTTTTCAGCTATTTCCACCTCCTTTTAATGCCTTAGTTGGTTATCTTCACGATAGCTGGGTTTTCCTAGCCCAGGATTGATGGATTTCAGAAGTGTTTGTGGCTCTGCTGGCAGCCCTCAGGCCCCACTGAGGGCAGAAGGGGATGAGCAGGCAGTCAGGAGTGATAGCCCTTCTCCTATGACCTCCAGTTTTCCTGACAGGCAAAACACCTCACACAGCTGTAAGATAAAGGTCTGGGATGATTTTTGAGGCCACAAAGACTCTGAAAGTCATTTTTATATTCTTTATAATGGTATAAAAAAGGGACAGTAGCAATACTAGTGCTATAAAATGACTTTGTGAAGAATCTCCCCTGATCTTCACACTCCAGACTCTCTGTCACAAGCACAAGTCTAATGTTTTCATTCATCATCTCAGCCTAGATAAAAATGATCCATTTTTTGAGGAGCTTATTGTCTTTGGATTACTTCTTCTAAACACAGAGCCTTATCTATTCAAGGTGGATGCCTGGTTCAACCATGACCTTGTCAATCTCATTAAGTCTTGAATGAATTTTCTCAAATTTTCTTATCAATCAAGGTAATTGCTTTTTGCAGGAAATCCAATCTTCTGTTAACCACATCATTACCTGGTGATCGAAGTCCTCAAACTCTGTGTAAGCTGGAATCACTCAAATTACCCAAGAGAACAGAGAAACCTAAATTCATAAAAATCCCCACAGGTAATTTCCATTTCAGCAACTATTCCACAGTTTGTTAAGTACCTTGAAATATTTCTCAGAATTAAAAATACTTTCACATCACAGTTCTACATCAGGCTTTGCAGTCATAAAAGATGACACTATCCTTGCAAAGGCTGTGTAAGATGAGAAAGGAAAAGAAGGAATGACAAAAACCTCTAGAAGAAAGGGGATTTTTAGCAGGGATCTGAAAACTATAGTAGATAAGAGTATAAGAATATAAGAGAAGTCACACAGATGGGGCAAAAGGTCCTTTCAAACGAAAGCCTCCCCAGCTGGGAGTATGAAACAGGAGTGCAGTGATCCCTGCTCAGAGCAGCTCCCTGACCAGCAGCTGCTTTCCTGGGCCAGGGCAGCCCTGTTGTGTTTAACAGCCCACACTGGCTTTCCCTGTTTTGATCCCACCCAGCTGATTTGAACCTACAGAAGCTTTCAGCACATGCAATATCTCCCTATTTTAGCCACAAGTGGCTTGGATGCCATGCTAATTCAGGCCACAGATAACTTAATGTGGAAATTACAGGAATGTAATTAAGAAGAAGGGTTTGGGGAGGGCTGGAAGCAAGTAAGGAAACTTGCTCTTCTGTTAATATAGACCACAGACAGATTTACCAAGAGGTGCCCTACTTTCAGAGAGACTGCATGAGTTTTTCTCCCACCAACACAACAGCAAGTGCTAGGGAGACTGGCACTGTGTGCTAATAGTTCGAAGCTTTTATAAATCAAAAATATTTATTTCACAGGCAAAAATGAATTAGTGCTTCTAGTACCAATTAATATTTTATTTCCATTTCCAGCTCTGATCTTTATTGTCAGTATTTGAGAAGAGAATGTATTAATGTAGAGATTTGTCTCATCCTCTCTCCTCAGGCTCTAGGCAGGCATCCTTGTCCTGTTAAGTTGGTGTGAATGCCATCATTGCCTTCAGTGCAGCCAAGGTATCTGCTCATGGTGTGTGAATCTGTTTCAGGTGCCTGAACAAAATCAGTAAATTCCTCCTCATGTAAAAATCTCATGTGATTAAGCACACAACCAAATGTATGGTTTAAGTAAATCCCATGACTGTGGAGCTTTATATATATACAGACTTTGTACAAATTTTAATGGAAGAAAGTATGGAATCCAGGCAGGCTCCTGAATGCCTCCCAGTTCACCCAGTAAACACTGACACAAATGCTGGGGGCACTGATTTTCCCTGTGATGGCTTCACAGAGGCCAGAACAGAGTAAAGAACAGAGGCCAGACTGAGTTAAAGAATAAAGCTAGGGATTTATTAAAAGGCCTCAATGGATGCACCTTGGGCAGCACAAGAGCCCAGCCAGGGCTGCACCCAAGATGGACCCAAAATGGTCACAAAATGGACAATTGGTCATGGGGTCTCTCACTTTTATAAGCTCTGGTCCATTTGCATATTGGAGCTAATTGTCCAATTTTAGCTTTAGATTATGAAGTCCCATCCTCCTTGTTTTTGTCTCTTCAGTCCATGTTGTTTGTGCTCTTGGGCCTGAGATTTGGATCATTTGTCCTTGGTCCCCAGCTAGGAACTGTTTTGTCTCCCTGCTCTGTGCAGAGAGCTCACCATTCCCAAATATGAAGCCCAGACCCACACACTAAAGCAGCTCAGAATCTGAAAACAATAAAAGCTAAAATGTGAGGCATCACAGTGGAGGAACAATTCACACACATTCATAAAACTGGTTGGGCAATACTGAGTTACAACCCAGAGCTGCCACATGACCAGAGGGACGTGTGTGAAGCCACTCCTGGAGCCATCTGGGTGTCCAGAAGGACCAGACATGCACATGCTGAGCAGAGGTGCCCACAGCCTGGACACAATGTGGGATTGCACTGCTTTGGGACAATTACAGCTCAAGGCTTCCGGAAAAGCTCAGAAAAGACCTGAGGCAGACCTGGGAGCTGGGGCAGACCCTGCTTGGTGTAAAGGATGAAGGTATTTTCCCCCTCGTGATGCCCATCTGGACCTGCACTTGTCCAGTGCCCAGGGCCACTCCAGATCACCAGTGGGATCCAAACCCAGAGCCCAGCTCTGCTCTGGAAAGCTGCTGCACTGTGATTACAGTCTGAGTTGTGCTATTTCCTCCCCCTACCCCCAGCAGTAACCCCAGGTTGTGGCTACAACAGAATAATGACTTTTAGGAAGGCTTCTGCAGACAGATCACTGAGGGGAACAGGAGCTCTGCTATCACCAGAGAATTGCAGCTCTGTTCTCGAGGAGGCAGCAACAAGAAAATGACTGTGATTGTACATTACAGTTCACCTCAGACAAACACAAGGAGCACAAGGGACCCAAGGACACAGCAGGAGACATAGGAGTGAGTGACACAAAGTCACCAGCCACTTGATTTTCCCTTTCACTTGACTTAAATCTTTCCCTTTTATATCTCTTGCTCTGGTCTCATAAGGAAAATAAATGCTGGATTTCCAGATAGCCTGCACTTGCAGAATGACTATATTTAAGCCTGAAAAACATTTTGGTCTGACTGAAAAATTTCAAGACATGTATTGCATTAAAAATAAGACAAAGGCAACCATGAGGTTTTCAGCTTTTCAGAGGCAGAATTCAGTGCCTGTCTAAGGTAGGAAGGGAAGCCTTTCCACTTGCAAACTCCAGGGCAGCTCTGCAGAACCTGAGGAGTCCTTACAGGATTCATTTGAATTCTATTAACTATGAGGAACCAATCATTGGCAATAAACTAAACCTGAGATAAAGAGCAGATGGAAAAATCCCAATAAAGATCCCAAAACACAACCAAGCAGCAGCTTCTCTTGTAAGTGAAAGGAAAAGATGATGTGGGTGCATAAGTGCTCTGAAGAAAGCTGCAGAAATGAGCATGCCCAGACTTAAAGCTGTGTGTTCAGAGAAAGATTCCCAAATTCCTGTTACATGGAAGACACTCACAGAAGAAGCTTCATCTTTCTCTGTCCCCCCTGGCTCTCACTGAGGTGAGGACAGGGCCTCTCCTGAGCACACAGGTCTGAGCTTGGGGCTTGGGATGGCATCCAGCAAAACCCATCACCCTCCACCAGCCTGAAAGGGATTGAAGAGAGCCTGGCCTCCCAAACCCAGCTTAGCTCATGGAGTGGAAGCCTATAAAAGCTCCTTCTGGGGATGCTTAATCCAGTCTGAAAGGCATCTCACACGCCTGCAATAATGACAGGATCTCAAGAAATTACATTATTATACAGTGAGAGCTTTATTTTATCAGTTTTTATTAGCCCAGACTAAGAGCTGGTATCCCCCCCCCAAGGACTCCAATCAATGATCAGGTTCTATCCTGCACCAAAGTGATTTTTACATGGCTGAGAGTAGGATCTCAATAACCTGTCACACCATTTCTATGTGCTAAGAACATACTGCTGACATTTAAGATTGGTTTATTAATATCTTAATTTTTTAAAACTCCTATAGCAGTGTGTTTACAGATGCAGAAGTCAACCTTTGCTTTAATTATTGATGAATATTCTTGCAACTTTTGTCTCTCATATTTTTGGATGATAGACAGAAGTCAAGCATTAAAAATATTCACTTAAAATTTCATTTTTCTAATGCTTAATGTTCTTTGTTGGTAGGTATGGAATTACCTGTAAAGCCAATTTCAAAGTAAAACTAATTATAAAATTATTGCTAAATAAATGATTGCTTCTTTGCTGCTCATGCATCATATAATTAATACCATGATGTGATCTAACATATTAAGGAAATAAGAATTTGCCATCAGCAGGCTGAAAGAAATTTGTTTATTAGTTTACTGTGATTCAATTTATGAGAATGTGCTTCAGTGATCTTTGCAAAAGAACTTTAATTGGAAATGAATATCACAATCTATTTACCACACCACTAAACCCAGTCTGCTACAGTTCATTTAAACTACACCTGCTACTTAATTTTCCAGTAAGAGAAAAACTTTGAATTAATACAATAAGGAGCAGTTAGAAAGCAGGCCTAGCACACTGCTGTTGCAAACAGGCTGTTTCTTGCATGCCCTATGAAATTCTGTGAGGAGCTCTGTGTGCAGAGTTTATCTCCACCTGCATTCAGCCACTCTGCACTTTGCTGCTTTCAACATGCAAAGTCTTGGCCTGCAAGAGCTAAAATCCACACCCAGCGTGCACATTCAGGAAAAACATATCCATACTTGGGACCAGGGATGCTCCTAAAGCAAGGGCAAACACCCCAAACCAGTCTTTCCATCTCTGTGCTCTCTGGAGAGTTAAACTGGGGAGAAGCCTCACGTGCTCCTGGAGAGGAGAATAAAGGAGGGAAACAGAGTGTAACACCCTCGTGGCCTAATCCCTGCATTTAAACAACAGTCAGGACAGTCCTGAAGGTCCTGGAGTCACTGGAAACTGTTAGTTGGAATCTTTTCCCAAGGACAGACAGCATCTGTGCCACCTTTGGTGGGCAAGGGGTCCCTTTTAGGAGTCTGCCAGGGATGAAGAAGGACATGGGTCTGTCTATTGTGATAACACTGCCAAGAATTCAGGACAGCAGCCCCTCCTACCAACAGATGGGGGGAAAATACCTTGCCAGGTTCACCAGAATTTACCAAATCACAAAATGACCAGGTTGGAAGTGACCATACAGATCATCCAGTCCAGTCCAACCCAGCCCCAACACCTCAACCAAAGCCTGGCACCCAGTGCCCATCCAGGCTTTGTTAAACACATCCAGGGATGGTGACTCCACCACCTCCCTGGGCAGCCATTCCAGAACTTTATCACTCTTGCTGTAAAAAACTTTTTCCTGATATGCAACCTGTATTTCCCTTGGTGCAGCTTGAGACTGTGACCTCTGGCTCAAGGCAGGTGTGAGCCACAGCACAAACCCCCCCACCTGGGCTAAGACCAGGAGACTTTCCCCCCAAATAATCATCACACAAGCAGCCCCCCATCGCCCTTTTCCCACTTGTCAGTCATTTCTGTGCAGCACTCTTATTTACTCTTGATTTAGTGAAGTTCCTCAACAGTGAGCATGCAAAAAACACAAATATATCCTGATGTAATATGTTTATCTTAATTAAAGAACAGGACTGCGGTGCAACACTCATCTCCTTCATAAAGCCTTTTCCAGCTTAACACAACTAATTAATAGGGTTCTTTTAACATGATTACTCTTTGTGTAATACTTTAAGAGATGCTGAAAAATTAATTCTTTCACAGGTTACACTCATATCATTATAATTTTTTATTAAAGATGCTTTGTGGGGTCAGCTTCTGACCCTGCCTTTTGGAAAAATGGAAAGCATTAACCACTGCAGAGTTATTACAGATTTATCACATCTAAAAAAGCTGGTATTGCACAGCCTCAGTGGGAGCTTTGCCCTCTGGCTAGTCACACTGCCTCTGACACAATTATTTTTTTCCTCTAGAAACAATGATTTGTCAAAATTGAAACTGCTCTCCCAAAGGAAGAGATTTCAGGGGATTTTTCCACACCTGGAAAAATACTGGAAAAAATTTAGAAATAACCAGAATATTCCCTCTGATTTCTTTGGGGGGAAAAATCTTAAAGGGAGGTTTGCATAAAACTGTTTTTCATTTTGAAATTTAATTACAGGTGTCTTTCCCAAAAAGTGAACTATAAAATAAAAAAGAGTAAAGATTGTAAGGAGATGTTGCAGTTGAGATTGCCACAATGCACAGAGCATCACCACACAATTTCAGAAAGCTCCAACCCATACACAGGAACACCTCACCTCTTCAGAAGGCTTCAGGCACCTGCCCACACACAGTAACACCAGGGCACCTCAGCAGGCTGCAAGCATCTGCCCTTCTTGTACTTCAGCCCAGCCTTTTATCCCCTCCTGTTGATGCCCTGCACCTGTGTGCCCTCTGTTCCCTTTGGTGGTTGCTCAGTGCCCCTGGGCACTCCATGGCTCGTTCCCTTCAATAGCATTCACCTGTCCTGCACAGCTGTGCCCACTGGGGATGAGGCTGGGCCCAGCCCCACTCCAATCACCACAAACTGGGTGCCTACAAACAATGGGACATCCCACTCAATGTCTTTGGTTCAAAGCCACCCCCTCTTCCCCACAAACTTGCACGGTCTGCATGTCCAACATTATGGTCAGGGAAATGTGCCCTGTGCAACCCCTTGAACCCCAGTGACAGCAAAGCTCACAGGAACTTCTGTTTTCTGGCTGCTGGTTCTTTAGTTGCCTTTGGTTGTGCTTCAGAAGGAACCTCATGTTCCTTTAGACCTTGGATATGATGCTCTGCATCATCTTTCCTCATGCTGGTATGGTGCAATTGAGACAACCACAATACACAGAGCATCACCACACAATTTCAGAAAGCTCCAACCCACACGCAGTAACACCTCACCTCTTCAGAAGGCTTCAGGCACCTGCCCACACACAGTAACACCAGGGCACCTCAGCAGGCTGCAAGCATCTGCCCCTCTCATTCTTCAGCCCAGCCTTTTATCCCCTCCTGTTGATGCCCTGCACCTGTGTGCCCTCTGTTCCCTTTGCTGGTTGCTCAGTGCCCCTGGGCACTCCATGGCTCATTGCTGTCAATGCTGCTCACCTGCTTCTCACAGCTGTAGCCCATTAAGGATGAGGCTCAGCCACTCTCAATCACCACAAACTGTGTCCCTATAAGGAGATACTCTGAAAATATCAAAAAGCAAATATTTTCACTGTCCACATGATTTTTTCCCCTGCTCTCTGAATGTATGAAGACTGTCAGATCACCTTTTATCTCAAGTGAGGATACCCTGGAAGTGTCCAAGGCCAGGCTGGATGGGGTTTGGAGCAGCCTGGGATAGTGGAAGGTGTCCCTGCCCACAGCAGGGGTGGCACTGGATGGGCTTTAAGGTCCCTCCCAACCCCAATCATCCTGTGACTCTGTACTATTTTCACAGGAAGGGATGCTTGGTTTGCACTGCATCTCACCTCCAACCTGGGGCTTTCAGGGAGTGCAGGAAAGGCAGGAGTGCTGCCAGCAGAGCCAGGCACTCGGGAGGGCTGGGATGTGCTCCATGATGAGTGGTGCTGATGCTCCCCCACATCAGAGATGAAGGAAAACCCTTTGCCAAGGCCCATTTCTCCCTGACTTCCTGCATGGGCCTAGGAGTTGGACCATTACATTACTTTTCCTGCTCCTAAATTGTTCCCTGCTGCCTTGTGGAAGTATGATTAATATTCTTCAGGACTCTGTTATTAATTCTTCATTACAGTGTAGTCACACAAAAGGCAAGGGGAATATTATGTCTGGCTTGTTGCACCTCACCAACCATTTCAATAAATATCTTAAAGAACAGAGGGTGTGCAGAGAATGAAGAGTACCAGGGACTGCTTACATTTTGCACTGCAGAATAGATCACTAATCTGTCTGATTTAATAAAAAAATTGTACAGAGCAGAGTTAAATCATAGAGCTGCATGTTGGAAATAGAGTTTTGTGAATGTGCCTTAATATATTCAGCAATGAGATGGATATGCATTATATATGTTATTTATTTTAGCTGCACAAAGGCAAAAAGGTGGCTTTTATATGCTATACTGTTCTAATAAATATGGTGGTTCCAAAACTAAATTATGAATGGCATTAAAAATGAAGTGCTTCCCAAACATACAACCTGTACATAAAGAATATCCTATGGGGAGAAAAAGAGCTAAAAGAATTCACCAGTGAATAAATACAGCACAGCATAATTACAGGCTCCTGTGTTTTTCAGCCAGGGTACAATCATACAGTTTACTCAAAAGTCTTCTAATAGCCTCTGGGTACATACTGCATTTAGGAGAAAGCTTTCTATTGTGAGCTCTCTCCCCTCCCTGCCTGGCCCTCCACACTCTTTAAATGTAGTTTTGGGAAAAGGTCTGCGCTTGAAAGGGGATGGAGCAGATTCTGGGAGAAATAATTGGCTTTTTTGAAGTTCTAATTCTGACCATTCTCCCTTTCTCAGATCCTCCCCAAGTCTAAATTCTGCTGATGCTCACAGCTATTTTTCACTTGACTCTGGCTGACCTTGGACCACATATGTTTTTCCTAGGTCCAAAATGTATTTATTCATTATCCTTCCCTGGCTATTAAAAAGAGGAGGATATTAATAATTAATTAATTCTAAGCTGTCACCCGACCATGTTTAGTTAAGGCAATTGAGCAAATCAGTCACTTTACAGAGACTGCACTACCATGGTAATCCAGCACGTGTGATCACACATATTCAGTGCCACGTGTGCCCCCTTTCCCCCATTTTCTATCTCCTGGCAACATGGGAAGAGCAAGAATATAAAGGATCAATTCTGCAAAGTTCTAATTGTTGTTCCAAACTTTTAGGGAGGAGTAATTCTGAAGTAATGTGACATTGTGAGTGCAGCTCCATCTGTTAGTGCCAATTAATTAGGGTTTCAGCTATTCCACCACCAAGCCCAATGAGAGCTGGTTCTGTTAATATTTCCCCTGCAGGTCACAGATACTCACAAAAACACTGTCAGTTTTGGGAGATTTATAAACATTTATATACAGTACTTTGACTCTTTATTTTGAGACTTCCACAACACAGGAAAAATCATATTGGAAATCCAGTCAGAAAGATCTTTCATAGAGATTATTGACTTTAAAAGGACCCAAATAGAGTATCTTAAATCCATTTGTCATTGATACAAATGGATTTACCTTTTTCTTGCTTTGATCAATGGGAATTTGGTAGTTTGTGAGGGAGTTAAGCTTTCCAAAGCTCTCCAAAGGAAAAAAAAAATAAAATGCTGCTACAGGTTGTGTTTGTGGAAGCACCAACTGGCAAGAATGATAAAATGTGACTGATTTCCTAAAGCACGAAATCAAAGCTTGCTTTGTTCAGAGCATTAGCACATTTTCTTTTGACTGTGTATTTATTATAGAAGGTGCACTCTAAAAAAGGAGAGCTAGAATAAAGCTATTAGGATTGAGATCATGGGGATATTGAATCAAACCCAAGTTCACCCAGTTAACCACTAACAGAGGGTTGTATTAAAATACATTTTAAAGCAGTCCTGGGATCCAAAAATAAACTGCCTAGATAAGAATCTGAATGGGCTCAAGAATCCAGGTATTTTTATGAATGCAGGCAGAGAGGCTAATTCCAAGTGCAGGACAGGCCATGGATAAAGGCAGTTTGGTCCCCCAACAGAAGTGGCTTACAGAGCACACACATTCTAATGAGAAGTGCTGCAGATGAACACTCCTGAGGTGACAATGAGACAAGAGCTTCCTCTCCAAACCCCACTCTTCCTACCAACCCCTCTCCCTCCCTGTGCCTTGGCACTCCTAAGAGTTCTCAACCACTCCTTTCTGTGAAGTACTTGCTGTCTCATTTCCCTCCTGCTCATCCTTCCCCTGCCTCAGCTCCTCTTTGTTCCCCTAGCAGGGGATTAAACATTATTCCCTCTCCCTCAATAACCAACCTCATCTCCAAACATCCCTGCAGCCTCTGCCATCCCTGCCTCATCTCCAAACATCCCTGCAGCCTCTGCCATCCCTGCCTCATCTCCAAACATCCCTGCAGCCTCTGCCATCCCTGCCTCATCTCCAAACATCCCTGCAGCCTCTGCCATCCCTGCTGTGGCATTCTGGCAGCTCTGAGTGCTGCCCCTGAAGGAGGAGCATGCCATGTTTATGGATGCACAATTCCCAGTGCCCAGGGAAGCAGCATGGCCAGGCTGAACCAGGACAAGGTAAAAGAGTCTTTCCAGAAGGAGCAAAACCTCCTGACTTCTCCTTCCAGGCTCTTGCCATCATATCCATTTGCCATGGAAGGTAAGAGTTCAGGATTAAACTGTGCAAACATGAATGATGACCATGGACTACTCCAGAACAGGCAAGTATGTGTATTATATTTCATCTTAAACAAACCTTTACTCTTCATGAGAACATGTGATAACTCCAGTCCCACATCTCAAAGGTGAGGTACAGCTCACCTCACATGACCTACAGGTTTTACTTGTTTTTTTAAAACAATTTTGGGATGAGATGAATCATTATTCAGAAAATAGCTCTTGATATCTCCAGAGACCACATGGGGAGGAACTTCCAGATGATTAGAGTCAGCTGAGATGGAATCTTTCACAGATAGATGAACAAAGTGTACAAAGCAGAAAGATTTAATGGAATATTTTGCCTGATTCTCAACTGAAATGTTAATTGGCTATTATTTGCAAACTACAGAATTGTTTAAATGTAGTTAAACAATAGAATGTAGTTAGAGAAGCAACTTGTATTTTACTTTGTAGCACTGATGTTCATTTGGTAAATTTTGGAAGTCAGACATAAGTTGGAATTGCCTCTTAACATAAAGACACATCTTTAATACTATTCTTTCTTACAAGATGCATAATTCACAGGAAAAATTTCTTTTGTAAGCAATAACCAGTTTCAGTCTTAAATGACTGATCTTCATACCCCAAAATAATCTCTTCACATTCAATGTAACAGCCAAACCTGGCAGAGAAAAATACTGAGGAAATGTAGTTACAGCTGACATGAAAATATAAAAGAGATCCAACAATAAAAAGTAAGCAATAGAGCTTTGATAAAGGAGTGTAGGGAACGCAATTCAGAAATATTCATTCATCAGATAGGTGTGGAGAAGTCTGCAGTGACATTCTGAATTTGGATTAACTGCACAGGTTTTGATCTGTCTCTTGCTACTTCACCCAGGATGTGTAGCAGAGAAGGTTTTCATAGAACTCAAATGAGCATACAGGACAGAGAAAGAGTAAGGAAATGCTGTTCCAAAAATCAAATGTGAACAGATACACAGACTATGAAAGTTTGGATTCATATTGCATATCCTGAAGAGATGTAACTTAGAGATTCAAAGCAACTCCAGTTACAGCTCATCTGCAGGAATGTGCTAAACCTGTTACTTTACTCATACTGAGTTAGCAATCCCAGAAAGGTTCTCTTAAATCAATGAGCCTGCTCTTGAGGTGACAGCATCACACCCAGGGCTCCTCCTGAGGGACACAAACACAGCACAGATGCTGGGACAGATCATCCCAAATATCTGCAGTGCACAGTGGGGAGCACTGGTCATCCTAATATTGACTCTTGGTTAGATGACAGATGCATGACAATGACAGATTCCCAGAACATGCCAAAGTGGAATTAGCATTCTCATGGAGTCAAAGTAGCTAAAAGAGAAAACGTTTTTTGCTTGGATTAAACCTTAATATGCCTTGACATCTTAAAGGTTTACTGCACATTTTTTGCAATCAAACTCCTCATACAAAGAGAGATAAAGTTCTGGATGAGGGAACAACCTCTCCTCCAGCAGGCCAGGCAGAAACACTTCACCTTTAGGAGTATGAGAACACTACTGCAGAGTATTTCCTGAACTCTGAACTCATTCATTCTGAACTGACCATTGGAATTCCCCACTCAGGAACACGTTGGAAAGGATCAGCTCTTGTCCTTATATTTTGGGGACAACCTTAAACACTGAAGAAATTCTCTGTAGAATGGCTCATCAGGGATTTCAGAGCAACCCACTGCACTGATCACAGACCACAGGGTGTCCTGATTATGATCTTCCTCTCCTGCTTCCAACATGTCAGGCCTGAGGGAGATGCCTTCGATCACAGAATGGTTTGGCTAGGAAGGGTCTCCAAAGCCCACCTTGTTCCACCCTTTGCCATGGTTCCCACTATCCCAGATTTCTCCAAGCCCTGCCCAACCTGGCTTTGAACACTTCCAGGGATAGAGAATCCACAGCTTTTCTGGGCAAACTGTGCCAGGGCCTCACCAACCTCAAATGGGGATACACACACAAGTGAAGAAGTACTAGTGCTCTTTTCAAAGTTCCTCATGCAACTTCATCTGGAATACTGTAAACTCTAGTTTAACAGCTTAGTCTAAGTGGAAAAGCTGGCAAATCCAACAGGAAGATATAGGAAATGAGGAGCCTGGAAGATGTAATGTAGCAGATCCAAACTAGGGTCTGAGTGAGGATGTCTGATGTGATAATGAAAGCTGCAAGAGAAAAGGTGATGTTTAAGGGAAAGAATTTAAGTGAAAGTATGAATTGAAAAGCATTAGACTCATGAAGGCTTCAAACAGCCTTCCAGTAGAAATAGTGGGGAGCAAAAAGAAAAAAAAAACCAAACGCTATTTTTATTTAAACAGAGCTTGAAACTACTCTTGAGGAATAAAACCCTCTGTGATTGCTACCTTAAGAATGACACCACAATATCTGTGGTTTAGGACATCAATTGATTTTCAGTGGGAGTAAAGGTAAAACCAGTGCACTAAACAAACCTCTGAAGAGTAGAGAATGATGGAGCACAGGAAAGGTCAGTCCGTTCCAAGAGGGTGGGAAGCATTCCAGCCTCTGTCACAGGCTAGCTGAACCCAATGGTTTTGCAGTCCTTTCAGTGGAATATGAAACTCTCCCTATGGCATTCAGCTTTTCACTCACACACATGTTCAGGCAGTTTTCAGTGACTGAGAATTGCCAGGCACACCAGCAGTCACTTGCCACCCAACCTTTCTAAAGGTCGCTAAGTTAATGGATCTAACATTTAGAGACGTGTTTTACCCTTTGTACAATCCTGTTAACTTCCACAGAGTAGCAAGGGGCAAGATTGCTGCAAACTTCCCTCCTTTGGTTAATTTGTCTGTAGAAAGACCTAGAAAAACTTGCAATACAAAAAGCATTTCATTTGAGAGGGAGAGCAATGGACACAGACATTATATGCAGAGAAGATGGAAGGGCAAATAGGAAGGGAAAGACATGAAATAGAAATGTTTTGGTAATAAATGCCAGCCTACCTGAATTTGAAGGCAATGAAAAGAAAAAGCAGATTAAAAAAAGATGCAAATAACAATATTTTGAATTGCTAAAGATATTGTTTTCTCTTTGGAATAACTGTTTTATCATACACGTTAAAATGTGTGATTTGCTTCATTAATCACACTCATTTCCCACCCAGAGGTAGGCATATGATCACAACCTGTTTCACAGGACTGAGATAAAAAGGTTGTGCTTTTATTTTCTTTCATTTGAATGTTCAGTCTGATTACTGTGAAAAACATTTCCACCCCAAAAAGTTTAAATGCTTTGTATCTGAATGCACAGGCTGCAATAGCCAGCAGCATCTTTTGCCTATCTGTAGTTGCAATTCCAAATTCCTTTTCTGACTTGGGAAAGAGAGATCAGTGATTTATTACTCTATAGGTTACCAAGAATAAAGGCTCTGATTCTAGATTTTTCAGCTTGGAGAGAGCAAAACCAGCTGCAGCATGAGTTGAAAGGGGAAGAAGAGGAGATAAACCCAAGCCACAGAAATGCTTTGACTTTAAACAACATTTAATAATGGAGGGAATAATGAGGACTTAAAAAACCCCATTCTGGACAAACTGAATGGAGCCCAACATTAAGGGTTAGAAATCACAGGGAAATTACTTACTGAATGATCAAAAGAAAGGAAAGGCAGGTCATTCTAACAAAGCAACTTAGAAAGGTAAAGTTCAGCAATTCTACAGCCTAAATGCTTCTCCCTAAGATGCATTAAGTTAAATTCATTTAATATGAAGAAAGCTTCTGAATTTACAGGCAGAATTTGTCTTTGTGCTGGTCCCAAGGAGAACAGGCAGGCGAGATCGCATTGAATAACAATCACGAGGAGAAGGGGAACATTTTCAAAGACAAAAGAAGCCAGTGCAGGACTGCCTGGAAAAGGGCATTATTCTCTCTGCAAAAAAGAGCCCTGGATGAACAACAGGCAGAGCTTCAAAGTATTTTTCAGTCAATATGTTAGTCAACCCAGCCAGAACTGCTTTTACAAAGGCAAACGAGTTCCCTGGTATTTATCACTGAAAGTATTGCTTGGGTATGAAATTACAGAGGATTCATTAAAACTGTGCTCTTGGGCAGGTGGTTTTCCTGGAAACTAAAAGTAGAAAAGATAAATCTTTAAAAAAAAAAAAAAAAGAAGAAAAATAAATTATACTAAAGTAGGAAACAGAAGTCAGATTCACAGCTGGTATAACCTGGAAGGGATTCTTTGCCTTCCCATTGAGGACACACTTGTGTGAAGCAGCTGCCCAATGAAAGCAGTGTCCTTCTTTTTCTCACCTATTCATCATTTTTACTTTCCTCCAGTCCTTGTTTCATTTCACTGCAACAATGAGCAGAAGAGATAGGGAGAAAAAGGTACTTGTTTCTCTTGGGTTTTCCCACCGCTCCCTGCCCCTCATCCACAAAGCCAATACTAATGGATTTTTCTTGGGTTTTACTTTTTCCACAAATGATATCCCAGTAGCAAATGCCCTGCTTTCCACAAGAAGAATGTTTGTGACAAGCCCCTGGCAGAGCTGGACCATGGCTCCTGGCTCAGCACAGGAATTACCTCGACACAGCAGCCATGGGTCACAGCCCAGCTCTGCACTGAGCAGGACCTGCCTGCTGAGGCAAGGGCTCTGTCTTGGTGTGCTCAAAAAATCCTGGCCTGCATCTTCAGCCCTTGTACTACAGCAGCCATGCTTTGGAGTTACACAAATGTCAACTCTCCAGGGAGGAAAACAGCACAGAAAAACAGGACACAGCTTTTCAGCATGAGAAAACTTAAATTCACATCTCCAAGTTAAGTGACCTCAGCTGATGTTCTTGTTTATTGCTTTAAATGTATTCTTTTGAAAGGTCAAGCCTGCATCTACCTGATTTCTTCAGTATCAGCCACAGCATCCCTAGAGTTGTGTGTCTTTAGTACTGCAAAGCAGAGGTGACACCCTCTTTGCCACTTGTTTCCAGAAGTTAGATGAGCTCCAAATTCAAAGGGTGAATTCTAGAGCTCCTAAACCAAGAGGAAATGTTCTTATCAACACTGGGTCTCATCAACCTGCACTTTAGTAAATTCCAGCTAAGCCTAATAGTCATTTTACCTTACTAAATTTGTTCTCTTCCCTCTGATAATTTGTGTGTGTGCCTGCTTCTCTAAAAGCTCCAGGTATAACAATTTTATTTATGTTAAAATAAATTGCTGCTTCAAGGAACAGGATAGGATTGGAATGTTCACAAATGGTAACAGATTTCTCAAATCTTCTCAATCTCAAACCTTGTGTGCCAGAAGGGATTGTGTGCACTTAGAGCATTTTCCTCATTAAACACCAAGTGTTGGGGCAATACAAAATTGCTGACATTTTTCTAATGTACCGTTGCTTTGGAATACAGCTTTTTATTCCATTGGAGTTCAAGTGGCTGGGTTGCATGTAAATAATTTAAAAAAGTACCAGCAAAACAAATTTACCTATGTTTTCTGGGGGAAAAAAGAATCAATTTAGCTGGCCAAGAGTGAAGAGAAACATGGCTACCCAAACTCAAGGAAACTCCAAAGCAGTAATTGGATCACAACAACAACAACATCAGATCATATTTGATTACATATCAAATGGTTTGGGAGAGCTCCATCTGCATTTATAAACATGTAGTGGCACTGGCCTTCTGATGTAATCCTTTCTTCTATTCTTTAGTATAGTTTTAGTATATAATTTTCTTTTAATATAATACATATCATAAAATAATAAATCAGCCTTCTGAAACATGGAGTCAAGATTCTCATCTCTTCCCTCATCCTGGGACCCCTGTGAACACCACCACATTTGGTGACCTCGAGGGAGGACCAGCCACAAGGGAGAGCTCACTCCCTCTTTCACTCCACTCAGGAGAGCTCACTCCACTCTCTTACAGAGAGTGTTTCTCTGCCCAGTTGCTGTTACATGATAGATCAAGATGAAAAGCAGAAAACCAGCCTCGGTACTTCACCTCCCTCTCAAAAGCTGCCATGTCCTCTCTACCTTTCTCTGGAACTAAATTTAAGTTCTTAAAATAGCCCAGGAATGTCTCCTGTGTAACAGCAGAAAACTTTTAAGTCCTTATGCAATATGAACAATACCCAGTAATCCAGAGCAGAGCAAATAATCCAAGACTTTTAATGTAATAATCTGAAGAGCTTTCCAGAATTCATTTTGGTGAAAAAAATGCTGTTTGTTATCTAGGAATGGCCACATTATTCTAGTTCTTATGATCAGCACACATCAAAAGCAGTGCAAAGTGCACAGGAACCAGCCATTCAGGGCCATTCCTGCCAGAAACAGCTGCTTGTGTTGATCCAGCTGTATTCCCTGAGCACTGGGATCAGTCACACTCCGTGCAAACCCACCCCTTCCCAAGTTTCTCTTTCCTGAGGCACACGTGGTAGAGGAGAAATGAAGCTCTGAGCCCAGAAGGAGAGTGTGGAAGATGATAGATATTCTCAGAGCAGGCAGCCTCACTAAATGCAGATGATATGCACTATATGATCCCATTTACGGGCTGTGCCTGCTCGGAGGCACGCTGCATTTGCTCCTCTCAACGGTCAGACACGGATTATCCTCATTGCCGCTTCTTTTACGGCCCACAAATGGTGAGCTAAGCCCTTCAGAGGAGTGCAAAGATACAGGCCCCTTATCCCAGGAGCTGTGTTAATTCATGCAATAAAACCTGGGGCTTAGGAACTCGCCTTACTCTCCTGCACATTGACCGAGTTCAGCTCTCGCTGTTTCTAAACTGGAGAACTGAAGGGGAATATGAGAGAATAATTCAGATTGTTACAGCCTGAAGGCCTAAGGCAATTAATGCTTCAATCGACAAAGTACTGCGTGCATTTCCCTAACAACCAGAAATATGCTAATTTAGGGAAGGGAAAAAAAGCCCCACAAACACAATGACTTCTAAAATTTGAACCTGAGAAGTTCAGACACAAAAAATATTAAAACTTTTAAACGGCACATTTATATGCAGGCATGGCGAGATGTTTGTCTCCTTCATTTGCATGCACACGTCTGGCAGAGACAGGCACGGCCTCCCCACCGAGCCTGGCTCGAGGACACAGCTCAGCCTCCCTGAATCTGGTTCCTCCCCACAGAAGCAGAGGTGCACAATAATTTCCTGCAGCACCTTGGAGGCCAAATCCTCACTCTGACAAGTGGCATCTTGCACGTGTGCATCTTGTCTGAGCCTTGGGAAGGGGTAAAACAGGAAGGGCAGGTGGAGAAAAAGCAAAGCATGAAGTTCCCTCAGGAAGGCTTTATCTCAGAGGAGAACTCTACCAGCCCCACAGAGCCCTGCAGGCATCTGTACCCAGCAAACAAAGAGCACCTCTGCAACCACCACTGCCCTGGCAGCAGCATGCAGAAAACTCTCAGCTTTTATCCATGTTTGAGTCTCAAAGATGAGCTGTGACTTCTAGAAAAGGAGATCTCTCTTCCTGAGGCAAGCATTTTACCCAAAATGCTAATAAAAATTAAAAACAATGTTCCCAGATTTATAATGCCTCATTCTGAGGAAACTCACTTGCTGTAAGAGCCTCTCCCTTTCTTTAGTGATTGTGTAAATACATATATATCTTCCTTTCGCCCAAAAGATATTTAACCATTTTCCATGCTGTTTTTGATTATAAATGAGAATGGGCTAAATTGTAAACCCCCACAACACTCTTCAAACAATCTTTTTTCCATTATAATTAATCTTTTAGATCATTTTATAACCATCTCAGCTATAAATTCATCCCCATTATTTGTAGTAAGTGCTGGCCTCATGTAAGCTCTTGATTCCAGCAAGAATGGTACATAGCTGTAGACTGTTTCTCCCTTTCCACCAATAATTTACCATCATGATCAGGAGATCTTCCTGGAGAATTGCAGAAAGCATCTGGGATAACTCACATTCACCTGCCCCTGTTACTGGCTTTAAGTACCAACCTACCCAGTTCATAGGTCAGCAAGTATGTCTGAGTAAACATCATTTGGGTTTTTGCCAGGAAATAAATGTAGTTATTGTGTGTCTAGTTATTCAGGAAGAACTTCCCACACCTGCAACTGGTTGGCAGCCAAACTGTAGCTACACATTAAAAATTCCCTCCAGGAAAGAATACATTGGGAGAGCACTAAGTTAACTGGTGTCTGTACTTACCTGGGAACTCTCAATGCCAGTTCCTGCTCTCAGCAGCTCTGAAGCTGCACAGAGCACCAGGCTCCCGTGCACAGTGGCCCCAAGCACAGGCTGTCAGTGCTGGCAGAACAACAGCTAGTGCAGATATTCATATTTCCAGATTGACTGTGCATCACACACATACCTGCAAGGCTGCAACACGGGAACAGCACCCAGACAGCACAAGGCTGCCAGTATTACCTTGACAGAGAGGCTTTTTTCATTTGTTCAGCAGACACAGCCTTTGTACTGCCAAGGGGGAGCTTCTGAGGGACTCTACAATGCTACCCCACAAATGTGCTGTCCCTTCACTGCTCAGTGTCACCGATGGGGCAAATGTCCAGGGAAACACAGCAATGAGCAGAACACCACACGGATATTCAGTGCACGTCAGGGAATGCAGACAATGTGACAGGGCTGAGGGGGGTTTGCTGCTGCAGACAGCTTGTACTACTACATTATTATTCTCTTTAGCTGTCACAGAGCAGACAGAGGGCTGCCTTGACTGGCCTGAATTTCCCAGTGTCCTCTGTAACATCATGGGAGCTCATCAGCTCCCCACACAAACATCTTTGATCCTCCTCCCTTGCAGTCTGCACACGTGGCACAGCCATCCTCAATTACTTTGTGAAACACTACGTTGTCTTTTTCATCCTTCTCCTAGACCTACCTCTTCCAAAATTACTGCAAGAAAATTATTAATAATAACATTTGCAATATCAGGGAAAAAACTTGATATATTTGCATGTTTTTTTTTTCATATAGACAGACATTAAACAGCTGCTTTTCTGAAGAAACAGCAGGAACACAACAGGATTTAATTCACTTGCAGTGTAGAGCTGCCTGCAATAATCACAAAATAAAGACCTGCCAATGGAGAAATCATTTAAGGCATCTTGAAGAACATAAAATATAAGACACTAACAACAATATCCTGCACATATGGTTTTCTTGAGTTTTATTCCTGTGCACAGGTTATAGATGGCTTTTCAAAATTAAAAGCAATAACAGAGCTTCTCAATAAATCACAATCCAGAAGTCACTGGTGAACACATTATGGCAAAATCTGCCTTGATTCCAGCAAATAACTTCTCCTAGGAGTTCTTGCACTGAGCCTCTCTCTTCTGATATATATATATATACTTTCTATACTATATCCCAGTGGTATATATTAGATTGTACTTCTTCCACTCCCATACTTCACAATCTCCTGTTTATGCTTATATAAATCCTGGAGCTTACATAAGTTCTTGGGAAGAAAGAAGAGGCCTGTGTGGATCCCAGCAGCACAATTCTAAATCCAACTGCAGCCTGTGATACAGACACCACCTGGCCGTTCCTGGGGCAGGGATGCAGCAATTTGCTGCTCTTCAGAAGATGTTTCAGGTCTTACACTGGACTTTGTTTTGCATTAACCTGCAGGATATTAAAACTTCAGCTCTTTCTGGTCAGATCCCCTTTGAGTCAATATGAATTCAAGGTTCGGATTTCTTAAACTGTGTCATTCTCCTGAAAAACTGCTTGACACTGACCCTAGGAAGAAAAATGTATTTTCCACCACGAAGTGCCACATTTCTCTTTTTATTAATCACTTCTTGATCTTAATAATACAAGAAGTAGTGTCAGAAGAGCTGACAACTTCCACAGCTTTGGCACTGATGGTACTCAGATGATGAAAGGCCTGTCCACTGGCAACACCTGAAATGTTCAATATATTGTGTTTCCACAAATCCTGCAGACTTTGTGAAAAACCCACTGTCCACAGTGTAACCAGAACTCCTGCTAAACCTCTCAGATTCTTCTGATTCCTCTCTTTCAGGAACTGCAATTTTCAGAAGCTGTCACATGTGTTTCAAAGTTTGACACAGAATAAACTGGCCTGAATGCTTCTTTTTCTATTTTAATTAAAGTCAAACTTCTACCTTCTTACTAACTATTTCTTTAAAAATGTATTAAACTATGAACTAAATATATGCATTATTACTCATCAAACTGTTTATTCCTGTACTGATTTTATATATATACACACAGGTTAAATATTTATGTGTTCCTTCTCCCTTTCAGACTAGAATAACTCTCAGTTCCCTATTCTCCTGCACTGGTGTTTCAACGTGCACTGTAGAAGTTGAAGATCATTTAGGTAAAAGCATCCTTAGGGACCTCTGTCTAAAAATTCCAAATTAAGTGGTTTTTTTTCCTATATTAGTAGTGGAGAGCTGTCCATATGCTTATGTTAAGCCTGACAGATCTTTGATTACCCCTTAGCTTGTAGTTATGCAGCTCTAATGCAGTTTAGATACATTCCATAGTTGTTAATGGCTCAACACACTGAGACCTTGAAGAATAACAACCAAGGTTATTTAGTAATGTAACACAGTAAAATAAAATAGACTTCACCATGTGTGCAAAAGTTGTAAATGCTTTGCTGATTTTAAGGCATATGTTTCTTTAAAGTTCTCAGAACATAAATGATTTAACTGCTACAAACACAAAATCACAAGCCAAATTCACTGCAAACCTCACAAGCTGCAACAAATAGGTGAAGGCATAAATTGCTGGCAATTAGGAGTTTGCTGAAGAGGGCATTTAGGGGAATTGCGCTGATTCAGAGAGATGAAATGCAAATCTCAGGCGCTCCATGCCCAGGGCACTGCACCTGAGCCTGGGCTGAAGTACAGCATCAGCAAGTCCTGCCCAGCACAGGGACCTGAGGGGCTGGAGCACAGCAGGGAGCCTGGATGTGAGCAGGAGCTGGGCCCCTGTGCCACTCTGAGGTCCTCCCACACTGCAGTCAGAAAGCAAAACTGCACAAGCCAGCGCTGGTTGCACCAGTCCTGCTTCACCTGCAGACCTGAGGCACTGGCAAAGTGGGAATGGCAGCTGCCACCAGAGAGTGTCCCACTGCCTCCAGGTGTCCTGTGTCTTTGTGGCACTGCAGGATGACAGTGGTTACCCTAAGGAATGCCCAGGCCACAGCTGCAGGAGCATCATTTCAGCTCCTGGAGATGAACACGGCCTAGTGAGGATGTTCAGGGATGGGCATGGACCAAAAGGTCCTGTGAGTCAGGAAACCTCCATCTACTGAGTTCCTTCTCGACCCATGTATTCAGGTTTTAACAAATCCTTGTGGAGCAGTCTAAGCTGTGGCCAAGGGTTGGGGGCTTTGGTGAGGTACCTCTGCCAGGATCACAGTGCCACTTCTGTAGGGGCAGGCTGGAACTGAAGGGTGATGACACACAAGCCAAAGGGAATCCCAGAATCCCAGAATTGTTAGGGTTGGAAGGGACTCCTGGAAACCATCTAGTCCTATCCCAAGTACAATACAGGAGGAAAGGAGCACGGTTGAAGGTCTACAATGCACCACACACAGGAATCCTACACAGACTCAGTGGAGCCAACACACAAATGGAACACAGTAGCTGTCCCAGCTTTGGCAGGCAGGAATGCCAACTCCTTACCCTGCCAGCCCTGCTAGCAATCCTGGTCTCAGGACAGGCACACATCAAATCCCAAACTGCTGTGCAAGTGGCAGATGAACTTGCTTACAGAGTCACACAACCTCCTGGGTTGGGAGGGACACACAAGGATGAGTCCAGTTCCTGGCCCTGCTCAGACACTCCAGGAGTCACACCCTGCGTCTGAGACCGTTGTCCAAATGCCCTTGCAGCTCTGGCAGCCTTAGGGCTCTGACCATTCCCTATTCAGTGCCCAACGACCCTCTGAGGATAGAACCTTTCCCTAATATCCAACTTAAACATCCCCTGACACAGCATCAGGCCATTGCCTCAGGTCCTGTCACTGGTCCACACAGTGAAGAGATCAGTGTCTGTCCTCCTCTATCCCTCATTAGGAAGCTGTAACTGTAACGAGTTTCCCCTCAGTCTCCTCTTCTCCAGCTGAACAGACCACGTGCCCTCAGCTATTCCTCACATGGCTTCCCCTCAAAGCCCGTCACCATCCTCATGGCCTCCTTTGGATGCTCTCTGATAACTTAATAATCTTTCTTATGTAGCACAATACTCAAGGTGAGGCAAGCCCAGAGCAGAGCAGGACATTGCCCTCCCTCACCTGACCATGCTGATACATCCTAGAAGTTGCCTTTAGCAAGACTTAAGCCATGAGAAGTCTTTTTCTTTCCACTCCAAGGACGTGGTTGATAAGCCAGGACTGCACTTAGCATCCAGTTGTTGGTGTTCATGACTGCTTGTGCCTCTGTGCTGTGCATGCAACGTCCCCTGCCCTCAGATCAAGGGGGTTCACTGGCCACTGGCAGGAGGAATAATTTTGTTGGGATTCAGTCTATAGCTAAAATAAGCTGTAACACAAGCCAGGCTCAAGGGAAATCCATTCAATGAGCAGCTTGAGCAAATCTGTGTTCAATTAATGTAGCTTTTCAAACACTGTGACAGTGTTTGTGCTCTGAGAAGATGGTTAAGACATTGCTGCCACCAATCATTACGGCTGTTCTCCTTCCTCTCAGGAAGCAGTGTCAGTCCAGGAAGGGAGCACAATTAGCAGTAACAAGAGAGTATGTGGGGGAGTGCAGGATGAAAGGCAAAACTGAAATTGCTGTTGAGGCATTCTTTTGGAGAAAAGGAACTTATGAAGAGAAGATGTGGACACAGAGGTGAAAGATGGAAAAAAGAGGAAAAGATGAAACCTTCTGAAAGGAGAGAAGGTAGAGAAGGGAAACATATAGAGGGAAATCAAACAGAACCTGGAACTTGAAGAAGGAAAAACATTATTCTGCAATCCATGGTACTCAGGTTGCCTCCTTTTAGGTAAACTATCTCCTGTTTTCTTGCCCTGCCCTCCTTGCCACAACTGCCCACTTATTCCATTCAGTTGGCACAGATGAGAAATAGCACCAAGGCACAGAATGAATATTACTGAACAGCCTTTTTCTGCCAGATATAATGTCCAGGGCTGAACTCTGCCCCATTTTCTTTGATTCATTACTCACACTCTCTGTCCTGTCCCCAGACACTTGTTTCCACAAAACCTTAGGGAGTTTGCCCTCTCAAAATGTGCTGCCCCTCCCTCTGCTTTAGCTGCAATTAGCAAACAGGTTCCAGGTTATTAAAGGAGGATTGACAAACACACAGAGGGCCTGACAGATGGACTAATTATATAAACCTTATTTCCTCAGGCATCCAGGCTGAAAAGAGGACAAACCATGAGCAACACGAATCATGCTGGGAGTAAAGAGAAAGTGTGTAGGTAGGTGGCTGAAGGGATGTGGGAGCAAGGGAATACAAGAGGAAAGAAATTGCTGTAAGGGAGTTGAAAGGGAGAAGAATGAGCAATAGAAAGTGGTGATGTTACTGGAAGGGGTCTGGAGTTATGTGTCAGGAAAGGCAGCTGGTTTTGAAGGGAGAGCATGTTAGCTGGGGTTGTAAAGATGCTCTGTAACACCAGGAGAGCCCTGGGAGAAAGAGTTTGCTGGGAACGTGATCCAGGAAGTAATAAAGGGAGCACAAGAAGTTGGAGGATGAGGTAAAGGACAGAGAAGCTGTAAATAACTGTTGAAGTCTTCAAGGGATGAAGAAAAAATGAGGAATAGAATAGATCTCTCCTTTGTGCAAAGTGAGATTCACCGAATTCGATGTTGCTATGGTGATTTAGACCACCTGAGGACCCAGGTTGAACTGTTTAAGGCAATGCATATAATTATTCTTTTTATTTTCACAAATAGTTATTTCAGCCTCTTACTTACATATAATGTGTTTTATAATTCAGAATTCTGCCACAGTTCAGCAGCTGGCTGAAGTACTTGCAATACCAAAAGTAGTAGCAGCCTTGACTGGAAAGGTGCAAATAAGAAGTGTGTTATGAAACAAAGGCACTTTACAACTTAAATGGTATCTGAAAAAAATATGGTTAATTTAACAGGTAAGTATAAAAGAGGAGAGAAGTAAAATCCAGTCTTTAAAAGATTGGTTTCATTTAAAAAATTAAAGAAAGGACAGTAACAAAGGATAGAGAGCTATGTTATCCAGCATAGACAGCAGGGATCCAAGAATCCAGCATTACTAGAAACTTCTACAACTTCTGATATGTTATTTAAACCCTGATGCTTCTGTTTCACAACTTGCATAATTGCTGGAACTAAAGTTACCCGAAGGATGCATTTTGAGACTTCAGTAATAATTCCTAAGTGCTTTGAAAAGCACTACATCATGTAAGTGAAGAATGTCATTATTAAAATTGTGCTTCAGAAATCATCACTAACAAGGGTTTGTTCTACAGCTAGAACTGCACCAAAGACTGTTATTAGCTTGCAAATCACAAAGCTCCCATTGACTCAGGAGAGCAGCAGTGGCAGAGCAGTGCTGCAAGGGGAGGGTAGGGACACCCAGCATGAGAGCAGAGGAGCCATTGCTGGGCTGGGCAGGGGCAGCGTGGCCATGCTGATGTGCCACGGGCTTGGTGCCCCTTCTGGGACCTCACAGTCACAGTTATTCTCTTCTCAGGTGGTATTTTTAGAAGAGGAATTTGTATGAGTTTAGAGTTCTGGGACACCTTTCTTCACATGGATGTTGGTTTGGTACAGTCAGTGGCTTCATGTGATTGAAAAAATATGATGTGATGTTCACATGATTGAGAAAACCTGTCAAGATGCATTTCAGAAGAGAGCCAGGGACAATATAGAGAGGGAACTTTATTTAGGAACAACGAGGAGTGTATATAAAATTTAGCAGAAACATTATGTGAAAAGCAAGCCTGCCTCCATCCCACTTTGCAGAGAAAGGAATTAAGCTAAGGCTGTTAGAAAAGGGGTATTCTCTTAGAGAACACAGTTTGTTTCCTGTAAACTCTAATACTCTGAAATCCTAGCAAAGCTGCTTGGGAGTTGGAACAGCTCTACACAAGTTGTTTCCTCTCTCTAACATTTGTCCCACATGCAGGACAAATATTCCTGTAACCTGCTGCCAGCTTTATGTAAACACTGAGGTGAGTGATTGTGTAATTCGAGGTTACTGGATGCCATGAGTGCCTGCTAATGTGAAAAGCTTGTTAGATGTCTAGTTGTCTGGCAATGCTTAACCAGCTTTGTCTACCAACTGAGACAGAAAAATCATCACCTTCCCCAGAACAATCTGAGAAGAGGCATTGTCTTCTGCAACAGATATGTAATGATTGTCTTCCAAGATTTTATTTAAAAAACCCAGTATTTCGAAGCATCCAAAGTATGTTATGCAAAGATTAAGCTTTGTACTTGGTTCAGTCTTTTTTAAACTTCTTTCATAGCCAAGTAGGGCAAAAAGAGTAATTTGGAAAATAATAATGAAAAGATTTAAAATCCTTCCTCTGGTCTGCAAGTTTCATCAACAAGGACAGATGCAACTAAGCCTGAGTTGTATTGTAGGGCACATATTACATATGCATGAACTGAAAAGCTCACCAAGACACACAACAGTGCTGAGCCAGCTGAAGGGTAAAAGTTGATTTTGAATCCAGACACAGTTAAAAATCTAAGTGTTCCCACCTTCCATGAAAGGTGTTAGGAGCATCCTTCAACTCAAAAGCTGAAGTTGTTGGTTCAGCACTCTGTCTGCAGTGCAGGTACGTGCCAAACCTTCACAGCCAGCATGGCTCCTGAGGGAGATGCATCACCCTGCCTAAGAACCACATATTCCTGCAGACAGGATGGCTATATCCTTGATTTACCTCTTCCAGGACAGCTTTTTGGAGCAAATGACAAATGCTTGCCCTGTGCTCATAAATCTTATCTAAGTTTACTCCAATTGGTCACAATGGAAGTACATAAACTGCTTCATTTAACCCTGATGCATCGAACACAGCCAGGATCCAAAGCCAGTTTTGGTGTTCTTTTATAAACTACTTATTTACCTGTGATAGAGATAAAAATGGGACACTCCACAGGGACTCACTGCTGTTGTTGGGGCACTTTATCCCCTTCAAGAAAAAACCTACTGGTGAAGGTGAAACATAAGCTACAGAGGAGATACCAAAGGGACTGTAAACAGAATGACTGGAATTAGGTTGAAGTTTTACTTTCATACAATCATAGAGCATCTTGAGTTGGAAGAAACCTACAAGGATCATGGAGTCCAACCCCTGGTCCTGCACAGGCACTCCAGCAATCCCACCCTGTGCCTGAGAGCATTGTCCAAACACTCCTGGAGCTCTGACAGCTTTGGGACCATGATCATTCCCTGTAATTCAAGATCTGGAATACTTCCTGTCTCAAACAAGCCAGCACCCACTCCTCATATCACTGCTTGTTTTTGGCAGTCATGTCCCTTACAAAGCCATAAAGATCCATAGAGCCATAGAGAATCCTCTATTTGTCTGTGCAGAGACAAGTCTTGAGGGTAACTCAGAAGAAACAAAGGCTGTTTTCAGGGTGTATTTCAGATAAAATACATCAGTGTTTAGCTTAGAACAGCTCCTCTTGCCTCAGCCTGGGCCACAGAGTCACTGATGAGGCTGTGCCCTGGTCTAATGGTGGCTGGGCTCTGTGCCTCCCTTTGAACCTCCCCCACCTCCCTGTCCCTTCCCTCCTGCCCCAGCTGCTGCCCCTCAGCCCTGCCAGGCACTGCACAGTACCCCAGGCCATCAGCACTGCTTGAGCATCAGAGCATTGCTGCTCTAATATTTCATAATGCCAGAACACTTCTAAGGAAGCTGCATAAATACTGGGTGGGTTTGGCCAAATGCTCTCCCATGGTGCTCCCCTTCACACAATCTTTCAGGGTTTGGTAAGAGACCTCTAAAGCTAGAAAGTGAAGTTTAAAATAAAAAGTGTTCATTGTGTTCTGGAGAAAACAAGGCACACGAAAGTCACTGCAATCAATCCGAACTTCTTCCTGTTAAAATCTAACCCTGTCTTACAGCTTTGTTTTGTTATTTTTCTCAGATCTCCAGATTCATCTTGCAATAATGTGCTCTCTCCCCAGAGAGCAAGCTGGTGCCTTTCATCAGCAACAGCCCTCCAGAAGTTCCACTTAGCTCACAAAGCAAACACAATGTTTGGCATAATATTTCAGAAAGGTCATACTGTGCTTCCTAACTTAATGGCCATTTATATTGCTTTACAACATTCAGATTCACACTCTGCTATCAAGTGGAGCCATGCCATCTAAAAATAAATGCTTAAAAGCTAAATAAAAAAAAAATGCCCTAGATACCTGGGCTTGGGAATGTTTTCTGCTTATCTGAATGCAAGTTCTAACGCCCTTCTTGAGTCCTTTAACTTGAGGGCAGGTCCACTGAAAATAGGAGTGTTGATGCTGAGGCTGTTACTCACAGATAGTGCCACAGGTCCCAAAATACCCATAGTCACCCTCACATGATTCCCAGCAGAGAATCTAGGTACACATCTTGAATGGAGTTTTTATTTTCTCAACTCCCCATTGGAAGAAGGAAAGGGTATCAACGGCACAGGACAGTGGAGCACAGAGAAATCCAAAGCACACCTATGCCATGTGCCACATCCCAGACAGGAATTGGTGCCAATCCATGGATCTGGAGACCACACCACTTCCATAGAGGCTCTAAAGCTGGCACAGGTACCTGGGCACAAACACCTAAAACACTGACACTTGCCCACCTGAATTTACCTTACCTGCAGTATTTGCAGTGACTCCCTGTCCTTTGGGAGGGAATCTCTCCAAATGCCACTGACCCAGTGTTGGCTTCCTAATTTGCATTGCTTGTACATATTTCACTTTACTGCCTTTCAAGCGCTGCCAAATCTTTGAAAATTGCAGTGTGCCAAAGCTGTAGGCAATCCACACTGACAATTTCACAGGTCTGGGAATCCTCCCTTCTTCATTTGTTTCCACTTATTCAAACTACAGGTTTTCACTCACTTGCATATGAAGATAAAGCAATCCAATTATTTTCAAATATGCACATTCACCATTAGGCTTTCCAGGGGATGTTAGAAACCCCCTCTATTTTATGAAGAAGTATGATATAAAGCTGGGAATTGGCACATCAATACCACAGTAGATCAGAAAAGGGTACCCAAAATGAAAAAGCACAATTTTCCTCTTTTTATATTACTTTTACATAGCTTTGCTATGTAATTGTGTTATTTTAAAAATCTCCATTTCCTACCAAAAGATGATAAAGGTTAGATTAATGCAAAAGTGTTACTGGGAGTCCATATTTTAATTAGCAAGGCTCAAATTTACTCTGCCACACAGTTACTTCTGTATTTCTTATCCTATGAAGCCCGAATTTTGATTTTGCTTATATCACAATGGATTCTGTATGAAATCTGTCTTAAATTTAACACGTTTTACACTGATTTCAAGTCTCCATTTTTCCCTTTCCATAATTATGGAATGGTGATTAGGAATGCATACAAAAGGCTATGAGAACATTTATCCCAAATCCAGAAGCAGTAGAGGCCATGTGGAATTCTGCTGAAGTTGCACTCGTGACCATGAGACAAATCTTGGGCAGCTCCACTCAGCATTTTTCACTCTGCACCACTGTTCATACTTCTAAAATTCTGACTCTTTGATCTTGCCTAAAATAGTGACAGCCAAATATGCCAGGGGACTTTTCACTGCCTTCCAAGGGCTTTTTCAGGTGGTGGCTCCTTCCTCACACTACATCTAGAGTCATTCCATTACCTTGGTCTGCACAGCACTGGGGGTGGAAGATGAAACTGGAACTATTTCTCCTCTTTCCTCTAAACAGCAGAAGTAAAAAACCACAACAAATTTCTCCAAGGGTTGTCGGTCCAGAGAGAAAAGTGACAGCAGCTGCCCCACCACTGGCTGTGATGGTGAACTGGGTGATGTTCTACTCAAAACAGAGTCTGCCCTGACACAGAAAAAAATTCAAATAAAATTACCTTTTCCCTGCTATGAATAAGTGAAAAACACTGCAACATTCCCAAGTTAGCTGCACAAATCAAGGAAGTAACAGTTGTGCTAAATTATTTCATCCCATAAATTCTCTTCCTTTGGGCATAAACTACTTTCAGTATTTACAGTTTAAATAACTACATCATATTCTTCCATGAACAGTGAGAATAAACCAGAAATCAGATGCATGGCCATTCCCTGTCACATTTTTGTGGATCCATAATGAAACATTTGAGAAGCTGTATTTGCTGTCTCTGATCACAGTTGTTATGTTCATTAGTAGACACGTTCCCAAATAAACTCTCAGCCACACTGCCAGTTAAATCTACTTACTTGTGTTTGGGAGCTCATTAATAGTAAATTAACGTTCTGAATTCCATGCATATTTCTCATCCATACATTAAATTTATCTCATGGATAGCATTTCAGAGGAATTTTTTGTGAAATTATTTTCATCTAACAAAAGAAGCTAATAAAATGGCCTTTGTGCTTTGTTTTGTGGTGGCACTGAAAGGCATCTTTCAGGATATTTTACCAAATATTTTCAAAGAACACTTTTTGCCTCCCCATAGTTGTAGTAGCTGTCTACACTGCACTAGCATTAATAGAAGTGTTGTCAAAAACTGGAAAAATAACCCCTTCAAGATCCTAATTCATTTCACCCTTGCCTGTTGCCACTCCTGGGCTGGTGTTTCTCCTTTCTACCCTCCCAGGCCACCAGATGTGATAAAAGGAAGCCAAATGAAATCATATATGCATCAGATAAATAGCTGTACCTAAGAGAGATTTTTTTGTTTGCCCTATTAAAACATTTACGTGGTAAAAATGAATTAAAACAATTACTTCTGACATGCAGAAGTAAAAAAGAAGTTGAAGAACAGCTCCAGAAAAACAGAAAAGAGTCATAATTGTGTGTCAGGCATTCATGCTAATTTATTGATAGACCCTTTGCTTCCTAAGCTTTCTACTGGCCAGTATTTTTCCATATTTTTCACAGATTTAGCCAGTTCTTCCATCAGTTTATTTCTCTATTTGCTGTGGGACATGTAATATTTCCAGGTCCAGACTGAGTCCAGGTCCTAGGTGGCTGTGGGTCCCTGAGACATCTCATGAAGGAGCACGTGGCAAATAACTTTTGTGAGAGGAAATTCTGCAGCAGGGCCAAGTTAAATGTGCTTTTTTCTTTGCCCAAGAAAAGCAAGGACCAGGCAGGAGTTGGCTGCTGGAAACAGACAGAATCCAAATTTGGGGCCTGGTAAAACGACAGTGGTGAAAGGTACTTTCTGGGTGCTGAATTGCACATGGGTGCAGTGATTGGGCTACAGACTGTCTTGGGCTGAATGATGTGCCTGGGGCTGTGCATTCCATTCCCATCTGTCAGAGGTGGGGCAGGTCTCTTCATGGGGCAGTTTTCTTGATCTCTTCCACAACCCATCCTCCCTCCAGGAGATCTCTTCTGTTCATGGCCACTGAGTGTCCCTGCATGGCTGATCAAATTCCATCATCCCACTGGGAGATGCTCCACCCAGGGGAGGAGCCAAGCATTCCTGCCTGGATACAATCTGACCCTGGGAACACCACAGCAGCCTTTGCCCACTGCATTCCCAGAGGAGCAGCTTTCTTCTCCCCTGCATTCCCAGAGGAGCAGCTTTCTTCTCCCCTGCATTCCCAGAGGAGCAGCTTTCTTCTCCCCTGCATTCCCAGAGGAGCAGCTTTCTGCTCCCCTGCATTCCCAGAGGGAGCCCAGGCCCATCTCCACCACCCTGGAGCTTCAGAGGAAAACTCCCCCCTTGTGCAGGATCCCTGCTCCAGCAGAACCACAGCTGGCACTGCAGGAGGGCTGAGCCACCATGGAATGGCACTGTGCCACCACCCTGACACACAGGGGGTCAGCTCCTAGTCTGACTCTGGCAGTCGTGTTTTTTTCTTTTTGGGGTTTTTTGTTTGTTTTTGTTTTGTTTTTATTTATTGCAATCATAGTTATTTTCCTAGTAAAAACTGCAATTCCTATTCCCATCTTCCTATCTTTGCCAGAGAGCCTCTTAATTTCAAAATCATAATAATTCAGAGAGAGGGATTTACATTTTGCTTTTAAGGGGAGGCTCCTGCCTTCCTTAACAGACACTCGTCTTTTCAAACCAAGACACAGACCCAAAGCATAATAATGGCAGAGCAGCCTAATTAGGTTGATGAGTGCTGGGACTTCCTCAGGGACAGAGCCAAAGTTCACACAGTCACTTCTGTGGCAGCAGCACACAAGGAAGGACTGCCATCCTCCAGATCAAACCAGTGCAGCTGCAGGGCTCTGGGTGCATTCCCCTCCTTTTGCATCTCAACCAGATCAGGAGTCAACAGCCCAAACCTGTCTCACTGAACCTCCAGGGCCATGGACTTCAGAGGAACTGGAGGAGACATGAGACCTCCAGTGACCACAATATCAGATTCAAGATTGCAAATTGCTTGTTCAGGAGCCCATCATGATTTCAGAAGTCAGCCACTAGAAATGGAACATAATCAATCCTTTTTGATAACAGCTATTTTAAAGAATGGTTGAGGTCAGCTGTAAAATATAACTGCAATTGTACAGCTGAGCCTGTAAAATTACCCTTTGCTAATACAGATGTGGCAGCTTACACTGAGCAGTCTGTGCCACAGAGCTTATGGAAACATTGCATTTGCTTAAAATTCCACTCTGTTTCCAGAGGATGACACTCAGAAGGATGTCTGGAGGGAGTGTCTATATGTACTGCACGGTTCTGAGTCACCAGGCAGCTCTGTGATATAATTGTCTATGGAACTCTAATGGTGACCTCCTGAATAGAGGCTAAAATCAGACATGAACCATTGAATTACTGGCAATTCTGAAATAAAACCTGTTTGAAGTGGGTTTTTGGTGACCAGATCCTTTAGGAATGCTCCCCTGCATGTTAGCATGTCAGAAGACATGACAAATAAAGAGATCACAAATCTGTGAAAAAAAAAAAAAAAAATCTCTGTAGTTTCTTCCACTATCACTTTAAAATAATGCTTCATCTGATCTTCCAACTATATTTAAATTAATTAAAACCCATTTATCACCACAAGTTCTCTGTAGTACTTGTGGATTGGAAGTCAGTTTTTCTTGCTCTATCAAATATCCTAGTTTTCTAAGTGGGTAGGATGTGACCTATAAATTACCATGATGAATAACTTCGTGAGCAAGAACGTGGGTCAGTTTTTCATTAAAATTAAAAGGTCCTCATTCTCTGTTGTCAGATTCTCAAGTGCTGCAGCAAAGGGAAACAAAGAGCTGTCAAACAGAGTGATTCTATTTTACACCCAGTTTGCCCTGCTGTAAGGAACACGTCATGTTACAGGACACTGCGTAGGCACAACCATTACACTCTGATTTCAAGGACAGCAAGTAAATTCGGATTTATTCATGGAGAAGAAATTTCTTGAAACTTGCTTCCACGAACACACAGGGTCAATGTACCACTTAATTCCTATATAAATCTTCTGAAGATGAACAAATTTCAAGTAGCACAATATTGTATCATTTCTGCCAGTCTGAAGGAAAACCAGCATTACTGAAAAATCCTTCTTCTCATCCAAGGGTTTTGAAAGTCAGAGGAATGTGAGCAGGCTGTCAAGTTATGGAGACAGCAGGTGAAAGACAGATTTTAGGGTATTCTTTAAAATGCAGCAATGAAGCCTCCTGTCATTACTGTGCATTTTACACAGACAGAAACTACCAAGAGTAAAAGATGCAGCTGAGAATCCTTAAAAAAATTTTGAAGGTACCCTGAAAAGAAGCCCAAAAGCAGCTTGAGTACTCTCAGGTCACAAGTTCACAACTTCAAATGGTTACTTTTCAGGGTGGGGACAGCTGTTCCCAAGAGAAGTGCTGGTGGATGCCATGTAAGGAGAAAGTGCTTACAAAGCAAAAATCAAGTGCCCTAAGGAACCTGCATAGGAACAGAAATACATTTCTCTAAAATAGGGTAATGGGCATTTGTGAGAACCACGGAGTGAAGCTCAGCTGGAGATGTGGTATTTTCCCATTTGTAGTGGCACCTCTCTGGTTTGCACATGCCCTGACTCCTGGAGAGCAGGAGGCACTGGAGGGAACTCTCTGTCCTGCCAAGGGGGTGCTTTAATGCTCAGAGACTGAAAGGTGCTGCCAGGGACAGCAGGGCTCTTCTCTTCTGTCCCTGTCACAGACAGGAGGCACCTCTGCATCTCCAGCCAAGCTGCCTCTTCTCCAAAGCAGTCAGCTCCCACATGAGAGGGGAATGGATCTGACAGGGCTGACATTTTCCATCTAAGCCAGTTTTCTGATGAGAAAGGAAGGGGGGGATCAGCAGAGAAACAGCAAACTCTTGTCCTAGAAAGAGTTGTCACCTACACAGTGTCTCCCAAACTCTTGTGAGGCCAGGAGAGAACCACAGGTGAGGCTCTGCAGCTCAGCTCTGCAGTTGGCTCTGTCAGCAGATGCTTTTTGAATTTGGTGGTTTATTTACTGATTTATAGCAGTGCCCTTCACAGAGATTTGCAGGATTGTATAAAGCAGAACAAAGAAATGCTCCAAGTGTCTCATCTCAAGTGAGTAGATAGAAGGAATATTTAATGTTTGACCTTAAACGTATTGAAAGTATAATATGGTTTCATCTGTTTTCTCAAATGAGCAAAACATCTATACCAAGAAACTGCAGAGAACATAAACAGAAGATGAAGTGAATTACCTGACCTGAAAAATAAGGCTTTGGGCAAAGAAGTGAACATTAATAAGCACACAAAGATAAGGAATGAGCCAGCAAATGAGGGGTTTTCACTAGAAATAATGAAAATTTGCCTTCTAATCCTGCTTTTGTGTAAAAAGGAGCTAAGGAAGTTTCTTGACTAAAGATGTGAGAAAGATGGATGGCAGAGAATTATAATAGATACACTGAACTCTGAACAGGTCAATATAGGTAATGAACAACACAGAAACATAATGCAAACATACTGTAAATAATAAAAATTTTCACACCTACAATCATATAGAATGATTAATGGGAAGTTATATATTAACTTACATAAAGCACACTGTGATAAAAATCATAATCAGATATGTGAAGACAAAAAAAGTGATCCAGTTCATTGTGAGTTGAACTCACACAGGTTTGAAGAGTAAATTACTTAGAAGCACCTTGTAATGATTTTATGTTCTCCATGAAAACACAGGTTAGTTCAGCCCCACACCAGCCAGAAGAGTGAAGCAGGATGTTCAGTGTCAGAACCTAGGAAATTCCTCTGGCTGTCCTGGATGGCTCAAGCCCCTGCCAGGGGGCTCAGAGACCCTGGCAAAGAGCCCAAGACCCCTGTGACTTTGATTATGACCCATGGAAAAAATTACCAAGCTTATATGAGGATCTGCAAGCCACGAAAGTCTAAGTAGAATAATAGTGAATTTATCACAGGGTGAAAATGCAGAATTTTGGGGTTTGTAGAATGGGGGTTCAGGAGGCAAGATGGAGGAATCTGGGTGTGTCCAGTCTTTCTCCTTCTTCTTCTTGGCCTCCATCTTCTGCTGTGATGGTGGCACTTTTGGATTGGTTTAAGGTAGAAGCTCACTGTCTAACACAGGTGATAGGCATTGGGAAGTTATGGTAAATAATGTACATGTAGTTTTTAGTATAAAAAGATAACACCACCCCAAGGGTGGTCAGTGTGCCTCTGTCTGACCTGCTGAATGGACCTTGGCAGGCCAGAGAAGGAATTTGATAGATAAGAAACAATAAAGAACCTTGGGAACGAGAACTGCAGAGTTCTGACTCCTCCTTTGACAGCGGGGCTGGGAAAAGAGACTTTCTGACACATCTCGGGGTCACTCTGAGCAGCAGAAGTTCCACGAGTTCAGAACAGCTTTGGCACTCCACAGGATTTACACATTTACACATTTACAGGTGTATTCCCTGTGCAAAGGTAAGATCCAACTGCCGCAGCCACACCCTCTCTTCTCTGCAAACCCACACGAGGTCCAAGGTCCAGCATCCCTGTCCCCCTAGGGAGAGGAACTCTGAGTGTACCTGGTGGGAGCTTTGGAGAGGCTGTAGAGAAGGGGAGCTGTGTGCAGACTGATTTGGTGAAGATGGCTGAGGTGTCCCTGTAGATGGGCTTGAAGGTCTCTCCCAAGGGCAGCCCAGGACCCCAGCCTGATGTGTTGGAAGTCACAGCTTGGAAAACAAACACAAGTGAACAAGATGCTGTCTCTTTTATCCTTTGAAGAAAAAGGGCAACAGCCTCCCTCCTCAAGGACAGGCACCAGCCCCCCAAGCACATGAATTTCAGCTGTGGATTTCAGCCACCTGAAATACAAGTTCTCAGAGAAACAATGTGACTCTTTTGACCCTACATGCTCCATCTTACTACAAAGATACATTTTTAAAGAGAGGATTTTATAGTGAGCAGCAAAGCATAATAATGATTAATCCCCTGATTGCCAGCAAGTGCCCTGAACAACTCTTACTCCACAGACAGTGACATTCTCTTGCTAAAGTGAAAACACAGTGGCATTTCGAGTTATAAAAAACCAGTGTTCATTGAAATAGAAAAAGCATTAGCTGGCACTGAGAGTAACAAATGAGAAGGTCAGCTGAACAGACACAAACAGTACAGAACATAGATGCAACATACCCTGTGCAGGATTCCTTCCAGCAGCATTGATAAAGCTAACATTAGTTCAACAAAAAGAAAAATGTATTACACTGCATTATGTTACCCTTTTTGATTAAATGCAAATAACTGCTAATCAGCACCTTCTAGCAGGGTTGCTAATGGAAATGCATTAATTAATGCTGGACACCTATTATTTTATTCTGGTTTGAAGAGTCACTGTTATTTGCAGCTCTGTTATCCAGAAGAACACCTGTAATTTTCAGAAAACCCAATCAGAGCTTCACAATAGAGTTTTAAACTGTGATTCAGCAAAGGCTCATATGCTTAAAGTCCTATCAGAATAAAATCCAAAGTAAGCACCTATCAAATCTTTTTGTGAGGCTGAAACAGAAAGAAAGTACTCCTCCTTTTCCTTTATCTGATGTATCTGCCTGAAATCAAGGAGAGGCACTGCTCCCTCTGTGCAGTTCCAGAGGGTTTATGGCACTCCTGACAGGCTGGATTTAAGGCAGCTCTCGAGCTTTGCTCAGCCTGCATTTACTGCTTTGTGCCTGGAGGTTTGGAGATAAGGCAACACTGGCCCTAAAGGCCAAATTCAGGTCAAAATGGATAACCAACATCTGCAGCCAAAAGGCTGTGGAGGAGCAAAAACTACATCTATGCAAAATCTGTGTACACAGAGTGTGCAGGAGTCTTAAGTGATCAAAATGAGAGAAAGAAGGTACAAATAAAAGATTTTCTTTAGTCTGAGGTAGTAACCCACAGCTATAATTATATTTCTGTTTATTATCAGAAAACAAGTTAAATTTATATCAAAGCAGTAGCTACCTGAAGGGAACTGGAATGTATCTAGATTAAACAGGTGAAATCAACTGGTTAAACACCTTTGAAAGTGTATTTGGAACAGAAAGAGTTTGTTATAAAAGGTCAGTGTTATCACACAACAAGGGGCTCTGCTGTCCTGCTGTAGGAACCACAACAAACAAAATATTTTCCATTAGGGATTTGTGTTTTGTTTTTAAAAGCACAGACCTTATAAATAACATTTTCACCCATACACTTGACATTACCTGATATAAAAATGGAACAGGAGTGAATCAGCCCCTATCACACACTGATGAGTTAAAAAGAGCCCTGAAAACCTGGGGTGCAGGGAAAACTGAACACAACAAGAGAGACTTTTAAAACTTTTTTGACCAAAAGAAAACTTTGACTGAAGATAAACTTTATTTCTATTCCTGTAGGATACCAAATTAACTGCTACAGGGGAAATTATTAACCTCAAAAGTATTGGAATTAGCACCAAAACATACTTAAAAAAACCCAAACCAAACAAACTGGCTGATGGAGATGAAATAAGATGTGGTGAAAGAGAAATGATCAAATGGGGAGGAGCTTATTAATGCAAAGCCTCCAGTACTGGTCCCAAGACTCATTTTATTTAGCATTTTCATCAGTTATCTTGGCACGAAATAGAAGAACCAAACTAATTAAACATTAATGGCACAAAGTTAGAAGGCAGTGACCATCCTAATGAGGATCCCAATCAAATACAAGAATAGCTAGATGGCATTAAAGACTGGGGAAACAAAAATTACATAAATCATGACAGTAACAAGTGCAAGGTCTTGCCCTGGAGATGAATACACATTTTTCTATAATCTGAGGGCAAGAGAGGTGTGCTGGACATGGCAGTGTGATGGAACCCAAGGAAATACTGCAGGAAGATGGGTTCTTTAGCATGGGGAGCATCAGAGAACTGGAGAGATGATCTTATGACAGGGATTTCAACACCCTCCTTATCCATCCCCACAGAGCAAGGCTGGCAGAGGGCACCACTGCTCAGTGAAATTCTGCTGAACTTTCCATACCAGTGAGGAGACAAAGGCCATACACACGGGAGAACAGGTGCTTCAGGGTTGCAACTCAGAATAAAGTTTTCAGCTTCTCAGAGAATAAAGTTCCAAACCAGTCTTTTGAAAGTTAACAATTTTTAAGGCCAGTTTTATAAAAAAGGATTAGCTGCTGCAATGTTTGCCTGCAGTTACAGAGCAGTAAACATGGTCACCCAGGAGAGCTGCCTTTTGCTTCTACATTCCCTGTTCCTAATGGCCAAAAGCAGCTCAGTAACACAGATGGAGCTTCAGTTCTCCTGCCAAGCCTTGATTTGAACTTCCAGATCTCAGAGATCTCAGTCAGGGACAAAGGCAATGCAGCCCAGACCCTGCCCCACTGTGCCCTGTTTCATCTCCAGTAGCACTGTGGGTTGTAACTCTCTCAGGAGACCTCTGTGACCCCTCAGAAACTGGTAAAAATAAGGCAAGTATTTCCTAGTTTTCTATTTTCTGAGTATTTTGGCAGTTGCTTTCATGTGATTTCCCACAATATTTGAGTGAAGCTTTTTTGAAGCCTTCATAAAATCCAAGCATGCATTACAAGAACTGACTTAAGTTTACGACCTGACATTATGTCATGTAATTACGTATTAATGTAATTTTTGAAAAGACAATTTTTCTTCTGATTGCAGCAGAAATGCTGCCACACATATAAATCCAGCAAAGCTGTGTCCTGCCCTGGAATATATTAGTGTAAAAGAGTAGATTTTTTGGTCTGACTTTGAGAAGTGAGCCCTTGCTGCTCTCACAGAGGCTGCTCTGCATTCTGGGCAGGGGAGAGGGTTACCCATGTCACCAGAAAATGGTCCACAGCAGCCTCTGAGACATTCCCAGCTCCACAGGTTCACTGATGGTTTAGTGACTGGAATCCAACTGCACTTTTGTTGTATGGCATGGAAAGAAACTCACCCAAGCATGGAGCTTTTCAAAAAAGATTTCAGATGCAGTGTTTCAAATAAACATTTTGGTGATGTAACCATGAATTTTAAGTGGTCTAGTTTTAGCCTCTCTCTACAAGAAACTCTTAAGGAAAGCTTAGCTTTCATCATTCATTCTTGTCAATTGTTGGTGCTCATAATCAAAATGAAAGACATGGATAGTGTTTAATAACAACAATTAAACATTTTTATTTTAACTTTTCCATTGATTTATCAAGAATTTTTGCCTTATTTGCCAGTAAGCACCAAGTGTTCACTGATCTGTTACAGCGACAGAATTATTAAAACTATACTGACCTTATTTTCCTACTTATGAATGAATATGCCTTAAAATAACAGTAAAATACTCCAAACTTGGCTTTCATATATCAGAAGCCTTAGAGAGCAAGACAAATCTTCAAAATGCTGAGTAATGCCTTTACTCCATCAATCTTTTACTCTGTCAAAATATTAACTTTTTACTCCACCCCGTTTCCATACCATGTGCAGTAATTATCAGGTGACAGAGGGAACCTGGCAGGTTGGGATCCTGTGCAGGCTCCAGATTTTAATGGGGCTGATGAGCCTCAAGGACTCCTTTGCTGCAATGGGGGTGTTGTTTTGCAAGTATTTCCACATATTGTTTTAAAAAAAGGAAAGCAGCAGCAAGGGGAAAAGGCAGAAAGCTGTAGAGAGGTTAAAAGCAGGGTATAAATCTCACTGGATATTTGCCAAACAGTGTTTATTTGAACTGGCACATGCAGAATTGTCTAGTCCTTTCTTATCTATGCAAGGAAACAAATCCAAACTCTCTGGCCGCTGCAGGTAAAGAAGGGGCTGGCAGTGGTACAGGCCCAGCATTGTCAGTGACACAGAGCTGTTTGAGCCCTGGCTCACTGCAGGATGCCCCAGTTCACCTCTTGCTGGAGTTCCTACCGCGACTCTGTTATCTCACTGAGGAAAATGGACTGCAAAAGGCTCAGACAAAAGCACTGTTACAGCTACTCATTGATGGGGATGTGGCAGGCATCCCCACTGACTGCTGCTGTCATCTCCTTATTTTCAATCTTGCCATTCTCCTTCCTCTCCACAAGTGCTGCAGCTGCAGAACCCACAGAGACCTGGGTGTATCCTGTGGTGCCTGGTGGCACAGTTCAGAGAGCAGCAGCTCTGAATGCCCCTGCAGCACCTCTTTCAGTGCTCAGCTTTCAGAAAGTGCTGGCCTGGGAGGGCTGGGCTCCCAATCCTCTCCTGGGTAAACAGCATCACCCTGCAGTGCAGCCACGACTCACCCTGAGCATTTTGCTTTTCTGTACTTTCAGGGAAGATGATGTGAACACGAACCCCTCATCTCATTGGCCTCCTTTGTCATTTCTTTTGCAGAAAGAGAACTAACACAGCATGTTCCATCTGCTGCCATGAATCACGAGCTTCCACTGGCTGCAGATCAGTCTGGGGCCAGGCTGCATTAACACAAGGCAGCAGCCCTCCAGCCAGAGCTCTGGGAGCTGAAGTGATCTAGCCACTCAAGATGTCTTTTCAACAGCTCCTGGAAAGCCAGCAGGCATGGCAGATCCCCAGAATGCTGGAGGAATGCTTTAGAGGTCATCTCTCTTTCTGCCATCTCAAGGCAAGATCAACTTTACTGCAACTCTTCATGACAGATCTTGGTTCTTGGAACTGTAAAAAGCTGGAGCTCCATCTCACAGCTCTTCTCAGCATTGTTTTTCAGCAATAGTTAAGAAACTCATTGAAATTCACTTACATGAAGAACTTTGCACCTCTGAAAACTTAGGAAAAGACACAGGTATTTAATTCACAACACAAATGCTGCAGACAAAGCTGATGAGGGGAAGTTGAGCTTGAGATGTCTGAGGGCCATTACTATTCTAACCCTTACAGCTGTTATTCCTACTCTTTCTGATGGTAAAAAGCCCCAGGTGAATTTTTCTTCCATGGCCTTCCTCCTTCTTAAACTGTTAAAAAGAGAGATCTTTTGTCACAGACATATTTTATGAAAAATTCTTTCATTAGGATATTTTCTCCTGGGAAGCTTCAGCTTCTCCATGTTTTGCTGCTTTGAATGTGATTTGGAGAATTATTTACCCAGCATGTGAAATTGTTTTTATTTGATGACCAATGACAGCCACCTGTGTTGAGGCTGTGAGCAGTCACAAGATTTTAATTATCATTCTTTCCTTCTAGCCTTCTGATGAAATCCTTCTTTCTATTCTTTTAGTATAGTTCTAATAGATAATTTTCTTTTAACATAATATATATAATAAAATAATAAATCAGCCTTCTGAAACATGGAGTCAAGATTCTCATCACTTCCCTCATCCTGGGACCCCTGAGAACACCACCACAATCTTCCTCTGATAAAGTCAGATCAATACCTAACAGAAAAATGGCTGGAAACATATTGTTTGTGTCAAGGAGGGTTACAAAGCAGACTGGAATCATTTCCATGACAGCTACCTGCCCTGTTGCTGTAGAGAAGAGCTGCAGAAAGCACAATGCAGGGAAACATCAGAGTCCCCTGGCTGAGTGGAGCAATCAGTAAGGAGTTACTTGGGGAGGGCTGGGAGTGCCCAGCTGCTGCAGCTTTGGGATGGGGGAAGGAGCAACACAGCACCCAAAACTCATGTCCACATTTGTCCTTTTTCTGTCTTAGCCAAAAAGGTAACCTGCACAAACAATCAGGAAGATGTGATCTCATCCCCTCAGGCCCTGCCAGCCCAGGAGGAACACCCAGCTGGTGCTGCTGCATAACCTTAGCCAAGTCACCTCCACCTGTTTCTCTGACCACTGTTCCTTTGCATTCTTTACTTAGATGATGCAGTTTAGGTTCCTAAAGGCACTTGGGCACCTCATGCCTCTGTGGACACATTTCAAAGCCCACCAGGTCAGGTACTGTCTCTCACACTGTGCACAGCCCAGCCTTGATCTCACCTGCCACACACCTCACTATTGATCCCAAAATTATCAACACAGCTCAGCTCTGAGCTCTTCTGTTCTACATATGAATATCAACCACAGGGCCCTGCAGGAGTCAACAAGTGAATTCACTTTTTATATAGTCACAAACATCAGGATGAGGATTCAGACAGAAGGAAGAGCAGACTGAGGATCCATGTCACAAAATCACCCTATGAAATCCTACCACAACAATGACAGCTTGACTTTAACTGTACATTTCATACAGAAGAAAATGTATGGAAACATCAGTTATTCTGAGACCAGAAACCTCCCCCAGTATTTGCTGCTCAGCAGAGTGGGCTCAGGACACCTTGACTTTGCTGAGCTTTAGCAGCCTCATGTGGCCACATCCAGAGCAAGGGGACCACAGAAAAATTCTGGACAGTTGAAAGGATGCTCCAACTTGGCCCAGGAGCTGGGCAGCTGCAAACAGAGTCACAAAATGTAATTCTTCCTTAAGAAAACAATGGCTGAAATGTGACCTTAGTGCCCATGTGAGCTTACAGCAGCCAAGGGAGCTGCTCAGCCTTATTAGATAAAGGTATCATCAACCCCATCCTCTGGTAGCTGGAGAAACTCAGTTCTGTAAAAGCTGCAGTCTCATGGTGGTGTGTCCTTAAATGCTGCTGGTGCACCACCTGAATTTTTTAGATGTTTTGCAGAAGAACTACTGGGAAAAACCCTTGCATCTCTAATACACTGATCCGGTCACAGGCTGGCTACAGGATAATCTATCTCCTGATACCTCAAGACCTCTTTAAAAATGTTAGTACTTTTTATTATTTCTATGTTTCTAGAGGGGCTCTTCTGGCCTCAGAAGATGGAATCTGCCCTAGCTAAGCACTGCCTCGGTGCCCTTATCCCATCCCTGAATAGAGGCCAATGAATAACATGCCCCATTTGGCAAGTGCTTTCTCAAGTGTAAACAAGTGCATTTTTAAAATGCCCCTCCCCACTCCTTCTTACAAAAATAAACCCAACTCACCATATTAACTGATAAACTGTGTACTAAAGTACTGACAAAACCCAGCAATAAATAATAAAAGCACAGCCCTGCATTTCAAAAGAAGCCTTGGAACAGAAGGAGAGGTTATCTCTTTAGCTCCCAGGAAGAACAAGGATAAAACAGCAGTAACATTGTGCACTATGGTTTAAAACTTTGCTGAGATCAAGAGGAGAGGCACTGTAAGATTTCAAATTATTACATTGTATGGTATAAATTCTATAGGGATTGAAATGCTCATGTCTTTTTAAGCACTTATATCCTTCAGGTAATTTTTCTATTACATGTAGTAAAGAAAAAAACTACCCAGACACATTTTCATTGCTCACCTGAAGGATTTTCAGGAAAAAATTCAAAGCCTGCATTTTAGTTTTTTTTTAATACATGTTCTACATTTAGGAAAAGAGACCAAATCAAAATGAGCAGTAAATGCAGCAATTAAAAGCTGATATTTGAAATAAAATCTATTGATAATCTGCAATGAGTTCAGTGGAGGGTCACCATGTTGGTCCAGGGACTGGGGTTGCTTTGGGAGGTGCTGGATGGGAGACAGAAGAATAACAGGCATAAACTGAAACTAAAGAGGTTTACACTGGATAACAGGAAACTTTTGCACAATGAGGAGAGCTGAGCACTGGAAGTGGCTGTCCAGAGAAGCTGCATTCTCTCCATGCTGGAGATTTTCAGGAGCAAGCTGGATAAAGCCCCCAGTGATCTGATGTCACATCTGCCCTGCTTTGGGCAGGAGGGTGACTAGAGTGGCAGTTCCTCCCAACCTAATTTGCTTTGCTTTCCCCACAATGCTCAAGGCAAGGGAATTCTGAGGAAAATGGGAAAGCAACCAGGTATATGAGCTAGCAGAGAAGAAGAAAGTGATGAGAAATCTTTCCCTGTCATTCTTCAAGATGACCCTTATGCTGTTTCATATGTAAGATTCTGGACATTGTCTATTATGAAAGCAGAACGATTTACAGTGTAATCAGGGGCAAAAAGGATGTGGTGAAATTGCTTTCCCAAAGCAAACACCTCATTCACATAGAAACAGGTGCTGTAGTTGAAAGGGACATAGGAAGAGGTGGATATGAAACTTCAGATCACTGAGAATCAGGTAAAAGAGCAAACATTCTCAGGTTGTTGGTCTTGGAGTGTTACATTCTCTAAACAAGAAGCTCCAAAACCTCAGGCACTGGATCCCAAGAGCTGTTCCAGTGAGACACTAATCCTTGCCTGAACAGGATGAAATAAGGAAACTTGAAGGATTTTAAAGTGTGCTTATAGTCAGTCACTGCTCAGTCAGATGTGTGCCCTTCCAATGGTGAAGGTACTGTTCCAAAAACTTACTTGAGACTATCTCAGGGAGCTAAATTTTAGGAGGAGTTAATTCATGTTTATTTCAGGGAACTAAGAGGCGCATAGAAACTTGGCCAATACATAAAGGATTTTTTTAAGTTCTCTGTATTCCCTGATGTAGAGACAATTTATGATTCTGTTAGGGCTGTCTTTGAGAGCAGGAAAAACATTGGATTGAAATAAAACTTCAGATTAATGGAAAAAACCAAAACAAACATTTGGAGAGATCACTTCAAATGAAGGCATCTCCAGTGTTATGGCAGATTCCCATCTTGTACAAACCCACACCAGTAACACAAGCTCAGAAACCCTGACATCAAACAGGCACAGCAACAGATCCAATTGATGGAACTAGTCCTGCAGCCTTGAAATGATGCTGTGGCTGGATCCTCTAATCTTTGCAAGCTGATTGATGCAATCCTCAGAGCAAAACTTCAGTTCCCTTCTCACTTCAGAAGTTTCCAGAATCCACAGGAGCTTATGCAGTGTCCTACTATAGAAAGGGTCTTCACCAGGAGGAAGTCTCAGTTAAGTAAAGTAAATGGAAGTTTAAGGGATCTGTGTGCCCATCCCTGCAGGCCCACAGGCTGTTTGGAGAAATAGTTTTTTAGGGGATACATCAAGTTGCAGGAAGGGTACTTCACTCTGGGAAGATGGAGAGCAAAGGGCTGTGATTAAGTCAGGTCTTAGGAGAACAAACAGAATTTAAAACAGTGGAAAGACAGAACCTTCAGTGTCACAACTGGGGAGTTTCCATCCCTGATGTGTCCCATAATCTGTGTCTGCACAATGTCTCTAAGAAATCTAACCTAGAAAAGTGCTAGCATAGAGGAAAAAATTCTTAACATATAAACCCCCCCTACCCCCGTCCTCTGCACTCAGTACAGAGATATTTAATACTAGTGAGTGTGGAAAGGGGAAGTCAGCTGGCAGAACAAAATCTATCTGTATTAGTAAATACCTGAATAGAAATCTGCCTTCAGGCTTGTTATACAAATTTGAGGATGAAAAGTCTTATTCACAGTTCTTGAGATAATTTTCCACTTTTCCTTCTATTAAGGTACACGTTTGCAGTGTACAAAATTATGGTTATGAAAGAATATTGGGGGAATTCAAAATACATTCTAGTTTAAATATGGAAAAATTGTTAATGGAGCATTTAAGAACCAGACTTGTATCATATTGCACAGATTAGGATTCACCAATATCTCCAGACAAATTACAGAAAGAACCAGCATTTCTGTCAGAAAGAAGTTCCAGAAACTATTTGCCTTTGGAGACTGATTCTGGTGTTTTTCTTATCTTAAAGTCAGGTTCCTATTAAGTCTTTGGATTTACTGTGAATGTGTTCTAAATCTTGGAAAATGCCAATATTTTCCTCCCTTTCTTTCTCATTTATTGCAGCATACTTCTGCTTTCTGTCAGCCTCCATAATTGGTGGAAGGTAAGAGAAAAGCCTGGCACGGTGCTGAATCAATCTAACAGCGAATTACGACTGCTGGATGATCCAAACTCTGCAAGGCCCTGGGTGGATTTTCCCAAAAGGGAGGAATCTCTTATTTTGCCTTCAGGGGCTTGGGAGGAGCCTGTGGGCCAAGGGAAGGGATGACACTAAGCACAGCTCAGTGCAGGACACCAGGTGTCTGGGGCACACAAGGCAAGCAGGTGGTTTGGAGGGATTCTAATTGGACCTTCTAATTCCGTGCTTTTAGCCAGCTAACTTCCATCTTTCCTGACTAAGGAATTACAGGGAGGTAACCTGCCCAGGATAAGCTTCTGCTGTGTACTATTAATAGAGCAGAAGAACCACTTAAAGCTGCAAGTTCAGAGCCCAAATCCACTCTGACCCCACAATGGCTCAGAGAATATGTAAAATTTTCAGGGCACAGTCATGCATTAACACCAGGGCTAACAAAAAAGAAGCCACCTGAAAGGTTTCCACTTGAAGTTACTATTCACTTACTGATAAGTGCAAGTTCCTTTCTTGCTGCTCTTTTTCACACTTTTTAAATAGCATTTCTCTGGTTTGCTACCTTTTGTCATCCATCCCTATTGCAGAGGAAAAACTAAGCAAATCAGACTGAAGCAAAAAAAACCCCAAAAATCAGCTTGAGATTTCTAGCAAGGAAGGATGTAATTCCATCTAGTAAGATGCACTTAAAATTTAAAAGCAAACCAAACAAATGCATAGCTGTACAGATACACATCATCTAAATAAAACATAACAGTTCAGTTATTCTTGCTGAAATTCAATCACCCTAAGACTGCACTCATTTTAAAAATAGCATGAAACAATGCTTATTAAGCCATCTGAAATATCTCTTTGGACATGTATTTAAACTTTTGAAGCAATTTATATAAAATTCAGATTTTGGCTCCTTTAGGAAAAATGAGCATAAAATTCGTTAATGTATTAAGACAGAGATTCTTCCTGATAGATTCAGGTGCTAAACAGAAAATTGTTTAAATTATTTCAAGCATTATTGCTCTCTAATATTCATGCAGCAGCAAATGAATAAAATGAAATAAATTCTTCCTATGGAATTTACTTAAAAAGCAATATCCTGAAGTTATCCCAAATTCTACTTAAAAAGCAGGGTGGACTTTTTAATTTCTTGTAGAAGCAAAGCAAAAGCTGCTTATCAAAATGATGCAAATCAATCAGGAAGCTCTGCCTATGTCTCTGTTTATTTCATGAGCTGCTGCATTAATACATAGAATCACAGAATCCTTTAGGTTGTAAAAGCCCCCTCAAGATCTTCGAATCCAGCTCTTTACCTAACACTGCCCACCCCTTCACTAAGTCACTTCCTTCAGCACCTGTCCTGGGCTGAAAGATGTGCCTGGGGCTGTGCATTCCATCCCCATCTGTCAGAGGTGGGGCAGGTCTCTTCTGTTCATGGGGCAGTTTTCTTGATCTCTTCCACAACCCAGCCTCCCTCCAGGAGATCTCTTCTGTTCATGGCCACTGAGTGTCCCTGCATGGCTGATCAAATTCCATCATCCCACTGGGAGATGCTCTGCCCAGGGGAGGAGCCAAGCATTCCTACCTGGATACAATCTGACCCTGGGAACACCACAGCAGCCTTTGCCCACTGCATTCCCAGAGGAGCAGCTTTCTTCTCCCCTGCATTCCCAGAGGAGCAGCTTTCTGCTGCCCTGCATTGCCAGAGGAGCAGCTTTCTGCTGCCCTGCATTCCCAGAGGAGCAGCTTTCTGCTGCCCTGCATTCCCAGAGGGAGACCAGCCCCATCTCCACCACCACAGCACCACATGTACACATTTTTTCAACACTTCCAGGACTTCCCTGGGCAGCCTGTCCAGTTGCTTGACCACCTTTTCAGTGAAGGAATTTTTCCTGATATCCAACTTGTATCACAGCAGAGTTGTTCCTCATGCTGACAGGCCAGCCTTTGTTTGGATTCCACAGCGTCTCAGTGTTTGTCAAAGCAAAGGGAGGCTGGAGCCCCAGTCCATGAGGGAATGCACAGAATGCCGTGCCACAGGACGTAGGGAGCCAGCAGCTCCCCAGGCACCCTATTCACTGAGCCTCCAGTGATCCAACGTGGCCACCCCAGCCTAAATAACACCAGGCTTTCCTTTTTCTAAGCATAACTGTGTATTTTGCTCTAGTCACTCCTACTCCCCAGACTTGGACAACCCAATGAAAGTGTATCACATCTGAAGACCCTTTGTCAGTTCATATATAACTCTCCCTTTCAGCAGAGAACTGTGAATATAAACAGCCATTAATGCAAAATTCTCCCATTCGACCCAACACACAAACCCATACAAGCTCATTACTTTTAGCATAAAATAAATCTATTCCCTCCACCTGGAACTGGAGAGCCTCCCACTCATGCTTTGAGAACGAAATATGACAGGGAGGGAAGAAAAGAGCTGATGTATTACACTTTGCTCAGTCCAAACTGAAAGCCTACATGCCCTAATGGCATTTTGGTTTCCCAATGAGTTCTTTGAATAATATTCCCTTCCTCTCCTTCTGTTAGAATATCCAGAAATTAATAATTTAATCTAGTTATACTGTAGGCCACATGAGTGGTAGCTCCTGAATAAAACAATAACCATTCATACCTACACTTAAATTACTGGAAGGCTTTTGAGACTCAGTGCCAAATAACTCACCCACCTCGAGTATTTGGAGTATCTGGGACTTTGGAAAAGCAGCTGAAGCCCAGTCAGCATTAACTTCAGTTTAGGAGTTTGGGTTTAATTTGTTACATTGACTTGTGGGAGACTTTATATGCACAGGGAAAGGGATGACCAGAGAAAGAACACAGCCATGGCTTGTACAGCTTCATGGAGCTGCCCTGGGACTTCTCCTACTGCCAGGTCACACAAAGTCTCTGGGCTCTGCCTCTCTGTCAGCCTGTTTGGAAGATCTACGATCACAATACTCCTGTCAGCAACACAGTATCCAGACAGGATCACCATGTCTGGGAATTCTGCATTGAAGAGATTCATCCAAGTCTGTGCCAGGATCCAACATTTACAGGGGTCACCACTATGTCTTGTAAGTGCAATCAGAAAATAAAGTAGATGAAAGGAAAAAAAAAAAAAGAAAGACAAAATGTTTCTGTAGGGCACATCAGTGTAGAAAACACAAGCTCTATATTGGCGATCCATATATTGCCAGGTCAATTCCCTATGAGCTGCAGCTCAAAGGTTGCAAACTGCTGTGTTTTATTACACAGGGGCACAAGGACAATTGTGGAGGCTCAACCCATGCACCAGAGGGTTTAACCCTCTGTGGTGAAGGTTTAACACCTCAGGAGCCAGGGAAATCTGCTTAGCCCTGATGGCCTCACCCCTGCCAGCAGCTTCCCTCTGCTGTTGCCTCTGGCTTGACGTTAATTAAATTCTCCACTTTTGCACGCTGGTTGGAATACAGGCAGGGTTTAGTGACTGTAATTCCAGACTCCAGCTGTGACATTAGTACTGAGACATGCACAGAGCACATCCAGAATTAAAAAAGCAGCTTCCCCCTCGTTTACATGATGAGATGAGAAGGATTCAGCCACCTCAGACATTAGTGTACCAGAAGCAGGGGCTTACGGCACTGAGGAGGAGGATGTTACATGCCTGTTTTATGCTTCCAGCTTCTCAAAAGCATTACTTCAGTTTTGCCACTTATTTCCATTATTCTCTTCCTACTTATTCCCAAAGCCAATTAAAATGCAAACAGGAGATTTTAAGGGCTTCAGTTTGATAACAGGCAGCAAGACAAGCGAGGCATAGGACAGCACTGAAATATGGCTTTTTAATGCAAGCATATTAAGAGAAATAATTGGATTCCTAAAGGCTCACAATTGAAAGTGTTACCTCTTATTGTCCATTAAGCCAATTGACATCCTGCATTTGTTATTGCAAAAGTGTGATTCTGATTTCATGAAGAGTGCTAAACACTCAGTTTGCTCTAATGAAAGCTGTGGAGTTTTCTTCTGAAATACATCTGAACCTCATAGCATGCAAGAGAGCCAATGGATTCCTCAAAGCCAGCATGGTAAACGCCACCCTTGGAGAAGTTAAACTCTCAGTTTTGCCTTTAGGAAGGCCAGGGTTTCATGCCAAACACAATATTAAGCTTTTAGAAGTTATAATAAAAGAGTTAAAGAACTTAATCTCAACTTTTCAAAAGAGCCTATGTGAAGAAGATGCTGGAGCTCATCAGAAGCTTCACTGATGAGAAATTAGAATTATGGGCCAGTCGTGTATGGTTATAGATCCAATTCCAAATTTTTAAACATAAATTAATATTAAAAAGATAGAAAATTAATAAGTATAAAAATGTGTATTAATAATATAATAATGTATATTTTCTAATTATTATACTTACTAATTTTCTATTTCTTATTCCAACATGAATATTTCCATATCTATAGCCTGATAAATTATCATCTTTTTAAGTCTTCCTACAAGCAAGATATCAGTTTTATTTTCAGCTCCTTCAGATAGTGCCTTCTAGTGCCATGTTTTTATTACCACTAAATGCAGAATAACTACTTCACAAAGAGAGGAAAGAGCAAACACGTGTCTATGTTACTTCTTTAATGGTTAAAAAAAAAATACCACTTTTGTTGCATTTCCTGGAATAACTGTCTGGAAGGGTTTAAGAGCACTTAACATACACCTCATAGTCTTGAGCACTAATAACTTCAACAAAGGGTTGATAGTGAAATTGCTTTTCACCTTAAGGTAAAAACACAAACAGCTATGTAGGGGATTGAGGATTTACCCAACAGAAAACTAACTATCCCAATAGAAAATTTGAATTACTTTTTTTTTTAAGCAAATGAAGGGAGAAAAGAATGACAGAGTTCAACTCTAGTTCTGTATCTCTTAAGTCATATAGTTAAACCAATTGCATCGAGTATTTTACACTCAAACATGGAGAAAGTAATGAAATGTAAAGGTTAAGAGATAGAAACCAGCAGTATAAATGATCAGCACTCAAATAGTGAGCAATGAAAAAAATGCAGAGACCAAGTTCAGCATTGTAATCCCTCTGTGCTCTGGACCACTCCTGTCAAGTTCTGAATGCAGCCTGAGCACCTCACTTCCTTCACTGAAGTAGCATCACATAGAGGAAAAAAATAATCTTTAAAAATTCCACTAATTTGAGGCTACAAACAGGAAAATGCCTTAATTGTAATTTTACAGCAGAATTTTATGCCAGTACATATTTTTTTAGATGCCTTAAACTGCTAATTTCCACAACTTAACATGCCTGGGTCTCTTTTAATAGTAAACATAACTTTGCATTTCCTGCTTGTAATGATTGGCTTTAGCATAGTTACAGTATGTTCCTTGTTTTCAGCCCCATAAGGATCCCTCTCACTGCTCTCTCCCCAGCCACACTCTGCTCACCAGAGTTTTGTATCAGCAGAGGCACAAAATAAACCTGCAAATTTACTCAGAGATTTGCTGCATGCAGAACACTTGCAAGTGTATATGCAAACTCACATTTGCATACTCCAAATGCCTGCTGTTGCCTGCAAACATGGGATATTTTGGCATGCTATGGCTGTACATGCAAATTCCCTTCTTCTGGCAGCAATTACCTACTCCCCCACAATCAATACATGCCCTTTCCTGAAACAACTCATTTCAGACCCTACGTTACTTTGCTTTCCTCTAAGTCAATAAATACTGCCATGTCCCCCTACAGAAATGTCGTTGCCCAATTGTTTTTATGGATTCTGTTGATTCTGTGCTGCTTCCTGTTTTCTTTCCTAAATCTTCTGCTCCCTCTCCCTTTGCCCAGACCCTGCTTTCGCTCTCACCATGAAGAGAAAGAGCAGCAGCTCTGCCTCTTCTGCTCCCTCTGACACAGAGGCACCTACTGCTCCCTTTGCTAAAGAAACAGCATCCCCAAAAGGTTTCAAAAGGATTCAGTAGGATCCAGGTAAGGGACTATGACTAGGGCTTGACAGGTTAAATTTACTTTTAATTTTCCCCCATGTATAAAGCCTATTTGCCTAATTTAATGTTTTACAGCTATCTTTAACGTGCAAATACTTTCCACAGTGAATGTGCAATATATAAAAAACAATCAGAAACTCTCACTCTGAAGTTGGGCTATTTATTTCCTTCCCAAAAACTCAGCTGAGTGAAGTCAGGTTAATTGCCTTTAAGTCACTATGAATAATGCTGCAGAGCCTTGCACTGACAGTCACACCATTCTTCTGCTGGTTGTGTATCCCAGAGCTATTTCAGTGGATAACTGTAATTCATTTTGACTGCTAGATCTGCATGTAAAGATAAAAGCTGCGAGCAAAATTCCTCAACTTTCTACCCAATAGGGGTAATTCTGGACATCTTACATGCTCCAGAATAAAGGAAGTCTTTGCTGCCCTTACAGTATTCCCATCATATTGCCGTCATTCACAGTGGCAGCAGCTCTCCCTTGGCTCAGCACGTGGAGCTGATCTTGCTACCTGATATTCTTTCCACCAATCAATCTGTTGATTACAGCCAGTTTAAATTGTAGCCATAAACAGAATTCTGAGATCTTTCAAAAGACAATGGAATCTGAATTAATTAGCATGCAGCAGAGGAAAACCAAAATCCTCCTACAAATAGAACCAAGAAACCTCAGAGCCCACAAGGACACTGTTTATGGAGCAGTGGATGAGCTCTCACACAATTGTAGAGCAGGAGAGCGTGGCATCCTCGGCTCCCAGACACCTCTTAGGCTATGGAGCAGCTAATTCCCACACAGGAATTTATTAATTACACCTTGAAACTCTACCAAGTTAGCTTGCATTGACGCCAGCGCTCTGACTGTGCTCATGCATAACTCATCTTTACAACCTGTAAGCATGAAGATTTGAAGCTTCTGTCAGAAGTAATTCCAGGTTACACTTCCTAGGCTATCACACACACCTCACCGAGCCAAAAGCTCTCCCAGCCTGACATTTACATGGATAACTGTCACAGCACATGTCACAGCTGAGAGAGCCACAATGCACAGAGCATCACCACACAATTCCAGAAGGCTTTAAGCATTTGCCCATACACAGGAACACCTCACCTCTTCAGAAGGCTTCAGGCACCTGCCCATACAAACTAATATCAGAGCACCTCAGCAGGCTGCAAGCATCTGCCCTTCTTGTTCTTCAGCCCAGCCTTTTATCCCCTCCTGTTGATGCCCTGCACCTGTGTGCCCTCTGTTCCCTTTGGTGGTTGCTCAGTGCCCCTGGGCACTCCATGGCTCGTTCCCTTCAATAGCATTCACCTGTCCTGCACAGCTGTGCCCACTGGGGATGAGGCTGGGCCAGCCCCACTCCCAATCACCACAAACTCTGTGCCTACAGAAAACCAGGGGAGAAAAAATATACCTGTTTTCTTCAAACTCTCTTTGCAGTATGTTCCATAGTTGACAACATAGTAGGAGAGGAGGTATAGATTGGATATTGGGAAGGAATCCTCTGTGAGGGTGGTGAGGCCCTGGCACAGGGTGCCCAGAGAAGCTGTGGCTGCCCCATCCCTGGAAGTGTCCGAGGCCAGGACACTTGGACAGGGCTTGGAGCAACCTGGGATAGTGGAAGGTGGCCCTGCCCATGGCAGAGTGTGGACCTGGGTGATCTTTAAGGTCACTTCCAATCCAAACCCTTCTGTGTTTCTATGATTAAGCAGTTCTCACAAAAGGAATGCTTTTCAAAGAACATTAATATACATTGCCTTTGAAAAAGAGTTAAAAACCCCAAAAGACGTTATTTACATGGCTGACATTTATAGAAATAACAATAATAATTCTCACTTTTATGGACAACAGTAACATTTGCAGTCCAAGAAACCATTAATGTCCTGTAACAGATGATGATCACCTTGCTGACATGATAAATAAGAGGCATTTAGTTTTTAATGGCCTTCGTAATTTCTTTTTTCCTTATGAGAGCACCACTCGGTGTAAATGTAAGGCTAAAATGTATTTTAGTCTTCAGTACTTGGAAGCAAATTCACACATTATTATTCTACATTAGCTTCATTTGTCAATTTGGTGACTAAAGACCTACTGGCCAGATGCAAATGCTGCTTCCTAATCTGGATCCATCACGCACAGCAGCCGTGGGATGTCATTCCCCACGACAGAGGATGAATCAGGAGAGCTGTTCCATAAGGAAGGTGCAGAGACAAACCAGATGCATTCATTACCTGGAGGAAGTTCTGGTTTCCTTCTGAGAACATTTAGTTACAATGAAAAACCCCAATCAAAGTGGCCCAGGTGTAAGATAAGCCCTGTCAGAAGTGCAGGGTTTCCCAGTCAGGAGCCTTGGCTCTTTGCCCTTCACCAGCCACATGTGAATAGTCTGGAGAAGTCAACATGAATTTTGATGCTTTACTGGATCCAGGCCAGGAAATCTAATGTACTTTATTATTTCTCATTTCCATCATGTGTGCATAAGGTGATATCCTCAAATTCAAGCATACATAAAATAATTAACTTCTTTTTTTTCAAGTAAGCATCAGGAGAAAATAGTAAGATGTGTTAAGGGTTTGCTAATTGATGATATATTGCCCTAAATTAATTTTCTACTATTAATGTTACTTAATGGAATTTCATATTTCTTATTTGAAAAATGAGGGTCAAAAGAAGCAATGATGAGAGACAATTACAATTACCACTTAGGACCATTAATATGTAAATATATGTGTAAGTTAAGATTGTTAATTAAAGTTTCATAATTGCTGGGTATTTTTGAAGTCAGAGCCTAATAGGTTCTGCCATTATTCGTGCCTGCTTTATGCATACAATGTCAATGATTCTTACTCTTAACATACCATGAATAACAGCATGGCATTTATTTTATTAACTGATACGGCCATTAATGTCTCATTATGCCATTAAAACATTTTATTCCTTTCTAAAAATACAACTGGTTAAAAAATTATATCTCTTATACACCTGCATGCATCAGTCAACCCCAAGAATATCCAGTGGGAAGATCTCTCCATAACCATCCAGTGAGCTTTTTCCTACCTTCCTTTGCAGCACTGATGTTACCAACTTTAAAGCACAGATATTTTTAAAAGGTCAAGATAGAGAATGGACTAATGCAAGGATACCCAACTATAGGAATCCAAAAGTCAAGAGAACTCCATCAAATGTCAAGAGAAACTGAAAAAGACTTTGAGAAATCATTTCTGCAATACTTCTCGTTTATTCCATGTGTGCATAAGAGAAATACTTTAATCAGTTCAAATTCAATAATATTTCACAAATTTCATCTTATTTCAAACAAGTAAAGTATAAACAATGAGATTTCCTCAGTTATGGTATTATTTTTTCATGAATTTTACACTGTTACCTAAAACTTTTAAAGAAACACTGTCCTTCAAAAAATATAATCCTAAATTATGGCCTCTATTACACAGACCATGAAAATAAAATCAGAAATAAAACACTGCAGGACAGTTATAAACCCAGTGCATTATTCACTTTAATTTAAAATAAAGTATGTGTTCTCAGAAGAATGCTATGCATCCTTCTCAAAGAAATGTGTAAAAACAATGATGGCTAAAGGAATTTTTTTTATATATGATTTTAAGAAATCTTCGAAAATATGGGTTTTTTTCCTAAGGTGTATATGTAGTGCAAATACTCAGTGTCTTATGGCAAAATAAAAGTTTTCAATTTCCAAAAGTTCAAATTTTCAGTTCTAAGCATATTTGCTAAGCTATAACCAAACTAAAATCATTCAGATCTTCCTTCTCCTTGCTTTGCATGATTTAAATTAATGCTTGGTTTAAATTAATGCTTGATAGTTCTAGGAAGGCATCAAATAAAATCAAACACTATCATCAGATCAAACAATTTTCTTTGGCATGTCCAAAGACATTTATGTAAACTCTCTTCAATCACACCTGAAACATAAATAACCGTGTTGATAAGTTGTTGCAACAATCTAAAAAAAAAATCTCTTTTTATTTCTGTATCTCTGTTCTGCTGCAAATGAAAGAAATGTTTTGGACCCATGAAGAAGCAACTCCCTCTCCAATATGCCCTTTAGTCTGTAATAAGTATGATGTGGCCTTTCTGTAGACAATTCACTCATGTCACTACAGAAGATATAAAAAATAAATCAAGCCCAATATCTGAGCCATCTGTAATAAAGTTTTAACTACTGATCCCAGAGATATTTTCCCCATAAATTGACTCACTGTACAATTGGGATTGCTCCAAGCCTTTAAGGCTTTATCTGCTAACTGTTTGGAAATAGAGACGATAACTCCCCACAGCTGATAGAGCCAAGCAGTTAAAAAGTGTTTTAGACAGTATCTTCAAAGGTCTTGACAGAGAATCCCATAATACTCTGAATTTCTTTAGCTGTGATCTATTCTTAAATATAAACCTCTTCTTTAATCCATGCTTTGGACTGCTGGAATCACTGGATGGGTTGGGAAAGGTATTTTGTTACAGCAGAACAGCTGAAGACTACTATGCCCAAATGCCTACAGAGATATGGAGAAATCTGTGTAAAATCCCAGAATCCCAGAATCATTAAGGTTGGAAAAGCCCTTCCAAAGTCCAACCTGTGACTGATCCCCACCTGGTCACCCAGCCCAGAGCACTGAGTGCCACATCCAGGAGACCCTTGAGCACCACCAGGGATGGGGACTCCAACACTTCCTTGGCAGCCCCTTCCAACGCCTGACAACCCAATCTGGGAAGAAATTCTTACCTAAAACACAGCTAGCCACTGTTTCCAGCAAAGAGAATAAAAATTGGGTAAAAAGTTCACCCTTACAAGTGACACGAAAATTCTAATTTTACCTTGGCAATGAAGGCTGGAAGTTCATGGAAAGTCTCCACTAGGAAATGCTGTGGTGGGAAGCCCAAAGAGTAAGGAAAGTTTTGGTGGTCAGAATGGAATTACCCACCTGGGAAGAGAGCAGCACTCTTCCAAGCACCTGAACCACTAAAGCTGATTGGGAGGTCACTGCTGGAAATGAGATGAATTCACAAATTTCACTTCCAAAGAAGCTGACAATGAGAAAACCCATCCTCATTATAAATCTGTAATTCAAAAATTGCAATCAAGTCCAGATTTCTTTGAAGGGGCTAATTTAATTTGCTCCTTTTTTGACTTGACCTCATTTTATTTTTTATTTGCCGTGTCACTATAGTTTATGTAAAGAATTTACACTTTGATAATTAAATCAGAAGTTAGAACTCTTTAGAGGTTTTTTTTGTTCTAAGAATTCTAAAGCAATTTTACCAAAGTTCAATAGAGTAGGAAGAAGATTAGGCCACCAAATGAAAGAAATGCAAATGATCTTCAAAAGCTGGCATCCTTCCATCTTATCTTTGAGAGTGGATAAATCCACTTTGATACCAGGATTTAATAAAAAGATCAAAAAAGTCCACATGCTTATATCTGATGTTATTCAGGCAATATTGTTGTTGAAGTAGTTCTAAGGATGGAACCTCAGCCAGGGAATGTACAGCATTAGCTCTACATTTGCAGAACTCCTGGGACTGGGGGACACGGGGGAACAAAAAGTTTGGAGCTCCTCAATTCCTCTTTTAAAAAGAAGTTTTACAATAAAAGAAGTTTACACCCCACAAGGAGACTTTCCACATGACTAATTAGATATAAAATAATCTATACCTTAGGTTTGACAAGAGATGGTCTGAAGGTCCTCCAGATGAAAATAAAGAAGTGGAAGGGGAAAGAGAAACAGGAGACAAGACTTAGAGCCACTGTAGGTATGAGCACATGGCTTGCAACTGTTTGTATTCATTATGAAACCAGAAGAGAACAAACTCTTTTAATTTTAATGCTAAGTCCATAATTTGTCTTGCAAATGTTCTACGAGACCACAGTAAAAACATTAATTCTATAGTTCCTTATAAAGGAGAGAGAGAACAAACAGGAAGAGCATTCTTGAATGATAAAATGTCTGAGGGATCTGGTGAGAATTCTTTACATAAGATGTATTCTTCTTTAGGAAACAGCTGTAGATCTAAACAGATGGGCTCATATAAGTCGAATTGGCAGCTCCACAGATAGCTGCTTTCTTTTCTGTATGATCTTTCAGACTTGCCAGGGTATTCAGGACCACTCTGCTTAATTATTGTTAACATTTTGCCCATTTCATATGCCCACAATATAATGGGCAAATATAAAAATAATTTAAGCAAACTGCAGTTTAAATCTCAATAAAAACAATCCATTTTATTCCAACAAAACCCTTAAAGAGGGAACTGCCTATTTTATTAATGTTAGTCCATCTGTTTGCAATAGCTCCTTTGGAAGTATTTGTTTTGCTTAGAAATACCCAAACTGATTATGTATGTGGCAGTAGATGGGCTGAGCTGTGTTCAGTGCTTTTAAATCACTGAACATATGAAGGTGTTTTTACTTTAGTTGGGCCAGAACTACAGAAGGCATCAAATGCTTGAATCCCAGACTAGAGCATCTCCTCTGTGAAATCAGGATGAGAAATCTGGGACTATTCAGAAGAGAAGGTTGTGTGGAGACCTCAGAACCCCTTTCAGTATCTAAAAGGGCAAAGGGAAGCTGGAGAAGGGCTCTGTCAGGAACTGGAGTCACAGTACAAAGAGGGAAGGGCTCAAATTGACAGAGAGTAGGTTTAGATTTTATATGAGCAAGAAATTCTTCCCTGTGAGGGTCGGGAGGCCCTGGCACAGGCTGCCCACAGAAGCTGTGGCTGTTCCATCCCTGGAAATGTCCAAGGCCAGGCTGGATGGGCTTGGAGCAACCTGGGATAGTGGAAGGTTCCATGGCAGGTGATGGAATGAGATGACCCTTAAGGTCCCAACCCAAACCAGTCTGTGATTTGGTGATTCTGTGTTCCTCTTCTGGGGAAGCTGTACCCACCAGCATGTTTCCATGGTGATGGCCACGCTGTACTGGGGTTCAGTTCTCCTCTTCTCCACCAATGGCAGGAGAGACAAATCAGATCACACAAGAGAGGAGTCCAGTGCAGGACACTGAATTAATGCACACCTGGTACAACAGTGCCCACAGCACAGGTGACAGAATCACACAATTAATTCAGTCAGGAGCATGGGATCTACCATTTCCTAATGGCCACTCTGCCAAATCTTTACATAAAGACCAGCCCCACATACCCATGAACTAATTTCTGAAAATAAAATTTCTGGAAATAAAACCTCCTCATCCAGCCTTTAGTACATCATTCCAAAGAGCCCAAACAGACTGCAAAGGTGGATGTTAAGAGCAAAACTGTGCAGAGCCACAGGACCATAATCCACATGTACTTGTACACAAGGTGGATGTCAGCTCTGTGTTATGGGTGTGATTGTGCTCTCAGCTATGGAGCAACCCAGTCTGTGTCATTTTGGATCTGCTGAATTATTCATTCACCTCAGTACTACTCCCACTTATAATTGCAGAGAACATCAGGACAAATCACAGAAGTGAACATCAAATGTAAGAACAGAAGAGCTTTTGTAGCAGCAAAAGAGAAGTAACAACAGAAAACAAATGAGCAAGGAATGAAAAGGAATTATCATAAAATATGTACCAGAGCCCTGGTTAGTGTAAGAGTTTGAAGCAGGCAGCCCCAGGAGCCCTCGGGCCAGCAGCAGGCATGTGTAGAGATTTAAGCTCTCGAGGCTCTCAGTGAAGCTGTGTTTGGAAAACTTCTCAGAGCTGGGATGAGAGAGCTAACCAACCACTACAGAGACAGGCAGAGCAGCCTGCTGCAGGTTCAGACTGCACCTTGCCAGCTGGGTGCCCTGCAGTGTGGGGGATGCCCTACACACACAGCACGGCACCTGCTGGCAGGGGCTGGCTTGGCTGATTACAGAGCAGCCACCCAGAGCATGCTGCAGTTTCACAGAAGTCAAGAAGGGGAGGTCACAGGCTCAGACTTCTCTTCCCTTCAAAGCAGCAACGCTGAGACTCAAGACATCCTCCACCTTGGCCCAGCAAGCCCAAGGCTGCCACAGAGAACCTGCTGTACAAGGTACACAATGCCATGAGGATGCTTAGCACTTCCCAGCAAACACTGTTGGCCTCCTCTCCAAACATCATGTGCATCTACCAGATTAGGCTGTGGGCAATATTTCAGGAGAGCAGCTTTTTTCATTAGCTGAGGGGTTCTGAAGGAGGTGATGCTTAATAATTTCTACGGGCTTGGTTCTTCTTATTGATTTCCTTTCCCATTTCCTTTCCCTATGATTTGCTCTGATGCCAGAGAAGAAGTGTTCATTATACTCAATAACCTTGTGTTTACAATGCCTGCAATATCCCATCAGGCATCAGAGTTGTCTACTAATTTACTCAAATGAATGTGTTAATTAATGAAAAAAATCAGCAGAACATTACATCACTGACAATACCTGCATCATAAGGCTCAGCAGTCCCAGATTCAAGCACTCCACATCAGATGCAGGAGCTGGAACAGGAAGGCTGTGAGTTTCTCAAGCCAGGTTGTTCACTCATTCCTGGCACTTGGGGCTGCCCAGGCAAGAAGGTGGAGGAGCCCCTTCAGCCACAGTGCTGAGCGAGGCCAGCACTGGCACAGATCTGCCCTGCTTGGGGTCTGACTCAGAGGCTTCATCTGCTTAAATGAAGCCCATTATTCTGCTGGTCCATCAGCCAATGACTCCTAATTGTGCCAGTGCCTAAACCGAGCCTGCAAGCACAGCTAAAATACTAATCATTAATTTCAGTCACTAATAAATGCCTGTTATGCTATCAGGTACATTCCAAGTGCCACTCAGGATGACTGGCTAGGGCATGGAATTGAAGGAAAAAGAATACACAATAGAAAATAAAACCCCTCAATACTGGGCCCAAAATGGAGATGTTAATAATGCCACTGATGCAAGGAAAGACCTGTTTGGCCAAATACACATAACTGTCTACCAGAGTTTTAAGGAGTCAGCTGGGACTGCAGTCTGGAACACAGGGATGATCCTCAATAAAAGGCTGTTATCAACTACTACTACTACAGCTCTAGCAGGCAGTAGAAGGCAATGGATTTAACAGACTGTGTTTTAAGTTCCTCTTTTTTTTCATGGACTGCAGGGTAAAACTCTCAAATTCAGTGAACCTTGCACTCCCAGGACAGCGTTAACAATTTAACTCTTAATTTTAACACCCAACTTCAGATGCACATCAGCTGAGCAACCAAAACACTTTCTATTATATAGATAGATGTCTTTGTTTGAAGGAATTGCTGACTCATTCCTTTAGTGGGAATAGTCATCCATTCCTTTGAAGATGAGGTCATGCAAAGGAAGCCAGGTGACCCATATAGCAATAGCTTAAATCCCTCTCCTGTGATGGATTCCAAAGGCACCTGTGCATTATTCCAGCCATCCCCAAGCAGCTGCAATCCCACCAAGCAGAGCAGTGCAGAAAGCTGACTGCTTTCTAACTCCTCAGACAGGCTGGCTTGGCTACTTAACAGGAAACACAAGTCCAAAATCTTAGAATGAGGTGATTAAATATTTGCCAGAAGCAGAAAGTATTCAAACAGGAACATTAAATATGAAATTAACTGAAATTGCTCCTGAAGCAACTGCTTGGCCTGGTCCAAGGAGCAGAGGAATGGAAGGTGGCAAATGTGACAGCAACTTCTGAAAAGAGCCTGAGAAAACTGCCAGCTGGTACCTGGGATTTATTTACAGGTTCAATAAACTCAGTTGTATAATAAGGAACAGATTGAGCTGATGCATGAGGAAATACAATACCACAGTGAGGAGTTATCATAGCTTTTATAGCAAAAAAATTGATCAGAAATTGGCCAAGAAGCAGGAATAAGGGTGACCAGGCTGACATTAGATACTTAATTTCCCAACAGTTTTGATGACCAAAGTTGGGAGGGGGAAAAGTGGAATCTTTCCAATAGGACAGACAAGTGAGAAAAATACAGATTGCCAGAAGAATGTGACATTTATTCTGGGACCTGTGCTAGTCAGCACATCAAAAATTTCTTTTTCTTAAAGGATGTGAAGGTGAACACCGAGAATATAAAATTATTCATGTTTTTCAAGACAACAGCACATTCACAGAATGATTGAGGAATCCCAAAATGCTGGATTAAATAATAGAAAGGCAGAAGGAACTGAAATAAAAGATGGAACTGAATTCTGAGAAACATTAAATGATTCAAATAAACAAAAGTATTCTCAATTATACAAATCCAGTGACAGGCAGTAAACTAGCCTTTGTCATTCAGGAGAGAGATCTCCCAGCCACCATGGATACTTCTTTGAAAACATCACCTTGTTATAATATCAAGATTTAAGACTGGGGGGAAGAACCCAAAAGCTAGTGACAGAAACTAAAAAACCTTATTAGGCCTCTATTTAAAACCCTGATTTCAGCACATCTTGAAAAAATCATGCCAGACTCATCCCTCTTCTCCATTTTTAAAAGAAGTATCCTATAGTAGAGAAAACATATTGTGCTTGAATATCTGTATATAGGCTTTGCCCCAGGAGGTCCCGGTTGTCCTTGATGGGCTGCAGCTGTGATCAATGAAGCTAACTGGGATAAAAGGGGGCGGGTTAGCAAGTCAGGGAGAGCCTTGAAGGAGCCCTGACTGACAGAGAACAACATGCAGAAGAAGGAGTCTGTGCTATGAAGATCTGCAGCCATAAGAACACACCAAGGAGGTATGGGCCTTTAGAACTCTGATAACAACAGTATGGACTCCTGAAATAGAACAACAACAATTGGTGACCCTGACGTGATAGTTGGTAGAAGATAAGACAGCCAAGAGCTGTGTGACAATGTAGCCTTTGGGTCAAGGAGCTGTGAAAGAGTATGGCCTTTGAGCAAAGGAGCTGTGTGTGTTGTACGTGGCCTTTGAGTCATGGGGGAAATGTGTGCGTTGTACGTGGCCTTTGAGTCATGGGGGAAATGTGTGCGCTGTACTTGAAGTATTGTATATAAAACCTGGTTCTGTAAGTAAAAGAAAAGGGGGAAACATAGTAGAGGAAATGGATTGTATTTGAATATCTGTAAATAGGCTTTGCCCCAGGAGGTCCTGGTTGTCCTTGATGGGCTGCAGCTGTGATGCCCTTTATTGGGCTGCAGCTGTGACTAATGAAGATAACTGGGATAAAAGGGGGTGGGTTAGCCAGTCAGGGAGAGCCTTGAAGGAGCCCTGAACTGACAAAGAACAACGTGCAGAAGAAGGAGTCTGTGTTGGGAAGATCTGCAGCTGTGAGAACACATGAAGGAGGTATGGACTTTAGAAATCTGATAACAACAGTATGGGACTCTAGAAATAGAACCACAATAGTACCCAAAATAAGATTTACAGAAAGGCAACAAACGAACAAAGAGGAGGAATGGCTGATGTATTTAGGAGATTAAATAGACACAGACTCCTCAGCCCCACAAAGAGAGCAGGGAAGATGTGCCAGCAGGAAGAGGTTGAACAAGGAACAATTATTCAATGATTCCCACAGTATGAGAATCAGAATGTATCATTAAGAGATTTAGAGCACAGGCAGGAGGTGCTTCTACATGGCTGAGGGATCTGCTGGAAATACAAAGTGCCAAACCAGAAGTTTCACAGAGGAGCGATCCAGGAACATGGAAGTGCATGAGGAGCCAGATCTGGGAGCCCTGATCCACAGGAGAGATCCATGAACATGGAAGTGCATGAGGAGCCAGATCTGGGAGCCCTGATCCACAGGAGAGATCCATGAACATGGAAGTGCATGAGGAGCCAGATCTGGGAGCCCTGATCCACAGGAGAGATCCATGAACATGGAAGTGCATGAGGAGCCAGATCTGGGAGCCCTGATCCACAGGAGAGATCCATGAACGTGGAAGTGCATGAAGAGCCAGATCTGGGAGCCCTGATCCACAGGAGAGGGCCAGGGAAACCACAGCACTTCCTGAGTTTATCTGTTTGCCCTCTGCATCTCCTCCTGCCCAGAGCTGGACACTGCCACCACAGACCAGAAATGCTCTGCTTTTCTTTCTCTTCTATGTTTTCAGGCAAGTCATCAAGGTATTGCACACATATTCACTTGCAATATAAAATGTCAAAGGAGGAAATGATGCTTGACATAAAGCCAACATCATGACCTCTTTGGTGTTCTAGAAGGGGGGAAAAAGGATTAAGATATTTCCTTTTTTCACTCAATTTAGTTTAGGAAGATTGAAAGTAAGTAGATTTTGCCCTGCTCCCCAAGAGCATGTGATACTCAGAGAGATAACAGCTCTACATAAAAGGTATTTTCATGAGTTGAAAAACAGGCAAAGAAATAAAGGAAGTTCATTCCAGAGGAAAAAAAACCCAAACAAACAGCTCAAATATTCAAGTCAGGCGTTGGAGGCTGTTTATAGAACTTCTTTCCTTGCTCATTTTCCCATTCATCATTATGTATAATATTTTGCCACAGAAAAAGAAAGGGAAATAAAATACTTTATTTAGTTGCCCAAAAGTTTCAATGCAAAACCTCTTTCTGCCCAGGAAATGACCGTGGGCTTGCTGGTGGGAGCCTTTACAAAAGGACAGGCAATATTTATGAGCAGTTTGAAGGTTTCCTAGTGAATATCCATCTGGACAAAGTGGATATGCAAGCTTTGCACTCTCTCTCCCTCTCTCTCTCATTCCTAGGTCAGTTACCTAATCCTAAAATTACATCCAATTTTCTCTGAGGAATAGCTCTGCATAAGTCTAAGTTAAATGCCTCAAAGGCATCTAAATCAGGATTTTCTTAGTAGTGGAACAGCCTTAAAAACAAATTAAAATCATGCTTTCATGACAAAGAGGATTTTGTCTCAGGCTTTGATTCCTTTCAAGGAAATGGGTTTACTTTGTACCCATACAGGCTTGACAAAAGGAGGCTGCACATCCTGTGGTGGGAGCAACTGGTGGCATTTTTCCCTTTTCACCAAAGATGCTGCCAGGCAACTGCAGAGATGCCCTGAACTTGGTCTCACTCACCTCCCTCCACCTGCCCCTTGAAATGCAAGCAGGACTCCCAGATTGGCCCATAAAAAATAACAAGCACTGCTAGGACAGCTGTATGGAGATTATATTGTTAATCAATATATTTTGCATAGCCCCATGGATCACTTGTTATTGATGATTATGCACTTTAGCTCCTGGGACAATTTGTCAATAAAATAAAAATAAAAATAGGCTAAGGACAGCATACTTTTAATTCAAAGATGATCTCTTTCTTGAAAAGAAGTGCCACTTTCCAAGCTCTGAAAAGATCTAGCTCACTAATATATTCCATTTACCAAGTGGAGGAACTGTTCAAGGAATCAAAATTTTCTTGGTCATCACAATACAGGTATCTGAAAGTGAATAATTTTCTTTTGGACTTTAGTTACTTTAAAAAAGGAATATTGAAAAAAGAGGACATTTGCTGAAAAGGTAAGTTTTCAGTTACTGAAAGTGTGTTATTCAAACTCAGCACATACTGGTATAGTTTTTACCCCCACAATGGAGAAAGAAAAATGCTGGTTATGGACAGTTTTAAGTGTTTATCTTTTTTTTTTTTTTATGAATCTGACATTTCATCTCCAAGTTTTAATCTAAAATATGAAATACTTTGCTTTCTAGGAGGGAAAAGAACAGTGGGTGAACAGACCAAATTCCCTAAATTATCCTCATGTTTGAAACAGCATACTTGAGTTACTTAGGCAGTCACAAGGATTACTTTTTTCTCCAAAGCATCCCAGCCCCTCTGGACTCTTTCTCCTCTCTCAGGGTTTGCTTCCCTTAAACAAAACTACCCAGGTGCTCTGTTTTCCTAAATGTGTTTTCTCCACTCCCAACACAAGCTGCGGTCAGCCCACAAAGCTCCCAGCTAACTAATGGCTCTTGATTACTGATGAATTTATGTTTCATTTTGGCAGTGACAAAGATGCAAATGGCTGTCCCCTTGCAGATTGCCTGACCTATCCAGTCCTTGGCAGAGAATGCCATGGCCATTCCACCTTCCATATTTAACACACAGAAAGGACCCACAAATGCTAACCCAATATTTCAGAAATCCCTTTCCTTTATTACAGCATATGAATGATGAATACACTATTGATCCTCTCTTTACATACAGATGCTGTACTCAAAACACAGGACCTGGAGAGCTGTCGATATTTAAGAGGAGCTTTCATGGAAGAAAGGCTGTGATGACTTTCAGAGGTCCTTCATCCCTGACTGTCTGCAGGAGTAAGTTAATCAGGAGATGAAGCTCTTGTATCTAAGCCAGGCTTGGGATGGAGCTGTGCAGTCTAAGTGAAAGTAAGGAGTTCTCTTTTATCACTGTAAATACATTCAAAGGGGGAATGGGCTAATTGCAGCACTCTGTGAGCTGGAATTAATATAAACAATAATATAAAATAGAATCCATGAACCTGTTAAAGTTACAAAAGCAGTAAATGTTAGAGATGAGAGGTTGAATACATTATTATTTTAAGACTTGTGCTGAGTTAAAATGAGATTAGAAAAAAGCCAACTTCTTGCAAGCCATTTTAATTCAGTTTGTAGATAGCTGCTGGAGAATCAAAATTTTGATCAGTTATGCCCCACTTGGGATGAATAAAGCTCCAATTTTCAGCTTCTGTTAGTTTAATACAAGGATGGCAAAATTCATGTGGACATTCCCTTCATTTACTCTTGGAACAAACAATTTGCTCATCCCCATGTTTTGGCTGTCTGCCTGAACTGCTGGAACTGTTGCTTCTCCTTGAAGAATAACATTTAACCAGACAGATGATAACCCAGTCAACCTGAGGTCCTCCAAACCCCTCCATCAGGTCAATATATTGCTCTAATGAGGAACAACCCTGGCTTCTAGAACATTGTTTTTCTGTGGGAAATCTGCAGGCAAGGGAGATGGGGATATTCAGGAGTACAGCCTGTACTTGAAAAAGGCTGGCTCTATTAAATAGCTGTCCATCTCCTGGCACTCCAGGGAAGGAAGCATGCCCCTCTAACAAAGATGAAGGGAATATCAATGGGGCTAATCTCTTCAAAGTGCTCAGTGCTCAAAGCAATCGCCTGACTAGCACAGTCCCCACCCTCATTAGCTCAGCAAACACAGCCAGAGACAAAACACTATCTGCAATCAGGGCAAAAAATGTAAAATACAGGAGTTCCAAGCCACCTCCCTTTGCTTTCCAAAGGACAAATATTTCATACATTTTAAATTATGTCTATACTGAAAATAAAGTCGTATATTTTAAGAATCCCTTTTCTTTCCCTTCCAGCATATTTAAATATTGTGGCATTTGCTTGTATTGAAGAATGGCCACGACACAACAGAAATACTGCACAGCACAACTCTCCCCCTGATTCAACAAAGGGGGAAAATTCATTGCCAGCTTTTTCCCTTTGGCAAACTGCAACAGCCAGAAATAAGGAGAGTGATAGTTTCCTACCCCATGAAACAAGGAGACAAAACGATCTGTCAGTCAGCTCTTATTTGTGTAAGTCCAATCTGCCCATTGCCTCCAAATTAAAGAATTTTTATGATCAGGAAAACAGATGTTGTGAATGAGAAAAATGGCATACAGCAGCAGAGAGGGAAGGAGTGAGAATTATGAGACAAGGAATTATTGTTGAATAATTCAGTCCTGCAGCACATCCTTTTATTCCCATGCTGACCATAGGAGTAATTAAGGATGGTCAACAGACGCTGTAAGCGCTCCTCAGGGAAAGGGGCTGACAGGGATGTGTTGTTGATCTGACCTCTGAGGGAAAGCAGCATGATCAGGGCTGGAAAATAGGTCATGGCTTGTATAAACCAACTCACACCATGCTGGAATCTCCCCAGGGAGCCCACTAATGGATTCACCACTGCAAACACGTGGGCTGGGAGGGCTACCTAGGGACAAAACATCAATATTGGGGCACTGACAAACAGCACACAGTTGGGGCAACAGCATCTGCTCTGCCAAAGCAGGGATTTCACCTGGAGGCACAAAGGACTAAACCTTCTTACCAGTGTGGCTGAGGTGAACCAGCCGACCAGTACTCCTTCTATCCAAGGAATCACTTTGGAAAATCTTTGGCTTGTATAAAAATAGCTTGGTCAATACATGGACCTGAAATTTTATCTCCCACCCATGAGTTTAAAGTTGGGCTCCACATTCAAACATGGACCAAACATGTATCACAGGCTTTAAAGGGGAGTTTTATAAAGGGATGCTCAAGTTTAGACTGAACAGAAATAGAACCAGAGAGGGAAGGACAAGACAAAGAAGAAATGGAGAGCCATCGCTGCTTGAAACTTGCCAGTGTAAAGCAAAAGGCCTGGCTTTGTTGTTCAGCCCTATCCCCTTCTGGAAGGAAAGAAAGTGAGGTTTCCCTGACTACTACTTGGCCAGAGGAAGCAGACACAGATCAGACACACAGCCCTGACACAGCACTTGCACGTGAGCTGAAGCCAAGAGGAAAGTGAAGATGACCTAAAAGTGCTGATTATCAAATAATAAATAGCAAACTAAGATATGCAGGTGGCTGCATTTGTGCTCATTAAGCAAAATCTGTGAGCATGTGGATCAATTATATTCAAAAGAAACAGACCATATGAATTCTTAGTACAGAATGGGTGTATAGGGATACAGGGAAAACCCACAGATCTTGGAATGCTGACCATAGGGAAACAAATGGTTCTGAAGGGACAGACACGAAGCAATTCCTGATGGGAACAAGGAGAGGAACAAATGATGTACAATTACAAATGGACTTGAAAAAGGGTAACAATCTGTGTGCTCAGAACAGAACTAGCAGATGTAGTCCTTGCAAATCAGGCAGCAAAATAAGAAGAAGCAAAGCAGGCAGCAAAGTAAGTCTCAATTCTCTATGTAAAGAGCAAACCTTTCAAAGACTTAAAAGATGTGCTCCAGAACCACAGCTTGGTCACCTTGCTGCCCTGTCAGGAGAGTTACAGCACTGTAGCAAGTCTGAACTGAGTAGTAAACAGAACTGGGAGTTGTCTGAGTCAAAGGGCAAGTGCCAGTACAAATCCAAAGAATGACACTCCTCCTGCATCCCCTGTTGCTGCACCAAAGGAATTGGGCTGATGGAGCACAGCCCACAGCAAAAACAAAGCAAGAAGAAAGCAGGAAGGGGGAAGGAGAGATGTTTGGCTCATGGTGAGACTGGGGAAGGGGGAGAAAAAGCACTTACTTTTAACAATTGTTTAATCCTTCATGGTTTGTTTTTTCTCAATACCCAGAATCAGTGATCAGAAGGTTGTGTTAATTGTCAAGAACTTCAGTGAAGTAAAAATTACCCAAGTTGAGGCTGTATTGCCTGTGACAGCATATACATAGTCAGAATTGAGGCAGGAACTCAGGCATTGAACCACAAGGGGAAAAGCACCCTAAGGAATCAATTGATGTTATCAAGTAATCTGCCTTGGAGATTAAAGAACACAGAGCAATAAAGTGTGGTAATGAAAAAAGCTTTTGAGTCAGAAATGGGAGGCATAGGGAAAAACACACATTAATGTCAGCACATAATTGCTCTATGTGGACAAAATCAGATGCCTCTAAAGAGATTACTGCTAAATTCTGGGCTAGAGGATTCTTCTCCCATCAAGTGTGACTTTAACTGGAATCAAAAGGAGACAAATACAGAAAGTAAGTTCCAGAAACTGCAAAACAAGCCAAGGGTAGAGATCTTGTCCTGCTCCAGTTCTCTTTATATATGGACATAATGGCCACAGTCACCTCCTGAGATCGGCAAGTTACAGGTGCAGCCACTGCTGATTCAGCCTCTAACTCCAAAATCCACTGTAGGCTTCCCAGCAAAGGAGAGCTTCTTCCATCCTAGAAAACTCTCAACCCTACCAAGATGAAGCTTTATCTCCTCAGTGCCACTTAAGGGGTATCAATTAATCAAAAGCATGAAGGAAAAGAGGAAAGAAGAAGCAAAGAAAAACACCTGGCTGTCACCTTAACACCAGCTTGTCTTTGCAGTCAATACACCAACCAAAATTGAGGAAATCTAAGAGAAAATTGAGAGGGCACCTCACTGCAAGATTGATCTGCAAGGACTACATCTGCTAGTTCTGTTCTGAGCACACAGATTGTTACCAGATTAGGGATACAGTGAAAACTGTAATTTTGGAACTTCACCTGATGTCTCAGTATCAGTGGAAACCATCCGAGCTCTAACCTCCATGCCCCCCTCCATGTGGGAATTGTTTGTAGCTTTAACATTATCAATAATGGCCCAAATAATATCAAGTGCAAATATTGAAAATGCTCCATCAATAACATCCCAGAAATCCTGTCAATAATTCTGTGTTCAGTAAAAGGGTGGTAATATAGAGATGAAAATTTCTCTCTGCTATTTGACACCAAGAACAACTGCAGGGGAACAGCAAACAATTGGAAGCCATTTCACCAATGTTTGTCTTGTAGTTATGGTGCTGGGTGATTTCATGTGATGTGTAATTAGGCAAATGAAGCTTCCTTTCAGAGAGCAACACTGAGCAGTTGCCCTGACCCCACCATGGCTGACAGTGGTACCATCTGTTCACTGTCAACGTGTCTCCTGCATCCCTAGAAATGTTGTCTCCTAAAATAAAAGGTTTGCATCACAAGATAATCTTGATCCTGCCATTTCTCAACTTTCACATTCATTTACAGCTTTTACCTTCTTTTGATTTACTTTTTCTCAGGATAAGACACACACCTATAGCCCTTGGGAATGGTCAGAAGCATGGAGAGGTTATTTGTTCATGCTGAGAGCAGCACAGCCCAGCCTGGATGGAGGCAGGTTAAATGTTAACACCTCACTGTATCTCCAGAGCTCAAAATAAAACAGTGCATTTCTCCAAATATTATTTGCTTGCCCTCAGCCTTACTGTAACTGCTCTTGATTTTGGATTGTTGCTGTGAAGTGGGGCTTGTTTGGTTTGTTTGTTTTAATGTGCTGTGATAATTAATAAATACCTCATAGCACACAAGCTGGAACCTCCTGCACCTTCTCTTACATATGCAATGCTGGGTTGTGATTAATCTCATTTACATTTTCTAAACTGCAACTGCAAACACTAAAGGTAGTGATGAGAGGGTGCTCCAGGGATGCATGAATGCTACACAAGAATATGTGCATGTGGAGATGCTGTTGACTTGATATAAAAAAGTAAAAGTGAACTTAGTTTAAAAATCAGTTATTCTGCTGTCCATCTTGCTCAGTAACTCTGGTCAGCCATTCACAGCATGCAGAATTCAAAGGACATGTTAATTGTGTATGACATCAGAAAAATTTCAGATATTAAACACAGTATTGAAGAGCATTACCACCAGTAGGCTGAGTCCCAGGCAGCTCCATCACCACCTCTCACTGAAAGACCATGAGCTTGTTGCAGAAAGCACAGGACAAAGCAGAAAATCCCCATGAAGTGCAGTGGTAATTACTAATGTAATTATTTTCTGTTTATTCACAAGTATGGAAAAGTCCACCTTTAAGCTGAGCTAAAGAAAAGCTGAGGCAGAGTGCAGCTGAAGCAGAAAGATTTATACACAACTGTTGTCAGTAATTTATCTAAGATCTGAGTGTGACTCTGATCAAGCAGGATATGGCTTTAGGCTGCTATTTAACTAACAGTGCTGCTCAGGCATTTAGGCCCAGAACAGCCATGGATCACTGGAGCCAGCAAGGCTCATCCCCAAAAATGCCAATGGGAGAACCCCGGTAAGTCACAACTCCTCCCACCTGGTGCATGTCAAACCCACAAAGGTAACACCAGTTAAAAACAAAAGCTAAGATGTGCTTGTCTACACTGCATTTGCAAAGATAATTACTTGAAAACAATACAAAGGAAAACAAAGCAAATTCTTCCATTAGCTGGGACCCTCCTATCTCCAACCTCAATCTTGTTTGCTGATGCCGCCAAACTTTTCATAAACCTCTTCTATCATTATTAACTTTCATTTAAATCATTATTGGGCAGAAGAAAAAAACCTGCTCAACCATGGCTCTCTAATCTACTAATTAAATCCACCTGTAAGAGCTGAACAATTTGTGCCTCTGACTATTAATGCAGTCAAGTATTTTACACTGGGTGGTATAACATCAGCCAGAGAGACTGAGGGACACAGCTGGAAACTGAGCCATGTTTTGATAAGGAAAATCAACACAAGCTGCTCCACAGGCAGAGGTCCTGACTGAGGCAGATGTCCCATTCCCAACAGGCTGTTAAACACAGGATGTATTTTATCTACTCTGTCCCTCTTGCAGCAGGTACAGAGTGTCTCAGCCAGGTATTTGCCTATCTTCAGCCAGCTGGAATTCCATCCTTTTGCATTCTGCCTCTCTGTGACCATCCACCCCAATTTGATATCTCTGTTGTGTGGTTACTCCTGCAGAGAAAATTTGGGATTTTGTCCAAATGATGGGAAAATGTGCCCGTTTAGATTACCTGAAGCTGATAACCTTTCTAATGGAAAGTTCCCATCTGGCAGAAATATTACAACTGCATTTTTCAGGGGTGTGGTTCCACTGCAAATGACCCAACATTATACACCATAAACAAAGATACAAAACTTCTTCAAATCCTCCTGAACAAAAAATGGGCTCTTATTCCAAATTACACACATAAATACAATAGTGGTTAAACGTGTCTTTGGGAAACTGCCCAAGACTGGACACTGCCAATACATTTTTTCTCCCCTGGAAAATGCAAGCACCTTATTCAATGATACAGCAGAGAGATCCATGAAATCACTACACAGATAATATGGAATTTGATGTCAAAGTTTCCTGCCAAGGGACTCAATATATTGATAATATGCATTCTACAGTATGTGGGTCATTATGACAAAACACCATCCTATTATTTTTCTTTAATGATTCTTTATCATCCCGCAAATTCTATCAAAGCTTTATGAACACATAATACAAATGTATACTTATTTTTCAATGTGCCTATATATATTATGTTATATATTGTTGTATTATATCATGTTGCACTGGCTTTGAGTAAAACCATTTCCTAAGCTAGGATCTAATTCTGTGTTGCAACAGGAATGCTCTGTCTGTGCTTTGGAACTGAAGATTGTTTTAAAACAAAAATGTTTTAGAATGGCCCTTCTTCAAATGAAAATGCAATGTGCACTCACAGTACTGCTGACATGGTAATACATGGTTGATGATGAAAAAATAACTGCTTAATTCAATTCCTGTGCCTAGTAAGCAGCCCTGTCAGCACGATGAAGTTCTGAGGCACTTGTAAGAGGACTTTGTAAGAGTGTTATGAAATGCAACTCCAGAATTAGCAACTAAAAGAACAAACAGTAATGGGGAATAAACACCACTGGAACATAGGTAATCTCACAAAGCTTTTTACCCCCATTGATCAGTTCTGTATTTTATGTAATACTGTTGCAATTAATTGTACTCTTTGTTATTGTGCATTATTCATTTTATATAAATGGAGCAGCAGTCCAATTTGGCAGTTTAGCCCATAGAAAACAAACATATTGATCATTGCCACAATCAGGCATTTCTTCTTCAAAATTACCACATCTGTGCTGCTTCACACATGTTATCTGCCTCCAGAACTAGAGAGAGATTAGAGAGATTTGCAAAACAAACCGTGTTTTATGGGGGAAAAGCTGTTTTAGACTCCTACCAGAGCGATGAAAGGCCACCTGGTTGGCAGGATGGGGACCCGCGTCGATGGAGAGTACAGGGAGCAGCATCCGCATGTCCCAGATCTTCAGCACGCCCGAGGAGTCACAGGAAGCAATGCTGTCCCCCTGCCAGAGATGGAAACAGAGTCAAGGCATTGCTTCTGTCCTCTGCCAGCAGCAAAGCCTCTGGCACAGGGCAGCCACACCCAGCAACTGAATCTAAATAAAGAAATAAATCAGCTATTATATGTGAGGTTATCACAGTCTCTTATCAGCTCTGCTGGCTTGAATAGCAACGGAGAAAACGTGACTTCTAAAGAGACCAATTCAGGAGAAACTGGAAGTACAAAGGAGAAAAATGTCATCTTGAATTCTGACACCAGTGTCCACTAAGAACTGGCCTTGTGGTTATTTTCTTCCCACACAGCCACAGGATTGGCCTTGTAGCCCTGATGTTCACATGTTTTCCATGTGAAGAGTGAGATGAGAGCAGAACAGACACTCCTTCCCTGCTGTGTATTCCACAGACACGCTAAGGGACAACTCCCCAGTCACTTCAGGGCTGCATTGGATGATCCTTCTGGGTCCCTGCCAGCTCAGAATATTCTGTGATTCTGTGAGAAACTCCCTCCTTTCAATGAGCCAGAAGCACGCAGGGACTATGCAAGGAAAGAGAGCAGGACCATGTCTCCCATGTCTCTGTTCAATATTGACTAAAACCAAAACAGAGGAACAAACAAGACCCCCACAAACAAAAAACCAAAACTAAAAACCCCAAACAAAATACACCCTATCCCACCCAAAAAAACCCAAAACAACCCAACTTCCCCCCTCAAAAAATCAAAAAAACAAACCTCTACCCTAAAAAGAATTTTTTATTATGTAGCATATAAATAAATGCAAAAATCAAAGAAGGAAGGGTAAAGGATGCCCAAACATAACTTTGTTTAGCTAATTCTTCCCACTAGAACAGAAAGAGCTGCCCACCTACCCATGTAGAAACATTTACTTTTCATTTGAACCCCCTAAATAAAGATTCAAATCTCTAAGGCAGCTCAGCTGGTGTGCACTCACACTTACAATGTCTTTTACAATTTATGTAAACACAAGAGTATATTAAAGAATATTGTTTGGAAGGGGAATCACAATGGTATGGGACTAAAAATCAGCTGAAACATGGGTCAGATACTGCATCCATGATTTAAAAAAAAAATATTTTTTACATCTTCCACATGAATAGTACCTGCAATAAAATGTGTGGTGTTTTCTAGCAAATAGAGGATTTAAGATCTTAAAATATCCATCAGCTTCTCAACTAGAAACTAATGGCTTGCAAAACACTACCCTGGTGTAAGTAAAATGAAATCTTCAGGTTCATTTGGAGGAGATCTAAATGTCAAAACTCCATTCTGGCTTGTTACAGGGACTAATACAGACTTAACACCAAGAAGCAAAATAATTATTGCTTAGAGAATTCAGCAGCCAGGCTCTCAGCACCTGCTGTTTTGCAAAAAAAATATCAGGAACCACAACTATACCACACTCAACACAGTGCCATGAACATCATGGCTCTTTGAACTGTCTCACCAGCTATGCCCACTGAATTCCCCTTCATTTCATCTGGATCTTTCCAGCAACTTCAGCCTGTACAAAGGATGAGGGCAAGCAGGCTGGTCAGGAAACAAACAATAAAAAACTCCAAAATACAACACCTACACTCCAAACTGTTGTATGGCTAGAACTGGATCTCAGGAAAGCAAATTCTTAATGTGGAGGAAAAAAACCCCATCATTGTGGATATGGGACTTGAAGAGTCATCAAATCCAGTCCCTTCCTCTTACAAGCAATGTTTTCATACATTTGCTGTGTTACAAGTGCTAAATTCCACATCAGCAGCAATTCCCCCATCCACCTCATGCTGCTGATCCAAAGCAGCCCATGAGTATAATAGGAGTATAAAAGTGCTTGTTCACAAGCAACCTGTGTCCTTTAGGTTAAAGAAAAGTGGGGTTTTGCAGCAAAACTCCCTTCTTGCCTGTCCCTGATGCATTTCAATTACTGTGCAATCCACATCCCACTTGGACACTGTTTTCTTGGACTATAAATAATTAGCACTTCCTTCTCTCCTTCTCATCCTTTTCAGATAGCATTGAGCCTGATTAATTATGCATGCACCCACTGCTGATGTTTATAAAGCAACTCCTGCCAAAGTGACACCAATTTTGGAATGATCTCACATTCAGAGGGGCTAGAGATGCACATCTCAGCTGAGCAGAGGTGTTGATGGAGCTGGCACACAGGAGTAACTACAGAGTGGGATGTCTCCTTCCCGTAGGTCATCGCCCATCACTCCAGTAAAGGGAAGAGGAAATGATTATGTGTGTACAAAGATCCCTCCATTCCCCAGCATAAATTCTTGGCCTCTGGACCAGCTCTTCACACTTCACCAGCCTCTCTTTTCCAGCTCCTTCTGTAAAGCTTATATCCATCTCTAGCAATGGCCCACTTTGGAAAGCACCAGTATCCTTTACACCTGCTATTTCATATTCTTTAATATGATTTTGACATAGATTGCATTTTACTCTGGATATTTTTCTATCCAGAGAGACATTTCAAGAAAAAATTATTTTGGGGCGTGTGTCTGAGTGGTAGATTTGGTTTGGTTTAGAAATGCGTGCCTTCCCACTTGTTTTGTATGTGTCCAATAAATGAGTTCAATAAATGCTGCTTAATTACAGCTTTGGTAGCTCAGCAGTTCTGACCCAGATCAATGGCCAGCCAGCCCACCTGGGTGAGACTGCACCTAATCCACTCAGGGTAGTTACAGGAGACACTCCAGGGGCTGCTCTGTGACTGCTCCTTGTGTCAGCCACAGTTGCACCCATGGATTTTCAATGACATTTCTCCTGTAAGTAACAGCACTGCCCAGCTGATGGATCATAACAGCACTGAGGATGTGTCCCTGGAACAGATATTATGCAAACATTGATCAGAGACAGTCCCTGCTGCAAAGTGACTGAGAATGGAGAGCTGACTTTGACCTTCTCACTGGCTCTGATGTGAGCATTGTTACTAGTGGCATAATTATGAGGAAAACACTCTAGTTTACTTGTATTACAGGTTTTCCCTTCTATTCATTAATTTTGCTACAGTAGCTGGCATATCACAAGAGAAGATCCATTCCTCCCTTCCTCACAATGCTGCCATCTCATTCTCTGCCATGTTTACTTTCCCCCATTGCTACTACAGACCCCTTAGGTGAACAAAGCTCCTCTCTGGCAGGAATTTACACAGTCCCACTGTTTGTAGGTGCCAGATGCATGGCACTACCCTCACTCATTCTGGGCTCACTTCGGTCAGGGCCTGCTGTTAATAGGACCGAGGCTGTGGGTTCAGTCCCTGCATGGGCTACTCACTGAAGAGTTGGACTCGATGATCCTTGGGCATCCCTTCCAGCTCAGACTATTCTGTGATTCTGGGATCTGTGGCCACACTAGAAAGGATGAACCTTCTGATCCTTGAATGGCAGCAGTGCTGGAGAAACCTATCCTGGGATAATCCTGTTGTGCTGTGTGCCGGGTAGCCTAGACAAGATGGTTCTGCTCCAAAGGGTTCACACACTGTCTCACTGGCAAAGATAACTAATTCTTGCTGTCACAAGCCTGCAGACCTTTTAACAATTTCCTCCCAGAGGCCTGGTATAAACAAAATGTGTGTAAAATGTAACAGCCAGCAGTGTATTTGGCCTGATTTCTGTGATTAGACAGCACACCTCATCAGGAAACAGAAGTAAGAAAACAGACTTCTGGTGGCAACATATCAATGTACACAAACAGGTATTTGATCAGCCTTGACACACTCTGCCCACAGACTTATTACTAAATGCATTAATTATCACCGATCCCGAGGCAGCTGTTCACTGAGAACATCACATAATGATTTTGTTACTGAGCTGGCTATTACACTTCAGCACTCCTTCGCTCTATTCCACACCTTATCCAAATCAACTGAGCTGGAGATGGGGGATAACAACTTTTCAATAGCAAGAAATAAACCAGGGCTGTAACCAAGCTGAAAAATTATTTGGAGTTATACACCATTCAAAGAAAAAGAAAAGGATAAGTCATATGTTAAATGAACTCATTTCCATCTGGCCATGGGCCATTTTCAGAAGCTTTTAAGGCAGAATCACTTTAAATTCTCCTGCGAGCTTTTGGCTTTTTCATCCCTGCTACAGTTATTATTTTAGCCATTCATGGAAGAACCCCCTGCTTTGCTCATGGTTTTCTTCTTGTTGTTTCTTGCCACACTAAAGTCTTTTTTATGATGTATTTTGGATGCTGTATTTTACTGAACAGCATGGTGGACCATCAGGGCTTGACTGATTTCCTACATGTAAAAGGAGGAGACAATGAGTTCCAAGGAGAAGAGGTGCAAGAGCAGATTCCCCTTGTTCTGATTTCCATTCACACTACATTTGCTGCTGCTCAGCCCAGTTGCATTAGCTCCTTTAATCAGAGGGCATGTAGAATGATTCTATAAAACTGGTCAGACTTGCTGCCTAGTCTATAGAATCAAGCCGGTACTGTTTCGTGTGTGCACGCTGGAGTAATTAAAGAATTTATACAAGGATTCAATTAGTTTGCATTCAAAGACTGGCTCTGTTCCAGGCTCTACTTAAAGGACTTTGCAAGTCCTTTAATTGCCTTCACAGTTACATCCTCCACTCTTTACCTTCCTGCCAACTCAATGAACATCTCTGTATTCCAGAATACCTCCCATTAAAATGGACATGCTCAGCTCCATATACATCACAATCCCAATCTCAACTGACACTTGCAACAAACCAAATAATTGTTACATCAGGAATGAAAAGATTTATTTAGCTTCCACAAAGTTTTTAAAAATCTATTTCCTTCTTCCCTTTTCTTAAAAAATGCATTTTTCCCTTCTGAATATTAATGATTAGCAATGGGACTAATCACCAGGTACACTTGAGGTAAATATTCCCTGAAAACTGCTGTTTCACACCCATGAGAAGGATAAAAATCTGCATAATTATGTCTCTTGCTTATAAAGACACCTCTGGATTTATTGCAGAAAGATCTATAATACATGAACCACATCAGGCTGCTTTATCTCATTTAGACTGCAGTGGACTCCTCCCAGGAGCATCCTCTTTACAGCTGAAGGCAGGTCAGTAGTTGTTCCATCGCCTTTTGCACATATTTTTAAAAAAGCAAAACAGTGACTGAACAGCAACTCATTTCACTATGACAAGTCCACTGCTTTGCAATCCTTTGTTTCCAGGACAGATGCACTGGATGAGCGGTGTTTTAAGGGACTCCTGTGATAACTTTGACATTTTGATCACCCCCAGTGGCAACAGACCCATGGTAGGCCCCTTCCAAGCCAGAGAGAAGCTTGATAATTACTGCCCCTTTCCATTACTCCTGGGAATCTCTTGAGCTCAGCCATGACAAAGGGCTGATGAGTTGCTTACGGTCCTGCCAGCCTGGTTCCCAGTCTCTGAACCCAGCAAAAGGAATTTAGTTCTGTGTGCACAAAGCTGGTGGGGACTCCTCGCCATGAAGTGCCAGTAGGCAAGGTGGCCACACGAGGAACAGCTGCCTCAAATGGAGAGGCTCCAATAATCTGCATTTCTAAGGCTCCCTGTGGGACATGTCCTAAATCACTTAACTATACCCCCATTTCAAATACCTTCAAAGGAATGTTTTTAAGGGGAGTCATTACCTCCCACATTTACAGCATGAAGCATATCAGAAACCTGAGGAGAGTTATTACCTTGTTGCAATGCATAAATACTCTCCATAAAAATAATGAGAAAAACAGGCAAGACATCCAGAGCCCTCTCCCTGTGCCACCCCATCCCACTGTGGAGCAGAAGTGAGCCAGGGCAGAGGGATCCCAAGAGAATCCAGGCAGAGGTGGGTGAATCTGCTGTAGTGGTTACAAGGAAAAAGTTTTTAATGTCCAATTAATCCAAATGAATTATGTAAAATATTATAAAGATGGAGGAAAAATGTAGATGCAGTCCATTATTAGACTAATGACTAATCAATCACCACCCATTTTTGAAATATCATGCTTAAAACATCACAGTTTCAAATGAAAGTAGCACCTTTTTAGAAAGCCACAGAATTACTTAGCCTGGCAAAAGTACAGAGCTACACTGATTACACTTTCTAAGTGCAGTGGTGCATTTTTAACAATTATGTGCATCCACAGTGGGGGAAAGCAGTGATCAAGGGTTATTAACAGGCACTGCCAGGGTTTTCCCATCTGCTTTTTTCCTACCTTTGTCCTTCCATAGTTTTGAGTTCTGCATTGTGATCCAAGTTGCAGAGGATCAGTTATATTTCAAAGCAACTGAAAACCCACACCTCATGAAACTGCGGTCTGGCCCTCACTCCCAGTGACTTTTTCTACAGCTTTGAATAGCCAGGAACTGGTGAGACACCAGCACTTGTGGGGGTGAGGAGAATCCAAGGTACTGATGCAAAAACAATAATCTCAAAGCTCCACAGTTGGTTCCTACAGAAGAATCCTCCAACTTTCCTGACAGCAGCTGTCAATGAACAACTCCTGATTTTGCACTGATTTTAGTAGAAGTTGACTCAAGAAGGTAGCCATTGTTGCTTTCAGAGCATATGTGATGCCTCAGGTTTTAGCTTTTATAGTTTTCAGATTCTGTGCTGCTTTAGTGTGTAACTCTGAGCTTCATATAAGGGCATGGTGAGCTCTCTTCACAGAGTAAGGAGACAAAACAATTCCTTCTCTAGCTGGGGACCAAGGACAAATGATCCAAATTTTAGAGCATAAACAATGGTGAAATGAAGAGAGAAAAACAAGCAGGATGGGATTTCACCAGCTAAAGCTGTAATTAGACAATTAACTCCAATATGCAAATGGAGCAGAACTTATAAAAGTGAGAGACCCTGTGACCAGTTGTCCATTTTGTGACCTTTTTGGTCCATCTTGGGTACAGTCCTGGCTGGGCTCTTGTGCTGCCCAAGGTGGATCCATTGAGGCCTTTTAATAAATCCCTGCTTTATTCTTTAACTCTGTCCAGCCTCTGTTCCAGGTCAGCCTTCACAAGGCATCATATGGAGACTCAGGACACCCCTTGTGTCCTCTAAAGGAGGAGCTCCACTAAAAGTAATCCATGGCAATGGCAGAACTTTGTTCCAGCAGAGTTTTCCAATTCTACTGACTTTCAAAAACAACCACAGATCATGGGTCTCTAGTTTGTGTACATGCACTCTGCAGGCTTTTTCCCTGCTATGTGAAACCTGGGGAATCTCTCTTCCCTTTGTCACATCAAGTAGCAGGAAGTGCCTGGTGGTGTGTTTGAGGAGCACAACACATGCTAGAATTGCAGAAACCCTTTGCATAAATTTACATAAGAAACCACTGCACTCCCTGCAGAGTTACTGCTCACAGTAGTTGACATTGCACTTGAAACAGTGCTGCAAAGGGAGCAATAGCTTTTGCAGGGAGGTTTAAAATAATCAGTTTTGGTTTTCCCTTTCTAACCATCAAAGAAGGGTCTGAATTCTGGGAGCTGTGCAGTGAGAGGAGATGAATGATAATTGCCATTACTGGCTTTTCTCTGCATTTTTGAGAGATACCATGACTAAAGTTAGGTGCCATCATTACCTGATTAGCCACTCCTGAGAGCAACAAGCATAAAAATTCCTGAGCTACACCATGTTTGTGCACAGGGATTTTTTTGGCATTCAGTTCCAAATGTGAAAAACTGGGTACTATTCACTGCAGTAATGTTAAAACACTGATATAATACATACTTTATAAAATTCATAAATTAGAGGCAAGAGATCTACTGCTGAAATGCAAAATTGTTCATTTTAAAATGCAGAACATCTAAGTCACTGAAAAAAATGAATGTCAGTAAAGTACATGTGATTTTTTTAAAGAGAAACCACCAAAGAACACATAAAATCATGGAATCATTTAGATTGAAATAGACCTCTAAGATCATCGAGTCCAACATAATATTTGGCTCCTTATCTTGTCTTTGGGTTTTTAGTAAGGGAAACTAATTGCATAAAGAAGAAATACCAACAGTATTAGAAATGTATTCACAGAAGATTACCCAATTCTGAATTCCAGTAAATGTATGAATCTCTCTCACAGTTTTAATGTATTTCAGGTAAAAGAATGATCAGTTCAACAAATCTCATCCCATTATTTTGAGAACTACTTCACAAAAAAACAGATAAATATCTATGGTGGGCTGACACTGCTGGGTCCCAGGTGTGTCCCAAACCCACTCTATGATTCCTTACCTCAGCTAGGCAGGACAGAGAGAAATAGAACAAAAGTTCTGTGGGTTGGATTAAAGACAGGGTGATATCACTCACCAAGAATTGCCATGAACAAAGCAGACTTGACTGGGGGGAAAAAAAATTAATTTATGTAGGAGAATGGAGGAATGGTTAACAGGCTCAAAACAACCAGGTGGGAAGTGAGGTGGAAACAGGATGTTTCCCTTTTTTCTGTCCCTTTTTTCTCCTTCTTAAGATGTATTGTAAGCCTGACTGAAAAATTCCAGTCAATGCCTTCTTACCTGCCTTGTTGTGTCTGGGTAAGTTGAAGTTCCTGAAGTGCCTTAGTCTGGATGTTTTTTTACATTTTGCCAAATACCTTATTCTACCTTAATTTTCTAAAGTTTGCAAGTCAAAGTTTGTTATTGAACCACCTGAGAATTTAGTTGTTTCTCCCATTCACTGCCCAGATTAAATCAAACCACCCTCTCCTGAGCCCACTGAGCGGGACAGGACATTCCACCCTCATGAACCTCACTGTCCCCATGGCCCTCAAAGCCTTCACAGTCCCCATTGCTCTAACAGCCCCCACAGCCCTCACAGTCCTCATTGCTCTAACAGCCCTCACAGTCCCCATTGCTCTAACAGCTCCCACAGCCCCCACAGTCCCCATTGCTCTAACAGCCCTCACAGTCCCCATTGCTCTAACAGCTCCCACAGCCCCCACAGTCCCCATTGCTCTCACTGCCCCCACAGCCTTCAGTGCTCCCCCAGGCCCCACAGCCCCCCCAGCCTTCACTGCTCTCACCCCATTGCTCTCACAGCCCCCATGGCCTTCATGGTCCCCATTGCTCTCACTGCCCCCACAGCAGGAACCATTTAGGGTCCTAAAGCCCTCACAGTCCCCATTGCTCTAATAGCTCCCACAGCCTTCACTGCCCTCATAGACCCCACAGCCCCCAAAGCCCTCATGATCCCCATTGCTCTAATAACCCCCACAGCCTTCACTGCCCCCACAGACCTCACATGCCTTCACTGCCCCCTTCATGGTCCCCACTGCTCTAACAGCCCCCACAGCCTTCACTGCCCCCACAGCCCCCGTGGCCTTCACAGTCCCCATTGCTCTCACTGCCCCCACAGCCTTCATGGCCCCCACAGACCCCACATGTCTCACAGCGCTCACACCCATGACAGCCCTCAGAGCCCTCACAGAGCCCACAGCCCTTACAGCTCTCAAAGCCTTCCCAGCCCTCGGAGACCCCACACCCACACAGCCCTCACAGCCCCCACAGCCCCCATGGCCCTCACAGCCCCCACGGCCCTCACTAACCTGAGAGTTCTCACAGACCCCAGAGATGTCTGTAGCAGACCAGAGAAATGGCTGACTGGCTCAAAACCACCAGGATGGCCACTGCTCCTTCTCCCTGTCCCCTTGAGTCTTAGTCAACCTCTGGGTCACACTGAAATGGTGGTGGCCGAACTATGGCCTGTCCCAAATGGCAGTGACTGAGCCATGGCCTGCCCCGAAATGGCGGCAGCTGATCCAGAGCCTGCTGAGGGCTCTGACATGGCCATGACTGAGCCACGGCCTGCCCCGAAATGGCGGCAGCTGATCCAGAGCCTGCTGAGGGCTCTGACATGGCCATGACTGAGCCATGGCCTGCCCCGAAATGGCGGCAGCTGATCCAGAGCCTGCTGAGGGCTCTGACAGGGCCATGACTGAGCCATGGCCTGCCCCAATATGGCAGCAGCTGATCCAGAGCCTGCTGAGGGCTCTGACAGGGCCATGACTGAGCCATGGCCTGCCCCAATATGGCAGCAGCTGATCCAGAGCCTGCTGAGGGCTCTGACAGGGCCATGACTGAGCCATGGCCTGCCTCAAAATGGCGGCAGCTGATCCAGAGCCTGCTGAGGGCTCTGACAGGGCTGTGACTGAGCCACGGCCGGCCCTGAAATGGCAGCAGCTGATCCAGAGCCTGCTGAGGGCTCTGACATGGCCATGACTGAGCCATGGCCGGCCCTGAAATGGCGGCAGCTGATCCAGAGCCTGCTGAGGGCTCTGACATGGCCATGACTGAGCCATGGCCTGCCCTGAAATGGCGGCAGCTGATCCAGAGCCTGCTGAGGGCTCTGACAGGGCCATGACTGAGCCATGGCCGGCCCTGAAATGGCACCATCTGTCCACATGGCAAACCTTGCCCTGCAAACCCAACACAGCACCAAAACAATATGCATTCCTACCCCTGATGGACTTCAGCTGTGCGTTCTCAATTATTTCAGATTAAATCAATCTGATATTCAAGTACTTTCTAACAGTGATATTTATTCAACCACAGATTAATTGCATTATCATAACAGAGAAGCTTTTCCAAAGTAGGTCCTACTTTCATGCTTGCATAAATTCCTTTTAAATCCAGCTTGATATTCTACAAAGCCACAATCTTTGCACCACAGATTCAGCACTGTTCTAGGCACCCTGCTTCCCTTTGGCCATGATTTGATAAGTGCTAAATGTATTCTTACCAAATACAAACCTCTGGTATAAACTAATCCCATTTCTCTACCCCATGCTTAGTTTAAGCCCATTTGAAGACAGCTTTGCACAAACATTGTTGGAAGAGCTGTTCCTTGTCTATAACCAATGCAAATCCAATAGCACCTATTTCAAGAGGTGGCTCTGCCTCACAACTCAGTGGTTCCGAGTCCAGGCATTGACAGCAACAGCAGAGCAGGTAAAAGTTCCACAATTTGTCAAAAACGTGACTGTCACATGACAGAGTCACAGGGCAGAAGGTGGGGATGCTGTGCTGCCTTCTCATGTGTTTTAGAACATAATCTCCCATGAAATGCCACAGAGAGGCAGGTTGGACCATACTGCATATGGGAAGTTCAATTTTGAAGAATCCAGGTGGATCTTTGCATTCTGATTTTGTTTGTTTTGCAAAAGATGAGTTTAAGAAACAGCTGGGAAAAAATGAATTATGCAGGGGTCTGGACCCACGGTGTACATCTGCCACAGAAAGGCTAGCGTGCTGGGCCAGGAGATGCAATTTAGAAAAAATCCTTATTCCTTAAGATACACAAATTAATTCTTCTCCTCTAAGAAAGAAGGGCAAAGTTTTCCACAGTGCTTGTGGTTCTGCATGCTAAACAGTACTTGCTTCATGTACTGTATACACAGAGGGTCACATTCACTGCAGAACACAGAAACAAGCAAACAAAATCACATTAAAAGAGATAATCTCTCTTTCATTTAGTTAGCAGCAAACAGACATAACAGTATGTTTATATTTGTAAATAGAAAGTCTGAAAACATAAAAGAAAATACTGTATAGTCAATTATTATCGGTTTCTGCTGAGGATCTTTCAAGGGCCAATCTGACCTAGAATATACAATTCTTTACAGTATTGTAAAAAGACTTTAAAGTTACTCAAACCCAAGTTATGTCAAAGCCATCTAAAAATGATGCCACTTTTTTTCTTCACAGGCTTTACAGAGCTGTCTGAATCCAAATGTCAGTGCATTACCCCAAATTTTTATCATGAAGTGTTGAGATGAAGCTTCATCATGTGCAAATAATTACATGAGAGCAAAATCTGATTAAAAGCTTCAATTAGAAAAGTTCAATATTTAAGTATTTCATTTACTGCTGGTTCAAAACAAATGAATGAGACAGCATGATGACAGACACCTGCATTGCTTCCTATCCCACATTCCTCATCTACACCATCATCATGTGGATTTCTTCCCTGTATCCAGTCTAAACCTACTCTCTGTCAGTTTGAAGCCATTCCCCCTTGTCCTGTCACTCCAAGCCTTTGTCTCTCTCCATCTTTCCTCTAGGCTCCCTTCAGGCACTGAATTTCTCGATGGGTAATGAATTAATTTCTTGATTGGCTTGAAGTACTCTCCTAGAGACAGCCATGAGTAAGAGCAAAAGAAGGTCTTCTAAAATCTAAGCTTCCCCATGTTTGTTTGGGTGAATTTTACAAGATAGTGTGGGCTTTACTGTGAGTCCACCACTGCATGGTGACAACAAAGAGCACCAGAAGGGATTGTAAAAACAGAACTAAAAAATCAACCCTGTGGTAAATCATAGAATCACAGAATATCCTGGCTTGGAAGGGACCCACAAGGCAAATCAAAGTGCAACCCCTGTCCTGCACAGGACATCCCCAAATCCTACCCTGTACCTGAGAGCATTGTCCAAACAAAACAGAGATGCAAACCCTGAGCATGGAGGAGAGAGGTCCTGTGGCAGAATGAGCTCATCTCAAATCTCATAATGCAAAGGCTTGAAACAAAAGAAGGCAGATTTCCTTGAGCTGTGATTATTTTTAGAGTTTGTAAACTTGACTGGATTGAGTTTAGAATCTTCAAACAGGTTTATGTTTATTTATATAGAATGTATTTATATATGTTAGAGAGAATAGAAAAAACAGGTAATGCCATGTTTTCGAAGTCAACTTGTGCCTTGATGAAGCAAGCTGCTAGGCTAAGATATTTTTAATGATTTTTTTTTTCCTCAGAAAAAATTATAATGGGGATTTTGATCCAAAAATAACCCAGGAAGACAAAACAAGCAGAGAGTGAAGGAACTGCTTTTTGTGTGATTTAGGAGTGCAGAGGCAAACTCCAGCAGCAGCCAGTGCATTTACTGACACTGAAGGTTTCTCAGTGCCCATCAGCTGCTGCACGTGGCTTTTGTCCGCCCTTGGCTTATTGAGGTGTGTGACACCTATTACTGAGTTTTTCTTTGCAAATCATCTCTGATGAGAAACCTGAAATGGTGATGGGAAACTGAATGACACAAACAAGATGTGACATTTCAAAATCAGTCCTGGATTTGTGGGTTTTCTAATCCCACTGAAGGGCCTTGGCTGTGAGACTGTCTCTTTTCTCAAGGACACAGGGATAGAGTAACTCAGGAGAGCCACTCCCTTCCAAACCAATACATCCTGAATTTCCTTGGCCTTTAACAGTTAAATAAGTCCCTCCAGTTTCCTCACAGTAAGATCCAGAGGAATATTTTTACTTCTAGGCTATCTGCTGGACATATTTATCCAGACTTCTACATTGAGTATCAGAGTTGGAGAGCAAAAATATTCAAACTGATCAAAAGAAAGATGGACATTCTATTCTATTCTATTCTATTCTATTCTATTCTATTCTATTCTATTCTATTCTATTCTATTCTATTCTATTCTATTCTATTCTATTCTACTCCATTCCATTCCATTCATCAATTTTTTCTACCCCATTCTACTTGAGTGGCCTCAGAACATGTAATCAGGTCTGCACAAAATGTGTAAAGCAGGCCCAGTGCTAACTGCAGGGTCTGTGGGTAACACAGGGAGGATGGCCAAGGGAAAGGAGCACTCCAGGAAACTTACACCCAAATTTAGAGAATAACATGACTTTGTCAGATAACGGATGTAGATGTGAATTCCAGAACAATTTTCAGAGTGATTCCCTAACATCAGAAAGAGCTGTTTGCCACCAAATGAAATGGGGGTGTTTTGACACAGATTTTTGTTCCTTGCCATGACAGAGAAATGGAATAGATTTTTTTTCACTTCTAACAGTGTTTGATGGCCTGAAAATTGTTAACTAATGATAATAAAAATCTGTACTTAAAATGTAATTCAGTCCTGTAATTATATTTCTTATGCATGGAGACAGAAATAAACTAGAGGAAGAACCTATTAGCCCTTTTGCATGTATAATTGAACATGTTTGATATTACTGGGTAACCTTTGTAAGCAACTGGCTTTGAGTTTATGCAAAGAGGTGAACACTTTGAATACATAAATAACAATAGGACCAGATAGGTTTTTGATTTTGTATTCTGTTCTTTTCTTGTTTGTGTCTGTTAGATGCAGTCAGACATCCCTGGCTTATCTGGCTATCCATAGAAACATCTGAGAGATCTGACTTTTGCATCATTTGGGTGCAGTAATGAATAAGAACTGACATCAAATATCAATATTATTGGCCCAGCTAAATGGTAGCTGACATCCAACTGGACTGCTGAGGAGGTAAACAAAATTGAAATTTTTTTTTTTTGTTTAAAAACTGTCTGACATTATTTGCCCTTCAGTAAATCAATGGAGGAATGACCTAGATGCTGTTTGCATTTTGGCCTGGGGAGGTAAAATTGGACAGTTGTTCTCAAGCATATTTTTTATAGTCTTTTGGGTTTTCCTAATATAACCAGTAATTCTAAAAATATATATTTTTTTTTTTAGGGAAACTTGGTAAGCACTGTAATGATTCCTGAACCTGCAGATATGACACAAACACAGCATGGCATACTTCTATTTGGACACAAACACATATATACAAACACATTAGGAGCAAGCCTTGTTCTACTTTAAATTCATGACTCAATCAAGCATCTATAGTCTTTATACTTCATTAGCAGAGGTGATTTACCATTGTAAAGAAGGAACAGAGCTTACCTGAAATGCTGCTTGGGCCATATCCTAGTGCAAAATAAATATCTGAAACATTTTTCTCTACAAAGTTATTGTGTTATGGAAACATGGGACTAAAAGGGATGGTAACAGTAACTTTCAGGAGGAAAGGTGCAGTTTTCTATGTCCTCAATTCAAAAGCAGCTACGTGAATTTTGCTCAGATTTTATCAAACATTCCACAGGCAGAGAACCAACTTGGAAAAGTGCAGTATTTAAATGCTGCTGGAAGTGTTAAGTGCTGACATAACCACGAGAGCAGAGGTTTCTCCAGGGCACGGTGACTCCTGTGTCCCAACAAGGCAGGACCCAAAAAATGAGCACATTCCAGGTGCCAAGCTGGCAGTTCTGCTCCATAGAGAGCAGGCTAATTAGGGAATCAGCACTAATAAGAGTTCTGGCTGCAAACCTTGTCCACTTAACTAAAAAACTATTAACTACAGTTCAGAAGCATGGTGTAGTAAATAACTCTGATTTAATCAGTTTCACAGAGGTTAATGAGGATTTATTTAATTTGTATAAATGCATTATTCTCTTTTATCTTCTTCTTCACACAATACTCTTCCCCTTAATATTTGGACATACTGCCTGGATGCCTTTCTGATCTAACTAGAAAATGTATTCCTTGCTCTTGTGCAATTAGAATTTCATATTTTTTTTAAGCTTCTTTTGGCATCAAGCAGCCTGAGACAGGATTACCACAAGTCCACTGGAGTGATGTAGGAGCCCACTCAAACTGACCTATGTCCAAGCAGAAAAAGGAGTGAATCCCTTGGGATCTCTCTCCATTACAGCTCTGCACCCACAGAGTGTGACCATGTAGGCAACACTTCTGGCAAAGCATGGGATGTGCAGACCTGTGACATTGGGATATAAGAAAATATAACAAAAAAAAAAATCTAAGTAGGGATTTTTCAGCAATCAGCCTTCAGGTTTATAATTTTAGACTTCCTGGGCCAGGTACAAGCATTAGGTTGGACACTCTGGAAGTAATGTTGCACTTTGTCCAAACAGTTCATGATCAATTTCCAAAATATTTTCCATGAAAGTATTGTTGAAAATATGATTGTTTCTACAAAAACATTTTTCCTCATAAAATATACATTTTAAAACAAAAATATTGACACTCAAACCACCATAATCAGCTTGCTTAGGGTGGAGTATTTTAATTTTTTGATGAGCAAGCACTAGAGGGTAAGAAAATAGTTTTCAAATGCTATATTTGGCTGAAATATAGCACTTGCTTTGCCAGCCAGCTGTGAGACAACTGTTATTTGTACAACTCAAGGCCACTACTTAATTTTTCAGTAGCAGAATTAACTTTTACAATTGCAATCACAGCTTCTGGAGTTATATTCTTCACTCTGACCAATGCTGCACCAAATGTTTCCATTTTTACTAATTCAGTCACTGAGAATGTCAACCATTGATTTTAGTCTAGAGTTAATGCCAACTGTAATATTCCTTACCATAACTAAATGCTTATCTGAAAGGTTATCAACACATGGGCTTCCAGCTTCCTGTTAATCATTATAGGTCTCATGAGGCCCTTTGTGAATTAATACCCACATTAAGGACAGTGCTGTGGTATCTCTATAGGATTTCCCTCATCATGCTTGCTCCTGTGTCCTGGGTTGTAAGATGTGTGTATTCCATCCCCATCTGTCAGAGGTGGGGCAGCTCTCTTCTGTTCATGGGGCAGTTTTCTTTATCTCTCCACAACCCATCCTCCCTCCAGGAGATCTCTTCTGTTCATGGCCACTGAGTGTCCCTGCATGGCTGATCAAATTCCATCATCCCATTGGGAGATGCTCTGCCCAGGGGAGGAGCCAAGCATTCCTTCCTGGATACAATCTGACCCTGGGAACACCACAGCAGCCTTTGCCCACTGCATTCCCAGAGGAGCAGCTTTCTTCTCCCCTGCATTCCCAGAGGAGCAGCTTTCTTCTCCCCTGCATTCCCAGAGGAGCAGCTTTCTGCTCCCCTGCATTCCCAGAGGAGCAGCTTTCTGCTGCCCTGCATTCCCAGAGGGACACCAGGCCCATCTCCAGCAGCCCTGGAGCTTCAGAGGAAAACTCCCCCCTTGTGCAGGATCCCTGCTCCAGCAGAACCACAGCTGGCACTGCAGGAGGGCTGAGCCACCATGGAATGGCACTGTGCCACCACCCTGACACACAGGGGTCAGGTTGTATCCTGACTCTGGCAGTGGTGTTCTGTATTACTGCATTGTTTATTTTATTTTTATTTTCTTCCCTAATAAAGAACTGTTATTCCTACTCCCTTATCTTTGCCTGAGAGCCTCTTAATTTCAAAATCATAATAATTTGGAGGGAGAGTGTTTACATTCTCTATTTCAGGGGAGGTTCCTGCCTTCCTTAGCAGACACCTGTCTTTTCAAACTGAGACATCCTGTTCAACAATCTCTGTTCCCCACCTCTCAGTGTCTCAGGGCACTGAGAGGCAGGTTGTGCCTGTCAAATACAGATAGATGCACACAGCCAAGAAAGAATTAAGATGCCTTGGGAATTCCTATTCCCCTCCCTGACATCAGTTTATCCCATACCTTCTGCTGTGCCAGCCCCTGGGGTTTGCCCTACAAACACACAGGGCTGGCAGAGCAGTTGGCAAAGCAGCAGCTGATACTGAGCAAGAGGAGAATATTCAGGATCTCCAGCAGGAAAAATTAGTACCTTGCTCTGCCTGTAATGAAGGTGCCAGTGGGAGCACAGGAAGCAGGAACACCACAAAGTTCTTTTTCAGGAAAGATGGTCTCTGAGAGAAAAGGCTGCTCGTGGTAGCAGATACCAACACATGCCTCAGCACTTCCACACCAGCTTTAAAGAGCAGTGTGGCCAGGAGAGCTGCAGGAATCGTATATCACAAATGTTTAGGTCAGAGTATTTCATATGGCCTCTTAGAGCCATTTGGGAGAAATTCCTTCCCTTCCAAAGTTATCAGTCATTCAGACAGCAGTCTGTCACCAATCCCAGTCAAAAAGGTTCATTTCAGACAACAGCTATAAATAACCACCCAGGGAAAAAAACCCAACAAAAAAATTCATTTAAATGAAGTAATCGATGATCCAAGAGAGGAGAATGGCTTAAGCATCATGCACTGATCCAAGGAGGAAGGAGGGAGCAGCAAGGAGAGGGCAGCTCTATTGTAACAGGCACTGGGGCTCTGCTCTGGCTGGCAGGTGGGACCACTCTGAGCCACCAGATTCTGAATCCAGCCCCAGAGGTCTGTGTGTCACCAAGGAGCAGGACATGATGGGCCAGAGCAAGGAACATGATGGTTAAAGGGAAAAAACAAAAGGAAATCTGCATGCAGAACTTACCTTCCTGTTGAATGTAGCATGATTACAGGAATGCACGTGACCCTGGAATGTGTAAACACGGAGACCCTAGGAAAGAAACAAACAAAGAGCATTTAAACCAGTTACTGCAATGTAAGTAATGCTAGAGCCTAGGTGTAAACAGAAAGACCTTGATTTTATGGCTGTGTGAAAATCAAGACACACTGTGTGATACAAAGCCAGCTCCTGGTTGCTGGAACAGGAACATTTTGCACCATTACTAAGGATGTATCTCCTCACTTTCAATGGCAGCCAGCAGAAAAGGTGCATTCAAATATCCCCAGGTAAAGCCATGCCCTGGCTGGAGGGCTGCAGTTAGAACGTGGAATTGCTCCTTCCAAAACACTCAGGCACTGAGTCAGTACATGCCTCTTGGTACTCCACACACACCAACTGAGGCTTCCTTAAGGAATCACAGGCATGAAATCAAAATTAATTATCTTTTGTCATCTTCCACATTAGGCCATAGGTGACCTACATAGTGCAGTAACATATGTCAGATGTCATCATTGATATCTGGCTTGTTCTCCCAGTACAGGAGCCATCCAACCACAGTATCTCCTGCTAAAAACCCTGAAATCTTCAGGATGGCAAGGCACAGGTATTGAAAAGAGATGCCCTTCTCTGTTTTCATAGAAACCAGTGGCTTCATGGGTTAAAAAATACTTCCTGTTAAAAGTGAAGCCCAGCTTGGAGCAGTGCAATCGTATACTGAAGAACAGATTTTCCCTCTAAGAAAGCATTTTATTAACCAGCAATTGAAAGACAGTTTGTTGCATTTTCAAAAAACCCAAACACAAGATCTGAAATTCCACTACTCATCCTGGTCTTGAATAAATCTCACAGGAGCAGGGGTAACATAGGTTAATCATATGTCTGTCATGCTTTTGGAGTTTATATAATCAGCCTAATCCCATTTTATTTCCCTGATTAAAAAAAAAAAGTAACTCCTACTCTGACATAAGAAATTTGAATTCTCTTTTTCACTGATAAAACCTCCTACATTTTATCATCAGCATGTCTAGCAGCATATTCTCACTGTTTGCAACAAGCCCTTTCAGAAAGCAGTTAATGAGCTTTGACCACAAAGTAATTCTGGAGGGACACTCCCCAATAATGCTCTGTGGTTCATATTATATCTCTGAACCACTTAGGAGAACTCAGCCCAACAAAGCAGCAGTTCAAGGGGATTACATTGTTGTTGTAAATATCTCAGGGGTTAAGAGCAAAGAGGGGAAGGAGCTATTGAGGCTGAAGAGCACTGTTGATGCAGGAACATATGGGGATTCATTATCTGCAGATAAATTCCAGTGGAAAACTAGAAGACAGTTCTTGAACAGAGAGATGCAAAAACTTTCTCCACTCCAAGTAGTGGGGATAAAAAAAAATCTCATTACTGTAAGAAGCTGCTTGAAAAGCCTGGAAATAAATGACCTTCTCCTGTATGTGATCTTTTGCCTGGACTTGAAAACCAAGGAGGCTCTTTCCAGTCTTGCTCATATGGCATTAGAATACAAATCTCTGATAAAGCCCAGCATTTAATGCTGCACAGAATTCCTTTAGTTTAAAAAAAATGTCACCCAAGGGAGGGAGCAGGCTACTTTGGCAAGTGCCATTTTGTATCTCATTGTATTTTTCATTTACCTCTCTGTGTTGAAGTAGTTCCTGTCCAAGGCCACATGGCTATTGTGATCATACTAGGAAATTGGTATTATTCCCATAAAAGTATTGCAAGGCAACAAGAGAAAAAGGCTCTGAACTATTAAAAGCTCTGTATTTAAAGAGCACACCATCCACCTTGAGCATAACAAGGTTACCAGAGCACAGTTCTTGAGTCCTCCATGGTTTTCAACAGAGTTACAAGGGGAAAGAGTGCTAAAAAACCCACTCCAAAAGCCCTGCATATTTATAAGATAGATATTAGATATAGGCTGGATATCAGGAAAAAGTTCTTCCCCCAGAGGGTGCGGGGCACTGAACAGGCTCCCCAGAGAATGGGCACAGCCCCACGGTTGCCAACAGACAGGGTGGGATTCTTGGGGTGTCTGTGCAGGACCAGGAGCTGGATTGATGATCCCAGGGGATCCCTTCCAGCCCAACAGATTCTGTGATTCTGTGATTTCTAAATAATAAAACATGAACCAATAAATGCTGATACAAGGAAAATGTTAATAATTATAAATTCACTGCTGGAATAGAAATGTGATTACACAAAATTCCCTAAGATTGACAGGCAACTTAATTTGATAATGGTAAAAGGATAGGAGACAAAGATAACCAAACACACATAAGCAGTCTAGTGAGAAAAAATGTCAAGGACATGAGATGTACCTTGTGGCCCAGCAGCAATATCGATTGCACCCAGCCCATGGTAACAAACCAAGTGTTGGTGCATGTTTTGCATGTAAAAAGTAGCCCTTGTAAAATAACTGCTGCTGCTCAGCAGGGTGTAGTATTTACCCTCAGACACTCTCAAATAGCAGTACACACACAGCAACCTTTCCACAAACACAGAAAAAGCATGCTGTCACAAACCAGTGGGAAAAAAGAAAACCACACAGATGCTGCACAAAATGGATGTGAACTTTCAGCTTTCCCTCCTTAAGTCGATTCAGTATAAGCCCTCTGAAAAGGATTTTAATAAAAGTAATAATAATGATAATAAAAGTGAGACAAAGGCAATGGTTCTGCAAAGTGTTTCTCAATACTATCAAAACTTAATTTCCAAAGTACCACTTTATTTTTATTCAGTGCACAGCTCAGGTTTTCTTTACCAACACTGGGAAATCTGAGTTTTGCAAACATAAAAACAGATCTGGAAAGCTACTACTTGGCTGTAATACCAAATAGTAATAGATATTCTGTGGACCAGAATTCAAGTTAACACTGAGCTTTCAGCACCAAGAGCTCAGCAGCAGGTTAATGAAATCCCTTTTGCACATGCATTCTGCTTTTCAGGCTTTAATTATAAAATAATCCACTATAGCACCACCAGTGCTTCATGCAGTGTGGAACTGAACAGGGTTCAGTTGCAACCTGGCTGCATCTGCCATTTCAATGAGTTTCTTTACGGTTCAAGTTGAGAACCTGAACTACTGTTCAAGTTTCTTTGAGGTTCAAGAACAAACATTTGGGACTTCACAAGGAGAAGAGCAGGGAAAAAGAAGGAGATTGACATTAGGACAGTTCTTAGTTAGGGGAAAATTGTGGTCCTTTGCTGTAGCCTGAAGGTCTCACTGACCATCACCCCTTACAGAAGGAACAATCCCAAACTGAGAGCAGGAGCAGCAACGAAACAGCAGAGCAGAACTCTGAAATTGGAAAAAGGCCCATTTCCCCCACCTTTAACCCATGGGGCCTAGCCAGTCTCATTGCATTGGACATGCCAGCAGTATAAATCATGGAAAATACATTATTATTGTCAACTGAGTCTTGACTGAAACATTAATGGAGGAAGTGTGAGTTCCATTCCCTCCTTGAGCTATTGTCAATTACATTAATCACCATCCAGTCTTCCTCTGCAGGAAATACATTGATAACAGCAATATTCAAAGAAAACAAAATATGAAGTGATCTTCATTGTTGAGATTTTGGAGGTTTTTACTTATTATTCCCACATGCACACACACATATAATTTTCCAGTCTGAAATCCAGAAATTAACATTAGAATCAGTGGTTAGAAACACTCTGGCATTATGCTGTGGAGCCTATCAACCCTTCAGCTTCCACTGAATGCAGGCATTAATTGCCTGCCTTGGACTGGAGCTACCTAAAAGATTCCTGAGAGAGAAAACATTCCTTTGTCAGAATGAAATCTGGTATTGTGGAAAAGCAGCCTGATCTTTGGAGCTAGGGATCTCTGAGCAGTAATCCTGCTGCGAAAGTAGTTAAACAAGGTTTCTAAATTCAAATTATTTTTTTGTTCCTACTTTCAAAGGATAAAAGCCCAAGATTTGGGAATCAATAGTAAAATTCTGCTGTAAATCCTTCCTATTGTGTCCACATAGATATAGGAATACCAGGGTAAGACAAGACAGGCTGAAGACAATCGTAATTAATTTGCTTCTTTGCATTGCAATAATTAAGTTCCACCTTTAACTATGTAACACAGCAGCTGAATCTTCCTGTACTTGTTTTAATTACCATTTCAACAGCAACAAACTAAAATTCCCAGACTTAACAAACCATACTTCATGCACCTCTGGAGAAAACAGTCAAAACCAGTAGGGTGTCATTTGAAAGCTATTAATGTTTCTGAAACTCTGCTCTTTTGGTTTTCTTTCTGGATTTTGAATGCTTTGCTGTATATGAACATCTGACACGAACAAACTCACTTTGCAGGTCCAGAATCAAATGCATTAGATCAAGCTGGGTGTAATATCCTAGTCACAATAGGTAATTATCTTTATGAGTTTGATATGAGCTTTTAGATAACAACATTTGAGTATGAGATTTATCTAAACAGTGTTCAGATAGGAGATTTATTTGTAATTTCTTGGTTCATTTAGAAATTAACTCAAAGAAATAATGTTCATTCAGAAGGACTAAACTGAGAAAAGTGTTCAAACCATGAAGCAATCAGCTGTGGAAATGTTCACCTCATTCTCTTTATTAAAAACAAACAAAACCTCCCAACAGTTCTTCATGAAAGGTTTAATTGTGTTTGGGGTAAAATGAAAGTTCTGAGCTTACATAGGTAGAATTTTCCCAGCAAATCAAATATTGTAATGCTTTGGAAGCTCCCTTGGCTGGACCTGAACTTTTCCTAAAGCAGGGAATGTTCAGTGTCCTGTGATTTCTGGCTACCAACTCACTTGGAAGCTCTAACTCTCCTCCTTCCTTGTTGGATCTGGACAAGAGTTTCCATTTTCATAGCTAAGTGCAAAATTAAAACTGGGCATATTTCTCATTCCCATGCCTTATTCACAATATGGCCTGGCTGCCTCAGCCAGCACTGGGGAGCTCCACAGGAATGAGGCAGATCCAGCAGAACTGTGGCTCCACCATCCCTCCTTGCCATGAAGCGGGAGACATCAAAAAGGACTTGGACCTCTTCACGAGAGCAAGAGGTCATTTTTAGGAGAGAGAAAACTCATTTTCATGGGAATGATGGGTAAGCACAAAAACTGGAAGAAAGAGCCAAAGAATGTCTGCCTTTTCTAGCACTTTCTTCCCCAGCCCATCCCGACCATACAAGGTTCAACAAGGGAAAGTGTACCTGGGATGAGGCAACCCTGGGTGTATGGACACACTGGGAAATGAGATGCTGGAAAGAAGCACCCCAGAAAGGGACCTGGGGATCCTGGTGAGTTGGATCTGAGTCAGCAGTGCCCTGGAGCCAGGAGGGACATCCCTGTCCTGGGGGATCAGGCCCAGCACAGTCAGCCAGGCTGAAGAGGGGACTGTCTGCTCTGCTCTGGCCTGGGGGGAGGCAGTTTTGGGTTCCTCAATGTAAGATACTAAGCCATCAGAGAGCATCCAAAGGGCAACAAAGATGGTGAAGGGCCTTGAGGGGAAGGTGAATAAGGAATATCTGAGGGCAATTGGTCTGTTCAGCTCAAGGAGACTGAGGGGAGACTCACTGGAGCCTGAAACTCCCCTGTGAGGGGAAGAGGAGGGGCAGACACTGATCTCTGCTCTGTGGGGACCAGTGACAGGACCCTAAGGAATGGCCTGCAGCTGTGTCAGGGGAGATTAGGGCTGGATATCTGAGGAAGGTCCTTCCTCAGAGGGTGCTGCTGAGGCTCCCCAGGGAATGGGCACAGCCCTGAGGCTGCCAGAGCTCCAGAAGCATCTGGACAATGCTCCCAAGGATGCACAGGGTGGGATTGTTGCAGTGTCCTGTGCAGGGCCAGGGGTTGGATTGATAATCCTTGTGAGCCCCTTCCAGATCAGGCTATTCTGTGTTAATAACTCATTCCAGCAGCCCCCTGCACACCCCAGGCTCTGTGTGTGTCCCCTCAAGGCCAGTCCTGCTGGCAGCCAGCGCCACTGTCCATCTGCCCCATCCTGTCCCACTCCCAGCAGGCAGAACCCCATCCATCTCCCAGTCAGACCAGAGGCCTCACAGGCACATCAGTGCAGTGCCTGAGCAATGAGCACTGAGCAGATCTGGAGAACAGTTCTGCCATCTGTCACCACAGAGTTTGCTCCATGAACTCGAGAACAGAACCCTCAGTGCAAAGTTTGCTTCTATTCTCATCATTTGGAATAGACCTTGGGGGGAAAAGAATCACACAGAGAAGGTTTCTGGATGTTAGAGCAGGGGTAAGGCCAGGGCATTACTCTGATGTTTTGTAATCCCTTCTTTGGGGAGTAAAATTAACTTGCCACCATTTGTGTGCTCTGTTACATGAGGATTCACAGAGGCAGGTGTGTGCACCAAAACCGAGGTACATCAGCTGACAGGGGCTTTTTAAAAAAAAAATTGTTATTCATCTTCCCAAAGAAATGGAAAAGAATTTTGAATCTCTTTAAAATGCATGAACTTCTATAACAACTTTCATACAGTGAAACATTAAAAACTTGAGAAGCAGCATTTTTCTAAATCTGGTAGGTAATAAAAACTAGAAAGAGAGCTCTGCCTGCCAGCTAAGCCAAACACCATGCTCTTCATCACAGAGCAGCCTTCCTTTCACTGCACAGTTAGTAACACCTGTTATTAAATAAATCAAAAAACTTAATTAACCTTGCTCTGGAATACCCCTGAATTACCTCATTTGTGGAGGTCTGAACTTTCACCTGAATGTAGTATTAATATACCTTTTACACTGATGATGCAGGCATATTAATCTTTCATAATTAGGATGAGAAGTATGTTTCTAGGCCAAGACCTTGTATGCTAAATCTGTTCAAAGTGAACCTCTAAGGCTCTCCTAAAAAACCTTAAAAACAGGAGTTTATAGTAGAAATGCTGACAGATTATATTCTTGCCAGCATAATACAACCTGACTCAAAGATAAATGTTTCATGAATTAAAAAAGTTGAAAAAAGCTCCTCTGTTCAGCTTTGTTCTCAAGATGAAAGTGAATTATCTTTTTGTCTTCTACTGACACTTGGATTTTTGTACTGCAGTCTGCAGAAAACTGTAACCACAGGCAATATTTAAACAGACATGACCGTGTGGGATTCTCTGCACACTCAACTCCTGTAAGAGACATCAAACTTCCAGCTGCATAAGGAGGAACAAAGGTTTGATGGGAAGCAGATCCTTTCTTGTCCCTGCTTCTGTGAAGAGAGGGAAATGTCACCTCCAGTTGAAGAGATCACACAGGAGCACAGTCCCACCTGCAGGGCCCGACAGGACAGGCAGGGAGGGCAGGGAGAAATGCCTTTGCTGCACCCATCATTCCTCTACAGAAAATAAACAGTATAAAGGAATCCCTCCAAGATATTGGAATTCTGTCAGTGTATTATTGCCCTGCTTGGTGCTGGGGTCATTAGCAGAAGCTGCTGCATCTTCCTAAGGATCCATAAGGCAGCTGAACAGAAATCACCCTGCCAGCAGCAGGAGAGCCAAATTCCAGAAGTGCATTCCTCCTGCCCAGTGTGACTCTGGGAGTTTCAAGGCTCCAGGGAGGGAAGGATCAGCAGTTCAGGGCCAGGGATGGCCAGGGAAATCCTGCTGTGGTAATGTGAGCTGCAGATTAACCCAGAAACTTTGCAGCACTTTCAATTAACTTGGCATTCCATTGCTTTGCAAAACAGAGCAGCCATTTCCAGGAGAGCAATGCCTGAATGACAGGAACCTGCTAGGGCTGCCTGAAATTAAACACCACGAGCTCTATTACTTTAATGTAAAAAAGATCAAAAAGATGAATTATAAATGAGCAGAAGCTTCTGGTGGAATAGAACTGGAAAAGTTACAAGTGTAGTGCAAGCATAGAAAAAATACAAAATCATTTCTGTTGGCCTTGAAAATTAAATTATATGAAGGCAGAATAAAACAATGAATACACTATTTAATTATATATAAGAAAAAGTGAGAGCAATCCATGTGGGAAATAATTTCCTCCTTACCTGACTATGAGAAGTTGCATATGAGCCTGAAGGGCCTTAGTGCTCTTAAAAACTGAAACTAAATTTTGGCCAAAATGCCAAATTGTTGCCTTCTGTGAATTCCTATCAGAACAATGATCATTTGTTTGTAGCAGGAGAAAGGAAAAACTAAGTGGCTTTAACTGCAAAAGTCAGTACAGAGATAAAAGCAGGTGGATACACAGCCATGTTTATTAGAGTAAGACAAGGGAGGTGGCCCAAACATTAAAAAAAAAAAAAGAAAGAAAAAAGAAAAAGCTCAAAAATTTCTTCCCTTCAGAGTCAGCAAAAATCAAGAGTAAGCCAGTAAGATCAAAGTTCTTACTTGTCTGACAGCCATTGGGAGAGGGTTTACTTCTATTGGAATAAAGAAATTTGTAAGCCTGCCGCATTCACAGTGTGAATTTTGTTCTGTCAGTCTCCATGCATCGAATGCATCTCAGTCAGGTTTCAAATGGCAGATGCACAGCAAAAAATACCAAGAAAAGAACAACAAAACAGGGCAAACCTAACAGAACGTGGCTGCAGTTCTCTTCCACCAAACAGCACTGCTGAACAGCTTTGCAAAGGCAGACTCTTCTTTGATTTCTCCATTAACCAAGAGGAAGGGAATTGACTTCCCAAAGAAGAGAGCTTGGCAAAGGAACCAGGATCTGAATGGAAGAGGAAAGCACACCTCCTGCTCACCATGATCTGCTTTTCCCAACTACTGCTGCTTTGGGAATAACAGCATTGCTGACCTGAGTGACCAGGATCAGAGAATAATCCAGACTATTTGGCTACAAACAATGAAGAAGTTACTAATTGGAAAAAGAAGCCCCTGCAAGAAAAAATCAAAATAAGGAAAAAAAGCAACTGTGTAGTTTAAGAAAAGTCTTTAGATATCAAAATTAAAATGAAAAAAACACCAGTAGAAGAGGAGAAAACATTGCAATTTGCTCTTACAAACACACTGTCCACAGATTGTCTACACCAGATCCTGCTTACATCATCCACAGATTCTGACTGAAAGGAAAAAAAAAGTTTGCAAAAGCCGATCGAAAATATTCCTAACCTTCTCCAATTTCAAATTCTGAATTCTGTAAGTATTTGAAATCAAATTCACACCAACATTTTCAGCAGTCAAATTTTCTAGAGAAAAAAGAAGTATTACAAGAAGATCTGGGTAGTGATGGAAGTAGCTCTCTTTTTAGTAAGTCTGCTGGATATTTAAGCTTTATTTTTTGTCATAGCACTGCTGCTGCAAAATAAAAAGCCTGTATTCAGTCCTGATACAAAGGGAATTAGGCAAAACACCAATTTTGAAATTCCTACTGCTTTAAAAAGTTTATTGATCACTCCACAGCATAATTATTTTAATAATTAAAAATATACTCTAGTGGCTTAGCTTTGTTAAGTTTATTAATGTTCCCCAATAAACTTAATGACTGAAAAGACATATGAATAAATATAGTTTTTAATCCATCAATACTGGCACCAGAACTGGTGACTGAACTTTTGGGATCAGAGCATGCAGCTATTTATGTCACCCTCAAAGAAGCAAGAGTAGAGAGCTAAACTAGAAAATCCTCACCCCACAACAAAGCAGATGTCATTAAAAAGTCATACATATGTACATAAATGCATAAATCCTTCCTGTGCAAGGAGCTGTCAAATAATAAAAAAATACTGAAAAAAAATGATTCCAAAGCAACATGAGATTTTCCTAGAATGTGTTTGTCAGGCGTGATAACAACGTTTAGCAACTGAGAGCAAGAGCTCTTCACCTGTTTTAGCACCGTTTTCCCAGGATTTTCTCATCCTGGCAAAAGACTGCAGTGACACTGAAGAGAAACAAAACTCCTGGCAGCCTTTTCAGAGGCCTCTAGTAAAATTACAGCATGATTGCATTACCTCTTAAATTAAAAAAAGTTTCTCACAAAGTTCAGCCTGTCAGAGTTGCCAGGATTAGATCTGGGACCAAATGTATTATGACAGAGCTCAATGCTGTATAAATATTAGATCCATTATTCAAACAGCTCACAGGACACCACCAGCTTGATTTTACAGTCACAAAATCTCCCTGTGAAATCTCTGCCCTGGGATTTTTCCCCAGGAAAGGAAAGGAAGGCTGTGGCATGGGCCCTTGTCTGAGCAGCAAGGAGATGTAAACAGCAGGGTCCCACTAAAGCAGCCTCAGACAAAAGAATTGCAGCCTTGGGCTTGGTGAGTTATTAGCAGCAGCCGGCTCTGTAATTGTCAGTGAAATAATCTCATTGACACATACAAGTTAGGAAATGGAGGGCTCATTAACAAAGCCTCCAGCCTTTATTAGATCATATAAATAACCAAGAGCGCCTGCAAAAGATCGATTACGGCCTTTAAACGTTTACTGAATCAGTGTTTGATTAAGCCAATTTTAATATGCAAATCAAGCCTAATTATCATCATTTGTCAATGTTAGTCTGCCTGAGCTCTAAACAACTACAGCTGCAAATATGGTAACACCATCATATTTCTCTTGCTTTTCTCCCCCTGCAAAGAACTGCAGAGAACACGACTGAGGTGCACTCTCCATGTGTATGAATGCTTTCAACACCACATTTCCATCCACTGTTTGAAGGTCAAAAAAGTGCTCAGCCTAGCATAAAATGGAGTGGAAATGTTATGCATTTTTTCACCCACTATTTTGCACAGTGCTTTAATTAATGTATTTCCTACCCCAACCCCTCTGGGAGCTTCTTTTCATGAATATCTATCCTTCTTCCATGCAGTGATTAAATAGGTGGGTTTCTAACACAGACTTTTGTCACTCAGAAGCTGATATTGGGACTTTTTTCTCTTCCTATTTCCTCTGTCCTGGGAATGGTAACCTTCTCATGCCGAGAAGCCACAGCACTATGGCAAATGAAATGAAAGTGGGATGCAACCAAGAGAACAGTGCAGCCTTCAGCATTGTCATGGGAGGAGCAGCTGGGGAGAAAACAAATGTCTGTGTTCTGATTCTAGAAGGAGTAAAATTAAAGCCTCAAAACCTCCAGGAATTTGTTTTGGGAAAGAGGGTGGGGCAGCTGCAATACAATCCTGGTAGAAATCATTCCCTTTTTCTAGCACTGCTGCTCTCCTGATGCCACAATGAGCTGCACAGATTAAAAAGAAGGAAGGGAAGCACTGCCTGCTGATCACTATTGCTTTGTTGCTGGTGCTTACACTTACAGTGAGGGAAATATGAAATGCTCCTGTTTGCAACGTTCCACAATATAGAAAGTCACTTCTTTGTTTTTCTTTGCCATTATGTTTTCTTTGCTCACATTCCCACCACTTTAGAGCCTGTAGCTGCCAAGCCCTCAGCTGGCTGAGGGCAAAACAAGAGCTTTCTACTTTTACTTTCTGTAATACATTTGGTATTTCTAAGCAAAACAAGTCCTCATGGAAGGAATAAAAGGAACATGCGGTTACAAAAGGCCATGAGTCTCTCAAGACAGAATGAATAAAAAATGTAACAATCAGAGGAGAAATGAAACACAAGAGACAACTTGAAAAGCCCCCAGTTCAAATGGTAGCAGAGTGGCTTTCGCTGGCATCTGGACTGGCTGGTGGATGAAAGGGCTCCCTGCAGGAACCACATTTGGGTTCATCTGGGTGGAGATCTGTCAGGAAGTCACTTCCCAACTTATTTTTGAAAGGTCTTCTCTGCAGACAGCCTTGCAGAACAGGGCATGTTCAATAAAATCTGGCCATGTTATTGTCCACACAGCAAGTTCACACTGAAGCTGGGTCAGAATAAAGCAGAAATTTGGGATGGGGGACAAACCCTTAGGTAGGAGGAGCCCCTGGCCTGTGTGAACTGCAGGCAGTGAAGAGCCAGTGCTGGAGAAGGGGCTCCAGCACAGGCAGGTACCAATTTCCTGCATTCCCCATATGTTCTCAGGGAACTGTACAGGGGCACAGGGCTCCCACAGGGACTAACAACAGCTTTGGGAGCTGTGGGTGCTTCTGGTGAATACCTGGACCTGAGGAAAGCACAGGAGTTTGAACTGAATCATGTGAGGGAGAGCCTGCAAAGTTTAGTTTTCTAAAGTCCTCCAGTAGCTGTCATGAAAAATGTTGACACTCTCTTACTTACCCTTCATTAGAGAAAATGGCCAGGATTTTCAGAGCTGGAATTCCAGTGGAACTGTGTGTACTGAGTGAAATAAGTTCACTTTCAGGAAATATCTACAAATCCAAGAGCAGGGAAGAAAGACTGGAAATCAAATGCAAGCTCAGGCACATGTAGTAGGCTTAGTGTAGAAATTCCATGCTCAGACATGGGAAACAAACACTTAAACCTTGGAGCTATTCCACCAGGACTTGGGCAGCGAAGGGAAAACCAGAGGAGCACTTCCCAAGTTCAGTTCATCCAGCCCTTCCCTCAGCACCGCAATGCTGCCTTGGCTGGTTTTGCACAGGGGATGTTTCCCTAAGAGTCACCAGCCCTGAGGTGCTTCAAACACACAGGAATTGATGGGAAATTCATGGCTGGGAGTTCTCATTTTCCTGGTCACCTTCAGGCTACTCAAATAACACTGGACAAGAAGCCTTCTGTTCTGTTCCAGCAGCAACTTCCCACCATGGATAGGGCTGTGCCCTGCTACATCTGCTCCAGTTTTCCCATCCAGTTACATACAAAACCAGCTACAAGTAAGCAAAGTTCTGTTACTCTGCTGTCCTCACTATTATTTCACATTCCACACTGATATCAAAAGTACCTGGAATGCATTTTGACATCTTCAATGGTCCCATTATATGCAGTCAGATGCCCATTCACTTTGTATCCTGCTAAAGGTGATGGAAAATTACCAACTTGCCCAAACGCCCTCCTATCTCAGCAAGATGAAGCAGTTCCTGAGTTAGACAGGGATCTGACAACTCCCTAAGATACACAGACATATCTAAAAGCAGATATTACTGTCAAAACCCAAAGGGTTTTAAAAATTAATGCAGAAAAGAAATGATCTGCATAAGACACGCACATCAACAACTCTGCTCGCTCCATAGCAATGTTCAGGAATCTTCCAAATTCAATGGTACTTCTCATGCAGAGATCTTCTCTGGGCTCAGCCATCTGAACACCAAAGTTCAAGAACATTGTTAAAAGAACTTTGCAGGTGAACATTTTCAACACATGATTTTGATTAGCAAAGAATGAAGTGCAAGCTAAGCTTTGTCTTTTCAGAAGGCAAAGGCAAAATATTATGTATCTTTTTTAAATGAGAAGTGCCTCCTTTGATAAAATGCTTTCACTTGGGTTTGATTACAACCCCCAACCTACTATTTTCATTTTTGCTCATTCTCCTTTCCTGTCTCCCTCATCACTAGGGTCAGCACACACAGACATCTCTTGATCTGAGAAGTAAAGCTCTTTCATTAGTTTTATTGGTTTTGAACTTTTCAATTTAAGCCAGAGCTTTACCGATTACTCAAAGACAGACAAGCATTTTTTCTTAAATAAGAAAAAGTTTAACATAAAAAAAATATTTCAAAAACAAAAGCTCAAAAGGAAATCACATAAAGCCCTTTAAAATGCACATGCATTTTAACTTGCATTCCAGTTCTGCAGATTTTCAAACAAAATTCTAAAATCTCACGAACAAGACAAGATGGCACAAGAAGCTTTCCACTACAAGACACCACATTCTGTTTATTTTCTCTCCAGTGAACTGAACTGCAGATAAATGACCCAGAAACCAGCAGGAAATGAGGACATATCACCAACAGGGGTTTATGAATATTATTTGTTAGAAGACGTAACTCTCTTAACAATACCTGACCCGTGACTAATTTCAGGGGGTCAGGGTGATCTTTGCCCTCCCCTGTGTAGGGCATTATTCTTCTCTAGAGAAGTTCAGAGGTTAATGAATAAAGTGCCAGCAAAGAAGAAACGAGACTGAGCAAGAAAATGCTCCTTCTTGGTCTCTGCTATAAATAATGCTCTCATTAAAATTCTGCCTTGGAAGAAAGGCAAGTCCATTAGTCTAGGAGCTAATTTTTACTGGCTCCTTAGATGTATGCATATTAAAAATGCAGCATTTATAATTGCCAGCCATCAACCACCTAGTCAGTGCTGTTCTTGGAGTTTTTAATTATTTACTTCATTTGCATAGACACTCCAATTTATGATCAACCATTTGGTTATCAAGGGACAGTTTTAGCAATTCCTCTTTTGTGTTTTTATTTATTCTTTCTATATCCCCAGCAGGAGGGCTGAGAGGACCTTTGCCAAGGTAGGTGGCAGTGGGATGGGCTCATCCCCAGCCTCCCACCCTGCCTCATGGCCAGGTTCCATGGACACCTGCTGAACACCACCTTGGAGCATCACAATGGGGTACAAAAGCAGCCCTCCTACCCAATGCCCTTGCCTCCTCTTGCTGAAGGCCCTTGCCTGGTTCCTTGGCCCCAGAAGAGGAGGGAGGAGCTCACACCTGGCAGTGCGCTCCCTCTTTTGCTGCAGGTGCTCCGGCACGTTGTCCCAAAGCTGCTCTCCTTTGGGACTTCAGTCTGGGGCTGTGTTCTCCTCCTCCCACTGCTCCCTGAGGATACAAATACTGTGAAACCACCTCTAGTCCCGTCCTCCCTAGGGACCAGCAGCCTCTGCTGTTCCTGCTCCTAGGCAGACACTCCATTTTCTCCTCACAGTGCTGTCTGCTTGGGCACATGAGAAGGAGAGAAAACCTTGGGAGCTCTGCAGTGGCACAGGAGCCTGCCCCATGATGTGCCCTGGGCAGCCTGAGTGCAACTCCTGCTGCCAGCACATCCTCCAGGTGGACATCATCCCCCCAGGGAGCACCAGCCCAGGGGGACACTGACTCCTGAAAAGCCACCCAGTCTTTGGTTCATCCTGAAAAACAACCAAATTACCAAACTCAAGGCATGCTGCCTGTCCTCGGTGTTCCCAGTTGGGCCCAGCATGATTGATTTGCCACCCTGGTATCCCTGTGTCCTCCCTGGGCACCATGGCTGGTGACTTTTTGCAGACAGGACATCAGGCAGCAAAGGGGATGGGAGGGAGCAGCCCTGCCTGGCAGGAAGGGAGTTGATTACCAGTCCCTCTTTTTGCCAGGAACCATTTCTTTGCTGCAATTCATACTTTTCAACAGCCAGTCTCCAGAAGGCTTTGGGGGAAATGAGGGCAATGACACCAGAGATTACAAATCAATCACTACTAGAGAGCCTTTCATTTGGTAGAAGCTTCTAAGCAGAAAACGGATACCAAAAATATATAATATATCCTGATTTTTTGTTAGCAGTTTCCTTTCCTTAAGCTCTTTTATGCCCGTTTTTCTCTTGACACCACTGCTTACTTTGCTTTCACATCGATCTCTCTTACTACTTATTTTTCACTTATCCTTGATTTTATCTTTCTATCATCTTTCTCCCTCTTAACCTACACCATCCACAGTTATCTGGGAGGGAAGTATACTGTGGTATATCTACTCTACACTGTCATCTTCCTCTTGTTCCATCCTCAAAAATGGGACAGTAACACTGACAGAGGATGGAGCAAGGTCTACCTAATTTAGATTGTCCTGAAGTCATCACTTTGATCACTCTGCCTGCTTTTGGTCATGGCATTACGTGGGGTTTGGCACAGTAGGACCCATGCAACAAGGAAAAATTCCAGGCATGGAATGGGACATTCCTCACATATGGGACACTTCTCATCAGGGCAGGAATTGTTAAGGACCACCCCGGGTGCAGCCAGAAGGAATCAGAGCTGGGAACAGTGCTGAGCAGCCAGCTCTGATAGTACTCACATTTATGCTTTCTCTCATCATCTAATTTGCATCCTGTTATTAACAGAAGTGCTGTCAACAGGAATTGACAAAGTGGGAAATAGACCTCTTCTAACAACAATAAACCTGGTCAAGGAACAGGTCAGTTTAAATAAGTCAGCTGACACAAATTTGGTAAAATAATATCAGCACTGCTGAAAAACATATTTTATAAAGTTTAGGCTTACTGAATGAAAGCAACTTTCTGTTCTAAAATATTACTAAATTAAGATTTAAGTACATTGTTAGAAACTAAAAAATAGATCAAAATTGTCAAAGGGAAATAACCAAAATTCTGTAGACACTACAGTCTGCTTTTGCAGAACAGAGGTTACCTCCATGAATTGATACACAGAAAGTTTTCAACCTCTTGACTTTTCCTGCTAATCCCAATCATCCCAATCTTGCAGACAGCAGGCCACAGCTCATGGGGGGTACAGGAGCCTGAGTGACCCCTTTCACACATCCTGATACAAGATATGGGATCCAAGTGCTATTTCTCCATCCATTCTAGGATGAAACTGTTGACAGAGCTAGCTCCAGGCAGACATCCCTGGGCTGCCCAGGCCCTTGGCAGCAGAGCAGCTCCTTTGCCAGACACTGCACACCCTGAGCTCTGCCCACCTCAGGAATCCTTCCTGGGCATCTGCACTGAGCCCTCCCTGCTCCCCCCAGGGGATGGAGAAAATTCCCACCGGGATGCTACCCAGCACATGTGAGAAGCCTGCAAAGTGAAGATGTTTCCACAGAAATAATTGGATCAATCAGGTCTTATGATTAAATTCTCTTCCATCAGATAATATTCTAACCATGCTAAGAGTGATTTTGTGTTTAGGTCTCTAACATATGCTTAGCCTCTCTAATTATTTGGAAAACTATACTGTGTTTACTGTATTGATTCAACTATTGGAAATCTTGAGATTGCCATGAAATATTTCTTTTTATTATGCCATTTCTGAAGTTAAATATTGCTGAAAATAAATAGCAGGCAATTATTTTAATACCCTCTTACTGCACATTACTTATGAAGAGTGTTCTAAATTGCTAAAGACAGAACCAATTTATCTAAACAGAGTTATTTAACACCAGTGTGGACTAACTTTATATAGTCAGGTAAGCAGAAACTATGGAAGTCTTTCCTTTCCTGGTCTTAAATTAAGGAAAAGAGTTCTGCTTCAGAACAACTCAAAGCATTGACTTTTATACCAGAAAGACAAGATGTGCTCTATCAAAATCTCTGCTACTTTGGTGATGCTCATAGAGCAATTTGGTGCTATTGAGGAAGTTTGTATTTTATATACACATATATATAAGCACCATTTGCAATCCATGTTACCTGTACCTAATGAATTGATAAATTCCTCTAAGCTCATATACACAAGGGAAGAAGATTTACAGTAATGGAAAACAATTTTTGTTTTGGCTATGAAGGCTGGCAGAAAGCCACTGTTTTTCTGAATCTGTAATTTTATGCCCCTGTGTTCAGCAGATGTTTATCTAAATCATTTAAATCTGTCTTTTCTGTTTCAGACACATTTAGTATTAAGGAATGATCCCTGAGTAACAGCATACATTAAAAGTTAATTAAGAGGAAGTTAAAGAAGAAAGAATTACTTTTTTCATACCCCCAGCAGACATTTATTTCATTTTGGCAGGTTAAAAAATGAGAAAATTTGGAATAAGGTGTGAGAACTGGCAATGCGTATTTTTTGGGAAAAGCTTTATTATCCATTTCCTTACATGCTAATTAGGGAATGCAATCCACTTGCTAATGCTGAGTGAGTAAGAAATGTAAATTGCTCCATTAATTTGTTTAATAACCAAACTCTCAAAAGTGGTAAGTCAGACAGCAGATGGGGGCTGTCACCACAAACCCAGCCCAATTTTGAACATTACACCAGTACACACAATTTACTGCCTTCTCAGTTATCATCAGTGCCAAGTAATGCCTTTTAGATTTAATACAAAAATTTACTTTTGACTACTCATAAGTGTTTCTGGGGTAGAAAATAGATCTAGAAAAGGTGTGCAGCCCCATCCTCATAGACACACACTTTTACAGGTGTGTGGCAGCTGTTTAACTCTCCTGTACAGCAAGTCATACTCCACTGGAAACACCAGGGTCTAAATTAAAAGCAATATATGCATTTTCCTCCAGAAAAAGAGTATTTTCTGGATTAAAAAAAATACTCTGCAAGTTCACAGCAGTTCTTGCAATCTCCAATTTCTAAATTAGGAAAAGAAAGGTTTTAGAGGGACCCAATTTCACCAGAAAAATCAGCCCCTAAACCAAAATTATTCAAATATGTTACACATTTTCTCCCAGAATAAAACTGCTTAACTTTTTCCCCCCTCACAGTATCTTGCATTGCCAATCCCATTTCCTATGAACCTTTTTATAAACTCCAATTGCACTCTTACAAATACCACTGACACTTATTTGCACTTTAACTGTGTCAAATAAATTCCACCTGCATTTCCAAATGCAATGAGTTTTAAACTCAGCTTTCCATCTCAATCAGTAAAACCAGCTGCATGGCACCACTGGATGGAGCTGGGGAGTGGGAGAGCTTTGGCACACAAAATTTGGTCCAAATTTTGTCCATTTGGACAGGAATGGTCCTGGCCATTCCTGCACTTCCATAACATTTGCTAAAGCAACTCTTTGTTGCTTTTGCATAAATGTCATACAAACCAGGTAAGATTTAAATCAAAAGTAGGCCTTGGCACAGTTGTTTCAATATCCAGCACTGAGTAACCTCCTTTCCTGTGTTTGTTCAAAGTGCAGAATTGGCCCATTGATGCTGGACCATTGTCACCAGCACGGGAAGATCACACAGGTTTGTCACTGAATGTCACTGAATTCTGCTTCTTGCCTACCAGCTTTGTCCCAGTGCTTCCAATCTGAGTGTGATGTCTCATTTCTGAAAGATTATCGCTTCTCTATAAAACGTTTTCTGAGGGGAAAGAAACAATCAGCTGAGTAAGGGACTGGCATGTAAAATACTATCATTTGCAAAACACTGGCCTGAAACTCCCTTGGAGGCAGAGAAGCTGGGCTTGAGCCACAGAAGAGGGAAAACAGGAAAGCCATAATCACATATTTATTTTTAGAGAAAATGAGAAGCTAAATAAACTGTAAAGCCAGTCTTTACTGCTAAATCCTTTCTATCCTGACAACCACACTGAGCAGAGTGGGAACAGCCAGTTCCCAGGGGATCAACTGGTTCTACCTTTTCGGCAGTGCCTCATTCCTCCTGTGCTGGTGCCAGGATGCTTTGAGTCCTGAAACAATTAATTTCAGTAGTGCCACTGCCAGAAATCTGAACTTGAGAGACAATGATGCTGCTGCTGAAGATGGTTTTTCTGCTCCAGGTCTGAAATCACCCCGTAATCAAGAGGGGCTTTGGGACTGCTCTCCTGAAAAGAAGCTCCCAGACCTCAGCCTGCCAGGAAAGCGGGACACAAAACATCCAAACATAACATTTATGAGGGGATTAATGCACTCACAGTTGGATTTGTCAAGGGATGGTGTGGGACACTGGGATTTATGGCAGGGATGAGCAATTGCATGCTGACTGCCTTGATAAATGTGTGCCTTTGAGGGATGTCTAATTATTCCAAGGAAATAAAGGAGATGCCGGTATATACAGGAGAAGAAAACATGCAGAGGAAATTCTGTGAGCAATCCCAGGGCACTCAGAGGACAAGCCTGTTGTCAGCTGAAGAGCCTGGCAAATGTCACAGTGCAAGAAAACCTGGCTGTCAACTGCAATGACACAGCAAGTCACACCTCTGACTGGAACACTGTCTCCTTGATGGGAAATTCCAGATGGGCCCAGTGATGGAGACAGATGTCTTTCCACTGCCTCACATAAATTTCACATGCAATTAGCAGTGGATTCTTTGCTGCTGAGTGAGGGACACTCGGGGTGCTCAGGCTACCAGAAAGGACAGCTCTCCACAGAGTCACTTCTGGTTCTGACAAGGTCACAATTCCAGTGCCATGACACCACCTCATCTGCAAGGCAGCAAATGGACATGTGCTCCCATTTCTATAGGAAATGTGAAATCCCACCAGGATTGTTCTCCTGGAGCACTTTATGCTCCTTGTTGGGTCTCCTCTCCAGCAGCTCATGCCAATGTCTCCCAATCCACACTGACACTGTTCAACACCTGAAGCTCCCTCTCAGGATGTCTGTCATATTCTTCATCCTACCTCCACCATTTTAGCAATCAGCTCTGTCTCTCATCTGCATCAAATCAATCCTTTCTACAGAACAACCTAAAAACACGAGTGGAGAAAAAGATCTCAGCAAGAGAGAACTGAATATGTTGTATTTTAGAATATCAGTTGAAACATCTCAATGCTCCTTGGAGGTCCCTTCCAACTCAGCATATTCTATGATCTGCAGGTTGTTAGTACAGTGTAGTGGGATAGAATATAAGATAGTGTAGAAAGTAATCTTACCCCTTAGGAGTGGCAGCTGGGCCAATTATCAAAGATTAGGAGCAGGCCTGACTTTACCAAGCCACAGATGAGCAGAAGAGGGCTGTAAAAGAGTGGGGTGGCCCCTTGAGAAGGGAACTGGAGTCAGTTGGCTGCTTTGTGAAGAAGAGAGAGTCAGTGCTCTGAGAGCTGCCCACAAGAAACACCAAGGGGTTTGAAACTTTTGTGATAAGGAGACAGCAGTATGGAACCCCTGCAATAAGATGACAACAGTACAGCACACTGACAGGGCAAGACTCTCATGTTTTGATGTGCTTTTCTCATGCCTTATTGTAAACAGCAGGGCAACCCCGATGTCTGGGAGGAATGATGCATCTGACTCCATGATATCAGCAGGATAATTTATTACTTTATTGTACTACATCTAAATTTTATTATACTACATCTAAACTGAAACTGCACAAGCACTCAACCCAACTCAACTGCCCAGAATCTCGGGACTGTCAGCCGGCAGTCCCGACACACACGCATGGATTCACTTGGCCAATGAATCCAAACACTCACACCAGAAGCCAATCCCCAACTGCCTTCAGGTAAACAATCTCCCACAATGCATTCTACTTGTTCCAAAACACAGGAGCAGTAAATGAGATAAGAGTTGTTTTTTCATTTCTCTGAGGTTCAGAGAATGTGAACTCCAGAAAATCCTTGGGAAGTTGTGCCTTGCTTTTCTCTGTGAAGAGAAATGTGGCCACGATGCCCAACCCTGCAGCCCAGGGGTGCAAGGGGAGATGGAAGAGAGGTGAAGGGATATGGTGATGTGATGTGCTTAACACTCACATGCAAATCCCTGGGGCTGTGAAGAAGCCAAGAATCACCTCCTAAATTCCATATCTGTATTGCAATGGACCAACCCCACTGCCTCTTAACACAAAACATCCTCAACTACTAATCATGCTTCTAAATGTGGCAGAGGAATTCAGCTGTAATCAGAGGGCTGCATTTTGGCCTTGGACTACAGCATGAGAACAGCACCTCCCTGTGCTGCTGCCTTTAGGGTGTCAGAGCACAGAACTGATTCACACCTCTGAGTGCCTGGCAGCTCCCATACATGAAATATGCACCACCAAAATTCCATCCTTTGGGCAACGTTTGAAGTGTGAATTCCCACTGCAGACCTTCACCATCCATCAGTGCTCCATGGGGTGTTCTACCCAAAACCAATTTGGCAGCCTACAGCTTTTCCTGCAAAACCAGGGCCCTCAGCTATTCTGCACATGATAAAATTGACCACTTAAGCTTTCTTGAACCAACAAGAAAATATTTTTATGTAAATACCCCTTACAAGGTCTGAAATAGCTGAAGTCATCCCAAAGGTCTGCCTGCTTCTCAGTTCAAGCCATTTCTCAGGCAGTATCTGGTTACTCTTATGAAAAGAACTTGAAGCCCAAGGCAGCCATCCCCTGAGGCTGTGGGGAGCCAGAGTGGGAATAAATGTATCCACAAGCACTTAAAAGGGAGTAATCTATATAAACACATCAAGTCATCACCAATATTTTGATTCAGTTCTTACCAAACTGAAAACCTAATAATTGAAAATGTATTACTTGATGTTATTGATAGAAGAAGGGAAATTGATTTGTAAGGTTTGGAGTTTGTTTGGATTTTAATAGATCTTTTTGAGAATGTGTAGCCACAGTCATCATGGTGTTTAACTTCACAGATCAGCAGATTCATCTAGTTCTCTCCCAACCTGAGCTGCATAGGAATTCCCTCCCTCTCCCCCTCCACGACTGCCTCATCCAGAAGAGGATTTGGTTTGGAGCAGGTCCATTGAAGCAGAATCCAGCTGCAGCCAGCACAACAATCACTATCCAACAGTGTTAAGTGGTCTTTTGGAAATTTTTCTGGCAAACACCTTCGTGCTCCCCTCCCTGCCACCTTCCCCACCTGTAAAAATCCATGGACCAATCTGACTGGCACTTAAACCCTTACTTCTCACACCTATAAATAATAGTAATAAAATATAAATGCTCAGTGTAGTACAAAGCATTGTTTATGACATTAAACAATAACATAATAGCTCCAGTGAAATTTTGTGCTCTTTGGCTGAAGTTTCTGGCTTCTGCCCTGGGCTCTCAGCTGTCCAGAGCAGAAACATGCTACAGTTCCCTATCTCCTACTGCACTTCACACACCAGAGGCCTGGTCTAGAAGAGACGTGTTAATAAAATATCAACTAAGTAAATTTAGCCATTATTTTAAATTAATTTAGGTACTGTGTGGTCAGTGGTCATCTGGTAGACATATTATTACACACATGCACACACCAAATTGCTTTTTTGCTAATGACTCATTTGTTCTATTCCTGCCTGTTTCAAAAAAGCAATTAAGTTGGAAATGACCTTTTGAAGATTGTACTTGTGGACCAATCTTTTCATTTTTAATTACTTACTTTGGTTTAATTGTTACATTAGGAACTATTAAGAAAGCAGCCAGCTTCATAATCAATAATTTAATTAGAGTTTTAGGACCAAGAAGTCAATGCAAATGTTATTCTGCAGCCAGGCCTTTCCCAAAGCCTTTGAAAGAACTTTACTCCCATTTTGTTTCAAAGTGACATTGGCCACATAGAAATCAAACTCATTCTTACTGCAATATTTCCTGCCCACACATTATGGGTGGACACAGGCAGCTGCTAAGAAGTTCACATTCAGGTCAATCTTCACTCTGCTCAGGCAGGAGCACAACCTGCTTCCCTCACTCCATTTCCCTCATTTTTATTTCACCCATGCTCCCCAGACCCGTTGCCAGGAGCCACACAGTGCTTACTGGAACCCATGGCCAGACTTCCAATATGTTACATTAATCTATTTATAGCTCTCTAATTACTACTAACATTCAAAGACAAGCAGCAAGTGACAACAGATGAAATCTGCCTCAATGGGTGGTGAATTAATGCCCCCCTTCCCTCCAGTGCTTCTCTCTGCCTGCCCTTGCAAGTTCACAACCCAGCAGTGCAGGGAGCTGCCAGTGCAGTGGGAATTGCAGGGCCTGAGGTGTCCCTTGCTTGGGATGACAGAGCTGTGGATCACATGGCTCCATCACTGCACACTGCCTTGCTCAGCAGCAGCTCCCACCACCCATCACCCCACCACCCATTGTCACAGACATATATCATGAAAAATCATTAGGATCTTTTCTCCTGAGAAGCTGAGAGGCCTCAGGAACAAAATGTGCACAATGATTATCTGCTGCTGTGGAATGCAACAGGTGCATCTGTGATTGGTCTCATGTGGTTGTTTCTAATTAATGGCCAATCACAGTCCAGCTGGCTCAGACTCTCTGGTCAGTCACAAGATTTTATTATTCATTCAATTTTTTTCTATTCCTTGCTAGCCTTCTGATGAAATCCTTTCTTCTATTCTTTTAGTATAGTTTTACTATAATAGATATCATAAAATAATAAATCAGCCTTCTGAAACATGGAATCAAGATTCTCGTCTCTTCCCTTGTCCTGAGACCCCTGTGAACACCACCACAACCCACCACCCACCATCCATCACCATCCATCAGCCATCCTGGGCAGAGGAAAGCAGCACAGGGATGAGAGGGAACCTTGAGCCACAGCAGAAGCTTTGCTAGAAGGCCCTGAGCCCTGCAGGGCGGCAGCAATGGAGGCAATCCACGTGCTGGGAGCTTTGGGAGCAGGGCAGCAAACAGGGATTGCAGGACAGGCACTGCTATACCTTGCTAGGGATGGATCACAGGGCTGCTCCCACCCTGGGAAAGGCAGGGATGTGAGAAGGAGCCAACACTTGCTCCAAGACACCCAGTCTTGACACTAAGTGAAAGCCAGGCTGGGCTGCACTGCAAGAAGCTCTGGAGGGTGCAAACTTTGGAGGAAACTCCTGCAGAGCCCCTGGGGAAACCATGACTGCACAGGAAGGAAAGTATCCAGCTGCAGAGGATCCTGGTGCTCTTGGAACTGGCTCAGCAGAGAATGGTCAAGGCCTCAGGACTGCCAGAGCTCAAGGAACATTTGGATAATGCTTCAGGGACAGGGTGGGATTGCTGGGGATGGTGCTGTGCAGAGCCAGGAGCTGGACTGGATGGTCCTTGTGGGTCCCCTTCCAGCTCAGCAGATCCTGTGATTCTCCAGCAGGAGCTTAAATGACTGTGAATATCATGATGGAAAGTGTTACTTTAATCTAACCTCACTGCCATTTATACATTTCACATGAATTGCAAGCCAAGCTGGAGATTTAGGCTTTAACACACAGAACTGTCTTGTCCTCTCCAAGACTTCCCTTTGAAATTAAAAATGTAGCTTTTCTGTGTTTTGGCAAAAAGGCAGAGGAAGACAACTCATTAATGGGCTGAATTCCCACTGGCAACAGGACTCAGACATCCACTGGACAGAACTGGGCATATCAGTGAACAGGAACAGCTTAATAAAACAATTCTAACCTTTTAAGGGTCACTAATTCACATGGAGCTTTAGAATCATGGAATCACTTTGCTTGGAAAAGACTTTTAAGATCATCAAGTCAGGCTGTTGAGCTCTGCAGAACAACCTGTCTGATTCTAAAAGGTTTAGTCTGGTTTAAACCTAGTTTAACAGGGGGCAAAGCCTGTGGGATCAGCTGATTATACAGTCTGGTAAACTGCTGATTTAATGGGTTGATTTGGAAGAACAGATAAAGAAGGAACAGGTCCAAGGGAAAGACATAGTTCCAGTGTGAGGGTGATCCTGGGGACAGCAGCCACACACAGTTTGAAGGGCAGTGGTTTTCCTGCCTCTCAGGAAGAGAAAAAAACCACAGCAAAACCAGAACATTGGATATTTTCTTGCTTGTATCTGGGTCAACTGATCCAACTGGCACTTATATGTTCATTATTTGAAATATTTTATTGCAATCTGCCTTTTTCACTGAAGTTGTTTTGATATAAAGTCAGAATGTAGCATTTTTAAGAACTACATTGACCAAATCAAACTTTTTTTTCCCAATTGTTTTTCATTATTAGAAAGAAATTTTGACTTTTTTCTCAACCATACTTCTGGTTTTTAAAAAACTGGCACTAAGTTTCTAGGAAAGCATCCCAAACAGATTTAACATAAACCTTTTCAAGTTGTACTTTTGTCTTTGTGATACTACTTCTGGGAGCAAACATAATCCGTATTCATAACTATTTGTTCTTGATTTCATATTTCACTGTGACTCAAATTCCTTTTCATGTGAAGACAGGGAGTTTTAAAATATGAACCCATTATTTACAAATGCACAGAATGAGGAACACAGAATTTGTTACACTTCATGCCAGGAACTGGACTTACCCTTGCACATCCCTTATTTACAGCAGCATAATTCAATTGCACTGGGAGATTTGGAGTTTGCATGGAAGAGCTCTTTGTCTCCAACACTGACAACTTCAATCTTTGACCTACTTTTGAAGAGGATTGATTTGGACCTTAAACTGCCTGTCAAAGGTTTTTTAAATGACCCAGCCTGTCTATCCACTCAGCTCATGAATTCATTCCTTGGGAGTTCAAAAGGGTTCAAATAAAACTGACAAATCCAATACTCTGAGGAGATTCTGACTGATAATTTTGTGTCTAAGGTGTTTACTTGGGGATAAATCAACTGAAATAGGCTAAAAATTATAAAGACAGCCAGATTGCTTTTCAAAATCACTCCCTTTTGCCTGCTTAATGCTTCTCTCTTGATCCTTAAATTCATTTTTTCCTGAATTTGCCTCGTGAATGACCATTTCAAAGGGACACAGCCAAAGAACCCCCCACCACAGGCAGAATCCCTGAAAAGATCTGGGTGTTCCCATGTGCTTTAAGTCTTCTGACAAAAATGTTCTGACAAAATCCATATTGAAAAGCAAAACGTCTACAAACTAATTTATATTTCACTGGAAGAAAAAAAAACTACAAGAGGATATGTAAGGGAATTACTAATTTAGAAATTACTAAATAGTGATAAAATAAACACTGGAAAGTAAGTGGTCTAAAAGATAATTTAATTTGAAGAAAATAGATTTAAAAGGTTATCTAAGGAAATTATCAGTTTGGAACAATTTCCCAGTTTAACCAAAAGTTAACCAGCTTTGAGCTGCAACAGGAACCCCAGCAAGGCTGTCCCAGGCCAAAGACATCCCAGGGTGGGAGAGGATGGGCAGTATTGTGAAGGAGAAAATTGCAAGGCTGCAGCTTAGATCAGCATCCTTGTAATTATTCTACATCCATATGAAACACACAGGCAGCCAAGTGCTCATCATTAAAATGCTGCAGCACAGCTGGAAACCTCAGCCAACAGCTCAGAAACTGCCCTGTGCATGGATTTATTTATTCTCTGGTAGGACACAGAGTGAAAAGCCCTTAGAAATGGCCACTGTCCTCAAACGACCCATGTGCCTTCAGCCAGAGCCCTTTTACAAAGGAAAAAATGCAAACGACCACCCCCAGATTCTTGGGGTTCACTCTGCTCTTTCTCTGGATGAACAGATGGATCATTTTGGGACCTCTGGGGGGCAAAATGCAAAGGCAAGGATGAACAGAGCAGGGCCTGGACTGTGACACTCCTCAGAACCTGCTGCTGGGGTTGCTGAGTGCTGCTGCTTGCCCTGCCAGGTGGGACATTCATTTGGGTTTCTCTGCTGTCTCCCACAGACCTAATTGTGTGAGAACTCCATCAAACTCAGCCAATGCTCAAGAGCCATTAGCACACCATGATAGGCAGGCACTGGAGCACAGAAGCTGCAATTTATTAACTACTGCTCTAAAAAGGGCTGTGCCTAAGAAGCTCTTCTATCCAAGGCCACATTTGAAGACAGAATATTACCCTAGAGAAGCCCCTGGCAGCCTCTTGCTCTTTGCCCTGACTATTCCTCCCCAATGAATTCCTGTGGATGTGGTGCAGCCCCAGAGCCCCAGGCTGCCCTGCTGGATGAAGTGTGGTGCACCAACTCAGGAACCATTCCCAGGGGCTCAGAGATGCAGTTTCTCCACAGCCATGCACAGATATCCCTGCAGGAGCCCATAGGAGCCTCTGCCTGCATTCCCAGAAGGGGAAACTGCAGGAGCCTCTGAGGAGGAAAATGGCCAGAGCTGGGTTTTTACTGGGAGCTTCTTGCTGCTGTTCAGGCGTGATTTTGGGCAATTTAATTCTGGTTTTTTTGTTTTTTTTTTTTCTTTTTCCTATGAGATTGGTGCCTGCATTATTCATCAAGGACCACACTACCTTGCAACTTCTAACTTTTGGTTCTGCTGTTCAGCCCACAAATTACTGACAAGGACACAATTTGATGTGCAGAGCCAGAACTGGCATCTGGTCACTGTGCTGCCTTCGTCATCTTTGACCCAAATAGAAAAAAGTTGACATCCTTGATGTCTTCCTCCCTGAATATCAGAGGTATTAGTCTGACAGTGGAATGGGATCCTTTTATTGGTGTTATGCAGCAGTCTTTCTGCAAACAGAATGCAGAAAAACCAGGTCTCATCTTAAATCACTCAGCTGCACTGCATAAAGAAATAGATCCTGGATAACTAAAATATTAAACTTGAGTACCAATGAGCAGTAGAGACCAAAATGGACACGAATTATCAAACAAGATCTCAAATGCTTGTTATTTCAACAAATGGAATAGAAATAGAGCATTGTATGAGTGTGACTTTTTACAGAGCTCTGTGTGTGCTGAACTTTGTTCACAAGAGCAGTGTCACTGACGTAAATGGGCCTCTCCTGCTAAAGACACACAGAATTCTTCCCAAATCCTCACTGGACACGTTCCTCAGGGCATTACTACCAAAAGCTGCCTTTTAAATGACAGTCTCTCCGCAATGTTTTCAAAAATGAAATATCCAGTTATAAAATCTGACATTTCAAAAATCAGAACACATGAGATAGTTACTAAATCAATAAGTTTCGAACATGTAGAATGAAAAATGAGTATTTTTTTTCCTCCCTTCTATTAAATTATTTAAGCGTATAAATATTTGCTATCTCATCTGTGTGAAAAAAGAGCAGAGGTTCAAGCTTGGCTCAAATGGTGTCGAGACAAATGTGAGCAGTCCCAAGAAATGGCTCCTGAGGCTGTGGGAGATGCAGAGGAGTGGCAGGTCCCTCATCATGGCAGGAATTAACCCAGGCAGGGGAACTTGGACTCAGCGGGTCAGGGGCTCTTCTGCATCTCTCCCATTCATCACTGGACACACTTAGCAATTCATGAGTGGAGATGCTTTCCCTGATGTGTCAGTGAGGAACTGTTCTGGTGAAAAGCCAGAACACGCTTGTCTTTCTACGAAACTGGCACAAGGAGGAATAAATTCTGCAGCTTATCTTGGCACCAGAGCCATCAGCTTCACTGGCAAGAACTTCCCACCAGAGAACTGCAGCCTGGGTTTCCACATCTGATCTACTGCCTGTCTGGCACAGCACAAGCATGGTTCCTGCCCAAATCCAACACCAAAGCTGTAATTCTCCCTCAGTGTTTGGAAAGAGCCACAAGTGCAATTCATCTTTCTCTGTTCTCACTTTCCTATAGACAACATAGCCCTTAGGTTTAAAATTAGAGTCAATGTGATTTTTTTAAACCACTGGATGGATCTTTGTAATCCAGGAAAACAAAAAAAAAGAGGAAAAGTAACACCCTGCATTTCCAAAGTCTGCAGGCTGCATTAGAGTTCTACCTTAGTAATTACAAAGATTTATGTTCCATCCTGCCCCAAATCCAGAGCTCATTGTCCATTCAACTTACACTGCTCTGACTTAGAGTTCTCTGTATCCATTATCTTTAATAATAAAGAGCTGACTGCACTTAATGATGGAAGAGCAAGATGTGATTAGCAATAGGAATCTGATTTATGAGAAAACAAACCCGAGCGTGGTTTTCATGTTTCATTAGAAGTATCTTAAATGTACTCCTTAATGCTAATTGATCTCACAGAGATGAGCAAATACTCTATTCCTAATTAATGGGATAAAATAATTCATCTTCTTTCTGGAGGGAACATTTAATATCATTCAGCATTTAGAGGGAGGTGGCATCTTGACAGGGATTTCACCACCTCAAGTGAAGTTTCTCTGTGAGCATTTATTCCAAACCTGCAAGATTTCCCACTGGACATGGAAAAAACTCAACAGCATGCATACACAACAAAATGCCATATACAACGTTTTCTTTTCACAAAAGTCTTTCCTATCTTAGCTAAATTACCCAAAGCTGAAAAACAATATTGGTGAGCAAATATAGAGGCTTTTTCCTTATGTTTGTCAAAGGAAAACTCCTTGATGACTCTGTTAATTTGCTATAAGCAGGAGATTACTGAGATATTTGCAAGCTAAAGTTCCTTGCAGGATTTATTGAAAACAAAACGAAGCAGAAATCTATTTTTCCATTAAGCATTTCACTTTTGTTTGTATTGCAATAATTTTTTTCCTCTTTTTGAATTATTCATATTTGGATATCAAATATTCCTACAAACCAATGCATTTAGGAATAATGAGTCCTGACTAGTTTCATTTTAACTCATTGTGCTTTCTGACCAGGATTATTATTATTATTATTATTAAATGACCTTCTATTCAGTCTGTTTCCATAATCCATAAATAGAAATTGCCTAATGAGCATTTCAAGTATTCCAGTGTCATTTCCATGGCAGTTTTTCCTATCCTGTGTTTGTATAGCTCTGATGACAACACCATTTAATCCACAGCAACAGCTCTGCCTGCTTCCTCTCAAATCCCTTCCTGAATACAACCTTCTGCATTTGAGGCTGGAATCTTGTACCTTTGCACTGAGTGGCTATAACATCAACTGAAGAATTAATTTGAGAACTTCAAAAGTTACTCCATACCACAGAAACAGCTATAATTATTAGATTTTCTGATGAAAGAGGAAAAAAAAATCCTTTTGCCTTGTTCTCATGTTCTACTTGAACAGGATTTGCATATTTGGTTTGCAAAGCAGCAGGGACAAATACACTCTCCAGTATATTCAATCCATTTTTACCCATTCCAAAGAAAGAAGCTAGAGAAGAACAAAGGAGGAGATGCAGAGTTTCTCTCACCACCTGCAGTGATATGATATGGAGAAAATAATGCATGTTCCATGAGGAATCAGCAGAGTTCTGGAGGAGGGGAGGCAGATTCCTTCGAGAGGAAGTGTTACATGGTGACATTTTTGGTCAGAAGATAACAAGTGTATTAGTGAATATTTTACTGGCACATCACCCTCACTTTCTATTTTGATTTCACACTGGGTTTTATTTTTCTCATGTCACACATATCACTAAATCCTGAATTCAGGAAAGACCAAGGCAAAGCCTTGCCTACCTTTCTGACATCCCAGAGAGACAAGGTCTTGTCAGCAGAGCTGGTGACAACGGTGCTGGACAAGGGCAGGAACTCGATGCTGTTGACTGAGTCCTTGTGGCCACGCAGGGTGTACCTGCACCTCTCACTGCAAGAGAAGAAAACAGGAATGCAGCACCCTCCACTCAGGGTAATATGATCCACAGACAGCTTTAGGTGAATGCAGAACACATTTTGTGCATCTCTGGAAAAATGAACACTGACAATGATTCCTCACCCAAACACTGCACCATGGAGACAGCTACAAACCCCAACCCATTGGTGTTCACTTCCTAGTAAGGAAGGCTGGAGCAGGAAGGCATAAAGAAATGAAAAGTGGCTTTTAAAAGATTGAATCCTAAGGAGGAACAATGAAAGCACCACTTTGTGTTCCCTGGGTGGATCCTCAAAAAACCTTGTTGATGCAGAACTGAAAGGGAATGTGAATGAAAAGGTAGGATAGAGACAGCACAGTTTCCTTTTTATAGACATGAAATTCCTTTTTGTCAAAAGGCCTGAGAGATCTATTGGACTATGCCCACATGCCCTCTGAAGAAAGCCAGTGAGTGCTGGCAACCTGGTTTTCCTCTCTGCACAAAAGCTTAGAGAAAGCAAGTGGTGCCTGGGAGCTCTTTACTGAGGGTGAAGTCTTGTTCCTGTGGACACCCCAAACCCCTTTTCCCTGAAGGAGAGGTCTCTGGCTATGGATGAACCACTCCAGAGGCCATTGTAAGCTCCAATTTCTTAAAGCAGAGGTGAGGGAACAGAGGTGCACCCCTAGAAACGAGGTGTTCATCATGAACTGACAGCTCAGATGAAGTGTCAGTGTGCCACCTGTGAAGTGGTTCTGAAAGTTCTTTCAAGGCTGAAGATACCCAGCCACTGCACCTCCTCCCAGCTGAGCAGCTGAGCAGTAACACCCTACAGCTTTTGGGCTGCCTTTCTCACCTCTTTGCTTTGTTTTCTTTGAATGAGTTAATTTCTGGGACAACTCTGTTGGTCTTTCTCAGCTGAGGGGATGGACCTGATACAGATGGAACCCCAGACAGGACGCTTTTCCCATTGTAGGAAAGTGGACACAACCATGATGACACTGCTGTGGAGAATCAGTTCTCTCACCAACAGCCTGACCTTGGCTGTACAGCTGTAATCCCAGGAAAGCTTTTTGGGTTTTGCTTTGCCTTCTGTGTAGAGACCAGAGCAGAACATTCCTTAAACTGGAGTTGAGGTGAAGACAAGGAAGAGCCCAAGGATGCCCCATCCAGACAGCACAGAAAGTGACAGAAAAATCTTAAACTTAAATCTGAGTTTAAGTAATTTAAGATTACTTAAACTCAGCAGACTGGCACAGGCTTAACTCCTTCAGGAGTGTGTCAAGAGGGGGGATGATTGAAATAATCCAGGATCCATCACTCATTATTAAACAAGGGCATCACTCCATGATTTCTTCAGATATATGTAAAACTTAAGTGTGTAGTATTTGTATTGTTATATCCTGTGAAAACACACAGGTAGGGGAGCATACTGTAGAAAAAACTAATCAATGTAAACTCAGTAGCAGCTCTATCCTCTTTGTTCAGCTGAGTCAAAAATAGTATGAAAAAATAAAAGCCAACAACTCATCATAAATTACTGCAGCTTTCAGCAAGAGCTCAGAATTTTATTCCCTGCTCATGTGATTCTGACAGTAGAAACACACCTCCCTGGAGCTGGCTGCTGAATATATCACTGGGGCTTGCAAATTAGATTACTGGGTGGCTCCTAACAGAGAAATTTCTTACAATATTTATTAAGGAAGCTGTCAGCAGAGGGGAACTAAAGATGTGATTTTTCTGCCTTTTTTTTTCCCCTGCCTGTATGTCCCCAGAAGGCTTTCAGAGCTCTTGCCAGTTCTGTACCACCAGCACAGGAGCTCAGTGTCTGCAGTGAGGGGCAGGCCAGGAGAGCTGCACGGTTGGGATGGACACTGCCCTGAGCACAGATCTAACCCAGAGACTCCTCAGATCTGTGCTTTTCCATTTGCCACTCTGCAATGATATCCTGTGCTCAACACCAAGCCTGTCCCCACAAAGGCAGAGCAGAAGGGAAATAAGTAGCTTCTGAGGAGAAAGATTATCCAGGAAATAGATTTCAAGGAAATATTAGATTCCACTGGTATCATTTTACAGAATCTATGTTTTTCTATTATAGATAATACATTATACCACCCAGTGTTATCTGTTATATAGACTACATGTATTATTTTGTCACAAGGACTCATTTTAAACTAGACATAAAGTGCTTGGCTGTTAGAACTTGGTGTACAAGGTATCTGATATTCATGATCACTTGATATATGACAGTAAAATAGCTTCAGTAAAATAATTCTTTTGTCTCACAGTCTCATTGCAATGTTTTACACCACAAATATGCCTTTTCCATCTCAGATCTTACACCTTATTTGTGCCTAGGAATGCCATTTTTTAAAGGTGCCCAATCATTTCCAGCTTGCATGTTCCAGTGTAAAGGCTCTGAGCTGCTGAACAGTTTCTGACAAGGAAAATCCTGCTGCATTTTTTTTGTGGGCACTTTGCATTTTTGAAAACATAGACAGCTTTCCTTACCACAGTGTGAGAGTGGTTCCATTGGAAGAAAGAGGAAAAGAACAATATCTTCAACCTGCTTGACTGGGCTTGGGGTGAAAGAACACAGGAAAAGGGAGGCAGTTAAAGGAAAAGAAGATATTTTGTTTGTCAGGCACTGATGTAAGATCTGGACCGTCCCTGGCACACAGGCTGCAAGAACAGGCTTGTGAGAGATTAATTAGGTGCCAAAGCAGCAAGGCCCATTCAGAATCCCTTAGCAAGGTGAAAATGGACTGATGATGTGATGGACCATGACAGCAGCAGAAGGGAAGGAAATGATTTGCACTTTTCCATCAGGAACACAAACACCCAGCCCTGATGCAGCCTCTCTCCTTCCCACTTCCCTATCACTGCACTCTGATGAGCTCTGGCTCTCAAGATCTCATTTACCACTATGATAACTGACTGACTGAATATTTCTGAGAACCTTTCCCCAATGCTACATAAAATAAATTCATCTTTCCTTCCAGCTGAGACATAATTTCAGCAAGATTGTCTTGTACCAGCTATCTTCTGGTGAGAAAGGGCAGCAATTTATCTAGATGTTCTTTTTCCATGAAAAAAGAAGTTGATGTGAAGGGTAGAGTATCACCCTGCTTTTTCATGGAAGCTCATGTTTCTATCCAATGGCACAAGTTTATCTACATTAGAATAAACCTGTAGTGTTTTTTTCATGGAAGCTCATGTTTCTATCCAATGGCACAAATTTATCTACTTTATTATAAATCTGTAGTGTTTTTTCATGGAAGCTCATGTTTCTATCCAATGGCACAAATTTATCTACTTTATTATAAATCTGTAGTGTTTTTTCATGGAAGCTCATGTTTCTATCCAATGACACAAGTTTATCTACATTAGAATAAATCTATAGCTACGTGCACTGGGTATTTTTCTCATTGTGAACACAGAGCCTCATGGATATAAAACCTCTGAACATCCTCATTCAGAAGACAGAGGGATCATGTATGAACAGCAGGTTAGACACTTCCACAAATCCTGATGCCTCAAGAGGTTCTCAATAAATGATGTCACGAGAGAAATGCTGCTCAGTAGTTTAGTATTTTGCAGACTGCATGCTAAAACATCACTCAGGCACCACTTCAACCTTCATCCTTTCCCTCTGTTAGTAGAGGACTAATTGTGCTCAATGTTTTCTTTTTCTCTGCAGTCAATTCCTCTTCCTGAAATTCAGGTGAGGTAATGATGTCCATCAATACATCAGCCTTCATTCTACGTCACCAGGTTTGAATATTTCCTAAGAGTTTCAAACAAACATGGACAGATACTAATCCAGAAGCACATCTATGCCAGGAATGCTGGCTTCAATTAACCATACCAATATTGATGTCATTAGCTCAACAGATTGGGAAGATTTAATTTCTAGAGACTTCTCTTTTGAAAATCACATTTCACAATGGTTCATTCAAATTCCAAAGGGCTTTCAGTAAAACTGCATTGAAAAGAGAAGATATGAAAGATTTCCACTTACATAAGACTTCAGTGAATACTCCTAGTCTCTGCACAAATGTAAAACAGCAGCCAAAAAATGCACCAGTCAGATATTCCAGAGACTGTGCAGTAATTGAAAGGGAATGCAGGCATTGGGTAGACTCCTCTTGCCCTGCATCCTTCCCCAGAAAAACTCAGGAAGAACGAAGCAGTGCCCAGCCTGCCTGGACTGCCAGCCATGCAGCAAACCACAGCCACGAGGCACACAGCATGTGGCCAATTCTTCTGCTACTTTAGTGTTCCAAAAAAACACTCCACACATGCAATCCTATGCAATCAGGAGTTTTTTTCCCCATTTTTTGTCTTTTTTTTTTTTTTTAAAAGCATGTAGTTTCTGTGTTCAGCTGTATTTGGAAAAAATCGGGGGAGTGGAGTGGGATACCATTTCAGTGAGTAGTTAGGGAGCCATCATTACTTATTTTATTTCTGTGCCATATTGAACCTCAGTTCAAGCATGGTAATTAAAACTACCTATACAGCCAATGAAAATTAATGAGATTTTGAGCTTGTTCTTTGGAGTCAGTGCCTCTCCCACACAACTTTTTCCATGCCTTCAGAGGAATTCATTAAATTGAATTAAATGAATTCCCAAACAGGAACTCCCAAACTGTACTATCTTTCCCCAAAACTGCTGTCTCAAATGGAGCAAACACTAAGCTCAACTCCCTCTCATGTCTATTGAGAAACATTCTTCTGTGTGAGCTGCAATCACAATTTTCAGGGCAAGTTACACCAGAAAGTCACCTGCTGTGAAGGTGGACACAGCATTTCTGAGGAAGATCTGTAAAGACACACCACAACCAGCCTTCAGTGCTCCTACTGGGCTGTAATTGGAACAGTCAAAAGGAGAATATTTTTAACAAAACCTAACCCTATCACTTTCTCATGGTATGGCTCTATCTCCAAAATTTGTTTACATTCGGCATAGAACTTTCCCAGCCAAGATCAATGGCCAAGGATAGCAAATAGGCTGGCCTAAGACATTAAAATGCCAGCTTGGTTTATGCTGTTATAAATGCATCCTATCATGTCTTTACATTTTATGACCTCTATTTTATTTCTAGGTAGCTTCACATATGACACATCCAATTATTCATGTCAAGAATGTAAAACTACCAGTATTTCAGTAAAAAGTGCCTGCCATCATTTATGACAGTGATTTTTTTTTTTTTGGACCCATTATTTCACTAAATGTAACACATTTTCTGAGACACTGACATGTGAGGACACTTACTCTAGAAAGTACATTTGTCTCTGAAAAGATACATGAAAGTATGATGCTGTCAATATGAAACATTTTGCTCGATTATTACTTATACTGAACAAATGGAACTCTCTTCCAATTGTGAACATTCATTTGTGCTCTCTCTCAAGCCAGCGTTTGACACTTGGAAAATGCAGTGCTAAAGGAGATTTTACTGCAGCTTCTGTGACAATGCAAACATTTCTCCTCCAGTATTTAGAAACATTTAGAAAGAATATACAAATTTAATCCTTCTCTGTGTAATTAATTTTCATATTTAGCACTTGTGGAATGTTTTAATCTCTGCAATCTGAGTGCTCTGCAAAACAGGGAGCAATCCCCTGATTTAAACAAAGCTCCAAGTCAGGCTTTCCCTGGCAGGGATCAGTTTGCAGAGCTACTCACGAGTTTCTCAATCTGGTGAAATCTGTTATCAGATAATTTTAATTTTTGCACTTTTTAAGTTGACACTGAGCAGAAGCAGGATTCAGTATTAAACCCTGCTGTCATCACTCCCATCAGGGGCTGAACCACACAGGCACCATGAGCACGTCCCAGTCCTGCTGCAAGCAGCACAAGCTCTGCCATTGATGGCAGGAGGAGCAGGATGAGATCCAGCTCTGTTACCACGGGAGCCTGACAGCTCACACTTTGCTCTGGTGCACAGGAAATTGAGCATGTGAAAGGAAACTGATCTCTGAACAGGGATGGATCTGGTAAGTGCAAGGGTGTGATTTTCCCCCTTCCTCTGCCCTTGTCTTCCTCCTTCTGCCAAAAGCAAAGCAAAATCTTCCCAGCTAGGAAGGCTTAGCCAAGGAAGAAAGAACCCCAGACATGATCCATATGTTTCATTAGTGTCTCCTAGGCATATAAACAAACATTGCTCATCTGACTCAGCACGTTTCTAAGTCTGCTGTAAAATCCTGTAACATCCTTTTCTCAGACCACCTTGTGAACAGTCGTACTGCTAAAACACAGAGCCTCTGAACTGGATCAAATTGTGTCCTTCCACTGACAGGACAGAAGTCTATGTCAACAGTTAGATTTTTGACTTGCTTGGTAAGTTTTGAAAGGCTGCAGCAGTTTATTTTTGAGAGTTCAGGTTTCCTCTCTGAGATCAAGCAAGGCTCTTTTCCCCTCCCTTTTCAGGAGCTGAACTGAGCACGGCAGCTTTCCTTTAACACCAATTTGTAAAGACTCAACTCTCACCAGCTCTGCTGCAACTCCTGCTGAAAACTGCAATAAAAGCACCAGGATTTAGTAGCTGAAGAGATTCTACCTGCAAGAGTTAACTGCAGTCCCAACCCTCCTCTGGCCCAGCTGGGGGAAGGAACAACCTGAGCTTTGTGCTCACACAGGATGCACCTACACCTCCAGGTACCCTCCAGTCTGCTCCAAATTTGTCTCACACTTATTGGGAGCCCCCACTTTTAGCAAAAGTCCAAGAGAAGGCTGAAGGGCAGTGCCTGAACATGATGGTCCTTAAATGTGGGTCTTGTTAGATGAGATGTGAGAACACCCTGCGCTCTCAAGCCCAGTCCCAAGCACTTTGGGGCTCACTCTTGCAAGCACCTCCAGAGGGTTAAAGCCTTCCCACAGCAGGGAGATGGCCAAAAGCTTCTCTAATCCTTCCCTTTCCACTCTGTGGTGCTCCCTCCACAGCCCCCCACCCCTGAGGCATTGGTGTGCTCTTAACAAGATACTCTGTCAACAGCAACACCCAAACAGGACAGGAAAGCTATTTTATTGTGTTGGAAATTCATTTCATCTCCAGGGACCTTGCCTCCTTACATATTTTGCTGTTCTAAAAATGACTTTGTCCCATTTCTATAACTTGAAAGAGCCTCTTTGGCAAATAATACACAGAAAGGGAAAATTGAATGTACCTGAGAACAAAAAAATACAAAAAACCACATGCAGAACAGAAAAAGAGGGCAATGCATTACGTTAAATGAAGTCTGATAGCTTGAACTTCAGGTTCAGTGAGGTCTAACAGTGAGGGACATTTGGCAAAATTCCCCTAATAAATTTATAATTAACCAGCAGAAAGCAAGGCTCCAGTCAGATTTCTATTCTGCAGTGAAATTAGATAACAGCCAAATAATCACAGTCCTTGAAAGAGAGTGCTGTGAATGCAGGAGAAAAAGGTTGCAAAACTTCATGCCTTACCTTTGGGATTGAAGTGCTTATTTGCCTCAAGTCCTGGTAATTTATGTAACACAATATGTATTACTGGAAAAGTAGCCAATTATAACACTGTATTTATTTTTCTGGCAGAGCTCTACTGTGTGTATTTAAGTAGAAGCTGTGTGTTTATTGAGCGTGTGGAAACTTCCTCTAGCAGGCAGACACCAAGATGCAGCACTGAGTTAAAAAATACTCTCAGACAAAAAAGCACAAAGTTTTGAGGCCACCCCTGCTGGCTGTGGTGTTGGACACAGGCCTGGCTGCCTGATGCCAGCCTGGGAAATATTAAAAACCTTATTTTTTACCATGTTTCTGTATCAAGTGCACATAGATAGTAGTAGGGTGGGCTTTACAGAACGAAGACTCTCCCTGTGCCATGGTGGGTTAGAACTCTCTGGCACAAATAGGCAGAAAAGAAATATAATCAATTACCTTTTGGTGCTTGATTGATTCCAATACTACCCAAACTCAGGATCTATTTTGATAAAAACTGAGAATACTAAATATGATTGACAATAGCTTTATACGTTTTTGTGAGTGAAAAGCCCAAGTTATTGAATTAATAATATTCTACTTAGGCTTTCATTAGAAGGCATGAAAACTTTGCCAATAATCTATCTCCTTTTTTATTGGCTTGAAACATGAATAATGAATCTGCTTATTATTACACTGAAGATTTAGTCTCTTAATGTCTTGCATTTCTTTGAACAAATGAAGTGTTCTATGAGAAGTATTATTATTTGTATTTTCTGATTCTAGATGAAGGGGTTTTTGGTGTGAAGCTTTAATTTTTTTAAAGGAAAGATAAAACAGTAGGACTGAAGGACTTAAAATCTCTATTAAGAATAGTCTGTGGTCTTTTTGCAAGATTGTAATATATTCTTCAGTCCCTTTTACTATGTAGGCTTGGCTGTAGCTCATCAAGGTATCTTTAAAATCCCACTGCTCAACACCTGATTGTCGGCAGCACAGGGCACGTTTCAGCTCATGGCAACAGATGTTGCAAAAGCTCACTTTCTATTGAAATTGGGCTCCAAATAAATTATGGTAACTTATTTCAGCAATTTTAGTTCAAACAGAAGCCTGTTATTTACAATCCAATTTTTTCAGAAGTGAGACGTGTTTTTATATGTTTCAAATTTGGATGACGTTTCATTTGACAAGGATTGTACTTCCCCAAGGTTAGAGTTAGGTCAACAAAAATGACTTTGAAAGTCATGGGACAGAAGAAGATTTAGGCTTTTATATCCCAAATGTAGATTTTAAGTGCCCTTTACATCAGCTGGGTCAAAACAGACCAAGTCAATTACAAGGTTGAAAATGTGCCTAACAAGAGTGACACCAGGGAATGATCTAAAGTAATCCTGACTTAATTAGTAATTCTCACCCCAGCTGCCAGTCAGAAATGACACATTTGTTAACACTACTCTAATGGGAATGTTCTGGCCATTCCCAGAACATCTGTAACACAGCAGTGGGATTTGGTCCCACTCTGAGCACCATGCAGGAGCACACACCCTGCATTCCATATTTCAAAATCCAGGTTTAGTTCTTTCCTCTGCCTCTGGAAAATCAACACCCACGTATCAAACCATCCATTTGTGGCTATGGCTTCTAACTTCTCCATCAAGTCTGTCTGCATGCAGAAAATAAATTCCATCAGCCAAAGGAAAAGCTTTGTGCAGCTCAGTGCTCCCAGCACCGACACGATCTGCAGCAGTTCCCCTCCAGGGTCAGCTCTTGTATTTCATAGTGATGGAATAAAATGCTCCTTCAGTCCTTCAGCCAGGAACTAGAACACAAACTCCTCCTTGGAAATGCCTGTGTCTCCCTTGCAACATACAAAAAACAAGCCACCAGAGTCCCAAACCTCAGTCCGGGAGCAAGGTACACTCAGGTTCAAAAAGGTACATGGTAATTCTTAGATTATTTTTTGACTCTGACCCTTGCTCAGCACTTTTTGCAAATCAAGTTTCCTCAGGGGATTATTTTTGTTGGACAGGTGAAGACAGGAGCATCAGAAATCACTTATTGAAACCCAGAGCCTTGTTTCATGAAACAATTATCTCCTCCTCCCTCCAGGCTCAGGGGTCTGAGCTAATCAGATCCACACAGGCTCAGTAGTAATGAAATAGCTGTAACCCATTTAAGCAGGGCAGGACAAGCAGTGTGTTTGCTGCTCAGCAATTCTGCCACTGAATAAGCAAAGCCTCTCCCTTGTGACAGTGGGCTCTCCTCAATTACCACATCAGCTGACATCAGTGCTGAGCTCATGGCCTGCTCCACACTCCATATCAAGCTGTCATGATCTTATTATTTGTGTCTTCTTTTTTCTTTTATTACAAGGACTTAAAAACTACTGCCTTTTCAGGCTAACCCTGAACAAGTAAATGCAGATGTCTCAATCCCTCCTTGCTTTTGAAAGACAACAGCACACAAGTTTTTGATGGATCACTGCCAAGTGATTTCATTTCTTGTGTCCTTATATTAAAGCTTATGTGAAAGCTATTTGAACAGGTTATTTTGAAGTTTTAGACTTTTGCTGTTCAAATAAAATATTGTGGAGAAGATGAGCTATCTGCACTCCACATTCAGATCCCCTTTATGGTGCATTCCAACCACCCTGAAGAATTTGTTATTTCTTTCATTCTCTTCCTTGTCATCATTTATTTCATTCTTCTACACGATCACATTAATAAATGAAGAATATGGCATTATATGCACAACTATTGACTGGTGAGACATAACACAGAAAATAACAAATGTAACAAGAAAAAACAAAATTTGAAATATATTTTCACCAGAAGACCAGATAAACTTACTACATTATGCTGGAACACACATTTTCTTTGTGAGGCTAATCTGATCTATTGCTTCTGAAAACTCCCAGACAAGGCAGGAAAGAATTGTTTTTAACAAGAGTTTAAGTCTGTTACAGTGGATAACAGCACACTTTTAAAAAATGTCACTCCTGTAGCACTAAAGCCTAAAATACCTTGCCAAAGCCTACTATGTTCATCCCACTAAGCTCTAGCATATCATGTTCTCTATAAACTTACATATTTAGGATGAGATTTCCAAGCTGCCTGGATAGTGCACAGTCTGAGATTCCTGCAGCTGTTGGGTGCCCAAATAATGGGATTTTCCCACGTGACAATGTGGCCACACCAACATATTTTCAATCAACCCCTCGGGCTCTTTGAAAGCTCCAACTCTGGGGGTTTTAAATGAAGGGTTGGGGTGGAGCAGCTGCTGAGGGAGAACTTTTTCTGTGAACTTGTTCAGAACTTGTTCTGTGCTATCAACCAGAATTGGGGAGCAGCTGATGAGGAGAACAAGAAGTGGCTCTTGGGCTTCTGTTTGCCAGGAGCTGCATTAAATTGCACGATGGATAACCCAGGTCTGCACTAGCACAAAATTCTTTCCTTTCTTCAAAGAAAACACCAGCATTGGAAAATTACCAACAAAAGGGAAAGACTGAAACAAGAATTATACAGGAGGCCAGCAGAATAAATCTAGAGAACTCAACTAGATCCACACAGTTGCCATAAAACGGACTCAAACCAGCTTGGAGCTCTCAAAAAACCAACCAAACCTGAGTCCAGCAAAACCTCTGCACCTCCAAAAACCCCTAAAACAAACCAAAACTCCACCATTATTTTACCTCAAGATCCATTTCTGGTCTAGGTTAAGTGGTGAAATTCTATATAGGACAGAGAAAGCAGTACTGGCATGTCATAATTTAATTTCACTACTTTTAAAATTTTTTGTGTGTGTGTATTAAGTTAGTATTTTTAAATTTATTTTTAATATATTTCTTTTATGTCTTTAATCCCAACCCATGTACATAAAAAGCACTGTGACTCTTGTCGGATGTCATTTTCCTCCACATTTTAAATTTACTGAAACTTCTTTAGACCTATTAAACAAGCAAATTCTTTTTGAAAACAGTACAACAAGGCTGAGATGCAATAAATATAAGCACTTCAATATTTAAGTGAGGAAAATGCATTTCAGTGTGCTTTCAAATTGGTTTTCTTCAGTGTAGAGTTTCTTTATTTGTCCAAATAAAATGGATTTGAGTGGGTGGCAGCCTTAAGGAGTTATATGCAGCACTATTCAATGCCTTTGTGAACTTGGGAAGGGATTATGAATAATGGATTTGCTGTGCTCTTAGACATGGAGCCACAACAAAACCAGTGCCAATTGGAAGTTCTCTAATGGGCATCTGCTGGAGTGAAGAATAAAGAGCCTGGTCCACCCTCTGAAGCTACAGGTGCGGGAATGTTTGTTTAGTTCCTGAACAGAATGGGAAGAGCTGAATTCCCAGGGATACCTCCTACCACTCCCCAAAAAGGGACAAAAGGGCTGGATTTCCCTTTGCCAACAGCTGGAGGAAGGAAAAGATTAACTTGAAACACAAGCACAAAATATAAGAGTGATTTTGTCTCCTCCTTACCTAAATGTGCACAGTTTGGTGTACTTTCCTTTTTGTTCCAACTTTCCCTGTTAACAGCATGATTTTCCATCAATATATTTATATTACAATATATATATTACATCTGTCTAACCCCAGTGGGCGCCCAAAATAAGTGTCACTGGATGAGAAGAGTCTCCACTGCTCTCCAGGGAAAGAGAGGCCTTTGCAAGTCCCTACTGAAATCTTCAGCTGCACATAGCAAAGCTCAGTCTACAACTGAATATGTAATGAAAGTACTGTCAAGCCATGAGCAATAACCTGATATGGATCACTTAGAAGGCTGACACACTTAGAATTAGGTTTTCATCAACCCCCAGTGCCAGTGCTAACTTCACACCTTGTATCTCAGTGTTCCCAAACCCTCATTTCAATCTTAGACTTCCAAAGTCAGCTAAGATCTGTATAACTATGAAACAAACCCTGATATTATATATAAAAAAAAAAATCTAAAAGGGGCTTTTAAAGGAGCAGAAGATCACACACAGCATTTTTAGTTTTTTCTCTGAATTTCAGAGCAGGGATATGAGTGTGACTACAGCTGTGTTCCCAGTGTGCAGCAAACTCCTGTGCCCTTTATGCCACACAAACACTCTGTGACCGTCTGCTCTGTATTAAATAATTCACAAATTTTGTTGACATTTTACTGCAGTCTCCATATTAAGATTCCATTATCTAGAATGTTTGTGTTGGTGACAGAAATATGCTTGAAAGAGACACTAAAATATAAAGAAATTCTTTGGGTTTGCATCAAGTGGATAATTCCAATACATATTTAATAGGTTTCCCACAGACACATGCCTTTGCAGGCTCTGAGTTCAGTAAATAGATGCATAACAATTGTCTTGCAGATGGTGAATTGATTCCTAGCTGGGAAAGATATTGGTCAGCCTAGAACAAGATTTTTGTGTGATGATGTGTCTCAATTCACATCAGAAAACCTACCAATATTGAAGTGCAGAAGGGAAATTGCCAACATTTTTATTTGCTTCATCCTGATCTTCATCACCTCCACCAAGGCAAAATCCCCCTTATTTTCCTGGGAAGTGTCAGAGGGCTTGTGTCTGCTGAATTCACAGGCTTAACCACTTGGACCATATGGGAACAGACCTTACAGCTCTCAGCCTGCTTGAGGATTTGGAGATCTGTCTCAAAGAATAACCCACACCAAAGAAGCTGTGTTACTTGTCTGAGGTCCAACAATTTAGGGAAGTGTAAGGAGTGACGACAGAAATGAGCCCCAAGTTTTTAGAAACTGCCCCAGAGAAAAGAAATCACTATTGGGTTGGGAACAGTATTCACGTTTTAAGGAAGTACAAACACAATTCAGTGTCTTCCAACATCACTTAAAGACCCAGGGCACTTTCTTTTGTATGCAAGAATTAATTGTTAAAGGACTAAGATGCGACTTGTGTTCATTTTCCAGCGGAGGCTAATCAAAGATGAATAGAGTTTGCTCTAACAGGATGCACAACTAGAGTTCCACCACTTGGGAGAGAAAATAATCCTGTGTAACATCTGAACCCTTAAAACAAAACAATAAAAAGGAAGAAAAATAAAACCCAAAAGCATCACACACAGACATGTCTGAAGACTGCCTGAAGCCAGAGGACAAGAACTTGAAAAATTACAAGAGGAATTTACATGCATTAAGGCACCCACTACAGCAAACTTTTACTTTGAAATCAAATGACCAATGCATCTGATTTCAAACCAGGAGACATCAGCAGCTCAAAATAGCTCACATTCAGGTGGATATGTAGATATTCCTGTCAGAGTATTGTTGCTTATGAATAGTAAGATGTATTCCTGCTCTTTTTAGTTCACTGGGAGACAAGAAGAGAAATAACCTACAATTACCTGTGCTGCAGACACGGAGATTTTGGGTGACAGCGCTCCACTTGATTGTGGAGCACAGACTGTGTGTGTATTATTTGCACTAACTGGTACTGACAGGATGTGGGAGTGATGATGGAGATACATAATTTTAATGAGCTGTTGTCTTCCCTGAGTTCTGTAATAATATCTGACACTTTTCACTGCTCTGTGAATTATTCTGTTGGTACAATTAATTTCTGGTTTGGTGGAGATACTGTAAGTCAGTATTTCTAGGAAAACAGCTTAGGTAAAGAAAAGCCTGCCAGTAATGAGTGACTGTAACGTGAGGGAGAAAGAAAAAATCTGGATAATGAGCCTGGATATGGAGTGGAAAACTATAATCTGACTTCAATTGTGCTGAGTGCCTGCAGTGCTGATCCTTTGCAGTTGTGTTCTGAATCTAGGACAGTGGAAACACTCTGTCAAGATCTGACTAACATTTTGGAGGTTATAATACCTGCACACTTGCAAATGGGACAAAGAGAGAAAAAAACAGTGTCTGAGCTTCCTCCAGTGCAAACCATCCCAACAGACTCAGCTTTTTGGGACCTGCCAGCTGCTCTGATTAGGACTTAGTGGAAGGAAGCCTCAGTTTTACCTCCCTCATTCCTCCTGCTCCTGAAGTAGCTTCCAGGAAACTGAGGAGGTATTTGGACAAATGAGGGACACCAAGCAAAAGGTGTTCAACTTCCAGAGGAGCACATTTTCTCACCAGCTCAAATAAAGCTTCCTGCTGTCCAACAGGAGCCTCTCAGCCACCTACACATAATTTAGGAAATCTGGCCTAACGGAGGAGAACTAGAACATTAAAAACCCCTAACAGTTGCATCTAGTTGGTTTTTTCCAAGCCATACTGAAGGCTGAAACAATGGAAACAAGGAAACTTCTGAGATCAGGAAATTATACATCCTTTAATGTAAATCAAGTGCAACTTTCTAAAATATCTTTTCATAAAAGAAATACTATGTAGTTAACTATGGCAGAGTTCAGGTAGGCCTACTCAGAAATCTCTGCAGAACTCAGACATTTTAGAAACCAGCTCTATTTTCAGCTTCAGCTTAAAAAAAATAAAGTAGTAACTTGATTTTTCCCCCCTCCATTAATCAAAAACTGTGATGTGTAGCTCAAGACCAGTAGCAGAAATCAGAAAGCAAAGCACTTACGTTTCTGTGTATTTAATGCTTTAGGAAAAAAGGTCAAGATATTCTGAATTAAAAAGAAAAATTATCACTTTAACTACTAAGATCTTCAAATACGCTTCTTGTGCACAGGCTAAATTTCCACAGATGGTTCCAGTAAAAGCCAGAGAGAAAATGGATTTATCTAGACCAGTAGCCAACTGTCACCACTACAAATATTTCAGCAGAAGTTACACAACTCCTGCCATGTTTTACAGAGTAATTAATATTCACATAAACATCTATTTCTCATGGAACTATATTGTTACTGAAAATCCAATACTGATTTTCTTTCTTCTCACCCAGTAGGAAGATTTGAAAACAACTAATCTTGACATATTTTTATCATCCCCAAGCAACAGAAAGGCAGGTTTTTAATGATGGCTTCAGTTGTTGGCCTTGAGTAAAGCCCTTCACCTCTTTGTTTATTTTCACTAGATGTAAATAATGGTATTGCCCAGCTTAGGCATTCCACGGGCATCAGCTAAGATTTTTCTGGCCTTTGGGACCTGCAAATATGTGGCCATAATAAACATTTCTCATTGCTGATGCATGTTGCCTCATACTAAATCCACCATGTCATTTAAGTTTACAACATTGAGTTCAAGCTTCATTTCCTGTAAAGTTTTGTGCTTCAAGCTCCATCTTATCCAGTATTATGAAGATTTAGCCATATCTTCCCCTTAACTGAATAGCTCTGCTTTGAATATAATCTTTTCCTTGATAATTCGCATTTTCAAATTGATTTTTTACAATTGGCTCTCTGGGAATTATATCAACGAGATTTTAGACATTCCTGATCCTGAAAAATGTGTTATGGAATTGTAGCATAATTATAAATTTGGAGACTTGGGCATAGGCCTGGATTTGATTTGAAGGATTAATAGCAGCTTGTCTCTGCAGTGTTCCTTGGAGGATTCCAAAGGGAATTCTCCTTTATCAAAATGGCAAGCACTTCCTGCACTGCTGTCAGGAGAGACATTACAAACTACCCAAAAATGGTCCTTCCACATTTCCTCTGAGTTCTTCTACCTGCCTTCTAATTTCCTGGAGGACATTTGTCTTCTCTGAAAATAGATTAGCTCCACTCTTACTGGAATCAATTAAATGTGGGATCTGACCAGAAGAGCCTGTGGCTTGTGTCCCACTGAGCAGCCAGTCAGACACCTCAGATGGGGTATCTGGATAAGGACTGGCTACACACACTCACTCTGATTCAAAAAGTGAAAATACAGCTCCATTTTGAAACTAGAAAATCTTTAGGTTACGTCTGAGGTGATTTTTCAGGATCCTGATATGGATGCATTTGGTGTGGTGAAAAAAACCTACAAATCTGTGAGTAAATAATGCATTTCAAAGCTCTCCATTGCTTAAGGGTAAAGGAAGAAAAAGAAACAGAGTATGAATGTCAAGGATGGCAGGAGAAAACAGGCTAAACCCTGGGCTCTGATGGTACAAAGCAAAGAGTGTGACCAGTCCATTCGGCTACATTAAATCATTAGTGAAACTAGAGAAAAAAACCCACCCCAAAGCATAACAGCAGTTTAAAATCAACTTAACCCTGTCATGCACTGCACACACTCAAGGTGTGTATTAATAAAACACAGGCAGTGCCATCATTGCATGATAGCATTCCACGGTATCATTCCAAGGAAAGCTGTAGCTGACAAGGGCTTCTAATTAAACAAAATCCATCCCTGCTGGATTTCTTTAAATACTAACCCTAAATTTTCCAAAAGTAAATACTTCTTATGAGAAGAAACAAAAGTATAAACAGCAGTTACCAAGTGGAGAGAAGTCACAACAGGAAATACTTTTAATAGGGGCTTTGGAGCAAAAGAAGGAATTATTTATATAAACTAGTAATTAAGGTCAGATACATCTGACACTTGGGCAAAGAAGTGAAAGTGTCCGGTCTTGTTGCAGAGAAGCAAAAAGTGTCACCAATTTTTTTTTGTATATCTGGAAATAAGTAAAAGAATATATGAACACCTCAGTAATAGGACACTACCCTGGAGGTTGTACAGGAGAATTAACAATAATCACTATTAGTCACTTCTAACATTTGCACCTGAATAAATGCACCAATAAGGTAGAAATGACTGAAGACTCAGGTAAACACACATTTAAAAATTTTTAAATAAAATTTGATTATGCGAGAAATTTCCATGAGTAGAGAAAAATTGCCATGTTAATGGAAAAAGAAAACAAATGAGTGATGGATTAAGGAACCAGAAATGGCTCCAATTCACAAACACTTCCTCACCCTGGGCTCTGCTGCAGGACAGCACAATTGCATTTCTTGCTAGCCTAATTCCACATAGTTTGTACTACTGAAAGGAAGTAGAGAAAAATGGAGAACTGGTCTAATGAGTGTAGAATGGATCAACTGGAGAAAACCAATTCTGGCTGTTCTGCCTGCTGCAAACAATTTCTCAAACTCAAAGCATAAATAACAATGTTTGCATTTAACATTCGCTGTAGAGCATATGTCTGCAAAGCTAAACAACCGCCTGTGTTTACATCAGATATATGATGCTCAGCCTGATTTGCATATCAGAGATCAGGCTGTAAATCTCTGATGATATTTACCACTGGATAATTGAAATTAATCCTGCCAAAATGACTTTGACAGTACTGAATTTATGGTCTGAGAAAACACCCCTGGAACTGGCTGCTGTGCTAGAACATAGCTGGCTGCATATTTCCAACCTGAGCTATGCTGCTGCATTAAATCCTGGCCACAAATGATGAACCTCTCCCTTTCTTCTCCAACTTCCTATTTCCATAATCATTAAGAAGTGGGGATAATTTTGAAGGTAGCAGATATGTCCCTGTTTTGCTGTTTTGTTTTGGTTTAATTTTTTCTAGCCATGGCAGGCACAGGAGTTACCTTTCTTCCCTGCACTCCCTGTCCCAATGTAACACCACTTTCTTTTTAATTTCTTTTTAAAGAAACCAATTATCCCAGCAGAAAGCATCAAGAAGTTCCAACAGCAGAACTCAGACTCCCCTGAGTCCTTCAGTAACTCACATCATGGCTGTGTCTCCAGCTTGTGTCTATGTTTCCAGGGAAAAAGGAAGGGGCTTGGATTTTTGTTTCTTTGCTTTCTGTTTTATTTCTTAAACTCAGCTTGTATCTTTAAATAGAAGGCACCTAAGCTGTCTAGAAGAACACAGTTTACTACAAAGCTACCTTACATTATCCTCCTGGTAGGAATGTCATTTGTGGCCTGATACATGATTGAAACTTTCATTATACACAGAAGAACACTTGTGAATAAACAAAAACAAACAAAAACTCCAGCAGTAATTTCACATTCTAAGAAAATAAAATTCAAATGTTTAGTAGGCAGAACTTTCTCATCATTGGCAAAGAATTATAATTTATTAAATTGTAATTCATTAAAACTGCTGGCAACCTTTTCCTATTCAAGAGATGCTGCATCATGAATTCTTTGGACTCCAATAAGGGCTTTGATGATTGTGCAAGTTGCACCTTGGATTTTGGTGCTAAAAGATAGCAAATAGCCTCCCCAGTTCCTTACACCAAGTTTGCAACTACAGAGAATGCTGTATATTTTCCAAAAGCAACACTTATAGAAAAGTACGTACCTAATGTATAAAAGTGGCTTTTTTGACTCTCAGGAATAAAAAACCAACTGTCACCCACTACAGAAATGGATGGATTTTTATTTGTAGCATTTTTTAAAAACAAACCTCTTTCAGAAAGGTGGCAGTGATCACTCTGACATCCTTCTTGCTTTTCTCCCTTGCAATCTGCTGCTTTCCAGGCCTATTCAATTTGAAAGCAGGCATCCATCCAAATATGTAATATTAAGGAAGAAAGACAGCTCTCATTTATAAAATCTTAATTCCTTGTTAGTGGAAAGAATAAAACCACCAGATTAACTGTGATCACTGATTATTATCCTCCCACAAGAATGTTATCTTGGGCTCTGTCCCTGCTCAGAGCTTGTGGCACCTGTGATGCCTTGTCAAGGCTGACCTAGAAGAGAGGCTAGATGGAGTTAAAGAAGGGATTTATTAAAAAATTATAAAGTAGGGATTTATTAAAAGGATTCCTCAATGGATCCACCTTGGGCAGCACAAGAGCCCAGCCAGGGCTGCACCCAAGATGAACCAAAATGGTCACAAAATGGACAACTGGTCATGGGGTCTCTCACTTTTATAAGTTCTGGTCCATTTGCATATTGGAGTTAATTGTCCAATTACAGCTTTAGATGATGAAGTCCCATCCCTCTTGTTTCTCTCTCTTCCTTCCACCATTGTTTATGCTCCTGGGCTGAGATTTGTATCACTTGTCCTTGGTCCCCAGCTAGAGAAGGAATCGTATTCATTCTCTGTGAAGAATTTGTCTCCCTGCTCTGTGAAGAGAGCTCACCATCCCTTAAGATGAAGCTCAGAACTACACACTAAAGCAGCACAGAATCTGAAAAATATAAAAGCTAAAACCTGAGGCATCACTTGGACTGGGAGAAATGCTGATGATGGCATTTAGATGAGCACCTGTTCTGTGGGGATGGGGAGACAAGTAACTTTCCAAGCATCTTAAACCACGGAAGGCCTGCTCCTTGTCCCTGCTGTCAACACAGCCCCAGGCTGCCAGGGAGGCTGAAGGAGGGCACACATTGCTGTGGTGGCCAGCCCAGCTCGCTGCGATCACACCAGAGAGCTCCAGGCTCGTGGCACATTCCAGGGGACACCCTGGGACAGTTGGGATTAGTGCTGCACACTTGGCCAGGTAGCTCAGCAAGCAGCACTGCCAAGCCCAAACTCACTGCAGGCTCTTCTGTAGAGCAGCTGCAAATCTAACAGCAGCAACTTAACAATCCAATGGAAACCATCAGCTCATTAATCTGTCCAGAGCCTTCCCTAATTTCCAAATCTTGCTATACATCCTGCACAGGCTGATTTTTCACTTAAATGAGCCAACATGGGCCTAAGGCTCAACTGCAGCTGAGTGTTCTGCAGAACCCAGATGGCTTAAGCTTGAAACAGCCACATCTTGTCATCAAACCTCTTGTAGAGAAGCTTTTCCAAAATGTGTCATTTTTGCACAGCCCTCACTTCATATCAATTGCCTACCCCACATACAGCTCTACAAACTCACCTGAGCCAACCACAGCAGAACTCACCTGGTTTTGCACTGAGGCAATGCAACAGCACCCAGCACAAGGCTTTTACTGGGAACACACCAAAAACCCAGCAGTGAGGATTCCCACAGGGGCTTTGTTTTTTCATACTCTGAATGCACCTTATTTTAATCGGACTACGTCACATTTTTATACCACTTCCTGCTGCCTCTAGCCACTGAGATTTTGCATAATTTTTGGTGTTTCAGTGATTCTGCACCGATAGTCAGCCTTTCACACCATGGCTGGGATGTTACTCTCTTATTTTCACAGGCAAAGCACAGCTCAGATAGACTGGAGGCAGAAATGGGAGGTGGTGATGAGTGTGAGTGGGAGGCACCATGGGTTGGTGGTGAAGGTTTGCTTTGATTCCTCTGACTAGAAAAGCTTCCTCAGTAGAGAAAGCATTTTCAACTGCCTAAACAAAACCTTTGCCTATGCAAATTCAAACCCATTCTGACATAAAATTAAAGCTATTGTTAATAATATTTTTTAAAGGTCATGAATATGCCATAAAGGATGATCAAAGCATTAGAAATATACAACAAGTTAAGAAAAGAGTTGACAACACATTAGATTTTTGCTGTTTCCATTTCTAAGGAAAACACTGACCATTAATGCTTATTACTGATAGTAGTGGTGGAAGCATCACCTGTTCTCAGGACTGGCTGACCATTTCTATTATAAAAGCCACCTCTCAGCTGGCTTCAACTTTGCCAAACCTTAACTAGTTGTTTGGGGTTTTTTCCAAAATAATTTGGAATAATTCATGAAAGGATGGGTTAGTTATCCCATTTTGGAAACAACAATTTTAATATTATTTAATGCTTCCTCAATTCATGGTTTGAAAGCAAGACTGGAAATCCAATACTGACAGAGTTTTAATTAACTCTCAATGGAATCTGGATGAATTGCAACAGTTTGAAAAGTCTCCAATAAGAGCTCATTGCAGCTGCAGAAGACTGGGAGGGATTTAGGAAAAAGGAACAGAAGAAGAAATTTTCTCTTGCTTTTTCTTCCCCTGCAGCGGCCAACAATCATGGAGGGGTATTTTACCTCATTCAAATGCAAAGGAAGCAAAAGACCAATAGGAAATGGAAAAATCCATTAGGATTGGATAATAAAGAACCAGGGAAAAGGCCTGTAGGATTGGAAACTTCTCTGTGGACTGATGGCATTCAGCTGTTAATGATCAGACCTAGTACAGTACAGTAATTCAGGAGCCTAGTTTATAGAGAGATAGTTTGGAAAGAGATAAATCCATCCCATTTCTTTAAGGGGTAAGTTAATCAAAACTGAAGACAACTGGAGAGAGTTAAGGAACTAATAATTACTTGGTAAGCACAAATACACTGATATTTTAAAAGCACCTTCATAAAAATGCATTTGCCTGGATAATAAAGAAGGTATATGTTGATTTATTAATCAAGAGTCACCTTGCTGAAACATAGATAATGACTAAAATAAATTTCCACTTGGCTAACCTTAGAGTGTGTTGTATACTTATGAGGTTGAAACAGCAAATAGAAAACTTACTAAGAGTTTTATTCAGTTACTTATTCAAATTACACATTGAAGTCCCACTAAGCTCTTCCTTAAAACCCCCAGCAGTGAAGAATAATGGATGCCAAGTGAAAGCCTGTAAAAGCAAACACTTCCTTTTTGGCACTATGTTAATTTAAGTCCTTGCTAGCTCCTTTTATCTAGTAAATCCCACCAGAGGCTGACTTTTCCAGCACTGCCTTTGATTCCCTCTGCTCTCCGAGTGAACTCCACCAATCGATGGGGAGCTAAACCACACCCCTGGTTATTAACGAAGGTACCAATTAGCGAGCACAGAGCCTCCGTACCTGTTGACATCCCAGATTTTGCTGGTGCAGTCGGCGGAGGCAGAGGCCACGAAGTCCCCGCAGGAGTGCCAGGAGCAGCCCCGCACGGCGCGGGAATGGCCCCGCAGGGTCAGGATGCAGCCGCTCCTCGACAGGTCCCAGAGCCGCACCGTGGTGTCACCGCTCGATGTCACCAGCTGGGTGCCACTGCTCAAGGGAAAAAACACGTCTGAGCCAGGAGACAGATGAGAAGTATTCAAGCAAAATAATTTAGCTCTGTTTGGAAAGACAGGTTTAAATTGCATTTGTTGATTTTACCTTAAATACATATGAACAAAAATGATCTTTGAAATGTTTGTATTTCTACTGTGCACAGTTTTCTGACACGCTATAGATGAAGTGGCCACATATGGGAACCCAGGACATCCCTCTGGCTGTCCAGGATGACCAGGACACCTGCCAGGGGGCTCAGAAGCCCTGGCACAGAGCCCAGAGAACACCTGTGGTTTTGATTATGACCCATGGAGCAAATTACCAACCTTAGATGAAGATCAGCAAGCCACAACAGTTTAGGTAGAGTAATAGTGAAGTTATCACAGGCTGGAAAAGTAGATTTTGGGGTTTTTGGTTTGGGGTTCAGGAGGCAAGATGGAGGGATCTGGGTGTGTCCAGCCTTTCTCCTTCTTCTTCTTGGCCTCCATCTTCAGCTGTGATGGTGGCACTTTTAGATTGGTTTAGAGTAGAAGCTCTCTGTCTAACATAGGTGATAGGTATTGGGAAGTAATTGTAAACATTGTATACACAATTTTTAGTATAAAGACATAACACCGCCCCAGAGGCAGGCACTGTGCCTTGGACTGTCTTGCTGAGTGGACCTCAGCAGGGCAGGAGAAAATTTTTTATAGATAAGATACAATAAACAACCTTGAGACCGAGAAATGAAGAGCTCCAACTTATTCTTCAAGCGCCCAGGCTGGGAAAAGAGACTTGGAACATTCTCGGGGTCACAGTGACCCAGAAAGACCCTGAGAGCCACATATTAATAAATACACTACCCAAAGAAAGGTAGATAGGAAGTAGATACCCCCCACAGGAAAGTAAATATGGCTTTCAAATAAATTCTGACTTTTTGCAGTTGATTTTGAGTTAACCAGAGCTTTCAAAATACAGTATTATAGATTCAGGGAAGAATATTTGGTTATTTTCCAAATTCATACCATTTTCAACATATTTTTATTTTTAAAAGCATCCTAATTTTGTTTTTTCTAACTTTGTATAAACACTTCAACATATTCACGATCTCTTGGGGTCATTGATACATTACATAAATTAAAAACACAGAGTTCATCTCAGATTATTTTTTTGCCAAATCTCAGATATAAACTAGTATAATTCTGTTTCCTTAAAGCATGGGCATATGGCTTCAGACTAAGAGTCCATCTGTAACATTTTATATAACTAGTAGGAGATTCTTAATAAAAAAATTAGAAAAAAAGTATGTGAAGTGATTCTCTTATTAAACCCTCCCAGACCTACCCTGTGGCTCAGGATTTCTTTGTGCTTAAGAAGAATCCATGGATTTTTTTTTTCCCTATGAGTAATTGATTTTTGAACATATGCAAACCTTTGGCAACTGCAATCTCTTATGTCAATGAATTCCAAAATTTAATTATGCCTTGTGTAAAAAGCTCTTGTGGGGTCTTAGACACCTTACTTCATTTTGTTTCATGCTTCTAATTCTACTGCTTTGATTAAAAGCAAACAGAGTGCACCTTCACCATGACTAAGTGTGCCACCAGCCTTGGTGGGACAGGCCCTGCCCTGTTCCTTGCCAGGATGGAGACTCTGACTCATTCCTTGTGCAGATGTGATTCCAGCCCTTGGAGCACATTTCCCATCCCTCTCAGCACCCTGCCAGCTGAAAGGAAAGGAACAGGTACCCAAGGAAGGTACACAAAGGCACTGTTTCCTGCTTTATTCTGTGTTCTTTCCATTTAGTTACTATTTTTGGCACTACTGAACAGAAATTTTCAGCAAACTGACCACAGTGGCTCTGAGATCTCCTTCCTGAGTACTGATAATTAGACACACTCTCACCTATAATCTATTCTTATTTTAGGACTGTTTCTTCCTGTGTGTATGCCTCTGTTATCACCTGTACTGAATTTCAGCTGCTGCTTCACCATCAACTCAACTCTTGAGACAGGAATCTTTTCTTCAAATGCTCCTTTTCACTGCCCTGGCTAATGAGCAAACTCATCCTCACTCCCTTCCCCAGTTTCCAAGATCAGGTCCCAGTACAGATCCCTGTGGGACTCAGAAATTAATTTCTCCATTCTGAAAGTGACATTTGATTCCTATCCTTTCACCAGTTTTTCAACTTGTGAAATAAATTTCCTTTTTATTCAGGACAGTTCTGCTTCCATGAGAGTTTCTGTGAAATGACCTCAAGAAGAATTTGCTGAAAATCCAAGTACAGGAAATTCATGAACCTCCCTTGATCAAGTGCTCAATAAGCCCTTCAGAGAATTCCCAACTGATTTCTGAGGCTTAATTTCCAAAGCCATGCTCACAGCTCCCAGGGCTTCACTGCCATAAATGTATCCATGGATCCTGTAATTTGCCTCTTTAATATAATTCCTATCAAGATATGAAAATTAGATCAATCCATCTAGAATGCCTTCATCCCAAAATCATATAAAATACTGAAAAAAGTTATCGCAGCCCTCCGAGGAATAACGGAGGTTTTCACTTTCTAAGCAAAAATCTGTTTAAATTGTTTTCATATTAGACAAAAACAAGAAACAGGAAAAATATTTGGGGATAATACACAAAAGTACAGCTCAGAAATAGTTAAGCTGTAGGTTTTCAGACCAATTTCTGCCGTTATCTGAGCAACATCAATAAGATGACCTTGCCCTTAGGATCCAATAAAGTCTTTTATTTAAATAATGGCAAAGGTCCTAACTCAGGCAGTAGAAATCCTTCTTCCACATCTCTGGATATAAAATTGTGGGAACTGAAAAGAGCTCAAGGGTTGATCCTAAGCACTATTGTAAAACTCTGAGTAAGAATACACTCAGAGATATTTAATTCAGTACTGCAGTTTATTTAAAAAAAAAGGTGTGGGACCTGTGGTGTCAACCCTTTTATGTTATATTCTCCCTTTCCTCCTTTTCCAATAGATGTCCACTGAATCACTTGGTAAAAGTAGCTGCTACGACAGCTTGAAATATGTGCATCATTTACCTGATAGATCTTGAGGGAGAACTTGCCATCATGAAAGATCACCCAGCCAAGATTTTGACTATTTTTAACACTTGCAGTTTAGGTTGCTATTTTTTGTGAAAATATCATTATAATATTCATTAATGCAGTTACACCCCCATGCCTCAGACAAAGCTCTGAGAGATTAATCTCTCAACATTTTTTATAACATTGCACAGGAATAGTCCTGAAGCTTTTGTCACACATACCAGAACATAAAGGCATGAAGTCTGAGTAGGGGTTTGGAGGAGACCCTAATTTTGTTGAGCTGTCAGGAATAAATGTGCTTTTGTTAACGAAACACGTTCAGTTTTAATAAGCCAGATCTCAGTTCTGGAGATAGATAAAATTAGAGAAATGACAAACCATCATAGCCTTTATACATTTATAAAATAGGAGCTTAAAACAAATTCAGAGTCAGGTATAAAGTGGGACTGATGAAATCTGCAACTGATTTAGAGGGAAACATGCACTGCCACTGTTGTGAATCACAAAAAGAGATATATGGCTTATGCATTTTTTAATATATAATCCCCAAAATGCTACACAAAGAACTGGTTCCTTGGGCTGAATTTCAAAAATACACCATCCAGGCAGTGATGAAAATCTTTCAGAAAACAGATGTGAGCAGGAAGGTAGTTCAAATGGATTCAATTTGGCAATCTGCAGCAGGGGAAGGAGTTACAAGTGAGGTTTAGCACTCCTTACAGATCAAAGGAGAAAAAAATTGTGGAGATGGGAAATAAAAGTGCAGCAGGAAGCAGATTTGAGGGACAAACTGACAGTGGAAGTAAGAGCAAAAACACTCAGGAACACAGGAATTCAGTGCCCCAGCCCCCTGAAACACAAGTTCCCAAATATTCCCTGTGTATAAAAAAAGCATCAGGTCATTAAAGGATGGGGATCTGAGATTATCCATGCAGGAACTTAACACCAGCATTTTGGGGAAGCACAAAGGGAATGGTGGCTGTCAGGACTGCTTCACACAGAGGCTGCACTCCCTGCTCAGGAAACCCTCCTGGTCAGGATTCACACCAGACACACACATAATGAACAGGAAAGTGCTGTGTCAAGCCAAGTCAGACACCTAAATCAAGATGCTGCTATTAGGAAAAAGCCCTATCTGCTTAATAGCTGATCAATAATGACACACTTTCTCTGATTTGCAGCATTTTTCAGTCCTGGGAGATAAAAAGAAATGCTCCAAAATCTGAGGTAATGTTGGTTACCCATGGCTGCAACGTTTTTGTACAGTGCTATTTTTCCTTCTAAGAGCATGTGTGGGGAAGAAACAAATGTATCAGGGAAAGCAGCTGTTTTTAATATTTAGTTTGTGAGTTTACCCAGGTATGGTGGTCACACAGCCCTTTATCAGATGACTGATTTTCAAAAAAAAAAAAGTATGCTGATTTTGATATTAAAACATATGAAAATATGACCTCAGCCTTAATTCTCAGCAGCAATACATAAACTCCATTTGAATTTCAGACTGATCACTAACAGGGAAAGCTCAAAACAATCCTGTGCACTGTGCATATATCTAACTCAGAGGAGAATAAAACACTTTGTTTTTTAACAAATACATCAAAGAACTAGGCAAGATATTAGGAGACAAGAAAAAGGTAAATCCTATCTTGTTCTGTCACTTCAAACACATTCACATTTATGCAAATAACATTGCCAGCTGTCAGAAATGTGGTGTTTTTGTAAAGAAGCAGCACCTTTGTGCATGGTGCTCTGTGGATCCCAAACAGTTAGGTTTGTATGGTATTGTGTGGCTTGGTTTTGGGGGTTTTCTCTTTGTACTTTCTAGCAGACCAAAGGACTATATGGATGAAACATGCCTGTATTGAATAAAGTATTTGTGTAGAAGAATCTTTCCAAAATTCTAGGCAATGGAGAGCCCATGGCACCCATAACCCCTGTCTTGCCTCCATGGATTGACCATTTTTAAAAACATGAAATGTACATAAAGTTCTACCTTTCAGCTAATTTCTGGCATTCCTAACTGGTACTGTAAACTTGCTCTTCCAGAAAAAATTAGAGTGGAAAAAACTTTGGAAACATTAATTCCACCTTCCACAAAAAGGGATGGAACATTAACTTCTCAAGCCTTAAATCTTTCCTCCCCATATATTCTAAACACACACACACACACATTCCCTTTCATTACACATTCCTGCTCCTTCCAGATTCACTGTTCTCACTACAAAGACACCTTTCCATTAACACTTCCCAAGTTGTAGACACATTAATAATTAAGACTCATATTCAGCAACAACATGAGCCTTTGGCACAGAGTCACTTTGCAGCATTTCATGAGGCTGAGTGCCTCTGTGGAATGCCACTCAGGTGATGGCAACAGCTACACCAACAGCACTCCCCTGTAAATGTGTCACTCCTAACATCAACAGCCAAAGTGCAAATACTGTTCCTGCTTCAAATATTTCTGGACAAGGGACATAGGTCTGGCCTTGGACTGCTCCAGGATATTGCTCATGTTTCCTCTCAAGACCCTGTGGCCAACAACAGTTCTCAAAGCAAAACCAAGTCAAACCTAACCTGGGTTCAAGTTTTTTGTCCTAAAAAAGCTGCAGCAAGAGGCAGCATCTGACTGGAGCTTAAACAATGCAAGTGATGCCTCAGGTTCTGGTTTTTATATTTTTCAGATTCTGTGCTGCTTTAGTGTGTAACTCTGAGCTTCATATTAGGGCATGGTGAGCTCTCTTCACAGAGTAAGGAGACAAAACAATTCCTTCTCTAGCTGGGGACCAAGGACAAGTGATCCAAATCTCAGGCCCAAGAGCACAAACAATGTGGGCTGAAGAGAGAAAAACAAGAGGATGGGACTTCATGGGCTGGAGCTATAAATGGACAATAAACTCCAATATGCAAATGGACCAGAACTTATAAAGTGAGAGACCCCGTGACCAGGTGTCCATTTTGTGACCATTTTGGTTCATCTTGGGTGCAGCCCTGGCTGGGCTCTTGTGCTGCCCAAGGTGGATCCATTGAGGCCTTTTAATAAATCCCTGCTTTATTCTTTAACTCTGCCCAGCCTCTGTTCCAGGTCAGCCTTCACAGGGCATCACAAGCATCAGCAACACAACAGCAAATCTTAAACATATAGTCCAAAATGTTACAGGGGTAAGGGTCTTTCACCATGACATTGAAAAACACTTCAAAATCAATATCCAACCAGTTAATTGGAAAAAATACATCTCTTATTTACCTCTGTTCATGCAATTATTCAAAAGCAAAATTCTAAAAGCCCCTATGTTATTTGCAATATCAGCAAGGTTGACAGTAGGCACAGTAAAGTACAAGGGAAGAACTGCAAATACTGCTAAAGTTTACTTGAATTTTGGTGACATTTTTTGCTAGGTCAAAGAGGAAATATAAAGAAAGAAAATGCCTAGGGAAAAAAGTTATTCCATGAAGAACAGAACTAATCAACACTGAGTGCCTATGGAAGCATCTTTTGCCCACTTCCTTCATCATCGTAGCTGTGGATTAAATAAATCTATCAAGAATTGATTGATCCTTTAGAGTTCTCTTTTCCAATTTTGGCCAGACTTACCCTGCGAGTTAAAAGTTACCAGAGAGAGTGGAAGAGAGCCTAAGGAACATGTTCAAGGGGGCTGGGGGAAAATATATCCTTGTAAACCTAATTTACTTGGAAACAAGGTTAAAACCAGGAATCCAGACAACTACGCTTAGCAAAGTAGACATCTACTAATGGAGTCCCACCTTTGGTTACAACAGCTGTATTTAAAAACTCCATTTTCCTGTTGGTGCTGAAAACAATGTAAGGGATGGAAATGCCAAACATCAGTTCAGCTCTGCAGCCATTGCAACTCTTCTTTATTCTCCTACTTTGTCACTGCCCTGCATTTTCTTCTCACCAGAGAAGGTGGAAATTGGGCTGAATTTAAAAAATGTTTGAGTCAATTTACAATTTAAGAAGTTCCCATTAAAATGATTGAAAAGACAATGGGTGATTTTCTGCCTCACCAAGCAGGATGCTTGCACAGTTCCTCTAAAAAGGATGATGTGGATCCAACTCTCTGCGGGTCCAAAGGAAGATGGGACAAAGACTTGGAAGAGGAATTCACCAGGGATTACATGGAAACAGCATCTGGCTCAAAGTACTTTGAAATAAGAAGTGGAGTCCAGGGGAGTACTAAGACCAAACCTCACCAATGCCTTTCCTATTCTTAGCCATTCTGAGGCATGCCCTGGTACTCACTGCTGGGAACTGGATGATGGTCCAGAAAATTCTGGCATGGAGAGCCATCCTTATGTTCTTAGTCTGTGTTTGAACAAAACACTCAGCAGCAAAGATTTTGTTTCTAAGATTTTGTGACCTTGAAACAGACTTCAGATATAGTTCACTTTTTTTGTTGCTGGAGTTCTGAGACTCATTAATTATTTACAGTGACACTTCTTATTAAAAACCCCTTGGGATTTTTTGGATCTGTAGTTCATTTTGGGTGTTGCTTTAATTATCCTGATGGTCTATGTGTCTAAGAAACATTTTATGTAGTAATTGTAATATGTTTCATCCTTCAGAATAATCTCAAGCCAGATTTTCCCCACTTTATAAATAGATATGAAATGTCGTTTTTACAGAAGGTGAAAGCTAGAATACTCAGCAGCAGAAATACAACAATACCTTTTCTCATTTATCATTGCAGGTGAGGAGGAAAAAAAATTAATTTCAAAAATACAAAATCAATTATAGACTGACATTTTACAAGCTGAGGAAAGCCTTCCAAAGGCTTTTAGGGCAGTAACCAGCAGATGGTGGATGGCACATGGACACATGGTTTTTTGTAGGGGAAGGAAAACACAACCATTCTGCAAAATCCTTTGCCATAAGGCTATTGGCTGGAAATCCTCAGAATCCTGTCAATGTGTAGCAAGCCAAGTGCAAAACTTGAGGCAATTTTTCACTCCACATTACCTAACTGGGAGATCTTTCTGGGCTATTTCCTGCTCATACACTGACCTGTGCCAGGAGAAGTGTTTCCCCTCGTGCTCTCTGGCTGGCAGCTGGCTGTGACAGCAAGGGCAAACAGGAAAGCAAGGTATTGGCACCGAACTGCTTCTGGAAAGACTGACACCAGGACTAGGCATCACACAAGCAGCAAACTTCTGTTTTAATGAAGCTCACCTTCTCCATGAAAACTTCCTTGAGGCTACTCCCACTTCAAGAGTGACAGGTTCCCATCTGCAAACATTCAAATACAACGTGCTCCTAACTACCAGAAAGAGTCCTGGTATGGGATGGGTGAACTCCAAGGTAAAAAATTGAAGCTATTTATTAACAACTTTCAACTTAGCAAGTCCTCCACACTTAAAACTATCTTTCCTTTCTGACCTGAGTACTGGTACCAGAAGCTGCTGTGTGAGCAATCCTGTTTCACCTGAGGCCTTTCCCACTGCTCTTACCTGCACATCTTCCCGTGCCCAAGTACCCCTTTTTTCCCAAGTGCTGGCCCACTCTAAACACAGCCTATAGTTCTACATTCAGGATAATTATAATGTTTTTTAATAATTTTTTTAACATGACTTTTTGTTACAATAATTTGGTAATTCCAGATTGCTCCAATGCAGGTTACAAACCACACAGACACCACTCAGGTCTGCCCCATTCAAATCCAGTAGCTGAGCTTGGTATTCCCCAAAACATATTTACCATTTACTGCAGGCTAGACTCTTTGATGTATGAAAATGGCTTATCTGCCATGCAATATCATGGAATTAGAGGTGGTTATAAAATAAATTAGGTGCCTTGTAGAAGGCAGCTTTTAGTATGTGGAAAAATGGCTTTTAGGAGGCTTGGGAGGCACACCAGGTAAGGAATAAAAATAAAAAGAGGAAAGATAAACTAGTTACAATACTTGGAGATTAGATGTAGCAAAATATGTGTCAGCAAGACAGCAGGCACTACACAATGCAGGGCTCTGGGGAAAAATTAGACAGCAATGAGTTCTCTTTTTACAATTATTTAGCATTAAAAAAAGATGCTTTCTTAAAAAGCTTCCTGCCAATGCACATCTAGCAGCCCACAGCAAAATCAGACACCTATTTAACAAGGGGTAGGAGAATCCTGGCCTCCAGCTGGAAGCAGGGAGCTCGTGGGAGCCTGGCCAGTGGTATCTGCAACAAATATGAGGCCCTCTTATGCTGAAAGCAAACAGTGTTCCTGGGTCCAGTTGTGCCACTTTGCTGTAGCCTACTGCCAAGTAAATTTTCCTCCATTAACTTCACGAGAAATAACTATTTTACCTGAAATCAAATCTAATGAGTAAACATTGCAAAACTACCACATTTTCCAGAAATGAGATCTATTCTGTACCATTCCAACACTTTCTCTCAAACAATCCAGTGTAAGTTAAAGTCTTTCTGTACACTGTTAAATTTTTAAAATAATGTATTTAGTCCACATAAAATCATGCATAGTACCAAACAATATCCATGACATACATTAAACAGTGAGCCATTACGGTGTGATACTTCATCTCAACACCCATCCCATCCAGTTTGGTCATTTTTCCTCCACTGGAATGACTCCAAATCCTCAAATTGTAATGAAGGGCTGTTGAAGTAGGGAAAAATGTAGTTTGGAAGGAGTTCAGATACATGAATTCCATGTACAGAACAGATTTATGACCTATATTAACAGCAATAATCCTGTGTCTCAGTTCCTCTGAAATGCAAAGTTGTGGCTCAGTCATTTTAAATCCATTATCATCCCCCAGTGGTGGTCCAGGGATGTCTAATCACAATCAATAGCCAGTAATGAACGATAGTCATTAATCCCATTTGCATCTTTGTATAAAGCATCATTTTTAAGCTGCATATTCATATGCAGAGAGAGTTCAGTGAGTGCACAGAGATTTTGCAGCTGGTGGAAAGCTCTGCACTGGGATTTGAACATTCCCAGGCCCCTGGAAGGATATGTAACTCACTCTGTGTAATGATCCTGACAGTGAAGGCCAAGAAAACACACAGGACAGTGCATGAGCCCAGTGTTTGTACTTGGGGCAGGTGATGATCTCACTGAGCCATGCCCTGGGGATACAGGGACACAGCTTGAGGATGGAGAGTGAGTTAATGGAGACAGTAATCAATAAAAATCTAACTGCAAGAGTGGAGGAGGAATGGAAATGTTGAACATGAGCAGAATGAATGCTGGGCTGATACACGAGAAAGCAGAATAGCAAAGTGAATATAAATGTCCACCCTTCCTCTGAAAGGCTTTGCATGAAAACTGAGCTTTCATCCACGAGGCCATGCAGCCTAAACACTGGCTGCTCAAGAGAGGGACAGCAGAAATCCCTTCAAACACAACTCTCACAGGTAATCTGAACCATAGACAGTGTTTGCACTGTGGCCCTCCCCCTCTGATCCCCAATTGTTTTATATAGACACTACTCAGACACAAAAGCAGTAATTATCACAAAATAAGAATGTGGTTCCACATCCATATCCCTCAGCAGTCAAACAAGTCCTGATGCTTTGCATGAAAACTGAGCTTTCATCCACGAGGCCATGCAGCCTAAACACTGACTGCTCAAGAGAGGGACAGCAGAAATCTCTTCAAACACAACTCTCACAGGTAATCTGAACCATAGACACAAACACTGTGGTCTTCTCCCTCTGATCCCCATTTGTTTTATATACACACTACCCAGACAAAAAGGCAGTAATTACAACAAAATAAGAACTTGGTTCCACATCCAAGTTCCTCAGCAGTCAAACAAGTCCTGATGCTCATTCCCAGCTGGGCAACTTCTCGTGCTTCCTGTGCTAGTGCAACTGTTTTGTACCTGGAATTCCCCAAATTACTGCAACCACACAGCTTGAGGGGAAGCACAGAAACACAATAAATGACTGTGCAATTCATACCTGGAGTTTGTGCTCCAGACAAAATCTTGTAAACACTCTAAATATTTGGGGGTTATTTCCAATTCAAATATCTTAGATATTGCCTCAATTGAATTGCCATTCTCTAGTCAACTCTAACACTAATGTTTGTTATTTTAACAGTTGCACTTTAGGAAAGGCTCATTTTAACAATATAACAAACACAGATATCTCCTTAGCCACTCCACTAGAACCCTTGCAGCAGACCTGAGGGAAAATACAATTGCCTTTATTGCACAGAAGAAAGCAATAATGAACCGAGGATGTTAAAGGCATCAAGATTATAATTGCACTCAGAGAAACATAACACAAGAGATTCTATTAAGAGAGATGTTTTGACGTGTATAACAACTGAACAGAGTCAGAGCAACATGTCCAGGATCAGAGCAGTGAACTGAGACTCCCCAGCCCCAGTGAGATGGCAGCTCCCTCTGCAGCTCCAGCTCCCCAGCACAAAATGCTGATGAAGCCAGAAGAAAACCTGAACTACTCAAAATCTGAACCACCAAAGTGAACAACAGTTTTTTCCTCACAGCCTAAATAAAACATCAGCAAAACTGAACTGCTTCTGGTGACTCACAGGCAGCAAGAGCTGCAGGAACTGAAAATCAGACAGATGTACAGAAAAAGAAACCAAGAGCTCCTTGAAAAGCAGGCAAATTTCTGCAAAACTTTCAGAGAACACACTCGTGGCTCAAATGAAGCTGAACTAATAGGTTTAGAAATATCCCATTTTATTGATACTCTATAAAGAGATGTCAACTGCCTATTCCTCCACCCTTTATCTATCAGAGTGGTTATCATATAGAAATTACTTTCTTTCTTTCAAGTAAACACCAAATCTAATTACCTCACAGCTGATCAGAAAGTTTCCTTGCAATTTCTAAGTCAAAACAATTACATCAAAATGGTGATTCTTAATAACTAAATAAAGTTTTTCTGAAAGAGAAAGATTAAACTTGACACCTGTTTTGTGAAATCCATAATCACAGTATCTTTTCAACCTAATATCAGGTTGTTTTAAAGCCCCCAAATTAAATATGTCTGTTTTCAGGTCCGAAATTCAGATAATGGCAGAATGTAGCACATGAGGTCATCACTAAAGCAAAATAACACAATTTCTGTGTAAAGTAAGCATTCAGAACATTTGAAAACTATTACCTTATGGGCAAGCATAACATCTAAGTGATAGATGATGAAGATAAGGTAATTAAATAAGAAATTAAATAATACTACACAAAGACTAGCTAACTTTCTATCCCCATTAGGATTTCTAATGCATCCAAGGTCACACATTGTGGGTATGAAGACTGAGGCTTTGCTAAAGAGCCTTTACAGAGATGTTCTGCATCTGTGATGGAGGGGCTGCAAATTCATCAGCAGAAATAACATTAGTTTATCAAGAGGATTCAATCACTGGTGTTGAAGTTCAGTGTGTTTGAAACCACCTGTGAAAGCAACTGCAGAGTGCTTTCAGCAAAGGGCAGCATTTATGACAACGGGTTATCTTCCTGTAGTTATTTCAAATATACATCTGAATTGCTCAGTGGGAGGAGTGCTGCTTCTGCCAAACCTTTCCTCCTTCTCCTGTCTCCAGCTGTCCTCAGCACTTCTCTCTCCTGCCACTCACTGAATTATTGTAATGGAGATATTATTAGTGAATCACTACCTTGGAGTGGTCAGTATTTCCATTCCTTGTATAAGAAATACAAGCCAAAGGTAGTTTTTCATGGATGAAAAAGTGAAGCCTATTCAGTAACCACATTATGGAACTGCACACTGTTTGCTTTCTAAAATCAATATAATGAAAGACTCTCCAGGTTCCATGCAATAGGGATATTCTTTGGTCTTTTTATTGATGGGGAAAACTACTTCTGTAAAGCAGAAGTAACATCCTTGGAGAACATCAATGGCCTAATCATGAATGCTTCTGAAGGCAAACCTTGCAGATGGCTCGTGGGCTGCCACTACAACCACCTCAGAGACACAAGATGAGAGGCACTGGGGCAAAGCAGGCAACTGAGCATTTGGCAACAAAGAAAATCTCCAGAAGTCTGGACATCTCCTGGGAACCCCAGCTTGTGTGAGGAAATTCTCCTCAGAAAAAAGCCAACTACTGAACAACAAATCAGGATCTAAATCTGTAGCAAAGTTACAATTGCTATCAGTCCGTGTTTTCCAAAAGTGCATTGCAGAACTGAGCTCTCTAAAGAAAATAAAAATGAGATACAAATGAGATTCAGTTTTTTCTTGAAATAGATACTCACCAATAGTTAACAGAGCTCTTTGAAATGAAAACATACTTTATGTATATATTTACATCTCAAAACCCCACAGAGAATAACCAACAGTGCCACGTGCCAGAAGAGATTAGTATGGGTAGAAATATTTGGCTTTTGGGAGTGGGTGGAAGGGGAAAAAATTTAATCAAATCCATTACCTGGTTATTGATTTCTCTTTGCCAGACTGATCCTGTAGAATACTTATAAAGCCTTTGACATTGAGATGTTTGGCCAAAAATATTGGATTAGACTAAGCAAAAGCTGAGCTTCTCATGTAATCTTTCATATTTCATTTATATGTGATTTATTCCTTTGTCCAGCAGAGGCTTTTTATTGATAAAAATAATGAGATTGAGAATCCCAAAGGAAATCTAATGCCCACCCACACATGTTTGTGAGGTAAAAATAGCAGGCTTTGTAAGCTTGAGAGAGAATGATGTTATGTTGAAACTGTTTCCTTGTACAAAAAGTATGAAGCTTATCAAAGATTTTGAAATAAATAAAGCTACTTTTGAAATTAAAATTTTGCTATACTTGAAAACACCAAGCACACAGTGAATACTGTACTCTGGGGAACTGAATAAAAGACTTCTGAAATAGTTTTTTTTCCTTGCAGAATAAATGAATACAACTTTTTTTCTTTTGACTCCTGTATTAGCTCAGTTTGATAAAGCACTTTAACAGATGTCTTGACTGCTAAATATGATGTGTTACATAAAGCCAGTTAGATGACTGAAAATTAATCGTGCCACTCAAAAGAAGTTTCTTACCACTGGCAAGTTTAATATGTAATCTGGTAACTAAAGGCTTTATTGAACTATGCAGGAATTCAACATCCTCTAAAAAATTAAATCATTATGCCTTTTCAATAAATAAATGTTCAAAAGTCCTAAGTAGAACATACAGACTATCTCATGTTTCTTTCATAGCTATCAGTAGTAGTAAAAGGATAAATAAAACCCATCTGTTTCTGCAGTGAGACCTGAATGAGGTTTTAAAGACTATTTCAAAGCACAAATCAAAATAATTCTATTCCACTGATAGCCAACAGAGACCTTTGTGATTAACCTGAGTCTTACAATTCTTTTTTAACTTAATGCTTAGAGGGGAGTTAGTGGCTTTCAAGTCTCAGCCTTGTTTAATGTATAGTGTGAAACTCAGCATTTACAACTCCAAAGCCAGCAGAGAAAGAGCTCTGCAGCTCACTGTCCATGGACCTTTTATTACCAGTAATCTCCAAATCTCTTCCCTGGGAGGACTGTTGCTCTGGCTGGCTCAGTGGCCAGGCAGGAGGGTGAAGGTGACACCCTTCCTCCTCCTCTTCCTCCTCCCTGGCTCCCAGGTGTGCGCAGCAGCTCCTGAGCAGCCTTCTCCCACCAGGGCCAGGTCTGCCTTGCTTCAGCTCCTCGCTCTCGAGCTAAAAGGTGCAATTAATGGAACCCTTGAATCTGAACTCTGCTCATGAAACCACTTGCAAGGTTTCTGTGCTGTCCATAATGAATCCAGCAGTTCCCTGAGAGTGCAGACAGAACCTATCCCTGGGATGTGCTGCACATCTCCTGCCCACTTGGGCAGCTTGTGCTCAGAACTCAACCCCTCTAGAAGGACCTGAGCAGCTGGAAGTGCATTGCAGAGCCACACAGTGCCTGCCCAGGGAATTATCTGTGAGGTCCAGGGATTGTGGAAATGTTGTGGGATTGGGCAGTAATCCCACAGAAGCACACACAACTCTTAACACCACTGGAAAAGCAATGTGGAGCACGACAAACAGGAGCGTGCCTGAGCACATCACTACTGAAACTATTCCATAATAGGGCTTGAAATGGTCCCTGATGAAGCTGAATTTCCAGCCTGTTCCTGTTTAAATAGCTCCAGGAGCTCCTTTTTGTTCTGCTGGCTTACATGTCATCTTGGTGTGACTGCTGACCCAGCCTGGGCAGTGCCTCTGAAGGAAGGGTGATAAAAATGAACACTTGAAAATCACTGCCTCCAAACCTCTCTTAATTTCTTCCTGGGGATAGATTTTTTGCAGACCCCAAAAGAATATGTAAAGGTCTCTTCTAAGAGAGAGCCTGCAATAACATAGTCAAATCCCACTGCTTAATACTAAATCACAGTTTCCATGCAGACAAATGCCGCTGCATTTCACTAAAACAAACAGACATTAGATTGTAGCAACATCCTCTAGATCATGGAATCATAACTTCAGCAGTGACTGTCTGTTCTGTAAGTCCCCCTAGTTCCACCAAATAACTACACCATCAAATCTTGGAAGCCAGAACATTAAACAAAATGGCATAATACATAATTCCTGCTTCTTTTCATAGAAATAAAAATGAATCGAAGAATGGCATTAGGAATTATTCAAGTACAAGGAGAAATATATTTGATGTTGGTGGAATGTTTTAAATTATCTTGCTACTGTGACTTAAGAAGCTACTCTTCCCTGTATGTCATCAAGTGCTTTTCATTTGCTGAGCCTTTGTGGGCCCTGTACCATCTTAGCTATTGAAAAGACATTATTTGCAATTTGTAACTAAGAAAGCAGTCATTTCTTTTTAGTACCAGATTTTGTGTGACTCTCTTCATACCCTGCAGATGTTTCTCAGCACACACTGATAGCTGAGGATATTATGATTGTCAAGAAGATTGGTGTGGATTGATGCATCAGCAGCTCCCAGGACTGGGACACTCCTGAGCAGCACAGGTGGGGGATGAATAAAGCAGCACACCTTGTAATTCACCTTGATAATCAAAGCACTTGGGGCTCCCAAACTACAAAGATATGTCCACTGAGAAATTCACAAGTGGTGCCTGGACCTGCCGAGCTGTCAAGTCTGATTTTTGCTCCTCAGTGCTTCCCTCCAAGCACAGAGTCCTGTGAGATGCAGTGAGCAAGGAGCAGTGTCAGCCTGTGCCTGCTGCCTCAGAACATCTGGGCCTGGCTGGATCAAACCCAGCTGCCTCTCCTTTCTGGACTGCCCTCCCTCCCATCACTCCTCAGAGGTTTCTCCACACCCTCCCTCCCTTCCTCCATTACTGCTCTGCTGGGCTTTTCAGTCTCTCCTTTTCCCACACAAAGTCATCTCTGGAGAGCTTCTTCACAAATGATAAGATAAAAGAAGAAATTAAAATAATGTAAAGAAAACAAAATTAGGGGCTTAGCTAAGTAAGAATTAATTTCACTTTCAAAGTCTATTCTGACTTCAATTCTGCTCAGGAATTTGCTTTTTAAGAGGATTTTATACAAAAATTTCAGAGAATTTTTGTACAATGAGAAAATAACTTTCACTATGATAGAGTCTTACATACATAATTTTGTATTTATCAGACATTGCTTTTGGAAACTTTGAGCAACTATCATTATCCTGGTTCTTTTTCCCCACCCTGGATTGTCAGCAACATTTTGGACTTGGTCTTGAGGCCATGACAGTGCTCAGTTACCCAGAGCCTGCTATAGAATTTCCCTAAAAGCTTCTTGAGTGAATTCAAGCCCACCTGGAGTTGCATTCCCTCCACAGCTCATTCAATCTCTCTCCAATCCCTCACATCCATCCTCCACAGGTTCTGCTAATTCTCTCTCTACAGGGTTGTGTTTCTCCTCTATCCATGCACAGGTTTCCATCTGACTAACATCAGCTCCTCCAGCTTTGAGAAATACCACCCAGATATATATCAATACTTCTGCTCTGGAGAACGTGGATTTTTATCTCATCGTTCTCTTGCTTCCCCTCATTGGCACCTTCTTCTAGGGTATCAAACATTACATGCTTTTATTTGCATGTCTGATGCATGACCATACTTATTTTACCTTTTCTTTAGTTTCTTTTTTATTAATTAAGAACTGCCTCCAGGTTTCCAACAGCAATAGGACTTACAGAAAATCCACACAGGTAAAAGTAAGTGCAGTGGCAATTTTTATATAATAATAATAAATTGATAATGGCTTTGATTTCTTTCCTCAGGAACCAAGGAACACCAGAAACTCTGCTTCTTTCTTAGGAGAACAGGACATTACAAAGGAGTTGACAATCTGACAACTTTCAATGCAAGTTTTAAATAGCTTCCAGAACCTACAGGTTGTACTTCAATTCAGAAATTCATTGTATTCCACAGAACCAGACAATATTTGCATTAAAAGGGCTACAAACATTTTAGAAGAGTTGACTTGATTAATATTTATGAATATATTAAGGACATTACATATTATACCAGCCCACATGCAGGGCAAGAATATAATATTATACTGTTCACCGGGATTTTATCAGACATTAACACACACTTCTGCTATCCTGTAGAGCTTGATTCTTTAGCCAGCCAGGAAGGTTAGTAACAAAGATAAATAAATCTAGTACATGCCATGAAATATCTTTGTGTAATTAGAGTATAGTCCTTAGAGGTACAGCATTAACATCCTCAACGTATCCTGGAAATTGGCAAAGATGGAGATTTTTGTTTGCTATTTCAAATATCTGAATCGCCTGGCACACACAGGTGCACAACACAGCTCTTCCCCAGCTCTCCAGATTCCTAGCACAAAACCTCTGTGTGTGACTGTGACAGGAGTCATTCTCATTCCCTCATTCCTTCACATCTAGAAATGGCCAAACTGACAAACATTAAATTTTTCAACAGCAACAGGAGCTTGAAACAGCTAATTCATCTGCAAAGCAGTGTTCAGCCAGACCAGAGTAAAAACACTGGTTTTTTTTGAAGTTTGACCAGGTGTCACCTGAGTTTCAAAGAAGGAAGCACTGTTCTCCTTCCTCCTCCCAGATGCTGCACACTGCAGATGACAGGAGCTGTTTGAAGTTTTACTTTTATTTTAAAAGCTTAAGGCAATGCTTTACTCTCAGATCTGCAGGGAGCTGCTCTGCTCTCCTCACATGCACAAAGCCAGGCTGCTGCCCTTCATCCCCTGTCCTGGGAGCCACTGCAGGGAGAACACATCAGACCCTTTGTGCCGACCCAGGAGCGACACAGCAGCAGCCTTGGAGCCTCAGCACAGTATCACCTCACCCTGCTTTGAGCACAAGTGAAACAGAGGTGGTTTTCAGCATAAAATCACTGTGGAATGAAGCACACTGCCAGTGGGGGCATGATGGGGGAGACTCCTCCATCCAACAACTCTTTGCCCCCAAGGCTCTGTGATGATGCTTAAGGACACTGTGGTACATCAGTCCTGGGAAAGCTCCAAAGGACAATCCTCATCTCTCTAATCCAGAGCCCAAAACACACTTTTACCTTGCTATTGCTACTTCCTAGAGAAAATTCTCTCAAGGCTCTTGGAGACACTGAGGAGATAAAAACCCAACAGCACTTTAGCTTCAAGTCTCTAGATCTTCCCAACCACCTGGCAGCTTTACCCCTGTTTGTACAGCAGTGGCACAGAGACAACCATGAGAAAGCCCCTTGCTCAAGTGATACTCTGTGAGCACATAAACCCCCAGATTTCTGGGATTTTAAGCCACTTGTACGTGCAAAAGCAGCAGTGAAATGCCCATCACAGCTTGTGGTGTTCTGTTTTGGTTCATCCCAGTTCTCCCCTGCCCTGAGCGGCGGTGGTTTGTCCCTGCCTTGGGCAGTTTCCTGTCAATCCATTTGCTCCACCTAGGTTGCCATGGTCCCGCAATGTATCCAAGTTCTCCCCCGCCCCAGGCCCTTGTCTGTCACCTAGCGGCCCATCCCTTTCTTCTAGATTTTTCTCTCCTGGGCGTTGGGTGATTGGGCAGGAGCTGGGGCCCCACCTCAATTTTTCTTTGATTCGTTGATTCAACCTGTCACTTGTATTATGTATCTAAGTATTGATGTTCCTATTCGTTGCTGTAAGTGTACACCCCTACCCGCCCCCTGTCTTTATAAGTTGTTGCACTCCAGTTTTCTGTGGCTCGGGTAGCTCAGGCACTCCCGGGTTACCCCTCCCCGCCCTGCACCCGCCTTGTCAGACGAATAAATCTGACTTCCCTCGGCTACCTGAGTCCTCCCTTTCTTCTCGTGCGCATTCGTGGCTTTCGCCCTCCCGTGGACTGCGGACCCACAGGTGCGGACCTGACCCAGAGTCGGGCAAGCACCTGGACTGCGAGCTGGGCTGTGGAGTGCCGGGACTCCAGCCATCCGCGCAGCCGCAACAGCTCTCATCAAATCATGAGATTTTGGGTTATTAGTGCAGGATGCTGTAGCAGGTGATCTGCCAGCAGACTCGTGTGCCTGCACACAGAACACTTCCCACAACCTCCAGAGGTGGAGGTTGTCCTAAACCTGATTTTACAGAGAGAGAAGAAATCACAGAGATTTTACAGAGAGAGAAGAACTTCTCCACTTCACAGAGGAGAAGTGATCTCACAGAGGACAAACAGGAAAGACTATAGAACTATGGAAGTTCTACACAGGTCACCATTTAATAGCCCAGTGGCACAAAAAAAAATTTTTTTTTTTCACTTCTGGGGTGAACATCATTGCAAATCTTTAAACTGGGAACAAAACTAGAAGATATCTACATTTGATTCCAGAAAAAGAAAAAAATCTATTAGAACTGTTCATTTTTACTTAATTGGTTTTACTTCTGAGAAAAACAAATATATAAAAGTCTCCTATCTAAAAAAAAATTAAAAAATATTAAAATATGATTAAATGTATTCAGCCACATTATGTATTTTATGCAGTAACGAAGACAATATTTTAACAGCACTGCTTTTGAATCACTCCAGAGCATTCAGCAGGAGTCAATTTATACTGCAAGAGAATAATGATGTACCTCAACTCATTTTAATTTCAATAATTGAATGAGAAATAGGAAAGCCTATTGAAAGGACTGTATTCTGGTCAAAGACTAATGAGAAAATAGTTCTGAGTCTCTGAGTCAGCGGGTGTCATGGTAACAATGCATTATCGAAATCTGATTAGTATGGCCAGCAGCTTTATAAATGATAACATGCTCTTCTAATTGTATTTCCCTTTCTTCCCCTGTGCCAAGTTTTATATTCACAACAGGTAAGAGGAAAAGGCAGCATTCTGTTTATCTGCAAGTTTAAACCATGTCCAGCACTCACAAACTCTGAAATTTGTCATGCAGCAATAGATAAATTTTCCTACCACCTTAAAACAAGAAGCTGAGCCTTCCATTTCCCTCCTCCTGTATTATATGCAATTATTTAAGTTAAATATTATCCACTTCTTTTAAATGTAATTATTTCTAAGGATATACACATGAGAAAGAGAACATGGTGAAAACACAAGCATCTTAAGAAAAAGCCTGTTTTTCTTAGGAGAAAGTGATGCAAGAGAAGAGTAAGTGCATGTTTAATTCATCCCAGAAAGCGTGACTCCTGCTTCTTGAGGTTTTGAAAAGAAGGAGGGGATTTTCTTGTGTTCAGAGGACTATGTCTGCCTTTGGTAGCTCATTACAAACTCAGAAATCAGGAGGAACCATGAAATTAAATAGGATACATTTCCTCCTCATGAAGAAGAGAGCTAATATTGCTCAATAAAATAAACACAATGAAAATACAAGGTTGAAGGCTTAATAATGCTCCTTTTATAACCAAGCCTCAGGTGAATAGCCTGGCAGACCTTTATTATTCTAACAGTAAAGAACTCTATTTAAAATGCTGCCTCACAAATCTGATGCAAAGTAATTTCAACATATAGAAGCTCAGCCTTATCAAATGCATTTTAGTTTGAGAGTAAAATGGTGTCCTATTTTTCAACAGAAAGATGAAAAAATCTACTTCGTGTTTGCCCTATTTCCATGACCCTTGTATCTTAAATATTTAATTTGTATTTTCCATGTTCACCTTCATTTATTAATTCAGCTTCAAATCCATAAGATGAAAGGGCAGGAAAGCTCATATTCTCTAGGTAAACCCAAATATTCTTACTCATATGACAAATAATGCATAATACAAGAAATCAACTTTTCAGTATTATTAATAATGGGACTGTGTTTGCCATAGTGCATGAACAGGGAGAAAATGAATACAGCAAGACCTGAAAAGCTTATTACTCCATGTTACATGCACTGCTATAGGGACAGAGTTTAAGATGTACAAAATACTAAAAGCAATCAGTCTTAAGTCAACACTGTGAACGGCAGAGGGACATTCTATCTACATGTTTGGGAATTCAGCAGTGTGCAGGGGGAGAACAGAGAGGCAGCAAAGCAGGGCAGTGGATGGAGGAGCTCCAGGAGAGAGCAGGGCCTGTTCAGGGACAGGAACCCAGGACATCCCTCTGGCTGTCCAGAATGGCCAGGACCCCTGCCAGGGGGCTCAGAAGCCCTGGCATGGAGCCCAAAACACCTGTGGGTTTGATTATGACCCATGGAGCAAATTACCAACCTTAGATGAAGACCAACAAGCCACAACAGTTTAGGTAGAGTAATAGTGAAGCTATCACGGGGTGAAAAGTAGATTTTGAGGTTTCTAGAATGGGGGTTCAGGAGGCAAGATGGAGGGATCTGGGTGTGTCCAGCCTTTCTCCTTCTTCTTCTTGGCCTCCATCTTCTGCTGTGATGGTGGCACTTTTAGATTGGTTTAGAGTAGAAGCTCACTGTCTAACATAGGTGATAGGCATTGGAAAGTAATCGTAAACATTGTAGATGTAGTTTTTAGTATAAATACATAACACTGCCCTGGGGGCAGGCAGAGTGCCTGGAACTGTCCTGCTGGATGGACAGGGCAGGAGAAAGAATTTTTATAGATAAGATACAATAAACAACCTTGAGAGCGAGAAATGAAGAGCCCTGACTCATTCTTCAAGTGCTCAGGCTGGGAAAAGAGACTTTGAACATTTCTCAGGGTCATGGCTACCAGCAAAAGATGCTGAGAGGCACTGACCTGGGCCTGAAGCAGCAGCCTGAGAGCCAATCCGTGTGTCCCTCCCCTGTCAGGAGGATGTTCCCATCAGGAAAGCCCCACGTCTTCCAGAGGTGGTCATCGCCGCCCGTCAGCACGATGTTCTTCCGGGGGTGTAAAGCCAAGCTGCAGGAGAAGAGAAAGGCAGGTTATGTTCTGTACCAGTCCCATTTCATGGGAAACACATGAGATCCATTTAACTCAGGGCAACAGCCCCAGGAGTCTGATTCTGGATGGACTGAGCAAACAGCGATACTTTCTAAGCTCATGAGAATTCAAAATACATGCTGTGGAGATGAGCTGCTGCTGCTGCTGAAGAAAAAAGAACAGGACTGATTTCTGTGAAACCAGAATTGTTTTCACACTCTCTTGAAGTTCCACTTAACACTCAAACAATGCTTTAAAATACTTTGTTTGGTTATGTTTTAACAAACATGCAAGAGGGTAACAAGCTGCACTGACATCATTAACATTCCCACTTATCCAAAATAATTCCAAAAAGCACCGATGTCAGCCTGTCCCCACTTGTGCCCACAGGTGTAAAGTCTCCTACCACTGTGAAATAACTCAAATGATAATTACAGTCCAGGAGCTTACAGGCATTGCCAGCACTTTAGAGCCCGTTCACTGGGACTAGGTCAGAAAATTCGTTTCAATTCTGTACTCAAAATGTGTTCCATGTTTTCATTTTTAATATGTGGCACGCTGTGATGTAATGGAAATCATACACTTAACACGCCCGTAGACTGAAAACTCAGTTTATTTTTGATTTAGCAACTGCAGTGCAGCTTAAAATGGATCCAGGGAAGAAAATCAATCTGTTGGACAGATAACAAGAAGTGTATTTCATATGGATTTGGTTATTTGATTTAAATCATTGTAATGCCTTGCTATTTGTTGAACATCAAAAAGTTCTAGTAGTTGATTTTACTCCCAGGAGTGGCTTATTTAGGCAGATTAAATCTGGAGTTCAGACTCAAACTGCAGTAATGGGGACAAGAATCACAACCTGTGTGTGCACCTAATTCAGCTGTGCATCAGGGCCGACAGGTCGGAGAGAAAAAAGCTTATTAGAGCAGAATGAGAGGAGAGAGACAATGCTAAGAACCCAAATGGGGAGAAAAGACAGGACTTAGAAGGCACAATGTCGTAAAAACCTCTTTTTTATTTGCGCCTTTCTTCTGCACTCAAATTATTTCATAAAATTCCTAAACCAGAACCACAGCATCTCCTATAGTGGGAAAAATAATTCCCTCTATCAAATCCCTGCTAAAAATATATTTATGTCAACTAGAATTTCATCAGAAAACATCTTTTCTTGCAGTTTAATGCCCAGCCTAGGAAGATTCCTACAGACTCATCAGTTGAATCCATCTGCTTGAGCGAGGAGCCTGGGATTTACTCATTCTCCAGTTTCTTCGAAAAAAATGCTTTCTATCTTCTCCTAAAGAGGATAAACTTCCTCTGCATTTATAGGAAAAAAGAGAAGGAGGCAATGATGCTATTTAAATTCTCCAGAGATGCACAGAGAGCAGTTGTATCATTCAGATTGGCCACAGCAGATATCTAGAAGAGCAAGGGGGGAACAGAGATAAAAGGAGAGAATTAAAGGCTGAGAGAAGACACCAGTGGCCTGCAAATTACAGGACAAGAAGAGCTGTCCCAGATCCCTCTGCTACAGAGACCTGTGAAGCACCAACAACCCCACTGCTGCTATCTGCATGTGCACACAGCTGACATTTTTCTCTTAACCTGCTTCAGACACTTCAGATCCCCTCCAGTTTTTCCCTCCAGATATTTCTGCTCTTAGTGGGGGCTGTTGTGAAGCCTTTCCATCAGCTCTCTTACATTCCTTCTAAAGATCTTCCTTCTCAGTTTCCAAGCTGCATTACACAGCCTTAGATCACCTTCAGGTCACCTTCCATGCAGAGAAAATTTTACCTGGTGTCTTCCTCTAGACCCTGACTCCTCCTGAACAACCCTTACACCCTGGCCAGGCTGCAGCTGTGCTCTCATCCATCCTGCCTCAGCTGCCAGGAACATTCTGCCTACCCTCAACCCTCCCAACACACTTCCAAGTCCAGCTTCTGAAATGCCCAAATTTCTGCAATGACCAGACATTCCTGTGGAGCTTTGGGAAAACCCATAAAGTGAATTTCATACAGAAGAAAATATCTTGCTGTCTGTACGAAGGCTGCAAATTTGTTTTTCACAGTCTTCCCTCTAAACTGCAGAGCTTTTGCAAAATGCTGCTGCTGTCCAATGTTTTTCTTCCTCCATGCCATTTTTACAGGCACACAGTGAACACCATTTAATTAACAGCAAATTTGTGACACAACTGCTGTTGAGCTGCTTCTGAGAAAGGGAAGCCCATTCATCCAAAAGGCATTCTATATGCAGCATTAATTAGGCACCCTTGTCTTCATTTCTGGCAATCCAGCATTGTATAGATTTTTGCTTCATCTCTGTTCACAGGGTCTAATTATTTCCAGCACAGAAGACTTAGGGTGGATTGCAATGGAAATCAATAATGGAACATGTGTGATAGGAACATTAGTTTTCTCCTCCTCCTCCTTGGGGATAAAGTGGGATCAGTGGGGACTCAGCCAAGAAAAAAAAAAACAAACCCAACAAAAAACCCTCTGGGAGATTTGCTGCTGTTGAGTATATAAATACCCTTGTTTACACAACTCACTCTGGCATTATAAGACATTCTCATCTCTTCAGCACTTGCCATGGTAGATGTATAGTACTCCCAGTAATTTGCTTTCAAAACAATCATCGATTATTTTAATTTATTTTGACTGAGCCATAAATAAAAATACAGTTTCTTCAGATGCAAAATACTTGCAGTCTCAGGGCGTTCCACACTTGACCACATCACACAAAAATCAACCTTCAGGTCAAAAAGTGCTGCACCCAGAGCTGCCTGGGGCACATCAGCTGGGTGTTTAATACAGCCACTAACTTGAGCGAGGGCAGAGCTCACATCCACGTGGAGGAAAACTTCCTGGCACCAGGGTTTCTGAAACACTGGAACCAATGTGCCATGAGCAGCCTGTTCTCCCAGCACACCCTCATGTATTACCCAGGTAGATGGGTTCCATCATGGTTAGGAGAGGGACTGGGCATTCCACACACAAAACTGACTCTGCTTGGATGTGAAATAGAAACCTAACCTAAACTGTCTCAAAATTAGGCACTGAGAAAACGAAAAATGCAAAATTAATGACCAGCTTAGTGCTCCTAAGTGACTTATCCAGCCTCACCCAGTTTCTTTATGGCAGAAACAAGAACAAAATCCAGTTTTCTATAGTTTCACACCCAGGATTTATACAGAAAAATATGTTCTCAATATAGACAGCATTCAGCTGCCAAATTCTGATACAGCATTGTACTGAATGCTGCTTGTGATACATAATTTTTAGAACTTCATGACTTGATCAAATTTATTTGCATTCCCGGGTACTGGCAAAGAGGTTTCTTGTTAATGCCAGTAGCTGCTTTCAGACCAGAAAGCTCTTCTGCTGCATTTCTTGCTCCAAAATATGAGAGCAGCAGAGTTCCTGCAAGATTAAAAAAAACCTCTCAAATGCATTTTTCCTAGTGACAGAAAGATTGCAGCCAACATTTTCTTACATAAAAAAATCAGCCTTGCTCACCATACCTAGCACAGGAAATTTTGGGCTGAGCAGTTATATTTGGGTGAAGTTACAAGTGGCTGAAAAGCTTGGTTTTATAGTGGAACCTGTTGGGAAATTGCTAATATTTCTTTCTCCAACATCAAGGTGGGTTTTGGAGGCGAGGACATGACATTCACTGAATTCCAGAGGATGGATACTGGTTACAGCGTCAGACAAGACCAAATATATCTAAATAAGAGGGCATCAACAGCCCTACTGAAATCAGTGATATTGTTCACATGCACATACTTGGTATATTGCTAGACTGTGCCCTAAAAATCTACAGAGTTTGTAAAAGCCCAAATTTTATTCCAGGCCTGATTTTGTTGGACATGAGCCAGTTGTGCTGAGACAAAGGACACATTAACCAGAGCATTAGGAACAATTCCTGTGGCAATGGATGTGTGAAATGCACAAGCTAACCACGTTTTCCCACCTCTGAGATGCCACCAAGGTGCTCCCACTCACTTTTGAGGTGCCACCCAGCTTGGGCCCAGGAAAGCTGCTGTGGGATTGATGCTCCAAGTTTTAGCTTTCATATTTTTCAGATTTTGTACTGCATTAGTGTATAATTCTGAAATTCATCTGAAGTGTTAGCAAGTTCTCCTCACAGTTTAGTCAGAAAAAACAATCCTTTTCCAGCCTGAGAACCAAGGACACCACTGCAGCTTCAGGCCCAAAAAGTAAAAAAAACCAACAAATTGAGGAGAACAAACTGAGAGGATGGGACTGCATAACCTGAAGCTGTAACTGGACAATTAACCCCATTATGGAAATGGACCAAAATTTATAAAAGTGTAAAAACTCATGACCCATTGTCCATCTTGGGCAGAGCCACGGCCGGGCTCTTATACTGCCCAAGGTGCATCCATTGAAGGCTTTTTTAATAAATACCTGCTTTATTTTTTAACTCTGTCTAGCCTCTGTTCCAGGCAGCCTCTTCAGGCATCAGGATGGCCACTGCTCCCTCACACCCACGCTCCAAGGATCTCACTACAAACACATTTAGCCCACACGGCACAGAGCAGATCCAGGCAAGGCCCATTTTCCCCTCATGGCGGGCTGAGGGGCGCCAGCAGCGGCCATGGAAATTCCCTCACTTCCAGAGGGGAAAGGGAGTGCCAGAAAACACAGAGATCACCCTTTTGCTGCAGCACATGCCTTAATTCCCTCCTTACCTACCTGATGGTGGCTGGGGATGAGGAAAAGCAAGGTGAAAACCAAGGTGAGCAGCAGCAGTTTGAGAGGCAGCTCTGCCCCCACAGAGCCACGGAGCCCCTCAGGGCAAACGGGCAAAGGAAAGGGGACAAACTACCAGAGAAATGCTCTCAGCTGAGATTAACCTACCAAAAAATTCAAACTAAACACTGCACAACAGCATAATCAATCATTTTGCCTGTTGCAACTCATCCTCTCTCTAATATAGTCATTTCTGCCACCTTTTTTATCTTGGCTTGAGTTACCCAATCTCACCTGACAGCGTCCTTCAGTAATAATTATAACACTGACATTTAATTCAGCATTTTATTATGCAGCTGTAGCATAACTGAATAGCTTGCATTCTTGTTTGAGGTCTTAGAATTTATCTAAGAAAAATGCTTTCAATAGAGAAAATAAGAGCTAAAACAGACAAAAAAAAAGGATAAAGAAAAAAAACCCATCAAACCATTAAAGAGCAAAAGAAGAGGGAAATACTCAGAGCGCAAAGCTCCTATCTTTTGTTTCATTTATGTAAATGCCCATCTGGAAGTCAGTGATAGATCTCAGTCACAGCAATGCTTGAAAAACCCTGTCCTGTCTGGTGAAATTCCTGGCTGCTTCCCAAGCTCCTATGATTAAGGGTTTGGGAGGGAGACAACTTGCTAGAATCTTGACATACCTGAAGTTAACCTTCTAGACTGGCCAGCAGACCTTGGCACACCCTAGAAAATAATGAGGAAACAGTCTTCCAGAGACTTGAACTTGTATCTCTAGAGGCCAAGCAACCTCCTAACTCACAGTCGCGTTTGTGTGCTTGTTCTAGTCCCCATGCACACAGAATCTTCACTCCTAGCTGTACAGCAGCAGCAAACATATTTATTCCTGTGAAGTGGAATAAATGCACACACTTGCTCTCAAAAAGAAACAACTTCAGGAAGTGGACTCTCCCTACAATATCAAGTGCCTCCAAAAAGAATTGTATTAAACACATCACTCTAAATCCTTGATAGAGACACAGTTGTGATAAATTCAGAACATCTATTTTGTGGTGTTCTCTGATCACTTTCTGTTTATCCACTCCATGTGCAATTATCAAAATGCATCAATTTAACTGAGTGTTGTAACCTACCCAGGTTTTACTGCATTAGATCTGACCATGTACATGCTGTACCAATACAAAATCATCTTATTAACAACAAAGTTTGGTCCTGGATCCAATCTGAGAAAAAGTCAAAACTATGCTGTTGATCCACATGTGTTTCCAGATCCATAATCTTGTTTAAGATTGTCTCCTTAATCACATCAGGGCAAAAGGATTTTTCTAGAAGCTTTGTAATAACCTACAAAGTGTTTATGTCATTATAGTCTTGTGTATTGCAAACCTCTGTACCCTAACATTAAGCTTTTTGTCTAGAATGTCTGTAAATAACAACAGGCATGAATCTAAATTACTTCTTCGAGAATCTTTACTTATTAATTCCTTTGATTGTGCTTACCAGGTTGTTGATAATTACTGCAGGCTACAGGAGGAAAGAAAGAATAAAAATCACTTAGTCTACAGCATCAGCTGTTACACATTTCAGAAACAACTCCCTTCTAACCTGCTTTAAACCAGAGCAGCAGGCAAGGAACAAATCACTTTTCTCCACACAGAGAACCACTGTTTATTTTCAGCGCAAAATCTAGAGGTGGGGCTTGGCTTGATTTTTAAATTTATTCAAATTGTCATAAAGTTTAGATGCTGACAAAGCTGTGAACAGAAAAAGAGATCAAGTGGTTGGGGTATTTTTGGTAAGACCGAGGGCGCTATTAAAGAAACCAACTAACTGAGGAGCTGCTTGCTGTAAAGTAGCTCACAAGCTCTTAGTTAATATGTATTTGAATCAATTTTTCAAGCTTAGTCAACTTATTAGGTAAGCAGCATACTTTAGGGAGAAATAATTAAGCCAAAAGCAAAAAGAATGAGAGTAGGAACAAACAAGTAGATGCAATTAAAAAGTTAAAACATTGACATCCTTTCCTAATAGCTTTCCTCTGGAGTGAAAGCTGCACGTCCGTGCCTGAAATGATTTATGCCATGATTCACACTGCCCATCACTCACCTTTTACTATCCCTTCATGAAAAATGCTACATCACTCTTTTAGGGAAAGGCAGCTCCCTAGGAGTGTTAAATCTCAGCATCCAAAACAGCGCTGTAATGAGATGAGCTGGGATCGGCAGCCTCTGGAAGGGATCGCAGCTCTCAGGGCAACTCCAGAGCAGAGGGGAGAGACACAGAAAACAGACAAAGCCTGGCAAAGGAAGTGCCCCTGTGGGTTTCCACACTGCACCTCTGCTTGTGAACCACTTCAGAAAAGCAAAGGGCAGGGCAATGTTGGCAAACTTGGCAAAAACTTTCCCTACCCAATACGTCCCTGTTGCCTCCTTTTTTGCCCTTCTCGTTGGGTAGAGAGATAATGGCTGGGCTTCCTTTGGAATGAAAGAGACTGCTTTTTTAAAAGGCTATTCTAGCTTGACCAGCTTGAAAAGATGCAGATTGCTTTCCCAAAAGCTTCTACCTGTGGCCTGGTTTGAATTAGTTTCCATCATTACCGTTAGCAATTCCCAGCCTTCTGTTGCATGGCAGCTTTCTCACAGATGATTAGGAGCACTGCTGTGGTATAAAAGAGTTTGGAAGAAAAAGTACTTGAGCCTTGCCAGTTGGTAAATTCTGTTAAATTATCAAGGTTGATAAAGGAAAATATATAAAAATTTAATTTGCAATTAGAGCATAAAACTAATTCAGATTTCTAAATTAATAAGAAACCAAAGCATTACCTTTTCAAGATCAGTTTCCTGCCAGTGTTTCTTTCTCACTTTTGGAGGCAAAGAAGAATTTAATGCTCTGTGCTTTATTTCACTATTGTAATGCTGAAAAATGCTGCCATCAACAGAATTAATGGAAACTCTTGTGGGAAGAAAGTTACATAAATAAATAGTTTCTTCACAGTTAGGACTAAGAGGCAAAGTCAGCAGCTGTGAATCGTGTTCTTCCTCTGGTGATCTCTGTAACCAGGTGTATGTGTAGGAGAGAGAAATGGATTTTGGCTTAGAAATTCCCTAGTCCCACAATCCCAAGCAGCTGCAGCCCCACAAGGGTGTGCTGAGTCTGCCCCACAGGGTAGGAAGCTTTCTCCACTAAAAGCAGCCATTCCACTTTTCCAGAACATCTCAAGAGAAGAATTTTTCAAGCTGTTAATTCTACTCTCATCTTCTGTACAGAGTTACAGACACATGTGCTGAAAGCATCACCTCGTCCACCTTGGGCTGAGGAAGGTACACAGCCAGCACAGATTTGTATAATTTCTCCTTGAAAAGTAGCTTCTACAACAGCTCTAGGTGGCTTTTTCTGGGGCTGAGGCTTCAAAAAGCATTTTGTAAAACACAACCCTCATCACTGTGAGTGCAAATAGCAAAAAAATTTCCCTTAATTTTTCACTCCGGAATATGGAGAAAGTTTCCCTCTCCCTTTTGTCTTAAGATCTTTATATATCAGATGGTTGTTACTAATATTGTCTTAACTTAGGCAGTTTTCCAGAGGCTTTTTAGAAGTCATAACCAGGCATGGATACAGCAAGTCAACTCAGACCTCACCAGCCCTAATTTGGAGTAATTACCCAACATTACAGACAGCATCCCTCTTCACACATTCCAGAATTCATTTCCTTAGTTTGCAACAGCAGTGTACTGTAGACCTTGTTACCTGTTTTTCCTCTTAACGGTATTGCCTACCTTGAATTTGTGTATCTAAATTCTTTTCCCTAAATATATCATGTGGCACTTCACTTAATTCAAGTTCATCTTGCTGATTTCAATCCATCTCTGCAATTTGCCAAGTTTATTTTGAATTCTGATCTGATACAGAAAAGCATTTTCAGATTCTCACAGCTTGGTGTCATCTGCATACTTTATAAGCTACTCTGTATTCCATCCTCCTCACTGCTAACGAAAACACTGAACAGAACTGATTTCCTAAGCAAATTCCCAAACTGAAATGCAGCCTGTGGAGTTCAACCAAGAAGTTTCTGGCCCAAGCCACTACACTGGTTTGTATTAAAACCCACCCTTTAGAAAGGAACACAATACATTTTAAAACCCTAAATATAGGAAAAGCCACCATTTCCTCTGCTAAATTGTTGTGATAGTTAATTATCCTGGTTTATTTTGTAGAATTTTACTTTAAAATCAGGCCAGCTGCATATTAAACTCTAATTACTACACCAGAGAAAATATCCATAGAAAACACTGACTTAAGAGAATTATAGCCTGACTCTTCCATATTCTGCCATGTCATTCCTCAGAATTCCTGGAAGAAATCCTGTGAAGATTAATCCATGGATTAGTCTTGACAAGCAGTATGAGTTAAGGATTTCTGAATATTTGGTGAGAGAATCAAGTCATATTCCTGTTTATTTCTGGCTCTGCTATGGAATTATGTACAATCACTCACAGAAAATTATTACCCTCTTGGGCAAAGCCAAGCCCTTGGAGACCATGGAATTTCTACAATGTTTGCTACACAATATTTGGTGTATTTGGCAAACTCTCTTCCCATCTTTCCTCCCCATTCGCTGTCCATAGGCATTACAGGGAAGAAAGTAGAAAGCAAAGCTCTTCAAAACTGGAAAACCAGACCCACATAACTTTACGAAAACTACAAAAAGGTCTCAGAATTTCCTTCAACTTCCAGCATGCACAGAGAAAAAGAAGTTGGAACAGAAGAAACAGGGACACTATTTTGGGGGAACACTTCCAGAGGGGGAAAAAAGCTGAAGATATATTCCAAGTGTTGTTACTTAGAGATTTACATTTTGACAAAGCCCTGAAAATGTTCCTTGTAGTGCACATTGGCCACAAAGAACAATCTTCATGGTTCACTCTGCCAGCTTCTACATATTTCTTTACCTCTTCCGAGACCCAAAAATTATAACATGGAAATACTTAAGTAAGGTAGTTCTAGCCTTTATAAAGGTGCATTAAAGAGCCCTGACAGAAGAGTTTGGAATAATAAAAACACTTACATAGTAAAATGACTGCTGGTACTCATGAGTTTCTCTGACACATATGGGAGCCTTATAGGCAAGTTGCAGTAGTTTTCTGAAAGGAATTATCTGAAAGGTGTCTTCATTCTGTTTAAATTGTAATGTTTTTCATGACTTAGTGATATCTACAAAACAAACCCCTGAAGACTCAAAGTCATGCAAGCTACAAAGTTTCAATTCAAAGCATATTTGGAATAAAACACCTTTTCCAGAGTCATATCCAAATTAAAACGATGGGATTCCAGATTTCAGTTTTTACCCTTTGTTCACCCTCTGCTGCCATTTACAGACCTCAGATTCATGTTCCAAAGTCATTCTAAATCTCAGGATTGTCCCAACAAACTCAGTGTTCTGCTGTGCCATGGATTTAGTCTATTAAGCAGCTGGCTGCTGTCAGTCAAGAATCAGAGAGCATCCAGAGCTGGAACCCACCAGGACCATGGAGTGAACCCCTGGCCATGCCCAGGACACCCCAACAATCCCAGCCTGTTCCTGATATCGTGGTCCAGATGCTCCTGGAGCTCTGGCAGCTGTGGGGCTGTGATCATTCCCTGGGGAGCCTGTCCAGTGCCTGACCACCCATCCCTTCCCAACATGCAGCCTAAACCTTCCCTGGCAGAACTTCCTAAACCTCCTGGGACACACCACCACACTGTACCAAGACTTTCCAACCCTCCAGGACCCTTTTGCTTGGTGATGTTGTCTCTGCTGAACATCTGAACTTCTGCAATGGTGTTTATGAAAACCACAGAACTGCGCCCCCAACTGAGAAGCTACAGCAGCATTAACGTCAAGGGCTGGCATTTATCTTGCTTCCAAAAATTAGTCTTCATTCCCTTCACACTGGCCTATAGTGAGGGATAGAGATCAGTCTCAACAAATACAGACTTTTAGAGCAAAATACAGTCCTGCTTCCAGAGCAGGAAAGAGAGGGACAAAATGGCTGAGACTTCAAGTCATCATTCCCATAGAAAGAAATGTAGAGCGCATTTATAAACAGATTTGTGGTTTTCTCATATTCTGTGTGAGACTCAAAAAAGCTGAGAACACCTCAGTTTCATTTTGCCATGACAACTTTGTTTCCCACTGTGTGTGCATCACATGCCTGTTTATAAAAGAGAAAAAGCCCATATTCCTACACTGTGGCCTGGAGACAAATGCTAGTCCACAGAAAGTGAAGGACCTTTGAGAATCTGACCAAATACTACCAAAGCCAAGCCCTTAGAGACCATGGAGTTTCTAGAATGCTTGCTACACAATATTTGGTGTATTTGGCAAACTCTCTTCCCATCTTTGCTCCCCATTAGCTGTCCATAGACATTACAGGGAAGAAAGTAGAAAGCAAAGCTCTTCAAAACTGGAAAACAACCTTAGAGAGGCCCAGATCCACATAACTTTATGCAAACTACAGACAGGTCTCAGAATTTCCTTCAACTTCCAGCATGCACAGAGAAAAAGAAGTTGCAATAGAAGAAATAGAGATGGTTAGTTGGAATAGAAGAGACTACCAAAATCTCAGAGATTAACATGTCTAAAGTAATTTTTCTACACATTTAACATTAGTGCTTCATTTAAAATGCCAGAGAGCTATGAATGAGGAGAGGGGTGCCTGCCTACTTTTGACATGAGAGAGAGCAGACTCACAGGAAATGTTGTTATCATGCCATCTATTTTGTAAAAAGCTGATGGTGTCTGAGAGGAAGTGGTGGATGAACTGGGGCACTGCAGCTTGTACCAATCACCCAGCAAAGCCTCACAGACAGACCTGCAAGATTTGGTTCTGATGAGGCACGGGCATGAAGCACAACTCAAATTAGAGTTTCCCTGTGAGAGTAAGCACATCTGCATTGCTGCATTGTCTCTGCCAAGGCAGTGGCTATTTAGTGACCAGGATCTGGCATGCTGGGATGGAAGGGTGCCAACAGCTGCTGCAGAGATGCAATCTCTGGATGAAATGTTGGGATACTCACTGAGTACCTGCACAGGGGATGACTAAGCTGTGAACTGTCCAGCAGTACCTCTGTGTGACACCAGCTTAATTTCACCAAAAAGACCATTCAAGTTGTTTGTTGGGGTTTTTCTTCTCTTTAAGTACAAGCTCCAGTTCCTCTAAACTCAAAACATCAGAATATTTTGTACAACTAAAAATAACCCTTTTGTACTAACTAAAACCCAGCAACCTGAAAGCCAATCCTTAATCAGCTTTACCAAAACAGCTGATCAAGTGTAGCTGCACATGGCTCTCTCACACATTCTGATTTTAACATCTGTATAATACCATTTACATTTGACAAATATACACTGCAGACCAACCCCCCATCATGCCTCACAGAGCTCACTATTGCTGCAAATTTAAGAACCACTAGGAAGTCAAGAGTGCAACAGAACTCCATAGTCTATTTGTCATAGGAAAAACAATCATCAATATGGTAATTGCAGAAGTGCAAAATGCACTTTAAAGACCAATGCTGGTAATTTTTTATTCCATGGAGTAGAAAAACTAATGAGGCACATCTTAAATTAGTTTAGGGTAATCCTAAAAGCAGTAAATAATGCTTACTATGTAAGTAGTTTAAAGCAGATTGCTTAAAGAGAAAAACTGACAAGATTCCACTCTAATGTTACAGATGCAGAAACAGAGGAATTTAAATCACCATTAAATGGACTATTTTTATTATCATCAATTACTCAAATTTGGCAAAATAATTCACATCACATTAACTCCTATTTTAATATGATCTATTTCCTATTTTTTTTTTAAACCTATGGCCTTGGGTTTGTTTTTTTTAAAGTCACAAATAACAAGGTCTACTTCAGAGTTTTAGGGAGCCACTCCATAAAGCTGTAGTCATCTAAAAGGAGCCTTGTCTGCTCCCTGCCATGTGGAGTTAAAAAGGCAGCAATCTCAGCATGAACAGCTTAAGCTCTGTATCCTGAAGAGGCAACAGCAGAGATAAAAATCTCCAGAGAGCTGAAGCAGAGTCTGGGGCAGTCCTTGGAGCACCAGAGTTCTCCTGCTGAGCTCCCAAAGTGCAGGGAGACAGCACCTGAGCTCTCCCTGGAATTCATAACACCACAAAGGACACCTTGAACTCCTTCTTCCACAGGCCACATGTCACAGACATGTTTTATGAAAAATCCTTTTGCTAGGATTGTTTCTCCTGAGAAGCTGAGAGGCCTCAGAAATGAAATGTAAACAATGGTTATCTGCTGCTTTGATTGGAATGGAATGCAGCTTTGATTGGTCTCATGTGGTTGTTTTTAATTAATGGCCAATCACAGTCCAGCTGGCTCAGACTCTCTGGTCTGTCACAAGATTTTATTATCATTCTATTCCTTTCCTTGCTAGCCTTCTGATATAATCCTTTCTTCTAGTCTTTTAGTATAGTTTTAGTACATCACTTTCTTTTAATATAATACATATCATAAAATAATAAGTCAGCCTTCTGAAACATGGAGGCAACATTCTCATCTCTTCCCTTGTCCTGGGACCCCTGTGAACACCACCACAGCCACACCAAAACATAAAAAGGAACATCCAGAGCAACTCCAGGGTTCAGTTCTGCAAAATTACATGTCTTGGACAAAGAACCAATTCCTGTGGTGCTGTGCTGCCACACAGCCACGCCTTTAACGTGCAGCACCTGCCCCAGAACTGGCTCCTCCCCAGGTCTGCTCCAACACTCATTTTTATCCACCACAATCATTTACTAATGATCTTTAAGGTCTCCTCCAACCCTAACCTTTCTCTGACTCTCTGATTCCAGCTCCAAAGTGGCCAGCAAGAGGCACATTTTCAAAGGGCTGTTTGAGATTTCTCCACATCCCAACATATTATTTTCCTTTGCATGTAACCAGGATAGAGTTTAGCAGTGCTCACACTTGAATCCTCCCAGCCAGGTGTTAAAGTTAACGTAATCAATAGAAATCCTTTCCTCATTTAATGAGGCTTGTACAGAGAATTGCTTAGAAGAAAAAAAAATACCATTAAAGTTCATGGGAATTTGGACTGACTTAGTATTTCAGCATATAGCTCTGTGCAAACAGTTGCTTAATGTGCTTGGTTCTCCCTCTGTAAATGCCACTGATCAGCTCTGTGTGTCCTCCAGCAGGGAAAAAGGAAACAATACCCCATGTCCTATCTCATGAAATAGCTGCACTTCCAGTAATAAAATAGGGATTTATAGAAACATCTACTTTAAACTGTTTTTAAGGCTTCTGAAATACATCTGGTCTGGTTTATTCTACTCCTGCAAACCTGTACAAATAAATGCACTCTGGATGTTAAGGCTTTACAAGTAAGAAAATGCAGAAGGCAGCTGTACCAAAATATGTCAGTCTGTTAAACCACACCAAAAATCTCTCTTAAAAATCATAAATAAAGCAGATATTATGTTTGTACATGTGTATAAAACAGCAGAGCTTTATAATGCTCGATTTAATACTTAATCCTGCACATATAACAAGCAGAATAGAGGTATTTGGGCTCTTTCTACAAATGCCAGTGTTCCAAATAAGAGCAAATATGGAATAACATGGATAATTGAGGGGGATACAGAAATGGAGCATCACTATGCTGCTTTAAAACATGCTCCTGAATTGTGCTTTAAGTTCTGGCTGTGAAGAAGTCAAAAGCTCAAATTACATGCCTAACTTCATGCACAGAATTAGCCCCACAAAGCAGAGCTGGACATCAAACTACCCCAATTTATTTTGGTGTCAGCAGGATTAATTACATCCTTCAGCTTTACTACTGCCACTTGTGCAGAGAGCAGCTGATACCAACCCCAACCCCCAAGAGCCCCCATTCCCAGCTCCCTCCTATCCACTGAGGATATTCCAGGTGTTGTCCAAGTTGTACACGGTGAAGAAAAAAAAAAGAGACATTTTATGAACCTGGAAAATCATTCCTCTTGCCCTTGTTATTGTGTGTGTTTATATATTAGCAGAGCTTGCTATTGCAGCTGGCCTTCATATTTCTATATAATAAAGTAGAATATTGAGAACAAGTATCTGTGTAATTAGCACATCAATCATGTCACTCTTTAATATAAACCAAGTATTAATTCACATCTCTACAGATCCCCTCACCATAACTAGCACAAATTATTAATTACCTAACCACAAGCCAAGGGAAAAAAAAAAAGAAAAAAAAAAGAAAAAAGCAGGAAACCACTGGAGGTACAGAAATTCCAGCAGTTCCAGCTCGGGGAGCACCCACAGGAGTCCCCCACCAACCCAGGTGGGGCAGGCAATTTGCCTAGCATTTCTCAGACTTAAAAACTGAAATCTCTGTTCATATCCACACTGCACACAAACTGCATTTTCATTTTTCATAATACTTATAGCCAGAGATAGCAAGAGAAGATCACCCTTCCAGTTTTTCCCTTACACTATGTAGTGACCTTGTTAAGAGGCCACAAGAGCCTCAAGAGATTATTACAGAACTGAAAAGTGGATCCCATGCTGAGACATATCCCTCTGAACAATACAGCACAGATATCTCTCCCCTAAGGGACATTACAATTTTAAATGTCATTTTCTTACTTTTGTTTCTGAAAAGAACCATCTTCCTTTTTCTGTACCCATTACAGCAAATCAAAATTTGATTTTCAAGGAAATTGAGGAGCCAGCTCATGAGGAACCATGCAACTTTTCCCCCTGGATGAAAGTATGATCAACTCAGCCAATGTCTCCGTCACATGGTAGTGACATAGCTCATCTAGAGGATTCCAAAAAGTTTATTGACCATTTTTTTCTGTGTTTTTGCAATAGCTTTCTATTCCATTCAACTTTTAACTCTAAATAAAACCCTTCCTAAAATTTTCCCCAGGTTTTCAGCTCTTGGAAAATTTTATGCCTACATCTAACTCAAAGGACACACTGGACATGTCTCTTTTTTTTTTTTTTATACCTGCTACCATCCCCTGGTAACTAAGTAATGGAAGCACATTTTTTTTTCTTCACAAAATACATTGTAAACCAGACCAAAAATCCAGAGCCATGAAGTCAGCTATAGAGCAAAATAAATGGAACAATTCTAACAAAAGCAACAGCATAAACACATCTTTGAGGGAAGGAAGGTGCAATCATTTCTATTGATTTAGCCAGCACGATTTAGCCTAATATTCTTCCAAAACCTACTGATACTAGGAAGATGGCAAGTGGTAAAACTCTTCCCTTTGAAGCATTTATCTGCAATGGCCATTAAAGCTCAGTGGCTCTGAGTCCACAGGCACAGAATCCTTCCCCTTCCCTTCCATGTGCCATGGCAGAAGCCTAGGGCTGGCTGTGGCCCTGGCACGTGCAGGTGAATTTGGGACTCCAGGACTCCTCCAAGGTTTGGTTCACTCCACAGGGGAAAGCTAGGACCATTTTTACCATTTTGTTCCATCACCCTTGATGTTTAATTAAGCAGTCACTTCTCAGCTTGAGAGATGCTGAAGCCATCCTGGAGTTCAAAGCAAGTGATTCCAGCTTGTCTGAGCTTCCTGCTCCTTGTGCCATTTCCCAAACCCAAACAGAACAAATGAGTGCAGCTGAGCACACTGAGCACTTCCAGGGGCTCTGGAGACATCAGCCATTCCTGCTGGCTCTCTGGGCTTAACTCAGCCTTCCACAGCCCTACCTGGCACACACAAGGAGGAGCAGGAATACAGGAGCAGAAACAGTGGGAAAAGGATTGGCTTAAAGGATCCTTATCTGCCATTGTACAGGGAAAAATAGTATTGATTAGCATTCATCAGGAATGTGCCCTGGATCAAACATCCCTGCCAGTCAGAAGCAGCTGCAGGGCAGCTCCCAAGCCAGTGAAATCCAAGGGAGCTGCCTGAGGATAAGCAGAGGTGCCCACAGCAGGAGGGGCACCAGGAGAACAGGTGGCATTTGTGAGGGCACAGGAGAGAGAAACTGTGACTGTGTGGAGAGAGAAAAAGGAGCCAGGGAGGGAAAGGATGAGGTGGAGCAGCAAGTTGTCACTGTAATGAGACCCCAAGGCTGTGAGCCCGGGGGCTGCAGCTCACAGACACCACAAATTCTCACTGGGCACAAAGGATGGGCTGTAAGGACCTGGCAGGGCTCATCCCTGTCTTTGCAGGTGTTGAGGCTGCCAGAGGTGCCTTCACCAGCCTCCTGAAGGAAGTGTCCAAACCCAAATCAGTAATGCAGGATGAGGCACAAAGAAGGCCCCGCCACAGAAAAAAGGAGCACAGGTAAAGCAGCAGTAGGAAATTCCCTTTGAAAGGGCCAAATCCCACCCAAGCAACAACCCCCCAGGTGCATGAGGCATCACCAGAGGGCAGGATTTGCCTACTAAACTCAGAACTAGACCTACACCTCCCAAAAGCAGAGATGGGTAACACCCAGCTTGCTCACCTACCCCACAGTGAATAGGCAGGGACAGAGGAGAGGCCAGAAGGGAGTGAACCCGAGATGAGCCTGTGCTACCATTGCTGTTGTTAACACACCTCTAGCTCAGTAACTTCTGTCTATTGCTCTTCATTTCTCTCCTCCCTGAGGGCTTCTAGATCAGGCTTCCCCAGAAAGAGTGAAGCAGAAATACATAACATACATAACACATATCAATTTCCAAAATATTTGTACTTTTTATCCTTTTCAGATGTGCAAAGAAATCAGTAGTGAAATATTTTATACTTTTACCTCAGTTTGGTTGTTAGGGATTCTAAAAAGCCTCCTAATGCAATTTTGCAAGCCAAGTCTTTTCTGCTGTTTGCCTTCAAATTATCAAATGATAAACGATCAAATGATGAAGGGGTTGGTTGGTTTACAATTCCCTTTGAAGTGAAAAAGCCCAGCATAAAGAACCCTATGAATAACAAATGTTGCTGTTTCCCTCTGCCATTTTAGGGCGTGGATAGCACATTTTTCACATTTTCCCATGTCCCAGTGGCTAAGCCTGGAAGAAACACTGGAGAGCAAGGGTTTTCTGCACCATAGCACAAAGGGTGAGAGAATAAGAGTGGTAAAACATTCTTTTTGCAATGACTCCATGATGCAGAAGTGGCAGCTACAACACACACACCGGGGCAGAGAAGACAAAGCACATTTCAAATCCAGAATGAAATCTGTGTGCAATCAATGCAGAAAGAACACACTGACAGACGCCCAAGCACAGAGTCTCTGTAAGATAAGGAATGTGAATAGGGCATTTTTTCAAATAAACAAAACCAGGACAGCTTTTTTTTTCTTTTTTTTTTTTTAATAAAGAAGTGAGGAAAAGGCAGGCCTAACAGAAAAACATAGGAAAGATGGAATTGTGTTTCACAGCAATTGACACAGGTGAAAAATGAGCCCAGGAGGGAAAGATCTCAGAATGGGAGATGCAACAGGGCTCTGTCTGCTCTGCTCTGACACTGCTCTAGCAGCTCTAAACTCTGATTAAATTACCAGGTATGTATATGCATACATACACACCATACACACACAAGGAACAATCGATATTCTAGCAAGCCTTGCCTGAATTCAGGCAAAACACAGCACCACTGCTCAGTTCAGCCATCAACAACAACCTCAGCAATCCCAGAGAGCTGCCCTCCTCTTGTCTCAGCTCTACACTTGTTCTGACATGTCCTTCAGGGAAAAGAAGTAAAAAATGTTAGTTGTGCACCAAGTGCAGGTTGTTAGAATCTCATCATTCTAAACACATGGACACTCTTAAAACTGACATGTTTCTGCCAGAGAAAAAGAGATAGAAATGTGAAGTTTTGGATTCTGCAAGGAATTCTTTTTTTTTAGCTAGGTGCATACACATATTTGGGTCATTTCCAGTCCCTGAAAGGCTTCTTGGGCATTTTTCCTCATTATTTATTGATTCCTGACACCTGATCACTGACACACTTAAGGCAGAGCTTGACAAAGATGTCACAGAGATCCTGACACACAAACTCCCTCAATACTACCTTAGAGGAAGCATTTGACTGCACATGAGATGCTGGGAGAGTATTCCCTGCAGGCTGGGGATGAGGAAGAGGAGGCAGGTTTTATAATCACACAGAACAGTGGCACAGAACTCTGCAGGGCAAGAAATCTGCTGTGTAAAGAAGTAAAAAATGTTAGTTGTGCCCATAGTGCAGGTTGTTAGAATCTCATTCTAAACACATGGACACTCTTGAAACTGACATGTTTCTGCCAGAGAAAAAGAGATAGAAATGTGAAGTTTGGGATTCTGCAAGGAATTCTTTTTTTTTAGCTAGGTGCGTACACATAATTGGGTCATTTCCAGTCCCTGAAAGGCTTCCTGGGCATTTTTCCTCATTATTTATTGATTCCTGACACCTGATCACTGACACACTTAAGGCAGAGCTTGACAAAAGTGCCACAAAGATCCTGGCACACAAACTCCCTCAATGCTGCTTAGAGGAACACAGAACAGTGGCACAGAAATCTGCAGGGCAAGAACCCTGCTGTGTCCCTGACTGGAGAACATCCTTGTATCTCACACCAGTTAGACCCAGTTCCTTCCTCACAATGCTTGGAGATTTCCAGTGCCAGGCTTCTTGCAACTGGCTATGGCAGAAGAGAACAGACACTCCCAACAGCACTTCCAATTTCTTGTTCATCTGTAAACTTTTAAAAAAATTCAATGGCAAGTAGGACAAGAAACATTTAACATAGAGAAATTGGTGTTTTCAAACCATTCCCCAGTGCCTACAGCTATGGGCTGGTGTCCTAAATATTCAATAAATATATAAAAAACCTCAAATGCTTAATTTCCAATAAACTTATTTCTCAGTTTAACACAGTAAATTTTCATTAATTTCTTCCCCTAGGTTAATAGGAAACAAATTACATATCTGAAAATGTTAATGGAATTTCTCTACACTTTCTCTCTTATGTACTTACACCTGCAAATATTTAAATATTATAAAAATATAGAAGTAGGGCAAGACAATGGACAATTTATTCTATTGTAAGCACAGTACTGCACTGGATGGATTGAAAACATGAGAGGGAAAAAAAAAATTCTCTATCTGAAAGACCTGGCTGCAACAGTTTGTTCTGTCCTTAACAGAATCCTCAGAGTAATGAAAGCATCAGATGGTGTCCTGCAGCACCAGGGAACAAATGGGTGGGGATGCAAGGTTCAGTGGAGAGGAACAAGTGGTATCAGGCAGAGAGATCAGGTCAGGAAGACAAGAGAAATGAAGTCTGGGGTGATTCATCTATAGCAAGGTAGGCAGAGAATGTCACTGACAGCAAATCAAGAAGCCCAGCTGACATCCACTGCCATAGAGGGGTAACAATAAAGGACTTCTTCCCATTACACAGGATCTGCTGCTGTTCTCCCAAATTTCAGGATAAACACTACTGAGTCATGGCACCAGCCTTCCAAATCAGCTCTGTGTGTTGGGAGCACACTGTGATGCATTTGGAAATGTTTCTGTTTTGACATATCCACCCACAAGGCCCATTTCTAATAGACAGTTTAAATGAAATACTAACACAACTTTTCCAAATGCACATTGTATTCCTTCCTGACACTGCTCCCAACAGGTAAAAGCTTCCATGGTGATTCCCACAGGGCTGTCAGCAGCAGAACTGCCTCAGCCATTCCCCCAGTCCACCTCTCAAGCGCAAAGTTGAAAATCAAACTCACACTGGTGTCAGGCTTCCAGGAGCATTCTGCTGCCCTGCATGCATCAGTGGCAGAGGATCCAGCAGCACTGCACGTGGCCAGGATGTGGAGTCTCCTGCATGTGGAATTCCCAAGGGAACATCTGGAATTCTGTTGGTGATGGCACCTGCTTTCCCTGGTGTTCCAAGAGGCAGAATTTCCTGTAAGCATCCCTAAGGGGCAGCACAGCTCCACAAAAGTGCAACCCATGTTTTACAGGGATCACACACACCTTTCACTCTGAACCTTCAAGTGTCAGGCAGTTCCTAGAAAGCTACTGCTGTGGTTCCCATAGATAAAGGAAGGTTTGAGAACCTCCACATGTGTCCACACTCAGAGAGGGAAGAGTTTGTAAGTTCAGTGTCAGCCTAGGCTTTCACTGTAAGTGACAATCACTTCATCCATCTGAGCCTCTGTAGGTCAGAGCAAACCTCCTGTATTTGTACAGCCAGAAGTCAGAGATATGGTCAATAAAGCAGGATGAAAAATTACATGGTCCAAGGGTTCTCCTGAGTTCCAGGGGTGGGATCAGCAGGATCAATCCAACTGGCACTGAGTTAGAAGGGCTCTCACAGGCTCAGTCCTGGGGCTGAGGCTGTTCACCATCTTTTAGGAAAGATAATCATATGATTAATATCTAATCTGGAAAAACAGTACTAAGACTAAACTAGAACATGGCTGTAAGTTTTCTCCTAATTAAAATGAGAGTTCTGAAAATCCAGTTCTCACTGCATTGCAAAGCAGAAGCCACTTGACTGGTTTTAGAAGTATTCTGATGCCAGTACTCATAGAAGAACAGCTCCATCAACTCAAGAACTGTTACCTTCCAGAAACACAGAGCTTCTAATAACTTTCTCAGGGTGTACAGTGTGAGGATGACTCCAGTGCTTTCCTGATGGCCCAACTGCGGTCTCCCTTAGGAAACACTTGAGACCATTTCCTCAAACTCACTTAGAGCAACATTTAGAGCAGGACATGGTTATCCCAGCTCCTCACCTTCCGTGGCACCCCATATCCCCTCCTGCTGGTGTACTGTTCATGACTTGCAGCCATTCCCTGTGCAAAAATGGCATTTCTAGCTCACTTAGAAACCACTCCATTGCTCTAAAACATGGGTTTCTTCTTGGCTAATGGTTGCTTGATAGGTGGTTTGTCTTAAATAAAACCTATGTCCCTCCTGCTCCCAGTTTTACTCAGGGTACAAAGCTCTTGGTCCCCCAGACCTCACTGAGGGAGGGTTTCTCCCTGCAAAGTGATGCACAAAGTGCAGAACTGCCCAGCGCTGTTGCTGGATCTGCTCTCTGATGTTTGCACACACAGCCACATTCACTGCTTTCAAAACCAGGACTGGTCCTGTCCAACAACAAAACCAAACCAGACTCAGAAAGCAGAATTCTCCCTGGAGCTTTATTTTCAGTTCTGATACTCTGGTTCCCCCTACAAGCACCCACACTTCAATAGTGAATGAAATGCAGGCAGAACACATTTTACACTTCAAAGAGGTGGGCCTAGAACCTGTTTCCATTTCAAAGAAAAAAGGCACAAGTCAATTGATTGTCACCCCAAATCATTTTTGCTGCTGTAGAAAACAATACTTGAATTTCTATTTCCTTTTTGTATGGTCTGTAAAGAGAATCCATAGAAGAGAAAGGTATTTTAAGAAAGAATGAATTAGCATAGTTTACAAAAGCCAATTAAACTATTGAAAAAACACTCAGCATGCCACATTTTAAAGAAAGTGTATTGATTAATTCAGAGAAAACTACTGGCTTATTTATAGTTAAATTCCCTTTCCCTTATACTGGGATATTTTCTGTCTTTCTTAATAGTGACACATAAATGACATGAGGTTTTTTTCAGATCTAAAATAATATAACTCAAGTAGAACACTGCACTTTTGTGTGGCAGAAAAGCAAAGCATGTATATTCAGAAATTTCACTCATGCAAATGTTAACACTTCTCACTCCAACTTCTTCAAACAAAATTATGGATTAGAGATGCTACAGTCTGTTCCATTAATATTAAAGCTCAGCTAAATTCATCAGACTTTCTGAGCTATCTCAAAATGGTAAATAAAAATTATATTCCATCCTAATGGATATAACCTGCAAGATAGATTTATACAGGACAAACTGCAGGAAAAGAAGGGATGGCATATGGAAACACACCATGCCAGAGGCAGGGATGCCACTCAGTGATTAGGATTAGGAAGACTTTGTGCTGCTTTCAACCACCACCCTCACAAGGTGGCTAAATCTAAATAAAAAAAATCTTTGGACGTAATTTTGTGAATCTTCTCAAATGACTATAAAGAAACACAGGGTGTGAAATTGTGCCCCAGCTCCCACTGACCCCACTGCAATCAGAATTTCCCTCCAATGCATCTGGTTAGGGACTGTGTAGTTCTGATTTTTTAAAACTTTGAATTGAAGCCTAATCCTTTAAGAACCTGATCCATACAGGTGATGATTTTGTTCTTACAAATATTTATTAGCACAAATCTTCCTGCTCACACAGATAATCCCCTCAGGTCCAAAACCAGAAACAAATATGCTGTACTAAGGGGAAAAGAGGGGAAAAGTCTGCAAAAAGGAAGAACAGAGGATGGTCAAAAATACTGACAGAGGCAATGGGAACAGAGCAGAGCCTGGAGAAAACAAAAGAGCAGAACACTCAAGTGCTGAGGGAAGAGATGAAGGCCTGAATCCCTGAAGGACACCTCTGACAGCAGTGAATTCCTGAGACAGCAAACTGTGAGGGGGTGAGTGACATGAAGGGAAGCCAGAAAAGGCAGTGGTTTAAATCTGGGCAAGTCTGAGCACTGGAGATCCCTAAACATGGAAAACCATCAGCAGCCCTTTGTCAATAAAGAGCAAAGAGGACAGAGTAAAATGATCAGAATATAAAGCACAAGATATCAAGGCCAGAAGTAAAAGTGGAAGAATAATGTAAGATTAACTAAAATAAAAAGAAAATCAAGCTTATATTTAATATAATGAAAAAACCTGAACAGTTTCTGGTATTTTCTACAGGCTCTTTATCTGAATCTGTTAAAGCTGAACCAATTCACATCAGAATGGCAGTACCACAAGGAGCAATCTTGCTGGGATGAGCAAAGCCATCCACTGTCATTTCCACCTCTAATTTCTCTGTTTTCCAACACAGTTATATGCTGGAAACTTAGATAATTTTTTATACCCCTGAGACACTACTTAGGTTCTGGCCATGTGCATGACAAAGCACAAAATAGATATGAATCCTGTTCTGAGGTGCTGCTTTCCACCAGGCAGGTATCAAACAGACAGACATGGAAGAATGGAGATGTTTTAAGTTAAATATGTCCTATGGATGGTATTTCAGAAGAAATCTCAATAACAAAAACACATAAGAAATAAATTTTAAAAAGGGATGGGCTTGGTAAGACTTGGAATTTTTGGTTACCAAGAGAAATGCAAAGTTATGTGTTACAGTTCAACACACTTCAAGGAAAACATGAAAATTACCAAAAGGCAACCAAATGCTACAGTATAGGCTACCTATATTTAAATCCTTCTCCAATACAGATTGAAGACAACAAGAAAATTAAGACTTTCCAGTCAATGTTTAAGTGTCTCAGTCAATCAGGGTAAAATTGGAGTCTTGTTTTTCTCCCCTGTGACTCCTAAGCATCTTGTTAGATACCATTACCAGCTGGTTAACAGCAGCAGCCTCAGTGGACAACAGAATTAATTCTTGGTAGAATGAAACACGGCAGCTATTTCATTATAAAATGCACAAGCAGTGTCACAGCCAAGTATGAGCTCTCTGGATGATCAGGATGTTCAGATCCTGACCCACCTCTGGGTGGCTGGATCAGTTAATAATGATAATTATTATATCAGATAATGATCCCTGCCCTGCCAGCAGCACAACACACAGGGGACAAATCAGTGCCTGGGGGTACACAAGGTGAGCAGCCACTGAACCAAATGTTCTGTAACAAAACAGGGTGGTCACTGTGCTGTGTTCAGCACATCCAGCTGTGTGTTCAGCACATCCAGCTGTGTGTTCAGCACATCCAGCTGTGTGTTCAGCACATCCAGCTGAGTCCTGCCCTGTTCCACACCATTCCTGCTATTCCCAGTCAAACATCTCCCAGTGAGTGCCCTATGAACAGGTGCAAACCATCTAAATATGCTTTTATTTTGAGGAGCATGCCAGAAATGTAAACATTTCTGTTCAAACCTGTCTTCTAGAAGTGCCAAGGCAAAGAGAAATGGAAGTATATCATAGCCATTGTGGAGGGCACCTTGCTGAGGTGGGTACAGACCTCATAAAGAGAAAAGGGTGATAATGAGGAACAGTGAGATGGGGAGCAGAAATGGGAACTGGTTGCTTAAAAAACACAAAGTATGAGCTGCCCATGTCCCTGTGACACCCAAGGTTAATTAAAACAGGGGCACAGAGTTAGTACTGGGACATGCAGCTTCTCCAGTGTGACTGCTGAGCTGTGAGCCCCAGCTTGATTGCACAGAATTTGATTTCACAGCTTAGTCTGAGCTGGAAGGGACCCACAGGGATCATCAAATTCCCATCCAGGGATGGACCCATGGCCCATCCAGGGACTGCAGCCACAGCCCTGGTGTTATTAGCAGCAGGAGCCAACCTCAGTTTCTCCACCTGCAAAATAGTCATCAGAACTGCATCTAGTTTATTAAAGTCACATGAGCTCCATGCTGGGGGCTAAGAAAGTTCAGTGAGATGTGGGTCTCATTCAAATTATTCTGAAAATATATATATTCATATATTAAATCTCACAGTGGTTGTATCTCTTCCTTCAGAGTGCAAAGTTATTGTTGAAATCTTGTTATTCCAAACTGACTTAGCAAGTACAAAATTTGACAATTCTTCCTTGTATATCCACGGGGCACAAGAGATAATCTCAAAGCAAAACCTTTGAAGGAGGTTTATCAAGATTGTACTTATTCCACTTGCTAATGAGCTAATGAGAAAAAAAAATCAAAAATATTTTTTCTATAGCAGAAATTAGTGATAAAAATGCCCAAAGGAACATCATCACATTCATCACCATGCAACAACAGCCACACACTGAGATGAATAAGGCTTGGAGGCTCAAGTGTTTCTAGAGCTGCGTGTGGATTAAGGAAGGGCTCCTGAATGCAATCTCCTTCCCACAACACAGGCAGAGTTATAGCTTTGCTCAGAGCCAAAGAGTCATAAAATAGCTCATCCTAACTCACAACCATTTGGCAACAGAATTACAGCTTGTTCCAGACCACAGCATAACAAAAGAGCATCAACTTCTCACCGGGACACTGCTGAATCAATCTCACATTTTACACCTGAGCTGTCTGGGTTTAATTAGAGCCTTGCAGTATCTCAACATTGCTCCTAATAGCAGGATCACGAGAAAACAGATATTGATATTACAGGGCCTGCAGAAACCCCACTATTTACTCTTTCTAACTCATCCTGATGCAGGACATACACACGTGGTTTAATCAGTGTGGAAGAGACAATTTTCACTGAGAAGCAGCAATCAGTTACTGCTCACTCAGACACAGAATGCCACAGGCCTGAGGTTGCTCCCAACTTTTTATTCTTCCCTGAAGAGCTGGAAGAGGTTAGTGCTTTTCAAAGCAATGATCATCATTTCCTTATAAAATAATTCCAAACAACTCCCTATAGTTTAATTACCATCTCAGTTGTCTCCTCAGTGCTTTCAGCAATACTTATTTTCTGAAATGCACATTCTAAAGGTGACTGGTGTTGAGGGGTGACATTTCTGAGGGGCCCATTCTCAAATACCTTCAACGGTTTAATTTGCAAAATCATAGCTTTGAAATCCTCTCCGAGCTGTCACTACCTCAAACCTGATATTAATCACCAGCTTTAAAAAGAAAAACATGTCATTCATCTAAATAAAGCAGCGTTTTGTACATAATTAATAAGGAAATAACAGAGTGCTAACAGTAGCAGAGAACTTCCTGATTTATTTTCCTTCAAACCCATCCACCTTTCAAGCAACACCTAAGTAACAATGCCATGCTATTAGCTTAAGAATACTTAGGTTAATATTTGCACCAGGCCTCAGAATCTGCCACTATAAACATGGCTTTGTCTAAATCTGCAACAAGTTCACCATCTCCTCTTGATAAACCTGACTCCTATATACTATATATATATAGTATATTTACTATATTTGAAGTATAATATAGTATATTTACTACATATAAAGTATATTTATTTATAGTATATATAAATATACATACTATATATAAAAATATATACTGTGTAGTATATTTACTATATATATTTATAGTATTATATATAAATATATATTTATAAATATATTTATTAATGTATATTTATACATTTACTACATATAAAGTATATTTATAACATATATAAATATATCCTATAAATATATACTATAAATACATAAATATACTATATATGCTATATTTGTGATATATAAAGTATATTTATAGTATATATAAATACTATAACATAATAACTCTAATAACATCTTTCCTATATTATTAGTTATTATATGTTAATATATATTACATATGATATATTAATATATATTACTATATATATGTTATATAACACTGTATATAGTATTATAGAACACTATAACATAACAACTCTCTAACATATTTGATTACTGTACCTACTCAAAAAAAAATCCAGCTACAATCTCCCCTTTCTCCAAGTATTTTTGTGTAAGTGGTTAATGTAAAGCAACTCTTTAAACCCAGCATCATTTACTGATATTTCTGAACAGGGCCTGATTAACTTTACCACAGCTGACACCATTCATCTGTCAATAACAGAATATTAACAAGGGTGGAAGCTGTGTAATTAAAAGGAAAGGAAGCACACCTGCTGTAACACCCAAATATTGCTGGCTACACATTAGAATTCCAATGTACTCATACTCCAAGTCTGTAAGGTCAATTTTATACAAAATGGGCTTCAAGTTCCTTTGCCACTCATGACAACCCCAATTAAATATTCACACCAAACAGTCCTCAAGTTTCTCTAGGCTTAGGGTCAAAGCAGGCCAATCACATCCCTGTTTTGTGGAAAAGTTCTTCTCCTGAATAACCATTAATTTTTTAATATTAAAAATGAGGTTTTCTTGGGTTTTATGTTTTTCTGCCATAAGAGAACCAAAGCCAGAAGCCTCAATCACACACCTGGATGCCATTCTGCTTTTTTTATACAAAAATGCTGCTGTAAATATGGTCCCACTGCTGCTGGCTTTGGGCTGAGCCACAGCAAAGCCCTTCTTGTCTGGATAAGCTGCTTTTTGTCTGCTTCCACAGTGACAAAACAGCACGAGGAAGTCTTGTCTCAAGCAGGAATGATGACAGAACAGAAAGCAAAATATTTTCCTTTTTTAAGGAAAAACCTGGGAGATGGTGGAGGAAAGTTCCTTGGGCTTTCACCCAGGAGGTGTAAGGAAAAAATACATTTTTCTGGTGGAAACTGAACACAGTCTATTCATCTTGACAGCTCATTCCAGCCCACATCTACAACAGCATCAGACTGCAGGAAGCAAGCACTCAGGGAAATGAAAATTTAAATGAAAGGGCTAAAGACAAAGTAGTGAAATAATGTTGTTGTTCTTTAGCATAAAACCCTCACTGTTTTTCCAGACTCAAAGCATGCACTCCTGCAGGAAAGAGATACATAAACAGTGAGACAATGTGGAAATATTCTGAATTAATGTTCCAGTTGGCTCTCACTCTTACTTGCCAGTTTTTTAAAGAATATCTAATTTTAAAAGTCAATGGTAAAAATCATTCCCCTCATATTTCAATATACTGGGAGAAATTGAGACTTTTTGTTGTTTAGAGAATATTCTGGATTTCTCAGGGATAATGGCTAATTAACTGACTAATTTTAGTTAGGCAACATGCAGTAAACTTTCAGAAGGAACTGCAATTTGCACAGGAAAAAAAAAACCAAAACCAACCAAACAAAAACCCTAAACCAACAATCTAAATTTTGTTCCTTTAGGTTTTAAGCAATAATAATTATGATTTATTGCTGAATATGAAACCTTTGTACCTCTTGTGCTGCAACATATACTTTAATTAATATGAAACCTACCTTTACCTTCCCCCCTACTTCCGTCCTTCTCACTAAAAAGCAAAGCTAGTGCTGGGAATCCATCCTAATAATGACGTTAATTATTTTGGCCCCAGTATCACTGATTTTGTACAGATCACAAATTAACACTCCCAAATTGCAATTTCTCACCTACCAGCCTGTTCCTGTGTGTTGATCATTTTAAATCAAGACCAAATTCCACTATGTAACTTTTGCCACAAAGGAATATAGAAACTGAAGGAGATGGAAACAACTGACTGTCACTTAGCAGCCAACAATTCACCAGCTCAATAGTCTGGTTTGCAAAGGAGCAAACAACAGCACATAAAAACCAGAGGAAGCTTTTGGGTTGAGAGACAGTTGCCTTCATCCTTTCTGATACAAATGAAGGGAATCATGGAATGGTTTGGACTGAAAGGGAACTTAAAGCCCATCCAGCGCCGCCCCCTGCCATGGCAGGGGCACCTTCCACTATCCCAGGTTGCTCCAAGCCCTGTCCAACCTGGTCTGCCACACTTCCAGGGATCCAGGGGCAGCCACAGTTGCTCTAGGAAACCTGTGCCAGGGCATCACCACCCTCACAGGGAAGAATCCCTCTTTATATCCCATCCAGCCCTGCCCTCTGGCAGTGAGACGCCATTCCCTGTGTCCTGTCCCTCCATCCCTTGTCCCCGGTCCCTCTCCAGCTCTCCTGGAGCCCCTTTAGTCACTGGCAGGGGCTCTGAGGTGTCCCTGGAGCCTCCTCCAGGTGAGCACCCCCAGCTGTCCCAGCCTGGCTCCAGAGCAGAGGCTGCAGCCCACTGATCAATTCTGCATCCTAATGCTGGGAGCCCCAGGGCTGGGGCAGCTCTGCAGGTGGGGTCTCACCTGAGGGGACAGAGGGACAGAATCCCCCCTCCCCTGCTGCCCAGGCTGGGGCATGAGCCCAGGACAGGTTTGGTGTCTGGGCTGTGAGTGCACATGTCCAGCTCATGGCCAGCCTCTCACCCTCCACACCCCAAAGGCCTTCTCAGATACAAACACTATTTATGGGACAGGCCAAAGTCAGTCCTCAAAGAAATCAACTAATAATGTGCTTATATTCTACAACTTGTATTTACAACATTAATAGAATATGATAGTAATACTACTATTATACTAACTAATATATATAATATATAACTAATAGACATATACTAACTAAACTAATATATATATTAACTAATACTGTTATTATACCAATATTCTCACATGTGAGAAAATATTTGGAATATAATACTATTAGAATAATATTATTATTATTATTATTATTATACTAATATTCTGAATTTCTAGTTACAAGTAATAACAAGTTGCTCCTGGAGGAGTAACTCCATTCTTGGAGTAAGTCCTTGGCTTGTGTACAGCCCAAAGCTGGCTCTCCTTGGTTGAATTATATAAACACCAACAGCACTTCACAGATACAAACACTATTTATGGGACAGGCCAAAGTCAGTCCTCAAACAAATAAACTAATAATTTGCTTATATTCTACAAGTTATATTTATCACTATTAATAGTATATGGTAGTAATACAACTATTATACTATTACTAGTATATATACTAACTATATATATATAGAAATTATATTATATATATATATAACATATATATACACTAACTAATACTATTATTATACTAATATTCTCACACATGAGAAAATATTTGGAATATAATACTACTAATATAATAATAATACTATTATTATACCAATATTCTGAATTACCAGTTGCAAGTAATAACAAAATTATTCCAGGAGGAGCAACTCCATTCTTGGAGTAAGTCCTTGGCTTGTGTACAGCCCAAAGCTGGCTCTCCTTGACTGAATTATAAGAACAGCAGCAGCAGCACTGTGCAGCTCTGAGAGGTGCTTGCCTGCTCTGCTGCTGCTGAGGGAATGCTCCATCAGATGCTCTGAGGCATACAAATTGCTACAGGCTGCAGCAAATGGACCTTGCTCAAAATCTGCTCCTGAAAGAACCACTCCAGAGCAGAATGGGGAAATTTAGCTTTGATCAAAGCCTTTAACAGACATCACCTGTAATGTGGTCACTCAGGTGAGCAGAGCTTGCCCTGCTGCTCATCCTATGATGTGTTTGTGCACACCCTGCACACACCTGTGACCCCTGGCTATTTGACACTTCTCTCTTCCTCCCCTTGCCATTTTAGTCTTAACTTGCTCATCTCCCTCTTTTTTCAAGAGCACACTAACTGCTTCTCAATTATGTTTTTCCCTTCATTAGAGGAGTATGATTCTTTCATTATTTTTAGAGGCATTATTATTATTATTATTCTCTCCAGAGAGGATCACAGACATTACCTAGTGTGGATCTCTCCCCAGTGTACAGCCTACAACAGTACTACAAGTGTAAATAGAAATATTTGACTTCTCACACTGAGAGGAGCCAGCAATCTTCTGGTTTGTCCTGTTTTATTTGAAAAGGAAAACATTATTACTTAGAAGTCCAGCTCATTGCTTACTGTAATGGCTCTCAGTTCCTACGTGTGCTGGATCCCATCACACCAGGAACTCTCCTGGGCATAGATACCTTTTACACATCTTTATTTCTTCTTCTTTTCTAAGTCTCTATAGCATTGTGCCTTTTTCATTAAATTTCAGAAAAATCATTTCTATTCTGATGTTTTTAGGGGAACAATACAAATGTAAGCAACACATATTCTTAATGACACCAAAAGTAATCTAAAACCCTCAGTGAAAATCTTTCTAGTCAGGACTAGAAGAAGCCTGTTATGTGCTGACCTTCACTGATATCCTTTTGAAATCTCCAAATGGCTGCAGCTGCCATGGTTCCTTTTATGAGACAACAACCTTGTCTGATTAAGTGTTAAAAGAACCCTTCTCATTACTGTTGGAAGGCAGAATTTCTCCAAGAGTTGTTAATTTAAATGAACATTCGAGTTTCTGTCTTTTAAAGGCTGTTATTTGCTACATCCATTTTCTGAACTCAGAACAGAAGATCCCTTTAACTCCTTTAATCTCCTTGTTAGCCATACCCATCTGTCCTTGCAAGAATCTCACAGGGCAGCAAGGTACACAGTTGGCAATTGGAAACCAACGTGTCATCATTAGTTTCCAAGTCACATTTTAGCATCCTCAGCTTGAGAGAAAACGCAGCTTATCACTGGTGACTTCTGAAACTTTAAGTCTGACAACACTGGAAACTGTGATTATACTAAAAAGCATCTAAAAACTTGAAATTAATTTTCAGGTACGTATTAACAGGGGTGAGAATCCCCAAATAGAAGTGAGTTTTGAAATTAATTTTCAGGTGTGTAATACCAGGGGTGCTAGCCCAAAGAAAATCCCCAATTAGAAGTGGGTTTTGAAATTAATTTTCAAGTGTGTGTTTACAAGGGTGCTAGCCCAAAGAGAATCCCCAAATAGAAGTGATTTTCTGAAGGGAACTCAGCCCTCGATGGACAACATGAGGCAGGAGCCTCACGTTACACAGGCAAACTCAAAACAAGCAGCAGTTTTCCTGGTATTCATCTTACTGCAAAGAACACAAAAAGAACATGACACAACACCCACTACTTAATTTAGCAATATCAACATTTTCAGATTCATTCCTACTGACCCACAAAACTTGCTAATATAGACACAGGCACCAAAACTGAGCTGACTTTGCTTGCTTGCAGTTCAGAGTATCCTCATCTGCACTAGAGCTTATCTTTTTAAAACAGAAAATGGTTTGTCTCATCAGGCCACATCAGTCACCAGGAGTGAGCAAGCTCCATGCTGGTAAAAAGCAGCAGAAATGACAGAGCAGCACAGAACCCTTTGCATTTGTGACACTCAGTGCTCTGACAGTGCTCAGCCACCGAGGGACAGGGCTTTATCAGACAGCAGAGGAGTTAAACAGGAAAGAGACTTTTCCATCAAAAATATGTGATTCAGGAGGCTGAACTGAGTGAAGGACTCTGTGCATAATCCAGGGAATGGGAGAGAATGGTATAAATGGGAATTTGCTAATCAGGGAGCTGCTGATGCAGTCAGACCCACAGAGAGCCACCCTGGTGGCCAGGGCTGGCCAAGGACCCGGCCCAGCATGAGGAGGCTCTGGATCCTGCTGTCCTCTGAGAGGGTAACACAGGCAGCCAATGGGAGAAAACAGGAATGCACCTGTGAGAAAACAGGACTAACATGTGAGAAAATGGAATTACACCTGTGAGAAAACGGGAATAACGTGTGACAAAACAGGGCTAACAGGAGGAAACAGGAATGCACAGGTGAGAAAAACAGGAATGCACCTGTGAGGAAACAGGAATGCACAGGTGAGAAAAACAGGAATGCACCTGTGAGGAAACAGGAATGCACAGGTGAGAAAAACAGGAATGCACCTGTGAGGAAACAGGAATGCAAAGGTGAGAAAAACAGGAATATCATGCAGGCAGGTGCAGCCCAAGTCCGTGAACCACACACTTGAGTTTGTATTTGTGGCAGGTTTGGGTCTAAGAATCTGCACCTTAAGGATTTTTATACTAAAACAATGAGCTTGTGATGCTTTGTCTTGATGTTTTGTTAATAAACTCATAACTAGGTGAAGCACCCCACTGTTCCAACACAGCAGCAACTTGCCTGTAAACTGATGAATCCCCAATAAGGAGAGAAGTTCGCCTCCACTTCTCTCTCCACTGCCTCACAAGAATCAAGCTGTCAAACAAAGACCAAACCTCCTCAAGATGTGCAGCTTCCAAGTCAGTCAGGCAGCCAGTTGTATTTTGGCTTAGCACAAGCCAGCACAAACCCTGGGATGGTTTACAAAAACACACAATATATGAACATGTGTGAAAAACTATTTGACATGATGCTTATCTAGCAATTAGTTTTTTTCCAACCTTGAAAGTGATAGTAAAACTAAAATATCTTCAATGATCCTTTTCCTTCTCCAGGATTACTCAAAAAGATGTGGAGTACATTTTATGAACTCTACAGAATTTAATTTGACTAAACAATAAAATAAAACAAGCTGTGAAGTAAAAAACAGGCACAGAGATACAAAGAAGAAGTAGTAATGTACATAGGTGAAGAAAATACACCAGAAAGTGCTATGGGCTTGCTAGTGGGACACTTGGCTTGCACTAGAACATCCCAAATGTGATGGTGCAGACACTGAAAGATCTGAATGATGCTGGTGCTACTTCAAACCCACCTACAGAGAAATCATTCTGAAAGCAGAAATACTGATAGCACTTGTACTTGGAGAAACTCACTGAAGCCAAACAGCTGTGCTCCTTGAAAAAGATTCTCCCTTCACAGATACACACTGAAATATTCAGAACTGAACAAATTAAATTACAAAATTAATTGAAGTACAAATGCAAATGAAGGAATCATATGCTGATACAGTTACCAGCAATTTGCAAAGCCTCAGCTGTGAGCTGTATATGTAGAGGAGAGATGTTCTTTGCCTTGTTTTTCTGCTGATGCTCTTAATGAGATTTGTCCTTATATACACATTGTTAAATTTGATCAGCTGCTAAGTAATAAAATTAATTCCTTCTTTTTTTTTTTTCTTCTTAGCATCACAGAGAGGTTTTAGAAACATAACTTGTAACAGCACCACTGTGGCCAGCAGGAGCAGGGCAGTGCCCATGCTCCCATGGTGTGTCCAGCTCAGGGGGAAGGACATTGAGGGGCTGAAGTGTGTCCAGGGAAGGAGCTGTGCAAGGGGCTGGAGCACCAGGAGCAGCTGGGAGGGCTCAGAAAAGGAGGCTCAGAGGGGACCTTCTCCTCTCTACAGCTCCCTGACAGGAGGGTGCAGCCAGCTGGGGTCTGCTCCCAGATAACAAGCAACAGGATGAGAGGAAATGACCTCTTTGCTACAGTAGGGAAAAATTCTTCAAAAAAAATTCTGAAAGGTGCCAGGCAAGGGGTGGAATTGCCATTCCAGGAAGTCCTTAAAAGATGAGCAGATGTGTCTTGGGTTTCTGTGGTTGAGATGGCCCCCAAGGTATTAGAAAGTCTTTTTTTTTCCCCAGCCTTGCAGCTGAAGAAGTCGAGATTTGTCAGTTCTGCTTTTCAAGGTTGTTTATTTTCTCTTATCTATTCTTCCTCTGACCTGCTGAGATCTGTCCTGCAGGTCAAGCTGTGGCACCACGACTGCCCTTGAGGTGATGCTAGCTTTTTATACTAAAAACTACATGTACTTTATTTACAGTAATTTTCCAATGCCTATCACCTATGTTAGACAGTCTGTCTCTACTCTAAACCAATCCAAAGTGCCACCATCACAGCAGAAGATGGAGGCCAAGAAAAAGAAGAAGGACAGGTCACACCCAGATTCCTCCATCTTGCCTCTTGAACCCCATTCTAAAACTCAAAAATTCTACTTTTTCACCCTGTGACAAATTAACAATCATTCTACTCAAACACTTGTGGCTTGTAAATCCTCACACAAAGTTGGTAACTTTTTCCATGGACTAAAATCGAAGGCACAGAGTCCAAACCACTTGTTTTTGACTCTGTGCCAAGGTCTCTGAGCCCCTTGCCAGGGTCTCAGATCACCCAGGGCAGCCAGAGGAATGTCCTGGATCATAGTGCAGCTCCCCTGCCCCATGCCATTCCATCCCAAGTTATTTTCAACAGCCTCAACGGCAAATTCACAGCTGAGCAAGTCTGTACACCCAGAAAGATGGAAATGCATTGAGCCAGGAGAGGAATTCGTTTGTAGCTTCAAGTGTCTCTGAATACTGGAATTCCTGACTCCATAAAAGTGAGAGTTGGTGTGCATTCATCATACAAGTTACCTAGAAACTGTCACTGATCACTTCAGGAGCTTGTTCCACCTGCCCAAGCCAGCACTGAAACACTGACTGATGGGTCAGTGAATGCTTTTTATTGACTACTGCTATTGTACATTCTTCCCGTGATCCTGAGCTCTACACTAACTCTATGGAATATAAAAGAGTGTATTTTGTCACTATTTCAATTTATTAAAAACATGCCTTCATGAAAACTAGAAAAAAAAAAAAAAGAAAAAAAACAGCCAAAAACCTAAAACAGATAGCTAGAAGGATATTTAGGATAACAAGGCAGAAATCTAAAGATAAGATATTAAAAAAAAAAAACAAAAGGAAAAAAAAGAGTTCCATATTTCTTATTCCACCAGTTTTTGGACTTTCCATCTCAGGATCCAAAATCAATAGTCCAATAAACACCACAAAACCTCTGAGACCAAAGTCATCATTCTATGGCCTGAGCATAGATTTTGTTTTGTAATTTCATAGATGCTTTGTGACTTGCTAAGAGGTTCATGTTCTTATCATGGAAGAAATAAATTCATCCAGCTAGCTGAATTTCCATCCCAGTATCTGGATGAAGTAGTGTTAAATCAGAGCTCAAGAGAAAGGTAATGATTATTTCTAAGACACTAGGCCAGTGATCACCTTCAATAAGCAAAACAGTTATGTCCTGAAATATGGGGGGGGGGGGGGGGAAGAAACAGACCTTGTATCCAAGCTGCAATTCACCTTCAGCACAGACTCCTCACTTGGAGATAATGCACTGGAGCTCTGTGATGCTGAGCAGGTTCCAGTATCCAGGTGCCTTCACTGATGGCCTTTATGGCTGTCCATCACTGGAGCTGTCTGGAGCAGTGGAGTTCAGCAGCAGCAAACAGGCTGGGACCCACCCTGGTGCATCCATGATCCCAAGGGACCTGGTGACTCCTGCTGACCTTGCAGAGTTTTAGGATTTCAAAGAGCTGCTGATGCCCACAGAAACACCTGCAAGGGCAGCATGGTTTATATGGAGAACACTGGAGGGTGAGGGGTACAAGAGCAACTGCTGCTGCACCTGGGGTGGCATCCATTGATGAGCTTTTGCAAGACTAATTATTCCTCACTGGTATTTCCATGTTGGAAGTTTTGTTGATTTCATTTCCCCAGTTTCTTTTGATGTCTTCTGAAGGCTGACCTAGAGCAGAGGCCAGAGAGAGTTAAAGAATAAAGCAGGGATTTATTAGAAGGCCTCAATGAATGCATCTTGGGCAGCACAAGAGCCCAGCCAGGGCTGCACCCAAGATGGACCAAAATGGTCACAAAATGGACAACTGGTCATGGGGTCTCTCACTTTTATAAGTTTTGGTCCATTTGCATTGGAGTTTATTGTCCATGAAGTCATCAAGTCCCATCGGTTTTTTTTCTCTCTTCAGTCCATGTTGTTTGTGCTCTTGGGCTTGAAATTTGGATCATTTGTCCTTGGTCCCCAGCTAGAGAAGGAATTGTTTTGTCTCCCTGCTCTGTGCGGAGAGCTCACCATCCCCTAATATGAAGCTCAGACCCACACACTAAAGCAGCACAGAATCTAAAAAATATAAAAGCTCAAACCTGAGGCATCACTTTAGTGCTTCTGCTTCCTGCATTTTTAGGAAATGTATCCTCCTTTCTCCCCCAGACTACAGAGACAACATTTCTCCCAGAATTACAGAACGGGTGAGGCTGGAAGAGACCACAGGGGCTCCTCTGGCCCCAACTCCCTGCTCAGGCAGGGCCATCCCAGAGCACAGGGCACAGGATTGTGTCCAAACAGGTCTGGAATATGCCCAGGGAGGGACTCCACAGCCTCTGTGTTCACTGCTCAGTCCCTGCACAGAAAGCAGCTGTGTCTCAAGTTCAGCTGCAACTCCAGGGCATCAATTCTCACATGGCACCGACAAGAGCAGAGCTGAGAAAGTGCTTCCCCAAGAGGAAAGGGTTCTGAAGGAAAGGCATCAAAGGTTCTTATCATGCCCCCTGCATGGGAAGACTCACTGGGATAAATGATGCTGCTTTATAGCACAAAATAGAAATCTGGAGAAAGCACAACTAACCAAAATACCCAGAGAGTCTAGAAATCTCATTTAACTATGATACCTCAGTTTATTGTACAACTATTTTAAGCATCACTGGGAAAATTTAATAACATCTTAGAGTAAACCAACAGAAACCCAGACATTTTGAACATTAAACTGTCTGCAACATTCACTCTATGATCTTGACTTTACAATTAAGAAGGAAAATTCTCCAGTTTTTGTTTAGCACTTTGGAGGGTGAGAACACAAACACTACAAAAGGAAGATCTAGTGAGAATTCAATTTCCATGCACAATTTGCTGCAGTGAGATCACCAAAGTCCAACAATTCCATTAAAAACTGAAAGCTATTCCTGCCTAACCAAAGACTTCACCATGGGAATCACCTGGAACATCTGCAAGGTTTTGAAGCAGGACACCACACAGACAAGAGCCACAATTTGCATTTACAAGGAAAAAAAGCTCTTTCCCTTACTTTGATGTGCTAAGTGAGAAGTTAACAAGGCAGTCACTTCAAAGATCCCTGATTTCACTGAAGGACCTTCAATTATCCTCTCACTGGCCAAGGATTTCCTCATCCCAGCATTCTCAAGTTCTTGGGTGGCACAACTTGAAAGCCATCTGTGCTCAAAAAAACCCACAGAGAACAAAAAAACCCCAACCCAACTATGGAAAGCATGTTGCCCATGGAATATATCCTATAATACATATTCTTCCTCCTCTATTTAATGAATTCTTCTGGATCTGGAGGGTTCTGTAGAGAATAGGGCACTTCTTTTCCTACTGCTGCTGCAGTTTATTTCATGCTTATTTAAAAGTGGTGGATGTGGCACATGGGGATAAGGTTTGGTGGGGGCCCTGGCAGTGCTGTGGTAAGGGTTGGAGTGATGATCTTTAAGACCTTTTGGAACCTAAAATATTAGATGATTCTATTTAAAACTTCTAAGATACAGTTAATTTTACCCGTGCAGACTGAGTAGAGCATAGAAACCATGTGCTACATGTTTTACATCATTTTTTTCTCTCCTGTGGTCAGGGAAGCCAAGGGAACCCATGGTGCAGTTCTCTAAGGAGTCACAAGAAAAGTCTGAAAATTACAGTTTTGGGAAAGGGAAAGTTATAGAACTGCACCCTATGGCATAAACACTAAGAAGTGACATAAATCTCATTTCTTAATTTGTGAAGAAGACAAAATGCAAAAAGACCTCTGAAAGGTCTTTACAAAAAATAAAACAACAAAAAACCTGCCCAAGTGTCAGGTTTGCCATGGTGAATTCTGTTACACACTGCACCCATAATTCACATATCTCACAAGTAAACATTCTGGCTATTCACCTAAAAACCCCTATTTTTCACCCAAGTGGAAGTTCTGAAATCATTCATTCAGACTGAAGTGTAGGTTTTCAGAGGGAATTTTTTTTTTTGAGGAAGCAGTAAGAGTATTTTAGATACAATCACAGAATCATTAAAGTTGGAAATATATCAAAATATCTGATTTCATATATTATATTTATTATTATCAAGCCTAACCAGCCAAGCCAGCACCGCCATTAAATGGTTCATCACTAAACCATGTCCCCAGGTGCCACATCCATTTGTTTTTGACCACTTCCAGGTATTGTGACTCCACCACAGCCCTGGCAGCCCCTTCCAACTCTTTACAAACCTTTCAATGAAAATTCTTTTCCCTAATATCAATTCTGAATCAGCTTACAGCTCATCTAATACTTATTTACAGAGTTAACAGAGGAAAAAAGATTTAAGCAAATGTTAAATAAAATGACTGAATTTTGATTGAAAAAGGCTGTATAATTAATTACTGCTTTGGCTTTTACTCACACAAGTAAGTAAATGCAAGAACAGGAGATAATTTTTTCTTCTGAAACAAAAGGAGATTTGTTATCATCGTCTCAGGATTCTTTTACATTCCAGACTTCCTTAAAAATAAAACCCAAGAGACTAAGCCTGATCTTTACAGTAGCACATTTTTCCTGGAAGCAATTTCTATATTCTTAGATACTATAATGGGAAAGGTAAGGAATGTTCTCTGTCTTTTTTTAAAACCTCCCATTTTTCACTCAGCATTTCTTTTACTCCAAAAAGGGAGGGAAACTTGTAACCAAGTTGGTAAGAAAACCAGCTGTAAAAATAAAACAAATCTCACCTGCTCTGCAATGGGCTATTTTTCATTTTCAGCAATATGTACTAATGTAAGTCTACATGCTGTAATTTAACTAGCAACAAGTTTTACATCAATCTGACAGTCTTATTGGCCTCTGTGGAAAAGGGAAACAAAGAGGAGGTAGCTAATATGATGTATTCAAGCTTTCTGCATCTCTCTCCTGTCATTTCAAACTTCATATTGAAAGGCCCTTGGGACTTGTAAAGAGAACTAGTTAACTCTTTATAGCTTATCACTCATTTATTGTGTCCATTCAAAAGGCATTTTTAAAATCAGTCAAGTTCTTAATTAAATGCTCTGGTTTTTAAAAACTAATAGAATAATCAGGTTAACAGGTTCTGCTCCTCATGTAATCTCATTTTGCTCTGTTCTGTTAGCAATAAAAAAGGACAAACCTGATAAAAGAAAAAGGACAAGGGAACATTCTGATCATTCTTTGAATGAACTTTCTTTGTTCATTTGCATAAAACAGACAGCAGCTGCTTCATTGACTTTGACAGGCCAGCTCAGATTTAATGCTGCAGGTTGTTTTCTGCTGGAGCTCAATAACTAAGAAAAGGCATTTCAGTTGCCAAGAAAAAGAACCTCAGCACTGGGTCACTGTAAAGTGCAAACCTAAAAGTGAACACCTGTATGAATTCGGAGTCTTGGGATTAGCTACCAGGAAAAAAGGTAGGTTGATTTAGCACCTCCAGTCTTGAAATAGCAACAGTTTCCCCAGAACTGCTAAAGCAAGGAGTTTTAAATATGAAAAACTACAAAGATAACAATTTTCAATATTCTAAGCAGATTGTTTCCCTAGTTTTGGCTCTCAATTCAATCAACCTGCCAAGTCTCTGGGATGTATTACAACTCTCAGGGATACTATGGCAGACACTGGGATAGCACAGAGCAGCCAAGGCCAGATTAAATTCCCAGCCCACCTCTGGAATGATGAGGATCTCCACAGTTCTTCATCACCAGATACATTTTCACGGCCTCAGCTCATTCAGGAGTTATAACACTTATTTTTATTTTACTTCCAAAGAAACAAACCACATTACTTACACATTCAGGAGGAGGAAAACTATGTCTAAAATATGACAATGCCAGAAATGAAAACAAAAAGCTATTTTCAGGCTAATAGTAATAGATGCTCTGAAATCACGTTCACAAAAGCTAAAGATGAGAGACAAAATACAACCTTAATTCCTTTAACTGAGAGCTGCAGGAAAACAAACTATAAACACAAATATAAGAGCTGTTGTGAATTGTCATAGCTCCATTAATTTTCACTTTCCACCTGGGATTGTTCTTATCCTGATGCTTAGATATGAGTATCTGCTTTGTCTCTTCTACTGAATTTCAAGTAGCTGTGCTGCTAGTTCAGGCATTAATGTAAATTTACTTATTCTCATTTGATCTGTGAAAAATGAGTGTAAGCTTCTATACTACAATGCCAATCTGTTTGGGGCTTGTTTGCTTTTTAAAAAATGTAACTATAATGCAACACTGCAAATTCCTGAGCTCTCCTTTCTTTTCACAAATAGAAGAGGCACCACCTGAATTAAATACTCCACTGGAAAACCCTAATGTCTGTTACAACACAGGGAATATACAGCTTTCAATTGGTGGGTTATGGAGATAATAAGGCAAAAATGGTTAACCTTCAACCTTCAAGTTCATCATTAAGAAAGCCTCATATTACTTACTAAGGCAGAATATGTCAGACAAAGTCTCAACATTAATTTGATTTTAGAAAAAATGTGAAAGAGACACAAAACCTGTAAACTGATTGATGAAAAATACAAAAAGCTGAGTGTTACTGCTTTAAAGAAACCCTGTTAGAGTGAGAAATGACCCCACCACTCTACTCTCACAGAGGAACATAAAATACATCTTTTCCCCTTCTTCACCACAGTGCAAATGAAAACGTGCCACCCATGAAGTGTCCAAACAATAAAAAAGAGATTTTAAAAAATTTAAACTCATTGCTGATACTAACCAAGTGTCCAAGTTCCCAAAGCCATGGGCACAGTCTGCTTACAAAAGCAAGGTTTGCACTTGCTTCCCATTCACAGATCTCTGTGCAATTTAATTGCAGCAGGTGTATTTTATGTCTAGTATATTATCATCTTCATTTTAACAATTACACCTAAAACCCATTAAAGTGTATTTGAGAAGAGAAAAGAAAACCTATGAGGTATTACTGATAATGGTTTAAATATCTACAGTGCCTTAATAGCCTTAAAAATCCCAATAAAAGAGGACAGTAAAAAGTAAGTTCTTGGCCTTATCTTATTAAAAAGATTAGACAAATGCTGCACAGATGGAAAACTAAAGAGATATTTATGCAAGGATATGTGGAAAAAGTCTCACAGCCACAAGATTAAGAAATTAAATTTGAAGGGAGAGAGTAGGGGGGTTTGAGAAAGCATGAAAGTGTAAAGAAAAATACTGGGAACAGAACAGTTAGGGAAACCTGCTAGAGAACTAGAGGAAATTAAGGTTGTAAGAGGGGTCTCAACAGCTTTATAGATGAAAAGAGCATGAAACCAGGCACTGATCACTGGAAGCAAACAAAAATTCTACTCCAGGGAGCCCAACAGAGCCAGATAAAGCTGATCCCACCAGGAGTGGAGCAGCTTCCTCCTGGTGATGGCAAGGAAGGCAATGAAATAATCCAAGAGCAACATGGAAAATGCAGGATGCCTTTCTGTGCCCTGCTGAAGGCAGTGAGAGCTAGAAAGAACTCACAGATTTCACTTCTAAGTGGAAGGCAGGGAAAAAATGATACAGGGGACAACCACTGTAGATGATGGGAGAGATAATGGTGACACTACAGCTGGAGCAAGAGAATTCATAACTGAACATGTCCAGATAACAAACACCACTGACTGGGGATGTAATATGCTGCAGGTGGGATAAAAAGTGAGGGACACCAGAGAGTTTTCCAGGGCAGATACAGAGCTCAGCTTTGCCTTTGTTATCACAAGCTGTCAGGCCACAAGTGCTGGAGATGGGAGATGAAATACACATCTGAACAGAGGCAAACAAACCCCGGGCTGACAAACTGATTTGCAACTCATCTGCATAAAAATAGCACCTGAGCATGTCTGAGGAGAGGAGGTCACTCAGTGATCTGATTCACAGAGAGAAGGCAGTCCAAAGCAACAGAACATGCCTACAAACTACAGGAAGGAGCAAGGAAAACATCCACAAAAACGCTGATGCAAGGAGCTGGGATGGGAACTGCAGAGACAGGGGATTGCAACAACAAGGGAATACAAAATATGACAGAAGGGTGAAGGACTGATCAGTGTTACTATGAGAAAGCATGGGGCAAAGACTGCAATTTTTGATCAAAAATCATATTTTAGGCTTGCTGAGGCAGTTTTCTCTTGTTAAAAACAGAAGGAAACCAGACTGTGGTGCACTTTGGAGTAAATTTGACGAACACAATATATTTTTAGGCCATATTAGCATGGAGGGGAAATCAACAAAAAAGGATAAATGTGGAGTAAGTGTAAGTCACAGTGAGAAAAGAAAGTGGCTGGGCAGGATGAAGAGATAGATCTGTACAGTGAGTGGCTAAACCTTAAAGAAAAGTAGCAGAAAGAAAACTGTTCCTGAGAAGAGACAGGAGAAAGAAATCTCCTCCAGTGAGCTGTAAAAGAAAATAGATGCAGAGGGAGACCCTGGCACTCAGCTGGGCTTGGCAGGCTGATGGAAACACATAAAGCATAAATGAAGTACTTGACTGTGAAGGAAAAATAACAAAAACTGAAATGAAGGCATTAGGGAGTCTGTATGGCAGGAATACAAACTCACCTGTACAAGGAAAACAGTGCTGCTGGAATAACAGTGCCAGTATGGAGGAAAATGCAGGGGGAAAAAGCAAGGGGAACCAGAGTTAACAGGATTAAATACAGAATCACAAAAGGTACTGGGCAAGGTGAAGCAGAAGGAACTATGGGACACCCTGAAATTAAAAAAAGATTACTGAGTCACTTAAAGATATTCCATACATTATAAATAAGAGAGAGGAATAATGCTGAAAAAATATGAATCATGAAGAGAAATAAAAGTCTCTCAGTGCAAGCAGGTGAAACCACAAAAGAATCTGCTGCATGTAAAAAATCCAAACTGTAATGTGAAACAAGGAAGGTTGGAGCAAAGGGCTAAATAGTCAAGGAACCAAGATGAGGGACTAAGGACTCAGACTGAATCCAAGCACTGGGTGGGGTGCTCAGATCATGTCCCAGGTGCCCTCTGGAGATGTGCATCAAGATCTGTACATCAGATAGTGAGGAGAGCCCAAGAACAGCCCCAAGTCAGAGTGGCTCTCACTTCATCAGCCTACAAGAGGCAAGATCACCAAAGAGTCTTGTTTGTCTTTAGGAACATGCAAGAAGTGGTGTGTTACTCATGCTGTGTTACTCATGGCATGGCTGATGAAATCAGGGAAGCTGTGCAGTTGACATGAGGCAATGTCCAGTTCTTTGTCCCCAAACTCAACTCCCCATTGTTCAGTCATTTACCTCCCTGCTCAAATCCTGTGTCCTGTCCTGGACCACAAAAGGAGCTTTCTTCCTGCTCCAGAGTCAAATGGACTGTTGGTCTCAAACTATAGTGGACATTTTTGCCCCCAACGAGGGGAGAGAATGATGCATCTGACTCCATATAATAAAGTAATTAATTAGCCTTACCAGAAGGCTAATTAATTACTTTATTATACTGTATTATTCTATACTATGTTACACTATATTACATTACATCTAAACTGAATCTGCCAAGCACTCATCTCTGCACACACTGCACAGAATCTCATGACTGTCAGCTGACAGTCCCAACACACACTTGGTCCTGACAGGCCAAGGAAACAAAACACCATCACTTTGGGTAAACAATCTCCATATTGCATTGTACTTTTGCACAAACACAGGCACAACAAATGAGATAAGAACTGTTTTTTCTTTCTCTGAGGTTCAGAGAACATGAAACCCAGAAATATTCTTGGGAAGGATTGTGCCTTGCTTTTCTCTGTGAAGAGAAATGTGGCTACATCAAACTCATTCTGCTAGGAATAATGAACCTGGAACTTTATAGGTATTTTCCAATCCCAGAATGGTTTGGATTGGAAGGGATCTTAAAGCCCACTCCACCCCACATCCTGATAGAGGCAAGGACATCTTCCACTATCCCAGGTTGGTCCAAGACCTTTCCAACCTGGCCTTGGACACTTCCAGTGATCCAGGGGCAGCCACAGCTTCCACAGGCAACCTGTGCCAGGGCCTCTCCACCCTCACAGGCAAGAATTCCTTCCAATATCCCATCAAACCCTGCCCTCTGTCAGTTGGAAGCTGTTACCCCTTGTTCTGACACTACAGTCCCTGCAGTGAATGTATTTCCTCATTACCAAGGCAAGATTTATTACAACAGCACTTCAAGTCTTAGAAAAGAAATGCAGCATTGCAGAGCAGAAAACACCAAGCTCAAGATCCTTCAGGATTCCCTTAAATGTCTTTTGTGACTTCTTAGTCCAAATTCCCAAACCACATCAGGCCACACCACATCCTTACTGAGTTACCTACAAATTTTCTTGAGGAATAGCCCCATAAAAACCAATAATCCCTAGGAAGCAAGATCCTACTCAGCCTGAAAAGGAGCCAAATAATATTGCAATACCTGAATGAGTGTCCTACTGCAATCCCCTCACAGCAATGGAATACCAAATAAAGTTTAAGAACAAGCATGGTTTTAAACACCTGGCTGCTTGTAATTCCAACCTGAAACCCATCAGGTTAGTGACAGCTCTTGTGGAGCAATTCAGGGAAAAATTTCTAGTACTGGTTCTAAAATTAATCCAAATTCACATTGGCATTGAAAGAGAACTTCTCTACCATACTTTGATAGAGTTACTCTCTATCACACTCTTATCATTATCTTCTTAATTTTTTTTAATTAGCCTCTTGGAAGATTTGCTGTAAGCTGATACACTATTTTTACTTGCTCCAAGAATGAAATCTAATAAATTTTTTCAGCTTTTTCTCCCATTTCACTAAATGGATAAAGATAATCCCCGAGTTCCACAAACAGCAGCATTTAAAAGAAGTGATGAATAGCTTGATACATAAAAATTTAATCAGAAAACAGAAGCTGCAGATTTCCACTGGTGTAAAGGAGCCTCATCAGTTGCTCCCAGAATTGTTGTTTAAATCACTTAGCTATAGAGCAAGACCACACTAATCTACATGAACAAGTAGGAGAATAATTAAGGTCTTGGTGGCTGTTTAAACTGTATTTACAGCTGTTCTGCATGACTAGAGGAGTACAAAACAACTGGTGCATGCCAGCTAATCTGCCTCATTCATTCCTTCTGTATTTTGAGCAGTGTAATTTGTTTCCCAACATTTGTCCTTTAACATAATTCTGTAGAGAAGGGGACAGAGAAGGGGACAGAGAATTGGCTCACTCCATTGAGCCAATGAAGTCATCAGGAATCTGAGCCCTTAGATCTGAGGTTAGAGCAGCCTGCTGGGGAGCAGTGGTTGGGGGGCACATTTCCTCCATGGAGTTTTGTGTCATTACAGCACACAAAGATTAGTGAGGGACAGACACTCAGAGATCAGCAGCTCCTGGAGGTTTCTTCCAACTTCTCAAGGTTTCACTTCCTCTAAGTCAAGCTGCTTTCCCTCCAGCATCCTGGTTTTCTACACTGCTTGTAGTCTGCTCACTTAGAATAAAAACTGCTGTGAATCCACCAGACATTCTGGTTTTCTTCCCTTTTTTTCCTCTGTTAAAAATCAGTTAAATGCTGCCTGCCTTCTGTTCACCAGCAGGGTTTTTCCTCTGAGACTACTATTAAATTCACTCAGAAAAGTGGTTGGCTCCAAGAACATATGGGGCAGCTGGGGGGGGAGGGTCCAGCCTGGAAAAGAGAAAGCTCTGGGGAGACCTCAGAGCCCTTCTAGTGCCTAAAGGGGCTCCAGGAGAGCTGGAGAGGGACTTGGGACAAGGGATGGACAGACAGGACCCAGGGAATGGCTTCCCACTGCCAGAGGGCAGGGTTAGATGGGATATTGGGAAGGAATTCTTCCCTGTGGGGATGCTGAGCCCTGGCACAGGGTGCCCAGAGCAGCTGTGGCTGTCCCTGGATCCCTGGCAGTGCCCAAGGCCAGGCTGGATGGGGCTTGGAGCAACCTGGGGTAGTGCAAGGTGTCCCTGCCCAGGGCAGGTCCCTCTAAGGTCCCTTCCATGACTTCACCACTGTTTTCTGCTCAGTATCAACTGCCCTGCAAGGACCTTCTCATTGCAGTACCAGAGCAAGGAAGGACATGATTGTTACACCTAACTATGCACCAAGGCTTTCTTCTCATTCCTATAAGAGCAAAAGTTGTAAGACTTACCTGGATATTGTTTTCTTGCAGACTCAGATCCCCTCTTAGAGGTGGCAAAGAAATTCCCATCACATTTAAACTCTTGGAGGTAAAAAATGGAAATGTATCACTATGAAAAAGGAATCCTTCCATAATGCTTTGGGTATTAAGTGATCAAGCACGTTCAGATCAAATTATTTCCATCTCTCACAAAAAATTGTATAGACAACTGATCCTTTCCCTCCCCTGCCCAAATGCACACTACAGCTCTGTAAGGAAAGAGGGAAATCAGAGGGAAGCTGCAAAATTAAATAAACCAAATGACAAACAAAATAACATACTACAATTAACCTTGTTGAAAGTTATCACACACCTTGTCAAAAAATCCTTCTGGTTTTAATTTCAAAGATTTGCAAATTGTGTTGTTGAAATACCAATGCTCCATTTAACAATAAATTACTGACTTATTTGGGAAGCAGCTAGAGATTTTTTCAAAGCAGGCTTTATTATTGATTAATGGAAAGTTCTGCTCACAATAATACAGTCCTGAGACTCAGCCACTGGCAAACTGCTGTGTGAGGACAAACACTGCATCCTAATGGCTTCAAAAAGGACTGCTCTCCTAGATGTGATTACAGAATTAGGGCCCACAACATCACCAGTTGCTTTCAGTGAAATTCTACAGCACTCTCATGGCTGCATGGCATTCTACATTTATATTGTAATAAAGTTGTATGTTAATTAATCATTCATTGTGCATTTTTTCCTTCCTTTTTCCCTCTACCTCTTTTTTTTTAAAATTCATAGCTTTATTCTTCATATATTCTAAGCAGCTCTGCAGTCAAAGTTTCATAATTATTACCAAACAGTTATGAGGGATATCTTCTGGTTTAAGCACAGCATAAAGCCAGCAATTTCAGATGCTATCTTATGGCAAACAGTATGGAAAAAAAAAAAACCCACCAAAAAAAAACAAAACCCACAAAAAAAACTAACCAAAAAAAACCAACCAAAAAAAACACAAAAAAACCCAAAAAGACTTAAACCCCCACTGTTATATATATATATATATATAAAAATGGAAATTCTGGGGAGTTCAAAGCTCCTGGGTCAGTGACCTGCACAAGTAGCACACTCTGTATCACAGATGCAAATCCTGTGCAACAGCTGTGCTACTCTGGGTGGTTTTCAATAGCAACTCCATAGCAGAAATTAAACCCCAAAGGTATTTAGAGGGGCACCTATGGGCAGAGTGGCAGTGCCCACATGGCTCCCCCCATGGATCTGGCAGTATCAGCTTCTCCCACACTGACACCTCCCATCCCCAGCTCTGCACCAAACAAGGATTACAAAACCCTTGACTCACCCTCATCCAAAAGTCCCTGGGGTTTTTCACACTCCCCTCTTGTGCCAAGCAGTGGAGGGAGCAGAGTGAGCCCAGCTTAGCCCTGACCACTCGAAACACCAAGTGTAATTTGTTTTGGTGCCTGCTGGAAAAGAAGTGATTTCTCATCTTCTTTTGTTCCAGAGACCTTTACAGCAGGCCAGTAATTTCTTCCAACTTTAGTTTAATTGTAACTGGAGCTAAAGGTAATTGAGAACCTAATCCACAGGCTTTAATAAAACTGAGGTCTTTGAGGTTGTGCTGCTGGTAAAGCACTACCTAACCAATTTAAAAAACAAGTCCCACACGGAGGTGATAAATCAGAATTTTGTGGGCTAGACTATCACTTGACAGCTGCAAAGATTTCACTTTTAAGATATAATAATTTAGGTGTAACACCATGTAACATATGTTTCCTGGTAACTAAGCAAGAATTATGAGGAGATGAGTCAAAACTGCTGCACAATTGAATAACTCACCTCCCTAACAGAAGAGACAGGGAGGTGGAAAGAGAAAAACCCATTATTAATAGTTTTTGTAGGTACATTGGAATAGCAAGCAGAAATTGCTGAGCCATTTTAAGTCTGCAAATAAAAGAAACTAAATTGAAAAATCAACATTACTCTCAAGTTATCATTTTGCCAACTCTCCAGTAGGTTGCTGAAGACCAGCAATAAGCCACTACCAATTCAGCAAAGTTTAAAGTCTAAACTGTAATAGCCATGCTGAACATTCATGTGGATATATTTAACTAAGGATGCCTTTTGTCCCCCCTTCACTTTCAGTCCATTGAGATCTCCAAGTTCTGGCAGACACTTCAGATATATCCCATTAATGTTCAGACCATGACATATTGCAATCATAATAATTATCCATCCTCTCCCCAACATCCCTGCTGCCATTTCAGTGAGTTGCTCTGAAAAACGCACTAGTCTTTTCTTCTGTCTTTTCTAATTGCTTTTAGAATTCTGAAGTGGTTTAATTTTAAGCATACACACAACAGAAAATATTATTGAGATGCCAAGGTGAAACCACAGCTTTCCAGAGAGGAATAATGGAGAAATATCATACAATATCATTTCAGACTGGAACAGATGAGTCCATTCTTCCTGGAACCCTGAGCTCCATTTAACCATTGGTTGTTTCCATAAGAACAACTTTCCAGCAAAGAAACTGCACAGTTTCCTGGCACTTTGGACATTTCCTGCCTATTTTCTCCAGCCTGGAATTGCTGACCACTGTGCCCATGGAGAGCATCCATGGTGACTCTGTTGTGTTAGGAAAATCAGCATGGAGTCACAAACAGGGCTTCTACTGCCTCAAACAAAGAAAAAAGGGAAAATAGCCCACAGAGTTACAGTGCCTTGACCTGTAACTTGTTACATCTTTACTCTAACTACTCAAGACTTAATCCAGTTGGGTATTGGAAACTTGGAAGGATAGAGACTGACAGGTTCTCCAGACATTCTGTCCTAGTGCTTGGCTGCCCTAGAGGGTGGAAAAGGTTTCTCCTTGTAACCAGCCCTTGATTTCATGGCCTGCATTATGGACTCCTTTCACACAAAAATATGAATGTTTTTTTCCTCAGTTCACTAGCTAAAACATACTTTGTTGGCTGGGACCTCAAGACCTAGGTTCCAGTTACTTCCATACAGGTTTCAAAAGGAAAAAATTCATGCTCAAGAGCAGAATATACCAGGAAATTGCTAACTCCATTTGACATTACCATCACAATTACAGTTCATGCACTGGAGCTAGTCAATTCTCTCAACTAAATTACTTCATCTTATTTACTAATCATCTGGAGTAGGATTCAGGATTTTATGATGATGGCAAAATGGAGCTACAAGTGCGTCATTAACTCTGCCTCCATTTCCACATGCCTTTGATGAAGCGTGCTCGAACATGGAGGAAAAAAAAATGAACTTGGCAACAGACTTGATTAAAAAAAAACCCTAGGCATTAAATTACTAAGTGACTAACACAAAAAAGGGGGATTTTATATGAAACACTTTCAAGGTTCATAATGTTACCCTTTTGTGGATGTGTTATTTTCTGTACTTCACAGAAAAGTTTGACTATTTCACATTAAACACACGTAGTGCAGACAACAGCTAAGAAAGAAGCCCAAAAGAGGAAAGGGTGGTACTGCCTGAATTGGAAAAAAAGTCAAGGGTGTGCTGACATGCATTTCTCTAAGATGGCCTCTCCCAGAATGTCTCACTGCTCCCTGTAAGCACCACCCATTGTCTGGCACACCTGGGCTCTCCCCACTGAGCACAAGCTCTGCCCTTTTAATTTCCCTGTGATACATCTCCACCACTCTGCCTTTGTATTGCTCCCAGTTCCAACTGTGTCAGGCTTTCACCCACTTTGAAAAAATACAAAGAAAATGAGTTGAGAACATCAATACAAATTTATGGAGGAGGCACTGCAATGTCAGATAAAGAATATGGTATCAAGATGAAATACAGCAGTGTCAGGATAAATGTACCAAGCTGACAGCACAAAGTCACAATGGAGCAGTGTCGCTGCAGATCTACTGAAACAACATTCATCTGTCAAAACAAAATCATGTCATTAAACATTAAAGAATAGATTAAATATACTGAAATGCCTAACTACTTGTTCAGATTAGCAAATTCCACCCACACTATCTTCCCAGCAGGGAAAAAAATACAAGTGTTTGGCAGATGTGGGCAAATATGTGTGATGGAATGTAATACTACAAACCCGCTTAGACAAGGAGCAGAAAAGCCTGAGAGTGCAAGGAAACTTCCAAGTGAATGTGGTGGTGTTTGCAGGGGTCCCAGGATGAGGGAAGAGACAAGAATCTTGATTCCATGTTTCAGAAGGCAGATTTAATATAATATATATCATAAAATAATAAAAGAAAATGGTATGTTAAAACTATACTAAAAGAATAGAAGAAAGGATTTCATCAGAAGGCTAGCAAGGAGTAGAAAAAAAACTGAATGAATAATAAAATCTTGTGACTGACCAGAGAGTCTGAGACAGCTGGACTGTGATTGGCCATTAATTAGAAACAACCACATGAGACCAATCACAGATCTACCTGTTGCATTCCACAGCAGCAGGTGACCATTGGTTACATTTCATTTCTGAAGCCCCTCAGCTTCTCAGGAGAAAAAAAATGCTAACAAAAGGATTTTTCATAAAATATGTCTGTGACAAGTGAGGACCAACAACCAGAGGTGAAAGAGTTAAAGTGACCACATAGGAATGATCTCAGCAGGAGCAGGGACTACTCCTACAGGAGCAAGTTCAGCCACCAACTCATTTTCAGCTCCTCACTTTCATACAACTGAGGCACAGAAAGGCTGGGAGAATTGGGATTGTTCAGCCTGGAAAAGAGGAGCTTTGGGGTGACCTAATTGTGGCCTTCCAGCACCTCAAGGGAGCCTGCAGGAAGGGGGAGGAGAGACTTTGGAAAGGGCCTGGAGTCACAGGACAAGGGAGAATGGCTTCAAACTGACAGAGGACAGGGATAGATGGGATATTATGAAGGAATTCTTCCCTGTGAGGGTGCTGAGGCCCTGGCACAGGCTGCCCAGAGCAGCTGTGGCTGCCTCTGAATCCCTGGCAGCGTCCAAGGCCAGGCTGGATGGGGCTTGGGGCACCCTGGGCTAGTGGAAGGTGTCCCTGCCCATGGCAGTGGGTGAAACACAGCAAGTTTTAAGGTCCCTTCCAACCCAGGCCATTCCATGGCTATATGTTTCCATGGCCATATATAATTTCCTGACCTGTTACAGTCCAGTCCCAAACATGCCATATCTTTCCTTCTTTTCATGAACAGCATTACCTCTTATCTTCACTCACTATCAAGTGAGCACTATGTAGCCCCCAATAAAATGCTTTAAGCAAGTACTCAGAGCTGCAGACTTGCACTAATCCTACTCCTGGGAATAAGGTCATCATTAAACAAAATGTCAATCACTACTTTGAAGCTGTCTCTTGAACTCAGGTCTGCTAATTTTGAACTGCACACAGCTAAATACACAGCTGTTTCTGGGAATTAATAGATTATCTGATGCCACAAGAACAGATAGAAAAAAACACACTTCTGAAGTTGTTTTCCCAGTGCTAACAGCTGTAACCATCAACACATCTTCACATCTTCCAAAGTGGAGATGAAATTATTGACATTAGGAGTATATGTTCAGAAACAAATGCATTAATCAAATTCTTTGAAAGATATGATTTTCTGTCTGGGTGTCTCTGTTTCTAGTGAATTAGAAAAGAAATTAATGCAAATATGAAAAATGCATTCTCTCTGCCCTTCCACAGCTTTAGTATGGAAGGGAACTATGGATCAGTGGAAAACCGTAAATAAAATAATCACACTTAAGGAAAATATTTCTTATTACTAAGGGGAGAAAAACAGATAAAGAAAATATCAAACATCACTAAAGAATGCCTGACACTGGTGCTTGTGCCAGTCTTCAGGAAACCAGTGCAAATCCCCATGTATGTTCTAGCCAGGAAGAGCTTGTACTGCAAAGCATTCTCTCTCATGTATCCCTTTCCTGAAATAACTTTTTGGCAAACTTAGTTTTTAAACAGAAAATAAAAATCTAAACAGAAAGAGAGGAAAATAACCCAAATGAGGAGAACAAAAAGTCGATCGGCTTGTCCCTGAGGCAGCCCCATGCACAGAAGTCACTGACTGCCACATTCCACGAGATGTTGGCTGGTGTGTTCAATGTAGGAACACCTTGGTGAAGGCCACACAGCCACAAATTGACAGATAAACGTGTGCTGTGTAGTTTTGCTGCAGAGCACACCAGTTAACCAAGCACACCCCTGTGTTCAGACTGCAGATGTTGAGGGCTCACACAAACACCAGCACCACTCAGCTGCCTCCAGTGGAAGCATTACTGATTTTGTTCTGGTCAATATTTCACTGGATCCTCAACCTGAGACCATGAATACACAGCAGAAATTGCATTTATATCCTCACACAAGCTTTCAGAGTAGTGAATGGTAATTTAAGAGCATGTATGGAGTGAATAAGCTGAAGTCTGCTGTGCCCTCACTGAGGCAGGACAAGCCAAGATTCTCCACAGCACTAGAGATTACACTCATTCTACTTCCTTTCCCCAAAACTTCAGAGATTTGAAGTGGAATCCAAGTCTGATTTGGATTCTCTCTTTGGAGGGGTTGTTTTCTCAAGCAGCATTGATATGAATCATGCTACATTTCTTTAATAATTATTCTTTCCTCCCTCCATTCAAAAGGATTAGGTTAATAGAAAATTCATTAGCATATTCTAACAGGGAATAGTTAAAACTTCCTAGTCAGGTAAGAAAAGGCATACAAATGGAATATTTTGCAAGCAAAAATCCATACATCCTCTGTCAACTGAACCACGAACACAAAAGCAAACAAGAAGGTTCTTTCGAGGCTGACTGTTCCTTAGATTATTTTGATGATGAAACACCACAGGGGATAATTTATTATGTGAATTCCTTCAGACAATAATTGACCAACTGCTACACATAACCAAAGGCAAGGTAGCTATTTCATAAAACATGGGGATTTTTCTTCTTCCTGTACAACCCTTTCTTTTCAAGTAACAATATTCACCTCTCACCCAAATTGCTACCTGATGTTGAGACCAACAGGAACCAGCAGGAGAGCTTGTTAAATAGAGACAAGGTTTTCACCACAAAAGCAATGAAAACACTTCCCTGATACAAAAATAGGAAAAATTCATATACACAACCAGAAATCCTGTTTTCACATGCCCTTTCTGACAGAGAGAAGAGCAAAGCCACAAGCTTGGCTCCAAATACATTCATTTGCTTTGACTGAAGTCAGGGTTATTATGCAGCTTGTCCCTCCTATAAATCCCAATTTAGCTCCCAGGGCATGCCATGTCCTAGGCCTGCTCACTGTGCTGGATCTCCAGAGTCCAGGGAAATCTTCCAACCACCCCTTGGAGCAGAGCATGACTAGAGTTCAGTGACTCCATAAGACACAGGCCCAAAAGCTTCTCCCAGCTGGTACCAATCCTCAAATTTTTTTCCTGGGAGGAAAGTGCAGTTCCTCCCACCATGGCCTGCATCTTCTAGGGCTGCATTTTGGTGCACAGCATTCTTGGTAGCTCTTATGAAGAATGGTAATAATAAGTTTTCAGAATTGTTGGCTCTCAAAGCTAAAACCGCCCATAAATTTTAGTGCTGCACCAGATGCTAATACATACATTCACTTTATCTAAACCACTACTTATTAAATACTCTGGCTGGAAAGACTTGTCTGGTTTTGCCAGTTCAAGGATACAGTATGTCAGACTAATCAAGCAGCTCTGATTCATGCAGAGCCTTTGCAGTTTGCCTTGATATGACACTGTGAAACAGCAATTTAATACCTTAAAGTTATGTATTACTTAAATATTTCCCACATGGAGCAAGCACAAAAGGAAAGAGGCTACTACTTAGACTCAGGAAGATATTTGTAATTAGGTTCTACTTAAAGATTAATTAAAACTCAAAGTGCCGCTTTTTTATTTCTCTGTGTCAGGCTGTGGATGGCCCAGTTATAACATGTAGCCCTGTTTACAAGGGGCTGTGGAAATAGGTAAGAAAGAGCCCTCATCTTCAGGTTCTGGAAAGACACAGAAGAGTTTGTGCAGAGAGAAGGAAGAGGCAGCAGCAAAATGAACATTGTGTGCACAATAAGCAATTCCCCCAGTGCTACCAACACAGCCACTGAGAAGAATTGTGATGAGCTCTTCCACACATGCCAAGAGCTAAGCACTGAAAGAAAAGAAAATGCCTCTCCTTCAAAAAGGAATGCTCACATTTGCTGAGAAAAAAAAAAAAGGTATTTTTTTTCATTTTATCCCAGCATCTCCAAGTCTAAACACACCATGGAAGCAATATCAGTTCAGCAGAGTGCTGATGAAAGACAGGAAAAACCCTTCATGGATTGTCAGCTGTTTCTCCCTACCTTGCCCACGGGGTTCCTCAGTGCCCTGCCTACCTGCTGAATCACTCTGGAGTCAGCCTGCACTCCCACAGCCACTCAGCCAGCTTTTACTTCACAGTGAATTCCATAAACTTGACTTCCTTCACAGAGAAAGTTTGTCTCAAATCCTGAAATACTGACATCTTCACAGATCATAATTTCATTTTATTTCTTTACTCCAAACTGCATGTTAATGGTGTCACCACACAAATCATAACTACAACAACTCCACTTGAGAAACAGGGAAGAGCACTGAATTTCAATTCCTGGATTGCAAATCATTCCAACAGTTTAACTCCAGATCCAAGACTGGTAGGCTCTCTTTTCCAGTGGTAAAGAAAAAGGTGTGATTATAAAATTTAAAGATAATTTTTCTAAGATAGTGGCCACTCTAAGATTTATAACTTTGTACAATACATATTTGATCATATGAATGTCTCCACTGACCCAAGTCAAACTGTCAACTTCCCAAATTCATTTACCAATGTGCCCAACCCAAATTCACAACATTTACCTGACTTTGAATGTAGATGTTTGTACATAACCTCCCTCTTGAGGCAGATGTGATGTTGAAACAAGCCTGAGCTTCTGGAATACCACGTGGACTGGCAAGGAAGGAGGAAAGGACCCTGCAGGGAGGGCCTCAGCCATGCCTGGACCTGCCCCAGTGATGGAAAGTGCTGGAAGGACTCCCAGGCCATGGAGATGGCCAGTGGGGTGGCACCAAGTGAGGAGGAAAGAAAAGGCTTGTGTGCTGTCGTCAGTTGATAAACCAACTGCAAATTCAGTACTCCAAAGGAGGCAGACAGCTATTCAATAGATCACTACACCAAAACTAGAGTGCAAGAACCATATATTCATACTGGATAGTGAAAAAATGCTGCTTCATCTGCCTCACTGCAATGCTTTGGGTTGGAAGGGACCTTAAAGCTCATCCCATCCCACCCCCTGCCATGGCCAGGGACACCTTCCACTAGTCCAGGTTGCTCCAAGCCCTGTCCAACCTGGCCTGGGACATCAAGCATTATGTATTTAAATCCTGGGATTTCTCCTGAACAATTAATACAGGGGCAATAGAGGACTGGTCAGCCACAAGGTCTCCTGCATAGCTCACAAACAAATCAAAAATATCTTTAGGGAGGTTTATATCACAATAAGCCACCTGCTAAATAGCCCATACAACAAAATAACTGACTTCAGCTATTGATAACGTGGTATTAAAAAGGCTTAAACTACAGCAGGTTTTTTCCCTTTTTTTTTTCTTGATACAAGAAAAACAATTCAGTTACTCTGCTCTTAATAAAGAACATCTGCACATTTTGTTATCATGACTGATAGGAGCCTTTCATTTTAAGTGTTACTGCTTCTCCTCTCATTAAGATCAAGTTCAGACTCTGCAGAACTGCCAGCTCTGTAAAATGCTTCACACAAGGGAGGGAACAAAACATGAGAGGCCAACTGTTCATAAGATAATGTCTTCACATTGTGCTTTAGCTGTCTACAATAATTAGAAGAGCTTTGCTATGTATCTCACATTTGGGTGACTTGCTTTCAGTTCTGCAGTGCTGTGAACAACTCCATAAATATGAAAAGAGCAAGTCAGTTATGATCATTCAAAAATGTGTTAACTGCTGTAAAAAAAAAGTAGCCTGTGGTTTATTTCTCACATGAAGTGTTGGGGTGTTGATGTTTAAAATTACAGCCTGAAGTTATCAGAAGTCCAGCTGAAACCACTTCCTTGATTGGGAGATTTATCCTGGATATGTAGAAATGATTCTGGACTAAGTATTAGTGACCCTAGGCTAACACACAGTTTTAAAACTGCAATGCAATACAGTGAGTTATCATCATGTCAACCACATAATCTGTATTTAAATGGCTTCTTCAGCAAACCATAGAAAGGTTCCTGAGAAATGCCTCAAGTGCCTGCAAACAGGCAAGGGTTACTCTCTCCTGGGTGTGCAAGAAGAGTGGCAGTTGGAATCACTACTGGTTGGGTTCCAGTCTCACCTGAGCCCAAGCACCACTTAAGAGATGAAGTCAGATATCCAGGAGCACTGGTAGGAAGCCATGCACTCCATTATCTGCCATGTCTGGTTATCACAGAGCAGCTCTGGCCAAAATCTGACACAGCAACACAAAACACACAGTCTGACAGCAGCTGTACCCCATTTATATTTGTTCTCCACATTTCAATGGCACACTCAACCCAGAAGAGCAAACTAAGACTGTCCATGCTCAAAGGGGTTAACAGACACTCAGCAATTCAGCTGAAATGCCAATATTTGAGAGGAAGAATTGAAACAATGGAAATAAGATGGTTGGGTGGGAATTGGAGCAACCTGGTCTAATGGAAGGTGTCCCTGCCCTTGCTGAAACAAGGTGGCATTTGAGGTCCCTTCCAACCCAAACTGGTTGGAAGGGACATACTTTATGAAAAATCCTTGCGTTAGGATCTTTTCTTCTGAGAAGCTGAGAGGCCTCAGAAACAAAATGTAACCAATGATTATCTGCTGCTGTGGAATGCAACAGGTGCATCTGTGACTGGTCTCATGTGGTTGTTTTTAATTAATGGACAATCACAGTCCAGCTGTCTTGGACTCTCTGGTCAGACACAAGATTTTATTATCACTCCTTTCCTTTCCTTGTTAGCCTTCTGATTAAATCCTTTCTTCTATTCTTTTAGTATAGTTTTAATATATCATTTTCTTTTAATATAATATATATCATAAAATAATAAATCAGCCTTCTGAAACATAGAGTCAAGAGTCTCATCCCTTCCCTCGCCCTGGGACCCCTGCAAACACCACCACACCAGTCTGTGATACTACACACTGGAAGTAGGTACAGTTTTGAAAGAAATGAAATGACAAATACATTTTAAAGCAAACATCCTAGTGTTAAAGGAGATTATTTTATTTTATTACTTGCACTGAAGAAATAGGACCCAAGTGAGTAAAGCACAGTGGGTCTGGGAGATGCTGCTCCAAAGAGCTCAGAGCTTTAGGCACTGAATTCTCTGTGCCTGCTAGAAACCCTGGCAAGCATTAAATGATGTTTACATATTCCACTGGAAGATAAGGTAATGTCAATACAGAACTGAGACACCTTTCAGAGATCATGCAAATGATCATGAAACTCATTAATAATATCTTAAAATCTATTCAAAGTCTCTATATTTTAAGTGATTAAAAATGAGCAAGAACTTGGTTTTGCAACACCTCAGAAATCAATTAACTCTCAAGGAGATTATGTCAATGATGAATATTGTTAATATATTTAATTCAGCCTACAGGTGATCTCTGTGTATTCCTATGTAAAAATGACCACGAAAAGGAGTCAAAACACTGTGAGAAATGTACCCACATGTAGCAGACATGATTCTGGACATTGAAACCTGCAAACCTGGACCTGAAGTAGCACAGTGGCAGAGGCAGAGTTATGTCAAAGTAAATTATGCCCTTGGAGTGAAGGCACTGAGAGGTCACAGGACTGACAGACAGCATGTTGGCAGCAGAGCCATGAATCCTTGCTGTGGACATCAACCCCTGGAACACTATCACTGCACAACACTGAACAAGAGCTTTTTAAGTAACAATTTTACACTGAATTAGCAGAGTAATTGGAAGCAAAAATCTATGAAAATTTAACGTTTTGAATTTATGTTTTCAAGTTGTCCTTCATGGCTGCACTACCTGTTGCTACTCTCTGCTCTCCTTGGCTGTACTTTGCCAGCTCTTTTTGGTTTAAGCAATAAGTAAAACAGGGAGAGGCTGAAGAACTAAGACAGCGATATCCTAAGAACAGCCAGGAGAGCTTACAAATCAAGAGGCAGAGCTAGAAACAAACCATTGAAGGAAAACCTAAACCCCCTGTGCTGGCAGTAGAACAATGCTCAGACAGAGCTTCTACAAACATTTGTGGGTCTCAGCATCCCAGTTGGCTTGAAATACTCAGATTATTAATTCTCTTGTAAGCTAAGTCTCTGTGTGCACACAGGGACAACCACATGGGCTTAATGAGCTCAACAAGCCTGGCTTATAGGAAAGCTCCAGGCCAGCACTGGTTTAGGGCTCCCCCTGTCAGGTTTGCAAAGGGAACTTGTCTTCCTGCTTTACTACCTGCTTTAATGGGGCAATAGTACCACCAGGGTCTTGTCAGGCTTCATAACACAAAGATTGTTCCCTCACTAAATCAGTGCTGTCATGGCAATTGTGTCCTGGTTACACCACTGAAGAGCACCTTCATCCTTTCAACTCAGAGAAACAACCCATCAACACCCCCATTATGTCTTAGATACTGCACACAGGCTAGATACCAACAGACACACTTTCATGAGCTGTTAAATAGGAAATAAAATGAAAATAAAAGAGTAACAGTGCCTGAGACAGACTATGGCACATAGCAAAAGATCCTTTCTGTTATTTTACAACTTGAACCCACTGAACCCACATTCTTGCTCTTGCAAACCTGCTCCTCTCCTGTCCTGCTCTCTGCCCAAGCACAACCAACAGCTCAGCCTTGAGAGACTCCTTTTTCCTCAGCTGATCATTAGGTCAGGCTGGATGGGGCTTGGAGCAACCTGGTTGAGTGGACTCAGACTATTCTGAGTATTCCAAACCCCAGAGTGCAGCTGGTGAAAACACTTTATAAAGAGGCACTCTCTTTGACACATTAAAACAGGTGGGAAAACAGCAAACCCTCCAGAGGTATATACAGATACACAGCTGATGGATCCATGGCTTCAGCATAACTCAGGGCTTTCAGCAAAATTCAGGGCTTTCCAGCACGTTCTCCCACGTGTTTCTAGATACACCTTATGCCAGAATCAGCCACTGCTTTGTGAGAACACTGCAGCCCCATTTCTGCTTTTCCACCCCAACTCCTCCTTGTGTATAAACTGTGTTTGGTGTAAGATCTGTACAGGAAACCAGGGTCAGAGAACTCTGCTGTGTTAAAACAAATGAACTGCATTGGACTGGGCTAATTTTCATTGCCATCAGCCTTCAGACCCGGTTCACAGCACAGCCATACGAAACAAGTGCAAGGGCAGTAAACAGGCTGGAAAAAGGGACTGAGAAAGAAGGAAAAGGGTTGTTCCTTTTGGCAGCAACACCAGTTAATGCCTCCCTCAGATGCCCCCATGCATTGGGATCCTTGTATTTTGCACAAGGTTTTTGCTTGTTTGTATTTTGTGTTTTTAACTGAAGTTAACTACCTTGGATTTTTGAAAGATGACTGGCTTAGTGTTTTTTTCACACAAAGCTTTTCCTTTTGTCATTCTGCCTTTGAACAATGAAATAGGCAGAGAAAAAGAGAGAAAGAAGGGACAGAGAGAAGAAAGAAGGGACAGAGAGAAGAAAGAAGGGACAGAGAGAAGAAGAAGGACAGAGAGAAGAAGAAGGACAGAGAAATCTCTTCAAGAAAGGAAATATGTGCAGTCCAACATTACAACAATGAGGTTAAGGCCATTTAATTCACCCCACCTGCTTTCCTTGAGATGTTCATTTTTGCAAGGAGAATTTGGGCAGATAACAGGCTTTCAGAAGATTTCTTGCTACACTAATAATTCCAAAATTTCCTCAAAGAGAAAATTTGATGTACATGTTTCATAGGACATAACAGAGATGCTCTTCAGATGCTGTCTTCCAGAAAAAAAAAATAAAAGCACTGAGAAAATAGCTGTGAGACCTGAGAGTGAGAGACAAAAAACCACCCAGACACTGAAGACTCAATCCAACATCAAACCACTGTATCTGATGTTGTCCTATCACAACAACACAGAAGGGTAAATAGATTATTGCTGTTCAATCTGTTGTCTGAAAATTGCTTGCCTCCACAGCTTTTGTACTATCTTTTAGCAGCACAGTTTTTAGGGGTCTGCTGTCACAAGAAAACTCTGTCTTCTAAAGTTTCTTGGTTTTTTGCAGCAAAGCATTTCAGAAACAGAAAGTTGGAACGTGTGGAGAGCTTTGTGGATAATTGGTTAGCTGAGAAAGGCCACTTCGATGTGATACCGTTGGATAAGGATAGGGGAAACAAGCTGGGGATTAAGTAACCAGTGCCCAATCACTGACAGAGGTCATGGTGACCTTCTCTGAAATGGGAAGATGGGGGAGAAAATCGCTTGCCAGAAAATGAAGATAGCCTAGGTAGAGTAGCTATAAGAATGTAAACATAGAAACAAAATAATCACTAGAGCATAGAAGTAGGTGTGGTTGATCTAAGTGTGCTTTAACCAATAATGAGCTCAGCTTTTGCAATATGTATAAGCTTCATTAACCCCAATATAAATATGTGTGAGCTTTCAATAAACTTTGGGATTTGCTGTTCACACATATTGTGTGAGGCATTTCTTCCGCCGTTCACGACAGGAACGGGCACCTGGATCTGCAGATGTCCTGGCCTCACCCACCACCTCCAAAGAATCATCTCTGGGACAGAAATCACTCATTTCACATGAGAGGTGGACATGACTTGGTCCTGCTAAAAAGCAGATTCTGTACAACCAGCACTATGCTGCCAAATTATTACGAGTAAATCAACTGCAAATCAATGTCTTTGCAGTCCTTCCAGTTGAAGTTTGCACCAAACCACGTTACAGTATCAAAATCTAAGTTAAATTCACCAGTACAGGGAAAGAAATAAAACACTTTCTATTCTCAAGTGTGATCCTGCAGAAAGCCTCTGCTTGGAAAGCGACTTTTCAGTAAATCAACCTGTCAAAATTCAGAGCTGAAGTGAATTTATTGTTTTCAGAGAATAGTTCTGCACCAAGACACTCACAGTTCCCTTCCAGTATAAAGATATTTTCTGCAATATTCCATGCATGCAAGATGCCAGGAATAATGGAGCACAGTAAAGCTGATTGATAAACTCTTACCTTAGGTGCGGTTTGGACTTGGATGGCTCAGGGAAAAGCCATTATACCAAAAATGAAAACAAACCCCATGATTTCTACTACAGGATGCTTTTAGCAGCTACAGACTGAACTCAGCCAAGTGCTCACATGTGGACAGCAAAAATAACAAGTCACCTAGAGCATCTCAGCCTGCCAGCAGCATTCCAGTCCCCTCTCCCCACATGTAAAGGTCCTGAGCAGGGAGTTGAAGAACAAGCACCCCTCCAGTGCAGCAGGCTTGGCTCTGATTCAGCTTTTGCTCATTTTCCTTCTCTGCAGGAGGATAGTAGCTAATTGCTGTCAAACCCATCTTTCCTGTTCTTCACCAGCGCAGAGAAGGAGCCAGTGGCAGCCCAAAGGGGACAACTCCTGGGACAGCCACAGCAGGTGACACTTTAGTTATTGGTGGCACCAAGGAGGATGAAATCCCTGACAGGCTGGATTATTCCTCTCCTTCCCATACCTTTCTCAGCCCACCCTAACCCAGTGGGTTCTTTGGATGGATCCTGTTTGGAAATACTTCCCTATATCCCAGCCCTGGCCACAACAGGGGTTGCACAAAACCTATTTCTACTCACTTACTGAGCTTTGTTCTTGCAGCCCTGTCTCATTTCTCCAGAATTCTCCTCCTAGCAACCAACCCCAGCACAAGGACTGTACCTGCACCCCTTTTGGAGCTCTCATGAATTTCTATTTCATATTTCAGTTAAACAATTGCCCTCTCACACCCTTCCTGCCAGTCCCTGATATACAGACTGCATGACTCACATATGTAACTGGGGAAGTGGGGTTTGGGGCATTATATACAAACAAACACTTTGCATCAAAGTCCTTCCTGTAACTGCAGAGCTGCTTTATGGATATAAAAGACAACATGACAGACTCCAAAAATTCTGGCTGTGTGATGTCTCATCATCATGTAGCCACAGCTCCTGATAAATATAATATTTTCCCTAGGAGATTTTAAGTTATTATAATATTTGGCACTTACATACTACTTTACATCTTGAACGCACCGTCCAAACACGTAACTAATTAGTCTTCCCAATTTCTCCATGAAAAAAGTCTACAAGGAATTAAGATTATCAATAATTATCACCTTATTTATCTGTTAAATCCTGATGGTCTACTTGGCCCTGAGCATGAAGAAAACTATTTCTGCCTTAAGGACTTCACAATCCGATCTGTGAAGAACTTGCTGAAGAACTACCAAAGGCACACAATATGCTGACAGCAGAATTCAGCCCCCCCAAATTCAGATGAAATCAAAACCCAAAGTCAATTTTCTGATGGAAAAATCAAGTTGTTTCCACACTACACCAAAAAAAAAAAAAGTAACCCCCAAACCTAAAGTTTTTAGTGGAAACAAGAAAAGCAGCACCAGTGGGTGCTTTATTTCACATACATACATAACATACAGGCATTCAGGGAACAAAGTAAATGCATAAATTCAATTTTAAAAAATCTAACTAAGAAGAAAAGCCCTATCCAAGGTCCTGAACTATCAGGCATTAAAATAACCAAGGCTCTCTGATAATTTTATTTACAAATTTGGTGATTGTTTTATTTATTTTTCTAACAACTGCTGATGCAACCTGGAGGGTGTTTTATTAGTACTATCACAGGACCTTCTCCTGGGGTTGGATGAGAAACAAATACTGCACCTCTCAGCAGCCTTTAATGCAGCTGCTGCATGCTCACTAAATTAGATGCCACAGTTTCAGGAACCCATTCAAAACCAGGTAAATAATTCTCAAACTTGCAGGCATCATCTGAAACATTTATGTGTCAGTTAAAATTCATACTCTGTGTTTTGTTTGCTAAACCTTATAAATTAAACATATTTGTGCTGTTCACATAAGCAGCATGACATGTCAGACCTCCCCTCTGTATGAGGATTGTAACACCAGAGGAAAAAGAATGGGATATCCTTCCTGGAAAAGTCAATATTCCAGCCTCGGGTGGGAACAGGAGGAGAAATATCATTTACAGGCAGATGAGATGCAGAGCTGCACTGCAGGGTGGGATTCTCCCACTCCATGGAGTCGGCAAATGATCTCTTTGGGGCACATCCCTGCAGCTGTTCAGCTGAACATTTCAGAACAAGTTCCCAGAGCTCAGATAAACAAAATTTCCAGGAGCTAACGCCTAAAAAAAAAACCAAATCCAGATTTATTACTGTTTGTTATCTTCTCCCTTCTGCTGATATTTGAATCTCAGTGATTTCAAGTGAAAGCAAATCTGAAGATACAAAGTCATCTGAATGGCACACAGCTGAGTATCCCACACCCTTCCTGGGAGGATTTGCCAGTGACAACAAAATGAGATATTAATTTATGAATTGCAGCCTGTGCTGCTCTAATTCCTATCCCTATCACTGGGCAAATGCATTCCAACATATCACTTTAATATCTAGTGTGAACACAGCCTTGGGAGAGTAAGAAAACTGAGAAAGGATTATGTGTACTAAGGAGGTCAACCAGGAGCACAGTAAATACCAGAAGTGGGTATTTTGAGTCACCTGTTTTTAGGTGACCATCCTAGGGATAGTCACCTCCTATCCCTGGGAGGGATTTTGAAGGTTTACAGACACAGCACTCAGAGATGTGGTTTAGTGCTGGGCTTGGCAGCACTGGGTTAACAGACTTGATCTTAAGGGTCTTTTCCAACCCAAATGAGGCTACAACTCAATGATTCTGTATTTCTTGAAAATAAAAAAAAAACCCAGAGTCATCAGAAAAAACTGCAAAATAATGGAAACTTCCAAATGAGACAGAGTAGCCTCCTAGAGCACAGAGTGCTCAGGCACACAGGTTTTATCCAAAGGCAAATTTCCTAACAGCTATCATAACTCACCATCTCTTGGAAACACCTTGGTACATTTTTCTCCTATGTTAAAAATGTTGAGAGATGTAACAGATTGAAATAGCTCCAGCTAATATTTAAAGACTGATTATTAAATATTTCTTAATGAAATCACTGAGCTTTTAAATTTGTTCTGCTCTGCTTCTTCCAAAACACACTGAAAACAAAACAGCACCATCTAAAACAGCCAGCTAAGCTTAAAACAGCAATTGTCACTTTGCTTCATATGACAGATTCACTTATGCAAAAACAACTGATGTGTTCTCAAAGTAAAACAGCACTTAAGAAAATAGCAGCATTACCCTTGTACACAAAAAGTAATTTGAGCTAAGCACAGGCAACTCTTGAGAAGAAAATGGTAACTGTTTAATAAATATTGCTTTCAGATTAATGGTTCCCTACTTCTTTTCATTTTGTAGCTTGAATATGGTGATTCAATACTAAAAATTTTAATTTAAACATTACTACTGGATTCATTCAAAAGAACCAACCCTAGAATTACTTGTGAAGAGAGTTAATACAAAAGTTCAAGGGATACCAATTCTTTTGTTGTGTATGAATCATCACACAAGCTGAGCTAAATTGAAAATACTACTTCAAGTCGTTTGACTTTGATCTCAGTTAAACCAGCTTGGGCTCAGACATGGAATTTCATTGAGAAAAAACTTCCACTTGCAGTACCAAGTTCAATGGACCTCTGGGATGTAGGGGGTTGATCCCATTATGTCCTTATGGGATCTGCAGAGAGGGTTTTGCAGGCACTATTTTAATTACTGAAACATAGAAGTCATAGAGAATTTCCTGTGGAAGCCAATGAAGAGGAAAAATTCCCCTTTCTGAAAGCCTAGGAAAGGGATTGTAGGAGACAAAGAGGCCTCCCATCCACAGGAGAGATTTAGGAAGAAATCAAACAGAGAACTGGCCTAGCTTCAGGTTTATCACCTGATCAGTGACCTTCCAAAGGACACAGCAGGGAGGGTGGGTTGGCAGTTCTTTCCTGCTCCTGCCATTCCCTTTCCCACACTGCTTGGCTGCAGTTCCATAATGCCAGTGCAACATCTTGACAGCCATAAGGAACTTCAGTAAATGAGCAGCTTTCATCTGGAGACACATATCTCTAACCTCTCTAATCCACAGTATTGATCCCAAGATGATGCCATGGGTGGAACTTCATACAAAGGGTAAAATAAAATAATTTTGTCTTCAGAAAAGGGTACTAAGTCTGTGGTGGTGTTCACAGGGGTCCCAAGATGAGGGAAGAGATGAGAATCTTGACTCCATGTTTCAGAAGGATGATCTATTATTTTATTATAGATATTATATTAAAAGAAAATTATATACTAAAATTATACTAAAGAATAGAAGAAAGGATTTCATCAGAAGGCTAGCAAGGAAAGAAAAAGAATGATAACAAGATCTTGTGACTGCTCACAGCCTCAACACAGGTGGCTGTCATTGGTCATCAAGTAAAGACAATTTCCCATGCTGGGTAAACAATTCTCCAAATCACATTGCAAAGCAGCAAAACATGGAGAAGCTGAAGCCTCCCAGCTTCTCAGGAGAAAAGATCTAGCAAAAGGATTTCTCATAAAATATGTCTGTGCCAGTAAGTCCACCCCCTCTTTCCTCCACTGGTGAAAAGCCAGTATTTTCCACCCCATGGAGCATATCAACCTTCCAGTTTTGGGTGCAAGGCAGCAGCAGAGGATTCTCACCCTCCTAATGACCCCAAGCCCTTCTGCTCCCTACATCTTAACATAGCACTGCATGGCAGGTGTCTGGAACTCTTTATTGTGTTTTTAATCCAGGCCACCACAACAGACCTCGATTTAGAAGCCTTCCTGAGTCTCATACTACCCTGTCTGATAACTGAACAGGAAACCTCAGGCACCACAGACTAAGCCAGCACTGAAAACCAGTGTGTGGTACTAAAGTGAGCCAGAGACCTCTCTCTTCCACTTAGTAACTCTCCCTTCCAACTACACATTGTTGAGCAGTAACTGGTACTTCAAACTCGGCCACTTTCTGCACTGCAGCTTTTAACATCACTAATGCCTCCTCCCTCTCAACATGGTGCAGGGAATGACAGAGAGGTGGAGAGGTTTGGGGTTTGAGAAGGAAAAAAAAATTTGGAAGAGGCATCACAAAGCCCTTGGGGGGTTTGTGACCCTTGTAAGGTCATGTCCCCACTGACAGCCAGCTCCATAGGAAAACCCCAAATCACGTCAGCTGGACAACCACTCCTCTTCAAAAGGATCCATTGGCCTAGAGATTTCCTCAAGACATGACTCGGGCAGGTCCACACAGCTGTGGAAACCAGACCTTCTGCTGGAAGGGTGAATTCTGCCTTCAGTAGAAGTGTGTTGATTTACATCAGCTTCACACCGGCAGCCTCAGTTAAGGGCTGTTTTTCCTCTTTGTTAGAAAAAATAAAAAACACAGACAGAAAATCAGATCCTGCTTCTTAAAATTCAGTATGCAATCTATCTGCTTGGACACAGACTCAGGCTTTTATTTCCCCAAACAATAATAGTTTAAAACATCCCAGCTACATCAAGCAGATACATTGGCACATACTGCTCATAACTTGCAGTTCTTCCTCAGTATGTTCTTTTGGTTTGTTTCTCCTAACTCATTATTTCAGATCTGAAATAATGTTGCAAACCCTTCTGAACATAGCAAGCACCCTTTGCTGCATCTATAGAGCACAAGATATTTTAAATAATGATAACACACACTTTTGTTAGACACAAATAAATCCTCAGTTCAGAAGAGGAGGTGAATCAAGTGATTGAGGAGGCAGAGGAGTAAGCAAAGCCAGCTGGGTCTAAAAGGAATTTAATTGGATTTCTTTAGTCCTACCATTTCCTGTATATAGACTATGCAGACTACACAGGAACATTTAGGCTTAAGGCTGGTGTGGACATATGGCTGTGGGAATCTAAAATGCAGGCTGGCACCTCAGCTTCATCCCAGGGAGGGATGTTCCATGCACAAACTGGTTTTTCAAGGCAGTTCTGAGAAGGGAAGCAGAGGATATTTCTGGTGCTGCTATACTTGGAACCGCTACCACATTCAGAGAAATAGCAAAGGACATGGCATTCCCATTTCCTGGGCAGCAGCCTACCTCTCCTAGACATTTTCCAAGAGTTAATACATGCCCTTGGGAGTGTGGGTACAGGCACATAAAAATGTAACTCCTATGACATTAAGAAATAAACTGAAAAATGCTCCCAGCTTTTATTTTGTGCATAACACACATTACTTGAGGGTATATCTGGGAGACAGAGCTAAGAAAATAGCTCATTCATTATTTAAATTGAGGAATGGACTCAGAAAGGTTTTATTAATGTTCAAAGAAGTAAAAAGCCAGAATCTTCTTATGCAGACTATATCTGTCTAAATCCTGTTTACAGCATAGACATTTGACAACACTTTTGAAGTTCTAAATTATTTTCATAGTGTAGCAGTACTTTGGGTAATTTTTTTTCCCCTTATGTATTAAAAACAATCATGGAAATATCCTTCCAAGGTCACTTTACCCAATTCCTCACATAAGATAAAATGACAAGTCCATTAATCATTGTAACAGTGAAGTATTGTAAAGTATATCTTGAGTTCAGTACCACAACTTGCAGTGAATCATCTTCAATCAATTAACAGATTACCTTAATTCAACAAAATCCAATACCTGCATTTTCCTGATTAATGCCTTTTATACATCTAGAGTCCTGGTGATTATATATAGAAATTAAAGATGGATTGTACATTTGTGGATACAGAATGTGAGGGCCTGTGAGACTGGCAGAAATCTCCCTTAAAGTGAGAATTTTCACAGCCTGAGCTGTGCATATTATTAAAATTAGGGTTCCTGATTTACCTGGATTCATTGTGGCCTAAATGCTGTCAGAATAAAAGGCTTGGCATCAAGATTTCTAAAATGCACACATGTTGAGGCATTTATTAGCATGTCCTATTATTAGCATGGGTTCTGCCAAAAAAACTGAGCACTCACAAACATCTTGGGGTAAGAAAGAGCTGCAGTGAGTGCTGCCCTATCCAGACCCTTCCAAGGGCTGAGGATGAACCTGACTGCTGCCTGGGAAACAAGAACTGTCAATTCCCCAAGGAAATGCTGATTAGCCCAGTCTGGAGAAGGCATGATGAGAGCTGAAAGCATTCAGGGCAGGAGAGCCAGAAGCAAGATGAACACATGGAAATGCAAACTCCAGGCAGCAGGAGGGGAGCACCCAGAGCTGTCCATGCCAGAGGATGGAGCCATGCACAGATGAGCCTGCAGCAACAGAGCCCTGACTCCAATTGAGAGGACTTTCGTCTGTGGATTGTGATTAAATCCCACTACAGTCAAATTCAGGGGAATTCAGCACTCAGAGAATGACCCAGCAGACTGGAAATGATAGTTCTGCCTGACACTGACCCTTGCAGTGCTGGGCAGCAGCAGCAGCTGGGACACTGGGAAAACACAGTGCCAAGTGTCAAGGCTGGGGCCAGTTTTAAACTTGATTGTACAGTCAGGGACTCTGCTTTGGCAGTTCAGAGCCCACAACAGCTGCAGAGTAAAGGGTTCACAGCAGGCTGCCCAAGAAAATGGGCACAAATCAAACACTAATCCTGATTTAAAGTTCACACTGCTGGCATCCAAACCACCCTCTTCCTCACAGGCTTCCTTCAGTGTACCCAATTCAACAATCCCTGCAGGCAAGGCAGACATATTTCTAGTTCTCTCTGACTTGTAGCCAGACATTTAACTGGTGAAAGCATGGTTGTTTGAAACTACACACCAAAATACACAAGAATTGCTACAGAGAGAACACATGGAGGGCTAAACAGACCTGGGCAAACTCCAGCCTGTGCACCTCAGGTATTTCATTGTAAAATACCTTCAGTGTTACTGAGATTCAGAACAGAAGCCAGCCTCAAGATAATGTTAACATGGACAGCAGTTTGAATTTACCGAAAAAAAAATGAAGTAGAGATTCAGACAACAAGCTTCAGTGAAATTCTGAAGGTAACAAGAAGGACAAAACCAAGGTTGTACAAGGTATTACAGAAACAATTTTCTTCACTCTCATGCATGCAAATGTTTTTCTTGGTCAAGTAACTGACTTCCAAGTAAACACAGTCTACCAAAATAAACAGAATTTTTCTAATCGATTAGACTTTGGGATTTTCCACATTTTCCTACCCCAACAAAACTCACATTAACAAGGCAATGTACTATCAAAAGAGCCATATCAATATTAAGAACATGAAAATGGAAAGGAAATTTAACATTGTAAACTCTTAAAATTATCTAATCAGTAAGTAAAATTCTATTATCCTGCTTTAATGAAGATATTATACACTCATTTTCCTTGGATGCTCACAATCCTAATTACTGCATGCATGGGTGAGCCCTGGAATTATTTTTAATAGACATTAGTATATGTATTGGTTCTCCACAGGCAATAGCATATTAATAAAAAAGCCACCTCCCATCAGCAAAAAAAGAAAAAAGTAGAGGTAGAAGTTATTGCAACAAAACAAAGCAACTCTGAATACAGAATTTACCAGAACTTAAATCTAATTATTTTTTTCTGAGCCCCTTGGGACTATTGCTGTCACAGACCTCTTCTAATTTAGCTACCAAAGTCTCTAAAGACAGGCTCAAGTCTTTTGAGCCATTTTCTCATGCTTGGAAATACATCATTCTTTACATACTTACAAAGCCAGACAACTGCAAGGCAGTTGGTAAAATATGACATCAATTTCTTTAACACCTGCAAAGCAACTCTGACAGGATCTTACAGGAACACTTCATGCCTTTAAGTCTTCTGCTGAAGCAGTTGCCAAGAGGAGTAGGTGATTAAAGAGCCATTATTCACATTATTAGTATTTAAAGGAAAGCCAGCAGGAATTACAGCAGTAACCCCTCAGCAGTGTATATTTAATAGACTGCTATCATTACATACATGGAATGTGGCAGCAAGGCAATTGCATATTGAGCAGTATACAGAATATACATTCACACACATATGGAAGCACAGAGGTGCAAACAGTGCCAGCAAAAGTCTCCCAGCTCTGCCACAGGTGAGGAATTCTGCTGGCTTTAAAGGCACAGGAGCAGCAGGAATTATCAACCTCATACCAGAGCTGAAAGGGGATGCAAGAACAAAAAAACCAAAAAAACAAAAAACCAAAAACCAAAGAAACAAAACCACCAAAGCAAGTGCCAGGCTGTCTTTGCTTCCCGTGTTCCCTCTGGTTTCCAAAGGAACTCTCCACACAGATCTGAGAGGGGATGTGTTTTCAAAGGCAGCCAGCAATGTGGAGTGTCAGCTATGCAGGCAGGCTCACAGATCAAAGCCATCAAAGGTTTCAGTCCCAGCGACATCTGCACAGCTCTTCCACCTCTTCTGCCCTGAGTTGTGTCAGCTCACACTGTGTGTGCTGAGCTGGGTGTTCCAGTGCCTTGCTGGTCTCCAAAACCAGCTGTAACACTTATCCATCACACTTTTAACATCCTCTAGAACTTCTTTAAGGAGCTCAGATACTTAACTCTCTGCATCCCAATTTTCAAGTCATGAAATACAGCTCAGACCTAATTTATTCTCACATTAAAACAAAACCAACCTGTGTTAAAGAAACTTAATTATTCCAGCATAGAAAGACTTAAAGAATAAACAACCTTGACTTTAAATATTGCACTTGTACAACATCTGATATGGGACACAGGAGCTCTGGAACACATTCAGTGTCCCCAGTCCACAGGAGGCCACCAAGCTGACCAAGGGGATGGAGCACCTCTCCTGGTGACAGAATTGGGACTGTCCTGACTAAGGCACAAAAGGCTTTGGGATGAACTAACTGGGGCCTCCCAGGGCCTAAAGGGAGACCACAGGAAAAAAGGAGAGAGGTTATCTGCAAAGGCCTGGAGTGACAGGACAAGGGGGAATAGTGGGAAGGAATTCTTCCCTGTGAGGGTGCTGAGGCCCTGGCACAGGGTGCCCAGAGAAGCTGTGGCTGCCCCTGGATCCCTGGAAGTGTCCAAGGCCAGGTTAGAGAGGGCTTGGAGTAACCTGGGACAGTGGAATGTGTCCTTGTGAGATTTAAGGTCCCCTCTAACCCAAACCATTCCAGGATTCTATATCCTTGTAATTATATAACAGCTAGATAATAAGATGAAAATTATTTTTGAAAGCCTGTAAGTCAAGCATAATTTTTGATATGAACAGCAAATCTAGCTGAGAAATAAACATAGCAGAACCAAATCTCAAAATCTCCCTGCTCCTCACTTTCCAAGTAAGCTGCACCCCACATTTTGCACTGTGCTTGTGAGTTAGAACTCTTTTAACATCAGCCCCCACTTAACTTGTCTGGCACCACATTACAAGAGCCTTGAAATTCTCGGGACTGTTTTGTTAGATGCAGATTAGTTTACATGTGGGTAATTTATCATTTAATTACTCAGTAATAATTGGAAAAAGATCAAATGATCTCTCCTTTATAGATCAGATAATTAATGGTTATTTCTATGGTAATTTGTCAAGGCACAGCTGGAAGAATTAGACAACTATTCAGCTAAAGTGCACATAATCATTTTAGCATTAACATAATCTGAGTGGTACAAGTATTTCTGCAATTATACACAGCTCCAAGAGCTCTCACCCCTCATCTGCAAGGACCTGAGTGAGTACACAGTTTTTTCAAGCTCTCCCAGTGGGCACCTGCAGGGAGGGGAGGGGTTAACAGTTTAACAAAATAGAAAATAAGTAAAACTAATCCTGTAACAGTGATATATGATTGCATTTGAAAATTGAAACTGCAGTTGTGCAGAAAGGGAAGAAGGTCAGATGGCAGAACTGGGGAGCTGTGGGGGCTCAAGGGCACCTCAGGCTCCAACACGGGATCAGTAGATCCTGCCCAGTGGGAGTATTTTTCTTCTTCCACACCTAAATCTTGATAGGAAAGCTTTCTGACTATTCATGTTTGTGACAAATGGATTTGGCAGAAAGACAAATTCTATGAGCTCCTCCCTTGATTCATTTTATCTTCAAATTTTTCTTGTTTTTAACTGCACTGTCTACTTAGCAGAATGGATTTTTTAAAAGGTGCATTTGTTTTCTCTGCTGTGCCAAAACCAAATATTTTCAGACAACGAGAAGTTACCTTCAGATAAATGAAAAAAAAAATAAGACAACACCCAAATCATGAAAACTATAAATACAAAGTGCATGCAAGATTCCAACCTAGTCACATAAACCCTGTAAAGTCAGTTCTGCCCAGGCCACAAACACATAGGTCAAAAACCATAAAAACCATCCTGTCAAATCTACTGTCAGACTTCTCCATACATCCATGAATAATACATGGCTTTTACAGTAATAGGTTTGATTCATTTTGAAACTACTTTCTAGGAAGCTGAAGATTATTATTCGTTGTGTTTCTTATGCAACAAGAATCACAGTATTCCATTAAGAACAGAGGAGCTGCATATTCAATTTCAGTTTTACAGGAGTGAACTTACAGCACCAAACCTGGGACTTTGCACTTGCAGAGGATTCACTAAAGTCCTGCAAAAGTCAGGCTTTGGACTCTTAAGTCTGTCCTGGACTGCAGATGCATTAAAACTCCACCTAAATACATTATTTACAGCCTTTTACTACTGTAAGCAGTGAGATGCAGAATTGACCAGGAATATCATCATCTGTGAAGTGCACTTCAGTAATGAACCTCTACCTTTCTTGCTTTATTATCAGTCAGCTCTCTTTTTTGAAAAGCTTGCAATAGATGTGATTAACAGTTTGTGTGTAAACCAGACAATGTGCAAGAAAAAGCTGAGTAAAACAATAGGTTGCCTTTTTACTTTTACAGAGACCCACATAAATGGCTGTAATTTGATCTTCAAAATGAGCAACTTGTTTTTAAAAAGGGAAGAGTTATAATAATTTAATTTCTTCAGCGTGGACAGCAATTCATATTGGCACCATATTAGTACAAACTGGGCATCAATACCTTTAATCTATACATGCTCCTATACTGGTACCCATTTATAAAAATAATTTAGAATAATAATTCTGAATAATAATAATAATAATAATAATAATAATAATAATAATAATAATAATAATAATAATAATAATAATAATAATAATAATAATAATAATAATAATAATTCTAAATTATTCTAATAATTTAGAATACAGCAGGCCACTTGAATTTTTGAAGTGCGTAACAAAAAACGTGTCAAGCAAAAAATACCAAGTTAAAAAACAAAGCCATGAACATTGTGCCAATCCTTAAGCCCTTCACAAGTAATGGCATTTTCTCAAAGCAACAGTGATCACTACACTGCTCTTCCACACACATTTGCAGCACAACTAGACAGGAAAGCCCTCCTGAGTGCTGAATGCCAGCTGCTGGATTTGGGGGAATCCAGGGGCCACTTGGACACCAGAGCTGTCCTGAGGTCCCCATCCCATTCTCATTTCACTGAGATTAGAAGCATTAAGTGAGTACAATTAAATAGACATGGAAAGATTTTATGAAACAACTGTAGGATGAGCTTGAATGCCACACTACATAAAAAACTTAAACCAGCACCTGCAAGTCAGAGAAATTTCAAAGGAACTCAATGAGGGAAGACAGACACTGGGTTGTACACATCATTCATCTCATAAATGGAAAATATTACCCTAAGAATAATTTTTCCTGCTCTCCCAGAGCCCCAACTCTATAAATTCCCATTTAGACTGAGGAAATGTGCCACAGAATCACAGACCACTGGCGGCTGGACAGGAACTACTGGAGGTCACCAACCCCTCCTGCTCAAGCAGGGCCAGCTGCCCAGGACCACCTCCAGATGGCTTTTGAGAAATCCCTAAGGATGGCAACTATTTTTAAATTGTGAGTGTGACCAGTGCTTGGTTGCCCACCATCTCTGTGGGCAACCAAGCACTGGTCACACTCACAATTTAAAAATATTGCCTTAGGTGTTTATCCCTTGTCCTGGGTTAGCCTGTTGAACAACCCCCAAAAACAGGATCAGTGGGAGGTAACCAGAAGACAAGCAGGACCTTCCTCTGTCACCAGTAGAGCTGCTAAATTGCCTCTTACCCTGTGTGAAAATAAAGCCTGGAAATGCATCAAATGAGAGGGGAAAGTGTCACTTATGTAGCACTAAAATCTCTCAAAATGTATATAAAATACCAGTTAAAGAAATCTGAGGAGGAGCCCAAATTCAACAGGGTAGAAAGGAAAAAAAAAATGGTAAAATGCCCTATGTAATGGGTAGCTAAAGTCACAAAAGGAGAGTGACTTATTTAGCTAGATAAACCAAATGAAGGAGATATGAATGCTGGCAGTGCCATGGGGATTAAATTAAAAAAGCAAGACAACATCACTGCAAAAACAACCATGGCTATCTCTCATGATTAAACCTGAAATCTGAAGACTAACAAATAATGGACATGAAAGGTTTTACAAATTAGACTCAAAATTGAAGAAACAAACCTCTGTGTTTTGAAGGACATGAATTGCTCAGGTGCAACAGAGAAGTAAAAACTCTGTGGGTGCCTGAGCTGATACAGAGCCCAACATGAACACCTCTCCTGCATTCCTGAGCCTGGCAGCATCACTGTGCTAGAAAACAAGTGTTAGGTTGGATAAAATTACCAACAGAACATGAGCTAACTCACACATCTCTGCACAAGACACTTTCCAGGGACTGCTATAAACTTGCAGGATTTACTGTAAGAGTTCCTGCTATCTACTGAAGCAGCTGTTTGCTCTCTATAGACAAAGATCTGGGTGATCTGTTCTTGACCTCAGCAGTTTGGGGATGTTTTCCCCCACTCTGTTTTTGCTGCTTTCTCTCCCTCTACTGTTGCTCACTATAAAACAGCATTTTGAATGTGATTACCATTCCACAGCAAGGCTGCTCACTCAATGTTTCACTTAGGGGTTTCAGGGATTCAGTCCTGAATTCCTGAAACCCCTAAGTGAAACAAAGGGCAGTGGATCTTACCCATTCTCTCCTTACTGATTAATGTGTTCTCTGTGCACTCTGGGCAGGTAAGAGCAGATACTCCTGCCACAGAACTCAGCACCCAATTACCAAAAAGAACAAGGACTGGAGCCCAGGCTTCTCTCCAACATATTAATCTCTTGAGATAAGAGCAGCTGTAGGAACAAGGGGAAACGTGGGGCTCTGAGCAGCTTCTGTTCACACAGGAGAGAGCTGGAATTTCTTTGAGGTTGTCAACTTCAAGGCTCAGTGTATCTTTGCTAAATGGGTGGAACTGCAGACCTGATGCACTGTAAAGCATGCTAAGGTCTTTGGGGAACAGAGCTATACAAATAGGAAACTTTTCCACTGGCAGGCAGGCCTGGATATTGTTGGCATGTTTGGTTGAAGCCATCAGACTGCTGAAGGGTTACTGGGGATAGTTAAAGGTGATACAAAGACTTTACCATCAGAAGGCATGAAAAGACACTTTAATATTAGAAATCTACAGTTCTTATAGAAACAATCCTGGACCTAAGGCTTGATTGGCCTTCAGGAATCTTCTCTCACACTACTAGTGAACTATTAACAGCACACTCTGGAGAACCATGTTTATAAACAATGGTTACAGAAAGAGAGATAATAATTGTTTTGAGTTCTGACCTCTAAGATTCCCACATCTTCTACACAGCTTCCCAGGATTTTCCTGGGAGAACCATGTCTCCCTCTGTTCAGAAGATGTGCAATTACTACACCATCAGATTTAGGAGATGGGAACATGGACATGGAATCGTGAAGGTTCACCAACATCATCTCCTAAAAAAGCTCAACTAGCAGACACAGAAGTAACTCCATAGCATTCCTGCATATTTCCTAAATAAAAAATACACAACTGACACCAAATCCAAGTTCATTTTATCTATTATCACTGAAAACAAAGAAATTTATTCCTTTTGAAAGCCAAGCCTCCAGCAACTGCTGAGCAATTCTAGAGAGCTTAATCTTACAAGTGTGTACATAATTATTTAGACAATATTTAAGCATTATATGACACACAATTAATGAGATTATTTTTCCATTGAAAACTCATCAAATTTCATTTAGCTTGCAAATCCCCCTTTTTTTTTAAATAAAAGAAGGTGCCAACAAATCAAGAAATGGAGCACTCACTTGAAAACCTTTTGTGGTTCCTTTCATTGTAAAAGGAGAGTGAATTCCTAGTATTTAGATACCAGCATCACATTAATTTTGTGGGGGTGAGAGATTTGTACCAAACTTCCACAAATCCTCCAGACACTTGATCAACACAAGGCAGGTGCCCAGAAGAACTCTCTCATCAAGCACACTGGTGAGATAATGGACCTGGTCAAGCAGAACTGATGCATCTTGAGAGCCTTATTTAACCCTAGCTCTACCAGAGTTAGACATTCAACAGCTCAAATGGCTCCTGGCTGAGGCTGCAGTTTTGCACTGCTGGCTTTCACCTCCTTGCCTCAATCCTTCAGATGAAATATGAAGTCCTGCCACATGAGAATGGTGAGAAAACCTGACTCCAGCCTGGCTGAGAGAAGTCAGGTTGAACACATCAGTATGTGGATTTGCCTGCTGAAACACAACTGGAATACTTTTGGAAGGTAAAAGTGGATCTATCACAGAATTTATACATGATGTGATAATCCAATCAGCACAGAATTCTGATCTCAGTCACCTCGTCCTCCCAAAGTTAAAAAATAATAATGATTACACATAATTCAAGTGGAATGTTTCCTGAACTGTGGGAACTTGACAGGAAATGAGCATTTCCCATTCAACAAGGAAAGGCTGGATGCCTCACTCCTAGCTAGAGAAAACATGCCTTCACAGAAATATTAAGCAGTTCTTTGGATCCATTTAAGCCCCTAATTGATTTTCCTTGCTCGGTGAGAGCTGTAAAAGAGATTCTGTTCATCCATGCCTGAACTTGCTGAGAGTGTCACACACAGAACAGTTCTTGCCTTGGCAGTGAGACCTCCAGAGTTCAGCAATCCTTCTCAAAGCCAGCCTTAGGCAGGAGGGACTAATTCTGTGGGACTTCACCTGATCTCAGCTCAGCCCTGAACTGCAGAACACCTCATTTTTTCTGTATCCAAAGCAAAACCATCCCCTGGGAGCTCCACGTGTGTAGCCAGTTAGCTGACAAAAACTGCTTTTTCGTTATAATAATCCATCATTAAATGTGGGATGGAATATTTCATGCAGTACTTTATATCCAAAATGCAGAGCTAACCAGATGTCCCCTCACCCTAAGTTAAATGTCCATTTTCCTCCACACTAAATGACAGCAACAAACTCAAAGATTGACAAAGCTTTGCCTTTTTCATGCTAAACAAGGCGAAAGAATCAGAGATTGAATCCTAATAAAATATTTGTTCACTAAACTCCACTTGCAGGATAACTTGTATTTAACTTCAAATAAAGCTGCTACTGCAGATACACCAATGACTTCATCTGCACAGTACTTAGAATGCAAAAAAATAAAATTTCCTCCCTCATTTTCAGCTCTTGCAGTTTGGGTATTTTAGGGTGAATGCTTCCCCCATGAAGTATTTTGTGAATCCTGTTTCCTGACATGGAAAGATTTCTTAGCTTTATTTACAGGCTAACTGTGAGGAAGATTACCAAGTTCGTTAAGCTCGCACACTTTCTGGCTGTTAATTAGGTTTTCCGCTTGGCTTGAGGATTTCAAACACGAGCATGTTCCACAGCAAAAACACAGTGTCAAATTAGTGTGTTTAAGACTTGCAGTCAGTTTCAATTATAGGATATGAGAATTAACAACATCTTTATTAATATATTAATGTACTCTGATGCATTAATGTATTTTGATGGAAAACTATCAAAGGCCTGAACTGACTCATGCAGCTTTCAAATACAGCCTCGAGCTCACTTCAAATTTGAATAAAGATCTTGTAGGCAGGCTTCCTGAACTGATGAATGGTAATTTTTTATTTTTGTGGTCAAGTTCAGGGGGACCTGTTATTCCCAGACTGACTGGATAACTGACAATAACAACTGAAGTTGGAAGGGGACCCTGGAGAACAGCCTCTGCTCACAGCAGGGTCACCCAGAACAGGATGCTCAGGACACTTTCAGTCACATATTGAGTATCCCTTAAGTCCATGGGGGCTCTGCAGCCGCTCTGGGCCACCACCTCAACATGAAAAGATTTTTTCTGATGTTTCAATTGATTGCCCTGTACTTCCATTTGCAGCCAGGCTCCCGAGTAATTCAATTCAGCTGCCTTTTTTAGCAGTTTCTGCCACAACTCCTTTCACATCCTCTTGCTGATTTTCAGTGCAATAAGGTAAATCTGGTCAAAATTTCTTCTGCAGTGCTTGTGAAACTACAGTATTTTGGGGTCCTATTGATAACTCTTAGATATGTGTTCAGCCTCAGAACCATGGTATTTATCATCAGTTATAGCCTAGAAACTCCCACAACTTGGAAACAGCAGTTAATTCGCAAAAGACTCCACAGAGTAACCCTCAGCACTGTCAGAGCCCACATTTCAGTAAGGCCATGAACCAAACTGAAAGGTTTTAAAGGCCTGCTGACCCTCAGAGCTGCCATTTTCCCCTTCTCCATGTTAAAAACCCTAATGATAGAAATCTCTTTCTTTGCACCTACACAATTGAGCAATAATACACGAACTTACACAAATAAAACCAGTGTACATTCCTATCAATGCAATCTCAAAGCCCCAGTCAGTTAAAATTTTTATGGCTCTTCAAAGGAATTTAGGTTTTTGGCCCTTCTCCAGATCTGCAGGTCAGAAACCAAGCCAAAAGTTTAAAAATCCCTATTTTCCATCATCTTGAAAAATTAAAGCATCTGGAGACTTTTCTGTACCTATTACCAGCATCTGGATCCTACTCAAGTCCTCCTTCAGCTTCTGAACTGCAAAGCATTCAATGAAATCTCTTGGTTCACTAGTAAATGCTCTTACAAGTTTCCCTTGGGGACATCAAGTTCTGCAGTTCACACAGAATATTTTGATAGTCTTTGTGAAGCATAAGGAATTGGACAAGTAGCTCTAATTTTCATAAAAATCTAGATAACTTTGTCAAAACAGTTCCAAGGCAGTAACTAATAAAGAAGTTGAAAGCCTAATTTGTAATATGCTTTCATTGCACATTAAAAAGCCAGTCTGTCAAAAAAACCACTTTTTCTTATAAATCATACTTTCAAACATTCAGAATGTTTTATATAGCAGTGCAAACATCCCATGGTAATATTGCATTCCTGTAGAAAGCTAAGTATTTTATCAATAAAAATCACAGAACTTGATCTCAAATTTCATTACACTTAAACGTCTCAACATATTGAATTTGTCTACAGAAATATTCCTCCAATCTCCACTCCTTGCATTTAACTAGAAGCACTGTCCTTCAAGTGCTGACTTTCCTGCAATAAAAAGAGATTTTATTTCTCCATTACTTTGTTTCCTTGCAGTACATCAGAGCAGGAGACAATAGGTATGCTGCTATAATTTGATTTTTGTTTGATTCACAGCATACTTTGGTCAGATGTTGAAAGCTGGAAAGTAAGGACACATTAGAAAGTTGACAATCCTATTTTTAAACATCTCCTGTGAGCCATGTATTTCTCCCTAGACATACTGCAGTCTGCATTAAAAATAAATGCATTTGGACTACAAAGACAACAAACCCAGCTTGGCAGAAAACTCCTTGGTATGAGTCTTTCCTTCCTGACAGGTAAATGCCTTCCAACTTTCATTAGCAAATGAGGCAAGAGTGATGCAAAGCCTCCCCTTTGTGCAGAGAACAGTTCAGCCTCTCCAGTCTGTTTGCTCACATGTTCTGTAAAGACATCTCTATTATATCTCTATAATAAACAGAATTTGTAACTCTGTCTGGGGAGAACTGCTTTTATTACACAGCCACATGCTAGGGAAAAAAAAGGCATTGCATTCCAGCTGCAATTAAGAATGCTTTGGGCAGGAAGAAGGGCAGGAAGGAAAAGGGAGAGGAAATCTGAGTACCAAGAAAAACCCAAGCCAAAACACCTAAACCCCAACCACCCTCTACCACCTCCAGATAGAAAGATCACAGCCAGACAGAAGGCAGGATAATGAATTTTATCTGCAAGCAGGTAAATAAAACAGCTCAAAAATCAAAATTATTTTTATCAACTGTTCTGCAAAGCTTCATATGGCCACACACCAACACACATCAGCTACTCTGGGGGACAGATTATTCAATATTGGACACTGAGCAGTATTTGATCATAATACACAGTTTAATTACACAGAACCCTGAAGAACTCAATCACACCAGCCACAGATGTACAAACCACACCTGGACTTCAAGAAAAAGACAAATCAATGTTTCTCATGAGACACAAGCCACTATTTTGCTCTTCTTTAAAAGAAGTAGTAATTTGGAATTAAACACAGACTTAAGCATGAACCTTCCCACCTCAAGACAGTGATGACAATATTTAGGTTAAGATAATATTTTTGAACAGTATGCCTCAATTAATCAAGCAGAAACCTCAGACCTTTATGCAGAACAGAAAAAACCCAACCACCTTTTTTCAGGGACCACAATGGACCACGTCTCTCAGAACAGATTCTCCAAATACCAAAAAGAAAAGCAGTCACATTTCAGAGATCCTGATTTGAGTTGTAGCAAATACTTTGCATTAAAGCAAAGCAGTCCAAGCACTTTCTGAACTCTTACCTCCTAATTCTCAACAAAAGTGCTGCTGTAAAGCTACAAATGAAGAAAAGTAAAATATTAAGACAAGAGGGAATGGACGAAGTTTCCTGTTCTGCATTCTTTCCTATCCTGCAGACTTTAGGAATTACACAAAGCAGAAGAGCAAATGAAGCAAGTAATGCAATAAAAAGTGCAAAGTCCTGTGGCAATTCACAGAAAATTCTTCTGGTTGTGCCATCTAAAAGTTATTTTATCGACTCCTTCAGCATTTTGTGTTAAATGTAAAGGAAATCTCAAATCACTAAGACCATTGAGGCTCTAAAAAAGCACAACAAAATCACAACAAAACGACTGAGGAGTGATCAGGGCAGCTGCCTGCAACCTTGTACACCCAAGAGATGAACACAGGCAACAATGACAATCTCTCCTTGCCTGGAGGATTTCCAGCCTAACACCTCACTTATTGTCTAAGTTGTACTGGGAAATGAGACCCCTCTGTGACAATTATTCCCTGCAGAGAGTTATTGAAACAGAACACTGTTGAGAAGCTCAGTTATCAAGCAACAGCAGTTATATTTATATTGCACACATTGATTACTTTGCAAACTGATGAACTTGGAGTGCTGAGAAGCACCACCACTGAAGCCATACAAAACAACACAACAAAGCCTAAAATACTGTACATTCTTCATTCTTACTACACAGAAGGACAAAACACAGATATAAAATTAAAAGCAGGAAGTGATCCTGTTTTTAAATCACTGACACAACACTAACATCAGACATACACAGCAACTATATCCCAATTAGCCAAGATACTCAGATACAGGTGAGGAAATAATACCCAATTACTTAAAAAACCTCCAAACTCGAGGGGGTGAGAGGATTTAATCAGGTGAAGCACAAAGCAGCACTATAAACCATGGATAAAAATGAGCCTCAATGGTCAGAGGCACTTAATGAAAACATCTCTTCCCTGGCATGCCCTAAGTGGATCAGAGCAAAGGGGACAGTGCCTGTCTGAACACAGCCTGCAAAAAGGCCAGAGGATCAAACAGCTCCCAATGATCCTGAGAAATGCAGCTCACTTCTGAAGGCACAGCTATGCAACTGAACTTGAAAGAATATTGTTCTCATCACTGAGCCTTTTGGGCTGGGTTTGTTTCCCCCTTTGCTCTCCATAGCCAAAGGAAGAGCTGTATTTTGTAGCAGGTGAAAGTGGCATTGAAGTTTATGATCTAAAATAGACAGAGAACAAGGCTAAAAAAGCAAAAGGGTGAAACATGTTCTTTAGGCTACCATTTTAAAGAGATCCTACTCCTACTGTAAGCACTCTGGCATTTTCCTTCTTATTTAAAGAAATAACCACTGCTAATTTAGTACTTCTTCATTTCAGAACCAGCCAATTAAAATAATACAAGTTTATTACTTAAAGTTTACATTACACTGAGCAGCTGTATGCACTTAAGAGTTCTTAAAAACACTCCACACAGGTATTAATAGCAGAAGTTTCCATTAGGTTAATCTCAGACCCACCAGCCATACAGAGAATTACTAAATGCACCAGGAAATTCCTAACCACTTGTATTTTGCAGACATAAATAGCATACCAAGTGACATTTTATCTTGTACCACCTTAACACTCTCAGGACTCTCAGCAGAAAGTTCATTTCAATCAAAAGCACTGAGATATAAATTCTGAAATACTAAGTACAGGAATTTTGTATTTTAAACCCCATTCCAGCCATGCAGAAGGACTGGAATATTTGCTGCAGAACAGTTACAGCACTATGGCTACTCCACTTTGTCCAATGTGTTCCAAAAACAAAGGGACCCCAGCCCTTCGATACTGATATTGGTTAAGTGCTCAATTCTAAACATGAACCAATATGAGTATTTACAAGTAAAAAGTGACTAAGGAATTAACTACAGTGATCAGTTTTGGATAAGAGGTTGGCAAAAAATATTGGATTAACAGAGTATATTATTCAAATTACAAAAAAAAACCCTAAAAAACCCCACCAAATTAATTAAGGTTGTTAAAAATAAGTGACTAAACACCACATACAGCTCTATATATGTATTAAGTAATGCATCTAAATAAAGATATTCAAAGTTGGAGAAAAGAAAAAGCTTTTTGGCAATGTTTTGGGGTCTAGGACGTCAGAGGTACTTTTCTGGGGAAGGTGGGTGGACACAGTAAAACAAAATCCATTTTATTCCCAATGCATATACAAACTTTAAAATGGATCTTTTTAATTGGGAATATTTTCTCCTTAAAAAAAATTTGGAGACTCATTCTGAAGATGTATGAAAGAAATCATGACAAGGTTACCAGATGGTTGCAAAAATATACATGTATACATTATGATGGATTTCTATATCTGGGTCCAAACTAAACAATCATTTTGTATCCTGAAAATGAAACACTGGCACCTTAGCTTGTTAAATGCAAAAATGCTGTTGTATTCACTATACTTCTTCTAGCAAAGCCTGTCACATTTCATTAAACAATATCATACCGTGATAAGCTTAGTAATAAAAAAGCAATAAAACTTCATAGCTTAATTTCTTCTGGGGAAGACACTCCTGATTTATGTAGCCTTCCCTATAAAAAGTGCCACCTAATGGAGCACACAATTGATGTACATCGAGATGGCCAAATTGTTTGGTTTTAAGAAGAGTTTATTTGTGTAAGGCTGTATCTTAAAATCAGCAGTTTGCTTAGGACCAAGAGCTCCAGAAGGTCAAAAAGCAATTTTTTATTTTTGTGCATACAAACTCTATCATGCATCTTAAACATAAATCTCATGGTGGGATTTTGCTAGTGGTTCAAGCTTTTCTTTTTAATAACAGTCCATTGAACAACTTAATGGACATGTGAAAAGTTGAATCCACAAATATGTTCTGACTGTTTTTACATACAGCCAAAATAGAAATGCACAAGGTCCACAACAAACCCTACTGACCAGCAACACCTCAATTATGTCTTTCATACTTCTCTGCATATGAATTAGAATTTTATTACCATTTTTGAAACACTGGATTTCTCAACTATAATCTGAAATATGGAGCTAAGTCTAAAAAAAACTTGCATAGAAAATCCTTTTTAAAAGGTCAAAGTGGACTTAAAATCCACCTAATTAAATACAGGCTGAGTAATTTCAGAATGAAAATCTGCTACTGGTTTTCCTTTTCTTTTGTTATTACAAGCATTTCTCTTTTTTTGTTGTTGAAAAAAACAGAAAAATCCAACACAAAGAAAACCAGGTAAATTCATCCCTTTTTTCCTTGACAAAGAATCATGAAATGTCTTGGGCTGGAAGGAGCCTTAAAACTCATCCCATTCCACCCCCTGCCATGGGCAGGGACACCTTCCACTATCTCAGGTTGCTCCAAACCTCATCCAAGCTGGCCTTGGGCACTTCCAGGGATCCAGGGGCAGCCACAGCTGCTCTGGGCACCCTGTGCCAGGGCCCCAGCACCCTCCAAGGAAGGATCTCTTCCCAATATCCAATATTCCACTAATGTCTAATCTTGTAGTGCCTAATCTTGTCCCCTTAACATGCCCAGTCCCATCAGGATTTGTGGGACACAGCAGAGAAGCAGACCATGGATTTCTGGAACCTGACAGCCTGTGAGGTCAGGAGAGAAACTATTTGGTGTGTTGTTCATGGGGTCAATCACTTTTTCTGAACAAAATTTCAGTGTGCCTTTCAAATCCAGCTGGAAACTGCCAAATGCAGTGGTTGTGGGAAAAGGAGAACAGACAGCATGGATAAGGCACAACATCCCCTAAGCCTTGTTCCTAAAGGCTGCAGATCTGTCATCTTAGATGTGATTTTTCTTAATCATCTGGAAAAGAAGGAAACTGGGACTTAATATTTACACTAAAGGTCTGATTCTACTTTAAGTGGAAAACAATACTGTGCAACTTTAGAAGAGAAAGATCTGCTTCAATTCCATAAAAGTGCAAGAAAGCCTAATGCAGCACTTCGTGTTCTCTCCCCAGCTATTTCAAAAAGCCTACACCCCAATCAAGCCTTTTTGCTTTAAAATGTGATGAAAACATTGAGGATTTCACCAAAAATGGAAAATATCCAAAGCATCAAAAAAATTGCTACTAAGTAACTTGCACGTATTTTAGACTTTATTGCTGTTATAATCTCACTATCCCAGCTTTCTGGATAGCTCTTTGAGCACATTAAGCACCTGATTACAGGAGACAGAGATGCTTTCTGTTTCAAAGGTCTTTCAGGGAAGGTAATAACAACATTTAGAAATCTTTTTGAAAGAGTTTTGTTTTTTTTTCCCATGTGTCCCCCCTCAATTTGAGAAGAGTAAAATGTTAACAAAGGGCATTGGAGAAAGAAAGAACTGCACTTGTGATAAACCTGCTTTATTCTTAACACAGATCTGGTATTTCAGTCTGTATTGATTGTAACGAAATTCTCAGTCTTTAAGGTGTCAGAAACAATAATGTGAAACACTGATGAGTTCAGATTATAGATTATCAATACAAGGCAATGTTCATCTTCCTTGAATGTTTCTTAATCTGTGTAGGAAAATTCTAGCAGTATTTTACTTATTACCACAGAGGTTGTATAGAGATATAGTTAAAACCTACATAACTACAAAGCACATTGCAAAAATAAAGTGTTTAATCAAAAGTGAAACATCAAAGTTCCTTCTACTTTTGCTGTAGAAATTCTTTTTTTCCCAGCTCTCCCACCAATAAAAGCCAATCACAGTTAGTGAAAAGCTCTCAATTCAGATAGTTAATGCATCACCCAGAGTCATTGATACAAGATAATCTGAAAATACACCAATAAATGCCATAGACCAAAAGCTACAATTACAAAAACTACTTGAAGCAGCTCACTGCACCCTCTGGACCACTGACTATACTCTTTAAATAATTTGCAAATGTGTCAGGAACGTTTAGAACTAAATCAGTTTGGCCATGCATGGAATATGTGGGTATTTTTGCTTAGAAGGGTGTTCTGGTATCACTACAAGCACAGATTGATACCCATCACACTTGTCCTGCAGCTCTAAGATGCTGCTGCCTGGATACTACACTTCACAAGGGAATTTTGGAAATAAATACCTCAGGCACAGTGAGTGCCAGAGAATGAAAGCATGACTGCACCAATACTTTTTAACTTCATTTTCTAACATCTTCTCATTGTGTGGTGAACGGAGTAGAATGAGTTTCATATTCCACAGTGCAAAGAAAAGAAAAACTGAACTCAAAACAACCCTGAACTGAAATTACTGAAGTGACAAAATTGAGCATCAAAAGCTAAATGTGCCCACAAGTCCCTTTCAAGTTTCAGGCATATAACAACAATTTTCAAGAACAGAACCACTTGGTTCTTCCAGGTGGACTCTGCTGAATCATCAAGTGATTAATCAGTATTTAATCTGCATACTGAAAGGAATACAAGCTACTCCTATTATTATTATTAGTTATATTAATAAACTCCAGTAAAGACAAAATTAATGCTCTCAGTTATGGGTCTTTTGGGGTGTTCTCACAGCACTTTTACTGACAGCATTTAAATCTTCCAAAACCACTAAGTAATTCTCTCAGCCCCAAAACCTTGTGAGCAAAACAATGAACATTTTAAAGCAGTCATAAGAAGAGTCAAGAGTACAAAATGAGGAGCTGTAGGAGCCAACCTGGCCAAATCCTCTCTGTCACAGATAATCACACCCAGCTCTAGGGGCACCCACTCCCACCAAGGGCTCACCCTACAAGTGGGCATCTTCTAAACCCAAATTGTACAGTTTGGAGCAAGGGAAATATCTGCATTGCATCACAACTGCCATGAGCAAATTCCTGCAGAAATCACACACGTGGACCATCTCTGCTCCTGTTTCCAATACTCCTAACAGAGCAATCACAAATATTTTCATTTCTGTGCATTCATGTGTGGTATTTGCTGGGGTCCCCAGGACAAAGGAGGAATTGAGAATCTGACTCCATGATCTCAGAAGGCTAATTTATTGTTTTATGATATTATACTAAAGAATGCTATACTAAAACTATACTAAAGAATAAAGGATACTTACAGATGGCTTAACAAGATACTAATTAAAAACTCGTGACTGACTCCTCAGAGTCCTGACACAGCTGGACAGTGATTGGTCATTAAGTAAAAACAACCCACATATTGGATAAACAATCTCCAACTACATTCCAAAGCAGCAAAACAGGAGAAGGAAATGAGATAATATTCTTTTCCTTTTTCTCTGAGGCTTCTCAGCTTCCCAGGAGAAGAAATCCTAGCAAAGGGATTTTTCCAGAAAATATGACAGTGACATTCATGCAACGCTTCTGTAAGCAATATCAAAGGAAAACTTGGACTGAGGCGTTCTTAATAATTTTAAGAATATTATTATCATTGTGACTTTGTTTTAAAAGATTATTTTCACTGTTTTTCTCAGGAGCCATACTAGTTAACAAGGATAAATGTCCATATTGCAAAATGTAATGTTTGCTTGTTATTTGCCTATTCAGATAAAAAAGAGCATTTTCCAACATTCTGGATAGTACACAACTGTCAGAACTCACTATATACTCCTTACCTTTAGCAAAACACAGAGTATAGGTATTTTGTTTCACAAAACTTGGTCACTGTCATGTTATTTTTCAAAGCAAATTTCTGCTTATCCTAGGCAAGATAGCATATGAAAAACTCAAATTGATGCCAAGCCAAAGGCACATCTACCCCTGTGTTCTCCTGCAGCTGAGACATCCTTCCCTTAGTGCAACCCTGAAGATAAATAATGTTAAAATAAAATAAAAACCCATATCAAGAGGGACATGAGCTTCAGCAGTTCTTGCAGATTTTCTCTCTGCTGTACACCTGGGCTGGGTCGAACACAGCCACTTGTTTGAATTTCCTCCCACTGCAAATTAATCCAAGACAGGCAGCAGCTCATACTCCAGTGAAGTCAACATCTCCCAGTCCCTACTGCTTCCCATCCTAGTCAGTGCCATTTCCCCTGACAAGCTATTAATAAACATTAATTTCATTACTACAAAGCATCTGAGTACTATTCAGTGAACAAGAAAAAAAAATGTTGTCAGCTTTACTGTGCCCTTTTGGAAAGTGCAATTTGATGGTGATTATTTGCATATTTTGAACTGAGAATTACCTCCTCTTGGGGATAACAGAGGGACAGTTCTCACAGCTCCACACAGACAAGGATCTGTGGGGGTTTTTACTCTAAACACACTCAAACCAAGTAAATTATAGGGCAAAGAAAAGCTCCTGAGGACAAAACTTAGAAGCAGTAGAAGCATAATGGCATTCAAGAAGGAGTAGCCACAAATTCAGGCTGATTCCTAAGAAAAAAGGAAACTTGGCCAGTTCCTTAACTGCACAGAACACCTGCCCGTGAGGCAAGTGACAGGCAAGCTGCATGATTCCTGGCTGCTCTGTATCCTGCACACTCAGGAACAACTTGAAATCATCCCAGGTTGGATGGGGTTTGGAGCAACCTGGGACAGTAGAAGGTGTCCCTGTCCATGGCAGGGGCTGGAACTGGATGGGCTTTAACGTCCCTTCCAACCCAAACCATTCTGTGGTTCTGTGATTTTAGTTCATGGTTCCCTTTGTGGTGTTTGTGAGGTCCCCAGGACGAGGTGAGAGATGAGAATCTGACTCCAAGTTCTCAGAAGGCTGAGTTATTATTTTATGTTATTATATTAAAGAATGCTATACTAAAACTATATTAAAGAAAGAGAAAGGATACACAGAAGGCTTAACAGGAATGATAAAGAAAGGCCTGTGACAACTCAGAGCCTCGACACAGCCGGACCATAATTGGTCATAAAATTAAAACAATTCAAATGCTGGATAAACAATCTCCAAATCACATTCCAAAGCAACAAAACAGGGAGAAGCTGAAGCTCCCCAGGAGAAGAAATCCTGGCAAAGGGATTTTTCAGAAAATATCATGGTGACAACCCTTGATTCTCATTCCACTGCTTTACCACAAAATAATTTCATTCCAGCAGTGTGTGGATCTCCATCACTGTTGAAAACATGAGCATTAATTCTCACCATGCGCCATTATGATTACTCAGATCATTGGGATCTGCCTCCCCTTCGTGCCCATGACTGCTTCTGAGGAACTGCACCAAACAAGCTCACACTTTGTAGATTAAACCCTCTTGAAAAAGGCTGCTTTCAAGAACCTTCTGTGCCTTTGAAGAGCTAAAATTGCCACCACCACCACCCAAGATGTGTTACTTGCCTCACACACAAAATGCTGAGCATCAGGGAACAGAACTGCAGCCACCACACACGGCATTCACATTCTCTGAAAAAATCCCTGCGCCCAGGACTTTTCTCCTGGGAAGCTGAGAAGCCTCAGAGAAAAGGAAAATAATTCTTATCTCATTTGCTACTCCTGCATTGTGCTCATGTGGAATTTGTTTGGAGATTGTTTCATTGGATTCTGCTGTGAATTGTTTTGGTTCATTGGCCAACCAGGGCCAAGCTGTATTGGGACTCTGGGGAGAGTCAGGAGTTTTCATTGTTATCTTTTTAGCATTCAGTAAGTATCCTTTCTGTATTCTTTAATATAGTATAGCATTCTTTAATATAATAGAGTATTATAAAGTCACAAATTAGCCTTCTGAGAACATGGAGTCAGATGCATCATTCCTGCAAATACAATAACCACACTGGAGCACCCAGCAAAGCAATCCCTCCCTTGCTCCCTTCCAGATTGTAACTAAACACTGCTATTAAAGAGCTGTCATTTCACTTAATCAGAACACTGTGAGCCAAAAGAATGAGGAAGCAATGAAAATAATTTCCAATCACTTCCTAATCTGGCAGTGAAGAGCAAACTGATGCATCTTTGTGGGGACTGACACCTGATGATCATTTGCTTCCAGGCAATTACTATTTAATGAAGCACAAAACCACAATGATGGAACACACCCGGGTGATTGCAAAGTACCTTCTCAATATCATTACTGAATAATTAACGCTAAGATGACTTAGAGAACAATTTCAGCCTGGGGAAACAAAGGGAACCAAGACTTCCAATAACACAATGCCTGCTTGGGGCATAATAATGATGGATTGGCTTTGCTCCAGTGATCAGCATTTAACCAGCACTCCTCATCCCCCAGTAACTCTCCAACACACTTCCCCGGGAAGCTCTGATTGCCAAGGGATGCACTGACATGCATGCTGACATTATTTATCACTTCACAGTTAGGAAAAGAAAATTATACTAACACCCTAATTAACAGCATGGCGTTCAAAGTCCTGTTGTAGATATAAATTTTACAGAACCATTAATCCAAGAAAAGAATACAATGCTTGCTTAAACTTTTTGCCAAATATTTAATGTGATCTCAATTTTTCCCTTCCAATTCTCTCTCTCTCAGGTTGCCAAGATATTGATCTTTACAGCAAGATAAAACCCCAAACCAGTAGCTCCCATTAAGTGACATCTGTGGTCCTCCAGAACTACCTTTTCATTCCATTAGCCAAACTTCTGACAGCAGGCACATACAGAGTTTGAAAAGTGAACCCAAAAAGTGAATAAAATGTCAGGTTTGATATATTTTAAAAAGCAAACCTGCATTTCTTTTTGAAGTCAATTGACAGTACACAGACTTGCCTGTCTATCTGTCTTTGTCTAAGTTTTTCCAGCTGGATAAACCCAGTTGCTATTAAAGTTGACAAAAGACGATGATATTATTAATGAAAGCAGCTACATGATGTTAGACTTTTCATTACAGGCTCCTAGTGAACTCCAATTAATTGCATGGCTGCTATGCCTAAAAAGGCTGCTGAGGGAAAGGAGGTTTGGGGGGAAGGAGAAGGGAGGTATTTTTAACTTCTTGCTCTGAGGTGCTCAATCCATCATTTTCCTCCTCAATCCTAAATAAAATACTGCTCCAGAAAAGCCCTCTTTAGATTAGCTCTATGGCTTTTTTCCTCTAAGCACAGCCTATATTAAACTCCACATCTGTATTTACCTTTGTAGACAGCTTCTGATAGAACACAGCTTTATATGGTGTCTCCAGCAGTGTGGTGTTTGGCTAACAGGTTTCATTTTAGCTGAACAGAACACAGAAATAGCACTGCCAGCACGGCCCTGGACTGGCACCCTTTGTCCTGCCCTGCTCTCCCCACCCTCCCTCCATCCAAATGCAGCTGAGGGAAATGTCTCCAAGGACTCCCAAGGATTCCACTCCCTCCCTGCCTTCCTGACCACTTAGGCTTGATCTGAAACTACAAATACCTCATTAGCAGTAGAGGTGCAAATGAGAGCTGTGCTTGACTGAGCTGTTCATAAGCTATTAATAATTCACACTCTAAGTCCTCTCTCTCACCCAGGGAGGCAGCAGGGATACCTCCCTGTGAATGCTTTCCAAACTCTGAGCTCCTATGAACTCTACATACAGGCATGTAAATAGAATTAACTGCTACTTCATCAGAGACTTCATTACTGCCACACCCAAACCCAGCTGTAACTTATGTTTTCTGGAAAAATCCCTTTGCCAGGATCTTCTCCTGGGAAGCTGAGAAGCCTCAGCTTCTCCTGTGCTGCTCTAGAATGTGGTCTAGAGATTGTTTATCTAACATGTGAATTGTTTTAACTTAATGGCCAATCACAGCCAGCTGCGTTGGACTCTGAAGAGTCACGAGTTTTTATTATTCATTCTTGCTAAACCTTCTGTCTGTAGCCTTTCTGTAGTCTTTAATATAGTTTCAGTACAGCATTCTTTAATATAATATAAGTACATAAAATAATAAATCAGCCTTCTAAGAACACAGAGTCAGATTCTCTCATCTCTCACCTCGTCCTGGGGACCCCTCAGAAACCCAACAGCCAGCTGCCCTTCTGTCCCAGCTTTGAGAAGACCCCAGGACAAACCCCAGCTTCGCCCATCACTGGGCCTTTATCAGCAGTTGAGTTCCTGACATGCCCAGGCTTGCTCTCTTATCAGCAGAAATTTAAGTATAGGCTGAAGAAACTCAAGTTGGTTTTTTGCTCATCCTTTCTAAAAAGTGCTTCAGTTATTCTACACTATTCCTAAGAGGTTTAACGCCAATTGTCTCTTAATTACAAAAAAACAACAGGGAAGCTTCAGTCACTTCCAAAAGCACAATTTCCTCCTTCACTTCACCTCATGGGTAGGTTTTGCTAATTCAGAAAACTTTGGGTGAATTTTGTTTTTTCTGCCACTATGTTCTCATCCCTCATGATCCTGTCATCTCCATTCCTTCTCTTCCATCCCTCTACACCATCTTCTCTGTTGTACTATTAGATAGTTTTTAAATTAGTATTATACTTGATTGAGTGTTTCAGGCCCTGACCAATTTATTGATAGAAATACAAGTTCTGTCCCAAAGCAAGTAATTAACTCTGGCTTTCTTTTTCTATCCCTTTTAATATGCATTCATATTCAATCACTTTTCTCCCTCACAGTATTTTCATGATGGTCCTGCTGAAAGGAATGTGAAAAGATATTACAACTATCTTCAAATGCCAAATTCTGCTGTCTCTTGGGCTCCCTGCTTGACTTGTTGATGATCTCTCCTCTACACCCTTCATTTTAATTGATTTCTCTATTTTTAGGAGCAGGTAAGAAGCAGCAGTTCAGAGTTCTGTTTAAGTCTTTTGCCATCATATACATTCATGCAGCTGTATTAGTTTCTGTGCCTGGGCTATACATCTCTAATTAGCTTTAGTTATTCTTGAAAAAAAGCCCCAAAACATCAACTAAACATTGCAGTGCATAATCCTCAAACTGGCAACTCAAACAGCAGCAGGTTGGTCCTGCATTGAAGTCAAGACATTTCAGACTGAAGCTTCCAAGAGCTCATAAGAAAATATTTTTAAAAATGCCTTAGAAATGCATTGAAATATTTAAACTGTGGATGAAGTCTAGAAAAAGAAAGGTCTCTCTGCATGTTTGACAGCCAACAGCTTTCAAATTTTCATTTATCTCTGCTTTCAGGAGCACTCACAGCACACAGTGACACAAGAAGCTCTTTTTTCTTTTTTAAATACAGTGTTTTCCTAATTTCCTCTTGACTCTCCCATTTATGCCAGAAATGCTGTTCCAGTCAGACAGAAGACACAAAACCCAAGGCACCTAACAAGGACAGCTCTCCTCTGTTATTGATTTTATTATTCACTGCAAACCCAGCTGGAAATAGCAAAGTTACTGACATATTCCAGGAGGAGCTTCTGCACACACTCCCCCAACATCAGAATTCCCAGAATTTCCACTTCTGCTTATATTTTTAATTCAAAAGTCACTAATAAATTGCAGTGCTGTCATGGCAAGCAGGAAATATTTAGCAAAAAATGCCAAGATAAAAACATTGGTTTTCATAATTTTATCTAGTATTTTGAACTTCTGGTTCCATGCAGGTTTCCTCATATAATTTTGCAATCTTGGGACTTGACAGAGAAAGACAGCTCTAATTTTGGACAGTTTGAGCCAACAGACTTCATCCTGAGCATCCTAAAGTTGAAAAAGCCAATACTGGAAATGGAACAAGCAGTTGATTTGACTGGCTTTTAATAATGACTCACATTAAATACTCCCATATTTACACTTCCTATCACAAATCCATTTCCAGCCCATCCTACAGAATACCCAACAAGGTGCATCACCATAGCTAGAGGAGGCATCAGAAATTCAATCTGGATTCCACAGGCCATGGAATATAAAACTTCCAGTAATCTGTAGTCAGGACAGCCTCCCCACTGGATGTGACTTTGATATTTCAGAGCCAATTTTTAAGGGCATTTTTATACTTTTGAACAAGGAGCCTGAGCAACATGATTTAACTTCAAAACTGCATCTTGTAGAACAGCTTGGACTGAACAACCTCTTTGGTCCTTTCTAGTCTCATTTATTCTGTCATTCAATAACAGCATCATGGCCACAGCACAGGGCCTTTGGATAGCAATAACCACATCTGTTACATAAACTGGATGAAACAGAACATTATAAACATGGTTATTTTCCTACACAGGTAACCTTTATTAATTATATTGCATGCACAGATGCTCTTTATTATTTCTCTGTGCTTTCTTAAAACAGGCTATCTACTTAATGGACTAAAAACAACATTAAAAGCACCTGAAATAAAGTATTTCATTCTACTAATTGAGAAAAACAAAATCTTTCCAAGCCACAATTTGCAGTTATTACACCTTAAAATTCACACTCACATTAAATGATGAACTTCACCCTCTTCTTAACAAAGCTGCAATACACAGAACACTTAAATAGGGTATCACATTTGATCCTCCAATTTCATTAGCTTTAGGAAATGTGACTTGTACAAACTATCTATCACATATCTCACCACCAGCACCCCTTGCACAGTAAAAGTAGCTTTGTGATGAGTGATTCTGTAGGCTGAGCTGTCCCAGTGGAAAGCTGGGAGAACAGAAAGCATCACCACAAAGTCATCTTTGTGAACTTCTGCATTTGATCACAGAAAGTCTGCATGACTGTTGGATGAGGACAGCACACCACTGCAGAAATATCATGGAAAGTTTTGAAACTGTCCAGAGTTAATAAATGTTAGCAAGGGTCTACATTTGGGTGGGCTACATTCAATTTCTTGTTAGACAAGCATTAAATTACAGTGAGGAAGCCATCCCCTTGATAATAAGTAGTGCAAGACACATCAACTGTCTATTAAAGGATAAAAAGAGGAAATGAATAACTGAAGGTCTTTTAAATCACTTGTGTGCCATTTTGATGCATTCAGTGTGGTACTTACTTTAAATTCTTCATTTCATAAAATATATGAAGTTCATGATTTAAAACAAATTTCCCAAGAGACTGCTTTGCTCCTTTCCCTCTGACCCATTTCACGATTAAAAGCAGCCAAGCTGTAGGATCATAAAAGGATGTGTTATTTGAGAGTTGGTACCTTTGCATATCCTCTACATTAAATGAATTCATTAGTGACATTTCTATTCACAATCACAAATATACTTTGCTTAACAGTTGTAATGATTGCAGGACTGAACGAATGGATTTTAAAAATTGGCACTTAATAAAAATTCCAAGTGATCCCTAAGGTCCACAACATTACTGAACACAGATTGACTCAGAAAAAACTTATTAAGAAATATTGTACATTCTACAGAAAATTTGGTAACCCACTAACACTTGCACACATATGTAGGTATCAGTTTGCCAAAAATCCCTCTTTCCACCTTGCTTTGGGGAGTTTCATTTTCAGAAAAGACAGAAATAGGCATTTCTTTCCTGCCAGTGTAGCACTTGAACTAACTATTAGTGGAAATCAAACTTATTCAAGAATACTTTAAAAACTAATTTATTGAGCTGTAAAAGAGTTTTACCTATCTCAGACTGCCATTTCATTATTTCAGATTTCATAAAATTACAATCAGAACACCATCCTTCTCAAAGGTGGCCACAGTGATGTCTAACAATAAACTCCTGCATTAACCCTCCATAAAACTTTGAAATATACTTTTAATGAAAGGGCAGAAACTTTTTTATTTGATTCAGTTATTGAAGCAGTTACTAACACAGACTGAAAATGTGCTAAACTCCAACAGCCTATTCAGAGGTAATTCCAAGGGGAACCTAGAGAAGCAGCCTTACTTCCCCCCTCTTTAGCCACACACCTTGAAATGAGCTGGAATTTAAAATATAACACAGCACCACACTGGCATTGCATCAGTCAACTTTCATATTCCATTCATCAGGACCCCCCCCTCCAGTTTGTTGGGGTTTTTTTAATGTTTAAAAATTAAAAAAAAAAAAAAAAATAGAATATCCATCAGCATCTATGGGGAGAAACAGATGAAAAACTAAGCTCCAGGAGCTACAGTAGGGAAAAACCTCACCCTTTGACCCAGCAAAGAATTCTGATCATTCACCTCCTCAACAGTATTTTCTGGTTTTTTATTACCCTCAAATTCATATAAGCAGTATGAATTATTGCTGCCATTCCTCTGTTTCCATTAGGTTTTCCTTAATTGCTTTTTTTGGACAGATATAAAATCCACTTGAAAAAAAGTACAAATGTATTTTTACCATGTATACCTTTATGCTCTCAAAATTTACTGTACATCTTAATTTATTGTACTTTCTATAGAAAATCTGGGGGGTTTCAAAGAAATACTGAAGTTGACCATTGCAAAACAGGAGAAAATACTGAATTCTGGAGTGTAAATTAAATTTAGAGCCTCCAACAGGTTCAAGTCTAGTAGCAAACCAGCTCCAATGTTGAAAGCAGAATTCCAACTCCAACTTGTGCTCCAAAGGCCAAACCATTGCAGAGGAATGTTTGCTGCCTTTGTCTACCCCTCACTACTGCTGAAATGTTCATAATATCATCATAAAATGATTGCCAAATAACCAATGCTGACTTGGTGCTAATAACTCCAGCTTACTGACAGCTACCCATTAATTACCTAAAGGTAAATGTATTTCATTTTCATTATTTTTTTTTCCATTTGAAACTCTTGAAAGTGTTCCTACAATTAAATCCAAATACCTTCTCACACAGTAAAAAAAAATTACTAAGTGTGACTAATAAAAGTCAGACACACAACCCTAGCATTCATTTTAATGTAAAAACTATTTCAAGAGGGTGAATTTAGTTATGCATTCTTACATCAAAATACATCAAATCCTGTGCTCCTGCATACACCAAATGGTTGCTATTTAGCTGCAAAACATGACAGATTTGGATTTAAACAAAATTAAAACAAAAATATGCACATCAAAGCAAAGACTGATTAACTTTTCAGCACTGACTGAAGTGATATTTCTCAGCTCATTTATCCATAGCCTGCCAAATTAAACCCATAAGTTGTGGTCACTGCAAACACCTGTTATACAACTACAGCATTTCTCAGCCTTTTAAGCTTTTTCTGTTCTCAACTCAGACACTTGTGCAGAGGCTAATAGGAAATAATTTTATTTTACAGTTGCAGTTACTCCACTCTAATGATACCTAAGTGCAGGTGCATTGAAAACTACCAAGCTTCTGAACCGAGAGCATTGATCCTGACAACTGGGGAACAGGTAGAGCTTCACAAAAATGTTTGCTTGGGACACCACAGCAAACCCACAAGTTCCCTTCAAATATGGTAAAAAATGCATCTTGTACAACCAAATTAAGTCTGCCTTGCCTTGCCTCCCTCCCCAGCCTTACATCACCTGCTACCCTTAGAGCTGAACTCCTGACTTGAAAGGTGAAAAAAGGAAAATATTGAAACCTCACTGTGACCATGAAAATTTTGCCAGCATGGATAAAAATTTATTAAAAAAAAAGCCAAAACCAGACAGATATTGCTACAAGTGAAACCAGAGGTGGAAAACAAACTGTTTTCATAGCATGTAAGTATTATAAACTCACCTGCCACGGGGCCAGGATGCAGAGTTTGTCAATAAACAATTCAGATTTTGCAAGCCAGCTTGTGAGCAGGCACTGCTTTTCCACAGGTGCAAGCTTTGCTGGTTAGAGCACTCTACTTGGGAATCAAGAACTACACCTGCTGTAATTTGCTTATCAGACAGAAGAGCAATGAAAATTAAAAAGGAATTAGTCTGATGGAATAAAACACAAGAAAATTGAAAACACAATACCACTCTTGGAGAATTCAAGAGAATTCCACTCACATAGGGCCATTCCACCCTGAAAAAAGGAGCTACACATAGAGGATAGAGTAGATATAGACAGCAATTAAAGCAGGACAAAGATGCCATTTTTAAGTCTGTGGGACACTATGACCAATGACAGCACAGACATTTGAAATGAGCTTTGCCATTTTCAAAAATTACCCCCCTGGGCCCAGTTCTGAGGTAAGAAAAACACCAGTGGTGAAGAAACACAAGAAAAGGTGCAGCTATACTACTGTAAACAAAAAAACCTATCCTTGAGAGCCTAGTTCCTAAGGAGGAACACTGCTTTATACCCCAATTCTTCTCTCATGAGAAAGCAATGGAAGCCCCATGAGAATAATAAGCAAAAAGAAAAAAAATTAATATTAAAATCTTACACAATTTCCATAAACCAGATGTGGAAACTGCAGGAGCAGATTTGTGTGGTGCTACTAGTTAGTTGTTTCAGAACAGATAAAACCAAGACATGAGTTTCTCCAACTCTTTTACCATTGCCATGAAGGTATCACTGTACTACAGGACCCAGCAACACACCCAGTTTTATTCACACATCATCATTCAGAAGCTGCACAAAAGTAATTAAAGACACTAATGGATTTTCTGTCAATAGAGAACAGCCTAAATGTTCTGTACTGAGTTAAGGCCATCATTCTTTTGTCAAAAATTACTCTGAAGAATAGTGATTTGCTCATAATTATTACACACATGGAGTTATGGAAAACTGAATTTAGAGTACTGGCACATTCAATACACAGTTCAACTCTCATCATGCTTTTTTTTTTCCTTAAAACAAGTGCTTTCTAATCAAATAGGCCTTTAAAGCACACTTCAAGTGAACTAAGCAAGGCTACTTTATGACTCCAGGAATGGCTACACAGATCTACACATAAAACTTCCAGACAACGTTTTAATGTACACACATCAGCATAAAAAAAAGAAAATACTTTCACTCTGGGACACAAAGTTACATTCCTCAAGCCATGTTCCTCAAGATCATTGTTTAAGCTGGCATTGCACACCTTGTGGTAATTTTGCAGTACCCAGGCTTTTTTAATTATAACCAAGCCAGCTCAGCAAAACCACCCCTCACTTTCACTACAAATAGAAATTATCTGTCTGGGGTTCAGAACTTGGGCTCTGGATCACCAGCAACTCCCAAGGTACCTCAGTTAGGCTGCACTGCAGGAATGCCACATTTCACCTCCCTGGTTCTCATCTCTAAAGGAGCAACAGAAAAAACAACTTTGGGTTGAAATTAAATTGTTGAAACCTTGTGCAAAAGGATTTCTGTTGCAGCATACGTCATAGTCAAGACAGCCATAATATGCAGAGCATCACCACACAATTCCAGAAGGCTTTAAGCATTTGCCCATGCACAGGAACACCTCACCTCTTCAGAAGGCTTCAGGCACCTGCCCACACACAGTAACACCAGGGCACCTCAGCAGGCTGCAAGCATCTGCCCTTCTTGTTCTTCAGCCCAGCCTTTTATCCCCTCCTGTTGATGCCCTGCACCTGTGTGCCCTCTGTTCCCTTTGGTGGTTGCTCAGTGCCCCTGGGCACTCCATGGCTCGTTCCCTTCAATAGCATTCACCTGTCCTGCACAGCTGTGCCCACTGGGGATGAGGCTGGGCCAGTCCCACTTCCACTCACCACAAACTGTGGACTTACAAAAAGTAGCACAAGAATATCTGTTTGTCTTCAGTTTCAGAAGCCCCACACCCTGCATTGTCCTACAAGGGTGCCATTAACCCAAGCCAAACCTATAAAATCACTAATGACTTAATGATCAGTCTGAGCACATCTATTCTAGGCCCAAGACCTGGAAGATGTTTTTCAGTGAACTGTGGCTTCAATCACAGGCACAGCCTAACAAAACCACTCCAAAATCCATGGAACATTAGGGACTTTCAATCCTTGGGGACGAGGCTCAGCTGCAGCCCCACTCCCAATTATCACAAACTGTGTGCCTACAGATTTCCACTGCTTTGCTGAATCCTGATGAGTGGATTCACTTCAAAAGTGGTACCTGGAAAACTGCTTCAAGTCAAACATTTAAGAAACATTAAAACATAAATGCATGTTTTGCTACATTTAGTAAGGATCACTTTTCCAAAAGTTGGCCTTGAGTCTGGAAGGAACATTTGAACACAATGCCAGGTTCACAAGAGTGCTTGTGTCTGATCTACAGAACTGTAACACAGCCAAACATTTGGATCTAATTCAGCCAGATCTCACAGATACAAGAAGAGCAACACTAAGATTTTCATATCTGAAAGATTAGACAGTCTAGACATATTATTATAACCAAGAAAAAAAGGCTGCCTTAAAGATACATAGAAAGCAACCTGAAATACAGCAGGAAATACAACACCCCACCCTTCTGAACCTTAGCAGCCATACAAAAAGTGAAAAGTGAGAGGAAGGATAAAAACTTGTTCCCCCAACTCCTCGGAAAACGAAGTTTCAGTCTGAGAACAAAATCAGCTTAAAAGTGCTTTTTTAACCAGCTTTCACCCAGTTTTTTATTATTCTACAGCACACACCAGATTTTGCCACCTTTATTCCTCAGAGACACTGAAATGCCTCAGACACAGAACTGGGGCTGGAGTAAGAGCAGTGACTTTTGTGGAGTTACTAGTGATTAATATGCCTACTTCTAAGGAATGTTCATATTCCCTTCCCTCTTTAATTGGTGTCTTTTTGGTCAGAACATTTAATCTCTGGCCCTTCAGAGTGGCTGTACATGGCTTTATCATTCACTGTTAAGTAATTCCATTCCATGCACCTCCCGTCTGGATTGTTCAAAACCAGAAATTTCATCTTTTATGTCACATTAGCAGATGTTCTTTGGTCATTATTCCCTTAAGCCTTTGAATGTAAAGCACACTCAGGCTCATTTTCATCACTCATCTTTGCAGCAGCTGAAGTGACAAGCTGCTCTTTTAATCCCACAAAAGGCCTTTTTCATGTTTTTTATAGACAAAGTCCATGGCATTGAACAGGAAACAAGACAGAAGGAAGAAGCAGGGTTGTAGATGCCCCTGATGGGGTTTCTGTGCTCTGCTCTGGTGGTTGGGGCTCCTAGCAGGAAATCCCTGCAGTTCTGAATGATATTTCATTGATATTTCATGCCACAGGCCTCCTGTACCCTCAGTTTTAGTGTACAATTTTTTTTCCCCTGGCTCACTGCTGCCAAAAGATTGTTAAAGGCTAACAGCTTCAGGCATGACTCAGCTTAACTTTTTTTTTTTTATTTATTTAAAACAAAATAGAGTAGTTTAAGCCACCTCAAGGCAGGTGAAAATAATTACATTTAGCAGCTGATAAAACCCACATGGTAATTGAATCCAATTTTCAAGAAAATATTAGTGCCACAGATGCTGTATTTATATTGCAACACCAAAACCTTCAAATAAATTTTTCAAAGTTTCAGTTTATAGAGTTCCTGCAGTTTTTACTTACTGCATAAAATTTAAAGAATATTACATGATGTGAAGGCATGGAAAGGAAACAACATCACTTCTGCAAGTGAATGCCCATAAATTCAAAATACCCATTTCAACAGTCAGGAGATGTCAAATGCAAACCTCGAAAATTCCAGCTCCAGTCCCTGAAGTAACTGGAAATTAGATGCACTGGTACTGAAATGCAGAGTTTCTCAAGAGTTTTTCCTTGTTTGCACGTTTTTTGAAAAACCATCATCATGTCTTCATGTAAGCTCTCAAGACATCCAACATACAGCTACACACGCTGCAGATTTTGAGCCTACAACTCTGATTAGTTCTCAATCCTAGACACAAGACAGCAAAGGTAACCATAAGGAAATTATTTTCAAAACTAAACTTCCACAAGGTATCACCTGACTTCACTAGAACAGCAACACAATTTTTACTACAGCACAAGAAACAGAAATACCTGATTTTTTTAAAAAAATAACCCAGAGTGGGTCAACTTGGCACGTTCTGCCAAAAATCTAAAAAGCCAACATGACATGCTTTTCATCAAAATGCATCAATAGAAGCATTCACAGGCACAGGGCAGACATTGCTCAAGTTCCTGAAGGTAGGTCACCTTTACTTGCTGTATTTTAGTAAATTGTTTCCTTTCTTTTATGTTACAGTTCTGCCTTAGAAAGAAAGCTTATAAAAATTCCAGTATTGGAAAAATAAAGATACCATTACTGATATACTTGAATAAGAATTTGGTACATGAGAAAACAAAAGCAATTCCAGGAGCAGAGGAATACACAAAGCCCCATTCCCTACACATACCCATCCCATCGTGTCACTGACTGTAAAACTGACTCCGGTTCCTTCCCGTGTTCCTGACAGCAATAAAAGTCACTTCATCCCATGGATCCTCCAGCATCAATAAATGTGGGATTCACAGACCAACTGCTCCCTAGATGTGCACTTTACATCATCTCTCTTTTCTCACTACTCTCATTTTTATGTGGCCATTGACTTAACAAGTGAGTGCAGTAAATGCATAAATATCACACACGTCAAATAATTTCCTAAGTCTCTATTTCTCCAGGACATAAAAGTAGTAAGCTTGAATACTGCCAACAGAATCCTATTACTCATCATGAACAAGTTTCTTTCACCTTCCCTCCCAATTTCCTTCCTTCACTGTTTGCTTGAGGGGGGAGGAAGCTCTTCCTGAGGTAAGGACACACTGCAGAGCAGTGGAAGATCTATTCAAGATTTCCATTCCCCAAGAGTAAGAGAAACACAGAAGGCCCCACTTCAGCTGTAAGAAATGTATTGTGGATTAAGACAGGACTGTGACTTTAATTTAATGCAATTACTTGTTAATTTAATATCCCTCAATCATTATTGCTCTGGGACCTTTGCCTGTGACTCCATTAATTCTTCTCATCCCACTCCACTTGCAGCAAACTGAGCAAGGCCATGCTAATGGAGAAGCTGCAATTATTTATTTTGTGCATTTCCTGCTGACTGAGGTTATTGCACCATGCAAGAAATGTCAGTGGGTTTGAATAAAATACTGATAATGGCATGACATAAAGCAAGAGGAGACAGCAGTGCCATCATTTGTTATTGAGTTTTTGCCTTTTGGGTGAGCAGAAAGGCATTCAGTTGTTAAGTTAAAGCTTGGCATTACTCAAACCTGTATTTTTACAAATTTTCAATAAGAACTGCATGATTTTTCCATTAGTGAAGTATTCCAAATGCCATTTAATTTACCTAACTATGAAATGTTTCCAGTCAAGTTCCTACTGTTAAATCCAGCAACAGCTGTTGAAAAAGGTTATTATAAACATGTTATAAAACTTGAATGCATAGAGGTTTACATGAGAAATGAAAAATTAGGTGATTTCTCTATAAAAAACCTAAATTACATTGTATTATTTTGTATGACTGCATTACTTAAACATCAGCACCACAAAGAATAATTAAGGATGGAAAGGGTCACACTGCCAAGCTCTACAGGACCTTTATCCACGGTCTATGTAACAGTAGGAATGAAAACAGATTAAAAACAGGAGTTAAAGGAGTTCACATATCCACTTCCTAGCACATGAAATTCATCACCTGCAGCCTAAGGTAACAGTGCTGCAATGGAGTCACGGGACTGGGTCACCCTCTGGGAAGTCACGGGGTTTACAGCACACCAATGTCCTGGCAGTCTGCTCCAAAGTGCAATTACACTGATTTCTGAGTGCCAGGGAACACTGCTGGGCTTTATTCAGCAGCCTTTATGAAACACATCAATACACCAACACAACCTTCTAAAACTCAAAAGCCTCTAACCCAGAAAAGGTATAAAAACCACCCCAACACCTGCACAGATTAAAATACAACATGAATTCATAAGAAAGTAAACAATGTTTACACACATGGAGGGAAAAGAAGGAAAAAAAATACATCAAGTGCTTAAAGGAATCAATAGAACAAAAAAGCAAAAGCCAGAGGAGATGTCATCTGAACATAAAAGACTGCTAAAGTGACAAATGCAGGTCTGAATATCAAACACTGTGAAGAGTCCTTAGCTAAAGTGAATTGCTGGCAGAAGTGCTGTCTGGTTCTACAAACATAAAGTCACTATTAAAATAATAGATTTTAAAAGCAAACAGGGGAAATAAAAACCCCACACATTCTCCTGGTTTTGAATGGCTCTCCACACAGCTTTCTTTTATTAGTTGCATTTGCTGTTGATTTTTTACCAAAGAAAAGGATTCTCCTGTGTTTGGTCACATATTCAGTCACACAAAGTAAGACTTAAACCAGCAAAAGGGGGAAGAACCCAAGCTAACCCCTGAAGCTTGTCACAGCATTATAAGAATCACCAACACTGGAATTGGCTTACTGCAAATAATCTCTGATATTTAAAGAGTTTATAGGTTATAAGTGGGAAGCAATTCCTCGGGGATTGAATCTTCTCTGCTCCTGCTGATTGACAGAACTAACTATTCTGCTTCCTAAAGCTGCTGTCACCATCTCAAAAGTAACAGGCACCTGCAAGAGGTCTCCAGGTGCAAAACTTGGGGTTACTTACCTTTTAATGTACTTACATATCAGTAAGTATTAAAATGCCTTTATCATTATTTTTCCCCTCCAAACAAACACTCCCATTATACAGGCAAGAGATTCCTTGCAGAAAGTCTGTATAAATCTTCAGAAAGCAAGAACTAATGTCTGTACAGCCTAAGCCATCTTGTTAACAGGTATTTTGTCACCTGAATTTTGTAAGCTTTTCCATTTTCTCAGGACAAGAAGCTGAGATTTCTCATGTACCTTTCATGCCATTTAATTCACAGAATCTCCTAAATGCCTTGAACACCCAATTTTTACAATGAAAGAGCTTTCATTTACCATCCAATCACATCCACTAACACTATTCTATTACTTTCAAATGCAATAAGAAGTATAAGACACTCCGTGGGGCTTGTAACAGCATAGAATGAGAACTGTATTAAAGCTGCTGCCTTTTGACCCAGAAAAAAGTACCCCTTGATTGTCCCTTTCACTGAGGGTAAGAACTGTCAGTCAGCCACTCAGCAAAAGAACACATCACTCAGGAAGCAGTAGGTATTTAAGACTTGTAAAAGGGTTGGAAACATGTGAATTTCACAGCAAATTAACATCCTAAATCAAGCTTAAGACTGGGGTCATTATTTTGAAATCCTTCACTCGGCTGAGAGGTTCTGCTGATGGTATGAGTGGGTCACAAAATCAAAGTTAACATACAAATTAAATTCTAAATTTGGTGATAAAAGCTAGACCACAGTTCTAAATTAAAGGAGTAATGAGTGTTACTGACAGCACCCGAGAGGAGCCTCATGTGACTTCATTCCCACAAATGCAGCCTTGGCTGAGCTGGGCTATCTTTTATCTAGAAAGAATAACTTTCAAACTGAAAAGCATCTATCAACATGTGCTCTAAAGCATAGCAAAAAACTTAATTTCAAAGTCAGAAAGGGTACAGCAAAGAGCAGCTCCCAGTGTAAAATTAATGCTGAGGTGCTCAAAATCCCCTCAAACCTCCCTCTGATTTTAATAAGGTGCTTACACTTGTTACAGGCACCTACAGCCCTGCTCCTTGTCCTTCTCTGAGGAACAGCACCATGCTGTCTCAGAGCTGGTCTGACCTCAGCAACAGAAGAGAAGCACTTGATCACAAAGGGAGGATGAGTAAATGAAACTTTTCAAGTTCCTTTATCTGTTCAATGTGGCTCCCCCCAAATAGGACAGACCAACAAAAAAAACCAAACCAACCAACCAACCTCATAAAACCCTTAAGCCAACAGAAAAGGCCACAGAAAGAGGTTTTACCCAACAGAAAAGTTATAAGCAGGTAGAAAGACAAAAAAAAAGAGGGGTGAGTATCTTCAAACTTCAATGGGAGTTAGACTAGAATGGACTGGAGGGTGTGACACAAATTCCATACAAACACTGGCGTCATCAAGAACGAAAACCAAACCACCTCTGTGGATTACAAACAGCAAGACTCAGCCAAAAAACTTCCAAATGATACACAAAGTAGAAGACCAGGAGAATTAATATATCAAATTGACAATACACAGCAGAAGTAATGAATATAAGCTTGGAAAGATGTAAGATGTGTAAGATCTGTTGTAAGATGTGCCTCGCAGCATTGCTCAGATATTATCTGTGTGTCAACAAATCCCAGCTTACACTCCACAACAGATTGCTCCAAAGACAACAGAGAGGAACAACTGGAAGTGATGAGAGCACAGATCAAGGCACAATTACAGTAATGGGAATCATCATAAAGATCAGATCAACAATTCACCATCTATTTAATCACACAACCCCAGGATGGGTCAGGCTGGAAGGGACCACAGTGGCTCCTCTGGTCCCACCTCCTGCTCCAGCAGGGTCATCCCAGAGCACAGGATTGAGTCCAGATGGGTCTGGAATATCCCCAGTGAGGGAGACTCCATGCCTCTCTGGTCTCTGTTGGAAAAGTTCTTCCTCCTGTGTGGGTGGAACTTCCTGAGCATCAGTCCCTGCCCACTCCTGGAGTGCCACTGCTGGGCCCTGCTCTGAGCCCTCCCTGCACACAGGGACACCCAGGGCTGAGGTTCCTCTCAGCTGGGGCTCCTCTCCAGGCTGGGCAGCCCCAGCTCCCTCAGCCTTTCCTCAGCTGGGAGATGCTCCAGGCCCTTCCTCATCTGTGCAGCCTCTGCTGGCCCTGCTCCAGAAGCTCCATGTCCCTCCTGTCCTGGTGATCCCAGAGCTGGGCACAGCAGTGCTGAGGTGCCTCAGAGGTGCCTCCCAGGGCTGAGCAGAGGGGCAGCATCACTCCCTGACCTGCTGGCACTGCTCCTCTTCACAAACCCAGGACTGCTGAGTTGATGGCTGGTAAAGAAAGCTAATTCATGCTATGGTTCAAAACAGGCACCTTCCTGCTGATACTGATTCCAGACAGAGGTCAAAGAAGCCTAGACCATTACATTTCCTAAACATGAGGGGGAAAAACCCCAGTTCTCCCAGGCTAACACAGGCTCAGTTCTTGGTCAAAACACCTCCAGTATCAGCCTGCTCAAAACCAGTGCAGATCCAATTCCTGGGTCTAAGGCATGAAGACTGCCAGATGTATAGGGAGGGGGAGAACAGCCCCTAAAGTGATTCATGGAGTGCTTCTCTTCTTGGGAATATTGTCCCTCTTTAATTTTTAAATGCTACCCTCCCACTTATTTATTTCTTCATCTTCATATTATCAAAAAATACTTTAATTAATATATTTTGCATAGATAAGGAAGAAAAAAAAGGTGGTTTATATTTAGCATGCCTCTTGTGAATTTCTGTCCTTCTCACATCAACAGATAATGTTTAATCTAGTAAACTCTGGCATAATTTAAAATAGCACTCGTCTCCAAAGTCTTGTAGATCTCCAGCATTTGGAATGTTATTCTTCAGGGAACCCATTAATTTTCACAAAAAGGTCTCAAAGGGCTGTATTAATTAACAGATCCAAGTAATCTACAAAAACTGAAATACTGCCAAAACACTCTGCACATACTCCCAGCTCATTAAAAACACCAAAATCCTCAGTTTAACATTAAATAATTCCCACAGGACTTACAAAAAAGCTTACACAAGTATGGTATTTAAAAATCATTTTAAATGCTAGGGAAATTTACAATGATTTATTATCACAATTACACATAATAAACCTTTCAGAGCTAGAGCTCTAACCTAAGTTATAACTGTTACTGTGTGATAAACTGCTCCATCAATATGTCCTTTCCATATGGACTTTGTGCTCCCATTCTCTCACTCCTGCTTTTTAGAGAGCATTTTGTTCAATCTGTCTAAACTGCTACAGAAACAGAGTCAATCTTACACCACCATTGATCTAAAGAGGATGAAGAGCTCAAGAAGTGATACTGAAGGATGATAATATCCAACCCTAAAGAGATGAGGAAGCAAACAAGGGCAAGTACTGCATTGTTTAAACATAAAACCAGGCTGAGGATGCTCATGGATTAGAAATTGTTTGTAAAGGCTTGGCACCTACTGTTTAACTCATCAAAAAACACCCTCAGAAAGTTTCAATGACTATCCAAGCTATGCCCTAGTCCCATCTTTGTTCTACTCAAACTGTACGAACTGACATATTTTATTCTGTCTTCCCCTCCTTCATCCTTCTCCCCACACTCCTCCAAGCATGACTGTGCACAACCCACCTCCACTTGTGTCCAAAGTTCCCAACTGCAAGGTCACACAATTCTAAACTCAGGGCAAAAATCAGGCCTAAAACCAAGCAGTTTTATTTCCCAATGTGTCACAGATAAAACATGTCTTCTTTTCAAGAAAAAAAAAAAAATCCAACCTAACAAAAACAAACCTGAAGACTTTAAAATCCTTGAATACTCCCACAATATTACATTCCATTTTCTACTCTTTGGAGACCCTCTTGTGACTTCACTGTTCTATGAAGGATTTTCAGTACTTCTTTACCTACATTTGAATAAAAACTCTTTGTGTTGGTCCTTTCCCCAAAGATACACTTCATCTTGCATAATGGAACTATGACTGCAGTATTGCAGACCTTGACAGACATGCTCACATGAAAAGCACATTGAAGTACTTCATTGTCCAGGAAGCTTAAAGTCCACAAAGTATCACATCTGTTGGAGTGCTCCATTATGTCAGGAATGGCACACACTGGAATATCTTTAATGCCTGAACCATCCACCAGAGTGGTTTTTGCTATATAACCACATGCAACACAAAATGGGGTTGAAGGACATTTCAGTATCAAGGGCACCAATTTTCATCGAAGCCATGCTAGGCCATATGTCATTATTAGTTAGTGAATTAAATTCAGATCCCAAAAACTATTAAACCACACATTACTGCTTCATTTTTTAAGGCACACTGAGTTTCATGGATGTTTCCTTGCCACTAGATCAGGTTACAGCATTAAAACAACATATTTTCTTTCTATTTTTGCCCTGAATGCTCAGAAGTGCAAGGGAGTCAGTTTTAGACAGAAAACTCTCCAAGTGGCCATCAATCTTCCTTCATTTGCTGTTGTCTCATTTGTCCTTCCCCTGCCACTGTCTCTCTCCTGAGAGGTAGCTGATCCATTTAAAGACTGTTCACAGCACAGAAACAATTTTCTGGCCTCCCTGCCTACCCCAAACACCAGCCAGGAACAACAGAGTTAGTACTGTGGAGTATCTAAAGGATGCACCATCCACAGGATCTGAAATTACCATCTAATTCCCAGCCCAAGGCCGGGTTGGATGGGGCTTGGAACAATCTGGGACAGTGAAAAGCTCCCTGCCTGTGGCAGGAGTTGGAACAACATGAGCTTTAAGGTCCCTTCCAACCCAAACCATCCTGGGATTCTATGATATGAATCTAGCTTGAAAAGCTACCCAAAACTGCACCAGAAAAATTTCCCATCATGTGAACACGTAGTGCTGCTCATTTCTGGCTGCTGGTACTTTTGCTTTTGAAAGCAGTGATATAAATATGCACATATTTTACTAAAACAGACATTTGTATAAGAAAGCTATGTTAAAATAGCAGTGCTTGGAGAAGCACTAGAGCATTTGGCAGCATCAATTCCTGTAAAGTTTTACTGAACATCTTAAAGTTGTCTTAGAGTTTGATTTGTAGTTGGTTAGCAGAATTATGAGGCTTGATTTCCCAGCAGTTTCAATCCATAACTCAAACATATGAAAAAGCAAACAAATACCAAACAGAAGCATGGGGACTTCATTGATTTTAAGTTTAAAAACCCAAACATATTTCAATTGAAAGAAGCTCAAAAACAAACTGTAACTACTCTACAAAAGAGATCAATAAATAAATCAGAATGGGTTCACTGCTGTGGTTCCATGAGGGATAGCACACACCATTTAATAGCAATTTCATTTTATCAAAATGCAGCAATGCCACAATGAGCAGGAAAACAAGAGAAGCAACACAATGACCCTAACCCATGTTACCCAAACACCAAGAATGAAGGACAAAATTTCAATTACTGATGAGAAGAAATTAAAAAATAATCAGCATTCATACACGCATAAATTATTTGAATTATGGAATCATTAAGGTTGGAAAAGACTTCTAAGATCGAGTCCAACATCAAGACAACACTGCCAAGGCCACCATGTGTCCAAGTGCCACATCCACACATCTTTTAAAGGGAGATAGTGATAGTGTGGGATGGTGACTCCACCAGTTCTCTGTCCAGGGCATGACAACATTTCAATTAAGGAAGTTGCCTTCATAGCAAAGCACAATCTTGCTCATTTTAATACAAGAAATTAATGGAGAATATTCAAAATAACCTCTATTTCTAAATGAATTTTAAAATCAAAGTACAAAAACAGAGCAAGATAAAAAACACTGTCTGCAGCTATATGGAAAACTATAACCCATAAATTTTAATAAAACATATTTGTTTTGTTTTGGACACTCTGTGCCTAAAACATGCCATTTCACACACAGATGGCTTTATATTTAAGGGAAAAAACAAACCCAAACAAATAAATATCAGCAGAAGTTCAGTCTGGAAATAGCCCTGATAAATGTAGAAACAGTTTCCAGTGTTGCAGTCCATTAACTTCCATGATTATGAGCTCTCACAAGGAAACAAGGATGATCACAGCCTTAGACAAACATTCACCTGGGTGACATTTTTATTTCAAATGCCAGCATTTACATCCCAGGGCCCAGAAACTGAAATCTCCATCAGTTCTGTTTTGATTATAAGTTAACAGTTATAAATCTAATTGGTTTGAAACAAGGAAAGAAAGAGATCCAAGAAAAGCTGACAAGTACTATTCTACCATTTAGTATCAATTAGTGAAAAATCAAAATCAAGACAGTCTTTTGTCTCGTTTGACAGAAGCAAATTGTTACTCACCTCATCTGTCCTACTTTGATGATAGAAAAATGTTAATAGGAATTTAATGATTTAGCTTAAGACTGAACTAAAAACTCCACAGATTTTCAAGTCTTAGCAATATCTACAATTGGAATGAAGTTTTCAGAATATGCTGAGCATCCCCAAGGAAATGTAGTCATTTTGTCTGAGTCCCCACAGGAGAACTGGTCTCTTCTGCAATATGGATGTTTGTTTATAGACCTGCAGAGTAGCTGCTGAAAGCTGGAGCTGAATTAGAATTTGGGCACTTACATGATACAGAAAGTTTGTCCCTGAAGTCAAGCACAGCCCCTAAAAATTTGAGCATTAGTGAAAATATTCAAGTAAGATTATTACTGCCATACATCTGCTCCCTTCCACAGCTCCCAAATCCCTAGCTAGGGATCTCTTACTCCTTACCTGATCTGCACAGAACAAAAAACCACAAACCAGTGTGATCCAGTGATGGTGCTCACCAATCCTACCTAATTAGAACAGCAGCAATTAAAGTCTATCCAGCAAATAAACCCAGAACCACAACTCATCACTGCCTTACATTTTCCAGCAGCTCCTAAGGACTTGTTCCAGCACGAGGACACACCCTCCTCTTGGCACCCAGGGGGAATAGAACAGAAGCACCATTGCAGGCAATGCCCAGCCCCTGGATTTTATGGCATCTCCATCAAAACCAAACTTTAAAAGTCTATCTCTGAATTCCTGGTACTTCTAGGCTATTCCAAGTTCTGCTGACTATGGCAAGAAATAGGCATCCTGGCCTAAAATACTGCAAGAAAAATGGGCATCAGCTACAGAAGTGAAGCTGCTGAAAAGTGTTTTAAAGAAAGGCAGACATTGGCCAAGCACTCAGAATATACAGGTTTCTTTACTGCTTGATTTCTTGCCCAATTCTATTTGGAAGATTTTTTGTGCTGGAAATTCTCCAGGGAGATCCTTCTGAAAGATTAGGAACTGAAATCACAAGTAGAGGAACATGGAGGGAATTGTGGTGTGAACAGGCCAACAAACCTCTAAAATTCAGCTTCAGCATTTCAAGGGAAACCCACAGGAATTCACTCTCTCCCATGAGACTTGAACATATTTTGAAGCATTTTGAAAACTTCACCTTTCAGACTGAGTTCAAGTTTTACTTTTTCTGTCAGTCTTACCGGGTGCATAGCTCCAAGTGTGTCGACAGTGATGTTTGCAGAATTTACCATGAAGGAAATTTTGAAATCAGAATGGAATAAACAGGAAATCATCACTAGGAAAGTTGGTATCATTCTTGTTGTTTTCACAGGTATTTCCCCTTATTGCTCTTTTGTAATTAGGAACTTTTATTCAACAATGCAGCAAGTCTGCCCAAAATCTAGTAATTCTTTCCCTTCTGGCCAGCTATGTAGTTACTCACTCAAACAAGAGTAAATACACCTACTTTCTTCTTTAAATTTCTTACATTTATCTTGCTTTCCTTCAGAGACACTGCAGCTACTATAGTTCAAGTCCTATGCTCATTTTAATTATTGAAACTCTCACTTAAAAATATTTATATACCAAAAAATCTACAGAAGATTTTAAAAAAAAACTACAGCTATTAACACCCCGTAAAATAATGCACTGATATGAGATTTCCCAAGCCACAGGGATTAGGAAATAGAGCTACACAAATGGAAACTGCCACCTTCATGCATCTCTGTGTTAGTGCTGTATCTCTACATCTCTGCAACCATAAATACCCTAAAGCCTCAGTGATTTTGCATTTGGCTTGTGGAACTGGTCTACAAATGAGTGGCAGTGATTTCAGTTTCTATTACCCCAGCCAGTACAGGTTTGTAATACATACAGAACTTTTCATAGGTCAGACTGAGAGAAGACCACAAGCATTAATAAATCAGTTTACAATTGTTACAGGATAGTATCAAAGAATGAAAAGTGCTTAATGGTATTAATTGCAATGTATTAAATGCTTTGGCAAGTAAAATTCCTCATTAAAGCACAGCAAGAGCAACCCTACATATTTCCTCTGATGACTTTTGAACATTATGCATTATTCTTGCATTTATGTAAGTTACTTCTATTTAGAATATATTTTCAATTTGGTCTTATCTTATATTTTTTATTATATTCCTCTTCCTTTCTTTCTACCACAATAAATTATTCCTGAATGCTCTGATTCTCAGGAAAACCAGTCCACAATGGACTTTCCCAGAAAACAAATCACTCATCTTTGGGGCTAATTGTAGACATATCTTGCTGTGACTGCCTACAAACTCTACTTTTAATTTTTTTTTCCCTCAAAGATATGTATTTCTTTCCATGGAAAAATTCATTGCCAAGTACCAGGAAATGTAAAAAGTGGTACATGAAATCAAAACAAAACTTCTAACCATTCTAAAGAAAGTACTTGTTTCTTGACAAACAGTAGTTCTGAATGGGTGTTAAATATATAATAAAAATGTAAATGGCTTTTAAGTTTACAGGAAAAATTCAGTATTGCAACTTCAATGAGGATTTTCTTGTGAATAATTTTTAGAATTGTATCAAACTGAAAGAAGTGTTATGACACATATTAGTCACCTTTTAGAAATCCTAAAGTTTAGCATTTTTCTTTTAAAAAATCCCATTCTATGAATTCCCTCATGCTAATTAATATCTTTTTCAAGCTCAAAAATATACTCCATTTCAAGAAAATCTCAACATCTTGTTCACACCTCATGACATATATTTGTAAGATGACTTATTTTTAAACAGTCTTTGGTTAGTGTATCAGCCCATGTGACAAGTGTCAAAACCATTTCTCTTATTATTAATATATTACATCTGTTCCATATAGCATTACAGAATTAGAGAATATCCTGAGTTGGAAGAGACCCACCAGGACTCTGCAGTTCAGCTCCTGGGCCTGCCCAGGACACCCCAACAATCCCACAACCCTGTGCCTGAGAGCATTTCTCACGTCCATTAAATATTGAGGTTTTAGTGCATTTTGAGTCCAGAATAGTCAGATCACGACAAGATGATTGCTTTCAGTTAAATTCTTATCAGAAAATTTCTATCCCAGGCTATTCAGCCCTTTTCAGTCCACAAACTATTGGGAAGAACAAGCAAAAGCCGAGCAATTTAGCAGAGTGACAGTCGCCTGGCATCACACCTTGGGCTCTATGGAGAATACACAAGAGCCTCAATGAAGTTACAACCATATGTTTTTACAATCTTTTCTTTTGCAAACAAGCACTTCTTCTGCAAAATCTGCTCAATAACTATAAAGATAGCTAATAAAAAGAAAATATATTATATTCTTTCCCTCTGTTGACCTTGCCTAAAAACTGTCCCTTTTTTTCTGGTAAAGATGCTTGTTCCCTAATAAAATTACAGAGATACCCAGCTCTTCTCATGTGTGCACCGTAAATACACAACTTGCCTTGAGATTATCCTTAAGATTATTGCTGCTATGGTTTCAAAGTGCCTGTTCCAGCCAAGGCCTTCTCAGGAGCCATCCCTGCTGGCCAGAGCTGCAGACAGAGCTAATGAGAAACAAAAAGGCTTCTCAAGACTCTGATAGCCCAAAGCTTTAGAGATGAACAGGAAGGAATGTCACAGACATGTTTTATGAAAAATCCTTTTGTTAGGATTTTTTGCTCCTGAGAAGCTGAGAGGCCTCAGAAACAAAATGTAACCAATGATTATCTGCTGCTGTGGAATGAACAGGTGCATCTGTGATTGGTCTCATGTGGTTGTTTCTAATTAATGGCCAATCACAGCCCAGCTGTCTGGACTGTCTGGTCAGTCACAAGATTTTGTTATCATTCCACTTCATTCCTTGCTAGTCTTCTGATGAAATCCTTTCTTCTATTCTTTTAGTATAGTTTTAATATATCATAAAATAATAAATCAGCCTTCTGAAACATGGAGTCAACATTCTCATCTCTTCCCTCGTCCTGAGACCCCTGTGAACACCACCACAAAGGAACATTTAGGAAAGGTAGAGCCAAGGGAACCATTCGTTTTTCTTCTGATTGCTGTATTAGATGGGAAAAGCTCCAAAGGAGGGTGAGAGGGTTGGAGCCAAGAGTTCTGCATTCCTCCTGCCAGGGCAGCAAGGCCTCCCAGAGCTTATCCAAGTGTGAGCCACACAGTTCTCACTGATTATTCACGGAGAGCTCACTTTTCCTCTCTATTAAACTGCATTACAGGGAGCTAAACTGCTTCTGACATTTTCCTCTTGAGTGCTCCCTCCACATAAACTGTGTCCAAGCTGTTGCAGAGCTGTACAATAAGTCTGTGGAACAATCCTTCCATTACAACATGGGCCTTAATGCAGACAGAAATTAACTTAATTTGTATAGAAAACAGTGCTACTCTGCCATGGAGGGTTAAAGCACTCAAGTGTGACTTGGAAGACATTAATTTAATTTCTGGATCTTCCACTTGGGCAATCTAGCAGGAATGATTTCACAAGAGGATAATGCTGTCTCACAGGACTGCTGGGCACATAAGGACATGCATGAGGCTGGCAGGGCACACACAAATTGTCACCGTGCTATTTTATGAAAAATCCCTTTGCCAGGATTTCTTCTCCTGGGAAGCTGAGGAGCCTCAGAAAAGAATGAAAACAGTAATTATCTGATTGCTTGGGAATGGGGTCTGAAGATTGTTTACCAACAGATGCATCTTTGATTGGTTCCATGTGAATTGTTTTTAATTAATGACCAATCACCATCAGCTGTGTTGGACTCTGAAGAATCAGTCACGAGCTTTCATTCTCATTCTTTTCTAGCCTTCTGATGTACCCTTTCTCTAGAGTTTAGGATAGTTTTAGTATATCATTTCTATAATAGAATATAATTATTAATATAATAGAATATAATTATTAATATAATATAGCCTTCTGAGAACTTGGAATCAGATTCTCATCTCTCACCTGGTCCTGGGGAACCCTCACAATCACCACACACAAATATTCTTCCCAACCTCTGTAAGTGATGTGGAGTGTACCCACTCTTGCAGGCTTTAGGGTTATTTATCACTTGTTCTTTGCACAAGGGTAAGAACTTCATGTGCAGTTTAAATACACATTCATACTACTCATAAAGGCCAGTCATGGGGGAAAAAAGCATTAATTGCAAGAATTTTTCAAAGGAAAGTACTTGAATTTGCTATATGGCAAAGAGAGAGAGATATATAAAATTTATTAACAACATTAATTTGATGCTAAAAGACTTGACAGGTTTATCTGGGAAAGTTCAATGTTTAAAACATCACGAAAAACCCTTACTGCAAGTGTACAGACTGATCTGTCAGAGTGATCCAAGCTGAGCTGCTGGGTTTTGTCCCTTGTGCCATGGAAAATGCACTAAGTGACTTGTTAATTTTACATTTAACCAGCTCTAACACTACTCTCTTCAACTATATTCAAAGGCTGATCAAATGGAGAGATGAAAATAAAACATGAGAATAAGGAATTTCTTGTCATATATACAAGGAGATAAAGATTAACCCAGGCTTCCACTCATATTGCTTTTGTTTTTGAAAAGACACACAATTTGAATAGCTCAAAAGAGGCTAAATTGAGTCTTTGAATATTTCAGCACACATAAAAATCTAATTCTGCAACTCTACCCTTCTCCAGCAGATATGAAAATTAAACATAAATATACTTGTGAGTATTATTAGACTTAATTTAATTTATACACACTAATGTGTGTGTTTATGGGCACCTTTTAGCACCCTCCCTTCAATATTTGTGCACGCTGATGGATGAGATCTGCCCCTGAGCCCTCTTTTCTCCTGGCTGAGCAGCCCCAGCTCTCTCTGACTTTCCTCATATGAGAGATGCCTGTATGTAATATGCCTTTAAGAGCAGGTATAATTTCTGTAGGAAAATTAAGCAGCAGCTCATGTTGCTAATGCAAATCTCCAATTCACTCTGGCTACTCATGCAAGAAATCAGCATATGATGGCACAATTAAAAAGTTTTACTGTTAATGGAAAAATGTAATTTAATTTTAAAAAATCTTTTCTAATGCCCTAGGAGGCAAGAAGAGAGTTTAAATAATTAGAAAGGATTTTTTTTACCTCAGTAAACTCTTCAACAGGAAATTTCCTCATGAATTTTGGACTTTCAACCCTCTTCCTACCTTGTGTTACACAAGGACACAAAGATCCATATCACTGATCACCTCTTGGTAGACAGGCCCTATTTTGCCTGGCGTTGTTCAGAGAGAGAATAAAATGACATTACTTCCCCAGCTCTAAGGCAACAGAGAGATGGAAACAAATGGGCAGAACACAGGGAAAAAGGGAGCCAACATTTGTCAGCGTGACAGGCAGCAGTCTCAGCAAACCATCAGGGTGGCTGTTGTCAGAACTCCACAGGCATCACAGAAAAGGAAATCAAGGGTAGTGACAAGACAGACCATGGCAAAGCTGCTCTGAGATGTTCATGCAGAGCTCTTGGCAAAGAGGAGCAGCAACAAAAAGAACCACCGAGATGTTTGCTTAAAAATCATCTGTGCTACTTCTGCTACTTTGTTTACATACAACACAATTTCAAGGTCCTGCTCTTCCCACAAGTATATCTTACTTAACTCTATAACTCTAAGAAAGCTAAAGTCTGAGAAGGAAAAAGAAAGGACCAAAACATAGTCCAGATCAAGTGTCAAATCTCACCAACTGAATAAAACACCTTGTTCTTCACACACTGCCAAACTCCCTGTGCCTCCCCATCTTACCAAGTAAATGGAAGACTTCACTTGTATCTAGTGCATGTGGAACTCTGAAAGAAAGTGCACACCAACACCTCCCATTCTGCAGCAGAACTTCAGGCTATAATCTAATTCCAAAGAATTTCCTCATGCCAACACTCAAAGATTCTTTGCCCTGCATTGCTGGTTTCTCTGTGTGATGTGGACGTGCATCTGTGTGCATATATGTGCTCAGCTGGTAAGGAGAAAAAGTGGGAAATGTGAACTCTTTTGCTCTGAAAAGAATCCAGGGTTCTGCAGTGCTTTCCTACCTTCATCTCTTGGCACAAGGCTCTACAAGACTGTACCTTTAATTTCAGTTACACAGTTTTATGCCACAAGTCAATTTGCATGGTTCCCAAGGAGATAAGTTTTAAAAATCTTCTCTGGAATCTACTGATAAAAATAGGGGAAACCAGTCTAGTAAGATATAATGATGAATTAGACCCAATTGAAAAGTTATCTATTTCCTGGGCCAATCAGGAAATGTGAGATAATCACTAAACATTCTGTATTTGCTTTTCTTTATTATTATCTCCACATTCTTATTTTTACTGTGCCTAGGCAGAGCATTAGAGCATTGCTCTGGTAAGCATTGTCCTTACTAGAACAATTTTCTATCTTTTTATTTTACAAAATGTCAAATAAGGATAAAGGATTTGAGAACATCAGGTTACACGTAAATAAGAATAATATACATTTCCTATTTATGCCTGTACACTAGTAGGTAAAACACCCATTTAAAACATGGAATCACAGAATCTCTAAGGGAAAGGGGAATGAGAAAGGGGAAAAGGGAAAGGGGAATGGAAAGGGGAATGGGAAAGGGGAATGGGAAAGGGGGAATGGGAAAGGAAGCCATGACATCTTAAAAATTCCCAAAACAGCCTAGATGATTAGTGCTTATTTTTCAGCTTCCTCTTGGGTAGTCATCTCTCCATCATAATTACTGGCATTTTCCTGGTTTCCAACTGTGCTAAACACTAAAAATGCCCTGAATACTGTTTGTGTGGGCACCTTTCTTTTCCCAAGTGAAGACAAGGTAAACCACGACAGATGTAGCATTGCATGTGGTGATTGCAGAGGTAATTTTTGTGGGAAACAATGCAAAAGCTTAAAGCAAAGATGCAGAAAGCCAGTGAGGAGAAAGTGGACAAGTAAGATTAAGGAAGCTCCTTTAGTCACTGTAGATCTTAGTACAGTCCTTGTAGGCACAGTAAGATTCACCACGATATTTCAAAGGACACTGGAGCAATGTGAATTTAATGCAGAAAAGGAATGCCTGTGAGATGATTTGAGAAGTGGGAATCATTCAGCTTAGCAGCAAATAAACATGCTTTCCCAAGGGATTTCTCCTCTCCCTTCACTAAGATGCATTTTAATGAATACTGATGAAGGTCTGAAGAACTAATGTATGTGAGCTTGTGCAAACTGTGAATTTGGATTTGCAGGTGCTCCAGTTTCTATGGAAATGTAGAAGAACCCAGTAACACCCATACACAAACCAGATTCTGTTGTTCCCTTTTGATATACTGGTTCTGGTGAGAAAAATCTGGTCTCATAAGTCAACAGAATGTTTTCCATCTATCCTATGAACTACAAGAAAAACTTAATTTTCATCTAGTGCATATGGATTTTCCCTTGTGTCTATAAAATCAGATATACAATTATAATTACTAGAAAAACATTTAGTGAATGTCTGGAATTTCTTTAGATGGGCTATTTTTATTTAATTCCCTACACAAATAATTTAATCTAAGTCATTCTTCTCTGAAAAATATTGATTTATGCATTTAATAACCTCTAGGAAAACTAGATTCAGAACTGAATAGCTGCTGTGCCAAACTAAAAACCTAAGCTCTGTGTGCATTACCTGTGTGCCATGGGATTGGATCCTATAGCATTTAATAAGGTATGAGCCCCATTTGCAGCTCTTACCCCAAAAATTTGCAACTTCTTTTTTCTCTGAGTTCTCAGTCACCTGCAGCCAACAGGATCCTAAAAGTGATCCCTTCTTCAACAGAGATCTGTTCTCTTGGAACAGTCCTGGGAGCCTCAGGACTTCCTGAGTCTGTTATTCCTCTGTCAAATTTGCTTCGAAACTGAGGAGGGTGTTCAAAAAATTACTGCAGGAAACGTTGTCAAAAAAAGGCAAAGCAGGCTGCCATAGAGCCTTTAGCACTACCAAGAAAAACAAGACAGTCTCTCTTTTCCAGCACTTGCAAAGGCTGATTTTAAGTAGCAGTATTCATATAGGAAAAATTTTTTGTTAATTTAAATATGTTTAAAGTGTTTTTTTCAGATATAAATACATGTGTAGTAGCTACACCCTCCCCCAATGTACACAGAGACTTTTTTAAGCAAATGGAAATAGTTCAGTTGCTTGGTTTACATTTTTTTCAAGCACACCTTAAAATTCTTTTGTTCTTTACATGACTTTATATTATCACATTTTTTTAAAAAAGCATTTCCGTTAATTTCAGAGTATTATCCCAGACTCTCACTTTCTTTAAAGGAGCATTATTTACATGAAAGTCAACATCATATTTGCAGTACATGAAATTAAACACACATCCTCTCTGGCAGGTTTCTTTCTTTCTTTCTTCTTCTTCCTTTCTTTCTTGTTTCTCCAAGCAAGTTCTAAAGTGTTTCCAAGTAAGTTTAAGGACATCCAATTTATTTTTATTTTAGAAAATTACTTGCTGAAGTGGCACTGTATCCTTAAGGTGATATCCTGTTATCAATTTCAAAGAATACTTGCAATTTCTCAGCACATTAAGTATCTCTAGCAATAACAAGAAACACTGGATAGAAGGATCTACAGAAATGATATAAAAATATAATTCAAGAAAGAGAAAGAAAACAAGGAATAGTCTTACATGACCATATTTATCTGCTGCTGTTCAGCGACAAAATAATGGAAAAACTTTGTTAGACCAGAGCTTCTAAGACTTTTAATTACATATAAAATACTTCTAGATTCACAAGTATTTTGTAACAATATCCAGAACTACTTTGCAACTGAAACCTGGCTTCTTCTACAGGTAAAGGCAGACTTTTAACAAAGAAATGATGACTTGAGCCTGTGATACACCAACAGCTTGTGCTGCTGCAGCCTGGAAGGGTCACAGCTGGATGCTTACCCACCCTGATGCACTGAAAATCTTGTCCAGTGTGGAAGAAGTGTCTTCCTTCTCCAGACTGCTTTTCTTTCTGGTTTGTATTTTTTTAAACAGACACTATTCTTGCACCTGGTGTCCTTCAGATAAGCCAAAGAACACACTGATATTTGGGTGGATTTGCTACAGGCTCCTCTGAGCAGCAGCACAGAGACACCAGCTGCAAGCTCTCCTTCATGCTTAGACCAATATGACAATGTCATTTGGGAGAAACTTATGCAAACCAGACAGAAACCCAAAACTGAGCATCTGGGAGCCCAAGCAGAATCCAGTTGATGGAGGCCAAAGCTCAGAGCACTGTGGTGGTTATTTACTGCAAGATGTGGGCAGTTACCAAAGCAACTGTAAGTGACCTTTGCATTGTAAGTATTAAATGCATAAATATTTTTTTAATTTAATTTAAAATTATATTCAAACCCAGTCAATGCATCAGAATTGTCATAACTTTACTATGAACTTTTACTTTTTTTTTTTTAATATTTTTAGGTTCGTTATTCCTCAGCTGCAGCTAGCAAGCCCTGAAATGTCATTGCTTACAAGCCAATCTGAATTTAAACTCTTCTGATTTTTGACCCAGAGGAATAAACTACAATCAAATACAAATTGCAAAAATATTCAGCACTATAATTCAGTTTTGTGGAAAGAGAGTTTATAGTCATTTCTGGTTTCTGTTTTTTTACCTACTAACCATATCCCACTTTTCCTACATAAAAGATAAATCTCAATCTGTAAAGTTCTGCCCAGGTGTTTTACTGTACTTACACTCCCACTGCATTTCATGATCAGTTTTTCCACTGTGATATCCTTCAGAGAGGAAGTCCCCTGAGTGCTGCCAGTAATTTTTCTGATATTTACTTACACTAAACACTTCTCAATGACTTGTTGAAAAATAAAACTCCACATGTACATAATAAAATTAATGTACTGCTCATGGTTCCTACCAGCTCACTGCGAGGTCGTGCACCTTCAAAATGCTGCTCAGCTGATAATGTCCAGGTTTCAGGGGCTGAGTGTGTTCTTTAGCATGCTGAAAGGACAGGGTCCCTTCAGGATCAACAGGGAACTCTGAATCCTGCAGAAAAACAAAATTATTAATTCTCAGAAATGTTGAATAACTTCACACAATGTATCTATCTCTATTACTATTTTGAAAAACCAAATTCATCGTATTTTCCACTCTTTTTTCTCTTCTATTCAATTTTCCTAATTTTTTACATCACTATTGTCCTGATTTTATTAATTTTGGTACATACTGTTAAAGCTGACTGCAGGCAGAACAAATGAATACTAATAATTAGTTAATTTCAAATTATATTCCTACTATGTAAGATAACTGGCCTGATATAAAACACAGGACAAGAACTGGGAAGGAAGGTTTATATCAAACCCCTCAGGCAAGATTACTAGCATGGGTTATTTTCCATTTTTCCATGGCCTATTTGTTTTCTCTCCCTGTTTTCCATGGGTTAGCTTCATGAGTTGCATCCAGAGGCAAAGCTGCTGTATTCTTCAAAAGACCTTTCTTATAAGAATAACGCCAATAAAAAGTCAAAATATGTGTAGCTAATTTACAGCCTCATTTTCCATTGGTGTGGTTTAAGGTATTTCCTAAGATTAATCAGCAGACTGGGAGATTTACTACTAGCTCTAATTAACCAAGCTAAATAGCTTTATTAAAAATAGATTGTCATTAAAGAATGTAACGAGGCTAACTGTGCACAATATATTTTAAGGACTGCATCAGCCATTACAAAACCACTTTCCAAGACGCCACAGTTTGCTGAAGACCTGGCTGATGGCTTCTGTTTGCAACATTTTAGGACATCCTGCTGTGAGAAGCTTTAAAGGAGACTGAAATCACTGTACTCTTTAAAATGCCCATCAAACACTAAGATTAAGGAGGGAATAAAATCACTGTGTTTTAATCTGAAAGCACACACACACAGCAGGGATAACCACTAAGTCTTTTTAGTATTTGTTTGGACTAAACTCGATAGCAGCCATCCTGTTTGCTGGTAATTTGCAGCAGTTACCATAAAGCAGATTTCACAACTACAAAGTAGCAAAAGCATATCTGTTTGTCTTCAGTTTCAGAAGCTCCACACCCTGCATTGTCCTACAAGGGTGTTATTAACCCAAGCCAAACTTAAGAAATCACTAAACTAATGACTTAATGATCAGTCTGAGCACATCTATTCCAGATCCCAAGACCTGGAAGATACTTTTCAGTGGACTGTGGATTCAATCACAGGTACAGCCTAACAAAACTACTCCAAAATCCGTGGAGCAGTAGGCACTTGCAATATGGACTAATATCAGACAACTGTCAATTCTCTGACTGAGGAGAAAGACAGAATCTGGAAATCATGGTGAAGCCCTGTGAAGGCTGACCTAGAGCAGAGGCTCAATGGATCCACCTTGGGCAGCACAAGAGCCCAGCCAGGGCTACACCCAAGATGAACCAAAATGGTCACAAAATGGACAACTGGTCAGGAGGTCACTCACTTTTATAAGTTTTGGTCCATTTGCATATTGGAGTTAATTGTCCAATTAGAGCTTTAGGTTATGAAGTCCCATCCTCCTTGGTTTTCTCTCTTCTGCCCATGTTTGTGCTCTGGGGCCTGAGATCTGTATTGGCTGTCCTTGGTCCCCAGCTGGAGCAGGAATTGTTTTGTCTCCCTGCTCTGTGCAGAGAGCTCACCATCCCCTAATATGAAGCCCAGACCCACACACTAAAGCAGCACAGAATCTGAAAGCTAAAACCTGAGGCATCAATGGAGAAGCAAATGAGCAAAGTCATCCTTTGCTTAACACAGATACTAGCAAGCTACCTACTTTTGGAAAAAAACAGAAGTAATTAATCTGGAATATTCAGAACTAGGAAATAAATATGTCAAGTATAAATACATAAAGAAAAGAGATTTATCTGGCATTGTTAATCCAACAAGGAATGTGTTTGTGGCTAAAGTTCCACATTTTTATACAACTGACTGTATCTCAGCCATAATATTCTTGAAGATCTCTGAATCCAGTTCAAGAAAAATCCACAGATTTTCCAAATTTAGGAACAATTACAATAAGTCTGCAGTACTTATTATACACACATACTAAACTGAGTAAAGATATTACCTAAAGGTTAGTATAGTCCCAACATGTGTCAGTACCTCTGTGCAACTCTTGGAAGCTTTCTGTATTCCTCATCTTACAAAGTTCTACCTTTCAAGGTTTACAAATTTGAACAGTTCTGATTATACCATAACAAAGGCATAAAATCAGCATGCTTTTTGCAATTTGTTTTCATTCACTTTCTGGAATACAACCAATTAGTAAATGCTACCAGACTTCCACATTTCAGAGTGAAACAAGCCTAGGAAAGGCAAGGCTCTCTGAATAGAAGTGACAGAAAGTCTTGCATTTTTCAGTAGAAGAAAATCCCCAGATACTGCTTCAGGAGATAGTGCTGTAAATGATTGCTGTAACATTAAAAAGTACAGTAAAAAGAGAATAATATAAAAATATTAGGGTTTTTGTAACTCCATTGTAAGGATCTGAAATATTTCTGAAACTGGAGCCTTTGCACCCTTTGCAGTGGTAATCCTGCATTCTACTAGAGCAGGAGACTTGCCCTGTGCTAATTCATACCTATGGTTCCCACTGGCATGAACAGTGGGATCACTTGTCATGGCCAGATGAAATGCTGATTTCAGTAGCTCCCCAGCAGGAAGAAGTCACAGTGTGACTTTTTTCCCCAGACACAAATATTTCTCACCGTGGAATAAATGAGGTATTTTTATCCTAAAAACTTGCTACAATAGAACTGTTCAATAATGCTTGCATGAAGAGATCTCCTCTCCCCTGACAAATTCTGGCAATCAAGTTTGATTATTTAATCCTTATTCTATTATTTCCAATTGCTAAGTCCTAAGGGTAAGAAAGACTCCATTACACAAGTTGAGACCATGCATAGCAAGGCTTGTGAAACTTTTACAGGCAGTGACTGTAAAGTCTGATGTTCCTTCAGCATGGGCAAGCCCATGTGCAAGCCAAAATTCAGGAGAACATCCTGAGTGCTAAGGAGCCAAAGCAATATACTGTGGTTTTGTTCACTCCTTTATCTGCTAGGTACAAGACATTTGTACTGTGACAAAAATAAAAACCTAGCAAGCTTCTCTCTCACATCCATACAAAATAGGAATTAATGCACTTCCCGCCTGTGACAATAAATACCATTTTACTCTATCACCAAAGGCAAGGAATAGAACAAAGGAGTGTCCTAAGAAGAATCTCTATGAAGCAAAACCCTCCTGAATGTCTGTCCTCAGTCACTAACAAGGGTAAATGGTACCTGTCCCTTTCACTCCCTCTGTACCTAAAATCACAGGTGCAACAATCAGAAACACACCAGAAGAGCAGACCTTGCCCTTCTTTTGTTTGTTTGGGATTTTTTTAGTTGCTTTTTTTCCCCTTTTAGTTTAAGAGCCTGAACTATAAGAGGATTCAGTGATTTACCCCAGATCAAGCTGAAATTCTCTAGGACAGCTTGTAAACTGAACTCATTTCTTCTGAGTCTCAAACCATTCCTTAATTTCCCCTTATAAAATAAAAAGCCTTGTCTTGATGCAAACAGTCATGCAATTAAGAAAATTTACCCTTAAAGCTATTAGAAATATCTCTTTTCTGTCCTGAATTTTTCCAGTAAGACTGCCTTTACTCTTCCAACAGCAGGGCTCTTCAGAGAAAGTCTACAGCTTCCTTTTTCCTCCAGAAAGACACAAGAGACTCATTTGTCAAAACATACAGAAGGCAATGAATAGATAAGTGGAACTGATCTAAATCATCTCAGAGCTGAGAAAAATGTAGCAGAGTTTAATAGAAAACATCCAAATCAGTTTGTCTAAATCACAGCTTGGCCTTGTCTATATCATTATTACAGGTAGTGTTGAGTTTTTCCTTACTCAGATGTTAAAAGTTGAAGTCAATTGAGGAAGCACCTCTACTCTGTAATCAGGAACAAGCTCAAACCTTGCTACTTGAATTCTGAAAGAGAGTCATCTTAAGTGAGGCAAAGCCCATCAGACAGCAAATTAGTGATCACTGTCTTTCAGAGAGGGAGGAGAAGGAGCAACCTTTTCTTTCTGCAAAAATTAATGACTATCATCAGCAGCAGTTCCAATCTGAAAGCTGTCAAGGTCATTCTAAGACTGCAGTTCAGACATGCACAAGGACCACAGTAGTCACAGGTGCTGGTGTATGCATACATTCAATTTAAAAAGCAAATACTAGATATTTTTTCAGAAATGTGAAGTAATGAAAATTAAGTTCTTCCTAGGGCACAGCTACTGTCTGTCACCATGATATTGCCTAAAAAATCCCTTTGCCAGGATTTCTTCTCCTGGCAAGATGAGAAGCCTCAGCTTCTCCAGGTTTTGCTGCTCTGGAGTAGTCTGGAGATTGTTCATCCAAACATGTGAACTGGTTTTAATTAATGACCAGTCACCATCAGCTGTGTTGGACTCTGAGGAGTCAGTCATGGGTTTTTCTTTATCATTCTTGTTTAGCCTTCTGATGTATCATAACAAAACCTAATATAATATGCCTTCTGAGAACATGGAGTCAAATTCTCATCTCTCACCTCATACTGGGGACCTCACAACACCACAACTGTCTATGTCCAAGACTCAGCAAGACAGTCTAACTTTAGTTAACACTAAATATTTTCAAGGAAATAGTCTAATCTCAATTCTCACCCAAGAATTAGCATTGTCTCTGGTTTTCTGTACTTAAAATGAGTCCTGAACTAATCACTGATAGCTATACTGACATACCATTGAAATTCTCTTTTTATTCAGTTACAGAGAATTTTAATAACTGTTCACTTATTTTTCCTGATAAATCTGATACACTTACATTATGGAGAACATATTTTGTCTATTTTCATTTTAGACCTGTTTCAATATATTGACATTTCTATATTTTAGTTTTTAAATATCAAAGCAGTCTCATGGAAACCAGTAGGTATACTCAGAAGCTAATTATTACATGTATAGTTTTCACAACAGGGCTTGAGTTTTGCAGTCATTTTTTGTCCCAACTTTCAGAACAACTTAAGGATTACTAAGAATCCAAATTTTCAAAATGTGCAAATAACAAAACATTCTTAAAACACAAATATATAAATAAGAGTGAAAATACTCATGGCTGCAATTGCTGACAATGAATGAATCTTGCTTCCCAGACCATCAAAAATAAAATACATCAAATAAGCAAAAACACTTAACCAGCAAACTGGAGTATGAGATTTTCAAACCCCATTTTACTTCTTGTTGGCTACACTTAAAATTGGTTAAAGTTTCAAAGTAAATGAAGAAAGATTCAAATCTGTTCCTGTTTCCCTCCTTCCCATGAAGAAAACCCTGACAGTCTGTTCTCTGAGCAGCTCAGCTTTGCAGCACTACAGGTAGGCAGATTAAGAAGGAACCAAATGTTAAGCAGGAAAGTATTAAACTAATATTAAAAAGCTTTGCTGCAAGAGTGACAGAAAAATTGACATCTAATATAGTAGCTGAGCATGATTATACTTTGCATTCATATTTCCTGTAATTGAAGGGACAGGGTATCCTTTTCTAGTAGTGTATAAAGAAATGAAGGTATGTAGAGCACCCACTGAGCATAATGCAACAGTGAAATAGTCACTAGGCACTGTTCTACAATTAATACAACTCAATTTCAAAATGCTCCAGTGTCTATAGGAACCACAATACAACACATTTGCACATTATTTTAATATGCTAATCATGACCACAATTATTTTATAAACACCTGAAATGTAAGGAAAGGAAGTTGAAAGCAATAGCAGGAGAGTGTAGTAAAACTTTTACTGCCTGCTCCATCTTGCTTGGCTTGCTAATAAAAACCATAAAACTCAGCTACAAAGGTTGTGGCCACATAACTCCTCCTTATTCAGTTTATAATGTTGACATTTTTTCCTTTTTAAATAAAATAAACATGAAGATACTCTGTAATAGGCAGTAAAAGCCAGATTAATTAAAAAAGCAATGGTAAAACTGGTTCAGTCTTCAAATTCAGGGCTAGTGTAGCTCTTCAGACAGTTTGTGAACTGGGGCTAACAGTAAATTTGCACTTGAAAGTGCTCCTGACAATGTCAGTTTTAAGGCTCTGCCACATCAAGTCAAGCTGTTGCCTCTGCAATAAAAAACTAGAAAGCTCCACTGCTCAATGTCTAACCATGCCACAGACACTCAATCACATTTGGACTAGAGCTCTCATTAGCACTCATTGATAAATATACTGCAATTATTTTCTACTATCAAAAGGATAAACTTCAAGCTCCTGCACTTCACTGGTTTTGTTTCTTTTACTGCAGCCATTAAAACCAGATTTGATTAGCCAGATATGATTAATAATCAGAGAGGTTTGAAAAAGTAAGAAGATAGCAATTATAGAAAGATCCATCACTAAAATGCAACAGCTTTCTTCCAGCCTTCAGCACCAGGGCTTGTTTAACTTTATCACCACTATTTCAGAAAGTAATAGTATAAAATGCAAAATTACTCTTTGCCAAGCATACTGGCCAACACTAGAGAAATAAAACTAGTGTTTTAGCTTCTGCTAAACTTCCTCTCCAATGCCCAAGTAAATCACATTTCTCAGTTGAAAGCTACACAGCTGTGGCTGATGCTGTGAAGGATGAGCAGGACACCCCAGTGTGGAGACTGGAACGTGGTCTGGGCACTGGAGGCAGCTGCCCAGTGAGTTGCACAGCTCCTGAGAGCTGGGAGCCACAGGACAAGGCTGGAAGTGTCCAAGGCCAGCCTGGATGGGACTTGGAGCAACCTGGTCTAGCGGAAGGTGTTCCTGACCATGGCAGGGCATGGAATGAGATGAGCTTTAAGGTCCCTTCCAACTCAAACCATTCTGAGACTCTCACCAGTGAAATACAAAACAGCTCCTTGAGCCTTGCTCAAAACTGACCATAGAACAAGGAGTAGGCTTAAGATGCTCTGCACCCACACTGAGTGGAAGACAAAGGCTTAAGCTATATAAAGATGAATAGATAATTTCTCCAGAAAAGGAGCAATCCTTAAAAAACCTCTAACATTCCTTGGATATTGTATTTGTGGGGTGTCCTGATGAAGAAAGGAATGATGAATATGACTCATATTCTCAGAAAGCTAATTCATTACTTTATTATACTATATTATATTAAAGAATGCTATACTATACTAAAGAATACAGAAAGGATACTTACTGAATGCTAAAAAGATAATAATGAAAACTCGTGATTCCTTTTAGAGTCCTCACACAGCTTGGCCCTGATTGGCCAATGAGCCAAAACAACTGACAGCAGAATCCAATGGAACAATGACCTGTGGGTAAACAATCTCCAAACACATTCCACATGAGCACAACACAGGAGAAGCAAATGAGAGAAGAATTGTTTCCCTTTTCTCTGAGGCTTCTCAGCTTTCCAGGAAAAAAATCCTGGGCAAAGGGATTTTTCAGAGAATGTGAATACCACACTTGAGGACCTGTTCTGTGTTCAATAGGAAATCTATGCTGGACAGAAATACCCCATGCAGTCACTTTCCAACACCTCTACTACCCCAGCTACACTATCAAATGTATTTTAACCCCTTCTTTCGATTACTCTTCTCTGTCACAGCAAATTGCATGACCAAGAGTCTCTGCAGAGTCAATAAGGTGAGTGAAGAGCCACAATAAATTATTCCAGAACAGAAATGTGCAGTAATTCTGAGTGCTGGGTTAAGTTACAGTCTCAAGAAAGTGTTTTAATGATCCTCCAGCTTTTCATTTACTATTCCCTCATGGTGGAATTGAGTTTAATACATGCAATTGAAATTAATTTCTTAGTTAAAAATTATTACAACTCTAAGATACAAAGTCTATACCAGTACTGATATGCCCAGATTTTAAATATCTACTTCTGGTTACCATTAACAGCAGTTATGAATACAAGTTCATCACATGCGAAAGAATAAATCCAGTTCTATTTTACTGGTAGTAATTTTCAGTTTGTCACCCTGACTCTCATCATCATCATCTCATCACCACATTGCAACAACAGAACGTGCTCCTGTTTGTTTTTCAGAACACCATGTCTCACAGCTAATTAACCAATATGTTCATACAATAGAGATGTACACACAGATATTTATATAACTTAATCTACCATAAACAACTGCAAACACTGCTACAAAACTCAGCTCGATCTTTTTGCGAGAAGTAAAGGAACATCTATGAAAACACTGCAATAAATTATCATGATATGAGGCATGCAATCCATTTTCATGGCAGCTTTCTAAGGCACAAATAACCATGTGCTATTCCCAAACATGTTCTCTATCCCTTCCTTTAAATGACCTATGTCTGAAAATCAACTACATTTATGATCAATGTAAAAATAAACAACAGTACAATAAAGTAAAGTAAATAAAGAGGCAATGCTGAGTAAATGATAGATATCAAGTTACTTCTGTTTTCTGACATACTCCAAAATATGTTGCAATATTGTATTTTTATATATATATACATATATATTTAATTTTCTTCGTGATTAATGTGTATTTTCTCTACCACAGAAGTATCCTACTGTAGAATCAACTAGAAAATCTAGATGCTTTCTTGATTTTCTCCAAGAAAACATCACTACAAACAATGCAAGACTATCCATTCATTTATGGAGGACAGCTGAGGACAGCTCATCTGAATTCATTTTGATTATTTCTAAAACATGTACTGTGAAAGCCTGTGGAACAACTCTTTTATTTAATGATTTCTTTTAACATGATCTCACCTGCACTTTTAACAAGAAAAAAATACCTGTTCCCAAAGGCTCTCCTACCACTAGTAATATCCAAACATAAATGCTAGAGGTGCAAATAAGTTCTAAATTTTGCCATTCTTTGATTAATTTTCCAAATATTAACAAACAAATTTTATTTTTCCTCAAATTACCATTGTGCTTCTCAGGAACTGTTGGGAAGCTCAGAAACTGTTTATATTCTCAGTATCCTGGATACACTAATTTCTGCCGGGGCCAAAGTACCCACTGTAATCATCTCAATAACTGTTATAAGGCACCCAGGGTTTGCAGAGGTCCATACATCACTACAATGCACTGGTAAACACATTCAGGGGCCATTAGTTATTGATTTATTTGCAATTATGCCTTACAGATGCCGTCCATGTTCCCCCCTTTGGCACTTCATCATCCTGACTCCATTTCAGGACAGCCAGTAACCATTATCCCAAGGTCCACATAATGAGAAATAATGAAAACAAAGCTGTAAGAGTACTGTGACATGCAGGTACAAAGCTATCAGCTTGTCAATACTGCAGAGAAATGGATTCTTTATAATAAAGAGCTAATTAATTGATTACTGTACTTGTAAGCAATAAGTACTTCATCAAACAGTGATAAAGCTGGTTATCTATCACTGTTAACCACCAGAAATATTTGCAGCACTGCAGGAAGTGGATACAGCAGAATATGAAAGAGGTTCTGCCAGGCTGACTGCACAAACATGCCAGTAGTGAAACTGAAACTGCTAAAAGTGCCTGAAGGTGGGATGAAGTCAGTCTGCTCCAGATTCAGCAAGGCAGAATATGAAAACAGCCCCAAAATCTCTGCAGTCTGTCAGTGATGTTGGACCACATAAAACCCAGGCCTCTGCACTTCCCTGAACTAAATTTCTACTTGAGCTAGACACAGCTTTAAAAATCCCCATTATTTAGAAATTGTCCATTTGTTCAAGGCTGAAGGATTGACTGTAGCTGCCAGTACATTTGTGAAATGCCTAACTACATTCTCTATTAAAAAGCAACTCTATTTCTAACCCAGAACGTCTTTAGATTCAATTTTCATCTACTAAATTCTATTCTACTTCTGTCTGCTAAGTAAACACTGCTATTAAGAGTACATTTTGTCCCCTTTGTCACAGTCAATGATGAAGAACACCCTAATTAAGCCTCTTCTAGTTGAAGATTACCCTGCTCATTGTAGGGGGAGTTGGACTAAATAGCCTTTAAAGGTCCCTTCAAAGCCAAACTCTTCTATGATTCTGTGAACTTTAAAAGCATAGTAAAAGAGTATATTTTTATTTCTCTTTCATTTATCAAGTGATCCAGACTTCCCCTCCTCCTGGAAAAAGACCTCACCAGTGTGTCATTTGATAAACTTATCAGTAACTCAAACACAAATCAGATTTTTGAGATTCTTTTGTTCCCCAAGTCACATAAAAATGCTAAATAGTTTATAAGAAAAAAAAATCTCTGAATACATGTGATTATTCTCCATTGAAGGCTTCATGTCAGACTTGGACATACTAGCGACATTATTTACGTTGATTTTGTACAATTCCACAAGAGTATCTTCTACAATCATGGGATAATTTGCATTGATTGTAGCTGATTATTTATAGTTTTCAGTTCTATTATTTTGTTTCTCCATTTCTTGAAGCACTTTTTTACATTTTAAATATAGTTTTGAAAATAACCACAGATTGCTGGTACAATCTCCCTGCGATAATTTCTTACAAGAGAAGGAGATGAAAAAACAGAATAAGTTTATCACCACCTGACTCCCAAGCTACAAAATTGAAACACTGAGCTTTCAAGTGGGATAGCAGAAACTAAAAGATTTTATTCAATTCTTGAAACCTAGCCCACGTACTCTCAATAGAAAGGCAATTTGTTCATGTGGGCTAGGACAGATGGCATGGGGACCTAAAATGAATTTTACTCTGACAAACAACAATTGTTTACCCAATGGATCTGTTCTTTTTCTGTATTCAGAATCATCTATCCTTAGAAAGAATGTAAGTAACAGTTTTTATTGCTTTTTATTACCATTAGCCCCTCAAACCCACACAAGTTTGAGATAGAACTAGGGGCTATTTTGTCTTTTTTTTGGTATCTCTCCAAACCTGTTTATATACAGAAGTTCTCTGTTCCATCCGCTCTAGCCAAGTCAGAGGGAATATCTGAAACCAATTCTTCCCAACTGTTCATTCATGGTGAGATTCAAGACAACTTGCAATTTCATTCTGAATTTAGGCACTTGGGCACTGCCATATCTGCAAAGCTTTTATTGGAGTTGTCAAATTTCACTCACCAGCAGCTACAGCACAGGATGAGTGTGAAGAATGTGCATTATTAACTTTTAAGACTGCTATATATCAATATTTCTATGTGGACTACAGCCAGGATTGAGACACAAGTGGGTAAAACCCCAGAGAATTCACAGACCTCAGTTTGCAGCCTGATGCTTGCAGAGACACCACCAGAAATCTATAACAGAAAGGGATACAGCCCAACAATACCCAGAAAAGTGGACAATTTGTCTGATCACAGGCTGCACCCCCCATTCTAATTCATGGGCCATTACTAGAGATAACTCAGAATAAAAATAAACCAAAGACAATCTGGAGATAAGAGGAGTGAGATGCTAGTGGGAAAAAGCAGCCGTAGAACCAAACACTCCAAGGAATTCTGCAGTAGAGCACACAGGGCCCAGCAGCATGCAAAATCAGTTTGAAGAAAAATCAAATAAGTAAATGGTGCAAACAGGGCATATCTCCCAGCTTTTTAGGAAAGTACCCTTTCAATTTATTTTAACTATCCTTATGTATTAAATTATTACTTTTGTTTTGTCCATCCACTCCTCTAGGAAATGCTTTTTCTTCTAACTTTCCCAATTCTTGAGGATGTACAGGGGTTCAAACCCTCCCTTGATCCCTGATTCCCTGCCCACAGATTTATGCCTGATTGC